>NW_024466459.1:11378750-12757500 GCF_017591425.1 Ochotona curzoniae
TCTCCTGGGAACACCCCCCACCCTGCCCATGTCGCGAAGGCTTGGTAGCACTGACGTGCAGGAAGGCTCCCGAGATAATCTGGTCTTGGTTCCCGTAAGGAGCAAGGAAGTGTCCCCAGTGGCCAGGGCCCTGGTCCGTGTCCTCAGGCAGCCTCTGTGGCAGGATGCCCTTGGGGCTGAGTGCAGCTCTGGGCTCTCGGATCAGAGCTGTCCTCTCCAGGGTGGCCGACTGTCCTCATCCACAAAGCAGAGAGGCCCAGGGTCATCCTGTAGAAACCCACAGGCCAAGTGCATACAGAGAAGGGTATGGATGTCACGCCCAGAGGCTCTCAGCTGGTCCCCAGATGGCCCCGGTGGGTGGACCGAGCCTGGCGCACATCCAGGGCGTCATCCGGCTCGCCCACATGGATGGCAGCCTTGCACACTGTGCCACAACACCAGGCCCAGCCCCCAGAACCTTTGGAATTTGGAAGATTTTGGATGATTATAAGCCTGCAGCTTCTTGCACAATTAGCAAAAGAAAGCTACTAAGTTCTAGAATGTTGTGGCTCACCCACGGACTAACGCTGCCTCGCTGCATGTCCTGGCAGATCAGAGGTACTGCTCCTTTTCTGGGTGTCAAGAGGAGCCATCACCTGCAGCAAAGGGAGCGAAGCCAGGGAGGCTCTGCAGAGGGTACCTGGCAGCCAGTTCCAGCCCAGGGACACCTCCACAGCCCACATGCCACTCGGGCTGGCACGCACGGGCCTCAGTGCAGGAAGTGACTGGCAGCAGCCAACGGCGAGCACGCCAGCCCCCAGTGCCATGCCAGCTTGCAGCCTCACCTCCTTCAACACTGCAGCAGGACATGGGAATGTGGCAAGCAGCTGGTATCTTGTGGGCAACTTCATTTCCAGCCGTAAGCAGCCCTGGCACAAGTAAGTTCCTGTTGGCAGCTGCCTCCCTGTGCTAACACAAGCTCAAACCAAACAGCAGTGCCATCGTGACGAGTCAGGGGTCAAAGCCAGTCAGGAACACAAAGCCTTGCTCTCCCCTTGGGCTCCCTGGAGCCTTCCCAAAATTTCCCAAACGAAACACCACTTGTTCCTAGATGTGGTTTTCTGGGGCACATGAAACCATGGACGCCCCATGGGCAGGCAGCCATCTCCAAGGTTCTGCTGGAGAGAGCCCACTCTGCACCCGCCCCACCCCGCTGCTGGCAGGCTGGAAACAGCAGCGTGACCTTGGTTAGAAGCCCCGACCCGGGTTCCCGGCAGGCACAGCCTGTCACACAGTGGCCCTCTGCCACCCATTCAGACTGCCTTTCCCAGCTATTTCAGGCTGGCCTGTCCAGCCCAGCCCAGCTCACCGCCTCCCCCAAGGGACTGAGACTGGCACTGCACGTTCCAGAATTGCAGTGTCAAAGCTTGGGATCGGCTCAGATGGTGGTGGCCCACTGCCAGGGGGATGGAAACAGGGGCTGCCCACTGCCAGGGGGATGGAGACAGGGGCTGCCCCTGCCAGGGGTATGGAGACAGGGGCTGCCCATTGCCAGGGGGATGGAGACAGGGGCTGCCCACTGCCAGGGGGATGGAGGCAGGGGCTGCCCACTGCCAGGGGGATGGAGGCAGGGGCTGCCCACTGCCAGGGGGCTGCGGGTGGGGAGAGTCTCCTCTGAGATCTGGAGACAGAAAAATGGAAACTTGGCAGCTGGAGCCAGCCTCCCTGGCCTGTGACCAGGCCCACGCTCCTGAATGGCACTGCCTGTGGCTTCCTGGGGCTCCGTCCCTCCACTCGGCGGAGATGGAAGTTCTGGGCACACAGGGACATGGAGGGCCACCTGCTGGACTGCCTGGTCCAGACACGTAGGTTTGGAGAACGGCGACAGTGATGAAAGGTATGTGGTGCCATCTTGGCACAGAGCCAGGTAGAAGGAGAGGCATTCTGAGAGCAGGCATTGGGGCCCACGACAGGACACCTCCCAAAGAACAGCGTGGGCATGCAGAACAAGAGCAGAGTGGCTGGCCGGGAAGCAGGCCTCAGGCCGCTCCTGCCCTCCTGCCCCAAGGCAAGGCCTGGAAGCTAGCAGTCCCTCTCCCCAAGGTGAGTACCAGGGTACCCAAGAAAGATGGCAGCACAGAGAGTCAGACTAGGCGGCCTTGGACGCCACCACACCCTTCTATCCAGATGTGGGAGCACAAACCCAGATGAGATCCCTTGGGGGGGGGCACTGGGCCTTCCTTCCTGACAAAGGCTGCTGGGTCCCAAATAAATGTGACCATGTGTCCTGCTGGGCCTGAGGCCTTCCTGCTGGACAGACGTGCTCCACCTTGCACCCCAAGGCTGCACAGAGGGTGAGGAAGGGAAGCAGCCGGCCTCAGCTGCCCCGGCACAGTGCTGGTGTGGCACGGCCCCTCCCTCCGGGAAGGGAGCTATGGTCGCTCCCAGTGCAAGTGTACTTGGCCTACTAATCTAGGAATCAGCCTGTAGGTGTGCTCACTGTGGCCCAGGTAAATGAGTCCAGGGCCCGTGAGGCACGGCTGAGTCCCCGGGCCCGTGAGGCACGGCTGAGTCCCCGGGCCCGTGAGGCACGGCTGAGGCCCAGGGCCCGTGAGGCAGGCTGAGTCCCAGGGCCCGTGAGGCAGGCTGAGTCCCCGGGCCCGTGAGGCAGGCTGAGGCCCAGGGCCCGTGAGGCAGGCTGAGTCCCCGGGCCCGTGAGGCACGGCTGTGACATAAGAGATCACTCTGAGAGTGCCAGGCCAGCGTTTCCCTGCTAGCACTTGTCCTGTGTGATTCTGACAGGCAATTGGCACAAACTTCCAACAGAAATTAAAACCTAATGAAAACATAACAAAGTTTGTATCAGTAAACAATGAACAGGCTTTCAGTCTAATAGGAGACATATTATAACTGATTATTCATATAGGTGTAGCATAATTAACTAACCATACAACAATCAGAGCTCAAGGTTAGCAAGCCTAAAAACTATGGTGTTCCAGTCCTCGCTCAGCCGTGTGCACAGGTAACATAATACTCTCAGGCTCACAAACATTCAAAAGCACAGTGACCGGCTCAGGCGGACACAGGCTTTCCAGTCGTGGTGAGACAGGGAGTTCTATGAGAAATGACAAAGCCTGCCTCGGCTCCGGTGAACAGCGTTCACCCGCACACCGTCAGTAAAGAAGGCTCAGCAGGGATTGTAGGGTGCGAGCGAGCTCACGCCAGATTAAGGCGTTTACATTAACCAAGCTTGGTGATAACAGGGTCCACTAGAAATAGCAAATCACAAGTCCATACGGCAATGCAATCAATCGTAACCCCAAGAGGAACAAATGGTCATTACCCTGAAATCCATGTGTGAAGCTGAAGACCTACGTCCCAGCTTCCCCAACAATACAAGTTATCCCAAGAGACATGCATCCAGTAACCTGGACACACAAAGCTGCAGACATCGACCTCTGCCTGGCTCTTCTGCCCTCATTCCACCTCTGCCAGGCCTCGCCTCTCCTGGAACTCCCGACAGCACACACATTAGTTACAAAGCATCTTAGCGTTGCTAACTGCACTGTCCCGCCCATTCAATTTTACGTAGCTATTTGTTTGTTCTCTAATACCAGTTCTATGGATTTCATCATTTTTGTTTTTTCATTTTTGGGAGTTCTGGAATTTCTTCTCAGTCGCCTAACCTTAAAACTGTCAGAAACCAGTATTAAAGAACACTGGTTAAAGTATTCCCCATAAATCCAGCTACAAATGTTTTAGAGAAGAATACAGAGCTATGGATAACAAAAGACTTCCGATAACCCTGGCTAAAATGATAAAACTCATTACATTTGTAAGGAAAGCCATTTCTGCTCATCCCATGTACCATTTTGAAATACATCTGAAGCATTTTGATAAACCTTTTGTCCCTCTAGGATTGGGGCTACCTTCTTATCAAGATAATTATCATGAGTGATAACAACATAACTGGATCATCAAACTTTGGTTTGTATAATTTCTAGGACATTTGAATTAACTCTTCCATATTAATAGCACTTAAAGTTAGCATCCTCTCACACCTGGACAATACTTTGCATACACTCCAAATAGCCAAGCAGGAGAAATAGCCTTTGACATACATTCTGACTTTCAGACCCCGGGGAGCCCATCTCAACATAGGAAGAGTTTAAGCAGTCACATATCAAAAACCACATATGAATGAGATTGAAGATCACAAGCCACCATTTGCCCATTCAGTCAGGGCAGTAAGCAAGGCAGATGAAAGGCTCTGCAGGCGGGTCAGGGCAGTCTCACGCAGGTTCCAGTCTCGTGGCAGGTGTCTGTTTCCGCATGGCCCCCCATCCACCTGGTGACCAGGGGGAGTCCTTCGTCAGTGTCACTTCCCTGCTGCTTTGACAACCCTGGGCACCACCTTGGAGAAAGTGCCGGGTCCCTCCCACCATGCCCCTAGGCTGGGTGGGTGATGGCATAGGATCTAAATCAGATCTTCCGGCTCAAATGGAGCATGATGGTGGGTGTGATTAAGGATCTGTTAGAGAGCAGTGACACCCCATACAGACCCCAGTGGCTTTGACAACCTGGGGTCGACAAATATTCTAGATGCCGTCAAATTGGAGGAGCACTCAGGTGAGCTCCTGGAGCCCTTTGATGCAGCAGAACCATCTGAGCTGCAGCCGGAGGACATTCCTCAAAGCCCCGAGACTCTTGAGCAGGGCCAGCTCTCTTTGCTCCAGAAAGAAGGCCTGGCCCAGGTTCCACAGCCTCTCAAGGAGACTACACCTTCTCCAGTGCTGCAGGGGTCTCCAATTCAGATCTCTGCTGCTGAGGAAGCTGTCCGGCAGCTTGTGCAGAGCGAAATCAATGTTCCAGGTCCACTGCTGCCTTCAACCTTGTCCAGCATCACAGAGATACCTATAGATGTGACGCTTTCGATCACAATACAACCAGATGAAATTCAAGGTACTCAGGGCCAGCTGCAGGCCCCAGTTCAGTCTGGGGGATCTTGGAAGAGGAATCCCCTCCCTCAAACCCACAAGAGGCTCCAGCTCAGACTCCTGGCCCTCCTGTAGATACAGAGAATTCTGCCAGCAGGCGGGAGGAGCAGGCTCCGGGTGCAGAGCCTTCAGTGGAGGGGGAGCCTTCCCTAGGCCAGCAGGTGGCCCCAGCTCACAGTCCAGGTGCTTCTGTGTGCTCAGAGCCTTCTGCCAGCAAGCGGGAGGAGCAGGCTCCGGGTGCAGAGCCTTCAGTGGAGGTCCAGCAGCTCACAAATAATGAGATCCATGTTCCACGTCCACCGCTGCCTTCAACCTTGTCCAGCATCACACAGATACCTATAGATGTGACACGTTCGATCATGATACAACCAGATGAAACTGAAAATACTCAGGGCCAGCTGCAGGCCCCAGTTCAGGATGCGGGGATCTTGGAAGAGGAATCCCCTCCCTCAATCCCACAAGAGGCCCCAATTCCTCCTGCTCCAGGCCCATCTGTGGGAACAGAATCTTTTCCAGGCCACCAGGTGACCCCAGCTCAGACTCCACGTCCTTCTGTGGAGGTCACATCTCCTCCCACCCAGCTGGAGCAGCCAACTCAGGATGCTGAGCCTTCAGTGGAGGCAGAACCTTCTCCAGGCTAGCAGGAACAGTTTGCTCAGCCATCTGAGTCCACTGGACCTGGTGAATCTTCTAAAAGCCTGCCTGAAGAAGACACAGTTCAGCCTCCAAAGCACCAGGAGGAAATATTCGTAGCTTCAGCTCGCCACCACTGGCAACAACACACGGACTTGCCCAGTATGGCTGCTAAACCTGCACATTTGCAGAATACCATCACAATGCAAGCAAATGCAGAAGATGGCTTGCCAATAAAGCACAATGCTGAAGCTCAGCCTGAGGCCCCAGCTGCGCCTCCAGAAGCTTTTGAAGAGGTTGAGTCTATGCCTTCGCCGGAGGTGGTACCTCAGGAAGAGGAGCCCTCATCTGAGGAAATCAGACTGTCTCCAGCCCAGCAGGAAGCCCCAGCTCCGGTGTCGGAGACCGAAGAAGTGAAATCTCCACCTGCAGTCTCATGAGGCGACAGTTCCTCATGAAGGTCAGTCTGCAACATTGCCGAGTGTGTCTGTTAACCCTGCAGAGACCATGGCCGAGGGTATAACTTCAAGCCAACAAGAAGTTGCAGCTCAGGCCTCGGGGAACACTGAGCTGGACCTGACACTCCTGAAAGGAGGTGACCACTCAACATTTTCCACAAGTATGGATAAATCAGTAGATCCTGAGGTCACCTTCACTTCCCCTTCAGAGGTTGAGGCTTACCCAGCCTTACCTTCTGCAGCTGAGCCAGAGGCCATGGATGAGACTGCAGCTTCCCCTAAGGAGATAGAGCCTATCCCTACAGAATGGGAATCTGAAGCTGAACCCCTGGAGGCCCTTCCGATCACCCTTCCGTCTCCACCACGGCTGAAAGTCTCAGCTCAACATCCGGAAATGACTGTGGGTTCCAAAACCCAACCCCAAGTGTATTACCTGACTCCACCTCCTGCTACAGAGGCTGTCCTTTCTTCGGAGCCCCTAACCCAACCTCCAGAGCCACTTCAAGAATCTGTACCTCCATTGCAGGTAGATGAGGAGGCAACAGTCCCCAAACCAGCTCAGGAACAGGCTCTGTATCTAATATTACCAGGGTCACCTTTCAGCCTTTGAAGCTGCAGCTGACCATAACTCCAGGACCCAGTGTGGAGGCTGAACATTCTACAGCCCTGAAGACCACAGCACCTCTGGACTCTGAGATTTCACACCCAGACCAGGTCCAGACTCACCATGCAGCCCTGCCCAAGGTCGCAGTTGCACACTGGGACCTGGGAAATACCCCAACTCCCGAACCCAATACAGAGGTTGACCAGGCTCCAACCACTCAGGAGACCCCTGTGCAGCTTACAGAGCCATCTACAGAGGTGGGAGCTCCAATGCCAACTCCACCTCAACCTCCAGTGACACCCAGTGTCACAGATCAGACCTTGAACCTACCACCTACCAATAATCCAGACCCACTGCAGAGGCTGAGCATGCAACTGCCCTGAAAGAGCCTACAGGAACGAGTCCAGACACAGTTCTGACTCAGCATCTAAACCCGAGTCCTGCTGTGGAGGTCGAACATTCTACAGCCCCAAGGAATGCCAAAACACCACCTCCAGCTGTCCCTGAGGTGACACTTCCACAGGCAGAGCTGGTTCAGACGCAGCATCCAAACCTGACTGAAGTCACAGTTTAGGGTTTTGATATTCAGCTGGCTTTTCAATCCAGAATTGTGGCCCAGGTGCCAACGGTGCCCGGCGAAGCTCGCAGACCACCCTTCAATGCACTCTGGGAACTTGGGGTGTGGGCTCATAGGGAGTCTGGGAGATGACACAGGTGGGGATGAGCAGGGACCTTAGGGTTCATGTCCAGGTGAGGAATGACTTCTCTGGAACGTCCATGGACAAGGTCATTCTACCTGAAGGGCTGCAACATGGAACCTACCAGAGAGCATCAGCGAAGGGAACGGGTTCTGTAGGTTGGGCCGTGATGTCGACAAATACGCGAGTGAACCAGGCCTGGGAGTAGAATCTGCAGGGCAACACGTGGGCTCACCCCTGTGGAAGAGCAATCGCCATTGGCACACGCAAGGTCTGTGGTTGGGAACAGGCCTGGCGGGGAGCTAAGGGGATGCCCTGGCTGGGCTGGGCTTCCCACTGGTGAATGTGAGGGCCAGAACTGGTGCATTGTCCTGGGCTGAACATGGCTACAATCTCCCTCAGCATGGATGTGGCCTGGGTCTGGGGAGGGCCGGGCTGGGCTAGACTGCACCAGCCACTGGCACTCGGGAGTCAGGATGGGACTTGAATGGCTCACGGTCCTAACAGAAGACATCTGGTGACCGCATGTACTGGAGCGTGTTTTCCCTCTGCAGCCTCCCAGCCCTTCCCGGCTTCACAGGTACCTGCAGTGTGAGATGAGGAGAGAGGCAGGCAGATCCCTGGGTAAGGCTGAAGGCCTGGGAAAGGAGAGCAACAGAGGGCTTAAGAGCGGTTACTCCAAGGGGACCCTGCAGCTCCAAGACGGCAGCTGTGCACAGAGCGCGTGGGACGTTACTTGCTCAACGTGGGGCAACGCATCCTGTGCAAAGCTGCCAAGCCTCTTGCTGTGACAATTTGGGTGAGAAATACTTTTATAGAAACTGGATTTTCCTGGGAAAATCCTTGCCCAATCCCTCTAAGTGAATAATCTGCATTTACGTCCTTATTTTGAAATCACGGTGCTCGTCCGTCAACTACCGGACACCCACAGACTCAGAGGGTCTCAGTCCCGGAGGAATTACCCCCCAACTCCAGGAGCCTTTGTACCTGGAAGTGGGCTACAAGCCTTCTGGGGATAGCACGGGAACACAGGATTCCTGGCCAGGGAGAGGGCCACCTGCCGCGACAAGCGGCCTGTGCCCCCGCTGTCCTGGAGCCCTCTTGGCATCTGTACCTGGCAGCTCCCCTCAGACCCCGGGTTCGCACCTGACCATGCCCTGGGAGTCAGGTGCTCAGAACACACTTCCTGTGGGCACCCGGCCCCCTCACTGGTCATGGTCCCTATACGGGGGCCTTCTGTGTGAGACCAAAGGAAAGTCAACCGTCCCTGCTAGCTGGACAAGCACACAGCCACTGGTGAGGCCAGGCGAGCCAAGTGGGCGGGCGGGCGTGAGCCCTGCCTGGAGGGGCTCACAGAGGCACGCAGAGGCCGTGCCCGGGGTCCAGCGGCCCCTTCAGGCCCCGGGCCCAAGGTGCGCCCCGGAGATGCCGGGGGAGGCTCCCGGCTGGCCCTGCCCGTCTGCGCCCTCGGACAAGGACCAGTCACACGGGCGGGGAGCGCGGCAGCGCACGGAGGCCCCGGGGGAGAGCGCGGGCGGCGGCAGCGGCGGCAGCAGCACTCGCGGCGCCCGGCGCGTCCCGCCCTCAGCCCCAGGCCAGCCCGCCCACAAGCCACCCGCTGGACCGGCGACCGTTATGGCGGCTGGCCGCCACGCGGGGGCGGGGCCACGCGAGCAGCGCGCTGACGTCAGGGGCTGCGGGCGCTTGAAGGCGGGGATTTGCTGGAGAGGCTTGAAGGGCGGGGCCGGGCCGGAGGGGCGGACTCGGTGGTTTCCGCTTGCGCTCGCTGGTCCCCGCGTCCGCTCGGCGGTTTCCGTGCGCGCTCGGAGGATTCCGTGAGCGCTCGGCGGTTTCCGCACGCTCTCGGCGGTTTCCGCACGCTCTCGGCGGCTTCCGCGTGCGCCCGGCGGCTTCCGCGTGCTCCTGGCTCTGCGCCGCCTCGCCCGATGGCCCCTCAGCGGAGGGCCGCGCCTAAAGCCCCCGAGGGCCGCGCCGAGGCTGAGCGCCGGCGCCCCAGCAGGTAGCGGGGATCGCGGAGCCCGCGGGCGGGACATGCCCGTGGGGGCGGGGCCGGGCTTGGATGGGCGTGGCTTCCCCTGCTTTGAGCGGGACTTTGCGGGGGCGGGGCAAGGCCTGGGTGGGCGTGGCGCTCCGGTGGGTGGGCGGGGCCCTGGCGAGCCCCTCCCCGCGCGCACTGGCTGCAGGCAGGCGCTCCCTCCGAGGTCCGCAAACACCCCGGCCGGGCCTCCCTCGGGGAGGACTGGTCTCCCTTTGGTCCCAGGACCCGCTCCCCCGCCTCTCTCGGACAACGTGGGGCGCGGAGCTGGAGGGGCGCAGTGGCCCTTGAGTCCAACCCCTCGGGTTGATGGGGGCTCAGCCGGGCACGTGAGGAAGCCCCTCTTGCACAGGCTTGGCACCGGCCCCAGATCCCACGCTGCCAGAGGCTGTGACCAGCGGGTTTCTCTGCCACTGCCACCCTTCCCAGCCCCTGTGCAGCCCCTGGAGCCCTAAGGCGGTCCCTCTTCCCAGTGTGTCCGTGCTGGCCTCGGGGTGCAAGCCAGGGCAGCTGCTGGCAAGGGAGCGAGCTGGAAGTGGGTGCTGTGTGCACAGAGGAGGGCTGGCTGTGGCTGGCGGAGTCCCCGAGATGGAGGTGAGCTGGGGCATGGCCAGGACCCTGCGTCTGACCACGGCTGTTTCCTGTTGCCAGCTCCAGGAAGGACCGAGCCCCGCAGAAGGGGTCCAGGGTATGGCTGCAGGCCACAGGCCTGGCGGCCATCGTGGCAGTGGCCACCTTGCTGCTGTGGAGCAGCCTGGGGGCCGACGACGGGATCAGCGGAGTCCTGGCCCGCCGTGGGGAGGTCGTGGCCCGCAGGTTCATCGAGGTGCCCTGTTCCGAGGACTACGACGGCCACCAGAGGTTTGAAGGTACCCAGCCTGGGCTGGGGGTGACACAGGTGTTGGCAGGCACCTGGGACATAGTGGAACCAGGGAAGGCACTGTCCCCATCTGGCTCCTGTGGACCACCTGTGGGGGGCAGGGAACGGGCGGAGCTGCCAGTGAAGGCTCAGCACCCTGGACACACAGAGCCTTCAGGGCTGCCCCCAGCCTGGACCCTTCCTCACCACTGGTGCTGTTTTCCAGGATGCTCTATGCCGTCTGGACATGTTCACATTTTTTTTAAAGGCAGAGTTACACAAAGAGAAGGAGAGATGCAGAGAGGGATGTCCAGTTGGCTGTTTCACTCCCCCAGATGACCGCAGCAGCCAGGGCTGAGCTGCCAGGAGCCAGGAGTTTCTTCGGGGTCTCCATGCCGGTGCAGGCTCCCAACCACCTGGGCCATCCTCCGCCTTTCTCAGGCCACAACAGGGAGCGGGATGGGACGTGGAGCAGCCAGGACTCAAGCTGGCGCCCCAGGGTGGGCTGCTGGCACCACAGGGGAACCATTAGCAGATGTCTGGAACCCAGACAGCACCTGCACCAGGTTTTCCATCTGAGACCGTGCCGTGGCTGAGCAAAGGGGGCTTTCCAGCTGCTGGTGTCGAGTCCCATGTAATGGGGTGGTAACCCGTGCGTGCTGCGTGGGGCTCCTGTCCTCGACGTCCCCCACAGTCCCTGGTGGTCAGCATTGAAGACGAAGGCGGGGCAGCAGGTGCGCCACCAGCGGCTGAGACAGCTGTGTCCTTCACGCCTGTGCTTGGGTCTGAGCCTGCCCCACTCCCGACTGCAATTCCTGCCCGTGTTGACATGCGCACAGCAGGTGGTGGGCCCTGCGGCCCTTGGGAGGCCTGGCCTCAGCCGGCCCCTGCAGACATGAGCCAGCATGCAAGACCCCTAATGCCGATTACCAACACAAGTTGGAAGAGGAGGGATTGGCGAGTAGTGAGTGAGGTTTTTCCTGTAATGTTTATCATTTGGAAGAAATGTCAGGGAGGCAGGGAGGCAGGCCTGGCCCAGCACGGTTGCTGTAGACACCTGCAGAGTGACCCGGTGGGTGAGAGCGCTCCATCTCTCTCGCCCTTTCTTTCTCTCTAACTCTTTCCAAAAAATAAACTTGTAAAAATGTATCTTAATTTCATTTGAAAAATAGAAAGACGTGCAGAGAATCTCCTACTGCTGGTTCGCTCCCAGGTGCCCACAGCAGCAGGGCAGGGCAAGGTTCTTTCAGGGCTCCCCCATGGGTAGCAGGGACACACACACGTGGGCCGTGGCCTGCTGCCTCCCGGAGCACGCCTTAGCAGAGAGCTGGGTCCACAGCTGCGGCAGGACCTGAACCCAAATCCCTGGGCAGGCTCAGTGGGCAGCGGCCTCCCTGTTGCGCCAGCGACACCCTGGGGGCCTCTTGCTCCCTGGCAGTTCTGACAGTTTGGGGTCAAGGCCGTGATGGGCGAATTTCCCTTAGGGTCCAGCAGTTCTCTGGCCTGTGGCCACCCTGGGCCACCTCGGCTGCTGAGGTCGCCGGGGAATGGGCGGGCTCTTTGGGGCCCCGGGCTCAGCTTTGCCACAAAGAACCAGGGGAGCACCTTGCGCCTCCTGTACCCCCTTATCCTCTGTGTCCTCGTGGCGGGCGCAGGGACTTCACTGCCACACCAGCCACCCACTGTTTTCTTTTAGCCCGTCTGTTGTTTGGAACACTACGTTTATTATTTAGGAAGGCAGTGTGACAGGAGAGATCTTCCATCCACTGGTTCACTTTCCAGACAGCCACCAGGGTGGGGGCTGGGCTGTGTAGCCCCAGGGATTGGGCGCTGCATCCGGGTCTCCCACACGGTGCAGGGCCCCAGACACTCAGGGCACCTTACTGGAGCTGGTCAGAGTGGAGTAGCCAGGAGCTGGACCAGCGGCTCAGCCTCCAGCCAGCCTTCTCCCGGCAGCGGACTGTCAGCCCCTGAGTTCATGCCTCCTGGCTGTGTCGTTCAGAGTTTGTGTCCAGTCTGACCGCAGAGTGGGCAGCAAGCACAGCCTGGGCCAGACAGGCACCCTGGAGCTGGACCTGGAGGGTCCTGGGGGCGGTTCAGGGTGCCCCACAGAGGAGTGAAGTGGCCACGCTGACCTGTGTCCTGGGGGTTCAGGGTGCCCCACAGAAGGGTGAAGTGGCCACACTGACCTGTGTCCCTGGGGATTCAGGGTGTCCCACAGTGGGGTGAAGTGGCCACGCTGACCTGTGTTCCTGGGGATTCAGGGTGTCCCACAGTGGGGTGAAGTGGTCACGCTGGCCTGTGGAGCCCTTGGGGTTCAGGATGCCCCACAGAGGGGTGAAGTGGCCATGCTGACCTGTGTCCCTGGGGATTCAGGGTGTCCCACAGAGGGGTGAAGTGGCCACGCTGACCTGTGTCCCTGGGGATTCAGGGTGTCCCACAGAGGGGTGAAGTGGCCATGCTGACCTGTGTCCCTGGGGATTCAGGGTGCCCCACAGTGGGGTGAAGTGGTCACGCTGACCTGTGTCCCTTGGGATTCAGGGTGCCCCACAGAGGGGTGAAGTGGCCACGCTGGCCTGTGGGGCCCTTGGGGTTCAGGGTGCCCCACAGAGGGGTGAAGTGGCCACGCTGACCTGTGTCCCTGGGAGTTCAGGGTGCCCCACAGAGGGGTGAAGTGGCCATGCTGGCCTGTGGGGCCCTTGGGGTTCAGGGTGCCCCACAGAGGGGTGAAGTGGCCACGCTGACCTGTGTCCCTGGGGATTCAGGGTGTCCCACAGTGGGGTGAAGTGGCCATGCTGGCCTGTGGGGCCCTGGGGGTTCAGGATGCCCCACAGAGGGGTGAAGTGGCCACGCTGGCCTGTGCAGGGCCTGGCCCCTGACCTGGGCTGTGGGGTTCCTTGAACCTGGGGTCACTCTGCCTTTTGCCCCCTAGGTTGCACCCCCAGGAGGTGTGGCCGAGGCGTCAGTGACACCGTCATCTCCAGGGAGGAGGCACAGCGCATCCGCAGGTGTCTCGGCTCTGTCCGTCCGTGGCCGGCTTGGGCTTTTCCCACATTTATTATTCATTCATTTCATTCGTTGATTCATTTGTTTACTTAAAACTCAGAACCACAGAGAGCTCTCCACCTGCAGGTTCATTCCCAAGATGGCCACAGTGGCTGGGGCTGGGCCAGGCTGAAGCCAGGAGCCAGGGGCTGCTTGGGCCGTCCCCCACGGCTTTCCCTGGCCACAGGCAGGGAGCTGGATGGGCATAGTCCATGCCAGGTCTGAGACGTGGGCCCTGTGGGTGTCGGCCTCAGTGCTGCCCCCTGCCCTGGCCGTTCCACCGAGGAGAGTCCTGGGCAGGGGCTGGAAGACCATGAGGGTCTTGGGCACCTGTGGTATCCTTGCAGGCCATGCCACCTCCCAGCCAGGGTGATGAGAGGGGGACCCCCACCCTGTTGCCCCAGGTGCAGCAGTATGTGAGACAGAGATGAGGAGAGGAGAGGAGGAAGTCCCGCCCCCGCTGTGGGGACGAGCTCCTGATGGCCTCACTCAGAGGAGGCTGGTCCTGTCCTGGGGCATGTCCACACCGCAGGGTCCTGTCCTGGGGCGTGTCCACACCGCAGGGTCCTGTCCTGGGGCGTGTCCACACCGCAGGGTCCCGTCCTGGGGCGTGTCCACACCGCAGGGTCCCGTCCTGGGGCCTGAGTGCTCATCCACACTGCTGCGCTGACCGACAATGGCAGGGCATGGGCGCTGACCTTCTGTCGCTTCCCCCACAGCATAGCTGAGAAGGGGCTGTCGCTGGGAGGATCCAACGGAGGGGTGAGTTGCCTGCGGCCCCTGCCCCAGGTGTCCATGCTATTGTTCAGAGTGGATGTACAGGGTCCCCCGGATGCCCCCATCCGTGGTGTGGGCCAAGTGTCCCCAGCCTTGGGCAACCTTGCCAAGCAGCCACAAGACGCTCCCTTGCCAGAAAGATCGTATTCTGGACATTGATCACGGCCTGGCCGGCTGAGTGTGGTCAAGGGTGGGAAGTTGAGGCCAGGGCTGAGAGTGGGCCACAGCTCCACTCACGGGTCCCAGCATCCTCAGGCTGAGGCCACCCGCCTGCTGCCATGAGCTGGATCCCAGGAAGTGCCAGGTGTCAGTGTGTGCCCAGGGCTGGGGTAGTCCAGTGCACTGGCCGTGGAGGCTTCAGCATGTACGCCTGTGTCCGACTAACCGTGTGTGGCCCAGGTGTGTCGTGGGACGTGAGCCCCTCACCGTCCAGCCACGGGGGTGCAGTCTGGGCACGGTCTGGCCTTTGCTCCTCGGGACCGAGCAGAGGTGCCCACTCCGGAGGCGGGATGGGCACGGCACACTGTCCAGCGTCACCGTCTTCTCTCCGGCGTCTTTTCCAGGCATCCATCCTGGACCTGCACTCGGGGGCCCTGTCAGTCGGGAAGCACTTTGTGAACCTGTACAGGTGAGGGCTCCAGTAGGTTGGGGTGGGGGCTGACAGCGCTGGGAGGGTGACAGGGTTGGGTTCTGGGATCCATCTCGGCCAAGGCAAGGGATAGGGGAGGTGGGGAGGGGCACTGGCTCCTGTGAGCCAGGGTCCCGTGGGTGCCCTGGCCAGGGGCCTGTGTGCCGGGGTCCCATGGGTGCCACAGCTGGGGTCCCACGAGCCAGGGTCCTGTGAGTGCCCCCATTGGTCTGTGTGGAGTCCCACGGGTGCCCTGGCCGCTGCGGATGTCCTGGCCGGGGGCCAGGGTCCTGCTGGTACCCCAGCCAGGGCCCGTGAGCCAGGGTGTCCCGGACACCCCTGTTGGCGATCTGTGATCCGGGATCTCTCTCGTATCCCTGAGTTCCCGTGCTCTCCGTCAGCGTGTTCAGGTCACGCCTCTGGTCCTGCCCCCATGGACACTCAGTGTGGGGGCAGGTGTGTGGCCAGGGCTGGCATGTCAAGGGGCTGCAGAGAAGAGAGACAGGGAAGGACTTGGCACACAGCGTTTGTTGTGTCTTCTGTTTCACAGATACTTCGGGGATAAAGTACAGACCGTCTTCTCAGAAGAGGACTTTCAGTTGTACCGGTGAGGGCAGGCGGGCCTGTGGGAGGTGGGGGGAATTGGCCCATATGAGAGGAGCCCGGAGCCGGGTGGGGGTGGCCCAGTGTGCCTGAGACCCGTGAGCTGTGCCAGGCCTGGCCTATGGGGACACTGTCTGTCACCCTCACACCCGCAGCTGCTCTTATTTTGAGATGACCGAGATGGACACACAGTGACATGGAAGGACACGATGACCCTGAATGCTGTCCCTCAGTGGGCCCCCACCGCAACCTGGGGGAGCCTGAGATCACGCCCAGAAAGGGCCGCTGCAGGGACACCCCCTTCCTGCCCGTCACACTCACCGAGGTCACTTGGGAAGGGACACCCCCTTCCTGCCCGTCACACTCACCGAGGTCACCCGGGAAGGGACGCTGCAGGGACACCCCCTTCCTGCCCGTCACACTCACTGAGGTCACCCGGGAAGGGACACTGCAGGGACACCCCCTTCCTGACCGTCACACTCACCGAGGTCACCTGGGAAGGGACACTGCAGGGACACCCCCTTCCTGCCCGTCACACTCACTGAGGTCACCTGGGAAGGGACACTGCAGGGACACCCCCTTCCTGCCCGTCACACTCACCAAGGTCACCCGGGAAGGGACACTGCAGGGACACCCCCTTCCTGCCCGTCACACTCACCGAGGTCACCTGGGAAGGGACACTGCAGGGACACCCCCTTCCTGCCCGTCACACTCACTGAGGTCACCTGGGAAGGGACACTGCAGGGACACCCCCTTCCTGACCGTCACACTCACTGAGGTCACCCGGGAAGGGACACTGCAGGGACACCCCCTTCCTGACCGTCACACTCACTGAGGTCACCCGGGAAGGGACACCCCCTTCCTGCCCGTCACACTCACCGAGGTCACCCGGGAAGGGACACTGCAGGGACACCCCCTTCCTGACCGTCACACTCACTGAGGTCACCCGGGAAGGGACACCCCCTTCCTGCCCGTCACACTCACTGAGGTCACCTGGGAAGAGACACTGCAGGGACACCCCCTTCCTGCCCGTCACACTCACTGAGGTCACCTGGGAAGGGACACTGCAGGGACACCCCCTTCCTGCCCGTCAAATTCTGTCACGCCCTGGATGCTGCAGGTGTGACATCCTGTGCCACCTGTTTGGCCCCCCACTGCCCTCTGTGAGTGTGGCGGCCAGGCCACTCCTGATGACCTTTGTTCCCTGGGCAGCGAAGTGCGGCGGAAGGTCCAGCTGGCCGTGGCCGAGGCCTTTGGCCTCAGCACGTCTTCACTGCACCTGACGAAACCCACGTTCTTCTCGCGCATCAACAGCACGGAAGCGCAGACAGCGCATGACGAGTACTGGCACACGCACGTGGACAAGGTGAGCCCACCCCGGGGCAGGAGCAGGCCAGAGACCCCAAGGCCGCAGGAGGCCGTGCAAGGTGAGCCCACCCCGGGGCAGGAGCAGGCCAGAGACCCCAAGGCCGCAGGAGGCCATGCAGACCCCAGACCTCACGCTTGTTGGTGGTCCATTGTGCCTGGGGATGTCCACCTGAGGCCTCCCGGCCCGCCCCTCACGCACCTGCCGCTTCCTGTTGCATCCCCTGGGACTGAGGATTGGGATGGCCCTGACCAACTGCTTCCCAGGCTCCTGTGCTGGGACGTGGGGATGGGAACCCCCAAGGACCTGGGCCTGCACGAGATACCCCACGCAGAGTCCTGGAGCCACAGCTGGCCCTCAGGTAGCCAGGCACCAAGACAGTGCCCAGTGCCTCCTTGGCCTGAGCTGGCTGCCCCACCCTGCTGTGCAGGATGTGGGTGGGCCTAGTATCCCCAGCCTTGGGCAACCTCACCCAACCTCTGTATAGTCCCCAATCTTGGATAGGGGACGACTGGCGGGCGCAGGAGGAACATCCTGGCACCCGCTGAACGCATGCCAACCCTGGCTGGGGCAGCACACTCCCAGAGGTGGGCAAGGTCTTCCCTGCCTGGGAGCCAGGCCCTGGTGAGTGCCCAGGCTTGGCCACACCTAGGGCTCCTTCCCCTGGCCGTGTGGCTCCACCTGGGTGGCCACGCTTGGCTCTGCACCTTGCCTGTTGGTGGGACCTGTCCCCTCGCCACCCCCTGCCCCCAAGCCTTCTAGAGCTGCTGCTGAGCCAGGCCTGGACCTCCTGGCAGCAGAGGCAGCCCTGCTCCCAGCCCAGGCTGTGCAGATTGTGGCGACAGGATGTGGGCACCACAGCAGCTGGTCATGAGGACAAACTCAGAAGTGGGAATGTCTACTCACTGGAGGCCAATAGAGGGGTTAAAGCTAACAAGGGCTGGGGACATGTGGTGTGGTCTGGGCGGGGCCGAGGGGCTGGCCTGGGGTGTGGTCTGTACTGGGGCATGATCTGTGCCAACAAGAGCTGGCCTGGGGAGTGGTCTGGGCGGGGCGAGGAGCTGGCCTGGGGCGTGGTTTGTGCCCAGGTGTAGTCTGAGCATGACAGAGGAGCTGGTCGGCATGAGAAGCTGGTGGGGCATGGTCTGGCCAGGGACGGGGCCAGGGAGGTGATGACTGGGGTGACCACCCCACCATGTGGGGCAGGAAGGATGCCCGCCTTTCAGAGGGCTCTGCACAGACCCACCCTGATCTCATGCAGTCTCGTCCAGGACATCTCTGTGTGTGGCCTGGGTGGGGTGGGCGTCCCACCATAGGTGGGCCTGGAGCCTGAGCAGGTGGTGCCGCCCTCATGCCAGGCCTGCTAGGAACCTGACTGCTCACCCCGCTCTCTGAAGAGTTGGGGAGTGGGCAGCGTTAGGCTCACTCCAATTCATCCCACATGGGAGGGCCAGGTGTGTGTCCCAGCTGCTCCACTTCCCGGCTCCTAGCCGACAGCCTGGGAAAGCAGCAGCTGATGGCGCAAGTGCCTGAGTCCTTGGGCACCTACAGGGGACCGGGGTGGAGCTCCGGGGGTCCTTGGATAGTCACAGGGGACCCGGGTGGAGCTCCGCCTCCCTGCTGGCCTCATGAGCCTCGTCCCCCAGCGTCCGTCTCTCTGCAGGTGACCTACGGCTCCTTTGACTACACCTCGCTGCTCTACCTCTCCGACTACCTGGAGGACTTCGGCGGAGGGCGCTTCGTGTTCGTGGACGAAGCAGCCAACACGACGGTGGAGCCACGAGCAGGTGGGCCACTCGGGCTGGACACGGGGCCTGCCGCACTCAGTGGCCACTGCCCTCACACACACGTACGCTCACACACATGCACACCTACACACTCACACACACACGCAGGTGGCACATGCTCTGGGGGGGCTCTGCCTGGACTGGGGCAGCACTCCTGGGGGCCCACCGTGTGTGAGGCCCGCTGCCAAGTGTCTGCCCTGCCCACTGCTGGCTGCCGTAGCCAGTGGGCTCATTCTTCTGAGCTCATGCTGGCCAGTGGCAGGGCCAGTGGCCTGAGCCTGTCCAGGCCTGAGAGAGGTCACCTCAGCTTGTAGTGTCCCCTGCATCCCTCCTGTGCTGGCCATGGCTCTTCCATCCAAAGGCAAAGGAGGTGGCAGTTGCCCCTCGGGCCGGGGCTGGGCGGGAGACAGGCACGGAGGCCGTGGGTGGAGAGGCTGGGCTGGGGCAGCCAAGGGAGGCAGCACAGGAGCCCGGGGTCACACGGGTGTGTGCATCAGGGGACAGAGAGCCCCGGCCTTGTTCAACATGGCTCCCCAGGCTTCCAGCCGCCGCGGTGCCCTGTCCTGACCCAGGGGTGGGGTACCGGGGTCACCTCCCTGTGCGGTATACGGTTAGTGTTTGCTCCAGCAGGCCCGTGGGGGGGTGGACCTTGAGGCCCCCACTCCTCTGCCTGCTGCTGCACCTGCTCCTGTGGAGGGCGCTGGCCTCTCTCCTGCCTGCACGTGGCCTCTGCCACCTCCCCCACTCCCCCCCAGGCCGGGTCTCCTTCTTCACGTCTGGCTCTGAGAACCTGCACCGCGTGGAGAAGGTCCGCTGGGGCACCCGCTATGCCATCACCATTGCCTTCACCTGTAACCCCGACCACGCCATCGCTGACCCCACGTTCACGTAGCGGGACCAGGCAAGACGACTGGGGAGGGGCCGGAAAGCCGTCGCAAAGCTGCCACCTCCATCCAGCCATGTCCACTGCGTGCACTGCCTTGCCTGGGTCCTCACTGGCCGCGATTCAGGCAGTAAAATCAGGGCCCAGCCCCATTCACAGGCATCTATGTGCTCGCCTCAGCCCCTCCTTCCCTGGGGACACACGTCCTGCTTCCTCCAGGGGTGCGAGCTGACAGCGGACTCGGTGCTGGGCCTGGCCAGGGTTGGGGACAGGTGCAGGGAGAAGGTTCTCTGGCAGCATGGGGCTGGTGGGGGCTTGTGGGGGAGGTGAGGGCAGCTCTGTGGTCACACTGAGTGACCCTGAGAGAGCCGGGCCCCAGTCACACCATACCCCCTCGCCTGTGCCATCACTGGCCTGGTCCCTGGCTCCCCCTGTTCTATCCCATCTCTGACCAGGATCCCAGATCCCACCCTGTTCTGTCCTGCCACTGACCCAGTCCCTGCTCTCACGGGTCCCCCGCCCACTGAGGCTGTTCCACCTTTGCTGGGCACTGGTCAGGCCCTGAGGGCAGGGCCTTACCCATCAGCACGGCTCCCCCACCCCCTGGCCGCTATGGTGACGCCAGTGCTGGGGTCATGACACGGGCCGGGAGGCCACTCAGCTTGTGGGACATGAACAAGGGGCCACTCAGTGGATGCGGTCCTGAGGCAGGTGAGCCTGGGCGAAGTCGCCCCTCAAGTATCAGGCTGGGCACTGTGCCTGCAGAGCAGCCAGGAGGTTGGCAGAGCGGCTAGGATGCAGCCTGGGGCACTGCACCCCAGGTGGGAACTCCACGCAAACACCTCCCTGGAGGGCACAGGCTGGCAGGTGCTGAGTCCCTGCCACCCATGTGGGAGAGCCAGATGGGGCTTGGGGCTCCCAGCTTTGGCCCTGGGCCACCACTGAGGTGACCATCTGGGGAGAGAGCCAGTGGATGGAAGGTCTCGGTAGCTCACTGCCTTTAAAAAGTGAATCAATCAATAAATCATTTGAAAGGAGGAGGAGGCAGCATTCCTGGCGCTGGCCATAAGCTGGGACTCGGAGCAGCTGTGGTGCTTGGGCTTGCAGACCTGGGGGGGAGGAGGACAAAACGGAACAGACCTGGGGGTCTCCCTCTGAGAGGTGCAGGGGACTCCCAGCACAGCAGCCTGTGACCCTGGGGAAATGGTGCCAGGGGTGGGAGGCTGGAGGGGAGCTGGGAGAGCCCTCGTGGGGAGTGGGCGCAGGCACCCCTCAGGCTCGACGCTCCCTGCCAGCTGAGCTCCGGAGGCCACCAGACCTCACCATGCAGCCCCGGGCTCTGCTCAGCTCCTACCAGCCTGGAACACTGGGCGAGCAGCCAGGCCTGACTGCTGCTTCCCGGGTGACGGCTCCCGGCTGGCCAGGGACCTGCAAGGACCAGTGGGTGCCTCTGGGGCAGGGAGATATCTGTGACCTGCAGGGGCTCGCAGTGCCCACGTCCGGTCCCCACCTGGCACACCACAGGCACCAGTGGATATTTCTGGAAAGGGCCCACATGGCAGGGTGTCAGATTCCTCGTGTGGTCCACCTCTGCCTCGGGCCATCCTGTGCTCTGTCTGTCCCCCAGTGCCTGGCCCCCACCAAGCACACCCCAGGACTGCCTTCGGGGGCCTGGTAAGATGCAGGACTTCTGAGTTTGGGTTTCTGACCACACCAAGCGCTCTGGATGCCGTCTGGACAACCAGCAGGAGCGGCTGTCCTCGGGGCAGTGCCTAGGCCCTGGCCACAGCGAGCACGGAGCTTCCAGGCCAGCGGCTCCGGGAGGAGTGGGAGCTGGCAGCAGGTATCACAGGCCAAGGGGGGAGCCAGCCACACGGGCTGGGGGCACTGCAGAAGCTGGCAGGGTCCTTGTGGGTGCCCAGAGGAGAGTCCCGCTCAGCTTTCAGAGTGTGCCCCGCCCAGGAGGCGGCCCCAGCCGGGGTTGGACCGCTCACTACCGTCCTGTGGAGTCGCCACTCTGAAAGGGGGATCTCTTCAGAGTTCACGGAAGATGCTTGCTATGAAAGAACTGTGCGTGGATTTCCGCTTCTTCCACCAACGCAGATGACCCCACAAACACTCTGAAATGCCTTGGGTTTACCCACGTATCACCCACTCCGTGCCGGGCTCTCCTCGCCCAGCAGGTGAGCCAGGCTGCCCAGCCCGTCCCCGCTGAGCAGGGTCCACGAATGGAGGAGCCATGACTTGTGGCCCTGTTCTGGGCAGGATGGGGGACACGGGCTGCGGCACCCTGTGCTGGGGCGGCCTGCTGCCTCCCCCCACCCCACCGACCCCTCAGCGGGGCGCCGCTCGGAAGCCTCCAAGGCACACACCTCTTCCACGTTGCACGCCGACCTCTTGTCAATGTGCATGACAAGTACCAAAGGACCCAGAACGATTTGGTCTCAGGGGACAGGGTAGGGGGGACACAGACAGAAGGAATCTCCCCTCCACCTGCTCGCTCCGGACACTCCAAGGCGGGCTTGGGCCAGGTGGCAGGCGGGGCTCCTGCGTGGAGGCAGGGCGCCAACCACGCAGCCAGGATCCGGAGAGCAGAGACCCAGGCCCTCTGTTCTGAGACCTGGCACCCCAGGGCACCAGCACCACAGTGCCAGTCACTCGCCCGAGACTCCATCCTGAAACGCGTGGGAGTGGCTGTGGACACTCCACTGACGCCACCTGATGACCTGGGACTTGCTTCCCGCGTTTCTTTACACGCCACGTGCCAGTGACACCTGTGACGCTCGGCCCGCGTGCCAGAGCGCTGTCAGCCCTGGGCAGGGGACGGTGGGACCATTCTTTCTCTTACTCTGCTTTTAAGGAAATGAAAAAAAACAATAAACATTAAAACTAAAACGAGGGCCGCAGAGGAGCTGAGTCGCTGCTCACCAAGCTGGCTGCAACGCTCTTATTTCTTCCTCAAAGTCAAAACAAGAGATGAACAGAACAACGGGAATTAAGGGGTCAAACTGGGCAAGTGGCAACCTTTGAAACCGAGTCCCCTCCCGTGGTACACCAGACACCCCGGGGCTGCCGCAGAGCCCTTGGGGTGTCCCAGGAAGCAGGCTGTGGGGGGCTCTCCGGGAAGGGCCAGCACTGTGGTCAGCCAGCCAG
Organism: Ochotona curzoniae; assembly: GCF_017591425.1. Lineage (NCBI taxonomy): Eukaryota > Metazoa > Chordata > Mammalia > Lagomorpha > Ochotonidae > Ochotona > Ochotona curzoniae. Next base: position 11,401,277 of record NW_024466459.1, read on the forward strand.
CAAACCCGCCATGCCTTCCCCTGAGACCCGCACAGGAGGCAGAGCAGCCGGCCTGGGCCCCGCTTCCTGCGTGTGTGGAGGACACTGGTGGCACGCCCACCCGGGCAGAGGCAGCCAGAAGTAAGGCTGTGGGCAGAGGGGGCACGGGACCCCGCACGCATTTCCAGGCCAGGGGCTGAAAGGCCTGCATCAGGGACTCCTCCAGGGTTGAGCAATCCGCAGGGGAGACCCTCACCAGGGCCCAGGCACGGGCTCCGGGCTGCAGAGGGACGAGGTCTCATTCTGGGGTGGGGCCCGCCCTCAGGGAGTCCAGGGGGAATGAGACAATGGAGAGGGTCCCCAGAAACAGTGCTTTGTCACCCGGAGCTAGACAGTCTCGTGGTGGCCCCCAGGACGAGCCGGCCACCAGGCCGACACCACAGGTCCAGCAGCTAGTCCTGGGCCGGGGCAGGGGTCCCGGGCTCCTCGGGGGGCATCTCCCTGACGCAGCGGAGCTGCTCCTGCCACGGGGCAGTGGAGATGGGCCAGTGGGTGCAGGAAGGCACGTCCCCAAATCTCCAGGGAAGCTCCTGGGTCCAGTCCGAATCCTCGGGCCCCCGGCACAGGGCCACGACGTCCTGCGGATCCAGCTCGGTGGGCACAAAGTGGAGGCTGGTGCCCAGCTCCTCGGAGCCCGCCGCAGTGGCAGCCGGGGCCCCCCAGGCCTCAGGGCCCCCCAGCACTGGCTGCCCCGGCCCCTCGGCTTCCTCGGGTTCGGGCTCCGGGTCCCAGGAGTCGGTGTCGTCCCACTCCTCCACCTCCAGCGAGTCCTTGAGCTCCAGGAAGGCCGTCTTGAAGCAGGCGAAGCAGCTGCGCATCTGCCCGTGCTGGAGCTGGTACAGCCAGGACACGTAGAGGCGGGAGACGCCTTCGCCGGCGTGGCGCATGCTGAGCGGGGGGCACATGGCCTTGCTGCTGCCTGGGGACAGGAGGGAGAGCAAGCTGGGCCTGGGGCCTCGGGAGGGGAGGGGAGCGGAGGGGGGAGGGAGAGGGGGAGGGGCCTGGGAGGGGACGGAGGAAGGGAAGAGGGGTGGGAGGAGAGGAGGGGGCCAGGAGGGGGACGGAGGAGGGGGAGAGAGAGGGAGGAGGGAGATGGGGGGGCAGAGGAGGAGGAGGGGGACGGGGAGGGGGCCCGAGGAGGGGGACTGCGGATGGGAAGGGAGGAGGAGGGGGCAGAGGAAGGGGACAGGAGGGAGAGCAAGCTGGACCCTGGTCTTGGGAGGGGGACGGAGAGGGGAAGGAGGGGGCGGGGAGGAGGGAGGAAGAGGGGCTGGGAGGGGGAGGGGGAAGAATTGTTCCCTTTGGGTTCAGGGTCCGGGTTCCCGTCCAAGGAGAACCTGCAGGGCTCCCGTAGCTTGACTTTCCAGAAACCTCCAGAAACCTCCAGGCCCGAGCTGCAGTCTGGGAAGCTGAGGCAGCAGAGCAGGGAGGTCAGGCGCCCCCTGGCAGGCAGGGTGGCAGCGGCCGGGCCAACCCCGGGCCTGAAGGGTGTGGAGCTCAGGGCCTGCCCTCTGAGCTGATGCCACAGCGCGGGGGCAGGGGCCCTTGGGGGCCTCCCCGGGCTGCTCACCCCAGCCCAGCCCAGGCCCAGCAGGGTCACCTGGTCCTCCGACGGAACCTGAGGGAGCCTGAGGGAACCCGACACAACGCGGGGAATCCGACCCAACCTGACTGAACCCTCTGAGGAACCTGGTCCAGAGCTGGTCCAAGCTCTCCCGCCCTCCCCGGGGGCTCACGGGGGCACCAGTGAAGGTCCCCCCAGCAGGGCGGGCCCGCGTGGCCGCTGCTCTGCGGCTGGAGCTGTGTCCGGCTGTATCCGTCCACCTGCTCGGAGGGGGTCGCAGGTGGGCACCTTGGCTGTGGGTCTTGGCAGGGCGTCTGCCTGTGGGGCTCACCGTGCACCCACCTGGGGTCCCCCGCAGACGTCTCAGCCCGTCAGCTCCCGGGGTTCAGGCCGTGAGGCTCAGGGCGGCGGGCTGGTCCGGTGTATCCATCTCCCTCGGGCTGCCGCTCCGTGGGGCCTCCGGAGGAGCAGCCTCAGTTCCGGCTGCCTGCCTGGTGGGTGGAGTGCCCTGGGGGTGAATGTCGCCCCTCGCCTCCTGTTCACTTCCTGCCCAAGTACAATCTCAGCTGCTGCCCAGCCCTGCCAGGTCCCACAGGGCTGCCGCCCCTGACCTCGGGGGAGGTCGGGCGAAGGTGCAAGCTTGGGGTGCTGCACCGCACACAGGATCCCTGGAAGAGGCGTGGGGGAGGGGCGGGACAGAGGCAGCCCACCCCCACCCCCAGCAGCGCCTGGGCCCTTTCCTCGCTCTGAGCCCCAGGTGAACATTCCTGCCCCAGCATTTGGCATCTCCCTCCTCAGAGCCTGGGCTCAGCAGGACCAGAAACGCCAGGGAAGCTGCACCCAGGCAAACACCCACAGTTCAGCCCCCACTGCCCCTAGCTCCCCACAGCCACCGCCCGGGGAGGAACAGTCTCAAAGTAACACAGAGGGAGCTTTGCTGCCTCTGAAACTTCGCTTATTTCAGCAAGAGACGGGTAATGGACGGCTTCTAACAGCAAAGCAACTCTTGAACTGAAAACCCAGGAGCCATGCCCAGAGAAGATTCCAAGGTGAGCTGGGTGGGCGTTGGCGTCTGCCCGGCCGCCTCCCCCGGGAAGAGGCGAGGGCAGCCGAACGCACCACGCTGAGCGGTCATGTTGCAGTGAGGTCCCGACACCTGCCGGTCCTCTAAGATGCCCCTGTCTCTCCCCGGGAAAGGCCCTGGCTGGCGGAGTGGAAGCTTTCAGCCAGGAGGCCTTCTGCTCCGCCCCTCCCCCATCCCCCGTGCTCCTGGGGCCCAGGCCCCCGCCTCAGGCCCTGCTCCCAGAGCGAGGCGCAGGGTAAGCATGTTTGTCCTGTCCAAATCTGCTGCTTTGTCTCGGGGAGCACTGAGCTGCTGCCCGGCATTGCTGTTGGCAGGTTGCTGCAAGAGCTCCTGGCACTGAGTGCCACAGGCAGGTGGGCAGCAGTGCTGTCTGGATGGGATGCTGAGTGGAGACTCGGGTGTCAGGTGTCTGGGTGGGCAGTTTCTGGGCCAGGTGAGAATCAGTCTACAGGATAGAGAAGGTCGCCTCTGCCCCCCACCCCACCTTGCCACTATCAGGACATCAGCCGCTCGCCCGAGGGCCACAGGACCGGGAGGTGGGCCCTGGACGCTGTGTTATGTCCTCACCCTCAGAGCCCCTGGATCTTGTGGCCTCCAGGCCTTGGGCATTCTCCTGCTCCAGTGGTGTGCCATGGGGCGTCCCGTGGCTAGCAGGCCCGGAAGACATCTCTGTCTTACAGTCCCCATCCTGGAGGACGATCGCTTCACGCCAGCCTCTCGGGGCCTGCTGTGCACCTGCTGAATAAATGAACGGTTTGTCCAGGGAGGAGGGACACAGGGATAAACTCTAGGACTGGGAACCCCACTAGGTGCAGAACAGGAAGCTCTACCGGCAGCTGCAGCAGGAGCTTGTCCACAGCATCAGCAGGATGGTCCTGGGGCAGAGGCAGGCTGGGCCCTGGGCAAGACGCTCAGGAGGCCGCAGACTCTTACTTGCCTGAGCACTTTGAAGGGAGTGGCACGGGTGGGATGAAGGGGTCCCCTAGGCCTGCTTAGCTGACGGCACTGTGAGGAGGAGGCTCAGGCTTGGAGCTTGGGAACGTGAAGGGCTCTTCAAGGAAAGAACTCAAGCCTCGCTCATCCAGGTCATGAGCTCCTGCTGGTCAGCGCCTAGGGCGCAGGGCCCCCACGTCCCAGACAACCCCCCTTGCACGGTGCAGAGTAGCCTTCCCTCTGCCTGTTTTTTTTTTGGAGATTTTTATTGGACAGTCAGAATTACAACCTGAAGGAGAAGAAAAGATCTTCCATCCACTGGTTCACTCCCCAAGAGGCCGCAACAGCTGGCCAGAACTGAGCCAATCCGAAGCTAGGAGCCAAGAGCATCTTCTGGGTCTCCCATGCAAGCACAGAGTCCAAAGGCTTTGGGCCGTCCTTGACTGCCTTCCCAGGCCACAAGCAGAGAGTTGGAAGGGAAGTGGAGTAGCCAGCATATGAACTGGTGCCTAAATGGAATCCCAGGTGTGTAAGGCAAGGACTTTAGCCACTAGGCTACCATGCTGGGCCCTTCCTTCTGCTTTTGCAAAGCTTAAACTTATGCAGAATTAAGGCTGACCTTAGCAGTGACCAGCACTGGGCATGCGTCCTACCCAGGGGCTGTGGGATCACACAGGATGTGCATGTCCCCATTTACACTGATCTGTCGGAAGCCCGGGGTCTGTGGCCCTGTGAACTTGGATCTGCCCTGAGCCTGCTGCTTCTTAGGAAAACACACAGATGGTGAAGGGCAGTGACGCCCTGGCGGTAATGGGGCGCAGGAGTGAAGACGCCACAGGGAAGTGCTCTGCCAGCCACTGGCCTCTGCCCCACACTCTTCTGTGCCCCCCTCTGCCCTGGGCTGCCGGAACATCCAGGCTGGCTCCAGTGTGGCCACCCTGACCACAGGCATGTGCTAATCCTGACAGAGACCAGCCCATGGTTAGGAAGGGCAGCCGGTGTGTCGCCAGAAGATTCCTCCAAGCAGAGAGAAGGTGCTTGCCATCTCCCAGGCCTCTCCGATGAAGTTGGGCTGTAGCATTTCTGTGTGCAGCAGCCATTTGCTCACCCTCTCAACCACAGGCATGCCAGCCTTCTGCTTCCTGCCCGCCTGCTTACCTAGGAATCTCGTGGGGGCCTGATTTGAATTGGGAACCTGGGGAGTGGGGAACCCCGCGAGGGGTCAGCAGAAAGAGACAGCTTTAGGGAAGAGGCTGCTTGCAGACAGCTGGTTGAGAAAGTGACATCTGGGCAGTCCTGGCTCTGTCAGTCAGAGGTTCAAGTCCCAGCTGCTCCACTTCTGACCCAGCTCGCTGTTTATGACCTGGGAAGGCAGCAGAGGATGGCTCAAGTGCTTGGGCCACTGCAACCGCGTGGGGGCCCAGAAGGGCTCCTGGCTCCTGGCTTGTGCCGTACCAACCCTGGCTGTTGCAGGCATTTGGTGAGGGAACCAGTGGATGAAAATCCCTCTCTCCCTCTCCAATTCTGCCTTTCAAATAAATAAAAAATAAGTCTGAAAAAAAACTGGGCCTGGCACAGTGGCCTAGCAGCTAAGGTTAAAATCCTCGCCTTGAATGTGCCAGGATCCCATATGGGCGCTGGTTCTAATCCCGGCAGCTCTATTTCCCTTCCAGCTCCCTGCCTGTGGCCCGGGAAAGCAGTCTAGGACGGCCCAAAGCCTGGGGATCCTGCACCTGCGTGGGAGACCTGGAAGAGGCTCCTGGCTTCGGATCGGCATAGCATCGGCCGTTGCGCTCACTTGGGGAGTGAATCATCGGACGGAAGATCTTTCTCTCTGTCTCTCCTCTCTGTATATCCGCCTTTTCAATAAAAAAATAATAATAAAAATAAATCTACAAAAAAAAAGAGTCAGTGCTTCCCTATGATGCTTAAAGGTCCTCCTGTCCCTTCTCAAGAACACACTGGGCCCGGCGGTGAGGCCTAGCAGCTAAAGTCCTCACCTTGAACGCACCAGGATCCCTTATGGACGCCGGTTCAAATCCCGGCAGCTCCACTTCCCATCCACCTCCCTGCTTGTGGCCTGGGAAAGCAGCTGAGGACGGCCCAAAGCCTTGGGACCTTGCACCCGTGTGGGAGACCTAGAAGAAGTTCCTGGATCCTGGCTTCGGATCGGCACAGCATCAGCTGTTGTGCTCACTTGGGGAATGAATCATTGGACAGAAGATCTTCCTCTCTGTCTCTCTTCCTCTCTATATATCTGACTTTCCAATAAATAAACAAATCTTAAAAAAAAAAAAAACTCACTGCTGGGTGGCCCAAGGGCTTTGCCTGGTGCCATTGGCAGCCAGGTCATCCAACCTGAGCCTCGCCGCCTGCAGTGACCCTAGAAGGTCAGCAAGCACAGGATTACAATTGATTGGATAGTAATTGTATGAAAACAACCGAATGGCTACCTTTTGTGTGCCTGATTGGATATCCTTTGTATGAGAACAGCTGAGTGGACGGCACGTGAATGAGAACACTTGGTGGAATACACAAGACAAAAGGAGTTCCAAACAAAAGTATGGAAACAGTTGATGGGTTTTGCTGATGAGCTCAATACTTCCTCCCGTATCCCATTGGACCCTCAGTGTATAAAGTCTGATGCCACCAATACATTTCAGCTATCGGCCATCAGTCAGGGTCCACGCATGTTATTATCGGCTCCGTGCACCAAGTCCATCGCTGCGGGACAGTGACACCCCAGGGGCTAGCCAGCCCCTCCATCTCTGAGAACCTGGCAGGCTGATGGGCCTGAGCCTTTAGACCCAAGCCCCACCCCCAGGACAAACCAACCCACCTGGCTCTGAGCACATGGTGGACTGGTGGGCCTGAGCCACCAGGCCAGGAGCCCCCCGACCCAGGAGCCTGACCCCAGGGCTAGCCAGCCCCTCTGCCTCCTCCATCTTGATTTTTATGCCCTCCTTGTCATGAAGGTCCCTTTCCCAAGTCGAAGCTGGTCAATCATGCGTATGATCCAGTTGTCCCTTGCTGCCAGTGGGATTTGACCTGGTTGTTGATCCAATTCCACGTCGGGAGGGAAGCATCTGATGACCAGGAGTCAGGGCCAAATACCCTTCCAGGCCACATTCAGCAACAGAGATTCTAGAAGAGACGGTCCTTACGCCAATGTGACCTTATGCTCACACCAACCTTAGCTTCATCTATTCTGCAGGCGTGAATCCGAGAGTGCCAGGCCAGCGTTTCCCTGCTAGCACTTGTCCTGTGTGATTCTGACAGGCAACTGGCACAAACCTCCAACAGAAATTAAAACCGATGAAAACATAACAAGTTTGTATCAGTAAACAAGGCTCAGCCGAGATTAAGTGGCGTCTTTTAAGCGCAGTTCTGAGAGAGAAGAAACCAGCACGGCTAAGAATCACAGGCTGGAATTCTCGCCCTGTCCAGCCTGCCCAGCACAAAAGGCCATCTAAGGGCTGTGGCCAGCAGCCTCCTCCTCCCCTCTCAAGATAAGCTGTAGCCTCAGGTCCCACCTCCTTGCTTCTGCACATTAAAAAGTGAAAGAGTCGGGCCTGACACTTTGATGTAGTCACACACAGCTATGGGAGGGAGGGCCTTTGCATTCCCCAAGGCCTTCCTGACTCGGCTGGAATCCAGGCCAATGCAATCACACTCAACTAGAGCGCCACTGCCGGGCAAGACAAGGACCCAGAAGGTCACTCCTCCAGGGCAGAGACCCCAGCAGGCCTTGCAGCAGCAGGGCTGGCTGCAAAGGGGCATCTTCACCCACGCCGGCACTCTGTGTGTAGTTCCAGATACACTGATGTTTTCTAACTCCATCCCGTGTGACAGCCAACTACACACGGACCCATGCGAACCAGCACACTGCCAGAGAGAAACCAGCAACCCTCCGAAAAGCCTTCCTGGGTTTGGGGGAACAGGACGGGGGAAGTCACACACTTTGATCCATACACAAGGTATCCCAAAGCACTGACAGTGACAGCAATCGCAGAAAATGGCTTTTTCTGACCAGGGCTAGCTCGCAGCCCAATAAGCAGTGAGGAGGGCAGACGGTGGGAAGGACAGGAAGGTGCTGGCGGCGGGTCAGTGTGGCACTGAGGACAGGGCAGGGCAGAGCTACAGGAATTCTGTAGGCAACCACATGCAGAATGGCAGTCAGGACTTCCCAGCCCAGCAATGCTGACACTGGAATGTTCCCCTTGGCAGACACATTCCAGAAGCCATTGGAGTCACCTGAAACGTGTTGCAATGCACTTGAGACGTCACGTGCTCTCACGGTGCACAGCAGCAGAACCAGGGCTCACCCAGGCGCTCAGATGGACGTGGGATTGGGTACCCCTAGCAATGCCAGCCCCTCCACTTTGCATATGAAGAGTTCACAGAAGGTTAGAGTGAATAACAGCACAGTAGGCCAGGTGTGGGTCCCCGGAAGCCTTGAGCCTGCGGATCTGCACAGCTGTGGGTCCCCGGAAGCCTTGAGCCTGCGGATCTGCACAGCTGTGGGTCCCCGGAAGCCTTGAGCCTGCGGATCTGCACAGCTGTGGGTCCCCGGAAGCCTTGAGCCTGAGGATCTGCACAGAGCTGCCCTGTCTGTTCTCACGCAGGGTCCCAGCGCAGCCCCAGTCAATGCCAGGAAGCACACGACATAATGGAGCAGAGAACTGGTGATTTTCAGAAATAAAATCCATCAACACGGTTCCAGTAACCTCTGCATGTCCAAAAACGCACATCGAAAAGAGGAAAGTAGGGGGTTCAACGTGGTGGCCCGAGTCACCCCTCCAGGCCCCTGAGTCTCCCTGAATCCCCCTGAGTCCCCCCTGGACTCCGGAAGCCACCAAGGACCCCGGGGACGGGGCTGAAATCTCAAAAAAGTGACCAAGAAGTCACTGTGGGGACACAGGATGCTCTCAGTTCCGTTCCCTTCAAAATGAGCGAGCTGTGAGCTGGACGGAGAGGTGGAGACGCGGCTGGCGGGGGCCCGGGGTGGGTGGGCGCGGGTTAGGCAGGACCACAGGTGACCAAGGAGAAGGAGAGGCGGCTGGGGGCGCAATGTCTTCCAGTTTCAGGCAAGCAGCTCCTTCAGGGAATCTGGAAGCAAGAAGGCATGTTTGCCAGCAGGGGAGGGGAGTGGCAGAAGGAGTGAGCAGCCCCCCAAAACAGAAACGGCTTGAGGAAATGGAGAGAACCACGAAGGTTCTCAGAGGGGCACCGGGGTGACGGCGCCTTCAGTCCAGGCTCTGGAGAAACTGACTCCAGTGCAGGAGGGCGCGGGGCTGGAAGCCGGCCATGGCTCCATACAGAAGTAACATACAGTTCAGCTTTTTGATACACAACTGGATTGCCTGCTGGAACTCACTGCGGACTTTGAACCGTGTCCAGCCCTGCAGGAAGACCTCAGCTCAGCCTCCAGAGCCGCCAATGCAGCTCGTAGCTCAGACTCAGCGCCCAGTGTCACACTGTGAGGCACTTACCTGTCAACAGATCGTGCCACAAGCCCAGAACCCCTGGCCCTGGCTGAACAAGCCACAGGAGCAGCTCCTTCAAGGCTCTGTGAGGTGCCACCCAGCCAGCACTGACCGTAGGGGGTCATGGGATGACAGTTACTGTGCATCACCCCATGTCACCGTTCAGCCTTCAGAGTTGGAGCCTGGCCAAACTCCAGGCCCTGCTACAGAGGTCGGCCCTTCCAAAACCCTGCAGACTACAGCTCCACCTCTGTACCCCAAAGTCAATGCTGCTGAAGAGGGCACCCCCCAAAAGGCTTTCCTGGAGAACGCACCCCCGGCAGTCCTGACATCCACGACTTGGTAGACGGCCTGGCTATGAAGAACTTACGAAGCAATGAGAAACAATCCACGGAACCCCTGAATATCAGCTGCAGGGGTTCAGAGCTACAGGAAGATCTGTGCGAGGGACTTCATCTCTGCTGGTTCAGCCCCCAGATGCCTGAACGGCAGGGACTGGGTCGGGGGAGCACTGCCGTGGATTTGGGCATCGCCCGTGGCCTTTGCAGGCGCAGAGCACCAATGCAGAGGGGACTCCAAGCAGGGCCCGTATGGGATGCTGGCACGGCGGGGCTGTCTTACTGCTGCGCCTCAATGGGCCCCAAATACCATCAGCCTTACTAGGCAGATTACTGATGCTCTGTGGCAAACAGAGTCTTTTTTCCAGTGTAGACAGCGGGAGGAAAGCAGGTGGAAAGAGCCTTATGTGACACAATCCTTTGAACGGCCAAGCTCTCTGGGCCTCAAGGGGACAACCGCTTCCATCTTTCCCTGCTGGGCTCCCAAACCTTATAGACCTGGTCTGGAGAAAAACAAGAGCAACAACTGCTCCCTACAACAGGCACTCCTCGCTTCTAGCAGGAAGGTCTCTGTCAACATACATGTTCTCACTTTTTAAAATGCCAGCCAACTTTTAAAGCTGAAAGAGAATGAGGTTAAAAATAGAAGGAAAACTACCATGCTCATGCAGCCTCTCCTAGGTCTCAAATCGAAACGCCAAATCTTCCTGAAGAAGCTAAAAAGTGCCCGAGCGCCCAGCCCTAGCACAGGGCCGAGGCTTCAGGGAGAGACAGCAGCCATCCAGGGGCTGGAGCACCTGCAGAAAAGGAGGCAGAGCGTGCGCCCCCTAGCGGAAGGCACAGCGCAAGGCAGGCTGGGGCGTGCAGGAGCGGGGTACCAGGAGAAGCTGGGGTGGGCGGGGCCCTGGCACCTGGTGGCCAGCTCCTCCCGCCCAAAGAACAAAGAGTTAACTAACATGATGCTGATTTAAGAAAAAGTGAAAGCTCGAGCGGAAGGGGCGGAGGCGGCAGAACCAAGCTCGTACTCCAGGCTGAATTCCCTCTTACACAGAGTGGAGCCCCATCCTGTCTTCAGAACCCCCAAAGCCAAGCAGACTGAAGTGGAGAAGGCAGAATTCCCTCGAGGCACAGAGCTCTGTAAAGGGGCAGAGTCTCATCGACTCCCTGCCCTGAGCGCCCGCTCCCTCTCCTGGAGCCCCTGGTCCTCAGGGAAGTCCTTCTCCGGGAGCCATGGCTGTCTGGACACCTGCTGCAGAAGACGCTCCTGAAGCGGCCTGGCTGCAGGAAATGACTTAGGCAACTCCCTGGCAGACAGCGGGGCTCTGCCAGAACTGCGCCGTGCCAGTGCGGCCCAGGGGCTTCCAGTGGCTGCAGCTTCCCCTGAGACTGTTACCACAAGGTTGCAACGGGGATACCCCGGCATGGGCAGGGACGTGCCCTCGACGCCCACAGGCATTGCTCACCCCTCACAGCCATCCGCAGGAGGGCAGCTGGGAAGTTGGCTGAACCGGCAGCTATGGTCCCTCATCCCCAACCGTGCCGTGAGAAAGCTCATCTCCCGCGTTATCAGGACCCTGCAGGAGCCTGTGCCAGGCTCGTCTCCCGAACAGGCCTCCTCCCGAAGCTGCTCAGTGAGCAGCAAGACAAGGCGGCCATGGCAGGCTGGGACCCTGAGCAATGGGAAGCAGAGAGCTACCTCAGCGAGAGCCCAGGAGCCGAGAGGGATGCGAAAAGGACCGAGTCTAGATAAGTTCTATTGGCTTTGCCATAACTAGGCACCCCTCACTAGTTCGTGCCTGGTGAATCTTTCAGCTGGAGAACACTCCAGCCTCACCCCTCGGTGGTCTCGGGGCCTGCTGGCAAGAATTTCCCTGGGACTGTCAATTACCATGTCCTGTCTTGTCGACACAAGCAGAATTACCTCAGGTTTCTAGAATACACCCTTTCTTTTTTTTTTTTTTAAAGATTTATTTTTATTATTTTTTTCATTGGAAAGGCGGATATACAGAGAGGAGAGACAGAGAGGAAGATCTTCCGTCCGATGATTCACTCCCCAAGTGAGCGCAACGGGCCGATACTATGCCGGTCCGAAGCCAGGAGCCTCTTCCGGGTCTCCCACGTGGGTGCAGGGTCCCAGAGCTTTGGGCCGTCCTCGACTGCTTTCCCGGGCCACAGGCAGGGAGCTGGAAGGGAAGCGGGGCTGCCGGGATTAGAACCGGCGCCCATATGGGATCCCGGGCGTGCAAGGCGAGGACCTTTAACCACTTGCGCCACCGCGCCGGGCCCACACCCTTTCTTTACAACAGATTCCAATGTACAGCGTGAGCATCAGAGCCACTTGCCTGCTCCCGCCAGTCGGCATTCCTCCTCAGTCACTGAGACACGCTCAGGTTATGAATCACAGCTGCGGGACTTGTATTGCTAAATCCACCACATGCGTATGTATGTATGTCCCTACCTTCGCCGGGTCTTGCCCTGTGAGCGTAAATCTGGTGTGGAGGAGGACGCGGCCATTGCTTTGCAGCACAGTGACAATGATGTCCGGGTCATTTACATAACTTTTGTGTTAATTCTCACATGCCTTAAAATTAGAACATTTTTAAGGGCATACATTTCAAAGAGTTCATTTATTTTTATTGGAAGGGAAGATTTACAAAGAAAAGTAGAGGCAGAGAGAAAGTTCTTCCATATGCTGGTTTCCTTCCCAAATGGTGACAACAGCCAGAGTTCAGCTGATCCCAAGTCCCTGGCCGGGAGCTTCTGGGTCTCCCGCAGGGTGCAGGGTTCAGGCTTTGGGCCGTCCTCGGGGCCCATCCTTTGGGCCAGTAGCCCTGTTTGTTCTTTATTCCCCTGTGCGTAAAAGCCACAGGCCAGCTCCCACTGCCACCTGTGCGGTCCCATCGTCGCCCTGTAAGTCAAGACCCTCTCACTGTGAGGGTACCAGGGTTCCCCTTTCCCCTGTGGTTTCTCACTGACCTGATCCGGCACCGTCTAGAAGGCATGGCCTCCCACTGAGAACAGCCTCCGGCAGAAGCAGGCCCTTAGCCTCACTGGTTACAAAAGGGAATTTACCCATGAGACTGTGGGAACTGGAGACAAGCATCTGCAGGCAGATTTTGTGCTTACCTCTTGGGGAGTCCAAATCTTCGACTGCAGTGTCCGCTCTGCTTCTTGCTGTGCCCCCGCCCCAGGGGCGGCAGGTCTGAAGGTTCCGTTGGCTCGGTCCCTGGCACCGTCATGGGATACCCAGATGGACTTCCTCCTGTCCTACGTCTCTGTCCTGCCCTCTTTCTGCTTCTCAAGTAAAACAAGGAAAAAGGAATGTAACATCAAACGGAATAACGAAGCGGCGTCGGGGAGGACATGAAACGTGGCTTCAGCACAGCATAACGGAATGACCTGACGGTGACCATAGAAACTCCATCTGGGACCAACCAGCCCTGTGGGTGTCAGTCGAGAGGCACGGGTCACTTTGTAAGGACAACACGGACGAGTTGGGACATTCGGGAAAGAATTAAATTGTGGTGGCTGCTGTGGCTATATGGGATATGGCCGTATGGGATGCCGGTTCAAGGAGCACGCGGAGGAATAACACGCTACGTCCCAGGGTGGGACACAAATCTCTTAGTAAATAAAGAATTTGAAGACTTTAAAACAGCCAATGCTGTGAGCCCAGCCCTGTGGCCTAGCGGCTAAAGTCCTCGCCTTGAACGTGCTGGGATCCCATATGGGCGCCAGTTCTAATCCCGGCAGCCCCACTTCCCATTCAGCTCCCTGCTTGTGGCCTGGGAAAGCAATCAAGGATGGCTTTCATCGGACAGAAGATCTTCCTCTCTGTCTCTCCTCCTCTCTGTATACCTGACTTTGCAATAAAAATAAATTTTAAAAACAAACGGACAAACAAAACACCAGCCATGCTGTGTGTGATGTGGTTGGGGCTCAGATGGATAACACACGTGAGGGTGGGCTTTGCCCCTCTGAAAGACGAAGGCGCACAGCACTGTGTGTTCAGGACATTTTCACATTTTTTCTTAAATGTCATGCTGTTGCTTATCATAAAATATTTCCCAGACCCAGCATGGAGCGTTCTCCGGGCAGGACACGTGCAACAGGGCAAGGAGGACGGTGCTTCCCACTCGGCGCCAGGGCCACAGTCTGAAGCCCTAGCCCCTACCTTGGGGCCTCTGCGACTTAACGGAGGCGCCCCCCTACAAGCACCGCCAGAAGCTCGCGTGGAACGCTGCACGGCCTCCACGACGTTCCCCCTTCAGTGGCCCTCTCCGGGATGGCTCCCGCACTGGAGGGAGAGAAGGCAGCGGGGACCCCGACTAGGGAGCGGCAGGCAAACACCGCCGCCTTCCAGGACGCGGCCGGCCCGAAGAGCCACGAGACAGAAAACGAGGGTCCACGCACGAGAGGAAGCAACCCGCCACCATCACCTCCTCCCAGCAACGACCGCAAACTACAACTCCCAGCAGCCCCCGCCGCCGGCCCCAGCGCGCAGGCGCAGGGCGGAGCCTGCCGGGAGCGTCCGCCGGCGGCCGGGCGGAAGTCGGCTACCCGCTCGGCCCGGCCCTCCACACAGCCAGCCCGCCGCCCGGGCACCGGAGCCTGGCGCGCCCCGGGTGAGTGACGGCGCGCCCTGCTGGGCCTGCTGGCCCTGTGCCCTCGGCTCCTCCCGCGCGCCTCGGCCCCCGGGGAGCCTCCTCTCCCACCGGGTTGGTCAGCTCTGCCCCCTGCCCCGCGCAGGCACACAGCGCTCCGGGCACCCGGGAGTCCTCCGTCCCCTGGCCAGTGCTGGACGGCCGCCCGCCACCCCAAAACACGGGCCACCCCGCTGTGAGGAGCGTGGGCGCCCCGCTTGTGACCGGCAGGGACGCCCCTTCTGACTGGCAGGGACTCCCCTCTGACCGGCAGGGACGCCCCTCTGACCGGCAGGGACGCCCCTTCTGACCGGCAGGGACGCCCCTCTGACCGGCAGGGACGCCCCTTCTGACCGGCAGGGACGCCCCTCTGACCGGCAGGGACTCCCCTCTGATCAGCAGGCATGCCACTCCCCTCTGATCAGCAGGCATGCCACTCCCCTCTGACCGGCAGGGACTCCCCTCTGACCGGCAGGGACTCCCCTCTGACCGGCAGGGACGCCCCTCTGACCGGCAGGGACTCCCCTCTGATCAGCAGGCATGCCACTCCCCTCTGATCAGCAGGCATGCCACTCCCCTCTGACCGGCAGGGACGCCCCTTCTGACCGGCAGGGATGCCACTCCCCTCTGACCGGCAAGGAACACTTCCGTTTTCTTAGCGACACTCCTTCTCCCGCTCTCCCCCAGCCCCGGGGGTCAGCCCCCCGGCTGAGTGCCCCTGGCCCTCCCCTGACCTGTGCATGGCAGTACGTCCCCTCTGCAGCAGGCACACCTGTCTGCCCGCCCTCCTCGGAGGGCACCTTCACGCTGACAGCCCCTCAGCCCTGCAGCCTGGGCCCTTCCCACCAGGGCCTGGCTAGCCCCCTGCTGGGCGCTGCCCTGGCGGCCTCAGAGAGCCCACGTGGGTGCCCGAGCTGCTGGCTGAGGCCACACTGCCTCCCTCACCCCCACGCACACGCGGCCTGCACGCGCCAGGTGTCCTGCCTGCTGCAGCCCTGTGTCTTCAGGGTGAGGCCGCTGCATGGTCTGGGGGCAGAGTTCCTGCCCTGTGCATTGTGCCACCCTGTGAACATGGGCACGGAAGCAAACGCTGCTCTCAGGCGGTGGGCAAGCCATGCCCCTCCTCTGAGGCCTCCATCCCCTCCCTCATGCCTCGCCCCGGCAGCTTGGGGATTTCGTTTAAGCTGTCAGGCCTTGGGAGTGCCCCTTTACGGTGCACCGGGTCAGCTAGGCCAGGGGCCACAGCAGCAGCATTGGGGGCAGCCACGTGCGGAGCCCAGAACCCCCACCCACATCCCGCGTGGTGCAGGGGCCACTTGGGCCATCGTCTGATGCTTACCCAGGCCGTTAGCTGGGAGCTGCATCAGAAGTGGGGCAGCAAGGACTCAAGCCTGTGCTCATATGGTATGCTGGTGTCCCCCAGGTTAGTGACTTACCCAGCTGAGCCACGACGCTGGCGCTCCTTGCCCTGGCGCATCAGCCCCCTTCCGTGCAGGGCTGGGGACTCCCGAGGGGTCCTGGGCCTTGGGGTCCCAGCGCTCCCCGAGCAGCGGCATGGGCATGGAGTGTGGTCAGGGCAAGGCTGGTGCCCCAGTCCTGGAGCAGCTGCAGCCTGGGCAGGGAGTCAGCCACCCTCTTCGCTGGGTTGGCACTGGGGACGCAGCGCTGGCCCCACTGCCCTCGGGGCTCCCTGGGCCGTGGGTCCCAGAGAGCTCTGAGCCGAGGCCAGCAGCGGAACTGGCACGGTGGGCTTCCCTGCTGGGAAGCGGGGCCACGGGCAGGGAGTAACCTGCGAGGTGGAGAAGCCAGCTCGGCTTTCTCCCAGCGTCATCCCTCCTGGGCGGCCTGTGTGTGCACGGAGCTGAAGCCGGGGCCACGCGTGTGAGGGTGGGAGGCACAGGTGGGCAAGGAGAGACCAGAGGCTTCTGGGGTTGAAACGGCCTTGTGGTACCACCTGGCGCGGGAGCCCAGTGCCAAAGGAATGCCAGCTGAAGAGGGTTGGAGCAGGTGACAGTGAGCCCCGACCAGTGGGGTAGACGGATTGTCACATTCCTTCATTTCCAGGCATTTTTGGGGCGCACGGTGTGGTGACGTTTGGGGAGTCACTTGAGCGGGAGGGTTGCTTGGGAATCCCGCCCTGTGTGGCCTGGGTGGCCCGAGTCACGTGGCACGGCCCCGTTGTGAGCCTGAGCGCAGGCTGCCTGGCGTCCTGGCGCTGGCCGCCCCCTGGGGTGACACGGTGTCCCCGTCCTAACCCTCTGTCCTGAGTACGTGTTCCGTCACTGGCGAGGGGGCTGGGTGGCCGGTCCTGCATCTCTGCTGAGCCCCGTGTGGTCACAGGTGGCTCCACGTGGAGGAGAGCAGCGCAGGGCACCGAGGGCCCAGAGGGTACACAGGGCCAAGGACGCAGGTGCCTCTGGGGCAGGCTCTCCCATGAGACCCGGATCTGAGGGTGTCCCGCAAGCCAGCAGCGTGGTGTGGAGGGCGCCACATCTGCAGGCACGTGTTCCCTCTTCCGTGGGGTGAGAACGGGAACGGTGTCCGGTTCCGCGGTGGCGGCACTGCGTGCTGAGTTGTGCGGAGCTGCTAAGGAGGGTGGGGCCGAGGTGTCTGGGAGCAGGAACTGCCTCAGGGCTCCCTAAAACAAGTGCCTCCCGCTCCTTCCTGGCCTCTGGTGCGCCCCCTCACGCCCCCTCACGCCCCCTCACGCCCCGTGGCTCCCAGATCCAGTGTGGCCTTCTCATGTTGAGTGTGAGATCCAGTGAGGGCTTAGTGTGAGCCGGCCTGTGGGGCATGCCCTCCCCTAGCCCCTCTCCTTGGGTGCCGTCCGTGGCCCGTCCCTGCTGCGTGGGGCAGTCTGCAGGAGCAGTGGGTTTTGCCCTGCCCTTGGGGAGGAAGCAGAGTGGGTACCCTGGGGGGAGTGTGTGGGGACTGGATGGTGGCTGGGGCAGGGGAAGGGCACGCCCAGGGCTTGGAGCTGGCAGTGAGGAGCACACCTCCCCAGGTCGCTGTGGCTTCCTGCTCTGCCGGATCCTGGGAGGGAGGAGCCTCTCAGAGCCTGTTGATTCTGCCACCTGCCACATTTTCACTGCTGAAGGAAGTGGAGAAGGAGGCTGTGGTGGCTGTGTGAGGAGCCTCCCCCCAGTTGTGGGAGCCCTGTGGCAGGCTGGGATACGCCCCACAGGTAAGTGGCCTGGGTCTAGGCCTGGCCCCTGGCCTGGGGCGCTGCTGCTTCTGCCTTCCACAGTGGCCCTGCCGGTGTGTGCTTCCCAGCTGCGCTGCTGCGGGCCTCGGGAAAGGTTCCCCTGGAATGCTCAGAGTTGCCATTGTCATCGGGTCCGTAAAAGGACCAGGAACAGCACAGCCGTGAGCCTGTCCCATGCCCATGTGAGTGGGAAGGGGTGGCAGGCTGCAGAGTCTCCCCCATGTGTCTCCTGCTCACCATGGTCACCCTTCCTAGGATCTTGCCCCCGGACGATGGGGACTGGCCAGGGAGGGCTGGCAACGGGCAGCTGAGGGCCAGGAGCCGCTCCCAGGCATGTCAGCGCTGCCAGCCAGGCTTGTCCCTGGGCCAGAATGCAGGCTGTGTGGCCAATGGACTTCAATCCCAGTGCAGCCAGTGGTTGATTGCCTGGGTGCAGGGGCGGGAGGGGGGAGGCCTCAGTCAGCCCTTCCTGCCTTGCCACTTCATCCCTGCCCACCTGCACTGGCTCCTGTCTGCTGTTCACAACCCTGCCGTCACCCCAACCCCGTTTTAAAGAAGGAGCAGTTACTTACCTGAAAGATTTAGAGAGAGGAGAGACAGCAAGTGGAATCTCCCCTCTGCTTGTTTGCTCCGTCTGAAGCCGGGAGCATCTCCCAGTCTGCCGCATGGGTGCAGGGGCCCAGGCACCCGGACCATCGCCCTCTGCTTTCCCAGGACACTAGCAGGGAGCTGGATCGGAAGTGAGGCAGATGGGGCTGCAAGAAGCACGGCCATGTGGGATTGGGCACGCTGCAGGCTGTAGTTCTGACTGCTGTGCCACAGTACCAGGCTGGTGACTCCATTTTTTTTTATGGGAACATCAGGTTCTGTCAGTTTTAGGGGTGGAGCAGCCTCAAGCGAATTCATGTTACTTGCTGCAAAAGTAATTTCCTGAGATGCCAGTGGAGACCAGAAGGGAATTTTCTGGGAGGCAGGTGGAATCCTGTGTCGGTGGGTTCTGAATCCCCATCGTCCCTCAGGGGCCCTCCCTGCAGGAGCCCATGCAGGCTAGGGAAGGGAGACTTGGAGCAGGCAGTGGGGTGTGTCCTGGCTGGCTGAGGGCGGACCAGGGACAAAGGTGGCCCAGTGAGCGCCACGTCAGGAGGGTGTATGTGCTGGCGCTTGCTGTGACGAATGCCCATGTACCCTGTGGCTTGGAACCGCACCTCCTGAACCTAGTGTCCGGTTCCTGGGGCTGGGTCCTGGGGCTCAGGGCTGCACCCGCTCTCAACAAGCCAGGGGAGGGTTCACCTCTGTAACCTTTGGGGCCTCTGGGTATCCCACAGCTGTCCGCTCCGTGGTTCTGTCCTTCATATGCTGGGAGCCCACCTGGATGCTTCCCCACCCCAGGCCATTGGTCACATCTGCAGAGGCTGTGGCCCTGGCGACAGGGGACCCAGGATGGCTGTGGAGGGTGGCTGTCTAGGTCGGGAGCCCCGTGCATAGGTCTGGGTGTGCAGAACAAGGACCCCGAGGGACTCAGTCCGCAGGAGGGCAGGCCAGGCACTTGGTGAGTCTCCTGTCACAGCCCCAGGGCTGGCCACGTGGCCACAGGTTGGAGACCCCACCCTGCCAGCATGTGGAGGGAGGTGTGAGGTGGTCGTGGGCAGGGGCCTGCAGGGACGGGAGGTAACATCCTGTACCTGTGTACCCCGGGGGTTTCCACCAGCCCACAGCAAGCGCAGGCCTGTAGGCAGGTGCCTAGGGAGACTGTACGAAGGTCTCCCCCATGTGGAAGGACCTCCCCCAGAAGCTCAGGTCCGTCCCCTGAGCATCTGCCGCAGCCGGCAGCACAGCTCCATCCCACATACCTGAGGGCTGGCAGGTTTGGGTGGCAGTGTTGCTGCCGAGGGCTGGTGTTCCGTGGGCCTGTCCGGGGCTTCCAAGCCTTGGGTCTGAGAGGGCCTGGCAGAGCAGAGCCTGGCGTCCTGTGGAGTTGTGTGCGGGGAGGGCTCAGTGACAAGCCCTGTGCCACTGCCTGGCCAGGTGGCAGCAGCCCGCAGAGACCTGGAATCTCCTCTGAGGGCCCCGACAATGTGATCTGCATTCTGCCCCCACAAGAGTCTGTCTAGAAAGAGGAGGAGGGAGGCCTGCGTCCATGGGGTCTCAGGGTCCTGTATCTGCCCTCCCTGTGGACCAGAGGTCTATGTGAAGAGGGGCACCTCTGGCCACTGCAAGCCAGGCCCAGCTCCCTTGCCCAGGCTGGAGGCCCTGCAGTGTGACCACATTGCCTCCTGCTAGATACCTCTGCCAGCCAGCTTGGGAAGAGCCTTCCCACTGACCCCGGGTGGCACTTGGCCATGTCCCAGGGTCATCTGGCTCCATCCAGTGCCTCAGCAGCCACCCGAGCTGTCATACTCCGTGCCCATAGCACTATGGCTGGGACAGAGCAAGGAGCTATGGCTCCTGGCAGCCACCAGCACTGACCCTGGAGCCCGGGAAGTGGCCAGGGTGAGCCCAGGGAGCCACTCTGACCCTGCTCCCTGTAAGGGACAGGCTGCCCATGTACTCCACCAGCCTGTCTCTCTGGTGTTGAAATGTTGCAGGGTCTGGCCCTCAGGAAGCAAAGGGCCCTTCCCTGAGGCCGGGCACTGTGCTAGGAGCCAGACCCTCTGAGGTAGGCAGAGGGGAGCCAGCTGTGAGGTCCTCACCAATGCTGAGGGCTGGGAGGTGGTCAAGCAGGCCAGGCAGAGGGCCTCCTGGTGGGGGGACACTGACCCTGTCCCCACCCCCCATTTGGAGGGAGAAAGTGCCAGTTCCCACAGAGCTGTTCCCTCCCATTCGGGTGGCTGTCCTGCTGCCTGGGACCGGCCAGTTGAGGGGTTTCATGTTGAAAAACCTTCCCGCCATGCTGACTCAGAGGAAGCAGACGAGGCTAGAGCAGGGCCTAATTGAACCGTGGATGCAGTTGTCCTGGAGCCTCCCTGCTGCTGGCCAAGCCCACGGCCCGCGAGTGGCCCCAGCCCGCTGACCAGCCTGCCGTCTCCCGTGGCCCGCTGACCGCCCTGCGTCTCCCGCCATGCAGGTCCCGTGGCCTGAGCACGCTGATGCCCGTCCAGCCCGCGGAGCCCCTGCCATGGAATGACTCTATGCACTCCCTGCGGATCAGCGTGGGGGGCCTTCCTGTGCTGTTGTCCATGACCAAGGCTGCAGACCCCCGCTTCCGCCCACGCTGGAGGGTGATTCTGCCATCTGTCCTGGTTGCTGCCATCCTCTGGCTGCTCTACTCCCACCGGCCCAGCCCAGGCAGGCCCCCCGCCAGCAACGCGCACAACTGGAGGCTCGACCAGGCCCCCGTGTCCCGTTACAATGACACCTACCCCTTGTCGGCCCCGCAGAGGACGCCGGACGGGACTCGGTACCGCATTGCGGTCATTGCCGACCTGGACACAGAGTCGAGGGCCCAGGAGGAGAACACGTGGTTCAGTTACCTGAGGAAGGGGTACCTGACCTTGTCGGACAGCGGGGACAAGGTTGCCGTGGAGTGGGACAAAGAGCACGGGGTGCTGGTGTCTCACCTGGCAGAGCGGGGCCGGGGCATGGAGCTCTCGGAGCTGGTTGTCTTCAACGGGAAGCTCTACTCCGTGGACGACCGTACCGGGGTCATCTACCACATCAATGGGACCAAGGCTGTGCCTTGGGTGATCTTGGCGGACGGTGATGGCACCGTGGAGAAAGGTAACCGCCAGCCGGGCTGGCCCCACAGCTCCAGCCAGCACTGCTAGCAGCAGCCCCGACCGCCTCTTCCCACTAGGCAGCTTCTAGAAGCAGGAGCCGTTAACCATGGGCCTGCTGGAGAATATGTTCCTTCTAGAATGTTCTGTCGGTCACAGTGACCCATAAGTGGAGAGTCCTCGCTCAGCCTCCTGTGGTTACCAGAGCGTAGCAAGCAGGGCCGCCTCTCAGTGGGAGCCCGGACAGAAGGGTGTGGGGCAGTCCTAGGTCTGGGCTCCCAGGGGTCTGCTGGCCAGCCAGTGGCTTCTGTGAAGACCCCGGGAGACAGTGGACACAGTTCCTAAAGTCATATGGGGAAGGGGCGCACACTCTAGGACCCCCTCTGGGACAGGCACTCTGCATGCTGGCCTCAGGAGGCGTGGGGGTCCAGGGGGTCAGCTAGCACGGTCCCACAGGGAACCCCTGGCCTGTTCCCCAGGCGGACCCACCCCTCCCTGGAGAGTGGAAAGAGGAGAGGCCCTGCTGGCAGCCTCCCACCCCCGTCCCCCCGGCAGGATGATGGGCAGGCCTGAGGGCGTGCCGGGGGTCTCAGGTGCCCCTCTTCTCATTGCCCCAGGCTTCAAGGCTGAGTGGCTGGCTGTGAAGGACGAACACCTTTACGTGGGTGGGCTGGGCAAGGAGTGGACCACAACCACTGGGGAGGTGCTGAACGAGAACCCCGAGTGGGTGAAGGTTGTGGGCCCCAAGGGCAGTGTGGAGCACGAGAACTGGGCAGCCAGCTACAGCGCTCTCAGAGCCGCGGCCGGGATCCGACCACCAGGTGAGGCCTGGGGTGTGGAAGGGAGCAGGTCAGGCAGGTGCCTGGTGAGGCCCAAGGCGGGGGTGTGGGTCAGGCAGGTGCCTGGTGAGGCCCAGGGCGGGGGTGTGGGTCAGGCAGGTGCCTGGTGAGGCCCAGGGCGGGGGTGTGAGTGCAGGTGGGGGAGTGAGTGCAGGTGCCTGGTTCCCGTGGCCATGCCCTTTGCCTGCCTCCAAGACACGGTGCTGCCCCTTCCTTTCTGCTGAACACTACCTGTAGGCCAATGGGTCCTGTGCTCCCGTCATGCGCCCTGACCACATGGCCACTCTTCCAGCCTTCCTCAGCCAGGTCCTGGGGGATGAGGGTGCACGTTCCTGGCTGCTTCTTACTCCTCCCAGTGTCCTTGTGGGCAACATTTGGAGACCTGCTCAGCTCCCAGCCTGGCCACAAGTGGCCCGAAGTCCATCCTTCTGGCTTCAGAGGCGCCGTTCCCCTGCACATGCAGCCTGGGCTCCTTGGTCTCTGTCCCTCTGTGGACAGGAAGCCAGGGTACACACGTGTCTTGGTGGCTCCTGCAGCGCCACAAGGTGGCCAGGATGCAGGTGCTGGGGGTGAGGGCCCCAGGCACCCCGCCAGTGAGCAGGGTGGCCAGGATGCAGGTGCTGGGGGTGAGGGCCCCAGGCACCCCGCCAGTGAGCAGGGTGGCCAGGGTGCAGGTGCTGGGGGTGAAGGCCCCAGGCACCCCGCCAGTGAGCAGGGTGGCCCCTGGCAGCCCAGCGCCCTGTGTGTCCCCAGGCTACCTCCTCCACGAGTCGGCCTGCTGGAGTGACACGCTGCGCCGCTGGCTCTTCCTGCCGCGCCGGGCCAGCCAGGAGCGCTACAGCGAGAAGGCCGACGAACGCAAGGGCACCAACCTGCTGCTCAGCGCCGCCCCCGACTTCAGCGACGTGGCCGTGAGTCGCGTGGGGGACATGATCCCCACACACGGCTTCTCGTCCTTCAAGTTCATCCCCAACACTGACGACCAGATCATCGTGGCGCTCAAGTCCGAGGAGGACAGCGGCAGAGTGGCCACCTACATCATGGCCTTCACGCTGGACGGGCGCCTCTTGCTGCCCGAGACCAAGATCGGCAGCGTCAAGTATGAAGGCATAGAATTCATCTGAGGGGCACCAGGCCCTGGGTGCCCAGGTGGCTGGAGCGGCCGGGCTCGCTGGAATCTATAAACACGGACGACCCACTGCTGCTGTCTGGCTTCCTCCTGCGGCGTCTGCAGCCGGCCACCCCTCCTCCTTTCCTGCCAGCCCCCTGCCCTTTCCCCTCCCCTCTGGCCTTGGACCCCCAGCCTGCCCCCAATGCCTGGAGAGGGAGACATCTCCCCTGAAGGCCAGGCCTGGCCGCTGTGAGCACAGCTTGTGCCCGACAGAGATGGCCCTTGTGGCCGATGGATGCACAGCACCGCTGTGCCAAGCAGCCTGCGGAGTGAACCTCTTGAGGCTGTTGGACAGCTGGATTCTGCTTGATCCAGGAGGGCCCCGCGGCCATGTCCTGAGATGGCTTTCATGCCCTCCTCCTCCCACCATTGGCCTCAGAAGCCTCTCCCCCAAAAGTTCTTAGCTCAGGCAGCAGCCCCATGCTAGCCCACCACCTCCCTCTCCGTGCCAGCCCACCACCTCCCTCCTCATGCCAGCCCACCACCTCCCTCCTCATGCCAACCACCTCCTCCCTCCCTGTGCCGGCCCGCCATCTCCCTCAGTGCAGGCAGGGGATGGGGCTCTGGCCGGGCTGGGCAGAAGCGTTGGCACCCTCATGGCAGCTGCCTCACCCTGCAGTGGCGTCTGGCCTCCGACACGCCTCTTCCACCGAAGCCCCAGGGCAGGGGGCAGCGGGGAGGCAGAAGCAGCTGCTCACACAGGCTGGCTCCCTCACTGCCCACTGGGCTCTAACAAGTGTCCCTGAGGGCAGGGCTGGGTTGCCCCCCTTCTGTGGAGGCCTCTTAAGTGGGCTTACATGGGTGCTAGAGGCCCGGTCACCAGGCAGGAAGGCAGATGCTGTAGAGCAGGGCTCTTCAATGTCACCCCTTCCCGAGCAGACAGTGAAGTGCCCAAGGGGACCCTGCCTCCCTGGAGTGTTTTCCCCACTCCTCCTAGATAGGGGGGACACACCTGAGAGTGACAGTCCCCCACCCTGCCCACCTGGCCCAGCTGCCATTGGCTGAGGCCCCATGAAGAGCTGCCAAGAGGTGACCTGGGCACAAAGGAAGGATTGCTGCCCAGCTCTCCCCACAGGCCAAAGAGGCCAGAGGAGGAGTGGGGCAAGGGGCAGGCTCACACAGCTCCTCGGGGTCCTCCCCAGCTGCCACCATAGGCTTGCTGTTCAGTGTGGAAATAGAAGGCCGAAGCAAATGGGAGCAAAGTGTGACTGACATGCGGCAGGAGCCGCCCCGGGGGTGCCCACGGGAGGGTCACCACAGGACCAGGCTCAGGCATGTCTGTGCCACACCAGCTCCTCGCTGGCACACACAGAAGGGGTTAGGTCAGGTCCATGGGCCCAGGCCCTTCCGTTACGGCCACGGCACTGACACACACACACATACAGCCCTTACGTTAGGGCCATGTCTTAAGGCCGTTAGGTGTCAAGCTGGGAACAGGACAGCCTATCTGCTCCAGATCTCAACACTTTGCCATCCCAGCCTTCCACCCCCACCCCACCCTGGGCATTGGGCCAGCCAGGAAGCATGTTTGTACTAGAATGCAGCTGGGGTTGCCCTGCCCCTCACTGGGCAGTCCAAATTTGGGCCATTCCACCCTCACTCCCTGAGCCAGAGCAGGGAGGGAGAGGGGCCCCCCAGAGCCATCACAGCCAATCCCGGAGGAGACTGCTGTCAGGTGGTTTGTGGGAATCGAAAGTAAACACAGTTCCCCAGAGCATTTCCTAGAACCGCCTGAACTCACTGTACTGGGGAGGCTGCAGTCTGCACGTTAGCCACAGGAGCCAGCCCCAGCAGGTAAGGCCCCAACCTCTCCCTTGGCACCCAGGCCTCCTGACATCTCTGGCTTAGTGCAGGGACCATGGGGCTCTGTGTGTGGTTGGGCAGGTTGTTCAGAGAGGGAGCAGGAGGGGTTGGCATCAAGCCCTCAGCCCATGCCCACCGCAGAGAACACCTGTACCCAGCGGTACCATGGCACATAGCATGGTGAGATGAAACCACATAAAGGCTGCCCAGACTTCCTGTCCCCCAGAGGACAAGCAGGGCTCCCGCAGCGCTCCAGGAAGTAGCAGCAGGAGGCACCCCTTCCGGTCATCGGGCGGTGCAGAACCTCCTTGGGGTCAGGGTTCCCGGGTGCCCCATGTGAGGCCGCCAAGGCCCAGAGCAGAGTGGAGCTCGCCTGCATGGAGCTTGTGGACGCAGAAAGCTGTCCAGGGCCCGCTCCTGGCTCTGCACAGCAGGAAGAAGGGTGCCCACTCCTTGGGTAGGCCTTCTAGCCCAGCTGCCCAGCCTCCTCCTGTCCCCTACCTCCTGTCTGTGGCCACCTGTCTCTGACCACGGAACCCGCTCGTGGCCTGGGCCCTCTGTCTGGTGGGCACAGGGTCTCAGTCCCACATCCTTCTGCAGGGTCGGGGCTTCCAGCCAGACCATGTTTCTGCCGTGGCTCTTCTGGGCGTGGCTGCTGCTCGCAGGGACACGAGGTGAGCCGGGCCCCTGGAGGTCACACACTGTAGCCCTGTCCAACAGGTTTAGTCCCTCCAAGACATGGGAGCCGCTCCACCCTCTGCGTGAAGCCAGGATCAGCCAGCTCCACTGTCTGATGCATCCAGGGTGTGGGGTGATGCGGAGGTACCCGGGGCACTGGGGACAGACACAAGTGAACTGGCCAATTGTGTCAGTGTTGCAAGGCCAGCAGCCTCTGGACACAGAGGCTTACCATGATCAGGCCTTGTCTGTCCCAGAGCATCCTGAGACCTCTTCGCACAGATAACCCCAGGGTCAGGGCATCTGGTGGGCTGAGTTGGTAGGAGAGCTCTCCCACTCCAGTGCTGGGCATCTGGTTCTTCATCCCTGTCCCACCCAGGAAAGGGCGGGCGAGTCAGCCAGTGGGGGTTGGGAGGCAAGATGGAAGTCATCCTAGTCACGGACAAGGACATGGGTAGAGTGGCTGGGCAGGTGCAGCATCAAGCCGACCCTTGGGAAAGCCAAGATGGCAGAATAGGATAAGGACACGTTTAAACAGATGGAGAAATACTAGCCAGTGTGAAGCAGAGAGGGCACATGCCAGGAAATAAGAGGACAGAACAACAGCAGACGGGCACCTGGACACTGATAGATACAGGAAAGCAGCAGACACGACGGTATGGCGTTGCAGTGACACACCCCAGCAGCATTCAGCAAGCGGCGATCTGAACTGCACCAACAGCCAGAACTCCACCAGCAACAAGGTGGGAAGGGGAGTTCAGTGGGAGCATGGGAGGTGAACCCAAAGAACTGCTTGTCCTGCTGGTCTGTTTGATTTGACCAGGAGCAGAGACAGAGCAGCAGGTCCCAGAGGGATGGTGCAGGAACAGGGTGGATTTCATAGTCCAGGCCAGTGAATCAGGTACCATTTTGTGTAGGGAGATCAGGACTGTGGGTGCACTGAGCTGGGAGTGAACTCATTTCTGGCTCAATGAACTGCAATAACGTGGCATCCTACAGGTTCCACCCAAGAGAGGTCCAGGTAGCCCTCAGACCTGACGGCCAGCAGATCAAGAACTCTAGCAGTGGCACATCAGGCACCATTTTGTACGGCGTGGCAAAGAACTTAAGACTGTAGGGACAACAATGAGCGACACGTGTGCTGAGCTGGGAGCAAACTCACTGAGCTCAGTGCATTGCACTGGTGCCACAGGGAGAATGGTACTGACTGTGGCATCGTGCGTGTCAAAACAGGTCCGTGTGGCCCTCAGACCTAATAGCCAACAGGTTCTGGCAAGATCAGCACCACCAACAATGTAGTTATATAGGACACTTGGTTTTTCCCTAATCCTGGGCACTGCTCGAACCAGAAGTGGGAAAAAGGTTGTGCAGACAATGGTGCAGCCTCAGCACGGTATCGCAGGAGGTGGAGAATGGGAAGCCAGGAGCTGGGACTATGGAGACCTTGGTGGAAGTCTAGCATAAGAACCCAGACCTGAACTAGCTGGAAGGAGTGGTACAAATAACTGCAAACAAAGAGCCATATACTAACCACAATAAGTACAGTCAAGCTGTAGACCTGTGGGTGACAGCTTAGAAACCTGCCCCAAGGAGAAGAATCTGCTAAGCAGAAGTACAATGACCAAGAGCAAAAGCAGAGACAGAGGCACAATGAATATTACTGAAGACTCCCCTGCAAAGGAGCAAAACCTTTGCCAAACTCAGAGTTAACTGAGGAATACATCGAGAAAATGGGGGATACAGAATTCAAAACACTTGTTATAAAGCTTCTTATCAACCATGAGAAGCACATAAAGGTGTTCAAGGAATTTAAGGAACATGTCACACAGGAAATGAATTAAATGAAAGCTGATACATTAGAAATGAAGAATACAGTGGAGCAAAATAAAAGTACAGTGGAGGGTCTCCAAAATAGAATGAAGCAGAATAATCTAGGAACTGGAAAATATTTCCTGTCACCAGGGGGAAACAAACAAAAAGCTGGAAGCAGAGCTGAATCAGGCTAAAAAAAAAAAATATTCAAGAATTGAAAGACACTATTGCAAGGCCAAATATAAGCATTATGGGAGTCCCAGAAGGTGCAGAAAGAGAGGCTGGGTTTATAAAACATATTCAATGAAATAATAAGGGAACATTTCCCTAATCCGGAGAAAGAATTGGGAAACAACATCCAGGAGGGACACAGAACTCCCAACAGGGTTGACCAAAGGTGATCTTCACCTCGACACATGATCACCAAGCTCTCTTCAATCAAACAGAAGGAATGGATCGTTTAATGTGCGCATGGAAAAATCAACTGACATATAAAGGAATGCCAAGGAAACTCACAGGAGACCTCTCACAGGAAACTCTACAGGCCAGAAGAGAATGGAGCGACGTATTCCAGATTCTAAAAACCAAAAATTGTCGGCTCAGGATAGCATACTAGCAAAGCTTTTTTTTGTCTTTGAAAATGAAATAGAATTCTTCCACAGTAAAGAAAAGTTAAAAGAATTTGCCTCTTCCAAACCTGCCCTACAAATGGCACTTACAGATGTTCTCTTGACAGAGAAGAGGAATAGCACCCACCAAAACCAAAGGTAAATTTGAAGAACATCCCAGTAAAATGACAACAGAAGACTAAATCTATTAACAACCCATTGCTAAAATGACAGGATCAAATTACCACCTATTTGTATTAACCCTGAATGTAAATGGCCTAAACTCATCAATCAAATATCATAGATTAGTAGACTGGATTAAAAAAAACAAAACCCATTTATTTATTGCCTACAGGAGACATATCTCACCAATAAAGATTAGCAGAAACTATATCTCATGGATTTTATTTTTTTAATTTAGTTTTATTTCTTTTTTTTTAATTTATTTTATTTTTATTGGAAAGGCGGATACACAGAGAGGAAGATCTTCCGTCCGATGATTCACTCCCCAAGTGAGCGCAACGGCCGATGCTATGCCGGTCCGAAGCCAGGAGCCTCTTCCGGGTCTCCCACACGGGTGCAGGGTCCCAAAGCTTTGGGCCGTCCTTGACTGCTTTCCCAGGCCACAGGCAGGGAGCTGGAAGGGAAGTGGGGCTGCCAGGATTAGAACCTGTGCCCATATGGGATCCCGGGCGTGCAAGGCGAAGACCTTAACCACTGTGCCACTGCGCCAGGCCCAATTTAGTTTTATTTCTTCAAAACACTTTCTCATTGAATTCTTCACTGACTCACAGATCACACAGCAGCAGCATTTGCAAGAAGGTTCTTGATTTTCCTTCACATTTCTTCAGCGACACATTAGTCATTCAGTAGCACGTTATTTAACGTCATGGCGTTTTCAATTACTTCTTTTCTTCCTCTTGTTGATTTTGTTTTGTGGTTTTTATTTTAAGGCGGATATACAGTAACTGTGTGATAGACTATCATATCCAGTAGCGTGTTATTTAATTTCATGGCATTGTAAATTTCTGTTTTTCTTGCTGTTGTTGATTTTGTATTGTGGCTTTTCATTTAAGGGGATGTGTGGTAACTGTGTGATGGAGACTGTCATATCCAGATGTGAAGATACAATGCAGGATGCATTTCCACTTCCAGATCAAAGATGGACTTACAATGAAACTGTTTACTGTGTCTTGACAATAGGATGCTGGACTCTGCCATTGTCCATGCCCGCAGTGATGCACATATGCCTTTTTATGAAGAACTATACTACAGTAATAATATATTGGCACTCAATGGAAGGGAGAAACTTGGGAGGGGGTAAGGGAAATCCCCAGGGCCTATGGAAATGTATCATAAAATGATAATAATAATACAAGTAAAAAAAAAAAATCAAGCTGACCCTTGCTCTCTCTGCAGGCCAGAAGGATGGGGACATGCGGCTGGCCAACGGGGACTCGGCCAACAAAGGCCGCGTGGAAATCTTCTACCAAGGCCAGTGGGGGACCGTGTGCGACAACCTCTGGGACCTGACTGATGCCAGCGTGGTCTGCCGTGCCCTGGGGTTTGAGAATGCCACCCAGGCGCTGGGCGGAGCTGCCTTCGGGCAAGGTGGGGCCTGCTGAGCCTTCTCTCTGCCCAGCCCCGTTCCCTTCCCCCAACAACCTCTCCCTCCCCGCCCTGCAACCCTGCCAGGGCCTAGGACCCTGCTGGTGAGTGTCTCCTGGACCTGGGCCCTTCCCTCTGGCCTCTGTGTCAACCTGTGGCATTGATCTTGAAGCAGCTTCCCAGCACCCCAGGGGCGGGGATGGGGTTATGGGAAAGCAGTTTCCACTGAGGTAGTGATCGTGAGTGGGGAGTGGGTGGGAGAGCCAAGGTTTCAGTGGTGGAAGCAGGTGAGCTGGTCAGACAGCCCCGATCCATCCACCACAGGGCCAAGGGCCGAGCCTGGGCTCCCTTGTTGGCTGTGGGAGAGCCACAGCCCAGCCCATGCGTGACTGACTCCATGACTGTGCTTAGGAACACAGAACCACCTTCACAGGGCACAACATGGCTTTCTGCACTGTCCTGTGGTTTTGAAGAGTTTATTCCAAAGATATGTGACAGTGCAGAGGATCCAGCTGGCCCTTGGGGACCCTGCATCCCATCTGCACTTCCCACCCAGCTTCAGAGACAGTGAGGATGGGCCCAGAACTTGGGTTCCGGTCCCTGCAATGTGGGACTCCATGATGGAGTGGCTGGTACCTGGCTTCAGCCTGGCCCAGTCCTGGGTGCTGCTGCCACTGGGCCAATGACATGCTCTCAAGTAAGAAATAAGACAATGTTTTTAAGTCAGTTGAGCCATTGCCTGCTTCCTCTGCCATCTGTATTGATGAGCCACCGGAAGGAAGCAGGAGCCCTTGCTGGCAAGCGGCACTAAGGACCGTGTGGGACACGGGCCTCGCGCCCAGCATTCCTGGCGCCCACCCCGGGAACCGCCCCCTGACTGGTTCTACTCTGACCTTCCCATTACTGTGCCCTGGGTGGGGCCGCCTGTCCCGTGCACGTGCCCACAGGAGCCTGCCTCGAACCCCTGGTGCCCCTGTCTGCTTTGCTGTGCCAACAGGAACAGGTCCCATCATGCTGGACGAGGTCGTGTGCACGGGCACGGAGTCCTCGCTGGCGGAATGCAGATCCCTGGGCTGGCTGAGGAGCAACTGCAGACACAAGCAAGATGCCAGTGTGATCTGCACCAATGGTGCGTGGCCGTCCTCCCGCCCAGAGTGGGGCGGGGGACCCCCAGAAACAAGGGGGCGTCCGTCCCTGTGCCTGCCCCTCCCAGTACCTGCGCCCATTCTCCGACAAAGGCCGGGGAAGCTGGGGGCATTCGCGCCCATGTGCTTGCCTGCCCTTCCCTGTACCAGCCTCCTGCCCTTGGGGAGACCCGCACATGGGGAGCTCATCTGAAATAAGGCCAGGATCCCACCGAGGACATCTGAGCTGAAACCACAACTCAGCCTGTGGGACATGTCCCTGTTCCCGTGAGGTGCAGCCCCTGGGCAGCCAGCAAGCACCTTCCCTGCCCAACCCCACCCGCAGGCCGCCCTGCCGGTGTGACCCAGCCCCACGCCCTGTGGTTGTTCCTGCTGCCTGGATTGGCAGGAGGGAGTTGCAAAGGACAGGCTGTGGGGCTCGGAGGTGCTGGATATGGCGGGCGGAGCGGATTGTGGGGACAAACACACGGCTCTGCCTGCTTGGAATGGGAGTGGGGACCTGTTCTGGGGCGCAGCACCGGGTGTTTCTGGCTTGGGGTGCACCCAGCCGTGTCCTGCCCCTCCGTGTCGCCCGCTGGGAGCAGAGGTCCCCGCCCTCACGCTCGCCTCCTTCGTCCCTGCAGAGACCAGCAGTGCGCACACCCTCGACCTCTCCGGGGAACTCTCCTGGGCCCTGGGTGAGATCTTCGACAGCCAGCGGGGCTGTGACCTGTTCATCCAGGTGAGGGGGCAGGAGGAGGAGGAGCAGGCCGTGTGTGCCCACACGCTCATCCTGGCGGCCAATCCCGAGGCCCGGGCCTTGCAGCAGGAGCCGGGCAGCAACCTTACCATGAACGTGGACTCCGAGTGTTTGCCCCAAGTGCAAGACTTCCTCAGGTGAGCACTCCAGGGCACGCCCACTGGGCACAGAGTGGGCGGGGCGGGGCTGGTGGCTCAGTGCCACCTCACAGCTGTGCCCACCCCTGCACTCCGCCACGCAGCTTCCTCACGCACACCGTCACACTTGCCCTCACGCATGCGCGTGCACACACGTATGAATTGTCTTAAAAAGATCTCACATGGGAAAGCTGATGCCACAGTGCTGCAGGAACATCCCGACGGACAGTGGGGGCCCAGGAAGGCCTCACCTGTGTGCCTGCCCTCAGGTACCTGTACTCCCGAAGGATTGAGGTGACCTTGACGTCGGTCAAGTGCATGCATAAGCTGGCCTCCGCCTACGAGGCCCACCAGCTGCAAGACTTCTGCGGGCGCCTCTTCGCCAAGCTCCTCCCGCAGGACTCCTCCTTCCGAACCCCGCTGGACCTGTACGCCTACGCGCTGGCCACGAAGGACGCTGTGCTGGAGGAGCTGTGCGTGCAGTACCTCGCCTGGAACTTCGAGGCCCTGACGCAGGCCGAGGCCTGGCCCAGCGTCCCCGTCGCCCTGCTGCGGGAGCTGCTGGCCAGAAGCGAGCTGGCTGTGTCCAGCGAGCTGGCTCTGCTGCAGGCTGTGGATGCCTGGAGCCGGGAGGCAGGCTCATCCCCCGAGCAGGTGGCAGGCCTGTTGGAGGCCGTGCGCTTCCCGATGCTGCTGCCCACGGAGCTGTTCGAGCTGCGCTTCAACCTGTCGGTGTACAGCAGCCACGAGGCGCTGTTCCGCAGGAAGATGCTGCAGGCGCTGCAGTTCCACACGGTGCCCTTGAGGCTGCTGGCCCGGGACCAGGGCTTCAACCTCACCGACGAGGCCTACATGCCACGGCTGTACACCTCGGCCACCTGGAGCGCCTCGGTCTCGGCCGGCTCCCCGGTCTCGGCCGGCTCCCCGTGGGGCCGCAGGGACCCCTACCTGACCAGGGGCTATTCCCTGAGATACACTGCTGTCCACAGGCCCCCACGTATCTACAGCACCTCTTACTACCCCTCGCTGTCCTTCCAGACCCCACCGCACCCCAGCTTTCTCTTCCGGGCCAAGCTGCTCCCCTGGTCCCTCGCCTACCTCCCCAGCGTCCAGCGATGCTGGGACTTCGGCTTCTCATGCTCCGCTGAGGAGCTGCCCGTCCTGGGCCTCACCAAGGCCGGCTCCTCCGACCCCACCATTGGCTACGAGAACAAAGCCCTGACCATCTGCGGGGGGCGCCTCATAGTGGACGTCACCGACTTCCAGGACGCCAAGGCCCCCCTCCCCAGTGCAACCAGCACCAACAGCTCCCGGAGGGCCTCCCCCTTCTCCTGCCCCTCGGGGTCCTTTAGTAGCTTCAAGGCTGTCGTCCGCCCCTTCTACCTGACCAACACCACGGGCGTGCACTAGCCGGCCAGACCCCCCGCCGGGTGGGTATGGGAGTGCCACAGGTGCCCCCTGTGTCCATGCCTTCCTGCACTGCCAGTCCTGGCCACCAGGTGTCCCCGTGCCTTCACTGTGCACCTCCTCAGCTTGAAGAAAGTACTAGAAGTTTCCTGCCAGGGCTCCCCGCCCAGATCTGCAGCTGCCTGGCCCGCTTCCCCCGTCCCACCACCACCTCAGGTCCCCTTCCTGAAGTGCCCACCTCGTGGTCTCTGGGCTGAGTCAGTAAAGCCGTCCCTAGCTCTCCGCTCTTGTGTCTGCTCACTGAGCAGGGTTGGGTGTCACCGTGCTGGATGGGGGTGTGAGCTGGAGGCCTGGGAAGCTGCTGGCCGCTGGGTGCCCGCTGTGGCTGGCAGAGCAGTCTGCCCAGAGGGTGCTCCAGGGCAAGGTGAGGGAACCGGTGCCCTGGGGTCAGAGAGAAAGCAGAGAATGGGGAGTTTCCGGCCTACGGAGGGGCAGCCCCAGGCTGGGTCCCAGCCTGTGCCTGTCGGTGTCGGCGCTCAGGGTCCCACGCATGCTGCGTCTCACCGGAAAGCAGCCCTCGGAGTTCTGGCCTTCCAGGAGAGGTTTATCGGCTACACGGGACTGCAAGTCCCACTCGGCTGATGCCACGCCCCATTTCCTCTGCTAAAACAGGACCCAGGGACTGGGCCCAAGGGGAGCGGGTGACTAGGGAGGGGCGAGCGGGGGGGGGGGGGAGCCTGACCCCTTCGTCTATCTCCAGTTTTTAAAGATCTATTTTATTTTTGTGAAAGGCGGAGAGAGATCTTGCATCTGCTGTCTCACTCCACAAATGAGTGCAGCCGCCAGGGCCGGACCAGGCCGAGGCCAGGAGTGGCCGCTGAGTCCCACGGGGCACCTGGGGCATCTCCCCCTGCCTTTGCAGGCCTTCCAGCAGGAGGCTGAGATCGGAACTAGCTGATGTGAGATGAGGTTTAGGTGTGGGAGAGGAGCAACTCTTAAACGCAGGTGGAAGAACGCCTGGTGGTCAGTCAGCTCGAACCTGGGCATGGCCAGCCAAGCTTGAGGACCTAAAATGTCTGCACAGAGAGGGGTCTGTCATGCCACGGCCTCGGGCTGCCGGGGACATCTGAGTTTGTTTTCCAAGCATCAAGGTTTCCAGAAGTTTCTAGGGCTTGCAACTTTGTTTGGTAAGAAAAGTGTAAGTATGAGAGTATGTCCTTGGTGGAAAAGGTCGGAGACCAAGGACAAGCAGGAGGAAGGTCATGGGCTTTGGAAGTGAAATGCTGTGGGTGGCCGACCCAGTGGGGGCTCAGAGGCCCCCCGAAGCAGCGGGCTGGCCCTGCACTCCGTGCTGAGACACCCTGCAAGGTCGAATCTCCCCGACTCAGCCCAGAGAAGGGTTCATGTGTTTTTGTTGCTTTTTTTGTTTTTGTTGGGCCTTGACCTGGTGGTTGGAAGCTCTGAGGGTGATAAAATAATGCCCCTGGGGAATTGATATCGCCATCACGTTCAGACCACGGTGCCCGGGAATCCGAGCCGTCGCTGGGCGGGTGGGTACGGGTCATGGCCAGAGCGGAGGAGGGACCAGGCGGCGGTGTGCTTGCCCTGTCCCCTTAGCTGGGCGGGCACCTGCTGAGTATCTCATCTGTGCCTGTTGCCCATCCAGGCCTTTTCTTTGGCAAAAGTTCTGTTCACATATTTGGCCACCTCGTTCACAACAATGCAATTATTGGGGCCAGCGCTGTGGCACATCAAGCTAATCCTGTGGGCTGGCATCCTCTGTGGGCACCAGTTTGAGTCCCGGCTGCTTCACTTCTGCTCCACTCCCTGCCAATGCACCTGGGAGGCAGTGGAGGATGGCTCCAGTCCTTGGCCCTGCCCCCACCTGGGACACCTGGGTGGAGTCCTGGGCCAGCCCTGGCTGTTGCAGGTATAAATTGTTTGGGGAGCGAACCAGCAGAGGGAGGTTTTGTCTCTCCCCCCAACACTCTCTCTGTCAGATACACAGATAAATCAATCTTAAGAAACAGACCCGGACAACCCACCCTCCTTGCCGGTGTCTGGGTTTGGGTGCAGTTGAGGGGAAGGGCTGTGGAGCTGGTGACGCCTCAGCTGCAAGGAGGGGCTCCAGCGCTCCCCACCCTGAGACGTGGCCACGGTGGCACAATGATTCGCTCAGCACCCTCTGAGATGGCAGGGACCCCGGTGATGTCCTCGTGTGGCCCAGGGAGGGTGGCAGCCCTGGTCGTCATGAGTGAGGGACCAAAAACGTCTGATGTGGTGGCAGCTGCGGGGCTGACTCAGCGGGCTCGCATGACCAGCGGGCGGAAATTGCCCAATAGCAGAGCAAGTCCGCAGGCCCTCCTCCTGGCCCTGCTCAGACACAGGTGCCCACGTGTTCTCGGAGCTGGCTCGGAGAGGCTGGGGGAGGCCCTGAGGACGGGGTATGGGGACCAGTGACAACACTGGGAGCCCTGTCAGCGAAGGTCAGTTGAAGTCGTGGTCCCTGAAGCCTGTAGGGAATTCGCCTTTTGCCTCTTCCCTGGTTTCCAGCAAGGGGACCGCAAGGCCATTAGGACTCCCTGGGGACACGACTGGAGGCCCGGCAGGTGCACCTCAGTGACTCCACAATGACCAAGGTCTCCTCCCGGGAGAGGCAGGGAGCACCTCACCTGTGACCAGTGACATTGTCAACCCCTGCTCCTGGTCTTGGAACCCCTGAGCAGGGGCTGAACACAGCTCCCACCTGGACCCCACTCCCAGCCGTGGGAGACTGCTGGGAGGGGGGAGAAGGGAGTGTCAGGCTGTCCACCCCTGTCCTGGCTGCCATGGGAGGCCCTGCCTGGCTCTGCCTCGCCCCTCACAGTCCCTGCACCAGGTCCTGGCCTCCAGTCTTGCCTGCCCCTTTGGGTGTCTGGGCCTGGCTCCTGAGGGGATGGGAACTGAGTGTTGGTAGCTTCCTCAGGGGGGTGGTTCCTTGCCACAGCTCTGGGGGTCCCGCGCCTAGGTCTGGCTCCTTCTGGTGACTCTGATGGAAACACTGCTGAGGCCTCTCCCCCGGTCTCTGTGGGCCCCACCCCTCCTTAGCATCCTGGCTGCCTGTGCATGGACCCCATGTCCACCTGCAGTCACCTGGCCAGCTGCGTGAGTGTGTCTCTGTGTATCTCTGTCTCTGTGTGTGGCATGGGTCTGTGTGTGTCTCTGTGTGTTGCATGGGTCTGTGTGTGCATGTGTGTTGCATGCGCCTGTGTGTGTCTCTGTTGCATGGGCCTGTGTGTGTCTGTGTGTCTTGCATGGATCTGTGTGTGTGTCTGTGTGTGTTGCATGGGTCTGTGTGTGTCTCTGTGTGTGCATGGGTCTGTGTGTGTCTGTGTGTTGCATGGGTCTGTGTGTGTCTCTGTGTGTGCATGGGTCTGTGTGTGTCTGTGTATTGCATGGCTCTGTGTGTGTCTGTGTGTGTTGCATGGGTCTGTGTGTGTGTCTCTGTTGCATGCACCTGTGTGTGTCTCTGTTGCATGGGTCTGTGTGTGTCTGTGTGTGTTGCATGGGTCTGTGTGTGTCTGTGTGTGTTGCATGGGTCTGTGTGTGTCTGTGTGTGTTGCATGGGTCTGTGTGTGTCTGTGTGTGTTGCATGGGTCTGTGTGTGTCTGTGTGTGTTGCATGGCTGTGTGTGTGTCTATGTGTGTTGCATGGGTCCGTGTGTGTCTGTGTGTGTTGCATAGGTCTGTGTGTGTCTGTGTGTGTGTCTGTGTGTTGCATGGGCCTGTGTGTGTCTGTGTGTGTTGCATGGGTCTGTATGTGTCTCTGTGTATTGCATGGGTCTGTGTGTGTCTGTGTGTTGCATGGGTCTGTGTGTGTCTCTGTGTATTGCATGGCTCTGTGTGTGTCTCTGTGTGTGCATGGGTCTGTGTGTGTCTATGTGTGTTGCATGGGTCTGTGTGTGTGTCTGTGTGTGTTGCATGGTGTGTGTGTGTGTCTGTGTGTTGCATGGGTCTGTGTGTGTGTCTGTGTGTTGCATGGGTCTGTGTGTGTCTATGTGTGTCTGCATGGGCCTGTGTGTGTCTGTGTGTGCCTGTGTGTTGCATGGGTCTGTGTGTCTGTGTATCTGTGTGTGTGAAACATCCTTGCTTTTTCCCATACAGGGACACCTGTCACCGGATTTGTAGCTTGCTCAGGCTGTATCTGCTCAGGACACCCAATTTGGTCACATAGACAAAGAACCTAGCTCTAAGCACGGCCCAGGCACAGGTTGGCGCTGGGCACTCTGGGAGGATGTGGTCTGCCCTCTATTGGCAGGTGGGTGTTGGTGCATGTACAGACTCCTGGTGGGGGCCTGGGGCTGGCTCTTTCCTGCCACAGCCCTTGGACACCCAGAGCCACAGGTGTCTCCCACATGTCTCCCACCTGCCCCTATGGTGCCTAATCTCCCCCAGCCCTCTTCTGGCGCAGCAGTTGGCACCACGTGCCCCCACACCAAGCACCTTTCTGGTTTTCCAGGAGACAGCCCAGCAGACCCAGGCTCCCAGCCTTAACTGCAGCAAACCCCTCGTCCACGGGCCACTGCTTGGCCATGGCCACCTCCGGCTACAGGGACCAGCACCGGCTTCCATGGAAAGCCACCGGGAGCTGCCCCCGACCCAGGCCTTGGGGAGCGATGGCCAGGTCGCAGTCTTGGTGGATTACTAGGAGCCCCAGCAGGCATGTTCGTGAGACCCTGGGGCCCAGGGAGGGGGACGGTGCAGAGGCGCGTATGTACACTCTAAGAGCGGGATGGGCAGTGACGAGGTGGCAGCTGGCTGGGGCTCTGAGCTCCTATCCCCCCTTTTTGAGCAAGATCCCCTTGTGCCCCTGTCCCCACCAGGGCACCTCTTCTGTAAATGGTGGGGGACACTGCTCTTGTCTCTGGTCCCCAGGGTATCCCTAGGTGACATGCTACTGGAGCCCAGGCATGAAGACCACCAGCCACGCTCACCCGCCCCTGCCAGGGCACAGGGAGAAACAGGTGACCCACGTGGACTCTCTACCCTGCTGACCTTCCACTGGCTCCTGAGCCCACCCCAAGGCCCGGGTGTACCCCTCCCGCAAGACCCAACTCAGCCGACAGTCACACTTGAGCTGGCCAGTCCCCATCAGCTGGTGGCCTGGTCGACTACCAGCTGGTTTCACCTACGACCCCATGCAGTCCTGTGAGTCCCAACCCCCAGTGGCGACCCCACCAGGCCCCACCAGGTACCCCGGAGTTGCTGTGGAGAAGCCCAGAAGAGCCAGGTCAGTGAGAACTGACCCATGAGCCTGCCCACCAAGCCACCCCTGGAGGCACACCTGTGGCTCCCTTTTCCAGAACATTCTGCTCCCCTTCTTCTCAGGTTCCTATTCTGGGGCCTGTGCACCTGCATTTCCAAACAGCTGGCAGTCATGCTGCTGTGGACCTATGGCCACACGTAGGGGGATGGGCAGAGGCCCAGGGTCATGACCTCTGAGCTCGCATCTGCTTCCCTGGGATCCAAGTCCCTGGCCTGAGACCACAGCCCACTCCCCACCTCCTCTTAAGGGCATTGGTTCAAGTCCCACCTGCTCCACTTGCAATCCAGCTCTCTGCTGTTGTACCTCGGAAAGCAGTGGAGATGGCTCGAGTGCTTGGGCCCCTGCACCCACGTGGAAGGGAGCCACCGTGCCCTCCTGGGCATGTGTGCCCCGCCTGGCAGCCGCCCTCTAACCAGCCCGTCCCCAGGCCCTGCTAAAGTAGCTTCTTGCTTCTCGCTTCAGTCTCAGCAGACCCGCTGCGTGGGGGGCATGGCGCTCCCGCAGTAGCGTTGCCGTGGCAACGTGAAGATGGGGTGGGGGGTGGCTGGTGATGGCAACCAGGGCTGTGTGTGACCTTGCTGTGTCCTGGTCCCGAGTCCACAGTCTTTCCCAAGCCTCTGATGATGGTCACGGTCATGTTCAGATCCCAGGACAGGCCAAGGAACCCCTGCCTCCCACCTGCTAGTGCTGGAGGGACTGTGGGCCCACCCTCCCAAGTCCCCACTGCAGCTCCCCCCTCGGCTAAGCGGCCTCAGGTGGGAGACGCCCCTTTGCCTCAGGCTGGAGCTTCTCCTGCAAGTCTGTCCTGGTCCGCCCTAGGCACTCGGCCTGGGCCAGCAGGGACTTTCCCACTGTAATCCTTGCTGTTCTGGAGGTGGCTGTTGGTGGTGTCGGCATCCCACCCCAGGGTGCTAGCTCTGCTTCTAACCCAGCTCCTTGCTAATGTGCCTGGGAAAGCAGTTCAGGCCCCTGCCACCTACATGGGAGACCCAGGAGGAACTCCAGGCTCCTGTCTGCAGCCTGGCCCAGCCCTGGCTGCCTTGATCCTTTGGGGAGTGAACCAGCAAGTGCAGGGTCTCTTTCTCCTGCTCTGCCTTTCCAATAATCTGTTTAGAGGCTGAAACGCACAGTATGGGCAGGCTGCCTGGCTATGGACCTGTTTAGAGCCAGCACGATGGCTCAATGGCCACATCCTGCTCTTGCATGGATCAGCATCCCATATGAGAGCCGGTTCACATCCCGGCTGCTCCACTTCCCATCCAGCTCCCTGCTTGTGGCCTGGAGAAGCAGTAGAAAATGGCCCAAAGCCTTGGGACTCTGCACCTGCGTGGCAGACCCGGAGGAAACTTGTGGTTCCTGGTTCAGCCCTAGTTGTGGCCATTTGGGGAGTGAACCAGTGAATGGAACATCTTTTTTTCTCTGTCTCTTCTTCTCTCTGTAAATCTGACCTGCCTTTCCAATAAACATAAATAATAAGATGGCGTGGCTAGGCGTGACTGCATGCCATCAGCTCTCCTCTTGTCCCCCAGGGTGCAGCAGCAACCATACTCAGGGGACCCCGGGGTGCAGCAGCAACCATACTCAGGGGACCCCGGGGTGCAGCAGCAACCATACTCAGGGGACCCCGGGGTGCAGCAGCAACCATACTCAGGGGACCCCGGGGTGCAGCAGCAACCATACTCAGGGGACCCCGGGGTGCAGCAGCAACCATACTCGGGGGACCCCGGGGTGCAGCAGCAACCATACTCAGGGGACAGGTTCCACCGAATCCCAAGGCTGCAGCTGCCCGGGGTCGGGGGGTAGGGAGGGCTGAGTGAGAAGTTGGACCCTGCTGGCTCCAAGTACCATCACTGCCCAGGCCAGGGGAGCGGTGTGTGTGGATTCACTGCCGACCCCAGGCTGAACACCCTGCTCAGCCGACTGGGCCCTGCAGCTATGCCTGCAGGCCACGTCCATAGCCAGGCAGCCTGCCCCCACTCTGCGTTGACAATCTGGCTGGTGGGGCCAGAGTCCAAGAGGTGAGAAAATTAGCGGGTCCTTTTGAG
The DNA here is from genome assembly GCF_017591425.1 of Ochotona curzoniae. NCBI lineage: Eukaryota > Metazoa > Chordata > Mammalia > Lagomorpha > Ochotonidae > Ochotona > Ochotona curzoniae. Next base: position 11,441,578 of record NW_024466459.1, read on the forward strand.
AGCCTGGGCTGAGGGGCTGAGTGAGAAGCCCTGGGTGGGCAGCTGAGCCCGCAACAGCAGCCAGGACCACAGCCAGCGGGGGGTAGCCCCTTTGGGTGAGGGGGGCACTTGCAGTGTGTGTGTGCTGGGAGCCCTGGCAATCACTTTGTGACCTCAAGGTGACTCAGGCTGGGAAAGAAGCAGGTGGCTCCCACAGCTGATCCCACAGTGCCCAGGGTGGGTCTGGGTGCCCATCTGAGAACAGGGTTGCCACAAGGAGAGGCAGTGAGGGCAGAGGGGATTGAAAAGCTGCTGTAGCCCCTCCACCCCCCTGGCTGTGGGTCACCAAGGAGCCTGTGCCTTCTCCACCTTGCTGAGCCATCACCCTCCGCCTGACTTGCTAACCTTGAACTGTCTTCAGGCTTCCAAGGCTCGAAGTCACCTGCTCTCCCTCCCTCCCCCCTTCTGTCCCTCCCTCCTCCATCCCTCCGTCCCTCCCCCCCCCCGTCCCTCCCTCCGCCATCCCCCCTCTGTCCCTCCCTCCTCCATCCCTCCGTCCCTCCCCCCGTCCCTCCCTCCTCCATCCCCCCCCCCGTCCCTCCCTCCCCCCCTCTGTCCCTCCCTCCTCCATCCCTCCGTCCCTCCCTTTTTCCCTCCCTCCAGACAAGTGGATGAGCTGGTGGAGCCACATACCAGCATGTCACCCAGCCACAGGTCTGACGCGTGCCTCAGCATCTGCCCCAGTGTGTGACCATACACAGGAAAGCTGTGCGAAGGACAGGAACTGGGCCTTGCTGAGAGCCGCTGTGGGAGCTGGTGTGTGGGGACCCGGGCTGACCGAGACACACTGAGTGGCAGTGTTGGTTTGTGTGTGTGTTTTTTTTTTTTTTTGGTGTGTGTGTGTGTTTTAGGATTTATTTATTTATTTATTTGAAAGGCAGAATTACCAAGACAGAGGTCCTGTATCCACAGGTCCAAGCCTCAAATATGTGCAATGGTCAGGGCTGGACCAGTCTGAAGCCAGAAGTCACGTGGGGGCAGGCCCAAGCCCTTCACATCTTCCGCTGCTTTCTCAGACCATTGGCAGCGAGCTGGGCAGGAAGCAGAGCAGCCCCGGCCAGGACTATGAGCTCGTCCACCTTGTAGAGCAGGGGTCTGAAGCATACATGCCGGAGGGTGTGATGGATCCCGATGGTGGGCTCCCGTCACTGGGGGTCTTCCCCAGCTGCCCCCTCCCTCTTCCGCTCCTACTCTCAGCAGGCCTGCCCTTCCCACCCCAAGGCTCTGGTTAACTAGTTGCCTGGTCCTAGTTGGCATGACGACTTGAGCTACAAGAGCCGGTGAGGACAGGGTGCAACCAGCCACCCCGGGCTGGGGAGTAAGAGGAAGGACCCTGCCGGCAGCAGGTTGCTCCCCGTGCCCCTTGGATTCCCGGCACCTTCACGTGGGGCCTACTGTGACTGACACATCTCATCTATCTGCCCTGGGCCGGGCCCACCTGAGAAACCCCTCGGAGGGCTCAGCTCTGCCCACGCCTCTTCCTTCCTGTTGGCGGCATACTCCCTCAACTGCCAGTGCCCACAGGCTTGGAGAAGGCACTGCTCCAGGCAGAGACCCCTTGCGTCATGGCCACAATCCCCCATGGGAGGGCTGGCTGGGTGCTGGATGTTTTCCTGTCAGCACCCTTAGGCAGGAGCTAGACGAGTAAAAGCAGAGGATGGGGGTCAGGTTACACAGCCAGGGCGCAGGGAAGCCCGGGTTCCCAGCTGCACAGCTTGGGGAGACAGCGGCCAGAGCAAGTGACCACTGACCACCCTCCCTGCACGCCCTGCACCTGCGCCGGTAAAGGTCGCCACGAGCATCGGACGTGCCTGGAGGCAGTGTCGTCACTCAACCAGCACTCCTGACAGCTGCCTTTCAAAGAACACTAAAGTGAGTACATTGCTTTTGAATGACCAGGAGAAGGTTCTTGCAATCTTGATGACTGGTGACTACTTCAGGGGAACCAAACACGGGCTGTGGCCACGCGGCACTGGCCGGCCGGGCCCATGACGTTTGAGCTGCTGGCGGGCCGTTCTCTCCCACGTTGCGTAATCAAATGCCTTCCCTGTTGCCAGGAACAGAATACCCAGCCAGAGCTGGACCACCCCAGGCCCTGAGCTGGAGAGGCGGAGACGGCAGTGACAAGGAAGGGGCCGGGAGCCCCCTCCCCACGGCCCTGCCCAACCGCGCTCCCTGCCCCCCTCCCATCCCCAGCCCCTGGTCAGCCCAGAACCTCAGTCTGAGTAATGAGGGCTCCTCGGCGGGCATGTGTGTTTCCAATCACGCGGCTCCTCAGTGAGTCACTGCCCAGGGCCGCCGCCGGCTCCAGGCATGCCCCTCACCTTCAGCCGTGCCCTGTGGCCAGCCGCCTCCCAGCGCGACCGTCTGAAGGGCCACCCGCCCTTTCCTGGACACCTCAGGCACCGACCCCACCCTCGACTCCTGGAGTGCAACCTCGTGGGCACCTGTCCCCTGTCGCGGCGCCCGTCACACTGGGTCTGTCTGCCCTGACAAGGGGCCGTTGGTGCTGCAGGAGGGCACATCCCCAGACCCACCCAGGCCTGGCACAAGGCTGCTGCCCGCCGGGTACACACCTGCTGTAACAATGCTGGAGGCCTCAGCCATGAAGCCCCGGGCGAGGAAGCTTACATGACCACTGACACGAGGCCACCTGTGTGCAGCCTGGGCGACTCCACACAGCCCTGGCTGGGCCCCCTTCCCACAGTGCCGAGGCTGCCTGGGGCCTGGGTGGCGGGACTTGAGGTTAGGTGTCAGTTTGGTGGAGCAGGCACGCTGGGGGTGCAGAGCTGGGACACCTGGGGGGTGGGAGGGAGGTGGGACCGAGCTCATGGCTGGGACATGCTGTCCCTCCTGCCACCCTGCCACAGGTCAGCAGCACAGGTGGCGTGACTGTGACGGGTACCCCTATAGGCTGCGTCCCCCTCCCAGACTGGCCTGTGCTGCCCCAGGGGGCTTTATGGTCAGATGGGGGACTGAGCAGTGACCAGGGTCGCACATAGCAGAACAGGCCCAGTGTGGCTTGGGGTGGGCCCTGTGAGTGGCCCTCTTGCCCTGCACTCAGAGTTGGGACGTCCCGGGGAGATCTGGGTGCCAACGGTGCCCATGGCTGGGCTGGGAGGCGTGGGGGCGGGCAGCGGGTGGGCCACATGAAAAATTCCTGACATGGCGTGGAAACGCAAGCTCGCTTCTCCTGGGGCTGTCATCGTCATCTCTGGACCCTGGCTGCAGGGTTGCCACCCTCCCAGCCTAGCCCCCCACCCCGGGGGGCAGGCGGCAGCCGGGACTGAGTCAGAGCAGGGGTTGGAGGTGGGGCTTGGCTCTGGAGGTGCCGCTGGCCGCAGGGCTGACGTCACTGGATGCTCCAGCATCCCCAGAGAGGCGAGCGGGAGGGTAGGGCAGGGGAGGAGAGACTGGAAAGCAAGAAGAAAAACAGGGCGAGGCAGGGCCGGGCCTGCTGGAGGAGGCCGCTGGGAAACTGGAGCCTCCCAGCCAGGCTTCCAGCACCGAGAACCTGAAAGCCCCAAGAAAGCTGGGTTACTGGCTCCACTTACTGGACCCAGGCCCCGGCCCGCCCAGGAAAGGAAGCACATGACCAAATGGCCAGGGGCGGGGAGGGAGAGTGTGGGCATGAGGAAGTCCGGAGCTGCCGTCACTGTGGGGCATCTCCCACAGTCAGCATGCCCTAGGAAGGGCTCTGCAGGAAGGGCCCCAGCGTGGCAGGAGCCTGTCTCCCCGACCCCCACCCCCACGCAGCCGCACTCCTGGGAGGAGGGAGAGGGTCCCAGCCTGGGCTGGCTCCAGAGGGACCCGGAGGCTGAGTCAAGCCAGGGACACAAGGTTGTGAAATCCTGGTGGTACCCCATATAGCTCCTGGGGCTCCTTCCTGCCTCACCTTCTCTCTCTGCACTCCCTGAAGACCTGGTGGTGACAATCAGGGTGCAGGAAGGTCACTGAGGGACCACAGGCAGGTTTGCACAGAGGGCACCTGCCCGCAGGTGGAGGGGAGGAGGTGGAGAGAGACAGCAGACTGGGGCACAGAGCCCAGCAGGGGACACGAAGGGATGTGGGGTCACCCGCAGGCAAGGCCTGCCAAGAAGTGCCCATCTGCCACAGGGTTGTTAGCTCAGGCGGAGCTCACTGTGGCTCTCCTCCCCAGACATGCCCACGGCCGTGGTGGCCGTCACCTTGGTCCTCCTCTGCCCAGAGGTGCCCAGCGTCCAGTGGGTGGGGTCCTGGCTCCCACTGGCTCTCTCTTGGGGTATGCACCCCTGTCCCATGTGACTGCGGCTCATTCACTTGTCCACTTTTAGGGGTGCCTGTCTCCTGCTCCTCCCAGCCCAGAGGTGCCAGAGGTTCCTCTCGGCCATCAGCTCTCAGCCCGTGGGCATTCTCAGTGGGCAAAAAGATGCCCCTGGCAGGCCTGGCGCAGTGGCTAAACCCTTGCCTTGTATGCGTCAGGATCCCATATGGGCATCAGTATGTATCCTAGTCACCCCGCTTCCCATCCAGCTCCCTGCCTGTGGCCTGGGAAAGCAGTCGAGGATGGATTAAAGCCTTGTGACTCTGCACCCGCATGGGAGACCCGGAAGAGCTCCTGGATCCTGGCTCTGGATCAGCTCAGTTCTGGCCATTGTGGCCACTTGGGGAAAGAACCAGAAGATGTAAGATCCTTCTCTCTGTGTATCTGCCTTTCTAATCCAAATAAATAAATATTTTTTTTTAAAAAAGATGCCCTGGCACATGTGGGCAGTGCCCAGAGTGGCTCATCATGAAGTGGCTGGCCCACACGTCCATTGTGCCAGGACAAAGCTGAATGGCATGCCCTTCCTTCCACATACACCCTGCCCACTGCCAGCCTGCCCTGTGTCTCCGGACTGGGCACGCTGGAGACAGACAGCAAGGCTGGCCCTGCAGAACTTCACAGTGTCCTGCATGTCGGGGGCTGCTGTGATGCCCATCACCCACGGGAGGGCCTGGTCCTCTGGAAACTGCCGGAAGCAGCATGGGCGAAGGCTGGAGAGGAGGGTGGACATAGCCCGGCCCAGGTCACTGCACCCGGTCCAGCCCAGGACGTGTGTATGGCTGCCTGCCCCAGGTGGGGCCTGCTGGAGATTGGGCCACAGGCACCGCACTGCACATGTCCTTCCCCCACCGAGCAGGTGCCCACAGTCTCTCAAGTGTGTCCTGGGAGTCTCTGAGGGTTGGCGCCCTCGCCTTGGGGCCATCACTGCTGCCTCGCAGGGTCCACAGAGGCAGGAAGCCGGCCACCGGAGCTGGGGGTCAAGCTCAGGAGGCAGGCATCTTTAAAAAGTGGTGCTCATAATGTGTTTTTCCTTTAAAAAATTTTTTTGAAAGGCAGAATCCCAGGGCGATGGGAGAAGGGAGAGAGAGAGAAAAGCAGATACCTGCCACCCACTGAATGACTCCCCAGATCGCCACCACACCTGGGGCGGGGCCAGACCAAAGCCAGGGGCCAGCTACCCCAGGCTCCCTGTGGCAGGGACCCAGCTACTGGGGGAGCGCAGCACCTCAAGTGGGGTTAGCACCCTGATACGGGGTGCAGGCACCCCGGCGGCCGCCCCTGGGTGCAGGAGTCCCGTCCTGGGGCTAAACCTGTGCTGGGGGGATGATTCAGATGAGGGACGCCCTGACGCAGGGGGGGTGCGGTGCGGTGTGGAGGCATCCCCGCCAGGTGCCCGGTCGCCAGGTGCACTGGCCCTGCTGGCTCCCTCCCTGGCTCCCTCCTTGGCCCCCGTAGCTGCCCTAAGGCACGTCGACATGCTTGGTCACTAGGTGTGCCACCGCCTGGTCTTGAGTCAGCGGCTGCAGAGCAGACAGACTGACTGTCCACTCGGGGAACTTCAGTGACATGCTGTTCCACTTGTGTAAGAAAGAGGAAAAGACGTGAGAATGTTCCGGATAGCTTTCTGAATCAACAGTGCCTTATGGACAAGCACCACTTAGCAAACAACATTTCACAAACTGGCAAAGGTGACTCTGGACTTGGGTGGGGGCTGGGGACACCTCCTGTCTTCCTTGCTGTCCCCCACCCCGCTGCTGCCCTGCAAAGCACATGCTCACCGTGTCCGCATTCGGCCTCGTAGCTCCTTGCTGGCTTCCACCTCCACCGAGTCCTCCCACAGCTGGAGCAGGCTGAAGGACGGACGTGGGCAGGATAGGCTTGGCTGGACCATGAGGGCCACACCTTGAAGCTCCTGCGCCTTTCCTGGAATAATCGACTGCTCTGAGCAAAGCCCTGGGTTCCCACATTTGCTGGCCAGGAGAGGTTGACCAGATGGCTCCCGCATGGCACCTGGGCGCACTCCAGCCCTCCTGTTGGCTGGGCAATGGCCTGTTGCTATAAAACCCAGTTTTGTTCACAATAACCACACCCCTCATGCCCCCTGGCCCAGCTCGCTCACGATCCTAAGGCCTTTGCTTTCCTGTTAACTTTCACCGAGGTCAGCAGCCCGTAGTGGGCACACGAAGGGGGCGGCGAGGAATGCACCCCAGGCACATGGCCCTGGCTCCGCAGAAAGCCCGGCCTGCGGGGAGCCAGCCAGCTGGGGCCGAAGGGTGGTGGCTGGGCCGCCCGCCGCCCTGGGGGGCACAGTGCCCACGCCGCGGGCCAGGCCGGGGTCTGCGCGGGTGCGGGCCTCGCGCGCCGGGCCGCGGTGCCAGGCGGTGCGGGAAGCCCACCCCCCAGCCCCCGGACGTGCCAGGCCCGGCGCAACAAAAGCCCGGGCTCCGGGGGAGGGAGGGCGCGCGAGGCGCGGGAGGCGCGGGAGGAGGGGGCCGCGGGCAGCGCCCGGAGCCGGCATTGGCCGCCGGCCACCGGGGGGAGGAGCGCGGCCGCCTCGCCGCGCTATAAAACGGCCGCCGCGGCCCGCGCCCGCAGCAAGCGCGTCCCGAGAAGGCCGGGCCGGCGCTCGCTCGCCGCCGCCCCCACCCCTCCTCCGCCGCCTCCCGGTCGCCGCGGCCCCCGCGCCCCGCCCTCGTCGCCCCCGAGACAAAGAGAAGAGAAAGTTTGCGCGGTGAGTGCGGCGGGGAGCGGGGTGTGCCCGGCGGGAGGGGCCCGCCTCGCCCCCGGCCCGGGCGCCCGGGGCGGAGCGCGCAGCCTGAGCCCCCCGCCCGTCCGCCCTCCCCAGCCCGCCGGCCCGAGGAGCCCGGACACCAGGCGGCGCGGCCCAGCCCCCGCCGAGCCCCCCGGCCCGCCATGGGCGCCGCGGCCCGCAGCCTGCGGCTCGCGCTCGGCCTCCTGCTGCTGGGGACGCTGCCTCGCCCGGCCGACGCCTGCAGCTGCTCGCCGGTGCACCCGCAACAGGCGTTTTGCAATGCGGACGTAGGTAAGGAGCGCGGCGCCCGCGTCCCCGCGCCCCCCGGGGGGCTGCGCAGGCCTCCCGGCTCTCGGCCAGCCGCCGCTGGGGAGGCCCCGGCCCCTCTCCCCGCCGCTCCCCGCTCCTGCTGGGGTCCCGCGAGCGGACGCCCGGCGCGCACGGGCCGCCCCCGCCCGCTCTCCCGGGATGCTTCTCTCAACCTCAAAATTCCACCGAAATTCCGCCGCGTCCCCGGCCCCAGCCAGGGGAGCCAGGGAGCTGCTTGGGGTTTTGGCAGGCGGGGCGCCCTGGGATGCCAGCGCTGGGGGGCGGAGACGGTGGGGGACGCGGCGGCGCCGCGGGGTGGGGGTGGGCGGGAGTCCGGGGACTCCGGGAGAAACTTCCCGCAGGTGCTGCCCGGGGCTGGGTGGGAAGAGCGCTGGGGCCAGTGTGTTTGGGGGCTCCCTGCGCGCCCAGCGCCGGAGCGAAGCCCCCCACCCCCACCCCGACTCCAGGCCCAGGGCCTGCTCCGTGCCCCGGTCCCCACCCTCGCAGGGCTTGGGCAGAACCGGGCACCCCTGGGTGGCTTGGCTGCGTGGACTGCGTTTTAAGGGTGGCCACAGCAGGGGACACGTGAGGCTGGCCAGCTGCCCAGCTGTTGGTCGGGTACCCGCGGGGCTCCTGGCCCCAGAGGAGGGGCTGGCTGGGGAAGGAGGGTGAAGCCCTGTTTCTGGGTGTGACCCCAGCAAGGGGAGGCCCCGGTGGGGAAGGGGCAGCCCGCGTGTCCTGGGGTGGGAGCAGACAGGTTTGCCTTTAACCTCTCAGCCCCAGCCCCTGCTGGGAGGTTGCCCCTGCCAAAGCCAGGCTGGGCCCCCTCACCAGCCTCTTCCCTGTCGCTGTGCCCTCCCAGGAGCGCCCCACTGTGCCAAGGGCCTTGGAGCTGGGGTGTTCTCAGGGCTGCTGCGTTAGGGCGTGGTGGGTGCTAGCAGACGACTTTTCACAAAACCCACCTCGGAGCAGTCAAGGACTTTTCACTTGTTTGGCTTCGATGCTCAGTGAGACTTGGGGGGAGGGCCTGGGGGGCCGCGGGAGCCATGGTGGCTGGGGTCTGGTGTCACCTGGAGGGTCGGGGGTCTAGGCCCTCGGAGAGGCTGGGGTCGAGAGAGCTCATGTTTGGTCCTGGGGCTGAGCAGAGGGTCCCGGGCCTTGGGGCCCAGCTGTGGAATTGGGGAGGAAAGAAGGGGTTGGCAGGCAGCTGCCTGTGCCCTGGGTTTGGATCAAAGGCGGCTGGGGCGTGCCACTTGGGCCCCTTCTTGCCTGGTACCTGGCACGGTTTCCAAACGGTTACGTCTACGTTGCTGGAGAGCCACACCTCTGAGGGGGTCCCACTACAGATCTGGGGGCTGCCTGAGATGTGCTGGGCGTGGGAGATTCCCGTGCTCTGGGGGGTCAGCCCTCCTGCAGGATGACCAGGTCTTGCTTTGATAAGCTGAACAAAGACTGCACTCCTACCTAAGGTCATGGTCATGGTGCAGGTGGGTGGGGGTGGGAGGAGCAAATAGCAGGTCCTGCATGGGCAGTGGCGTCTACGTGGTTCTCACGGGTGAGGTGCAGGGTGCCTGCTAACCCCCCACTGGTGCTTGATGAACACCCGAGCGGGTCTGGCTGAGACCCCGACTTTGCCAGCCTTGCAGGGGTTAGGTGTGGCCGGGACCGGAACCCAGATGCCCTTTCCGGGGGCAGACAAGGGCTGGCTGATGAGGTGATGGGACACGTGACCACCTCTAGCCTCAGCTGGATTCTCGTCTGGCACCCGCACCCCAGCACCTGCCAGGATCGAACGGAAATCGACAGAATTCCCGAGGTGGTTGTGGATGACAGGTGGCCTTAGATGGCTGGGCCCAGCAGCGAAGGGTCGGGACCCTCCCAGCAAGTGGCAGGGGTTAGGTGTCTGGATGGGCTGCTGTCCCCTGAAGGAGCCCTTGCCCGCCTCCCCAGGCTGGTCATCTGGCCCTCAGCAGCCCTGGGGGCGGAGCTCAGAGGATTGGGGAATCTGGAATCAAGGTCTCCTGGGTCCAGGGGCTCACATCCATCCTCTGGACCTGGGGGCAATGCCTGAAGCCACATTGTTGTCATGCAGAAAGTGCTGGCCCAAACCCTCTGGCACCAGCTAGAGAGGTGCTGTACCCGCCCTTCTGACAGCAAGGCCTGGGGGCTGGTCACAGGCTGGCTTCTAGAGCCCATGGGCCCAGGGCAGGCATGCTTCCACCCAGGCCTGGCTTGTGGACCTGTGCCTCATGGCTGTGTCCCAGGCAGAGCCGGTCACCCTGTCTGCTTGCTGCAGTCTAGAGGCCGTGATGGGCCTGGGTCTCGGCCTTGTCCCTCCTCATTCTCAGGTCCAGCTTGTCTGTCTCAGCAGAGACCAGATGCCCGGCCCTGCCCCTGGGGTTGGGAGGGGAGCCCCAGAGACCGACGCTGGGCAGCATAAGTGATGCGAGCCTGTGTAGACAGTGAGGTGTGAGGTGGGCTTGACAACCCGGTCAGGGTGAGAGGTGCCCTGCAGACTGCCCAGCCACGACCAGTGTGGCGTAAAGTCAGGCCCATCGTGATTTGGCAGATCTTCTACGGCCATACTTTCCAAATCAGTCAGATTTAAAGGATGGCGTATGTCCAAGGGAGAGGTCAGGAGTTAGGGTCCCTTGGCAGTTGGGAGGGGCACTGGGCTCCCTGGCTCGGTCTGGGGCAAGGCAGGGACTGGAGCCTGGGCTGCTGGCAGCTGCCCAGACTGGGAACAGGATGGACATGCAGTGGAGGAGTGCTGGCCGGTGCTGCCCTTCCAGCTCTGTGCATGTGCACCCACACATGTACACACGTGCCCACGCAGGTATGCACCCTTTCCTGTCTGCCCTGAGGATGGCACAGGCCTAGGGCCCCCCTCGGGCTGTTGGGCTCTGCAGTGCCGTAGGTAGGTGTGTGGCCGTGCTCCGCAGCCCGGATTGGCCCCCTCCTGCCAGCCTGTCACTGCGGGGTCGCCCGATGAGTTCAAGTGTGTGGAGAATGGTGCTGGTGTGCTGGTGACTCTTGGTCGGTTGGGAGGTCTCATGTGATGCCCAGGGGTCCAGATGGGGGTGCTCCTGGGTTCTAGACTGGCTGGGGTGTGGGGCATGCCACAGGCTCCGGGTCCTTCCCGGAGATTGGCTTTCTCCGTCCCTGGGTTCTGCTGCCCCAGCCGCTGGTGCAGCCCTGCTGCGTGCTGCCAGGACCAGGATCCTGAGGCTCAGATGGAGATTTGAGAAACTGAGGTTGGGAGGGGGACATTCCCTAGAGTGGGTGGGGACGGGCACAGTGTCTCTGAGCCCGTGACTTGTCAGTGGCAGGGCTGGGCGTGTGCAGGTACTTTCCATAGAAGTGAGAGCGCAGAACAGGCCCAAGAAGGCGGCTGGGGTCAGGGGACCCAGCAGGGGCCAGTGAGGACCTAATGTCCCCATTGCAGCTTGTCACATGGTGTCTGCATTCCATGCTTGGAGCTGAGGCCAGCTGCCCAAGCTGTTCCAGCTGTGACCGACAACAGGAACTGCCCGTGGGAGGGGTGCTGACAGGCAGATGCCGCCTGGAGCCTGGGGGTGGGCGCTGGCACCTGGACGGGTCTCAGGTGATGCTGGCGTCCGTGTTGGCACACAGAGCGGGTGCCTGGCTGTGGAGTTGCAGTGTGGACTGTGAACTGCTTCCCTTGCAGCTGCCCCACGCATGGCTGCACACTGGGGTTGCTGGCTCAGCCAAGGCCTGCTGCTTTCCTGCTCGGCCTCTGAGTAAGCATTGTGGAGGCTGTGGGCACTCAGGAGTCCGAGGGACAAGGGACCTCCAGACCTGAAGCAGCCGGGAGCATCCGTTCGCAGGGCGTGAGCCTGGCTTCGTGGTGGTGCTCCCTTGGGGCCCTGACCCCTGTGGTCCCTGGAGCCTGGTCCTGGCACTGGAAGGGGACGCCCACATGGCCCGTCTTGATGAATGGCCTTAGCCAGCTGCAGGTGGAGTGGCTCCCTGGCTAGGCGTGCCAGGGTAACTTCTGCTGAGGTCCAGCTGTGCCCGTCGCCCCACAAGGCAGGTTGGGCAAGGACTCGCTCTGAAAGGCTAGTGGAGGTATGTTGTGTCCAGATGGGTCTCGTGCTCACCGCGTGGGGCGTGAGCAGCTCTGGCGTGTGTGTGCACACACGTGTCCGTGCGTGTGTTGACGGACAGGGGCCCGGGCTTCCGTTGGAGTCTGGAAGGGGCGGGTGCTGCGTTTGAAGAGGAGTCTGTGTGGGCTTCGTGTCCTCTGTCTTGGCTGGAGCAGCCTTGAGCCGCGCTGTCCTCAGTCCTTCACCGTCGCCTTGCCTGTCACTGTGATGAGGGCCGCCATGGGGACAGAGGCTGTTGTGTCCTGCTGGCAGGGCTCAGGGAGAACGCCCGGAGATCCGGAAGGCTCTGTGCACCCTCTGCCTCATGCACCTGTTGGAGGTTGGGACCACAGCTCTCCTGGCCTGGGTGGACCATGTCCCTCACCAGAAGGAAGGGCCCGACCTCTGGGGCCCTTAGCTCGCTGCTTAAAAAAAGAAAAATTATTTTGTTTGCTTTTTGAAAAATGTTTTGTATCTTTGTTGACGTTTTAAAAAAAAGGTTTATTTTGGGCCAACTTTGCAGTGTGGCTTGTTTGATTCCCAGCTGCTCCACTTCCTGTCCAGATCCCTGCTCAGCACCCAGGATAGGCAGTGCAGGCTGGGCCAAGTGCTTGGGCCCTGCAGCCGCAGGGAGATCCGGAAGAAGTCCTGGCTTCAGTGTTGCCCAGGCTTGGCTGTTGCGTTCTCTGCTGCTCTTACATACATACATATATACATATATATAATTGGAAAGTCCGATTTACAGAGAGGAGGACAGAGAAAGATCTTCCATCCTCTGGTTCAATCCCTAAGTGGCCACAGTGGCTGGAGCTGTGCTGATCTGAAGCTAGGAACCAGGAACTTCTTCTGGGTTTCCAAGCAGGTGCAGGGTCCCAAGGCTTTGGGCTGTCCTTGACTGCTTTACTACGCCACAAGCAGGGAGCTGGATGGGAAGTGGAGCAGCCGGGATACGAATCGGCACCTATATGGGATCCTGGTGGCAAAGACTTTCTTTTTAAAGACTTTACTTATTTTTAAGGCAGAATGATAGAAAGAGAGATTGAGATCCTCCATCTGCTGGTTCAGTCTGTGGCCGTGCTGGGTCAAAGGCAGGAGTGTGGAACCCCGTCTGGTCTGCTCCATGATTGGCAGGGACCCAGGTCCCTAGGCCGTCCTCTGCCACCCTGCCAGGTGCGCTGGCGGGGAGCTTGGGGTGCCGGGTTGCGGTGCTGCCTGCTTTTCGTGGGATGTGTGTGTCTGGGGAGTCTGCACAGTCCCGTGTTGGGCATGGGGTCTCTGTTGAGCTCTGCTGGACTGTGGCAGTGATCCAGGGCAGGAAGTCCCAGCTGACCACAGGACATGTGTGCCGAGCTTGGCGGAAGCCACAGGAAGGGCCGAGTCAGCAGGAATGGGGCTGTGCCACGGCCTGGCGTGTGTGTGCTGGCCCGTGACTGCGCGGCAGCCCTGGCTGTGCAACGCCCAGCCCCGGTGATGGGAGGTGGTCTCTTACCCACCACCCTGGGCCTTGCTGCTGTTAACGTCGGTTCATTCTGTTCTTGCGCCCATTTTCCAGATGAACAAATGGAGATGCCAGGTGGTTAAGTTACCTGCCAGAGGTGTGTGATTAGGAAATACGGCACAGAGCAGTGTCTAGAGGCTCGCTCGTTCCCAGGCTACCATGGAGCAGGTGGCCCTGGGAGCGGGCTAGCCCTTGGTGGGTGGCGCTGGAGCTGCCCGGGGTGGGGACGCAGCCCAGGGCAGCAGTGTTAACTTCGGCCTTGCCCCGAGTGCTGCGGACGAACCATGCCGATGTCACAGCGGTGGCTGTGGGCGCCATGCCGATGACGGTGGCTGTGGGTGCCATGCCGATGTCACGGCAGTGGCTGTGGGCGCCGTGCTGATGTCACAGCGGTGGCTGTGGGCGCCATGCCGATGACGGTGGCTGTGGGTGCCATGCCCATGTCACAGTGGTGGCTGTGGGCGTGTGGGTGCCATGCCGATGGTGGTGGCGCTGCCACAGTGTCAGGTGGAGGATATGATTGAGGCTGATTTTTCATTTTTTCTCACGTGTGCTATTTTTCTAGATGTTTCTGTGATCATATGCAGGTGTGTGGCTATTTAAATGGTATTCAGTGGGGCGGGGTGGGTAGAGGTGAGGTGCACGCATCTACTGGTGTAGCTGGGATCGAATCCCAGCTCTGGCTAGCCTGAGAGGCCACAGGGATGGCTGTGCGGTGGCACATCCCGGGGACCTGAGGGACATCGTGTCTGCAGGGACAGGGTCTGCCCTGGGACCTTGGCCCTTTGTGTTGTGGTATGGAGATGCTGGCGGGGCTCCCTGCAGTCCCTGGTAGATGTGACACAGCAGGCTGGGGCTGGAACAGCCCCTGCCACCGCTCCGAGTTAGAATCCACTTCAGTAAGGACAGATGTATGGATAAACACGGGGAGGCACTGGGGGAGACGCCTGTGCCTGCGGGGCCTGTGGCATGTGCCCTGTGCCTCTGTCTGCACTCCTCTGGCCAGCAAGTAACACTGGCTGGAGCCAGGGCTGGGAGACCCTGGAGGAGACGCGCTGTGGTCCGGAAGCTGGGAGGGAGCAGCTGCAGTCATGGGCAGAGAGCTGTTCTCTGGGTGCAGGCTTGCCCCTTGCCGTCGCCCTCACTGCCCTGCTGCGACCCTGCCCGGCCTGCCTGCCTGCCCTGTGCTCCTAAACTCAGGCCTACAGCCCAGACGCAGAGCTGTGGAAATGTGGCTCAGTGTTCAGAGCTGTCCAGGCCAGGGCACGTGAGGCAGGTGCCATCCGCCCTCCACACCTGTGGGGCTCAAGCTAGGATCATCCAAGGTGGATCAAAAAGATCTTTGGAAAAATGGCATCTGTCTGTCCTGAGAGCTGATCCGGTCCTTGCTGTGGTCCCTGAGCCAGTGTCGAGAGCGTGTTGATGCTGCACCGGGGGCTCAGAGTGGTTATAGTCCCCAAGAGGGAGTGTGCTGCGCCATGACCACCGTGCCACGTGAGACAATCCCACACTGCACCTGCAGGGGCTTAAAGCCAGCTCCCTGCAGAAACTGGGGGGCGGCAGTGTGGGTCAGAGGGACACCCCCCAGGGGCGGCAGTGCTGGCTCACACCCCCCAGGGGCGGCAGTGTGGGCTCAGAGGGACACCCCCCCCCGGGCAGCAGTGGGTACTCACACCCCCCCAGGGGCGGCAGTGGGGGCTCAGAGGGACACCCCCCACGGGCGACAGTGCGGGCTCAGAGGGACACGGCTTCTCTGGGGCGGCTGTCCGGGCTGGACTGTGTGTGCAGGGCATTGGTCAGGCTGTGCCGATGGCCTCTTTGCCCCCACCGCCCCCCTGCTAGGCTGCCGGCCCAGCTCCTTGCCGGGGTTTCCTGCTGTGGTCTTCCTAGCTGTGGGCCCTCCCTCCTCGGGGTTCCCTGGAGCAGGGGGATCCTGGCGTGGGGGTGGACACTGTGGGCATCACTCATCGTCGCCTGTTGAGCCACGGCCCGCAGGGTACAGGAACAAAGCTGTGGTCTCTGCTCTGTGTGTGCCTGTATAGGCAGCTGTACCCGCACGTAGGGACATGGGGGGCAAAGTGGACACCTCAGATGCCGAGATTTCATATGGGCTGTGGCTGCGGTCCTGGCTGCTCCACTACCCACCCTGGGAAAGCAGCAGAGGACGGCCCACGTGCTCTGGCCTCTGCACCCCTGTGGGAGACCCCGAAGAAACTTCTGGTCTTGGCCTGGCCCAGCCGTGCCCGTAGTAGCCACTTGGGAAGTGACCCTGGTTTTCAAATACAAGTAAATCTTAAAAACAGACAAAGCACATATTGCCTGGGGCTTGTCAGTGCCAAGGGGCTTAACCTCACTCCTTACTCATGGGGACCCTGTCCGACAAGGTCAGCCATGGAGTTCCACTGCAGGACCGGAGGAGGCTGCTCCCGACCGGGGTCCCTGGACGCAGGCAGGGAGGGCTTCGTAGCTGCGGGCCAAGTCCTTCTGTCCTGTTTAGTTGGAAGACTTGTGGGTCACTGGTGGCTTGGCCCTGGGTGCTGTGCTCTGCTAACACCTGTGTTGGCAGGTGTGAGCCAGCGAGGAGGACTTGGAGAATAAATCTCTTTGATCTGGTGTTCTTGTCCCCCTCCCCCGGGATGTAATTAGGTACACGTGTGAGGCATTAGTCACGGGCCATTCATCTCGGCCCTGCTTCTCTGGAGGGGGAGGCGGCTTCAGCCTGCTCTTGCATTTGCAACAAGTTAGCAACCCTGGTTTCTTGGGCTTCCCCTGTGGCACTGTGTAGGCCAATTCTCTTTTTTAAAGATTTGTGTTACTTTTATTGGAAAATCAGATATACAGAGAGGAGGAGAGACAGAGAGGAAGATCTGCTGTCTGTTCATTCATTCACTCCCCAAGTGGCCGCAACGGCTGGAGCTGTGCGATCCAAAGTCAGGAGCCAGGAGCTTCTGGGTCTCCCACGCGGGTGCAGGGTCCCAAGGCTTTGGGCCGTCCTCCACTGCTTTCCCAGGCCACAGGCAGGGAGCTGGATGGGAAGCGGGGCTGCCGGGATTAGAACCGGTGCCCAGGATGAGATCCCAGCACCAGAGAAGGAGTTTTAGGCTGGTACGCCACAGCACTAGCCTCAAATATGTGGCTTAAGTGTTTATTTTCATCTATTTGACAGGTGGAGAGAGATTGATTGTCCGTCCACTGACACACCCCCAGATACTGGCAGTGGCTGGGCTCAGGCCAGGCCAAAGCCAGGAGACTGGAACGAACTCCATTTGGGTTCCCGCCAGGAGCCCTCCTTGTCTGCTGCCTCCCAGGGTGTTAGCACCAGAGGTGGGACTTGAACTGGGCACCCAGCTGTGGGCTGTGGGAGCCCCATGCCCACCCTAGGACTCACGGGAGTTGGCTGCCTACAGACCAGACCCTGCGGGCCTGGCTGCATCCTACTGGCTTTGCTCATGTGAATTAGCAGTGGGGCAGAGCTGAGTGTGGCAGCTCTGCAGGAGGAAGTGTGGGGGCCATGGCCAGCCGAGGCGTCCTGTTGCCCGGAGGTCGAGGACCGGAGAGGCTCTGGGCCTTGGGGATGGCCCACATGGAGGATGTGGACTTGAGACTTGGCATCTGCCTGTGGGGCCGTGCTGGTCGGTAGAAGCAGTGGCTGTGGGTGGATACGTGCCGCCTGCACCCTGGGGAGCTGGTGATGTGGCTGTGGTCCAGAGACCCAGGGCAGCGGGGGTTAGGGCTTCAAGTTGAGGGTCAGAGAGAGAAGGCTGCCTCCTCTCTTGCAGCCACACCGATTGGCTTCAGCTCAGGCTGTTCTTTGCCCATCCCTGGGGACACCTCCACCCTGGGGGCACTCTCCACCCTGGGGACACCTCCACCCAGGGGGCACCTCCACCCTGGGGATACCTCCACCCTGGGGCACTCTCCACCCCTGGGGACACCTCCACCCTGGGGCACCCTCCACCCTGGGGGCACCCTCCACCCTGGGGACACTCTCCACCCAGGGGGCACCTCCACCCTGGGGGCACCCTCCACCCAGGGGGCACCCTCCACCCTGGGGCACCCTCCACCCTGGGGGCACCCTCCACCCTGGGGGCACCCTCCACCCGGGGGCACTCTCCACCCTGGGGCACCCTCCACCCAGGGGGCACCCTCCACCCTGGGGCACCCTCCACCCAGGGGGCACCCTCCACCCTGGGGCACCCTCCACCCTGGGGCACCCTCCACCCTGGGGGCACCCTCCACCCAGGGGGCGCCTGGCCCCGGATAGCTGGGCGGTGGCTTTACTGTCCCAAGGGCCAGAAAGGATGACGCCCCAGTGAGTGGGTGGGAGTGTCCAGTGGCTCCCAAGGCCCCTCTCTGCTCAGCCATCCCGACTTCCTTCCTTGTACGGTCAGCCACATCCGTGCTGTTCACTTTCTCCTTGCGACCTGTCAACCAGGGCTGGCGGGAGCTCTGTCGTATTTCCCAGACTGAATGTTCCTGCTGGCAGTCAGGCCTGCAGGGCAGTGAGGCTGCCTCTTCCTCTGCACCTGGCTACGACTTGGCTCCATGGAAACAGAAGCACCGGCCTGGGCCCAGGACGATGCTCTCCCTGGTGCAGGAGGGGCGGTGGGGAGCACTTGTGGGGTGGGGGAGAGCTGTCACACTGCGTGACCCCCGTTTCCTTTTGAGGTTCTGCGGCAGCCGCCTGGCTGCCATTTGAGCCTTGGCCTGACCGTGGGCCCGCTGGCTGGCTGCTGGCCGTGACCCTGCCCCTGCCATGATGTCACAGCCCAGTGGCTCTGCCGTTGCCATGGCCACGCTGGTCACAGTTAGGCAGCAGGGGCAGGTGCTGGGCTTCAGGTGAAGGGAGGGGCAGGGAGATCCCGGCTGCCGTGGTCAGTGGACCCCTGAGGCCCCGGTGGGGGCACCTGGCGTGTCTTGGGGAGGGGGGACTCTTTCCCTCCCCCCTCTGGGGGTACAGTGACATTGCTAAGGAGGTCCTTGGGGCCTCTAGACTGACCCTGCCCCACGGGCTCCCTGCAGGGAGTTTGTTCTGAAAGGGCAGGGGGCACTGACTTGGAGGAGGAGGGGTTGGAGGTGGGAGGGCTGCTGGAATAGGAGCCCCTGGCCTGGGCAGGGCCTGGGCATGTCCTGGTGAGCCCCCTGCTGGGCCGGCAGGACCCTTGCTCTGTGTTTGAGGCCAGTCTGCTCCAGTGTGTGTGTGTGTGGGGGGGGCGTGCCGCTGGGCAGCACATGTGGTTCTGATGGTTGTTCTGTCTGGGCGTGGCTCGCACGCCTCCAGGGATGGGCGTCTGCTGCCTGCCCCATGATTTCAAGACAGCCCGGCAGAGAGCGCTTCCCGCCAGCGGGCCCACCTCTGCCCCCCTGTAATGTGTGCTCCGCGGTCTAGCGCGGTCATCCCGAGACACACACAGTAAGTACCCCCACCCAGCCTGCTGCTGCCGGGAGGAGCCCTGACCCCCTGGCGGTGGGGACTGAGCGTCGCCAGCCCCACTCTACAGATGAGCAAACTGAGGCTGCCTGAGTCACAGAGGTCGCGGTTAGGCCAAGGGCAGCCTGCCCTCGGTCACACTGTTGGTTATTTCCCTTCACTACCACGCCAGCCTGACCTAGACTTCCTCTTTAAAAAAAGAAAGAAAAAGTATATTTGAAAGTTACAGGGAAGGAGAGAGAGGAAGAGAGAGAGGTTTCCATCTGTTGGTTCATTCTCTTGATGACCCCTGTGGCCAGGGCAAGGCTGGACTGAAACCAGACACTTCCTGTGGGGCTCCCCTGGGGGTGCGGGGCCGAGCGCTGGGGCCAGCCTCTGCTGCTTTCCCAGGTGCCTTAGCAGGGAGCTGGGTGGGGAGTGGGGCAGCCGGGACTTGAGCTGGTGTCCATAGGGAATGGCACACCACAGTCAGTAGCTCTACCTGCTGTCACGGCACCAGGTCTTGCTCTAGACTTTTCCGTGCCCTATAAACCTCCTTACCCCACCCGCCCCGGGGCTCCTCGGCTGAAGCCGGCCCTTCTCTGGGCAGTCCTGGAGCACGCTGTCCCGCACTGCATCGTACCTGTGTGGGGGTCTCATGTGTGAGGGGGCCTGGTCCCTGTCTTGCTGAGTCCTCCTCTCCGGTGGTGGTCTCACCGTGACCCTGGCCGTCCCCCAGACAGCGTCTGCCCACGAGCCCCGTGAACATGGGACCTGCCGTCCCTTGCTGCCGCCTTCCTTGGCTGAACTCTGGGACCCCGTGTGAGCTGGAGAAGCCGCTGTCGGGCCTGGCCCCGTGTGTGAGGGATGCCCTGACTTGGCACCCTAGAAAGGGCCAGGGCTTCAGAGGGAGAAACCCCAGCTGCTGCTCTCTGGAGCCCCGTGTCCCCACACTGCCATTTCTGTGTTGTTTTTAGAAGAGTTTGTTTTATTTACTTGAAGGAGTTAGAGAAAGCTCCCACCCCCTGGTTCAGTCCCCAGAGTGAGTGGCCCGAGCTCGGAGCCAGGGGCTTCATCCGGGTCTCCCACATGGGTGCACTCGGGCCGTCCCATGGTGGGCATGGTGGCGGCTGACCCCACCACTGCTGGAGGGCTGCAGCGCCAGCTCTGTGACTGCCTGCCTCTTGGAGTGGGGTGCAGCAGGCCACCATCCCCAGCTCCCCCCAGACCTGGGGTGAGCCGGTGAGCCCCAGTCTGTGGGGTCCTGGGAGGCATGTGTGATGTTTAGACTGCAGCTCCATCCAGTGCACCTGAGTGGGCAGCCTCACGGTGCTGATACCAGTGAGAGAGCCGAGTGCTGGCCTCATCAGCCCAAGGGTGTGGTTTTCTTGGTTGGGACTGGACAGTGAGTTCTCCAGGCCCCTCCTGCAGCCTCCAGCTGTCATGCTCATTGTCCTCAGGCTGTATTGGGCCTGTGTCGGGCGTCCTTGGCCCCGGCCACCCAGACGCCGTGGGATGGCCTTTAATGGGGGAGGGGGCCCCAGAGCTGGCTGGGGGCCCTGACGCGTTCCTGTCTTACGTGGATGGGAGCCCTGCCCAGGAGACGCTGGCTGTAGCCGCCCAGTGTGTGTGAGAGAGGGAATGGTCCCAGTGTCCGCTCGATGCTGAGGGGACCCAGTGCTGAGGCCGCACGGGTGCCCTGCCCCCTGCCTTCTGCAGGGCTCCTGTTGGCACTGTGGTTGGTGGTGGCCAGCACAAGCAGTCCTTGGCTCGGGGAGGGCACAAGGGGCAGAGGACCCTGGCATTAGAGATGCCTGGGTGGGCGGGAGGGCCTTAGGAGCTCCGGGACTTGGCCTGTCCAGCAGGCTTCCAGGGAGCAGTGGTGGAAACCCATAAAGAGAGGTCCCTTGGCCAGTGTCCCGCCCAGGGCTCCAGCAGTCTGTCTTGGAAAGGTCCCCTCTGGGAAACGTCCCAGGAGCCTGCAGTGCTGCCTCTGCTCCGAGGGTGACCTGCTCCCAGGGTGACCTGTGCCAGAAGCGCCTGAGGCCACGTGGGTGTCAGAACTGTGAGCTGACTGTGGGTTTCCTGGGCTTTCTGCTCCCAAGTTCTCTGTCCAGGCGTCATCTGTTTTTATCTGTGAGTTTCCAGAAAGCTCCATGTTGTGGTTCTGTGGCGGGCGTAGCCCTGGGTCGTCGGGAGCTGGAGGGCTGCTGCAGGATCCGCTGGTGTTCACAGAGGGTTAAGGCAAGCGTGAGCTCATGGCTGCAGGTGTAGACGACAAGGGAGAAGGCTGGTGGGAGCCTGTGGCTGCAGGCGTGAGCCCCATGGTGGCAGGTGCAGGTGACTGGACCTTGGGTACATTCCTGCCAGCTGTCTTCCAAGCCAGACAGAGGGTCCTGCTTGAGAACCTGGACCCTCCCACCTACTAGACGCCCTTGTGGCCAGCTGTTCCACTGGGGGGAACATCTTAAGTCTTAATTTTGGGCACCCAGGAGCTTGAGCCCAGCTCCCCAGGGGCTCATGCCCTGCCACTCCTGCTTCTGTGTGTGTGTGTGGATGCAAACATCTTAGGGATGTAGACGCAGGGTGGAGGTCCTGGTCGCTTGGCGGGCCCAGGTCTACCTCTCCAAGGCTGCTCTGTGTTCCCCAGCCGCTGCACATGCCGACATGCCCGCTGGCCTCAGAGCCCTCCACCTCCTTGCCCAGCACCTGTCACCGTCCCCTCTCGTGCGATTGGAGCCGTGCATGTGGACATCCGACACATCTTGTAGCCTCCGTGGGCCTTTCCCCAGTGGCGGCTTTCTCTGTGCTGTCGTGGCATTGGCTCCCTCCTCTGGTGGGATGTGTGTGCCAACCTTGGCACTCGTTGTGACAGGAGGAACGGTGGCTCTGTCTAGCCTGGTTGTGAGACGGCACTCCTGGTATGCTAACGCAGTTTAGTTCTGGCCACTTGCCAGCTGCCCGTTTCTTTGCTGGTCTGTGCCTTTGTGTTTCCTAAGCATCGGTAGTTTCCAGCTTTGCATTGATGTCTGTTTTCCAGGACGAGGGGCTGGACCCCTGTATGTCTAGTGTTCTCCGGCCGCCTCCCACTTTGGTGCGAGTTCTGTCACTGTGTGACAAGCCCAGTTCCCCACCCCCGCCCCGCCCCAGTCCCGGGACATCACAGTGAGAGGCAGACGGCACAGGTTGCCGATCGCTCTGAGTGAGGTTCTGTGAGTGGTCTGGTTGGCACAGGGGGCAGTCACCTACCTCCAGCGGACTCAGCAGAGAGCAGCACAGGCAAGCCAGGGCTGTTAGGCACCGTGGTCCACCCAGGACAGAGGAATGGTCTCTGCTGTTTGCCAGGTGTCTCCCTGCCTCAGTTCCCCCATCTGTACAGTTGCGGGTGATGGTAGCTGTGTGACCTCACAGGGTTACTGTGATGCTGGTGCCTTGGAGGGCTTGGGGAGCAGCCTGTGCAGCTCGCCTGGGCCATGGTAAGGACACAGAACTACAACACGTAGGTCATCCCTGTAGAAGAGAAGGGCAGGGCAGTGACAGGTGCCTGATGTGGGCCCACGTTCATGTATACATAGACACGCATGCAGAAACAGATGCTCACGTGCCGTGACATACACTGACATGCATGCACAGCTCACGTGCCGTGTGCACGCACAGACACGCACAGATGCTCACATGCCGTGTGCACACACTGACATGCATGCACAGCTCACGTGCTGTGTGCACACACAGACACACATGCAGACAGAGATAGGCACATCCTTTAGGTAGTTCCCTCCCGCTGCCTGAGATCTGCCTCCAGGTGCTGCTCTTCTGCAGCTCCCTTGCCCAGCATCCTTGGGTGGGATTCTCAGGGCCGGCAGTGTCCAGGGGCTGTACTGTGTGTCGCAGGATGCTGGCAGGATCTCTGCCCCCACCACCCTGGAGCACCCCCTCTGCAGACCTCACCAGGAGGCTCCAGCAAGGCCTGTGCAGACTGTTCAATAGCCACTGCCTGCTGGGTCCCCTTCAGGGGGAGGTGGAACAGACCCTGCAGGCGGGATTCGGGCCGCACCGGAAGCCCGTGCGCCGTCAGGATGCCCTGGGAAGCCTTGTCCGTCCTTCCATCCCCACAGGTTTGCCGTGAGACAGTCTGGATCCCTTGGGGCCCCCCGAAAGCTTCTGCTTCCAGCTGCTACCACCTGCCCCGGCCAACAGAGCTCGCACACATGCAGAGAGACGGGGAGCAAGTTGCTCAGCCGAGCCCTGCCACCACCGAGCCCGTCCCAGACACTGACGCTGATGCCTCGCTCTCGTGGCAGAATCGCACGTTGCTGCCGGCCAGAGAAAAAGGTGCTGGGATCCAGCAGCTGCAGCGCCTGGCCGAAGAGCTGAGGGTACTGTGGCAAGATGTGGCGCCCCAGCAGGCCTGGGACCCAGAGTGGCTGCACTGGGCACAGCTGCCGGGCAGGGCGGGAGGGCCGATGGAGGGAGATGCAGGTGATGCTGTCGAGTCAGTCTGGCGGGGAGCCCCGAGACCCCCGAGGGCCAAGAAACATAAAGCCGACCTCAGAGAAGCCAAGCCCCCCAAGCCGCGGAGCTGGCACCCCAAGTCCCAGAAGAAATCGCTGGGCTCAGAGAAGCTGCAATGCCCCCCATCCCCGGGCCTCCCAGAGAAGAATAAAGGGAAGCGGGCGCCTGCAAACAGGAGCAGCAGCAGCCGCCGCTCGGGGGACCCCCGAGGGAGCAGAGGGCTGACCCGGGAGAGGCCGCACCTGGTCTTGACGCCTGTGGGTGAATTTTGGCATCAGGAAGAAGGGGAGAAAGGCCTGGCTCGCGAGGGTCGGAGGCAGCCGGGAAGGGGCTCCACTTGCCAGGAAAGCAGCTGCCATGGTCCCAGTGCGGCTGCCAAGACCACGGATGTCGCCCAGCTGGGCCCGGCCGACACCACCTGTGAGAGCGAGGCTGCTGCTGAGCCCCAGGCATTGCCTTGCGGGCATGGTGCCAAGAACAGGTGCCAGCGAGAGCTGCAGTGTGCCCTGGAGGCATTGTCTCTGACAAACCAGAAGCTGAAAGAACACCTCAGTCTACACCTGGAGCCCAGGAGGCCCGAGGTGGACCAGGACCCCGGCAGTGCAGAGCAGGGCTTCTCAGAGCTGCCAGAGTCACCAGCCGGACAGGAAAGGACTGTCCCCACTGAAGCAGTGCCTGCCGGGGAGTCCTCGCCTGTGCTGTTCCAAACCAACAAGTCCCACCCGACAGCTAAGCCCGCAGCAGCCCAGGATGAGAGTCAGACCTCGGCTCCCGGGGTGGACCCGGAGCCTGGCCCACCGGCCCTGCCAGCAGATAACTGCGCTCACCTGCACCTTCCGGAACAGACGGACAGGGGCGGCTGGCCAGCTCTGAGGCAGAGGCTGAAGTCGGACACAGAGCAGAGGAGGCAGAAGGCATTGCTGGGGCAAACCAAGCACCCAGACATGAGCTTGGAAATCCACTACATGGCAGAGCTGGAGGAGGAGAGGCGGGAGCGGAGGCGGGCGCTGCTGGCACACCTCAAGTCCTCCCCCAGCTCGGCCTCGGCCAAGGAGAAAGAGCGCAGGGTCCCATCCCCGCTGGACAGCAGCGTGCTGGACGAGGAGCTGCAGAGCCAGCTCATCCGCGACTTGCAGCAGCAGATCCTAGAGCAGAGCAAGCTGCACAAGCAGTTTCTTGATCAAGCCAGGAAACGTTTGCAGGAGTTTCAGAAAGTGTGTTAGAGGGAGTCCCCCGTGACAAATACACTGCCGGCTGCTGCCATGCCGGGAGCGGCACCTGTGTGTCTGTGCGTGCTGTCCTCTTTAAGACCCCAAGGTCCTGTTGACACTGACCGTACCCCAATACTTGCTCAGGGTGTCCCATCCGGGAAGGCTTCCTGCATGAAAGCGGGAACCCGAGTGGGGTCTGAGGGGAGGGTCCTGCCCGCGCACCCCACGGCTGAGTCCGTTTTCCTGTGCCCAGGGACCGGCTGCGTTCGGCCGAGAAGCCCCGCACGGAGGCGCGTGCAAGGTAGACGGGCACAGTGTCCAGAGATAACATCATTTGTTGCTGAGCTGCTGGCCGAGCTGGGGGCTGAAGGATGGAACTGAAACCGCTGAGCCGTTCAAACCAAAAAGCCAACACCCCCCCAGACACACACACAAAATCTCTCTCTTTCCACTGGAAAGGCAGATTTACAGACAGAGATCTTACTGGTTCACTCCCCAAATGGCCACGGTGGCTGGAGTCGAGCCAGTCCGAGGCCAGGAGCTTCTTCTGAGTCTGCCATGCAGGTGCAGGCTCCCAAGGCCTTGGCCCATCCTCTACTGCTTCCCTAGGCCTTTAGCAGGGAGCTGGATTAGAAGTGGAGCAGCTGGGGCCGTATGGGATGCTGGTACTTGCAGGCAGACTAGCTAGTTGTGCCATCATGCCAGCCCTACTGTTTAATGAAGAGGGTGAGGGACAACATCCATCCACTGGTTCACTCCCCAAATGGCCCTGGTCACTAGGGCTGGGTCACGCTGAAGCCAGGAGCCACATGTTCCATCCGGATCTCCCGTGTGGGTTGGGCGGGGGGACCCAGGCACTTGAGCCATCCTCTGCTGACTTCTTGGAAAACGGAGTGGTTGGCCTCAGGCTGGCCCTGCCCTATGAGATGCAGGCGTTATATGATGGCCAGCCCTTCCTCCCCCCATTGTTTAACAGTACGTCATACTTAATGTGCTCTGAAGATGTGCTTATTTGAAAGGTGCCAGAGAGAGAGATCTTCTGTCCACTGGCTCACTGTCCAAAGGAGCACAGCAGCTGGGGCAGGGCCATGTCAGAGCCAGCCTGAGACAGCGTCCAGGGGCGCAAGCATTTAGGTCATCCTCTGCTGCTCTCCCAGCTGTGTGAGCAGGGAGCTGGATCGGAAGTGGAGCAGGGCCTCGGGGGCTGCCAGCATTGCAGGTGGTAGCCCAGTGTGCTATGCTACAATGTTAGTCTCTTAATGTGTTCTGACAAGTTTAAACTTTTGAGAGAGCAGCAGAAAGCCCACCTGCTTGGGGTGTTCCTCTGGGGCTGGCAGGTGGAGGTGAGACCTTGGGCTGTAGCTTCTCCCCCCGCCCCACAGTTCTCCTGGGAGGTCAGAGCTGCTCTGAACTTGGAGAGGGGTCCTAGAAAGTGGGTGTGGCTGAGGCCCCAGTAGCCGCTCTGTGGGCAAAGCAGGTGGTGGATGGGCCAGTCCTTGGCCACGGCTTGCTTGGTCCTAAAGTAGGACACTTCCTGGGCCTCCCTCCCGTCTCCCCATGCCCTCCAAGCCTGGTGGATCCCCGTCCTTGGAGATGGCCCACAGGCATCACTGACAAAAGATCCGCCTTGGTTACCTGGTGGTGTAGAAGCCGCGATGGTGGACCAAGGGGCTACCACCCAGCCCAGGATCTGGGATAGCTGCCAAGAGTGGCTGCTGCCCACTGTGCCCACCCCTCTCCTGGCCCAGCCACTGCTTAGACACACACCTGCTGCTCTTGGGGCTGCTCCTGCCCGCGCTGTTACCGCACAGGTGCTCAGCTTGGCTGGCTGTGCTTGGCTGGAGTCGCAGCAAGCTGCTGTGAAGCATCTCCCGAGCTCTGGGCACACCCTGTGGCCTCCAGGGTTCCCCTCCGTCATTGCATGGCTACTCTCCAAGCTGCCTGCCGGTGTGCCAGCTTCTGTACCCATGACACGTGGGGAAGCAGGTCGGTTGGCACCAGTGCTGTTGTGGCTTCATCCGAGGTCCTGGCACCAATGCTTTTCTTGAATTTTGAAATTGTTTTTGACAGATTCACAGAGGAGGAGACAGAGACGTTCTCCACCTGCTGGCTCACTCCCCAAACGGCCGCCGTGGCCAGAGCTGGGCCAGTTTGAAGCCGGGAGTTTCCTGTGGCTCTCCCATTGGAACCCAAGCACCTGGGCTGCCTCTACTGCTTTCCCTGGCCAGTAGCAGGGAGCTGGATTGGAAGTAGAGCACCCAGGACTCAAACTGGTGCCCCTATGGGATTCTGGCACCACAGCACAGGCCCAGAGAAAGTGCTTTTGGAAGCATCGGGGAGCATGCTGGGCTTCCACCATGGTCCCTTTAATCCCTTGGAAAGTTTGGACCTCTGCCTGTGGCATCTCTCCTGGATAAACACGTGCACCGTCTAGCTGCTGCACTGAGCAGTGCCCACGAGAGCCGTGGGACCGGCACTCTGGGGCACCATGCGTAATTAGTGCATGCAGCACCGTGGCTGGTAAGTCCACGGCCTGGCGCACCTGGCTGGATGCAGACCTCAGCGTCCCACCGGGCAGTGCACCCTCCACTTTCATCCGCAGCCTCAGCGAGCAGCCTCCCACCCTCATCTGGGCCTCGGTGGCACCTGCGGCTTTCCCGTGGTTGGGGAGATGAATGGGGCCGCCTCCTAGCACCTGTTCCCAGAATGCTGTGGGTTAGGGCTGCCCTGCCATCTCATGGCGTGGCTGTGGGTGAGCAGCGCGTGTACCACGTGGTGGAGAGCTCTGTCTCCAGGTCCAGCTGCCTGCTGAGGCACGCCCTGGCTCTATCTCCAGGCCCAGCTGCCTGCTGAGGCACGCCCTGGCTCTGTCTCCAGGCCCAGCTGCCTGCTGAGGCACGCTCTGGCTCTGTCTCCAGGTCCAGCTGCCGGCTGAGGCACGCCCTGGGAGGCAGCAGGTGACGACGGCTCGTGTCCTTGGCTCCCTGCCACCCACAGGGGAGACCTGGATGGAGCTCCCAGCTCCTGGCTGGTGCCCAGCCCAGCCCTGGCAGCTGGCGGGCTTTTGTGCAGTAAGCCAGCAGATGTAAACCATTCTCTTGTGCTTCCTCTCTCAGAATCACCAGGTCTAGGGAGCCCTGCTGTTCTTCCCAGGCCAGAAGACCGGGTGTGGCGCTGTCATGTCCCCTGCACCTGCCTGGTGCCTCGCTAGAGCTGCAGCATGGCCTTTGCTTAGGGGGCCTTGAGTGTTTGTGGGGTCTCTGGGGTTAGAGCTGGGGCTGTGGCAGGATGCGTGGTGTGTGGCTGGTCACAGTGCCCGTTTTCAGCGGGGCCTCTGTTGTTGCATGGCTGGTCACGGTTCCCATTTTCAGCGGGGCCTCTGTTGTTGCGTGGCTGGTCACGGTTCCCGTTTTCAGCGGGGCCTCTGTTGCGTGGCTGGTCACGGTTCCCGTTTTCAGCGGGGCCTCTGTGGCTGTGTGGTGCAGGCAAGGTAGGTTTGCCCTTGGTCACCCGTGAGCCGCACCCCGGTGGAGGCTGTCTCTCCCCTGTTGGGGTTGCACCTACATAGCCCCTGGCAACCAGGCCAGGCCCCCAGCACCTCCCTCTCCCCGAGGAAGCCGAAGTGGGGCGGACCAGCTGCTTGCCCAGGCCGACAGTGCGAGCGATGGCACTGCTCCCAGGACCCCACTTCCCTATAGGTAGATGCAGGTGACTCCTTTGTCAGGTGTCATGGGGACCTTCTGGCCCCAGAAGCCCGAGGGGCTCGGCTAGCTGTGCCTCCGTTTCTCTGCTCCCAGCCGGACCGCTGCCCTGCCTACCCCTTAGCCTCCCTTCCAGGCACCTCGCAGCTGTTTCCAGGAGACCAAAAACCCCACCCATGGTTGTAACACAGGCTCTGTGCCTGACCCACTGAGCTCCTCCTAAGCTGGCTGAGCTCACTTGTGCCCAGACTCTGGCATGTCTCTGTCACCATCCTCATGCTGGGCACGAGGGCACAGAGGCAGGCACACTTCCCAGGCCTGCCAGCACCTGCCTGGTCTCCCTCTGCCCATTCTGAAGGACAGGCCCCACAGCTGGGGGCTTGGGGTCCAGCCTGGATTCGTGCTGCACCCTCACCCATACAGCAGCAGGTGGTACCACCTGGCAGGGCAGGCAGCCCTTGGAGATTGGCCCAGGCGCTATGGGTGGAGGCAGGGAGGACCCTGACTCTCGGTGGCTGTCAAGCCTGCCAGTCCTGCGGACAGAGCCCTGTGCCTACCTGCCTCCATGCTGCCTCTCTGCTCTGTGGGTCCGCGGGGTTGGGGAGCCTCCGTGGCTGAGCTGATGGTGCACAGATCACCTTGTTCGTTCAGAAAGTTTGTGGGGGGCAGGGAAGGGGACATGGTGTCCGCTGTGCGCACTGCCGGGGTCAGCTTTGACAGCCAGCGTGGGGAAGGCCTGCCACGGCTGTCTGGCAGGTGCATCGCAGGTACAGCTACCAGCGGGCTGCTATTGGTGCAGATATGGCCCCCCTGCTCTGGGGTTTGGCCACCGCGTCATCCCTCTTCCAGCTCTGAGCTGGCCAGTGTGCCCGTGCGTGCCTGCAGGACCTTGGAGGCAGCACAGGACTCAGAGCCCACCAGAGCCCCTGGCTTCCACCACGCTGTTTGTGTCACCCAGAGAAGTAAGTGGCTGGTTTGGCTCAGCCATGAGGGTCCCAGGGCTCTGGCCGTCCCTGCTGGCCAGGCCTGAAGCAAGGGCTACGCAGCCCACAGCCCCTCCAGGCTCCCTCCACCTTGCGCCTGGCTCTTGCCACAGCCAGGCCTGGGGCTCAGGGGGCTGCGCTTGGCTCCTCGTGGGGTCTTGGCGGGGAAAGTGCAGCGCCCGCAGTTCCTTCCACAAAGCCGCACTGTTCTGGCCAAGCCTTCCCCAGAGCCCTGGGCATTTTTTGCAAATGAGTCAGCAGCACGTGAGAGGGGAGGGCCCAGCCTGAGGCCCTGATGGGAAGGCAGGAGGAAAAAGGGGGGACAGGGGTCGTCTGGGGCTGCATGGGAGGGTGGGGTGCAGTGAGGGAGGCAGAGGGTACTGCACTCCGAGGCGAGGAACAGGAAATGGGGATGGGAGGGCGGTCTCCATGGAGACAGGCACCCAGTGGCCACAGCTCACGTGGATGCACTGGGATCCAGGGCTCTGCTAGGCAGGCACGGCACGGGTGCCAGGCTCGTGGTGGTGGTGGGGGTTGGCTGTGTCCCCTCATCTTGCTGTGTGCCCTGTCCCCTTCTTAACCCTGCTCCCCCAGCCTCAAATAACCTGCCCTGAGCTGGGTGCCTCTTTCCCGACCCGTCCTCCTCCGGCCTGAGCCCCAAGTTGGCCGCTCCCCAACAGATACCGCCCTTCCCGCCACAGTGAGTTCCCCCACACCCGTAAGGCAGTGGCTGACTTCTGGGGTAAGGGGAGCTTTAGAGGACCCCCAGAGAGGGCGTGGTGGGAGAGAGAGGCAAGCCAGGTCCCCGCCCACCACTGCAGGGCTGTTTTTAATTACCCCGCTACAGCCCCCATTTTCCCTTCATTTCCCTAAAAGGAGCGAACTTGGGAGATTGCTCCACGGCTGAGCGAGAGGGGCTGGCGTGGAGGGGCTGGGCAGCCTGGGACGCCTGAGCTGACAAGTGGGGCTGGTCCCCTGCACTGATGCCGTCACCTCAAGGGGGGCTCCCGGTGGTCTTCCCTGTCCCCTGGGAGCCCAGGTGGTCAGTTACCTGCGACAACTGAGGCCCCATAGACCAGGGCTGGAGGAGCATCCCTCTACCCTGGCCGTCACAAGGCACACACGAGGGGCTCTGTGGACCCATGTCCCTGGCTGCTGTGGGCAAGTGAATGGGCCACCCCTCCCCTTCCAGAGGGTTTTGTGGGTGGCTGGGGTAGAGACACCCCAGGTCCATTGGCCAGAAAAGCTGGTGCTATGACCAGGTCAGAATTCAAAGGTCAGCTGACCTTGGCTGAGTCGTCCTTGTGGCCCACGGCAGAAGCAGGATGCAGTCATGGGTGTCGCTGGCTGTCACGTGAGGGTGGGGCGGCAGGATTCCTGGTGCTCCCCAGATCTACAGACACGGGACCTTGTGTTTCTGAGCGGGCCGGGGCATCCAGCACAGCTCAGAGTCTGCAAGTTCGTCCCTGGCAGAAAGTAGAGAAAAAACTGGCTCTGAATCCCCTGGGACGTCTGCTGTGTGACCTGCCAGGGGCCAGGACAGGTGTGTACAGCTACAGCTGTGGTATTGCACGTACGTGTGTGTGCACGCATCTGGGAGCTGCCAGGCCCCCTGCGGAGCTGGTACGTGTGACCCTCCACGCGGCAGCTGCTGCTGGGTGCCTTCCGCACGTTCCTCTGGGGTGGCCCTGGGGGCCACAGTCTGAGTGCCCAATGGGAGCTGTTCCGGTCAGCTCGGGGCAGCCAGGCCTGTGTGTGGGAGCTGGGAGCGGGGTTTAGTCACGGGGGATCTGCTGCCAACACAGTGTGTGGGGGCTGCGCTCTGAGCAGGGACCCCGTTTCTAGCAGCCCCTTCCTGGGCGCCTCGCTGCACGCAGTCCTGGGCAGCTGTGGCCAGTCTGGCCTCTTCTGCCTCCCCCAGGCAGCCACATGCAGCACAGCCCAACTTCTGGCTCGCCCTCTGCCACCACTGTTTTTTCCACTGCCCCCTGCCCCCCACCTCCCAGCCCGTCCTGGTCCCGTTCTGGCTGAGCCGACTCTGGCTGTTTGTGCAGGGGCCCTGGCCGGGGGGGAAGTGACTTCACGTGGCCCTGGGCCGAGGGGTGCGGCAGGGCCCTGTGGTTGCGTGTGCTTTGAATGTGGTCCACGGCTGCGCCTTCCAGTAGCCAGCGTCTGCAGTGGGTCACCCTTGATCTCAAACCCAGATGGTGTGTGAACAGAGGAAAGGAAGAAAAACAGCACTAGGTCTGCCTAGGGAGAGGCCGGGGGTACAGAGCCGGCTCTCCGTCAAGGCCCTGGGGCGCGGTCAGCCCTCTGAGCTGGGCCTTTTCAGCAAACAGGTGTGGACTCCTTGGCTTTACCCCCACCGCCACCAAATTCTTTGGGTTCTTTGCGTCCATCCCTCTTCCCTGGGGTGGGCCTCCGGGTCCACCAGGAGGGTCTGGGGGTTGCTTCAGGGGAACCCTCTGCCTTGTCCTGCCTGCCCATTGCTTGCCCTCCCCATGCCCTGCCCTGCCCTCCCACCTATGGCCTGCCCTCCCCCTTCCCTGTCCTCCCACCTGTGGTCTGCCTTCCCACCCATGGCCTGCCCTCTGCCTGCCCTGCCCTCCCACCCATGGCCTGCCATGCCCCTGCCCGTGCCCTCCGCCCGTGGCCTGCCCTCGCCTGCCCCCTGCCTGGAAGAACAGGTCACCCTGCAAGGCCAGCTGTCACAGGAGCCTCTCCCAGGCAGGACCTCCGGGAGCAGGTGCAGGGGTGTCTGTGAGGACAGAGCTGTGCCCCTCCAGGCCCACAGAGGGGTGCTGCCGGCTGCCGCTTTGCCTCCCCCACATCCCGCTTCCTCTCTCCTGTTGCAAATTCAGGGAGGAGGTTCTCACCCGGGATGGAAAGAAATCCGGAAGAATCTGAGTCCGAGGCCCAGGGCTGGGGCAGCACAGTTGGAAATGAGGGCTCCCTGCGCCCCCCTTCTCCCTGCAAGCATCTGGCCAGCTTCCTTCCACATCATAAAACTTACTTGTTTATTTGGCCAGTTAGGGAATCTTCCATCCTCAGATGGCCACAGCTGCCACTGCTGGGGCAGGCCGAAGCCAGGTGCCTCGTCTGGATCTCCCACCTGGGCACAGGGACTGCCCGTCCCGGTTGGGGAGCTGAGTTGGAAGCGGAGGAGCTGGTCCACTAAGCAGTGCCCACTTGGGATTCTGGCAGAGGGCAGCTTTACCCACACTGCTTCGGTGCTGGTTGCAGTGCCAGTTAATGGAGTTACTTTTGTTTTTCAATTTTTGTTTATGGGAGAGAGAAGCGGATAAAGAGAGCCCCCTGGCCTGGTTTACCCTTGGCTGCCTGGAACCCGGGCCGGGTGCAACCCAGGTCTGCCGTGTGGGGTCAGGGACCCCGGTATCTAATATGAACCGCTGCTCCCCAGGGTCTGTCAGCAGGGGGCTGACATGGCACCAAGCCAGGGGCCTAATGTGCAATGCTCACATGCCCTTAGCTTCCAGTCTTGACCCTTGACTAACCAGACTGTTTGGAAGGCAGGATTACAGAGAGGGAGAGATGCAGCTCTCCCATTGGCTGGTTCACACCCCCCCCAAAGGCTTCAGTGATCCTAGCTGGCCCAGCCTGAAGCCAGGAGCCAGGAGTTGCTTCAGGGTCTCCCAAGCGCTTGGGCTGCTCTGCGGCTTCCCCGGTGTTTAGTGGGGGGCTGGATGGGATGTGCAGCAGTGGTGGCATCGCAGGCGGTATAACCCACTGAGCCACAACCCTGACCCAGCCAGGTACTACTTTTCCAACCATTCAAAAGAGGAAAGTTTTCAGGCCCAGCATGGTAGCCTAGTGGCTAAAATCCTCGCCTGGCACACGCTGGGATCCCATATGGGCACCGGTTCTAATCCCAGCCTCCTTGCTTCCCATCCAGCTCCCTGCCTGTGGCCTGGGAAAGCAGTCGAGGACGGCCCAGGGCCTTGGGACCCTGCACCCACGTGGGAGAGCTGGGAGAGGCTCCTGGCTCCTGGTTTCAGATCAGATCAGCTCCGGCCACTGTGGCCGCTTGGGGAGTGAATCAGCAGACGGATCTTCTTCTCTGTCTCTCCTCCTCTCTGTATATCTGACTTTCCAATAAAATAAGTTAAAAAATGAAAAGGAAAGGTGACCCTGGGAAGTCAGTCTGGGCTGCTGCGGGTGGGGGAGGGCGTCTGTACGATGCGCTCACCAAGGAGTAGGCACGTGGCCCACGGCACCCCCAGCTGCCCTGCACTGCGCCTTCGTTCCATCGTCCTGAATAGAACACGCCGTGTATCGGGCACCGTGCGGCGTGAGCCCTGATCACCCCGGCCCTCGGCCCCGAGGCTGCCTCTGTTCTGAGCTGGCCGCGGGCTCTGTCCCTTCACCACCTTGGCAAAGGGAGGTGTCTAACCTGCCCGGGGACCCTCAGGGCGTTCGGGGTGAGGGCGGCCATGCATGTCCCTTGGATTTGCTTTCTGGTCCCTGAAGTGTAGAATCTAATGGCAAACTTCGGGTCATGGCTCCTTCTAAAACTTGTTTCCCAGGAGCTCTGTCGGCTTCTTTTGGGGTTGCTGTCCTGGCTACAGGAAGAAGACGTTCATGGCAGGATTAATCCGGAGATGGGGGTGGTTGGGGACCTGCTCTGTGGGCGCAAAGCCCTTGATTCTTGAGGTTAGGGGGCACCAACCCCAGAAACATCCCTGCGCCACCCACATGCGGGATAAGGACTGGAAGCTTGGGCCACTCATGTTTCAGCTCAACAGAGGAAGGGAGTGGGCCTGGGCTCTGCTGGGGACTGCGGGTGCGTGGGACCCGGGCCTGGGCTCTGCTGGGGACTGCGGGCGAGTGGGACCCGGGCCTGGGCTCTGCTGGGGACTGCGGGCGCGTGGGACCCGGGCCTGGGCTCTGCTGGGGACTGCGGGCGCGTGGGACCCGGGCCTGGGCTCAGCCGGGGGCTGCGGGCAAGGCTGGAGTCTAGGTGAGGGAGGAAGTGCCCTGGCATGGTTTGCTGCATATCTGAGCTGGGTGCCGGCGGGCAAGGAGAGAAGCTCCTTGGCACCTGGCACTGCCTGCTCCTCTCCACGCCCACGGGACACTTGCTTGTGACCCAGTGCCTCCAGAATGTTGCAGAACAAAGCTTTTTAAAAGCCATTAAGACAGGCCATGCCACTAGCCCGACCCAGGGGGAGGGCCCGGCCTGAGTAACAGCATGAAGCGCTGACCCTGCACTGTCAGGGCCCCAGGGGTGGCACACGCGGCCGGTGTAATTGCCAGTAGAAAGCTTATTGCAGATCTTTCGTCACCTGCTTGTCTCTGCTGCTGTGGGCTCCTTCACTGGCGTCTGTCCTTCCATTCCTCTGGCTACAGCTGCGACGCGGTGCGTGTCGTAGGTCCACCTGTGCCCCATCAGTCCAGGCTCCATCCCTGTCGTGCGCCTGGTACTGAGAGGCACTGCTGTGAAAAGTCACATGTGGGGTGCCTGAGGACAAGGAGCCCGGGCCTTGAGGAAGCCCCTCTGCCTGCAGTCTGCAGAGCCTGTTTGCCGAGAGGCCTGGGGTCAGGGGGCTCCCTGACCTGGTGAGCAGGTGGCGGCCCACTCGCTTGGGTGGAGCCCTGTGCTCTAGCTGCCGGCCCCACACTGTGGCTGGTCAGCACACGAGCCAGGTCTGGGGACCCCCGGGGCCGAGTCCCTCCCATGGGAGGATCTTGGTCAGGCCCTGTCTGGGTGGGGTCATGGTGCCCATCCAGCTCCTCCTGCAGGCCTGAACGCCCCGCCGCCGCCCTGGGGCCGGGAGGATCTTTCCAGAAGTGTCTCCACTGCATGTCTTCTGTGTTGTAGTGATCAGGGCCAAAGCGGTCAGCGAGAAGGAGGTGGACTCTGGGAATGACATCTACGGCAATCCCATCAAGAGGATCCAGTATGAGATCAAGCAGATCAAGGTGAGCCCATGTCCGGCTGGGGCGGCGTGCCGGGGGCTGCCCCGCGGGGCAGTGGCTGATGAAACTGGCCGCAGGACCAGCCCAGCCCGGGGCAGCGGGCGGCTCCTACCGCGGAGCAGTCGTGGCACGGTGTTAAGTCAGGAGGGGTGGACCGTGGAAGGCCCTGTCCCCTTGGGGAGACGGGAAACAGGAAGTAGAGGGCTGTGCCATGACCTCATCTGGGATTGCCAAAGGGGCAGAGAGGATGTTGTGTGTGGGCGTGGGTGGAGTGGAGCTGCTTGGTCACGGTCACAAACTTACAGATGAACTTGCCCCACCTGGGTGTGCTCGTGGAGACTCTGGGAAAACAGGACTAAGAGGCCCCTCCCAGGGCTCCCTTAAGGGAAGGAAGCCCTCTGTAGGCCACTCGGAGCCCCTTTCCGCAGGGGACGGGATCACGTCCCATCAGGGCTCCTGGGACGGTAGGGGCTTGCCCCTGTGTGGCAGCGGACTCATGGGGAGACACTGGTCCCCAAGTTCAGTAGCAACCCAGAGGTGGATGGTGTGGGGGCATCAGGCAGAACACAGACCCCAGACTCACCCTTAAGGAGTGATGTCGTCTGCTAGCCTGCCGGGCTGGCATGGGCCTGGGTCCTCCTTCCGCTCGGCTGTCTTGGGGTGTTGTGGGTGGGAGTGGCATTGGCCGCTGGGCAGCTGGCCTTCAGCCGTCTTCTCTTTGTTTCTGCAGATGTTCAAGGGGCCTGACAAAGACATCGAGTTCATCTACACGGCCCCCTCCTCGGCCGTGTGCGGCGTGTCGCTGGACATGGGCGGCAAGAAGGAGTACCTCATTGCAGGTGGGTGTGGGCAGCGACTTTCCCCAGGGCCCTGTTGGGGACACATAGCTAGCCTGCAGCCACGGCTTGGCTCCTGGCCCCACTGTGACACCGGGAAGGAAGATGGGGACCTCGCCTGCCCGGGAAACCCATCCACAGGGCTGTGGGTGTTGGCCACCCTCTTAGCGGGCAGCTGCTGCGGCCATGGCTGGGAAGGGGCGCTGTGTGCACACAGTCACGTGGTCATGGTTCCTGGGTTCTCGGGGCTTCCTGGAGTGAAGGTCAGGGCGGGCCTGGGGGCCTCTTGGGAAGCTGTACAGATAAGTCTCTGAAGGAGCTATGCCATTTTTGCATTTCCAGTTTCTATTGTTCTTTCAACAAGAAGAATGTACTCAGATGGAGAGATGGGTGGGGGCCTGAGAGCAAGGACGGAGGTCTAGTGGGGTACCCAGCAGGTGCACCTGGGAGCCAGCCGCCTCCCGTTCCCAGGATGCCCACACTGCCCTCTAGAGGCCTGTGGTCAAACTGCAGCGCCACGGGAACTCAGAGAGGGGCTGGGGGCCCATTTGCAGAGACGCCCTTGCCGCTTGTGGCTCCCTAGAGATTGTAAAATCCCCTGATGGCCAGACTGAACCCCAGAACAATTCAAGTAGACGCTCAGGCTGCAGCCTTCACTCTCCCTCGGGAGTCCAGCATACAGCCAGGGGGCTAAGCCAGTGTCTCTGGGGAACTGTCCCTCTAGGTAGAGGAAGACCTCGCAGAGCTGGCCCCTAGCTGGTCAGCGCATGTCTGGGAGGCCTGGCCCCCAGGCACGTGCGCCCAAGAGCTGGGTAGTGTCCAGCAGTCAGGAGCCATGTTACCAGGGACCCCAAGGTGTGTGGCTCAAGCTGCTGCCTCCGTTACACTTCCCCAGGGAGCCCCAGGATGCCTGAGGTCCCAGGCCTGGGCACGGTAGGGCCATGGACGGGCCCATGCGTGGCCTTTGTCTGGCTTGCTGGGGAGGAGTGTGCCTTGCCAGCAGCAGGGAGACGCCTGTGTCCCGACGGAGTGCCATGACTCCTGAGGGTGGAGAGCCTGGAGACGCGGGCTGCCCGATTCCTGAGGTGGAGAGCCGGGAGACGCGGGCTGCCGGGCCGCTCTCAGGTGGCCGTTTTTGCTCTTGAGGGCACTGAGTGACTGCACCAGAGGGGTACCACGTCCACGCAGACCTCAGGACCGGTTTGCACCGAGAGGGGTTTTACATGCCATGCGTTTCCGTTTCTGCTGTCAGCCAGGAAGACGTGTGAGATTGCTAAACGGCACTTGTAGGCATTTCAGCTGCCCTTCAACAAATCACAGGGACCTTTCGCAGTGTGTGCTCTGTAGGGAATCTGCTTAGCGTGCCATGCCAGGCATCCCGTGTAGGTGACAAACAGCTGGAGTCCTGGCTACTGTAACTGCTGACCCAGCGCCCTGCTGGTGCCCCTGGGAGGGCAACAGATGGTGGTCCACGCGCCAGGGGCCCTCTTACCCACATCGGAGACCCAGAAGAAGCTCCTGGCCCAGTCATTGTGGCCATGGAGGGAGTTGAAATAGCAAATGCAGGACCTGTCTCTCTCTCTCTGCAACTCTGCCTTTCAAATAAATCAATCCTCAAATAGCGACAATAATGACGATGTACTCAGTGCTGCCTAACTACCAATTTCCAGAGATTGCCAGTGCCTGTCCGCCCCCCCAGCTCCTGGCAGTGCCCCCCGTGCCGTGCCCCACCTGTCCCCCCAGCTCCTGGCAGTGCCCCCATGTCTCACCCTCCCACCTGTCCCCCCAGCTCCTGGCAGTGCCCCCTGTGCCATGCCCCACCTGTCCCCCCAGCTCCTGGCAGTGCCCCTCGTGCCTCACCCTCCCACCTGCTGCATGTCCCAGCTCTGGTACCTGCCTAGCTGCTGTCCTGTACTAGGACACTTGACTTGGGTGCACCTGCCAGGGCACAGTGACAGGAGTGTCTGCCTTGCAAGGTTGGGGTGAGGATGAGAACAGGGGCCCCCCGAGATGTTGGGCTCCCTGGTCACAGATGCCTGCTGGCTGAGACCGTCTTATTGATTTGCAAGGCGGAGTTACAGTGAGGGAGGGACAGCTCTGACCCCCTCTCTGCTGGTTCACTCCCCCGATGGCTTCATCGGCTGGAGCCGGGCCAGGCTGAAGCTAGGAACCAGGAGCTCCAGCCAGCTGGGTTTCCCATGTGGTTTGCAGGGACCCAAGCACTTGGGCCAGCCTCCACTGCTTCCCCAGGCGCATTGGTCCAGCTTCCCTTGAAGGCACAGCTGGGTGGGCCAGAAGCAGATGCTGCAGCCCTCCTGGAGCCAGAGCCAGCATGCCAGCCTGCTCAGCCCTCTCCCCACGTGCGGCCCTGGCCCTGTGGCACTGCGTCCAGGAAATGCTGCAGGCTGGGGCGTGGTCGTCTTTCTCAGATCAGGAATAAACATACAAGCATCCTTGGTTACGCATTTTAATTAGTCCTTGTTTTTTCCATCTCCAAACTCAGGCTCTGTTTTTTCTTTTTTTTTAAGCAGGATGTTGTAACAGATGCTTTGGCCTGCGTGTCCAACTGCGTTTTCATCACACACACAATGGACTAGTTTTGTAAAGATTGTTTATCTGAAAGGCAGAGTTACAGAGAGGAGAGGGAGAGAGATGTTCTGTCTGCTCGCTCAGTCTGCAGACAGGCCACCAGCACCCGGGACTAGGCCCGGCTGACACAGGCCACTGCGCCACCCTGCTCTTCCATGCGTGTGCCAGGCAGCGGTGGCTTAACCCATTGTGCCACAGCACTGCTTCCCAAAGTGGGTCCTCTCAGGGCTCCCAGTGGCTGCACCGCTCCTTATCAGGGGGCGCCGAGGGGGTATGCAGTGTGTCACCAGCCCTTCCTGCCTTCCCCTGCCTTCTTGGAAAGCTGGGGCTGGCTATAAGAGGCCCAGCAGGAAACACTGACCAGGGCAGGCACCTGTTCCTGCTGCCGAGGGACTTGGAGTAATTAGTCCTGCCATGCAGGGAGCTGGTTACCGAGGCCTGCAGCCCCCGCCGTTCCTGCTTCGGATCTGCTGCAGAAGCGAAGTGCTTCAGAGAGGCGGCAGAGAGGGGTGTCGGTGCTGGGCCCGTGGTAAGAATGTCCAGCCTGGGCCCAGATTCGAGTCCCCAGGCCCCTGCTTTGGATCCCTTCTGCTGGTGTTCTTGGGAATGCAGCAGGGCTTCGGCCTCCGCCCCGCCTGTGGAAGAGGCCCGGCTGGGAGTCTAGGCCGCTGGCTTGGGTGTAGCCCAGCCTCTCGCTGTTAGGGGCGCCTGGGGCATGAACCGTGGAGCAAAGATGAGTCTCTTGGTTCCAGTCTCACTTCTCAGCAACGAACAAGTGGTCAGGCCCGCAGGCTGGCCGGAGCTCAGGCTCAGCGCCTTGAGCCGCGATACGCTCTGTCCGCAGGCAAAGCCGAGGGTGACGGCAAGATGCACGTCACGCTGTGTGACTTCATCGTGCCCTGGGACTCGCTGAGCACGACGCAGAAGAAGAGCCTGAACCACAGGTACCAGATGGGCTGCGAGTGCAAGGTGAGTGGACGCCGACTGCCGGGACTCTGCCTCGGCCCCGCCAGCTTCGCTTCTGCTCCCTGATGCTGCCGGCCCCTCTCCAGGGAGCCTGTGGTCCCCAGATTGTCCTGAGTGCACGTCTACCGAGGAACGCAGGGAAAGTGTTCAGAGCTGCTCATGCAGCCCAGAAGCTTCTAGAAGCCTTCAAGGAAGGGAAATTCTGAGAGCAAGGGACATTGGTCTCATGGCCTCGTGACAGCCACCTAGGCGTTGTGCTGTCCACAACATTCTAGAAGTTTCCAAGCATGGGTCCACGTAACTGCCGCACAGCACCACGGGAGGGGCCGCAGGGTCGGGTGTCCTTTCCCAGCCTGAGTCCCCTGGAAGGTCACCCGCAGCAGCAGTGGCCGCAGTGGCCGCGACCAGCCCCTTTGCATGACCCTGCCACGCTCTCCCCATTGCCAAGATAGCACCGCCACTCACCTTGGAGCCTGCGCTGCAGGATGAGCTGGGGCTCTGCCTGGGAGGGGCACTGCGGTTGCACACTGGCACAGCAGGTGAAGCCCCCCACTCCCTGCTGATGTGCCTGCTAGGCAGTAGGCGATGGTTCAGGTGCCAGGGCCTCCTCCCAGCTGAGGGAGACCTGGCTTCAGGCTGGCCTGGCGCTGGCTGTCATGGAGGCGTGGTTATCTGTGCAGCTGCCTGCCTTCCTCTGTCACTCTGCTTTTCAAATAAGTAAACCAATCTGAGGAAGAAAGCAAAACTGTGTCTAGTGGGGCCCAGGCGGCCTACCGTGAGTGCTGGGAGGTTGGCTCAGAGCAGGTGCGGGAGGTGAGGCGGGGAGGGTCCAGCGGGGGGATGCAGGCCGTCCGACTAAGGCCGCCCGCCGGTGTCCCCCGCAGATCACGCGCTGCCCCATGACCCCGTGCTACATCTCCTCGCCGGACGAGTGCCTCTGGATGGACTGGGTCACGGAGAAGAACATTAACGGGCACCAGGCCAAGTTCTTCGCTTGCATCAAGAGGAGCGACGGCTCCTGTGCGTGGTACCGCGGGGCGGCGCCCCCCAAGCAGGAGTTCCTGGATATCGAGGACCCGTAGGCCGCCGCCGCCACCAGCACCCCACGGCCAAGGGCGAAACCACCAAGGGTGCAGCTCAATACCCCTTCCTGGAAACAGCATGAATAAAACTGTCACCCACGCGGGCCCACATCAGCGTGCTTCTGCCCCCACCCCGCTCCTTGCCACGTGCCTGAGCCTCTGGAGGCACGGCTGGGTGCTCCTCCCACCTGCCCGACTGCCCGCCCGGCCTGCTGGCTCCGGGCGCAGGCAGGGGGCAGTCATGGACTCCCGGAGTTTCCCCCGCCCAGGCCCACGCCAAGCAGGTGGCGCTTTGGGGCGTCTTCCCAGCCTGGAAGCACACTTGTTGCGGAAACGTCCGAGGGCCTCTGTGAGACTGGTAGCAGGCCTACCGGGTCCCTCGTCCTCTGCAGCAGCCGGCCCTCTGACCCAGGGAGCCCCTGCCCCCTGCGCGTCACCCCATTACCCTAGTGTCTTCCTGACTCCTCGGCACCTGTGGCCGCCCCGGTTTTGGGGGCGGCCCTGCAGCCGTGGTTAATCCTATGAGTTCACAGGTCCTGGGTTTGTCGTGGAAGTAGATGCCCTTTCAAACCACATGCAGCGTCAGCCAGATCCTCCTGTTCCTGTCCTCTCGGTTCCCACAGCCGGCATCTGGGAGGCCCCGGGCTTGCTTGTGGCTGGCTCCAGGGGCTGGCTGTGCCCGCACAGCTGCAGTAGAGCGGGGGTATCGTGTGCGGGTCTCTGCAGGCGGGTCATGTCCCACATGGGGAGGGGAGCCTGGTGGCGGGGACACCGAGGCCTGACTTACGTGACGCTTCTGTGGGGATGAGCTCTCTGTGCCTGTGTAAGCCGCTCACGGGGATGCCGCCTCTGGCTCTGTTCCTGGCATTGCCAAGATGACGTAGTTTGAGTACATCTGCGGGGGACTGACTTGCTTTCTGGTGCCAAGAACGGGGGTTAACACAGCAGAGCATGCTCAGTGACAGGAAGGTCCGTCTTTTCCCCTCCCACCCACGTTGTAGAGAAAGTGTCCCAAGGACACGGGTGTGCTCAGAGTGGCCATGCCCACGCACACACGTACGTGCAGATCATGAGCCCGAAGCCTGGCAGCCTGCGTGTGGCCCGTCCACCGATGCTTTCCAAGTTGCCATCTTCCTGGCTGTCCCATTCTGCAGTGACCCCACCCTTGGGCCAGCTCAGCACAGTTCGGGAGGACTCCCCTGTCCAAGGCCGACTGGAAGGCCCCCGGCTCCAGCCCTACCCGAAGGTGTGTCTGTCTGCGTAG
Organism: Ochotona curzoniae; assembly: GCF_017591425.1. Classification (NCBI taxonomy): domain Eukaryota; kingdom Metazoa; phylum Chordata; class Mammalia; order Lagomorpha; family Ochotonidae; genus Ochotona; species Ochotona curzoniae. The sequence goes on from NW_024466459.1 coordinate 11,483,079, forward strand.
GGTCTCAGTGGACCACTCGCTGGGATTCCTATGTGGGTCGCACAGCCACCCTGTCTTCTTCGTGTATGGTGACATCCCGTGTGGCCTGGGTCCCTGCTTCTGCCGAGTTGGGGTTGGTTTCTGGCGTCCGTGCTGCTCCCTGCCGTCTCGTCGCCCTGGGTTAGGTGTTCGCCTTTGCACTTTCAAAGGAGCAGGGCGTGGCGCTGGAGCTGGTCTGGGCCGGCAGGTCCTGCTTTCTGTAATTCCCTCTCCCGCCTCCCTCCCCACCACTGTCTCTGGTTCCAATTATTTCAAAGTAAAGCTTTGGAGAAGTTGGCTTTCAAAGATGGCCTTGATGTCCGATCCATGCACATTGAGCTTCTGACCATGCTGAATGCTGAGCAGACCAAAAACAGCCAGAAAGCTCAGCAGGGGGAAGCAGCCGCGGCAGCCCGACCCATGCTGCGTGACTTGGTGGCGGCCACGCTGCCCGTGTACCTGTTGCTGCAGCTGGATCTCCATCTGGCGCTGTTTAATTTAAATGTTATGTCCTAAGCACTGCTCCGTTCCCATCACGCAGACAACATGTTTAAAATGAAGTTTACATTGTAGCTACGTTCAGCTCTTTGCTCGATAAGTATTAAGACCTCTGGGACTTGCTGCCGTAATTTAAAGTGATGTTGGTGTTGGGGAGCAGTGGGTTGAGGCTGGAATACCAAGTGCTGGGAATGCGTGCACGAGCCGACTCTGCATGTCTCTGCCGCTTTGTATCATTCTGTGATCGCTCAGTCAATGGATAATAAACAATGTTATCAGAGAACGCTGGCTCTCTGTGTGGCTGTATCTGGCCCCAGGCTGGGGGAGAAGCACCAGCAGAGGGACCCCTCCCGGAAGAGGCCAGCATGGGGTGCAGATGCGAATGTGGCTTCCTTCAGTGGGCACAGGTGGCACTGTTGGTTTGGACCCCCTTGGGTCATTCAGCTTTAAAGATCTATTTATCTGAAATCTGGAGTCAGAGAGCTCTTCCACCCACTGCTTCATTTCCCAAGTGGCTGGGCCAGGCAGAAGCCATGTGGGTGCTAGGGCCTAAGTGCCTGGTGCCAACTTGTGCAGTTTTCCCGGGAGCTTCAGAAGTGGAGGAGTCAGGATTGAAGCAGCACCTCCACGGGATGCCGGCGTTGCAGGTGTATGCCAGAACCAGGCCCCAGGCTCCACTTTTATGAAGGGGGTTTTAACACACAGGGTAAGCGGCCGCGTTCACTCTCCTGGCACAGCCCCACCCCTCCATCCTGACCATGGCAGGAAAAACTGCATGCATGTTTCATCTGTAAGTATTTTAGCACACGTGTCTAAAGAGTAAGAACTATTTTTAAGAACACTTTTTTTTTTTAATGGCAAAGTTGGATATACAGAAGAGGAGACACAGATCTTTTGTCCACTGGTTCAGTCCCCAAGTGGCCATAACAGCTGGAGCTGAGCCAAACCAAAGCCTGGAGCCTAGAGCCTCCTCTGGGTCTCCCACATGGGTGCAGGTCCCAAGGCTTTGAGCCACTCTCTACCGCTTTCCCAGGCCAGAAGATGGGAAACAGGGCAGCTGAGACACAAACCAGTGCCCATATAGGATCCTGGTACGTTCAAGGCGAGGACTTTGGCTGCTAGGCTACCGTGCCGGGCCCCAAGAACACTTTTAAAATACCTTCACTGTACCTTAAGAACTTAGAATCAACCCATTCATGTCACCGACTGATATCATATGGCGTCACGTGTGTCTGTGTCACACAAGTGTTCTTAATGGCTTAGTGATTTGAGGCAGGATCCAAGTAGGAGCCCCGCTTTGCAACGGGTTCATGCAGGACAAGCACCCCCATCCTAAAGCTTGGGGCTGATGCTGTGGCTAGCACACACCATCGGGACGCCCACTTCCTGTGCCCCGGCTCTGGCTGCTCTGCTTCTGGTCCTCATTCCTGCTACCACACCTGCAGGGCACAAGATGGGGGCCAAAGTGCCGGCCCCCTGCCACCATGTGGGGGACCTGGCCGGTCTCCGGCCCCTGGCTCCAGTGCAGGCTCCTGCAGGCATGTGGGGGGTGAGTCAGCAGAAGGGAGCTCAGTTCACCTTTACAAGTTAGTGAAAACAAAGCTTTAAAAACAAGTCAGCATCCACAGGCATCCTGGGTTATAGCGTTCACACCAGACCTCGAGGGTGACTCTGTGCTTCCTGTAAGTTACCAGCAATGCCGTGCAGCGTAACCTTCAGGCTGCCTGAAGGACGCGTGGCAAGGGCGACACGGGGAAGCTTCATGTTCAGATTCAGATCCCGTCCCCAAGGCTGTCTCATTAGGTGACTGACACACAGACCTGAGCACTGCCAGCACCAGGCGTGTGGGCCGAGGGCGACTCCATCTGTTCGTCTCTCTCGTCTCTTAGCAGACTGCTACTCTCATGGTTGGGAGGGAAGCTTCCAGTCTCTGTGCCCACCAGGGTCCCACAGTCATCACTGCTGGTTGACCCCAGAGGGGGAGCCAGGCCAAGGGGGCTCCCCCAGACAGCACCACAGCCTTTCCGTCTTGAACATTCTGAGAAAAGCCGAGGGGACGACGGCAGACATCCTGGCTTACTGGCTTCCACGCAGCCGGACACGCCCTGAGACACTGCGCTGCCCATGTGAAGGTCCGGGAACTGGACCTGCAACCAGAGCAGGCCTTGAAGTCACAAGGGCAAGGGGAACAGGGTCCAGGGAGCGCTACCACCTAGCGGCAGGCAGGAAGGGGTCCAGGAGCCTTCTCAGGGCGCTGGGAGCCCAGGTGAAGGGTTATTATCTGTTCCGTGCACCAAGTCCACCACTGCAGGACAGCGGACAAGTGTCCAAACAGTGACTTTAACCCTGGACCCTCCTACAGTGAGCCTCGCAGGGTATGGTACTCTGGGGGTGGTACTGTGGCACAGCACGGACAGCTGCCACCAGTATTCCATATGGGGGTCAGTTCCAGACCAGCTGTTCCATTTCTGATGCTTGTGGCCTGGGAAAGCAGTGGAGGACGGCCCAAAGCCTTGGGACCCTGCACCCGCATCGGAGACCCGCAGGAAGCTCCTGGCTTCATCCTGGATCAGATCTGGGGTGTAAACCAGCAGGTGGAAGAGTTCTCCTTCAAATAACTAAAAAAAAAAAAGTTGCACTGCCTGATGTGCCTGGTCATCGAACGCCGACAAGGACTGTGAGAGCCCAGAAAACACAGCAGTAGGAACCAGGGCAGGCTCTGACCAGCTGCGGGACGCCGCAGCCCCGCCAGGACCCACAACCGCGCACGGGGAGCGTGGGGCCCGCAGCGCGTGGCGCACCATCAGCTTCTGCACGGAAGCCGCCATCTTGTAGCTCCCGACCGGGCGCCGACCCGGAAGTGCGGCGCATCACGTGCTCTGCGGCGACTCAGGGCGCGTGGGCCTGGGCGCTGCGTCTGGCGTCACCGCGTAGGCTGCTGGCTGTGACGTCGAGGCTCGTTCGCCCCGCCTCCTAAAAGGCTCCTGGGACCTCTGGGCGCGAGCGCGGCGCGGTGGCCGAGCGCGGCCCCTTTAAGCGCGGCTGTGACACGTGTGTGAGGCGCCGGAGGCCCGGATGGTGCGCGTGCGGAGCTGCGAGCCGGAGAGAGGCCAGCGCCGCGCGGCTGCCGCGGCCCCCGCGGGGATCCTGGGTAGGCCGGGGTCGGGGACGCGGGGCGCGGGCGGGCCGGGAGGCCTGGGGGCGCTTGGCGCGGGGCCGCGGGGCGCGGGCCGGGCGGCTCAGGAACCTCAGGAGTTCGTGCCGAGCCGGGCGCGCTGTCGTCACACAGGGACCCTGGGATGCCGGGGACGGGGTGCACTTTGGGGTGCCCGGGACGGGGGGCGCCCCGGGGAGGCCTGGGGTGGTCAAGGACAGGGGGCGCCCGGGGAGGCCTGGGGTGGACAGGGACGGGGGCGCCCGGGGAGGCCTGGACAGGATGCGCCTTTGGGTACCCTGGATGGGGTGCGCTCTGGGGAGTCCTTGGGGTACCCGGGACGTGGTGCGCGCCCGGGAGGCCTGGGGGGGACAGGAACGGGTTGTGCCCGGGCGAGGCTTTGGGGTGCCCGGGACGGGATGCGCCCCCGGGAGGCCTGGGGTGCCCTGGACAGGATGCGCCTTGGGGTACCCTGGATCGGGTGCGCTCTGGGGAGTCCTTGGGATACCCGGGACGTGGTGCGCCCCTGGGAGGCCTGGGGGGACAGGAACGGGTTGTGCCCGGGCGAGACCTTGGGGTGCCCGGGACGGGATGCGACCCGGGGAGGCCTGGAGTGGGTAGGGACGGGGTGCGCCCTGGGGAGTCCTTGGGTGCCCGGGACGGGAGGCGCCCCCGGGAGGCCTGGGGTGGATAGGGAATGATAGATGGGGAGGGCAGCTGGGCCCCGAGTGTGGTGTCCCATGTGGATGGCCGAGGATGGGCGCTGCTCCATCGCCTTCCCAGGTGGCCTTGGCAGGCAGCAGACGGATGGGAAGCTGGGATGTGGATCCTGGTCTCACCCCCTGCCAGCGCACCCCAAAAGCACTGCTCGCAGTGCAGTGTGGGAAGGTGGCGGTTAATGAGAGAATCCTACGGCTTTCAGGTAACAATTGGGCAACCCTGTTGCCTCTGCTGAGTGGTTACTTTCCGTTAGTTGGTGGAATGGAAACATTAGGTGCTGCACACTGGTTGCTCCTAGGAAATGAGACTTGGGCAAGAGTTGACTAGCAGGTGGTACCCCGATTTCATGATGTCTCCCCGGTGAGGGCACGGGTGTCCATGGTGAAGTCCGAGGCCTGTTGGTGCTGCTGGTTCTCCAGGCCCACCCTGACCCCACAGCCTGGGTGATGAGGAGGCCTTCCCCGAGGTGATGGGCTGGCGGTCACTGCACAGTGCTGCAGGTGGCGGAGAACCACCAGCTTGGCCACATGGCCTAGGGGAGCGGCAGGGCCCGCAGCCTCAGCCCATCTGCAGCGGCTGGCCCACAGGGGTGTTGGGCTGGGGAGAGCGTTTAGGTACTTTCCCAGGAGAGGCGTTTCCTTGCTGTGATTGCAGGGGCTGGGCCTGCCATTTGGGGTGTTGGGGGTGAGCGTACTGGTGGCTGCCTGTTTGGGGTGTCAGGGTGAGCGTGCTGGTGGCTGCCTGTCATTTGGGGTGTTGGGGGTGAGCGTGCTGGTGGCTGCCTGTCATTTGGGGTGTCGGGGGTGAGTGTGCTGGTGGCTGCCTGTTTGGGGTGTTGGAGGGTGAGGGTGCCGGTGGCCTGCCCTGGGATCCTGGGCTGGGACTCCAACTCTGCCTCCTGCCTTCAGCTTCCTGCAGTGTAGACCAGCGGATGACCCAGCAATGGCCAAGTATTGGGCTCCTGCAGCCCTTATGAGAGCCCTGGGTCGGGCCCCTGGCTGTGACGCAAGCCCAACCTGGTCTGTCTGCTGCTTTGAAGGTTTATTTTCAAGTCGGAGTTGCAGGGAGATTGAGGGAAGTCTTCCTTCCACTGTTGCACTCCACAGATGGCCTCCATGGCCAAAGCCAGAAGTCAGGAGCTTCATCCAGGTCTCCCATGTAGATGCAGGGGCCCAGGGACTTGAGCCATCTGCTGTTGCTTTCCCAGGCACATTGGCAGGGAGCTGGGTGGGAAGTGGAGCAGTGGTGGTACTGCAGGCAGTGGTTTAATGCACTGTGCCACAACACCAGTCTCATCTTGTAAATAAATGAATTCGTGAAACCCAGAGAATGTCTGCGCCTCTGTTGAAGAGTGGTACTGACTGATTTGCATGGAGAACAGGCAGGACTTGTGTCTGCCAGCCTCATTGTCCACAGCTAAAGCTGGAGCTGGGGGCTCAGGCCCCACGGACGTGACCAGAGGCCAGTAACTCAGCCGCCACCTTGTAGGGGATGCCAGGGCTGCAGCTGGCTGCTGGTCAGGGTGCTGGCTCCGGGACTGGGCCCTGAGCCGTCTCAGGGTTGCTGAGCTGTTGCAGCTGAGACCTGGCGGGTGGGGCAGAAGGCGGTGACGGGAGGTTCTGTGTGCCCGCAGGAGACTGTCCTTGTGGCATTTTCCATGCATTCGCACCTGGGCACCAGCTGGGAGCTGGAGTTGGGCTCTGCCCAGCTGTCCCTCCTCTCCCTGCCTTTTGAGCTCTATTGGTCCTGTTCTCTAGGAGAAGAAGTTGAGACCTAGAGAGTAATGGCCTTGGCCTTGAATATACAGTGTAAGGGCGTGGTGGGGACATCCCTCAGCCTGGGACCCCCCCCCCCCGCTGTTGCCTTGCCCCGTTCTCCCCCTCTGCCTCCTCATGTTTAAGTTCATGCCTACACCGTCAGAGGAGGAGAAGGCAGGGGAGTGGGTGGCAGAGCGGGTGGCGCGCTGGAAGGTGCCCTTATGAGGCCGGCCAGGCTGGCGCTCCTGAGCGTCCGCCCTGTGTATGCTTTCTTTCTTTTTTATGTATTTACTTGTGAGAGAAAGAGAGAAGGAGAAACAGAGAAAGGTCTCCTGTCTGCTGGTTCATTCCCCAGATGGCCACAGCAGCCAGAGGTTCAGTCCTCAGGTGACCGCGGGGAGTGGGGCTGGGCCAGGCCCACGCCTGGAGCTGGATGCTGCTCCCAGGTCCCCCATGTGGGGTCACCGTCCGAGGCCTTCCTAGGTACGTCAGCGGGGAGTGAATCACAGTGGGTCAGCTGGGGCTTGAACTGGTGCCCGTGTGGGTGCCGGCGCTGTAGGTGGCAGCTTTACCTGTTACACTACATCGCCAGCCCTTGGTGTGTGCTTCGTAGTTACACAGGCCTGGAGCCAGCGCCAGGACTCAGTGGGCTAACCCTGCACCTGCAGGCACTGGCATCCCACGTGGGTGCTGGCTTGTGGCCTAGGCAAGCGCTGGAGGATGACTCCTCAGGACCCTGGACCCTCCTGGGAGACTCAGGGGTGCTCTTGGCCCCTGGCTGTGGGTCAGCTTACCCTCGGCTGTCGAGGAATGAGCTAGAAGGTTGTTGTGTATGTTTCTGCTCTCGAAATCTGTTTTTGCAATGAAAGTAAAAAAACGTTTTAAAGAAAAAAAGTTCCTGCAGGCCTGTTAACAGCCCGCTGCGTGGGCTCGGTATCCACGTGTGAGCTGTGGTCTTCCCCATGTGCGGTGGCTGGAGTGCCAGGCTGGCTTGCGTGTGCGTTATGTGACCGCATGGGCCTGTGTGCGTGTGAGAATTAGTGCTGCCCTATTTTTGAGTAATCCTGAGTGCACACCGTCTGGCCAGAGCCTTGCTGAGTGTCTGCTGTGGGCCGTGGAGCCTGGGGGCCCACTCGAGTGGCGGACTCCCTGCTCTGCACTCCCCGGGTCCTGCTGGCTGACCCCGGCAGGCCCGTGCAGCGCCGAGGTAGCTGACTGGGCCCTGACGCCCGGGGCCCTCTGTCCCCACAGTGATGCACCATGCCGATAGTTGATAAGCTGCGGGAAGCCCTGAAGCCTGGCCGGAAGGAGCCGGCCGGCGATGGGGAGCTGGCCAGGCTGCTGGCCACCTCCGCCAGGAAGGTCCTGCTGCAGAGGATCGAGTTTGAGCCGGCCGCCCGGAGCTTCTCCTACCAGCTGGACTCCCTGAAGAGCAAGTATGTGTTACTGAACGCCAGGACCGAGGGAGACGGCCGCCCCAAGAGTGGAGAGGAGCCCCCAGCCGGGAGAGCCGGTACGGAATGACGCGTGGGCGGGGGCGAGGATCCCACCTGCAGGCGGGCCTGTGCCGTGTGCTCGGAGGAATTCCCAGGCAGCTGACGCCCCCTCCGGCTGGGTGCTCTAGGATCCCAGGCGCCACGGGCCCTGTCACCCACAGGAGGCCCTGGGTGCCACGCCCCAGCAGTCCAGGCCAACTGCGGGCTCCTGGGGAACAGCCTGAGCGGTTGCGTGCCGGGCCTCAGGATCCCTGTCTGTCCTGGGCCTTCCTCAGGCAGCGAGCATGTGTTTGAGGATGGCAGTGACGGGGTGCCAGCCCCCCAGAAAGTGCTCTTCCCCACGGAGCGGCTGTCCTTGCGGTGGGAGCGCGTCTTCCGCGTGGGCGCCGGCCTGCACAACCTGGGCAACACCTGCTTCCTGAACTCCACCGTGCAGTGCTTGACCTACACGCCGCCGCTGGCCAACTACCTGCTCTCCCAGGAGCATGCGCGCAGCTGTGAGTGAGCTGGGGCTCGGGGGCCGAGTGGGGGTCAGGGGACCGAGTGGGGCTCGGGGACAGAGTGGGCCCTGCTGCAGGGGGCCGAGTGGGGCTCGGGGACAGAGTGGGGCTCCGGAGGCCGAGTGGTTCCTGCTGCAGGGGCCTGCGCTCTCCGCACTTGCTGACCTGAGTAGCCACACAGAAAGCAGGGTTTCCCAAGATCCCTCTGACATACGGGAACTTGGTGATTCTCTGTTGTTGCAGCCGTGGCTTCCACGGAGATGTGGGCCATGCCCAGGGTAACCGTAGGAGCACTGAGGGCCAGTGAAGTGCAGGCACTGGGGCTCTGGGTGGAATCGGGGCACGGGCTAGTGGCGAGTCTGACCCTGGCAGTCTTACGCCTGGCGTAGCTGTGGCCATTCTAGACACGATGCTGGGAGGCTCTGTGAGCCGCCGGGTGCGTCTTCCTGGGAAGGTGGTCCCGTGAGGATGCCCAGTCAGCACCTGGCCTTGGCAGGGGTGCTGTGCCGTGGGGGGGCGCCAAGCTCTCTGAGTGCACAGTCACACTGGGCATGTAGCTCACTGGTTGTGTCTGTGTTAATAAAGCGAAGGAGAGAAGTCACCCGACCCAGATTCATGACTCCAGAGCTCTCAGGGCAGGAGTGGGAATGGGAGAGACCAGGGAAGGTGCCGTGTTGGGGATCCCAGGGGCAGCAGCGGCAGGTATGTGGGGGTATTCCTCGCAGAAAGCACAGCCGTGAGCAGCGCGCCTCGATCTGCCTGCCTTGCCCAGCCACACGCAGCAGGCCATCTGCAGGCTTGGTGAGGGGAAGCAGTGACACGGGAGGGGCGACAGCCGCCTTCCTGGGGGATGTGGTGTCCGGGAGGTGAGTGCTCGCCACTCTGCTGTGCCGAGGCCATGCCCTCTGGGTGATTCTCAGCTGTGTGGAAGAGCACTGGGGAGCAGGGGCCCAGCTGCCTGGTGGGATCCCCACGGCCCACGCTGGAGCGCCTGGGGCAAGGTCCTGGCTCCACTTCCGGCCCTACTGCTGCCTAGGGTGTCCTGGGACTCAGACCTTCAGCCCCACCTGCCCCGCGGGAGCCCCACGTGGAGCTCCTGGCTCCTGGCTCAGGCCAGCCGCGCGGAGCTCCTGGCTCCTGGCTCAGGCCAGCCGTGCGGAGCTCCTGGCTCCTGGCTCCTGGCTCCTGGCTCCTGGCTCAGGCCAGCCCCGCCCCAGCTGCCCGTGTTTGAGGAATGAGTCAGTGCAATCTGTTGCTCTGTCATTTTGAGGTGAAAATAATAAACCTTGGTAGAAAGATTAAATGAATGAAGTTTCTGTAGGGAGGAAAAGGCTTGAAGCATGCGCTAAGGCTCTGAGGCGACAGGCTGCAGTGCCGTGGCCACGCTCTGGCCTGCTCTGCGTGGGCTCAGCCGTGGCCACGCTCTGGCCTGCTCTGCGTGGGCTCAGCCGTGGCCACGCTCTGGCCTGCTCTGTGTGGGCTCAGCCGTGGCCACGCTCTGGCCTGCTCTGTGTGGGCTCAGCCGTGGCCATGCTCTGGCCTGCTCTGCGTGGGCTCAGCCGTGGCCACGCTCTGGCCTGCTCTGCGTGGGCTGACCCACAGCTTGTGGGCATGTGTTCAGGGTTGTGGTGTTGCACTGTGGATTTTCACACAATCCAGTACTTATTTATGTAATGTAAAGGATTTTTAAATCTCTGAGCATCTTACTTGTATATCTTTGATCCCAACTTTTTTTTTTTAAAGATTTATTTTATTTTTATCGGAAAGGCAGATATACAGAGAGGAGAGACAGAGAGGAAGATCTTCCATCCGATGTTTCACTCCCCAAGTGAGTGCGACGGCCAATACTATGCCGACCCGGAGCCAGGAGCCTCTTCTGGGTCTCCCATGCGGATGCAGGGTCCTAAGGCTTTGGGCCGTCCTCTGCTGCTTTCCCGGGCCACAGGCAGGGAACTGGATGGGAAGCGGGGCCGCTGGGATTAGAACTGGTGCCCATATGGGATCCCGGGCGTGCAAGGCGAGGACCTTAACCACTGCGCCACTGTGCCGGGCCCCAATTTTTTTTAAAGATTTATTTTTATTGGAAAGGCAGATATACAGAAAGGAGGAAAGACATAGAGGAAGATCTTCCATCTGATGCTTCACTACCCAAGTGGCCGCAACAGCTGGAGCTGAGCCTATCTGAAGCCAGGAGCCAGGATCCTCTCCCAGGTCTCCCACGTGGGTGCAGGGTCCCAAGGCTTTGAGCCATCCTCGACTGCTTTCCCAGACCACAAGGGATGGGAAGTGGGACCACTGGGATTAGAACTGGCACCTATACGGGATCCTGGCTTTCAAGGCGAGAACTTTAACCAATACGCTATTGCACTGAGTCCTGATCTAATTTTTTAAAAATATTTATTTGAAAGGGAAGCAGAGGGCAGGAGACACAGGTTTTTCTATCCACTGACTCACTGCCCCCATGGCTCCCGAGCAAGGAGTCAGGAACTCCATCTGGGTCTCCCACGTGGCTGCAGGGCTCAAGCCTTTGGCTCATCCTCTGATCCCTTCACAGCCTGCACGGGTGCTCGGGTGGGCAGGAAGCTGGATGAGAAGCAGAGCAGCCCGGCCCCAGCCTGGTCCTGGCAGCCGTGGCCCAGGCCCCTGTTGCCCCTCAGCTACCTAGAGCTTACGATGCTTCTCCAAGAAACGTGGGTCGGGGTCTTCTTGTCCTTGGGGTGGGAGACTTTCAACAAGCGCGAAGGAAAGCTTGATGAAGTCAACCGTGTGAAGCTGAAGGACTTCGGTTTAGTCAGTGTTCAGGTTCTCTAAGCAAGGACAGGAGAAGGGAGTCGTTGGAACGTAAGCCGCTAGCACTCCGGCTGAGGGGCCGTGTGTGGCACCGCAGGCCAAGCTGCAGCTCGAAGTGCGGCATCCCTCTGGGCCGGCTCCTGTCTGCTGCTGCAGCCTGGCCCTGCTTGGGCTCTTGGCCTGTGAGGAGTGAACCAGGTAAAGGAATGCCTCTGTCTCTGGCTTTGAAATAAGCAAACCATTCAGAAAGAAAGGAAAGAAAATGGCTCAGTTCCGGCCGTCGCAGGCCGCTTGGGGAGGGAATCAGAGGACGGGACATCTTCCTCTCTGTCCTCTCTGTGTATCGGACTTTCCAACAAAATTACATAAATAAATCTTAAAAAAACAAAGCAAAACAGAAGCCTTATTTGCACCGACCTGGGATCACCTGGCACGTATTCTACTTACACGTAGGTTATAGATGGCTGTCGCGTTGCCCCACCTGTGTCACCTTGTGCTGGCCCGGCTGTTGAGATGCTCTGCCCCCGTGGGGTGCGTGGCCCAGCTTCAGCACCAGCCCCTGGCCAGTACAGGGAGCTGGACGCCAGCCCTGGCCTCACCCAGCTGGCTGTGTGCGAGCAAGAGATGTGAGTCACCCACTGCCTTTCAAGTAAACAAATAATTTAAATATGTGTCTGAAAAATAAATTTGCATAGAAAAGACAAAGATCATTTAAACATGAAAAAAGTAATGGTAATTGTTATTTAAACAAAAAAACGTTTTTTTCTTTATTTGTTTTTATTGGAAAGCCAGATTTACAGAGGAGAGACAAAGATCTTTCATCTGCTGATTCGCTCCCCACGTGACTGCAACAGCCAGAACTGATCCGAAGCCAGGAACTTTTTCTGGGTCTCCCACGCGGGTGCAGGGTCCCCAGGCTTTGGGCCGTCCTGCACTGCTCTCCCGGGCCACAGGCAGGGAGCTGGATGGGAAGTGGGGCTGCTGGGATACAAACTAGCACCCATATGGGATCCCGGCACATGCAAGGACTTTAGTCACTAGGCTACCATGGTGGGCCCCGTGATGTAGTTTTATTTATTATTTTTTCTTGCAGGATGTAGTTTTTAACACGAGTTTTGCATTTACAATGTGTAGTAGCTTTGAAGGTAGAAATGTAATAGGTCGGGAAAAATGCCCCACAACAAGCAAGTTGCTTCATAGACCTGGGTTTGTGAACCAAATATTAGTGCCCCCGGGGTTGCTGGCCCTTTGCTGGCTGGGTGTGCACAGAGCAGGTGCTGGTCCCCTGCTGTGCCAAAGCAGTGTGTCTTGGGAGCTAGCAGAGGTGGGAACGTTCAAGGCCCAACATAGGGGCTGTGGGAGAGCCTGCCGACTGAGCGCCTCCTGTCGAGGGCAGAGGGCGTCCTGCCCAGCCTTGTTCAGTGACCCATGGGAAGCGGGGCACTGCCAGTTAGAGCACTGAGTGGGATGCAGTGCCAGGCTCTCAGGGTGCCCTCTTTATCCTGCTGACAGTGCCCACCCCTTCCCTGCAGGCCACCAGGGCGGCTTCTGCATGCTGTGTGTCATGCAGAACCACATCGTGCAGGCCTTCGCCAACAGCGGCAACGCCATCAAGCCCGTCTCCTTCATCCGAGACCTGAAAAGTAAGGCTGCGCGTGCCCCAGCGCCCTGGGGAGCCGATGGGAACGGGCGCAGGGCAGGTGGGAGGGCCGAGGCAGTGAAGGATGGCTCAGGCTTCCTGTGGGTGCGCGGGGTGGGGCAGTGTGAGCCTGGCCATCAGTGCCTGCGTAGCCCGGAGCCTGGCACCCTGTGGCTCGGAGGACGGTGCCATTGGTTTCTGGTCCTGTGTTCAGCCGCAGTGCTAAGAGGTGAGCGCGGCTCGTGGCGGAGCCTGCTGGTGCTCGGAAAGCCAGCTCTTCTGGGCATTTGGTATCCTTGCTGGCTAGCGTGCCCTTCCATGACACGGGGAGGCAGGAGAAGACCAGGGCCTTGGCAGCTGGTGCTCCAGAGGCACAGCGCTTGGGGAGTGCTTGGGTCCCTTGCTCTCCCTTTGAAGGGGCTCCTGTGTGACTGCATCAGCCGGGACTTGCCGAGCCCTCACCCCTCTCTCCTCTCTGTCAGAGATTGCCCGGCACTTCCGCTTCGGGAACCAGGAGGATGCGCACGAGTTTCTCCGCTACACCATTGATGCCATGCAGAAAGCCTGCTTGAATGGCTGTGCCAAGTATGTGCTGCCCCGACCCGCCAGGGACTGCCCGTGCTGCTGCCCCGACCCGCCGGGGACGGCCCATGCTGCTGCTGCCCCGACCCGCCGGGGACGGCCCGTGCTGCTGCTGCCCCGACCCGCCGGGGACGGCCCGTGCTGCTGCTGCCCGACTCTGGCACACGGGCACAGCTCATGCCTGACCTGTGGCAGGGAGGGCCGTGGAGGCCACGGCGCAGCAGCCCTCTGAGCTGAGCTGGGACAGGGTTGAGCAAATCTCTTTAGGTGTTTCACTGCTGCCCTGAGCCCCCAGTTGTGAAGGTTACCTGGGGGGCAGTATTGCGGCATGGCCGGGTAAGCCTCCCCTGTGAGGCCAGCACCCCGTCAGCCCTCACTGACATGGCAGGCCCTCGGCCTGTTCCTGGCTGCTCTCTCCAGCTTGGCCCAGCCCAACCACTGTAGCCATTTAGGGAGCGAACCCAGAGATACAAGGCCTTGCCTTCCCTTCTGTGTCACTCTCCCTTTCAAATCAGTACATCTTTGAGTAATCACTTTGTGGGGTGAGCATTTGAGGTAGCAGTTAGAATGTGGGCTGCCGCCCCCTGCGTCTGCGTGTCGGGGTTCATGTCCCGGGGCTGACTGCAGCCAGCTTCCTGCCGAGGCTCGTCCTGCAAGCAGCAGCTTGTGGCTCGAGTGCCAGTGCCGGGCAGAGGTCAGCTGGACAAACTTCCCAACATCCTAACCTCAAATTTTTGCCACTTGCTTTTATGTTCTTTTAGAAGCTTAATTCCTATCACCTGAGCCAGGCGTCCTCCTGTGTCCCCGTGGGCCGCAGGGACCCGAGTGCTTCGGCCGTCACCTGCTATCCCCTGATCGCACATTGTCAGGAAGCTAGCTCGGAAGTGAAGGAACCGGTCCCTGATGGCCACTGGGACATGGGCTGGGCTGTCCCACTGTGCCTCACGCCCACCTGGGCTCTGCCTTCGGGGGTCCCTGGTCTCCCTCCCCATGGGAGCTGGCTTCTCTGAGGTGCTGTTTCCCTCACTGTCAGTTGGCCACCCGTTTCAGCCACGGCGGCCCTGGACCATCTCCGCCTGGGGAGGAGTGCGTAGGCTGGTGCTCGGTGGCCCTGCGACAGCCACTGGTCTCGGCCCTGGTGACCTGTAGGGCCAGGGCGCCCCCTCTCGCAGCACGTGCATACCCCTCAGTGGGCTTTTTTCAGATCCCCTAGCTCCTGTTTGTCTGGTCTCAAGTGTGACTGACTGCCTTGTCCCTTTGGGGTCTCTGCTCCTCAGCCCCCAGCGGTCCATGTGTGATTCAGGTGCCCTGGTCTGTGCTGAGCCTCACTGCCCAGCACCCCCAGCTCTGGGGTGGAGAAACCTCGTGCCAGGAGCGCTCCCTGGTTCCGGTGACAAGGAATGTGCCACAGTCGACCCTGGGGCTCGAAGATGCCTTTTCAGGCTTGATGCTGTTGACCTTGTATGAGCGATGTGGATAGGACACGAGGGGAGCTGACCAGTCGTCCCCGCTTTGATGAGGCTGCTCCGCAGGCTGAGCCCTGCAGATGGCACCACTTGGTACCCGTGAGGAGTCGCGGTGGGGGGAGCTGGCGAGCAGGGCCCACAGGCCTGTGTCAGGGCATGGGCTTCATGGCTGGTGCCAAGACACCAAAGCCAATGGGAGTTACGTCTGGGGTCTCATGTCCATAGGGTAAACTGGGCCAGCACAGGGCAGCAGGGGAGCCAGGAGCAGAGCCCAGATACAGGGCATGGTATTCCTGGGACATTGGCACGAGGAGCCAGCCCTAGGAAGATTTGTGCCATAAGACTTTGGGGAGCCCGGGCCCGACCCCAAAGATAAGGGTGCCACATGCTGACAGGGAGGCATATGGCCCTGCCACATCCCAACTCCAGCCCTCAGCAGCCGGGAGGCCCAGCCGTGTGGTGGCTGTGTGGGAAGCAGAGCTGAGGGCAACCAGCTTGGGCCCTGAACCTGGAGGGTGAGGGAGCCCAAGGCATGCTCCAGGTGCCAGCGTGGTCGGTGCGAGGTGCCCAGCCGAGAGGCATGGGATAGGCAGAGCATTGGAGAGGTTTGAAGCAGCTGCTATGGGTGTGGAGGCCGGGAACCCTGAGAGTGGGGAGTGGGTGGTGGCCGGCTTGTAGGTATGAGACTTGTAGGCCGGCTTGTAGGTTTCTGTGGATCATGCTAAACTAATGGTGCCCTCTTCAAGGCCATGTGCTTCTTTTCAGACTGGACCGTCAAACCCAGGCCACCACCTTGGTCCACCAGATCTTCGGCGGGTATCTGAGATCGCGAGGTGCGTGGAGCTGTCTTCTCCAGCTCTTCCTGGTGGAGTGGGAGCCATGACCCTGGGCACTCTGGGGACTCTGCCAGTGGGTGTGCTGCTGCTGTACACACCTGGCCAGGTGTTAGAGGGCCTGGGCTGCCTCTGTGGTGCCTGCCTGCCAGGGCTCCGAGTGGACAGGGCACTCTCCTAAGCTGGTTTGGGGAAGTTTTGCTCACGTGCTTCTCTCCTGCTTGGCTGCCTGACCTGTGGCCCTTGCCCCATAGCTGAGAGCCCGGGCCTGCTGTGTGCAGAGCAGGGCGGCAGTGGTGTCTCTGGGGACCCTCACTGTGGATGCTGGAGTCTCCAGGGTAGTGAGGAGGTCTCCTGGGCAGAAGGCCGCTTGAGGGCTGTCCTGGCATTGGGGGTTGGGGTGAGGGGCAGGGCTCCCCTGTGCCCACCTGCCCACTGTCCGCCTGTCCTGTTTCAGTGAAGTGCTCGCAGTGCAAGAGCGTCTCGGACACCTATGACCCCTACCTGGACATAGCGCTGGAGATTCGGGTACGGCCGGCGTGGGGAGCGGCGTGGAGGGAGGCCAGAGCCCAGCAGGGAGAGGCGAGCCTGACTGGAGGGGCAGGGCCCATGGTCAGCCACCCCAGAACAGATGCTGTCAGTGTAGTGGGGTTGGACTCGGCCTTCTGCCTCAGCCTCTTTTACTCAAATACAGCTAAAATAGAGTCTGCATCCCGAGGCACAGGCAGTGACTGAATCGTCACGTGGGGCTGTCCTTGTAGCTCTCAGGGCAGCTTGGTTGCCCTTGGCTCTGGGGTGGCGTCTTGGTTGCCCTCTGGACCTTGCCAGGGCTTGGGGCAGCAGACCAGGCCCGGTCGTGGGCGTGGTGGACGGGATGGCTCACGGGGTGAGCCTCATGTGGTGTGTTCCTCGTCCCTAGAGGAGGGCTGTGGCTGGTACCCTGTTCCCTTGGGGCCGCCAGTAGGTCCATTTCCATGTTAGTGACTGTGTCTCGCGTCAGCCCTCCTGCTGATGGCGTGTTCCCATTCATTTTGCCCTCAGCAAGCTGCAAATATTGTGCGGGCTCTGGAGCTCTTTGTGAAGCCGGATGTCCTGAGTGGAGAGAATGCCTACATGTGCGCCAAGTAAGTCTCGCTGTACTCTGGTCCAAGTGGACTCTTCCAGAAGTCATCCACCTGCTGGCCGTCATGGCCTCTCCTGCCTTTGAGTGACCACTGCTCGTGCTGCCCGAGTGACCCATGGCGTGTTACCACGTGTCTCTGTTCACACAGTGTGGCTGTGGGCCTGCTGGCTCACGGTGCCCCAACTTGGGAAGCAGGGTGCTGTGGTGACCCTGTACCCAGGGCTCTGGGCGGTGTTGCACGAGGCACGGCCTAGGGCAGGTGAGGTGGTCCTGTGGGCGAGTGGTTTCCTGTTGCAGCAGATGCTAACTCCTCGTCCTCCTGAGGGGCAGAGCCTCTGGGTCTAGGTCCCCTTAAAGCCGTGACCCTGGAGGGGTGTCAGCTTCTCTGAGCCCACCAGTCAGTGCCTTCCCTCCTGAAAGCCGTTCCCGTCAGGGCAGAATCTGCCCGCTCTGCCCCCAGCGTCCCCCTGGACCTGCCTTACTGCAGCTTTCCCTGCACTGTCCTCCTACTGGCACCTCCTGGCCACGTTCCTCCCGTTCTTGCGCCAGCTCTCTGCTAACTGCCCGTCGCAGCCTTGCGCTGCCTACAGCAGGGGTGGTGTTTAAGCTTTGGGACGCAGCAGGCGCAGAGCTCAGGCCTGGCGCATGCTGACCGCAGTCCCCTCGCAGGTGCAAGAGGAAGGTGCCGGCCAGCAAGCGTTTCAGCATCCACAGGACGTCCAACGTGCTCACGCTCTCTCTGAAGCGCTTCGCCAACTCCAGCGGCGGCAAGATCACCAAGGTGTGCACTGGCCGCTGGGCTGTCCGCGCTGCCCGCTGGGCTGCCCGGGGGACAGTCCCTCGGTGTGTCCTTGTATTCCCCAGGCTCGGGGGCCTCTGTGGAGGCTGAAGCAGGTGCCGTTGCCACGCAGTGGCTTTTTGTGGGGTATAGAAGAAAAATCTGTATTTTTTGTAGCGGGTGTGTTTCATAAGTCTACAGCTCTCTCGTTTTTTAAAGATTTACTGGGACCAGCGTTTTGGCTTAGTGGATTAAACTGTTGCCTGGGAAACTGGCGTCCCATGTGGGAGCTGGTTTGATCCTAGCTGCTCTGCTAGCTCCCTGGGCATGCCAGGAGCGCAGCAGAGGACGGCGCATGTGCTTGAGGCCCTGCACCCGCACAGGGGGCGCGGGTGAAGTCCTGCCTGCTGCCCGTGGCCTGGCCCAGCCCTGGCCATTGTGGCTGCTTGGGGATTGAACTAGCGTAGAGATCTCTTTTCTGTAACTTGGCCTTTTTTTTTTCCCCCAAGATTTATTTATTTTTATTGGAAAGGCAGTTATACAGAGAGGAGGAGAGACAGAGAGGAAGATCTTCCATCTGATGGTTCACTCCCCAAGCAGCTGCAATGGCTAGAGCCGAGCCAGTCTGAAGCCAGGAGCCAGGAGCTTCTTCCGGGTCTCCCACACGGGTGCAGGGTCCCAAGGCTTTGGGCCATCCTCGACTGCTTTCCCAGGCCACAGGCAGGGTGCTGGATGGGAAGCAGGCCTGCCAGAATTAGAACTGGTGCCCATATGGGATCCTGGCGCCTTCAAGGCGAGGACTTTATCCCCTAAGCTACCATGCCAGGCCCAGAAAAAAGTTTTAAAAAATGTTTTCCTACAAAAAAAAAAAATCGTCAGTTTTTACCACAGATAGATTCTAGCATAACCTCTGTTCCAATCTAGCTTATTAAGAATTTAGCTCCCTGGCTTGTGGGGGTGGCATGGCAGGTCCAGCCTCTTCGTGTGTCCACTGGGTCATGCTTCCCGTCCGGCTGCCCACCAGCGTGCCAGGAAAGGCAGCAGGTAGTGGCACGCCATCCCAGCCGGGGCTTGATCTCTAACTCTGCCTTGACTGAGCGTACACGCAGCTCGTGGCCCCGGCTGTGCTTGGCAGCGTCGTCTGTGCCGAAAGCGTGCTGCTTTGCCCTCCCTGCTGTGAGGGGCCATTGGGGAGTGGGCTCCGCGGCTCCTCTCGGCCCCAGGGACAGCTGGGGAGAGTCAGAGCCCCTGCAGGTGCTGAAAGGGTCGAAGTGAGAGCAGGTAGCCAGATGGGCCAGTGGGGTGGTTTGGGGCAAGATGCCCTCCTCGCCTCACTGTGGCACCACCAGTAGGAGCTTTGCTGCTCCAGGCATGCCGTGTGGCTCTTCCATGGGACTGACAGGCCTTTGTGTCCCTCTGTCTTCTGGACAGGATGTCGGCTACCCAGAGTTCCTGAACATCCGTCCCTACATGTCCCAGAGTAGCGGCGAGCCTGTCACCTATGGGCTCTATGCTGTCCTGGTCCACTCAGGCTACAGCTGCCATGCAGGCCACTACTACTGCTACGTGAAGGTGAGGCGCATGCTGGCTGCCCAGCTGCCGGGCTCCACTGGGCCCACTATGGGCCAGAGCTGGCCCCTGCAGGGCGAGGGCTGGTGTCCTGCTGGGTCCACGACGGGCCAGAGCTGGCCCCTGCAGGGCGAGGGCTGGTGTCCTGCTGGGTCCACGACGGGCCAGAGCTGGTCTCTACAGGGCGAGGGCTGGTGTCTTGGAGTATGAGCAGGTTCTGCCCATCGTCGTCACGTGACGGGCTGAGAACGAGCCTCATAGGCGGTTCGGCGTCTGTGGTTGCGAAGTCTGAGATGCAGCCAGGCGCCCTCCCAGGGTTCTTGTGCTGGAGGAAGTGTGGTGAAGGAAGCTGCTGGGCCCACCAGAATGCCTCTAGCAGGGGTAGTTCTCGCGAGCTGGGGCCCCAGGAGGGAGCCAGGGCTGATGTGTGACTTTGGAGGCCAGCCTAAGACATGTGCGCCCAGCAGGAAGGCGTCAGCGGTTTGATGAGACCCGGTGCAGGTCAGCAATTCCCCCGGACAGGGCGGCTGCGCCTGCTTGCTGACCATTCTGCTTCCGTCCGCCCTGTGCTATGCAGGCAAGCAATGGACAGTGGTACCAGATGAATGACTCCCTGGTGCATTCCAGCAACGTCAAGGTGGCCCTCAACCAGCAGGCCTACGTGCTCTTCTACCTGCGGTGAGAGGCCCACGTCTGCTCTCTGTCCTCATGCAACTGGGGGGCCTCGGGAGGGCAGGCCTTGGGGGCTGCCTCCTCCTCTGACCCCAGGCCCAGGCAGGGCCGACGCGGGGAGCTCCTCCTGGCTGTTGGTCAGGTATGCTCGTTCCTGCCATGCGTGGGGGCTGCCCAAGCGTGGCAGCGTTGCCCCACATTGGCAGTGTCACTTCTGTGGGCCCCGCGCTCCCCCCATGTGGCAGTTTTCCTTAGGGGCGTTGGGAAGCCACAGCGGATTTTCTGGAGGGGCAGCCACCCTCCTGCAGGCTGCAAACCGTGACACCCAGGGCGGCAACACGGGGATCCCTGGCATGGCGGGCCCTTTCGACTCCTGGTGACGCAGGGGAGAGTGGGGAGGCTGGGCGGCTGCTTTCCACCTGGGCCTGCCGCGCCTGTTCCGCTTGGCTGAGAATTTGCTCTTTCTTCCTGGGACAGAATCCCCAGCTCTAAGAGAAGTCCTGAGGGCCCCATCTCCCGCACAAGCTCCGCCTTCCCTGGCCGCCCTGCTGGGACTCCAGACCCCTCCAGGAAGAGCTTGAGCCATGGGACCATGCACTCGCCGCTGCCAGGCAAGGTACTGCTGAGGGTACATAGCAGCCCTGGCTATGGCTTCGCCACCAAGCCTCCTGGGGGCTGCCGGAATTGGGCCAGGCACTTGGGGCCCTGTCCTGTGAGGCCTTTGAGGTCAGTCATATGAGGCATTAGGTTCTGTTGCAGGCTCCCCGTCCAGGTGGGCATTAGAGCATGTGCCGAGGCCCTCGGGGGCTCTGCACTGGGGGGGTCACACTGTGGCAGTGTGCTCATGTCCCTGGCCGTTGGGAATGCAGTGACCAGTGGGAAGGGGGTGCAGCTGTGCTGCTTACTGGACAGGGTCTTGGAGCTGCAGTCACGGGTGACAGGTTGGTTTTGGGGGCGGGTACTGTGGCTGTGCCAGCCGGTGACTCTCAGGCCAGGTAACGCAGGCCCATGGGTGTGCTGCAGAGGACAGAACCCACAGATGCAGGCTGTCCTTCCCGGGCATGTGGCCTGTGTTCCTGGAGCATGGAATAAAGTTAAACTAGTGGTTGCCTAAGAACGTGTTGATTGGCGTTGGCAAGAACAGTGATGGGTATGGCCAGTGAGCGTCCACATGGCTGCAGCATCCGAGTGTTGGCATCTGGGACTGGCCGCACCAGGTGAACATGTGCTCATTTGTAATTCCCAGCTAGTCTGTGCTGGCCAAGGTGGCCGCAGAGGAGCAAGGCCTGGGGAAGGAGGAGGCTTGTGTAGTGAGAGCTAGAGGCTCAGGGATCAGGCCCCACAATGCCAAAGCATCAAGTGTGGATTACTGGGGTCTCCAAGCCGATGCGCCAGGTCGCCAGACTCGAGACAAGCCTTGGACTGGTGGGGTTCCACCACAGGGGCCCCTCAGTGAACCCCATGGCCAGGACCAGCTCTCCATGGCAGCAGAAGTAGCTGTGTGGTCTTGCTGAGTGGAATGGTGCCCTTGGTCATCGCTTCATTGGTGACTAAAAGCACAGAAGTCACGTGGTGTCTACCCCCGTGACCTTAACTCCCTCTGATCAGCTCCCAGCCTTCCCCCGTGAGAGTGACCGGAGGAGTGCAGGTTCTGTTGGGAGTTGGGTCTCGTTGCCTACTTCCCGTGGCTTCTGTGAGTCTGTGTGGCCGTCCCTGGTTGGCTGAGTGGCTGAGGTGCCTCCTGGGAAGGCAGGCACCTGCCCAGGCCCGTGGGCCTCTGGGCTGAAAGGACAGCTTTGCTACCCGCCCCGGCGGCCCTCCCCCCAGTGGAGGCCGACTGTACCATGGCTGACTCTGGGCTCCGCCGGAAGCAGGGGGCGGCTTCGTGCAGCGAGGTGGGGTGCCGTGTGGCTCACGTACGTTCATAATCCAACATACAGTCACACAGACCACTTTTAAGTACAGTCGGTCATGAATATTGTAGTGTGAAAAAAATTGGCTGAACTAAAATTTAAAGTTCTTTTCCATAGACTTATAAATAGAAAAGGAATAGTGGGAACTTTAGAAACATTTGCAGCATTGTGGCATGGAGAGAGTTCATTCAGTGACTGTTTCCGAGGTGTGTACCCAGGACATGAATGTCACACTGATGGCAGCCCACAGGAGAGTCAGATGGTGACATTTGCTTTATAAAAGAAATCCTGTTGCTGTTAAAAGTGGAGGAGAGATACACCTAGGCATCAGAGCTGATGGTACATTGGGATCCTGCTGTTGCTACTTCCGGGCAGTGGCCTAGGGTTGTCAGCTTGCTGGTGCCCCCTGGCCGGGTGGAGAGGGTGAGGTGCCTGGCACTGCGGGGAGCCGGCCTCAAGGGTGCTGTCCCCACGGCAGGGCTCTGAGAGCAGCCAGAACCTGGCGAGCCTGGGAACGTGAGGGCCAAGCCGGCGACATGCAGACCCACGGTAGCCACGTGCTGTGGGGGGTGTATTCCACTGGAAGTCCTTCATGCCGATCTTGGTGGAAAGGCACTGCTTTCGCTGTCAGGGGCGTCCCTGAGGACACACCCTGCCTGCTCTTTTGTAGCCCAGGGCTGCTCACAGGAGGCGCGGGGTCCACACCGTGTGTCCAGAGCCAGGCCTGCGGCTGTGTGTGGGGCTGGGGCCGTGTGGTGCCCGTCCTGCGGGTTCTCATGGGGGTTCCTGTTTACTTTCCTTAAGCGACATGACTCTTTGCTGGGGAAGAAGCCGCAGGCTGCGGAAGAGCTGGGTGTGCCTGTCTCCCGGAATGGCTCCATTCTGGGCCTGAAGACGCCGAATGGACATGGCCCTCCGAAGCTGCCCCCGGGGACCCCGTCCCCCAGACTCCCCCAAACCCCCACGCACATGCCCACTGTCCTCGATGAGCCTGGGAAGGTGAAGATGCCGGCCCCCCTGCAGGATCCCTCCCCCTCCCCCAAAGCTTCTCAGGGCTTTCCTGGCACCAGCACCTCGAATGGCAGCAAGTGTGGGGCCCCTGGAGGCCGCGGACAGGGCTCCTGGGACCGTGGAGTCACCGCCCTCTCTACCTCACCTGAGCTGGCTGAAGCCACTGCCAATGGGCATGGGCCCAAGAGGCGTGATGGGTATGCTGACCTCAGCAGTTGCAGCCCCAAGCGTTCCAGCAGCAGCGACTCTGCCCAGGCGCCCCAGACCCCGAAGAGCGGAGCTGCCCGCCTCTGTGACTCTCAGGAAACAAACTGTCCAGCCAGTGGCCACGCCAAAGTGCCATCAGCTGGAGCGGACCCCAAGGTGGCAAGGCTCAAGTCCCCCGAGCCCGCCAGCACCACGTCTCCTCCGCCAGCCAAGAAGCCCGCCCTGTCTGCTGAGAAGGTGGGTGTGTGCGGCAGCAGGCGCCTTTGATCGGCGGGTCTGAGCGTAGTGTGGGTATGGGGCAGGCATGGAGGGGCACCACGTGCTGTGCGAGGCTTCCTTAGGCTGCAGGCTGTGAGCCCCGTGCTGCCCGCAGCTGCAGAAGCCCTGGGTGTGGGCTCCAGGTCCCCGGTTGCTGAGGACAGGAGGCTGAGCTGCCCCCGCAGGGCTGGGTGCTGGGACTGTGTCCCTCGCGGGGCGGGGGTGGGCTTGCGTGGTGTGGGCTCCAGGTCCCCAGGTCCCCGGGTCGCTGAGGGCGGGAGGCTGAGCTGCCCCCGCAGGGCTGGGTGCTGGGAATGTGTCCCTCGTGGGGCGGGGGCGGGCTTGCGTGGTTTTTGTTTAAATTTCCTTCCTTTTTTCCTTTTTGTTTCTAATCAAAAACACTTCTGATTCTTCTTCTACCACCCCCTCCTCTGTCCCTCCATCCTCCCTCTGGGTTCCCTCTGTTGTTTGTGTTGTTTCCCCTCTTCACTCACGGGAACCTTTCTTAGACCACCAAGTTTCTGTTTATGTCAATAACTGCAGGCCAGCTCCCTGCGGAGGGCGACCCGCAGTGAGCCGCGTTCACCTCTGCCCTCGCCATTCTCCGACCTCACCTACCCCATGACAGCCACTCCCCGGGCCAAGGCCTCCACCTGGCCTGTCAGCCAGCCCAGGTAAGCCTGGCCGGGCCCGTGTCGGCGGCTCCTGCCCGCGGGTGTGTGCACAGGCCTGCGGGAGAGCTGGACGCGGGCCGGCCTGGGGCGTTGCCAGGCCCCGTGTGGTGAAGGCATGTCTGCTGCTCAGTAGCCGTCGGGCCTTTGCAGCCAGGTGCTGTGTGGGTTTCAGTGGGTCTGCCAGTTCTGCACAGCACCTCACCAGGCATGGACAGTGCTTCCCGAGAGGATGGTGGGGACTCCAGAAAGGCCCCTGTGGGCTGGGCTGATGGCACAGTGCACAGCACGGCCCTGGGCCCCAGCCCCACGGAGCACCCTGTCTGGGTTGCTGGCTCGCTGCCTCGGGGCTTTCTGAAGCTTCCCTGCTGAAGTGCAGCTGCAAGGGGCGCTGCCATCTGCTTGGTGTGCATGGCGAGAGGAGAGCGCATCTTGCCACTGGCAGCAGCACAGACGGCAGACTTCGCTCCGGCACTTGTGCCTTGGGCACCCTCCTTTCCGTTCTGCCTCTGTGAGACTCTGCCTGCATGGCCGGAGGGCAGTGCCCGTGGTGTCCCCACGAGCCCAGGTCTTGCTCTCACATACTCGGGCACATACCTGTTCACCGAGCATGTGTCTGGGCACGGTGGGTCCTTAGGCACCGGAGGTGTGTCGGGTAGCTTTACCTTGCTTCTTTTTGTCATGTGACCTGTAAGAAAAATTGGAGAAAACAGTGACTGGCACAGTAGTTGCATTGGCCTAGCCGTCGTGGTGCACGTGGCTTGGTGATGGTATGGGCCCTCTGGCTGCTGGCACCCAGTGCGGGTAGGCCGGCAGTGCCCTGCCGTGGAGAGCTGCTCCTGTCACTGGGAGGAGCTCATTTCCCGTGACTGAGCCCACTCGGGGCTTGGTTCACTCGGATCACAGACCTGCCGCTTTCTGTCAGCCTCTTTCTCCAACATGCGTGTCATTCATGTACATCTGAGAATTACAGGGGAAACGGGAACCCCTAAAGCTTGCGGGCAGAAGGGTGGGGTGAGGGTGGGCGGGAGGAGAGCGGGTCTGCCTCCGGAGCAGCCACCCCACGCCTGGCTCTCCCCGCAGGGCCGTGTCTCCTGCTCCCCCGTCATCCTGCCGCGCGAAGCCACCTGGCAGCCCGCACTCCACGTCGCTCCACAGCCCCCAGCCCCCACGGGGCTGCTCCCCCGCCTCCAGCTCCCTGCCTCAGGTCAACGGGGGCGCCGTGGCCCCTTCACACCAGCTGCTTGAGGCCACCAGAGCCCCCCAGAGCTCCTCCAAAAAGAGGAGAAGGACCTGCGGGGAGACCCTCGGGGGTTCAGGCCCAGACGCGCCGCTGACAAGGCCCCTCGAGGCGGAGGCTGCAGTGCCTCGCAGGAAGAAGAAAAGGAGAAAGAGAAAGCCACTTGAGGATGCAAGCACAGCCATCGGGCAGGCCAGGGTTCTGGAGGGCAGGGAGGGCCCGGCGGAGCTGCCAGCTAGTCCACTGGAAGCAGCGGGCACGAGGTCTGAGGTGAACGGCCAGCAGGGAGGACACGGCCTGGGTGGCCAGCGCAGCCGCAAGAGGAAGAAGAAGGAAGCAGATCGGCCTGGCAGGGCAGACAGCCTCGCCCTGGGCACCCCCCAGCACAGGTAAGGCGGGTGCGTCACACCCATGCCCGAGTCCCGTGTGGGCATGGTCTGGATCTTGTAAGGTGTGGTGCCAGTGCACCAGGGGCACGTGTGTGTTGGCCATACACCAGCTTGTCCATGACCCCAGACGGCAGGACTTTGTGTGTCCATGGAGCATTACAGCATGTGTGGGGTGGTCAGCAGCCCACTCATCCTTGGGGCCGTGTTTAGCGGCAGTGGTTTCCACAGTTAGTGGCCCAAGTCAGAGCCAGGCGTTTGGCGCCCAGACCGAGTCAGTGGAGTCCCTTGACATTGACATCAGGTTCCAGCCTCCGACTCCGGCTTCCTGCCAGTGCAGCCCCGGAGAGTTCCCCACTGACCTCAGGCTGGCCCGCCCTGGCTGTGGCAGGTGTTTGGGGGGGTGGCATCAGCTGACGGGAGCTTGTCAGTCATGTGAGGTGAGATCCCGATCGTGCTAGCCATCTGTCGTCGGTGCCCGTTCTCTGCTCAAGGGCCATCCCTTGCCTTTGCTTTCCAGCCACGGTGAGCCTGGGCCCAGGGCTGTGTCTCCCAGGAGGAAGAAGAGAAGGCAGGAGTCAGAGCAGGAGGCCGAAGAGGCGAAGCGTCCACAAGACCAGGGGGGTGCGCACCCCCGTGACACCACGGTCCCTGGGCGGAGCCATTCCTTGGCACTCGTGAATGGGCAACTTCCTGGGGACTCCACAGGCGCACCCCTGGGTAAGCAGGGGACAAGAGCCACGGGAGTACAAAATCCAGGGATTATTCCTGCCTCCCACCCCGGGGTACCAGCCCCCCTGCCCAGAGAGGGGACATGGCACACAGGAGCTGCAGGCTGCCCCACTCTGTCCCTGCCCTGGCATGCCTCGCAGAGTTCTGCCTGGGTCTGCTCCCAGCACTTGCCTTGCTAGCGGCTTCCGCTGGCTGGGAGCTGGGCTTGACTGCCTCAGGCCCCAGCTCGGAGGCTGCAGACTGCAGAGGTTTCTTTGTCCAGCAGGCACAGTGCCTGAGTGAGGCCTGCCCTGCGGTCTGGCAACCACTTGCCTCGGTGCACTGGAGCAAGCAGGACTTGATTGTGTCCAGCAGATGACTGGAGCAGTGTGTCACTGGGTGACTTCTCACTCAGGGTGATGCCTCTGTCCGCCGTGTGGAGCGTGGCTGCTGGGGGGCCAGCGTGGCCTGTGGAGGAGCAGCTGCTGGTGCATGGGTGCAGGGGTGGCTCTAGGCTGTACCCGGGTGCTTGTCTGCCACGCGTGCAAGGGGCAGCCCAGGCCCTCAGGCCCCATCCCTTTGAGCCTCGCAGCCGAGGCTGAGTGGACCAGCTGTCCTATGGGCTGCAGTGGGGGCAGCAACCCCGTCTGCTCCATCCAGGCTGAGGGAGGGCAGATGGGAGGGAGGGCACAGACCAGGTCAGGGTGGTGGGCAGGGGGGTGAGGTCCTTCCGGAAGGTGCACCTCCCACGGGCAGAGGACTGTCTCAGAGACTGTTTCTAGAAACTGCTGAGGGGGCACGCGAGTTCAGGGGTCCCTGTGCACCTGTGGTTTGTACTCTGGGTGGGGCTCAGGAATGAGTCCGTGGTGGCAGCAGAAGTGACACCATGCTGTTCCCTCTCCAAGGGGCAGAGGAGACCCCTTAGAGCTTGGCCTGTTTCCCCTCCACAGCCCAAAGCCAGCCCTGCTGGCCGCAGCGTCCCGTCTGTCTCGGCAGGTGCTGGCCAGGACCCTGCTCTTCAAAAAGTAGGAGCAAGGCCCTGGAGCTGAGCCGGGATGAGCCCCTGCCGGTGTCTGGGGGACTGTCACCGTTATGTCTGGGTGCAAGCTAAGTGTTTCTTGGCTTCTCTGGTTCCAGGGCTGGGACAGGCTCCTCCGGTCTGTAGGAACAGAGAGGACAAACCCGACGCGCTGCAGGAGCTGCTGCGATACTCTTCAGATAAAGCTTACGGGAAGAAAGGTGTGGCTCTGGGGAGGGCGCGGTGTGCCAGGTGTCGGTGCTGGATTGGGCCTTGCCCGGCATCCGTGGTGGGAAGAGGAGTCGCGTGCCTGTGCTCTGTGCTCTGGGCGAGCCCAGGACAATGGTGTGAGGACGCACACCCGGCGTGGCTGTGCATCGCTCATGCCTCCGGGCGGGTCTGGGGCAAAGCCCTCATGTGCTCATACTTCCGCTCCCAGCAGGGCCATCCTGAGTGTGAGCCATCTGTGGGGGCCAGAGCTTTGCTTCCCACGTGGGGACAGGGCACTGGCTTGGTGGTGCACAGGCCACCGGGCAGGTGCCCCAGGACTGCCCTGCTCACGTGGCCTCCTTGCCTCTTGCCGCCCATGGCGGGTCGTTTTCCCTGGATAATTGAGTGCCAAGGAAGAAGGCGGGCTGGCCGATTCACCCTTGCCTAGAAGGCAGCGCTGGTTTCTGAGAGCAGCCCCGGTGCGTGCTGACGCCCGACGTCTTTCTTGCAGTGCTGACATGGGACGGGGAAGTGTCCGCCGTCAGTAAGGATGCTGCTGAAGACAGCCGGCTGGCGCGGGCCCGGAGCGTGCTCGACGACTGGGATGAGCAGTTCGACCGTGGGAAGGTGTGCTCACAGCCAGGGACCCAAGGGCTGGGCGGCAGACCTGGGCTGGCGGGAGACGGACCAGGCTGCGGGTCCCTCCTGTCCCTGCCTGGCAGCACCCTGCCGTGAGCGCCTGGGCAAGGCGGTGACACTCGGTCACTTCCAGGTTGTTGGTGAAGGGGGAGCAGGCGGGTTGTCGGTCACTTCCGGGTTGTTGGTGGGTCTGTTGCCACACCGGTGCTGGAAGCACTCACTTATGGTTCTCGGTGTAGGAGAAGAAGGTGAAAAAGTTCAAGAGAGAGAAAAGGAATTTCAACGCCTTCCAGAAACTTCAGAGCAGATGGAACTTCTGGTCGGCGACACATCCTGCCAAGGCTGCCAGCCTCAGCTATCGCCGCTGACTTGGCCTCTGCCAGAGGAGGTCAGTATGGAGGCGAGTGTGTGGACACTCAGGCCAGTCCCGGAGGGGCTGTGGGAGCTCGAGGTCTCCTCCGTGGGACCACTGTGCCCTGCCCGCAGCCTCCCGAGCCGGAGAAAGGAGACACTTCCGGTGGACTGGCCATCTGGGTCTGAAGAGTGGCCGTCTGTGGCGTCTGCTGTCCGTTGCCTCCTGGCCGCCGCACAGCGCACCTGCTCCTGGGAACAGTGCTGGCACCGCTGCACAGGCAGCCCGAGTGGGAGGCCTGGCACCTGCTCGGCGCCGTGCGAGGAACCCCCAGGGTGGCGTTGAGCGAAGTGTGAGTGTGGATCATCGTGGTTGTGGACAGTGTCCTGGTCCGCTGAGAGCCCACAGGCCCTCCTGCGCTGCCTGGAGCCGCCTCCGTTCCTCCTCGCTTCCCTCCCATCCCCGTTGGGGCCTGCACATCTGCCTGTCTTACCCGTCTGCCTTCAGAGGAGGAGCTGGAGGCAACCCCGCCGCTGCCTCCCCTCCAGCCGCTGGGCGGCCCGTGCCAAGCTTCAGCTGCCTGTCCTGGCGTGGAACTCCAGACGGTTGGAGGGCACGTGGCCGCTGGTGGGGAGCCCCGCGACACTGACTCGCACGCTTAGCCAGGCTGCTTCTCCTGGGGTGACTGCTGGAGCTCCCCCCGCAGCCGCAGTGGGCCACGGCCTGTAGCAAGGCTGTGATCTGGGCTAGAATTTGCTGCCTGTTCGACTCCTTAATAGAAAACATTTACTTTGACCAGATGCGTGGCTTCTATTAGCATCGTTTTCTTTCGCTGATATGCAAGTACTGGCTTTGCTCAATTTTGTGAGTGCTTTTGGATTAGGTGATTGTTAACTCAAGGAGAGAACTTTTTTTATCCTGCTCAAGCTGTGCCTGCAGACTTGTCATTGAATAAATACGGGATCCTGAGGGGAAAAACAAACGCGGCCTGGTGCTAGCAGGTACACAGACAACCTTGATGTCACCCCTCCTGGTCCGCGTGGTCTCTTCCTCAAGGACCCCCGGGCGTGGTGGCTCTGTTCCCCCGGGGGCCCAGGCTGGCCCTGGCAAGGAGGCGCGCTTCCTGACATGCAGGGCGCTTGTCGCTTCTTGCTGTTTGTGTGTCTCTTAGCTGCGGTGAGAGAGCCAGGGCCGAGCTGTGTGAGCTGTTGGCACCCACGGCCTGCCCTGCCGGCATTCTGACTGGCGTGCCCGCCCATGGCGGCTGTTGTCTCTGCAGGCCCAGACTCGGCCTCCTCTGTGGCTCACCTCCGACTGCGTTTCTCCACTAGGTGGGCCCCGTAAAGCCGTCTCCTCACTCACAGCCGTTGTCTCGGGCCGTGGGGAGCAGTGACCTCCAGAGGGGGCGGGGCAGCAAGCCACAAGGGCAAGGCCAGGCCTGCAGAGGGTGGCCTGGGTGGTCTGGGTGGCACCTGCTTGGTGTTGGCATCCCGGCCCCGCCCAGTGTGAGTAGCTTCACTCACCTCCCCTTTCTTTTTTTCTTCTTTCAGATTGATTTATTTTTATTGGAAAGGCAGGTTTACAGTGAGGAGGAGAGACAAAAAGATCTTCCATCCGCTGATTCACTCCCCAAGTGGCTGCAATGTCTGGAGCTGAGCCAATACGAAGCCAGGAGCCTTTTCTGGGTCTCACACACGGGTGCAGGGTCCCAAGGCTTTGGGCCATTCTTGACTGCTTTCCCAGGCCACAGGCAGGGAGCTGGATGGGAAGTGGAGCTGCCAGAATTAGAACTGGCACCATATGGGATCCCAGTGCGTTCAAGGTGAGGACTTTAGCCTCTAGGCTACTGTGCTGGGCCCTCATGAGTTCTTTTACCCATTACCCCAGAAAGCATCCCAGACTGTTGCTTATGGGCACATGGCTGCACTCTGAGGTCCTGGCCAGCAGCAAGTGGATGTCCCCAGCTCCTGCAGGGACCTCTCCCTGCACCTCCTGTGCAGGCTGCTCTGTGCCCCAGGAGGCAGCCAATGATGACCTGCGTGCAGTTCCTGGCTCCGGCCTCGCCCAGCTGGGCTGTTGTGGCCGTGTGGCAGGTGGAAGGTCTCTGTGTGACTCTAGTTAAAACAAGCTGCTTTAGAAAGGAGGGGAACAGGACCCGGTGTGGTGGCTCAATTGGCTAATCTTCCCTTGCATGCGCCAGGATCCCACATGGGCACCAGTTAATGTCCCAGCTGCCCTACTTCCCTTCCAGCTCCCTGCTTGTGGCCTGGGAAGGCAGTCGAGGGCAGCCGAAAGCCTTGGGACCCTGCACCCTTGTGGGAGTCCCAGAAAACACTCTTGGGGGCCCGGTGGCGTGGCTTAGCGGCTAAAGTCCTCGCCTTGAATACGCCGGGATCCATATGGGCCGGTTCTAATCCCGGCAGCTCCACTTCCCATCCGGCTCGCAGAAAACACTCTTGGCTGTGGCTTTGGACTGGCTCAGCTCCGGCCGTCATGTCCATTTGGGAAGTGAACCGGTGGAGGAAGATCGTTCTCCCCTCTGTCTTGTCTGTGTTATCTGGGTTTGACTCTGGAATTGCTTCGCCCCACTGCGAGTGCTTCAGCTAAGTGTTGTGGTTGGCTTTGTCTCAGGGGTCCTGCAGGCCCTGCGACCGCCAAAGTGGGCGGTAACAGTGCCTTTCTGCGGCGGAAACACCGGAGACAAAGTGGCAGTGAAGAAGGTGCATGTTGTCTAGGCTAAGGGGGCAGGCAGAGGGCGGTCCCGACAGCCCAGCCACAGGTGTCTGGCCGATGGAGGCATGTCACCTGTTTCAGCCAGACTTTTGGAATGAGGACAGGAGAGTCAGAACAAGTGTGGCCCAAACCAAAGGCGGGTGCTCGCTGGGGCGTGTGCAGGGTGAGCGTGGGCTGGGCTCCGGTGGCAGGGGCAGGGGCTAGTCACCAGGTAGGTAGGTGGCAACATGGGCCAGACCCCTGTCATTCCCCTGCCCTTGGATGTATGTTTGGGTCGATGCATGATGATGCCATGCAGGTGTGGTCTCAGGTGGAGCCGTGCTTCACGGCGTGGGGCCGTGAGGAGGGTGTGGTGACTGCGGCAGGGACCTGAGTGGAAGAAGGGCAGCAGGAGTGGCCCTGTGTGTGGACCATGTCATCCGGTAGAGGCAAATGGGCAGGATGGTCGGTGGATAATTGACAGTTGAGAGCTTGGTAAGGTCCAGTGTGCTCTGTAACCACCTGAGGCTGGCTGCCGTGGGGAACTGAGGCGGACAGGCCGGTGGGCTGGCAGGAAGCGCCCACAGGCTGCGAGGTGGCAGGAGCCACAGGGCTTGCCGGGCGTGTCTGTCGGTGCTTTCAGGACTGAGGGCTGATGGACGGTCCCAGGGGAAGCGTGCGATGACGTCGGGTGGTGGCAGAGGGGCAGGTAGTGGGGGTGGATTTCTGAGGGGTCGAGGACAAAATTCAGGGTGAGCCAGTTGACTGGCAGGTCGCCCCGCACAGGGAGCCCCTGATGGCTTCCTGTGCATTCTGTCGGATGATTCCCGAGTGGGGAATGTAGCCACAGCCCAGCAGGTCTGCTCCCGCCATGGTGTCCAGCACATATCCATTCCTCGGCGTGCCCCTGACACGTCTGTGGCTCAGGCTCAAGTCTGTTCCATCTTCTCCCGATTTCTCTGATCCTTCCCAGTCCAGGGGCCCCACCATCCATCTGCCGGCGGAGCTCGGAAGCGGGGGACACACGTCCCTCTTGCTCCTGCACACACAGCAACTGTGAAACGCTGGTCTGCCCTTCCCTCCCTCACAGCCTGGCCCTCAGCCGGG
The DNA here is from genome assembly GCF_017591425.1 of Ochotona curzoniae. NCBI lineage: Eukaryota > Metazoa > Chordata > Mammalia > Lagomorpha > Ochotonidae > Ochotona > Ochotona curzoniae. The sequence continues at coordinate 11,515,109 of NW_024466459.1, forward strand.
CTCCCCGTCCTTTCTCTCCAGGCTGCTTCTGTGGTCTCCCACCCTCCTGGCCCCTCTTCCAGTGACAAGCTCTGGAGAAACCCTGATGGGTCATGCCAGGCAGCCGCTGTCCTGCCTGCGGCATAGATCGCTCAGTCTCCCGTTTATCCATCCACACCCTCACCGCCGCGCACCGCTGCCGAGCCCTCTGGGCAGCGTAACCGCCTGGCCTCTGCCAGCCGTGGGAAGCTGCCCTGGGGTGGAGGCATCCGGCCCCCGCGGTGTCTGAGGGCCACTGGCTGCTGGCTGCTGGCAGCCTGTGCCACGAGTGATGACCATGGGCGCTGCTTGTCTGGCCAGCCTGTGGCGCCGCCAGCCGGATCCCGACAGGACCCTGGCAGAACCCTTCTCGCCGCAGCCTCCACGGCAGCTGCTCCCATGGCGTGGGCGTTGTCCTGAGTGACCTCGGTGACCAGGCCCAGCGCAAACCTAAGTAAAAGTAGTCATCAGATTTAGAAACATAACTTTATTCCCCTTTTATTCATTTTTAAAGATATATCTGTTTTTATTGGAAAGGCAGATAATACACTCCTCAAGTGGCCACAATGACGAAGTGAGCCAGTCCGAAGCAGCAGCCAGGGGTGTCTGGGGTCTCCCACATGGGCATGAGCTCCTTGTCATTTTTGCCCTGTCTTGACTTCCCCCCACCTGCTCTGCCCGGGACCCTGGTGGACTTGCTGCTATGTGAAGGACTCTGTCCATGGTGCAGGCTCTCGGCTCTGAGGCAGCTTCTAGCCACCGTAGAACATTTTTAACAGCGAGTGCAGGGGCTGGCACTGTGGCCTTGCATCTTAAGCCACAGGCTGCGATGCTGGCATCCCACAAGGACATCAGCTGGAGTTCCAGCTGCTCCCTGATGATGTCCCTGGGAAAGCAGAGGGGATGGTCCAAGTGCTTGGTCCCCTGCGCTCATCTAGGAGCCCTGGAGTTCCAGGCTATTGGCTTTGGTCTGCAACTCCAGCCCTGGCCATTGTGACAACTTAGGGAATGAACTGGAGAATAGAAAGGCTTTTGCTGTAACTCTGCCTTTCAAATAAATAAACCTTTAAAACAAAAATATGGGATCTGGGGTCTGACACAGTGGCACAGCAAGCTAATACTCCATGTATAGTGTTGATAATCCATATAGACACGGAAATGAGTGCCGGCAGCTCCTGCTTCCCTTCCAGCTCCCTGCTTGTGGCCTGGGAAAGCAGTGGAGGACGGCCCAAGGCCTTGGGACCCTGCACCCGCGTGGGAGACCCGGAAGAAGCTCCTGGTTCCCATTTCAGACAGGCCCAGCTCTGGTCATTGCAGATGAAAAACTCTCTAACTTTCAAGCAAAACAAAATCACGTCTTGAACAAACAAGGAAAATACCCCCACAGAATGGAAATAACAAATATCTGCTGTGAAATGTGCAGGGACTGTGGGTACTTCCTGTCACCCAGGGGTGTCCCAGTGGCCGCATGCTTCTTCCTTGTCCCCCGTTGGGAGTCGGTCATGCACAGCACCGCTGCGGGGTCAGGAATGACTGTCTTGCCTGGGGGGCCAGCACCCCGGCCTCCTGACCGTCTGCTCCTCCCTCTGTCCCTGCCGCTGCTTCCGGAAGTTCCCGGTTGATTCACCTCAGGGTGCCTTCCCTGGTGGGAACCTGAGCTGCCGCCGCCTCCTGTGGCCAGTTGTCCCCCTACCCCGGCCCAGAGCAGCTGGTGAGAGCTGGATAGAATCAGGTTCCCTTGCACACAGGCCTCACGTATAGAGGCAGCTGCGGATGTCAGCAGATCCAGTCGGGAGATTTGAACTCGGTTCGCTGCCCCGCCCAGGCACTGTGAGCAATGCCTGCTGCCTCCCTGAAGCCCAACACTGGGGACTTGGCGCCGGCCGCTGGGACTTTCTGTTCCTGGGGGAAGGGGAGAGTTGGGGGAGGGGCTATACCCAGCCTCCTAACCACCTCCAGCCCAGGGTCCCAGTGTGGCGTTTGCTGCAAGGCTTCAGAAACACTGTCGGTCACCAGTCCAAGGAAGAGGAAACGCCTCCAGGGTCCACTGGCTGACAGGGGCGACCTCAGAGTCTCCATTCGCCCAGGTATTTGCTGTCGTTGTTTGGCTGGGGAAGTTGTCCAGTTTGTTCTGTCCTTCCTCTGCTGTGGTACAGATGTGCTCTGCAGGCCCCAGTGGGCTGCCGTGCGCGAGGTCAGCCAACTTCTCACGGGGTGGCTGTTGCAACGTCACCCTCTCGGCTTGCTGTCCGGGAGGTGGCAGGGCTCGCGCAGGCCTTGGACAGGCCCAGCAGATCTGTCTTCTCTCGCCAAGCAGGAACCCACGGCTCCCTGCCCCTCCTGCGTCCCCTGGCAACAGCCTGCAGCTGGCCCGGGGTCGGGGGACCCTTGTTGGGTGGCGGTGGTTCACTCCGTGCTGGGAGCTGTAGAGGGTGTCCTGATTTCTTCATTTTGTTGTTTCTTTTACTTTTCCTCTCTCTCTCTCTTTTTTTTTTTGTTAAAGATTTATTTATTTTTATTACAAAGTCAGATATACAGGGAGGCGGACAGACAGAGAGGAAGATCTTCCATCCGATGATTTACTCCCCAAGTGACCACAACGGCCTGTGCTGCGCCGATCCAAAGCCAGGAGCCAGGAACCTCTTCTGGGTCTCCCACACGGGTGCAGGGTCCCAGAGCTTTGGGCCGTCCTCGACTGCTTTCCCAGGCCACAAGCAGGGAGCTGGATGGGAAGTGGAGCAGCGTGGATTAGAACCTGTGCCCATATGGGATCCCAGGCGTGTTCAAGGTGAGGACTTCAGCTGCTAGGCCACGCCACCGGGCCCCTTTTCTTGTTTTTAAAAATATTTATTCATATTTGTGAAGGGAGAAGAGAGAGAAGAGAATACATGTGCTTCCCAAATGCAACAGACGGCAGGAGCAGGCAGGAGCAGGGCTAGAAGCCGGGGCTAGGACTTCATGCCAGGTCCCTATGGGTGGCCCACATGTGCCTGCTGCAGGCTTTGTCATTGCCTTCCAGCCCCTGGATGTGGCACAGGATCCCTAAGAGCCGCTCCCATGGAGGCCCACAGCTAACAGCACTGACCCTAGACAACGTGCCTTGGAATGCCAACCTCCAAATGTAACGCAGTCACATCACACTTAAGTGTGTAATATTTGTATCAATCAGCAGACAACTTGACCTGGTCTACTGGAAGGTGCTATTACAGTGGGGATTAAAAGACAGCCAGGGGGCCTGGAGCCGTGGCCTAGCAGCTAAAGTCCTCGCCTTGAACACCAGGATCCCATATGGGTGCCAGTTCTAATCCTGGCAGCCATGCTTCCCATGCAGCTCCCTGCTTGTGGCCTGGGAAAGCAGCCGAGGACGGCCCAGGGCCTTGGGACCCTGCACCTGTGTGGGAGACCCAGAGGAAGTCCCTGGCTGGCCGTTGTGGTCACTTGGGGAGTGAATCAGCGGACGGAAGATCTTCTCTACTCTGTGTATATCTGACTTTGCAATAAAAATAAATAAATCTTTGAAAAGAAAAAAAAAAGTCAGCCAGGGCAGGGCAGACTGCCATAGCTAATTCAGCCAAGGCACTGCTTCAGGTGGGGCACCGGCGCTTCTGGGGTTTCTACTTCTCTTGTAGGTTGGTCTGTGTTGGCATAGCACCAACTACAGCATCCCATGTAGCCACGGTTTTGAGTCCTGGCTGCTCCACTCTGCATCCGGCTCCAAGCCAAGGTGCTTGGGGAAACAAGAGGACGGCCCAAAGCTGTGGGACCCTGGGCTCGCGTGGGAGACGCAGAAGCTCCTGGCTTCTGGCCTTGGACCGGCTCAGCTCCAGCCATTGGAGCCACTTGGGGAATGAACCAGCAAATCAGAGATCCTTCTTTGTAAAAATAAAAAAAGAACCGACACCCCCGGGAACCCCTGGGGTTCAGGTGGCAGTAGCACAGCTCTGGGCTTCCCCCAAAGTTCCCGCGGTCACAGGGTTGCTTCCTCGTGGCGTTCTCCTGCCGCCGGGCCTGCAGCGGGGTGCCCTCGGTGTTGCTGGGGTCCCTGGGCTCCAGGCCGTGGGTGGGCTCAGCAAGGGCCAGCGCACTGGTCCGCCCCGGGCAGGGCGCAGCGTGGGCACCTGAGTCAGGGCTGCCGCCATGCAGAGCTGCCAGGAGTTCAGAGGCGACAGGCACAAGCCACAGGGCACTCTGCACGGCCTCTGGCCTGCCCTGCCCTTCAGTGGCCGGACGTGACCTTGGGCCCCTGTGCGCGCCACACCCGCGCGGACAGGCGCGTCCTCCCGAAACCCGAAACCCGCCCGGTTCCGGGGCCGGGGGAGGCTCCGGTGATCCCGCGGGCGCAGGCGCAAAACCGGGGGCGTGGCCTCCGTGGATGGGCGTGGCCTGGGTGAGCCCTTGGACCCAGGCGTGAAACTAGGAGGTAGGGCGTGCGCAGGCGCAAGGCCCGAAGGCGTTGCGTGCCGGGGGCGTGGCTGTCCTGAGTTGGGGAAGTGGGCGGGGCTTTACGAGCGAGCACGTGTGCGCAGCCGCGAAGCCGGGAGGTGGCACTTGACGGGGACGTGGCTGTTCTGTCAGGGAGGGTAGGCGTGGTCTAGGGGAACGAGTGCGCGTGCGCAGGCACAAACGCTGAGGAGGCGCGTGCCGGGGGCGTGGTCATCATGGGTGGGCGTGGCCTGGGTGCGTGCGCCGGCGACGACCAGAGCAGCGGCGCGTGCCGGCCTTGGGTCTGTGCGCGCGTGCGCGCGGCACGGGGGGCGGGGCCCGGAGCCGGCTGAGGCGTGCGGCGGCGGCGGGCGGCGGGACACCGAGACACCGAGACACCGAGACACCGAGCTGCCGGACACCGGGCCCCGGGCCGCTGGACACGGAGCTGCCGGACACCGGGCACCGGGCCGCTGGACACGGAGCTGCCGGACACCGGGCCCCGGGCTGCTGGGCACGGAGCAGCCGGACACCGGGCCCCGGGCCGCGGGACACGGAGCTGCCGGACACCGGGCCGCACCGGGACGCCCAGCCGGCAGCATGGAGGAGGACGACACCTATGGTCAGTGCAGCCGCCCCTGGCGCCTGGTGGCACGTGTGGGCCGTGCGCGGCGGTGCGGGACGCCGGGCTCCGGGCGCTGGCCCTCGGCAGGCCGGGGCGGCCGAGAGTCGCTGGAGGACGGGGCTTGGGGCGCCCTCGGGGCCGGCCAGGGGGGTGCGCCCCGGTCCGGTGCTTTGTTCGGTTGGGCAGGCTCCTGCTGTCCCTCAAAGTAGTTGTGAAGCGGCCGGGGTTGCCGGAGGTTGTCGGCGAGGCTTTAGTTCATTTATTAGCCTTTTGCTTCAGGACCGGAACAGGTGGCGAGCTTTTGCCGACTGGGCGGCAGGTGCAAACACAGCGGGACGGAGGGTTGCCGAGGGGGCCCGAGCCCCGGCCGGCCCCTTGGATGGTCGGAGCCGGCCCTGCGGCGCTGCGCTGGCCACCTGTCACAGGGTCATGAGTGACTGGCCTGGCTGGCCCTTGGCGCGCGGGCTCCCTGCGCGTGTGCAGGGTGATGGCCCCTTCTGTGGCTGTGCGTGCCTGCTGGCTGGCCTGGAGGACCACTGCTGCATGAGCCCCCCGCTCTGCCTGCGGTGCTTCGTGCTGTTTTCCCTGCCCCTTGTCGGGGTCCCCGCATGCCCCATCCTCTTGCTCCCTGGCCAGCCAGGGTGCTTTCGGGGACCAGCGGCTTCTGAGGTGGTATCCCCTTTACCGCCTGGCCCGGCCTGCCTTCCCCTTGGGAGGGGGTCCCTGGGCTGCTCTGACGGACCCGCCACAGCGGGTGATCTGCAGGCCTGTGCTCCCCTCTCCCTCGAGGAGGGTGGGCTCGCCGGGGCTTAAGGCTGTGCCAGGTTGGGGAGCCGGTGTAGGAAGTGAGAAGTTTGTTCTCCTTTACACAGGAATAATTATAAACATCTGTGTTGAAAGAACCAGGAAGTGCTAGTTCAAGGAGAGTGTGCTGGCAGGGCCATCCCACAGGAAGTGCCTGCCCGGGTGGGGCGGGCTGAGGAAGCAGGACTCACTCGCGTGGGTTAAACCTGTGGGGGCACTATGTAAAAAACCCCAAAACAAACAAAAAACCCCGAACGTCCTCGTGTTAGTGGGGTTTGTCCCTCACCCAGGGGTTCGTGAGATCCGAGGGGTCTGCCTCGGACACTGGCCGCTGCCCCAGCATCGTTTCTGTAAGAGAGACACGTTGTGGTTTCCAGGCTGCGCAGCTTGGGGAGCAGGGACTGGAGAGGATGCATGTCTGTCCGTGCTGTGTGCTCTGCTTCCTGCTGAGGGAGTCGGCTTCCTTTAGCACAGAGAATCTGTTAGGAGTTCCCAAGGTCTTCAGATGGAGGGAAAGTTACTTCTTACAAACGTGCCTGCCGGATGGCCTGAGCTGCTGGTCCTTTCCGTTCCTCCGCCGGCGCCAGAGTCTCTATTCCGCTTCCAGACTGGCTGTGTGACCCAGCAGGGCAGGAACTGACATAGGGATCTGCTTCAGCAGCGTGAGGAACTTCGGCTGGTGCAGGAAGACACGCACAGTGCACACCTGAGGCACGCGAGGAGGGGCTGCTAGGGCCAGGGGCCCAGAAAGAAACCCCTGCCGTGCCTTCCCCGCCCCGTGCCTTCCGCTGGAGGCCTTTGGGCATCCTTGACTCTGTGATGGGGACCGTCCTGTGTGTGTGTGCCATCTAGAGCTGCCGTCATTGCAGGGCCGGGGCCCAGGGGCCTGGCGAGGGCAGTGTGTGGGCAGAAAGGGCAGTGGGCACGGCCTGGGGTGCGGCACCGCGTGTTCTTTATGATTTTGGACGGAGGGAGGGCTGGTCGTACTGGACCGGGGACTGGGGGAGCTGCGTGTGGTTACTGTGAAGGCTGAGCAGGAAAAATCACTTGTAAACTTAGTTTTCTTTGAGACTTTTGGAATTGGTGTGTTTATGGAAAGCTTGAGTTTTTTATTTTGCTTTGTTTTTTGTTTTTTTTTTTTTAGATTTATTTTTATTATTTTTTTTTTATTGGAAAGGCGGATATACAGAGAGGAGAGAGAGAGAGGAAGATCTTCCGTCCGATGATTCACTCCCCAAGTGAGCGCAACGGGCCGATACTATGCCGATCCGAAGCCAGGAGCCTCTTCCGGGTCTCCCACACGGGTGCAGGGTCCCAAAGCTTTGGGCCGTCCTCGACTGCCTTCCCGGGCCACAGGCAGGGAGCTGGAAGGGAAGTGGGGCTGCCGGGATTAGAACCAGTGCCCATATGGGATCCCGGGCGTGCGAGGCGAGGACCTTTAACCACTTGCGCCACCGCGCCGGGCCCTAGTTTTTTGTTTTTTAAAGACTTATTTACATATGGAGAAAGATCTTCCATCTGCTGGTTCACTTCCTCATGGCCACAAGCAGGAAGCTGAGCTGGTGTGAAACCAGGAGCCACGAGCTCCCACGCAGGCGCAAGGTCCCAAGGACTTGAATTATCCACTGCTTTCCCATGCCAGAGTGGGGAATTGGGTGGGAAGTGGAGCTGCTGGGACTTGAACAGGCGCCTTTAGATTCCGGTGCTGTAGGGGAGGGTTGGATGCTGGCCCTGCTGCTTGCCTGTCCTCTCCCACCCCCGCCCCCAGCGGCTTGCACTGGCATCCATATGGAATTTCCAACACGACAGAGGATGGGTGGTGTATCAACACTGGCCCCTGGCAAGTGTTTATTCCTCGTTCCTCTATAAATACTGACGTGACTGGCTGTGTTCGTTTTCCTCTTGGTAGCCCACTACATCGTCGGCAGATCACTGCTCAGGACGCTGTGAGATCCCTACCCAGTTCTCGGTTGCAAGGGGAAGAGGAGGGAGCTGGATGGGAAGTAGGGCAGCAGGAATGGGATCCAGTGCCTGTGGGATGCTGCGAGGTGAGAGATGTGCCAGTGGCGTTGGGTCTTCACCAGACAGCACCAGAATCACCTGCTTGGACAAAGTTGCTGACCTCGCAGTGCGCTTTGGACAGTCACGCCTGGGACGCAGCGTCCACCCCTGCCCTGGTGCTGCAGGAGAGATGGGCTTTGGCATCGCTGTGCCCCCAGAGCACGTGTGGTGCCCAGGTTGCAGGGAGGAGGGAGGCAGTTCCTGGCACGAGGGAGTGGGGGTGACTTGGGCTTTCTCTTGAGCCCTTCCTCCCAAACAGAGAAAGAGAAGCTTTTCCTCTGCGTGTGTGCCGTGCTGGTCCTTCTGCGTACTCTCCCACAGGCCGTGGCTGCCTGGGTGATTGGCTTTTGTGAGAAAGGACACGGTCTAAGGGCTTTCTTAGAGAATCTGGGACCTCAGGTAGCCATGATGGTACCCTGCAGAGCCTCTGAGGTGGTCCCGGGTGGTCCTGGGTGGGCCGTGAGGGGTAAGCAGCCTGGGAGATCTTGATCTGTGGTTCCCCTGTATACAGCTTAGCTGGTTCTGCATGGACCAGTGTCAGGGCAAGTGGGCCACCCATGAGGGTTAGTGCGTGAAAGCGTCTGTTTTTAAGGTAACTTAATGGTCACAAGGTAGTGCTTCGTTACACTCAGTGAGTACTAGCTAGGCTGGAAAGAGGCTTACAGAGAATATTTGTGTGTTATATACAGGCGATTTTATAGAGGTTAATGGCTTTCTTACTTAGACTTTGTTTATTGGAAAGAGATTTCTTACTGTACTGGTTTGGCCCTTCTGCCAGTGGGCAAAACTGGGCTGCATGGGCGGATGGCAGGAGCCAGGAAGGCCTTCCCAGTCATGCCCCTGGCTGCTTTCCCAGGAGTGTTAGCAGGGATGAGGAGATGGCCTCAGTTCAGGGGTGAGCAGCACATGTGGTGGGTCACTTGTAGGATGTGGGGAACAGATCTGTGGGTGTACTGCTGGCTGGCCGCACAAAGGTTGAAAAGCCTTTGGCAAGGGAGCTGTGTGACTGTGGAGTCCTCCCTCCCTCCAGTGGAGTCCTCCCTCCTGTTGAGTCCTCCCTCCCTCCTGTTGAGTCCTCCCTCCCTCCCTCCCTCCAGTGGAGTCCTCCCTCCAGTGGAGTCCTCCCTCCAGTGGAGTCCTCCCTCCTTCCCTCCCTCCCTCCCTCCCTCCCTCCAGTGGAGTCCTCCCTCCAGTGGAGTCCTCCCTCCTGTTGAGTCCTCCCTCCCTCCCTCCCTCCCTCCAGTGGAGTCCTCCCTCCTTCCCTCCCTCCCTCCCTCCAGTGGAGTCCTCCCTCCCTCCTTCCCTCCCTCCCTCCCTTCTTCCCTCCCTCCAGTGGAGTCCTCCCTCCCTTCCTCCCTCCCTCCCTCCAGTGGAGTCCTCCCTCCAGTAAAGTTCTCCCTCCCTCCCTCCCTCCCTCCCTCCCTCCCTTCTTCCCTCCCTCCAGTGGAGTCCTCCCTCCCTTCCTCCCTCCCTCCCTCCAGTGGAGTCCTCCCTCCAGTAAAGTTCTCCCTCCCTTCTTCCCTCCCTCCCCTCCCCTCCCTCGCTCCAGTGGAGTCCTCCCTCCTTGCACTCGCCCCACCCTTGCCTGAAGGTGAGCATCTTGGAGAGTGTAGCTTCTGGGGCAGGTGCTGGCCGGAGCCTTGTGGCCCTGCACCCTGCCTGCGCTCTCCTGCAGTTGTGTGAGAAGGCGGAGAGCTGCTCAGGAATGCCCAGAGGTGAGCGCACATCGGGGAGGCTGCCGCTCCTGCAGTGCTGCTCCTGCCTGCCCCGACTCCCGGAAGGCACGCTGCAGGCAGGGTGGCTCACCATCTCCTGCGATGTGACGTCATGTCTTCCTGTGGAGTGAGGTGGCTGTCACTGAGTCCTGAAGGAAGGGTTGGGCTCACACCTTCCTGAGCAGAGTATGTCTGTCTTTTCCACCTCTTTTTTTCTTAAGGCTTGAAGAAGCTTCCATTTCAGAAGCCCGCCCTTTGATGGTGTGTCCAGTCTGCTTGTCATCAGCGATGCAGGGTGTGGATGATGGCCATTCACAAAAAAGGCCTCGGGGTCTGGTGTGGTAGCTTGGTGGCTGTAGTCCTGGCCTTGAATGTTCCGGGATCCCATATGGGTGCTGGATCATATCCTGGCTGCCCCACTTCCCATCCAGCTCCCTGCTTGTGGCCTGGGAAAGCAGTCTTGGGACCCTGCACCCACATGGGAGACTTGCAAGAAGCTCCTGGCATTGGATCGGCTCAGCTCTGGCCATTGCGGCCACTTGGGCAGTGAGTCAGTGGATTGAAGATCCTTCTGTCTCTTCTCTGTATATCTGAGTTTCCAATAAAAATCAATAAATCTTAAAAGAAAATAAATGTCCTTCTCATAGTGTCTCATAAGCTTGGTTCCCACGGTTTTGTAGCTGCTCAGTTGGTGAGCACTGGTGAGCACCCCGCACTGCGTGCTCCCTGTCCTGGGTGCTTGCGGGTGAGCTGGTAGGAGCGTGTCAGAGAGGATGTGGCGAGTATTGCGAGTATTGCGTGAGGAGAGCAGTGCTGGACGAAGCTGGGCCAGGTGGGGAGTCCCCGGAGGAAGTGGCCTGTGGGCTGGTGTTGAAAAGAGGCAGAGGGGACGGATAGCGGTGGGACGTGTGAGGTCAGTTTGTCCCTCTGGGGTACTGCAGGTGTTTCTGTGGGCCTGGAGGTTGGGGTGTGAGGTGGGAGGAGGCCGAGAGAGGCTGGGGGGAGAGAGAGGGGCCGGGCCGGGGAGGGAGAGGGGCCGGGCCGGGGAGGGAGAGAGGCCGGGCCGGGGAGGGTGCTGCTGTTCCGGCTTCCCTGGATCACAAAGAGTCACCAGGGGTTTGAAGGGGTGTTTCCTGGTGCTGACTTTGCGTCTCAGGAAAGTTTCTCTGACTTGGGTGTTCACCTTCGCAGTGGAGCAACCCTTAGGGAGTTGTTGCCACCTGGCAGGGGAGAAGGCCAGCTTATTGAGAGTGGGACAGGAGAGGCAGCTGCCAGGGCCACGTGGGATCTGGGTCCTGGTGCCTGGGAGGGTGTAGCTGCTAGGGGCTGAAGGAGCCCTCGTGCAGTGTGTGCCAGGCCCCTGGCCCTGGCCTGCTGCTCTCCCCTGAGAGTGTCTGGCTGTGGGTGTAGAAGTTCAGTCTGCGTGTCCCATGGGGTGTTGTGGGCCTGTTGGGACCGTTGGTCCTGCAGGGCTTGTCAGGGCCACGTGGCTGGGACCCTGCACGCACCTGCAGGTGTCTGGCAAGATGCCATCTTTGTCATATTGCCGTGGAAGAGCACGCAGAGGAGGACGTCTGATAGAGACCAGGAAGTCTGTGCATGTAATATTCAGCCAGCTTCAGATGGCAAGAGAGGGGCAGGAGGCGGCAGAGGGAGGACGGAGAGAGGGGCAGGAGGACGGAGAGGGGCAGGCGGCGGCAGAGGGAGGACGGAGAGAGGGGGGCAGGAGGACGGAGAGGGGCAGGCGGCGGCAGAGGGAGGACGGAGAGAGGGGGGCAGGAGGACGGAGAGGGGCAGGAGGACGGAGAGAGGGGGGCAGGAGGACGGAGAGGGGCAGGAGGACGGAGAGGACGGAGAGGGGCAGGCGGCGGCAGAGGGAGGACGGAGAGAGGGGGCAGGAGGATGGAGAGAGGACGGAGAGAGGGGGGCAGGAGGACGGAGAGGACGGAGAGAGGACGGAGAGGACGGAGAGGGGCAGGCGGCGGCAGAGGGAGGAGGGTTCTGGTTTTCAGTGGGCGGTCCTTTGAGATGGCCGCTTGACCTTGGTGCAGCTGTGGAAATCCCCGTGCCCAGTCCTGTGCAGGGCAGCGTCCCAGCAGGAGAGCGCTCACTTCTCACTTTGCTTGTCGGTTTGTGCGCAGCAGCTGCGGCATGTGTGTTGAGAGAAGGGTCGGGGTGGGGGGAGGGGGAGAGAGAGAGAGAGCACGCAGCGAGAGATCGCCTATGTGCTCATCGCTCCCCGGATGCCCGCGATGGCAGGTCCAAAGCCAGGAGCTTCTAGGTGCCCCTGTGGGTGCAGAAACCAGTATTGCAGGCCAGCTGCTTAACGTGCTGTGTCGTGAGGGCCCAGCTACTCTGCCTTTTGGTCTAGCTTGCCATTGGTGCCTACGCTGAGAGGAAGAGATGGCTCAAGTACTGTGCCTTGCTATAGTTGGATACTTTCATGGTTGAACCTGTCTTACTGGTTATTAAACAGTTGACGCTGAAAGAACCATTGTTAATCTTTGGATCAAGATTTGAAGAGTTGGGGTCAGTGTGGTTGTGTGGTGGGTTAAGCTGCTGCCTGTGACACTGGTGTCCTGCGTGGGTGCTGATTTGAGTCTTGGTTGTTCCACTTCCCATCAGCTCCCTGCCCCTGAGCCTGGGAAGGCAGGGAAAGATGCCCAAGATACCAGCACAGGACACCGGGGTATAGGGTCTGGCCCTGCCCTGGCCGTTGCAGCCACGTGGGGAGAAGCAGGGGATGCAAGATATTCTTTCTCTCTCTGCCTTGTTTCTCCTCCTCCTCTCTGTTACTCTTGCTTTCAAATAAATAAGTAAATAAATCTTTTTAAATACCCCAGGTGTTTGCAGGCAGGCAGCTTCCCTGTCTCATAGAAGTTGTAGTTGGAGGTGCAGGTTCCTCCAGGGCCTCTGCTACCGGGAGATGTGGGTGGATCCAGAGCCAGGCGGGTTCTGTCGCCAGGCGCCCAGAGCACTTGGGAAGTCCCGGTAGCTAGGTAGCTAGGGGCAGGTGGGCATGGTGGCCCTGCTGCCCACACACGCCTGGGCGGAGCCTGCCTCCTGGTGTCCTGACCGTCTCACCTCTGTCCCTCACTGGAGCACTTTAACGGGCCACCAGTACAGCAGCCCCAACTGCACTGCCAGCCTGGGGAGCTTGTGTCTGGCCAGGGGCGAGGCCGCTGCTTGCTGGACTGGTGAGGACTGGTCAGGACTGGAGGCTCATGCTGCCCAGGGTGCTGAGTCTGCAGTCAGGCAGTTGGCAGCCAGGCTGTGCGCCGGCTCCCGGGGCTGCAGACATGGGTCCTTGATCACCGCCTCCCTGTTGTTCATATGGCTGCTCTCTGCAGGGCCAGGGCCGAGGCTGTGGGTTTTGTTTTAAAGATTTATTTACTTTTTCTTGGAAAGGCAGATTTACAGAGAGAAGGAGAGACAGCAAGATCTTTCGTCCACTCGTTCCCTCCCCAAGTGACTGCAATGGCCAGAGCTGAGCCAATCTGAAGCCAGGAACTTCTGGGTCTCCCATGCAGGTGCAGGCTCCCAAGGCTTTGGGCCGTCCTTCCCTGCTTTCCTAGACCACAAGCAGGGAGCTGGATGGGAAGTAGAGCAGCTGGGATTAGAACCTGAGCCCATATGGGATCGTGGCTCGTGGAAGGTAAGCATTTATCCTCTGGGGTACCGCGCCGGGCCTGGCTGTGGTCACAGGGCCCTTGTCTGCTTCGCTGGGGACACCAGTGTTGGCCTGTGCTGCCGCCTGCCCTGCCCCTGTTTCTGCTCCTGCTGGACCGCCACTCTTGGCAGGACAGTAGCCTGGCATCACTGTGGATTGGACGGAGCGTTGGGAGTCCTTCTGGTTGTCTGGCCGGGAGCCGGTGCCCCATGGCCTGAGGAGCCCTGACAGACTTCCGGTCGTTTTCCTGTGAATCAGAAGCTTGCATGCAGGTTCCTACTGTCTCAAAAGAAACAGGAACTCCGCTTAGACTTTTTAAATTTCTTTTTTCCTCCCCTCTCCGCCCTCCCCCTCTGCTCCGCCCTCCCCCTCCCCCTCCCCCCTCCTCCCTCCCCTCTCCTCCTGCCCCTCCTCCCCCTCCTCAGGTTGTTGGGCGATCTTTCTCACATGGCCTCCCTCGGACTTGCATCTCCCTCATGTGCTCTTTATTTTTCTTGTGTGTTTCTTATGTTTTACTTAAGGAAAGGCGGAGAGGAGATGGAGAACTCCCATCCGCTCTCCTCAGGGACCATCCAGCTGGGCTAGCCCAGGTGAAGCCAGGAGCCAGGAGTCCTGAGACTCCCACGGGGTGGCCTGGACCCAACTACACAGGGAGTTCCCTGCCGTGTGCCAGGGTTGACGTTAGTGGGAGGTTGGCATTGGGGTGGGTTGGGCCTTGAAGCCTGTGCTAGCGCCGTGTGCCCTCGCGCAGCTCTGCCCTGGGTGTGCCCGGCGAGGGCAGGCAGTTAAAGCTTGCAGCCGCTGTGTGTGCCTGACCCGAGGCGGGGTGGCGCTTACCCCTCCTGCGGCAGGGCACGGCGATGGCCTGGGGCCACGGGCCTGGGGCCATGGGCCTGGACAGGAAGCCGCGGCGGGGACCCTGGCGGCTTGGCATGGTGTGTGTGACTGCTTTCCCAGTCAGCAAACTTTTCTTTGTTTCTTTTTTACCTTGCTGTCTGGAGGTTGTGCTAACTTGCACTCTAAGCAGCTCTTAAGAATGGAGGTCCAAGTTTCTGGATAAGTACCGTCGTGGCGTCATTCTTGTCTCTGCGCTTGGTCTCCCGTTTTCGTCTTTGTTTGTTTTAAAAGTTTATTTATCTGGAAGGTGGAGTGACAGAGTGACAGATCTCCCATCTGCTGATGCATTCCCAGACGGCCGAGAAGCCGGGGCCGGGCCAACGCCAGGAGCCTGGAGCTTCCTCCAGGTCTCTCACGGGGCCAGAGGGTCTGGCCCAAGTAGCGTCTTTGTCCACTGCTTTCCCAGGTGTGTGGAGGTGCAGCAGCCCCAGGCTTTGAAATGACCCCGTGACAGCTGCCGGGGTCGCTGTGGCAGTTTAACCTGGTGCACCACAGTGCTGTCTTGGGAGAGACCTTTGGTTTTTTTTTTTTTTTTCCAAACGGATCCCAAGTTCCTTGTATAATGATATTATTATTGTTTTTTAAAGATTTATTCATTTTTATTGGGAAGGCAGATTCATAGAAGACAAGACAGACAGGAAGATCTTCCTATCCACTGATTCACTCCCCAAGTGACTGCAGCAGTCAGAGCTGAGGCAGTCTGGAGCCAGGAGCCACGAGCCTGTTCCGGGTCTCCCATGCAGGTTCAGGTCCCAAGGCTTTGTGCTGTCCTTGACTGCTTTCCCAGGCCATAAGCAGGGAGCTGGAAGTGGACAAAAATGGGTACCCATATGGGATCCCAGTGCATGCAAGATGAGGACTTTAGCCACCAGGCTACCACGCTGGGCCTGGATATCTACTTTAAATTAAAAAAAAAATCAGTTGATAGAGAGAAAACTATATAGGTATAGTTGCTTTGTGCAGTGTCTTCTAAGATAGAGAAAACTATATAGGTGATTTTACGTAGGTAAAATCACTTCAGATTTATATTCTTTAAAGGTTATTATTATTTTTTTATTTGAAAGGCAAAGAGACAACTACTCTGTTTTCTGCCTCATTCCCCAAATGCCTGTGCCAGTTGCAGCGAAGTTGGGGCCAGGAGCATGTGACGCGTGTGCCATCCAGCCTGGCTGGAGGCAGAGGCAGGCACCAGGCGTTCCTTCAGCGTGTCTCAAGGGGCCACCTGCCCTGCACACGGCCTCGTCTCATTTATGAGGAAAAGCTGAATCTGTAAACACTTATTTGGGCGTCAGAGACAGGCGCTCCTGCCTGCTGCTCCCAGGAAGGAGTGAGGCTGGAGACCTGAGCAGTCCCGTCTCCCCCGTGGCAGCAGGACCCACGGGTGTTGACTCCGCTCCCGCCCAAGGCACGCGTTTGCACAGGTCTGAAATTGGGAGGACAGATGGACTCAAACCAAGGCACTAGGAGGACAGGGTGACAGAGAGGGACACACGGATCTTCCACCTGCCGGCTCATGTGAGAATGGCTGCATTCAGGCATGGCTGAAGCTGGGAGCCCAGAGCTCTACCAGGGACCCCCGACCAGGCACCTGTTAGCAGGGAGCTGGGCAGGAGGGCAGTGCCCTGATACCCGCTGTGGGCGTCCTAACTACTAGTTTAATGGCCATAGTGCCATTTCCCCAAAGTGGTATTTTTTTCCCAGTTATTTGAAGATTGTTATCAGTAAATTTGGATCACGGTGCTGTTTTTAATGTGACATCTACATACTGACCTTGGGTAAATCTGAAAAATATTTATTTTTGCTGGGTTGCTGCAGTCACACCATGAACTGGGATCCTCTAGGGAAAGATGTAGAAATGGATGAATGAATGCACAAATACAAACACACAGACGGACATGTTTTTGGCCAGGTCAGAGATCGTTTCCTTCCTGTCCTGTGCTGTCCCCAGTGCAAGGGGCCGCGTGTGTCCTGACAGCGGCAGGCGCCGGCTGAGGGCCTGTCTCCGTCTGTCACCTGGGCAATCCCGCAGCTTTGCTTTAGGCCACTCCGAGTTCCCCTTAGACAGTTGCGAGTTTCAAACAGGATTTTAAGGAGAGGCTCAACAAATCAAAGAAGAAAAAGAACAGAAAAACCTTTCACGTTTATTATAGCTATAAAGTTTGTCTACCTCCTAGTTCTTCAGGTGTGTTTGTGGTTTTCTGTGTTGTTGGCTTGAAGAAACCTCGTTCCTTGGTGCTGCTGCTGTTGCTATGCAGCCGGATGGCGCCAGCCTCAGAGCCCTGTGTGTGCAGTGGGGAGGCACCGACCACAGAGGCCACCTGGCAGGCACGGGTGTTTCCGGGCGCAGGAGACCCTTGGCCTGTCCGGGGGCCGAGCTGCTTTGCGCAGTGTCTTCCAAGTAAACTGCAGCCTCCCCGGAGGCAGCTGGTGTGTTTTCTAAGTAGAGCCGTCCAGCCGGTGTGCTGTACCGTTCCTACTCTGCTTGTGGGCAAACTAGAAAGAAAATAGTGTGGACATTTTCGACGAAGTAGAGAAGAGCACGTTAGGCCTCCAAGAGCCGTCCCCGCAAGCACATGGGGTTCCACGTGTATTACCACACATTTACCTGTCAGGGTTCTTTCTGGAAAATGTAGGATGTAGGATGCTTTTATAGCTTGATCTTTAAAACAAACAAACAAATAAAAATCATTGCTATTGAAATTCGCAGATGTGCCAGGTTATGTGGCATCCGTAGCGAAGGAGCGACACCAACAGACGGCCACGTAGCAAGCAAGGGAGCCTGCCCCGAGTCTCAGTGACCCGGTGGGCTCAGTGGTGACTCTGGGTGTACCAGGTTGGTGTGTGGCTAAGGAACCGGAGACCAGGGATGCAGTGCCTTGGGCAGCAGGCAGCAGGCCAGCCAGGGCTCTTTCTTGGGAAGGAGCTTGTCTGCTTTCGGTCGCTGGCTGCAGGAAGGCGGTCAGCGCTTGCAGGGTGGCCTGCTCTGCGCCTGCGTGCAGGGTGGCCCGGTCAGCGCTTGCAGGGTAGCCTGCTCTGCGCCTGCGTGCAGGGGCTCGGGGGGCCAGTGCCGTGTGATATAGATACTCCGTAGTTCAGTTAGTCATTTCTTTTAAAATACATTTTTAAAAATTTACTATTTTCATTGGATCCTCTGTAAAGGTAGATTTACAGAAACAAGGAGAGACAGAAAGATTTTCCATCTGCTGGCTCAGTCCCCAAGTGGCTACAAAGGCCAGAGCTGAGCCGATCTGAAGCCAGGAGCCAGGAGCTTCTTCCGAGTTCCCATATGGCATAGGGTCCCAAACACTTGGGCCATCTTCCACTGCTTTCCCAGGCCCCAAGAAGGGATGGGAAGTGGAGCAGCCGGGATACAGACCAGTGTCCACATGGTTCGCGCTTGCAGGTGGAAGATAAGCCATTTGAGCCCCCATGCTGAACGTGGCTGGGAAAGCAGTGGCAGATGCTCAGCTGCTTGGGCCCCTGATCCTTGGGGGCTTGTTGGTTTGGCCCAGCTATCTCTATCTCTGTAACCCCGGCTTTCATATAAATAAATCTTTTTGAAAAATCAGCCTTCACATGTAAAAGAAGCTTCCATGTGGGTCAACTGACAGAAACGCCGCTCTAGTTTCGTAGGAGTCTGGCTCTGTGTGTCGTCTACGGCCATACCACCCTGAACGCGCCTGATCCAGGAGTCTGGCTCTGTGTGTCGTCTGCGGCCATACCACCCTGAACGCGCCTGATCTAGGAGTCTGGCTCTGGGCGGTTCCCTGGGAGCAGTGGTTTGTTGGTCACCAATCCAGTATGCGTGGTGACTCGGCGGGACAGAGCTGCTGCGCGGGATGACGGCGGCCAGGCACGCCCCATGGCCCTTCAGTATGGGTTAGTCAGTAAATTACATAAAATATCCAACGCTTCATTAAAGCTTGGCTATGTCGGCCCACACGGTGGCCTAGCAGCTAAAGTCCTGGCCTTGAACATGCCAGGGTCCCATGTGGGTGCCTGGTTCTAATCCCGGCAGCTCCGCTTCCCATCCTGCTCCCTGCCTGTGGCCTGGGAAAGCAGTCGAGAACGGCCCAAAGCCTTGGGACCCTGCACCCGCGTGGGAGACCTGGAAGAGGTTCCTGGTTCCTGGCTTCAGATCAGCACAGCACTTGCCATTGCGGCCACTTGGGGAGTGACTCATCGGATGGAAGATCTTCCTCTCTGTCTGTCCGCCTCCCTGTATATCTGACTTTGTAATAAAATAAATCTAAAAAAATATATATTAAAAAAAAAAAAAGAAAGAAAGAAAGCCTTCTCAGAAATAGCTTGTTTGTGCAGACTTATTGTGGTGGCATTATGTTGTTACCTGGGGGTTGGGGGTGTGTGTGCCTGTGTGTGTTGTTACCCTTTGTGTGTGTGTATTTCTTCCCCGTACTGGGAAACGAGGAGGTGGCTGTTTCACTAACACATCCAGGAGGGCTTTGGCCAGGCTGGCCTGTGTGCTGCCCGCCACCTTCCTGCCGGGACAGGACCTGGGTGTGGTGTCACTCTCAGCCTTGTTGTCCTGTGACGGTGTCAGCTGAGTGGAAGGATGGGTGGGGTGGCCCAGTTTTGTAACTTGGCCTTGTGGTTTCACAGAGAGCAGAGCGCCCTGTAATTAGGACAGCAGCAGGAGAGCAGGGGCGCCGGAAGGGGTGGGGCTTGTGCGGCAGACGCTGCCCCGCTGTGTTTACCCGGGCTTGTCCTGGAACTAAGTTTCCATAAGTGGGCTTGAATTTCACGATGTGCTCATCAGCTGTCTATTTAGTGAAGGCTGGAATTTTTTTTTTAAAGATTTATTTTTATTATTTTTTTATTGGAAAGGCGGATACACAGAGAGGAGAGACAGAGAGGAAGATCTTCCGTCCGATGAGTCACTCCCCAAGTGAGCGCAACGGGCCGATGCTATGCTGATCCGAAGCCAGAAGCCTCTTCTGGGTCTCCCACACGGGTGCAGGGTCCCAAAGCTTTGGGCCGTCCTCTGCTGCTTTCCCGGGCCACAGGCAGGGAGCTGGAAGGGAAGTGGGGCTGCCGGGATTAGAACCGGCGCCCATATGGGATCCCAGGCGTGAAGGTGAGGACCTTAACCACTTGCGCCACCGCGCCGGGCCCGAAGGCTGGAATTTTTAGAAAAGATTTATTTATTCTTATTGCAAAGGCATATTTACAGAGAAAAGAAGAAACAGAAAAAGATTTTTCCATCCACTGGTTCACTCCACAAGTGGCCACATGGCCGAAGCAGGTCTCCCACGTGGGTGTAGGGTCCCAAGACTTTGGGCCATCTTCCACTGCTTTCCCAGGCCACAAGCAGGGAGCTGGATGGGAAGCAGGGCCATCGGGACTAGAACCAGTGCCCATATGGGATCCTGGCGCATTCAAGGCCAGGACTTTAGCCAGTATGCTATCATGCTGGGCCCTAAATATTTGAAAGGCGGAGTTGCAGATAGAGAAGGTGGGCACCTTAGAGAGAGGTCTTGGTCCATGGGTTTAGCGCCAGTGGCTGCAGCAGCTGGAGCAGGGCCAGTCTGAAGCCAGCATCTAGGAGCTTCTGGGTCTCCCATAGAGGTGCATGGGCCCAAGCACTTACTTTAGAAGGCCATTAGCAGGGAGCTGGCTTGGAAATAGAGCAGCTGGGACGCAAAGTGACGTCTGTGTAGGATGGCAGTGCTGTAGGCGTAAGCTTGACTCGCTACACTGTGGTGCCAACCCCAGGATAGGATCCTGATTTCTGAATCCATTCTCTATTGAAAGGTTCTTGTCACGGTGGACATGTGGCCCTGCCTTGGTTCAGATGTCTGTGTAGCACACACGTCAGTGTGCTTGGTCGGCTCCCAGCTGTGGGGTTCCAAATTGAGCTTGGTGCTGCCGGAGGCACCAGGAAGTGAGAGTGGGTGTTCAGGTAGGCAGGCTCCTGGCCCGAGTTCCCGGCTCCCAGTGTGGGTCCTGACCGCGGTGGGCATCGGAGAGAACAGCACACGGATGCTCTTTGTGCTGCTCCTTTCTTGATTTCTAAAGAAAAATGGATTCCGGGAGCACAGAGGACATAGTTGCGCTCAGGCCTGGGATAGGGAAAGTACAGAATGAACCTGAAAAATCTTGCAGTGCCAGGAAAGGTCGAAGGAGCCAGCCTGGGTAAGCATACACCTGTGACTGACACTGAAGCTAGGGGCAAGAAAGAAAGAAAAAACCAGAACAAACGAGATACCTTGGCTGGGTGACGTGGCCTAGCGGCTAAAGTCCTCACCTTGAAAGCGCCGGGATCCCATATGGGCACCGGTTCTAATCCCAGCAGCTCCGCTTCCCATCCAGCTCCCTGCTTGTGGCCTGGGAAAGCAGTGGAGGACAGTCCAAAGCCTTGGGACCCTGCACCCGCGTGGGAGACCTGGAAGAGGTTCCTGGCTCCTGGCTTTAGATCGTCATAGCATCGGCCATTGCGGCCACTTGGGGAGTGACTCATCGGATGGAAGATCTTCCTCTCTGTCTTTCCTCCTCTCTGTATGTCTGACTTCCCAATAAATAAATAAATCTTAAAAAAAAAAAAAGGTGCCTGTGTCTGCGGAGGGGCGGTTGCCTTGTGGTGTGGTGAACCCGCAGGCCGCTTCACACAGAGCTTCAGTTAGCAGCTCCAGTAGAAGGGTCCCGATGAGCACCATGTAGCCTGGCCCCTTTTGGGTCCGATTCTTGGCCTAGTCAGGGGAAAACCTCAGATGGGTGATACAAAGTGATACAAAGTGAGGACCGTGCTGCAGGATAACTGACCACAGCTGGCCAGCTGTGGCAAGTCCATGAGGAATTCTTGGGGATTGCAAGTGACCACTGCACACTAGGTGAGTCGCGGTGGCACCGGGTCCTGGCAGAAGCTGGCCTCCTTCCTGGTGTCATGTCCAAGTGACAGTCCTTGTTTCCATAATTGTGCTGTGACCGCAGAGATGGTGACGCAGGGGAAGTTGGGTGTAGAGTACATGGAAACTTAGCTTTTTTGCAAGTCTGAAATTATTCAAAATGAAAGTTAAAATCACGCCCACCTTGATTTGCAGCGCCATTCACCTTGTCCCAGTGTCCGGATGCGTTTCCCCACGGCCAGGCAGACCTGCTTGGCCGATGGCCCAGGCAGTGGAGCGTGGCAGCCTGAGGGGGGGAAGTGGTCACAGGGTGCCCACGCGGAGTCAAAGGTAGGCGTATAAAGAGCCAAAGCAGAGAAAACTTTATGTTCTTATAAAGACACATTAAATGGAAAAAATTACTTGTAAAAAATGCATTTTGGTTAATCTTTGCTCTGTTGGGGGTGGCCCTCCTGTCAGCCATGTAGGGGTCTGCTTGATGGGAGTCCAGCCCCAGGTGGCCGTGGTCCTCCCAGAGTCCAGCCCCAGGTGGCCGTGGTCCTCCCAGAGTCCAGCCCCAGGTGGCCGTGGTCCTCCCGGAGTCCAGCCCCAGGTGGCCGTGGTCCTCCCAGATAACAGCAAACAGGAAGAATGGGATTTACCCTTAAGGGAAAGGCTGCTGTTGGCTCACATTTGTGTGTGTGTGTTTTCTAATGAAATTTATTTATTTTGCTTGAAAGAGTTACAGAGAGAAGAGAGGGAGACACAGAGAGATCTTCTGTCCGCTGGTTTAGTCCCCAGTGGCTGCAGTGGCCACAGCTGGGCCTGTCCACAGCCATTAGGAACCAGGAGCTATTTCCGGGTCTCCCACGTGGGTGCAGGGTCCCAGGCACTTAGCTGTCCTCCACTGCTTTCCCAGGCTGTTAACAGGGCGCTGAATTGGAGTGGAGCAGTGGAGCCATGCCCAGATGGGAAGCTGGCGCCACAGGCGAAAGATTGGCCAGCTACGCCCCGTGCCGTCCTCACTGCTGTGGGGTCTGTGAGCTTGTTTCAGTAGATAGAAGCTCGCTGTGTAGGTATTTTTACTGTTAGGAAACCGTACTTGAAGACTTCCCAGCTTTTCTTGTCTACCTGGTTTCTGAGGAAGGCCTGTGGAGGTGGGGGAAGATAGAGGGTCCTGAAGCCGTGGAGAAAGGCTGGCCTGGCAGGTCCCGTGGGCTGCCACGCCTTTTGAGGTGTGTCCTCGGCTTGCTTCATCCTGGCACGGAGGTGGTGAGGTTTGAGGTCGTGCCTGTTCTCTGGCGTTTTCTGTGGAAGCAGTTCTAGGCTTTTCAGAGTTGCCCAGTTGGCCCTCCGCGGGGAGCCGCTGTTCTTCAGGGCTGTGAGCCCGTGGCTGAGGCCTGCCCATCCTCTTATCTTTGGATCTGCGTTTTCTGGATCTGTTGTTCACAGAGGCTGTGTTCTAGGTCCTTGTCTGGGCTGGGAAGCCAGTGTGCTGTCCAGCCGGAACAAGTGACTGCCTTTGGCAGAGAAGTGGGCTGGACTGCGGCTCTGCTGGCCAGAGCTGTGGAGGAGTGGGCCGTTGCTCCAGAGTGCGGCTCTGCGGTCATCTCTGGACTGTGGGTCCATGCAGGGGTGACGTGGGTGAGGGTGGGGAGCTGGCAGAGCCCGTCAGGCCTGTCTGCTCTCTTCCCCGTGCCTCTGCTCCCAGGGTTGACCTTCAGTGTGTTCAAGGTTATGACTGTAGTGCAATGTTCAAGGAGGTACACATTTCCTCCTGAATACCAGGTAATGCCATGGGGGGCCAAGTCACCCCATTCCCTCTGGGTCAGAACACCCACTCCAGCCCAGCGGCACGAGTCCGGAGTGTCTAGGGCCCTCGGAGCCGAATCTTGGCAGACCCTATGGTGATATGTGTTCACGCTGCTGCCCGCCCTCCGACAGATGGTCCTGTTTGGAGGGAGGCACTATGTTGTCTCCACTCATTCATTCAAGACAGTGAGCTGCCATTCACTGGCTCAGGCCCCAAGTGACCCCAGTGGTCGGATCTGGGCGGACCAAAAGAGGTGCCAGACACTCGACCCGCGTCTCGCGTGTGGCCGGCAGACACTCGACCCGCGTCTCGCGTGTGGCCGGCAGACACTCGACCCGCGTCTCGCGTGTGGCCGGCAGACACTCGACCCGCGTCTCGCGTGTGGCCGGCAGACACTCGACCCGCGTCTCGCGTGTGGCCGGCAGACACTCGACCCGCGTCTCGCGTGTGGCCGGCAGACACTCGACCCGCGTCTCGCGTGTGGCCGGCAGACACTCGACCCGCGTCTCGCGTGTGGCCGGCAGACACTCGACCCGCGTCTCGCGTGTGGCCGGCAGACACTCGACCCGCGTCTCGCGTGTGGCCGGCAGACACTCGACCCGCGTCTCGCGTGTGGCCGGCAGACACTCGACCCGCGTCTCGCGTGTGGCCGGCAGACACTCGACCCGCGTCTCGCGTGTGGCCGGCAGACACTCGACCCGCGTCTCGCGTGTGGCCGGCAGACACTCGACCCGCGTCTCGCGTGTGGCCGGCAGACACTCGACCCGCGTCTCGCGTGTGGCCGGCAGACACTCGACCCGCGTCTCGCGTGTGGCTGCCGGAGACCCAGCTGCTTGAGGCATCTCCTGCTCCCTGCTGCTGACGCATCAGCAGGAAGTTGGAGTTGGAGCAGAGCTGGGAATTGGACCTGGAGGCTGCAGCTGGAATGTGGGCATCTGTGTGGTCAGCGTGGGCAGAGATTTCTTCTCTTTACCTCCATAGTCCCAGCCCTAGCCAAGGTGCTTAGTTAGGATCCGCTGGTTCATTCCCTAAGTGGCCACAATGGCCGAAGCTGAGCCGGTCGGAAGTCAGGAGCCAGGAACTTTTTCCAGGTCTCCCACGTGGGTGCAGGGTCCCAAGGCTTTGGGCCGTCCTGGACTGCTTTCCCAGGCCACAGGCAGGGAGCTGGATGGGAAGTGGGGCCGGTGGGATATGAACTGACATCCAGGTGCATGCAAGGCGAGGACTTTAGCCGCTAGGTTACCACTTCAGGCCCTCAATCTATACTTTAAAAAAACAAAAATTATGAGAGACTGACATCATGGTATAGTGGGTAAAGCTGCTGCCTGTGGTGGCTGGCATCACATGTGGGTGCTGGTTCATGTCCCAGCTGCTTCACCTCCAATCCAGCTCCCTGTTAATGTGCCTGGGAAAGCAGCAGAGGACGGTCCAAATGCTTGGGCCCCTTCAGTGACATGGGATTCTTGGCTGGAGCTCGTGACATCAACCTGCTCATTTGGTAAGTGTCCCAGTGGATTGGAGATCTCTCTCTGTCCCTCCTTCGCTCTGTAAGTCTGCCTTTGAAGCATTCATAAAAGCTTTTCTAAAAATATTATTATAAGTGTGCTTCCGAATGCCAGCTAGGAAGCACGCAGGTGTTCTAAGTGTCTAAGACTCTTTCAGATTGAAAGAAACCAAATCTCAGGGTGCCAGACTCATCCTGGTGACCCCTCACAGTTCATCCTGGGAGACAGTGGGGTGTCCTGGTGACCCCTCACAGTTCATCCTGGGAGACAGTGGGGTGTGGGTGGCCTGCATGCAGTCCCCGTGGGCTCTGGCACTGACTCTCCCTGGCATAAGGAACTTTGTCATCTGATCCTGTAGATCCTCTCTGCCCCACGTGCTGGTATAGCAGGAAGTGGGGAAAGAGGCAGGCACGCCTCGAGTCTGCCGGATTCTAGAGAAGGAATGCCTGAGTTACAGACTCAGGGTCAGGTCAGGCCACCCGCAGGTGGACTCAGTGAGCAGGATGGCTGCCAGCCCTTTTGGCAATCCCTGCCTTTGCCAGCAGGGGTCAGCACTGATTGTGTTCACCAACAGCTTTACTTCAGAGGGTGTTTTAACTATTATAGCAATCCTCCCTTCCTTCTTCCCTGCTTTCCTTCCCTCCTTTTTAAAAAGATTTATTTATTTTTATTGGAAAACCAGATTTACAGAGAGAGGAGAGACAGATCTTCCATCCACTGGTTCACTCCCAAAGTGGCCACAACAGTTGGAGCTGAGCCAATCAGATGCCAGGAGTTCCTCCAGGTCTTCCTGGAGGATCCTAAGGCTTTGGGCCGTCCTCGACTGCTTTCCCAGGCCACAAGCAGTGAGCTGGATGGGAAGTGGAGCAGCCAGACATGAACCGGCACCCACAGGGATCCCAGCGCATGCAAGTTGAGGACTTTAGCCACTAGGCTACCATGCTGGGCCCTGTAGCAGCCACTTTCAAGAATAGTTTGAACTTTGCCTCAACTTCAGGTTTAATTTTTTAAAAAAGATTTATTTTTATTGAATAGTCAGATATACAGAGAGGAAGAGAGACAGAGAGGAAGATCTTCCATCTAATGATTCACTTGCCAAGTGGCCGCAACAGCTGTAGCTGAGTCTATCCGAAGACAGGATCCCAGAGCCTCTTCTGGGTCTCCCCCGTGGGTCCAGGCCCAAGGCTTTGGGCCATCCTCAACTGCTTTCCCAGGCCACAAGCAGGAAGCTGGATGGGATTTGGGGCCGCCAGGATGAGATCAGGCACCCATATGGGATCTGGGCGTGTTCAAGGCCAGGGCCATAGCCATTACGCTGTTACGCCCGGCCCGCTCTAATTTTTTAAGGGTTTATTTGAAAGGCAGAACTAGAGACCCTCCATCCTCCGGTTCTCAGATGTCTAGCAACAGCCGGCTGGGCCAGGCACCTGGGGCCTCTGCATTCCTCGCCATGGGTGGAAGGATCCAAGGACTCAGGCATTCCCCACTGCCTGCCAGGCTCCTCAGCAGGAGAGGCAGGCCCTGAGCTGGCATGCTGGCATGGGGAGCGGTGCGTGCCACGACGCCGGCCTGGGGCCCTGCACACAGACTGCTCAGGTGCTGCTCTGTGAGTGCTGGACCAGGGCTGTCCCCCCACACGCACCTGAACGCAAGGCTGCTGTTCAAACTTCATGGCAGTAAAAGAGGCATTGGGATGCTTTGTTCTTCACATGGAAAAGAAGTCAGCCCTTGGAAAGCAGTATGCCGTTCTTACTAGTTTTCCTTGCTTGCAAAAGTGAATGGCTCACAGGAAAGGTTGGGACGAATCCGGTTGTGGACCTACAACAGCAGCAGGTTTAGCCTTCTTGTTTATGGGATTTGTGGTGAGGCGCATGCTGAGGGACCGGCTCGCAGAGCACAGGTTTGGGGGAATAACATAGCTTGCGTTCCACGTATTTCCTCTGTGTTCAAGTCTACCACCGCCTAAGCGGTGCCATTTGTTGCCTGTAAGGAAAGGAGTGCAAATCCACATTTCCCAGGTCACCCAAACAGAAATAGCCTTTTGAAAAACTTTTGGTGCTATTTGCAGGTGTCCAGGAGCCTTGTGGCACGCTCCTTCCCGTCACCCACCCACAGATGCACTTGGGGCATTCCAGGATGCCCGCTTGCCTGCCCAGAGCGCTCTGCCAGCAGCGTGTCGGGAGAGGTGGAAGTGCGCACGGGAATCTTCCAGGGACTCAGCCCAGGTTCCAGAAGGTTCTGGGGTCCCCAAGAGCTCTGAGAATGGGACCAGAGTGCGAGGAGGGGCATGGCTAACCCTAGGCCTGGGGCACAGAGGTCCTAGTGGGTGTCCCGCCTGGAGATCTCCCTCGGGCAGGCAGCACATTCTGGATTCTGGCTTGGTCCTGGCCCAGCCCTGGCTGTTGTGGCCATCTGGGGAGTGAACCAGTGGATGGAAGTTGGCTCTCCAAGACCTTGACAGAAATTAAATAAATCTTTTAAAAAATAATATCCAGAGGCTAAGAATGAGTTCTTGCAAATTTATATAGAAATCAAACCTTCAATGGAAAATTTGGAGGATAAATTAGAGAGCGAGCGTGGGACCCTGCTGAGGAACACGGGGCGTGGGAGCTGAGAGCGAGCGTAGGACCCTGCTGAGGAACACGGGGCGTGGGACCCTGCTGAGGAACATGGGACGTGGGAGCTGAGAGTGAGTGTGGGACCCTGCTGAGGAACACGGGGCGTGGGAGCTGAGAGCGAGTGTGGGACCCTACTGAGGAACACGGGGCGTGGGACCCTGCTGAGGAACACGGGACGTGGGAGCTGAGAGCGAGTGTGGGACCCTGCTGAGGAACACGGGGCGTGGGAGCTGAGAGCGAGCGTAGGACCCTGCTGAGGAACACGGGACGTGGGAGCTGAGAGCGAGCGTAGGACCCTACTGAGGAACACGGGGCGTGGGACCCTGCTGAGGAACACGGGGCGTGGGAGCTGAGAGCGAGTGTGGGACCCTGCTGAGGAACACGGGGCGTGGGACCCTGCTGAGCTCTGACTGGTTGCCGGCTGTGGTCAGGGAGAGGCTTGTCCTGGGGCAGCTTACTGTGTATTTTGACCCTGCTGAGGACAGAGATAAGTCTTAACACTCCTCACATGGAGAACAGGTACAAAGCGGGCACCTGCCGTTCTGGGGAGAATGAATTGAGAATTCTGTACCCAATGAGAGGTACAGGTGTCTGCAGGTGTGCGCTTACCAGCAGCAGCAGCCACGTCTGCCCCTCCTCGTCTCTGATAGTTAGGGAGCATCAGCGGGTCACCCGGAAGACATGGAGCCCAAGACGCAGGAGCCAGCCATGCACAAGGGGGAAGGCAGATCCCGGGGCTGTGAAGGCACCCAAAGGTGCGAGGCAGACAGTGTCGGGCTGTGGGGCTGCAGGAGGGCTGCCTCAGGCAGCGTGGGGGTGGCACATCAGGCCCAATGAGAAAACTCATCTTCACGTTAGTCACAGGACATTGTGTAGGTCAGCTTGAGCAGTGTTGATGGGAGACACTAAGTATTAACTTAACCAAAACCAGGTTTGTCCTCACACTTTGTGTGTGTGTGTGTGTGTGTGTGTGTGAGAGACGGGCTAAGGGCAGCTGTTCCTCATGTCCCACACTAAGCAGTTTGTGTGTGTGTGAGTGTGTGTGTGAGTGTGTGAGTGTGTGTGTGAGTGTGTGTGTGTGTGAGAGAGAGAGAGAGAGAGACGGGCTGAGGGCAGCTGTTCCTCATGTCCCACACTAAGCAGTTCTGTGTGTGTGTGAGTGTGTGTGTGTGTGTGTGTGTGTGAGAGAGAGAGACGGGCTGAGGGCAGCTGTTCCTCATGTCCCACACTAAGCAGTTTGTGTGTGTGTGAGTGTGTGTGTGAGTGTGTGAGTGTGTGTGTGAGTGTGTGTGTGTGTGAGAGAGAGAGAGAGAGAGACGGGCTGAGGGCAGCTGTTCCTCATGTCCCACACTAAGCAGTTCTGTGTGTGTGTGAGTGTGTGTGTGTGTGTGTGTGTGTGTGTGTGTGTGTGTGTGTGTGTGTGAGAGAGACGGGCTGAGGGCAGCTGTTCCTCATGTCCCACACTAAGCAGTTCTTGTTCTAATTAAAGGCTGGAGACGCGCAGCCTGCATGTGCGATTCAGGAACAGGAGGTAATTAGCACGAGGAGCAGGCTTGCACCTCTGGAACTGGAAGGAACCTGTTTACCTGAAGTGTGTGTGTGCTTAATGAAGAAAGAATGAAACAAACCAAGCAAACTTGAGCACAGGGAGGAAGCTGGAGAGGCAGGGGTCGCCGCCAATGTTCAACAGGTGCTGGGGGCTTCCCTGGGCGGCCGGGGGGCGCTGTGCCCACGCTGTCTGGGGGCTTCCTGGGCGGCTGGGGGGCGCTGTGCCCGTGCTGTCTGGGGGCTTCCTGGCTGGCCGGGGGGCGCTGTTCCCTCTCTGTAGGGGGACCGGGGGCTCATGGGCTCAGGCCGCCATGGCAGAGTGGGCAGATGCTACCCCGGGGTGGCACCTGTGGGGTGACTGTCACAGCGTGCAGGTGGTCCAAGTCCTGGGCTCGCCCCAGCCCTCGGGTGGAGTGTGCAGATATTTAGTGTATGTTCTCTCAGGCTTGCTTTATTAAAGGAAAAATACCTTACAGTCTGTGTTTTTATTGCATGATTGTTTCCACCTGACAATATAAGGCATCTTTCAGTTGCCACAGAAATTGATCTGTAACTCTCCCCAGTGACTTAAGTGCCAAGGAATATTTGTAACTAATTCTTGGAAGGACACAATAGGCATTTCTGAGTCGCTGGGAAGCAGAAGGGTACTATGAGCGTGCCCCTTTCTCCCCTGGGTGGCACATGTGTTTGGTAGTAATCCTCGCTGAGCACGGAGCCGACAAGGCCAGCCCCTGCGAGGCTAGCTGGTGGATGGAAGTGCTAACTTTGGAAACTAGTGTTGTAGTGTGTATCATGGGCCTTAGGGTAGTTTATAGCTTTTTAAACAGAAATTTGATTTGAGAGGTAGAGAAAGAGAGAAAGCCCTCGTCTCAGGTTCACCCCTCAAGTGAGGCTGAGTCGGACCTTCAAGCCAAGTGGCACAAAACCACCTGTGGCCTCCCAGGGTCTTCCCTTAGAAGGGAGCTGGACTCGGGGCCTGAGCTGGGAGTTGGGCGCGGGTGCTCTGGAGGGGGCCACGGCGTCTGGACCGCCAGCCCAGACGCGCTCTCCAGCTTGTCTCTGATGGGAGCCGAGCAGAGGCCACGTCCGCTGTCCAGCTGCAGGGTCCTTTCTTGGCCTCCCTTTCTGACAGTGGGAAGCCGTGTCCTGGCTTGGGACCGTGCCAGGTGCTTCCCTTCCCTGCTTGCCTCCCCTTCCCGCCCTGCTGTCCGATGGAGGCAGCACACTCTGGGTGGCGCTTGGAGGGCTAGCTGCACCCAGCCTGGTCGCTCAGCCAGTGCTCTGCCTAGGTGGCCTCTGTGCAGCTGCTGGCCAGGGCCGGTGAGGGCCACCCTGGGGCTGCTGGCCAGGGCCTGTGATCTTTCTTTCTCTACTTACTTGAAGGGCAGTCACAGTGTGCTGGGGTCTGTGCAGTGGGTGTGGAAGACAGGAAGGTGTGAAGAGAACTGTTCCATTGCAGGCAAGGCTGCAGGAATTTCTTGTTGGTTGGCTAGGCCTGGTGGATGTCTCTGCATCCACCTGAAGGCGTTTCTAATCCCTTGCATGGACACCGCACAGCCCCGCTGAGTTTGTCATCTAGTTAGGCATTGTCTGCCTCTGCGGAGTTGGTCTTTCCTATCAGTGTGAGCCTGGAAGTTGATGCTGGCAAAGGAGCCTTTTACTCTTCATGCCGCCCCTGTCTCGGCTGCCCCCACTGACCATCCTCGGACTTTAGGTTCCCGCCTTTTTGTGGTGCATTTCCTCCCTTAACTGATTCAAGATTCAGTTGTAGAATGAGGATTGTACTAGGAGTGTGTTACTGGTCGATATGCAGTGCCTGTTGAGAACTTCCTGACAGCAGCGTCAGGATGGATGACATCCTGCTTTAAGGTGAAACAAACAAAAGAATTGGAAACACCCACTTGACCATGATGGAAAAAGTCAGCCAGAGCTCGTGAGGACTTCTGTATAAATGAAGCAGACAGCTTCACATTGTCTGTTATGATCCTGGAATTGTAGTGGTCCTTTTCTCTCCTCTTTATGCCTAGTCCACGCACCCGTCTCGAGCTCCGAACTCGGCTCAAGTTGGACTCTGGCAACAGTGCAGCAGGGCAAGGCCAGAACCAGGGGCTGGAGCTCCATTCGGGCCCAGGCGCTCTGGTGTCTTTCATGGCTGGGGAGCATGTGCAGGAGCTGAGTGAGCAGGGACACAGCCGGGACCTCGCCAGGGCTCAGGTCAAGCTGTGGCTGAGCCCACTGCAGCACCGCGTCTGTGCCGGCTCCTTCCAGCTCCTTCCAGCTCCTTCCAGCTCCTTCCGGTCCTTGGAGCGTGCCTGCGTCTCTTGAGATTAACACCAGTACAGATATTATGCTTCAGAAAAAAATCAAACTTTCCCCAGAATATTACATAAATATTCATGCAAATTTTCTTCTATTATCATTTAAGTCATTTCATGTTTATATTCTTATTTTATCTGTCATTGGAGAAGTGAGGTAGAGTAAAGGACAAATTTAAAAGACACAGAATGTCTTTGGTGGAAACTCTGCACTGAAGCCTTAGCATCTAATGGGTGACTTGAGGACCCGGGAGTGAAGTGGTCCTGGATGTGGCTTCATACTATGGAGATTGCAGCTTCGCTGGCGGCCAGAACAGAAACTGACCTGAGACTCGGCTGGCTGTGAGGGTCTCCCAGCATCCATGGGGACCGGGAGAAGTGGGGGTGGGGCAGGGGACAGCCCGTCGCTCTTAGGGGCAGCTCCATTTTGCTGGCCCAGGCTGGCACGCTTGGCACCATCCTCCTCCCCCTCTCACGTCTCGTGGGGATGGTCAGCACAGCCTTGGCACTGCCTCACAAGTGAGTGAAGTGAAAGCTGGTCCCTCCTCAGCTGGCTCCCTCATCGCTCACCGGAGCCCTGGTGTCACCCACTCCTCGGGGCTCCAGAGCCCTAATAGGCCAGCCCGCCGACCCCCTCCCTCCGTGCCCCGTTCACCCTCACAGCAGGTTGGAGGGCCTGCCTGCCCGCCTGCCCACCAGCCCCCTCCCTCCGTGCCCCGTTCACCCTCACAGCAGGTCGGAGGGCCTGCCTGCCCGCCTGCCCGCCTGCCCACCAGCCTGCTAGCCCCCTCCCTCGGTGCCCCATTCACCCTTACAGCAGGTCGGAGGGCCTCCCTGCCCGCCTGCCCAGCCTGCCAGCCCCTTCCCTCAACCCCCGTTGTTCTGTTCTGGCTGCACTGGCCTTGCCACAGCTGAGTCCCTCACACTTCCCTACGACTTGCCATTTGACCTGCTGCAGGTTTTGCTAGCCCCCCTCCACCCCTCCACCCCTCCACCCCCGTGCCCCGCAGTTGGAGCGGAAGGGCTATGTGTGTGGGTGCTGTTGCCTGGCACCTCACGTGGTTAGTGTGTTTATAGGGTGAAAGAAATGAAGTAATGATTGTAGAATGTTACTAACCCAGTCGGCTGTGTTACTAACTTACAGAATGGTTAACTGTATTGGCCTGTTGCCAGTTCCCATGCAGGCGTCCCTTCCCCAAGGGTCTGGGTTCGAGTCCTGGCTCTGGCTCCCTGCCAGTGCACACCTTGGCAGGTAGCAGGGACCACTCAGGCAGTGAGGGTCCTGCTTTGAGTTTTTGGTCCGCAGCGTTGGCCTTGTTGGGCCACACTGTGGGCTGTGATGGGGAGAAGCAGCAGGTAGGAGCACATGCCCACACTCCTGGGCAGCTTAAAGCGGTGACAGCAGTTACAGGATAACAACAACTCAGACAGGGGAGGAGACTGAAGTTAGAATAAGGGGCAGATCACAAGAGAACACCTGCAGGAGTGACGCGCAGGGTCTGTAATGTACATAAACAAGGACTCCACGAATGGAGGGAGCCCCTGAAACGTGGGGCAGAGGGGGCGTCACTGGTCTCCCTGCTGCACCTGCAGGAGCTGGGCTTGGTGCTCTGGCGAAGCAGCTGGCACCTAGATTCCCACGGAAAGCTCCAAGTCCTCAGGCGTCCTGACTCAATCCTTGGATTTCGGTTCTAGAGAAACACCGCACCCTGGACAGCAGGCTGAGAACAGGAGTGGCCAGACTTCCTCAAAGTTATGGTCGCCATCCACGAGCCAGCCTTGGCTGATTGGAGTCATTCACCTTCGGCTTGCATTGAAGCGGGGGCGGGCGTGCACCGGGATTCCTTGTGGCTGAGATTGGAAAGAACAGCGTGTGTGTGGGTCTGAGGCACTGAACGCCCATGCGGTGCCTCTGTAAGATAAAGTGGCTTTCCAAGTGTGTTAGACGTATGTGTGCAAGAGGTGTGGCAAAGCCACTGCTCCCTGCACGCGTGTCAGTGCATCAGTCCTACCTCACAGAGAACCTGGCTAACTGGGCGGCTCCGGCTTCCCGCGGGGAGACTGTAGGTGCAGGGAGCAAAGAGTGGGTACCCAGGCAAGCCCTGGAACCTCTGGGTGGCAGTGACAAGGGGTGTGGGCTTTCAGAGTTAGATGAGTTAGGTTGTTGACATGCTGGCTACTAAGCAAACCCTTGGGCAGGGCCACCTGCAGGAGCTGGGCACTGGGCACTGGGCACTGCCCCTTGCGCTTGCTCCTTGGGAGAGTGAGGAGTTACAGCAGCACAGCCAACTGTGTCTCCTTCCAGAAATCTTGCTGCTAGGATTGTTTTGTATGGAGTTAATGAAATAGGTGTGCCACATGCAAGTGAGTGTGAGACCCTCGGAAGAAGCAGAACCATTACAAGGCTGGGGATTGCTTGAGCGTGACCTGCTGAGATGCCCAGGCACAGTGCGTGGGACAGTGTGTGAGACGAGGCCACCTGAGGCAGCGTGTGTCTGGAGCATGGAGCAGGCCTGCTCAGACACACACTCCTCACATGGGACAGGCTTAGCTATTGATTCTTTATCAGTGTCTTCTAATATTCAACAAGGAGCATGTATTATGCATGTAATAAGATTGTCCAGGAAAGTCTTCTATCTTACATGTTAGAAGTTGGAATAACATTGAACTTGGTGGCAGCTCTTCCTTGGCCCTCATCCTGCGTGGCCCTGGCTGTGCTCTGTCAGAGTCTCCTGGAAAGTGTGCTGTTGTCTCGTTGTGAGAGAGCTCGGAGATCCCGAGAAGTGGGGAGGCAAAGGGAACCAGAGCCAGCGCCACCCACCCTGGGGTTGACCCCCTCAAAGGCTGCTTCCAGCAAGGATGTGGTTAACTGACTCGCCAGGTGCTGGGGCCGCCGACTTCCTGCATGGGTGGCAGCCTGCCTGGGCGTGGCCTCCTCCGGGGCTGCAGGCTGATTGGCCCAATCTTGTGACCGCCTGTTCCCCTCTGAGTCCAGGAAGCAGCTAGGAGCCTGAGTAGCCGGCTGGGCAGTACCACGGTGTCGTGGCCCTGCTCAGACGCGGAAGGACTCGGAGGCAAGATGGTCCTCCAGATGGAAGAGGAGCAGCAGCCAGGTGAGCCCAGCCCCTGGTGGGGACTGTCGGCACGAGCAAGCCATGGGTGTTGGCCATCTGGATCGGAATGGGAGCCGTGGACAGTTGTGCTGGGTTTCAGGGGTCAGAGTTAAGGGGTCACCTAGACTCATTTCCCTCACTACCATGTGGAGTGTGTGTGAGGTTGTGCACCCCACAGAGTGGGTAAGCATCACAGGGCCTGTGGAAGTGGGTGTGGGGTGAGTCAGGTGGCACACCCGCTTTCACGCCACGTCCTCTCTGGACCTGCTGACTCCGGAGGCCCGCCATGGGCGTCTTGTGGAAGGGCACGGCGTCCTCCTTGATGGGTTTGTTTGACAAGCGCTCCGGGGAGGGACGGTGCTGGAGGCAGGGCTCAGGGTCCTGGCCGGGCCCCGTGAACGGTCCTGGGTTTCTTTGGGGAGAGGTACTAAGGGAAAAGACTTGGCTCACGTGTGCGCGCGTGCGTGCTAGAGGTTCAGGGAAAGCTTGGGGCTTCCTTTATCTCCACACCCCTGCTGCACAGGGCAGCCATGAGTACTGGGGACAGCTGCGTGGCTGCTGGATCCCAGGGACCCTGAGCCCGCCCCAGGGGCTGTGTGTCCTGTGAGGCTGCTCTGCGTGTGCAGTGGCGTTCAGTGGCGTCAGACGGGTGCAGTGGGTGTGTGCTGGCTCGTACCAAGGAGTGCAGGGTGGCCTGAGCTTAGGGACGCAGGAGGCTACATTTCAGGATGGATTCCGTGCAAGTTATAGTGAAGTGTGGGGCTCCCTTGGCTCGCTGTGGTGTCTTAGCCCACCTCGGAGGGCAGAGCCCCGCTGATGGGGTCTTTGAGGAGGACTTTGGAAGAAGACACCTGTCCCCACATTGGAACAGGGACGGCAGGGAGAGGCAGGTCAGAGCCAGCTGCCCTCGTGGAAGGTGAGTCCAGGCTAGCTGGGGTTTGTGGTTCCTGGGAGTAGGAGAGGACGGTGTCGGGCACAGCGGGAGCAGCGGGTCTGAGCCTGTGCTGGCTCGGCCCATTCTGGCCCCTGGCTGCCCTGCTGCTGCCCAGCTGCCCACTGCTAGTCTTCCCAGGCAAGCCTGCTTCAGACCCCGGCGGAGGCGTGCCAGCTCAGAGGGCTCCTGTGCTGGCGC
Organism: Ochotona curzoniae; assembly: GCF_017591425.1. Taxonomy (NCBI): domain Eukaryota; kingdom Metazoa; phylum Chordata; class Mammalia; order Lagomorpha; family Ochotonidae; genus Ochotona; species Ochotona curzoniae. The sequence continues at coordinate 11,550,207 of NW_024466459.1, forward strand.
CTGTACTCTGCCACAGCGCAGGCCGGGGGTGAGGGGCTTTTTGAGAGCCAAGCCCACCCCCTCACTGGTGTTTTATTGGGGCAGTAGGGAGGGTGATGCTGCCCTTTTCACCACTGCTAGGTTGACTCCTGTGGGTATTTCAGAATAGCATTTAGGCAGATGCGAAAGTGAGGCAACAGGGGGTTTCCTCTGGAGGGCCCCTAAGGTCCCAGAAGGCCGGGTCAGGTGTCCCCAGGCGTGGCTCCCGAGCGGCCTTTGCTCATTCAGCTCCACTCAGCAAAGGGCGAGTGGGGGTTTGGAAAACATTCTCTGACGTCATCAGATCATCTCAGATCCTTAACTCTTTTTTCTTTTTAAACATTTTTGGACCCGGCGCGGTGGCGCAAGTGGTTAAGGTCCTCGCCTAGCACGCTCGGGATCCCATATGGGCGCCGGTTCTAATCCCGGCAGCCCCGCTTCCCTTCCAGCTCCCCCCCTGTGGCCTGGGAAAGCAGTCGAGGACGGCCCAATAAAAAAAAATAATAAAGATTTATTTTTATTATTATTTTTTTTATTGGAAAGGTGGATATACAGAGAGGAGAGACAGAGAGGAAGATCTTCCGTCCGATGATTCACTCCCCAAGTGAGCGCAACAGGCCGATACTATGCCAATCCGAAGCCAGGAGCCTCTTCTGGGTCTCCCACGCGGGTGCAGGGTCCCAAAGCTTTGGGCCGTCCTCCACTGCTTTCCCAGGCCACAGGCAGGGAGGGCCGCCGGGACAGAACCGGCGCCCACATGGGTTCCCCGGCGTGCAAAGCGAGGACCTTTAACCACTGCGCCACCGCGCCGGGCCCGAGATCCTTAACTCTTAATTGAACGTGTTGCTTGTTGCCTCCCTTGGTGTCTGGCGCATGCACGGTCATGTTTTATTTTAGTCTCATGCACATTATGTGAGAGTTAAATGGAGTAGACGACCGGCACTGTTTGCTGAAGTAACAGACACAGTTGATGATACGATTCGATGGGCTCCGGGATCTCTCTTACTCCCTGCCCAAATCCCTCCCCCCCATCGACTTCCCATATATTATAACAGTATAGTCCTTGTGCAGTTGTAAGTCTGTCATTCTGCTATTTAAGTGTGTCCTGACATTACTAATGCGGACAACGGCAGACAGTCTAACATCCTGTTGTCAGGATTCGGAGTCCGTGTTTCTCTGGAGGTAGAGATGCTTCCTGCATGTATCCTCACGTCTGGAAGGGACAGTCTCCATGACACAGTTACTGTACTTCCCCTTCAATGAAAACCGGGTTCTTTCACTCTCACACCTGCTCTTTTTGCCATGGTTTGCTGACTGTCCAGTGTGGCCCTTACCAAGCCAACCCTGGTACTAGCCCACTCCGGAGTGCCCATCACCGCAGCCGCTGGTACTTCTCAGGCACGTTTCTATGTGCCAGCCCACTCCAGGTTGCCCGTGACCCCAGCCCCCTTCACTTCTCAGGCACCTTTGTGTGTGCCAGTGCCTCTGCTTCTCCCTGTGGGGAACCTTGTCGAGGCTGGGCCCCATGGCTGCTGTGCCCCGACGGAGCAAGGCCTGGAGCTGTCCACGCCCCAAGCCGAGGCTGTACCAGGGCAGGCGTGCAGCAAGTGCTGAGCTGACGTGAAGCTGTGGCCCCGCCAGTGGCCCGGGTGTGAGGTGGATCCCACCACAGCCTCCCGGATCATGCACACATATTGTATCTTGTACCTCCTCTGGAGGGACCAGTGTGTGATCAAGTGTGTGTGTGAAATAGCGTTCTGTGTAGGAGAATGAGCCAGTATTAAGTCTAGCACCACTCGAGTTGGCCGTTGGGTGCACAGGGCGCGCTGGGTGCCGTTGGTGCTCCCGCTGCCTCTCCTGCCCCTTGCTGCCTGCCAGCCTTGTGCCTCGCTAGCCCTGGGCTGGGCGAGCGACCCGGGCCTAGGTGTTAGCAGGAAGGCGTGAGAGATGAGGTGTTTCTGATCCTCATGGAGCAAGTCTGTGTTTTGCAGAATCAGAACCGGTTGCGTCTTTGTTGTTGCTCAGGAGTGTGCTGGGAGTGCCTGGAGAGGCAGCGCGAAGAAGGCTGCTCGGAGGGAGACCCTGTGGGCTGCAATGTCAGACTTCCCGTGGAGAAGGCACGCGCGTGGGCTCGTGCAGGAGTCTGGAACAACCAGTTCCTCTTCTTTTTAAAATGTATTTATTGGGCCTGGCGGTGTGGCCTAGTGGCTAAAATGCTCACCTTGAACACACCAGGATCCCATATGGGTGCCGGTTCTATTCCCGGCAGCCCCACTTCCTATCCAGCTCCCTGCTTGTGGCCTGGGAAGGCAGTCGAGGACGGCCCAAAGCCTGGGGACCCTGTACCTACATGAGAGACCTGAAGGAGGTTCCTGGTTCCCGGCTTCGAATCGGCTCAGCACCGGCTGTTGCGCTCACTTGGGGAGTGAATCATCGGACGGAAGATCTTCCTCTCTGTCTCTCCTCCTCTCTGTATATCTGAGAGAGCTTCATCCTGGCTCTCGCGGGGCACTGGGGCCTGAGCAATGGGCCGCCTTCTGCTGCTGCCAGTCTGCTAGCAGGGAGCTGGGTCTGAAGTGGAGCAGCTGGCACACAAGCTGGCCCCTGTAGGGATGTTTGCGTTCCTGGTGGAGCTGTGCCCTCTTCCGCCAGCGCTGGCCCTGGTGAGGCAGCAGAACCTTGGGTTCAGTCAGCACCTGTTGGCTGAAGCTTTCTCTGCTCTTCCAGATGCCACTGTTGTTGTGTCTTTTTTTTTTTTTCCCTAAATTTATTTAAGAGGGAGAGAGAGAGAAGAGAGAGGCCTCTGTGTGCTGGTTCACTCCCCACATGGCTGCAGTGAAGGGGCTGGGCCAGGCTGGAGCCAGGCGAGCCTCTGCGCGGTTACAGGGACCCACGAGCCTGGCCCTTCACTGCTGCTTCAGGCACATGAACTGAAGTGGGGCAGCAGGGTCTCCACTGGTGCTCTCCCGGTGGCGGCTTAACTCACTCTTACCACCACACTGGCCTTCCCGTTGGTTTTTGATTGTGGAACATCCAAGTGCAAGCCTGTCTATGGATGTGGTTAGGGTTTGAAAGGTGACCAGTAGAATTCTCTAGAAGCAGTATTATTAGAACAGACAGTATTACAGGTTCTAGCAGTCCAGGTGTGGGTGTTAGGGCTCTAGGGGGGCCTGCAGAGTAACCCCCTGAGGTGGGGCAGGAGCAGCCCCGGGCACAGGAGATGCTCCAGTTCCCTGAGGCTTGGGAAGTCAAAGGTGGGAGCATCGTGTCCGTCCCCTCTCCTTTAGGTCCTGCCTGCCATCCTAAAGCCGGCTGCTGGCACTCACAGTGTCTGTGTGGCCCCTGCTCTGGGTTCCCCCTGCAGCCCCGCTGAGATCACCGTCTCAGAAACACCCCTGCGGCCTCTTCACTTCCTGGAGAACCGCAGCTTTGGGAAGGTCCTGCTGGGTGGAGCTGTGGGGGCAGTGTGCTCACTGTGAGGGCCGGCAAGGGCATCAGTTTTGCTGCAGTGCAGCCGGGTCAGCTCCCAGGGAACAGCCGTTGCTGGGGCCTGCGTTTTGGTGTAGTGGGCCACACTGCTGCGCGGGATCCTCGTCCACAGTGCAGGTCTGAGTCCCATCTGCCATGTTAGTGTGCCTGGGAAGGCAGCAGGCCCTGCGGTCCATGGGGGATACCAGCTGGGGTTTCTGTCTCCTGGCTTGGTCCTGCTCCAGCCCAGTTAGTTGTGGCCTGTCCAGGGGCATCAGTTAACGGGAGGTCAGTCTCTCTCCTCTGACTACAAGAGCAAGTGGGTTAAGCCTCTGTCACCACATTCCTTGTGAGCACTGATTGCAGTCCTGGCTGCTCCACTTCAGTCCAGCTCCCAGCTGGCATGCCTGGGAAAGTGCTGGAAGGTGGCTCAGGCCCCTGAGCCCCTGCACACATGTGGGAGACCTGGAGGAAACTCTTGGCTACTGGCTTTGAACTGGTCCTACTCTCGCCATTTGTGGCCACTTGGGGAATAACTCACAGGTGGAAGATTCTGTCCTCTTTGTTAACACTGCCTTTCAAATAAAAAATAATATTAATGCTTATATTTAAAAAGGACTACAGATCTAAAATAATAATAATAATAATAATAAAAGGAGGACCCATCATGGTAGCCTAGTGGCTAAGGTCCCTACTTTGCATATGCCTGGATTTCATATGGGCACTGGTTTGTATCCTGGCTATTCCACTTCCCATCCAGCTCCCTGCTTGGCGCCTGGGAAAGCAGTGGAGGGTGTGCAAAACCTTGAGACCCTGCACCCGCGTGGGAGACCCAGAAGAGGCTCCTGGCTCTTGGCTTTGGATTGGCTCAGCTCTGGCTGTTTCAGCTACTTGGTTAGTGAACCAAAAGGCAGAAGATTTCTCTCTCCTTCTCTCTGTAAATTTGCCTTTACAATAAATAAATAAATAAGTAAACAAATCTTCAGAAAAATGAAAAGGAAGAAAGTTAAAGGGAGATCTGTCCCCTAATTAACTCCCCAAGCGGTCCTGGTGGCTGGGGCTGAGCCAGGCTGAAGCCAGGAGCGGAAAGCTGCGTCCAGGTCTCCCTTGCTGGTGGTGAGACCCACACGCTGGGGCGATCTGCGTCCCCAGGCTGTGAGCAGGGAGCTGGCTGGGATGCGGCCAGCCAGGTTTCTAATTCTCCCCAAAATGTGCTGCTGCCATCTCAAGTGGTGGCTTTATGCGTTATACCACAACACCCATTCCAAATAAATACATCTTTTTAAAACTACGTATATTTTTTAAATTGGAAAGGCAGATATACAAAGAGAAGGAGAAACAGAGAAAGATTTCCTGGCTGCTGGTTCACTCTCCAAGTGACTGCAACAGCTGGAGCTGACTTGATTCAAAGCTGGGAGCCAGAAGCTTCTTCCGGGTCTCCCACGCGGGTGTAGGTCCCCAGGCTTCGGGCCATTCTCGACTGCTTTCCCAGGCCACAAGCAAGGAGCTGGATGGGAAGCGGGCCTGCTGGGATCCGGTGCGTGCAAGGCGAGGATTTAGTCACTAGGCTGTCATGCCAGGCCCATAAATAAACCTTACAATTTTGAAGGCTTCAATATTCCTGGAGGGTCAGAACTGAGCAGTGACGCTGGTGTGCTGGTGTGAGGTGCGTGTGTTGCTGGTGGCCTTGGCGATTTCACCTGACCGCCTCCTCGTACTCTGAGTCAGCAGGCGCAGGGCCCAGCACACTAGGCACAGTGGACGTCCTGAGCTCTGCAGGTGACTGCCTTGTGGACACTCGCCCAGCAGTCTCCTCCTTCCTGAAAATCACTGTGCTGCGTGTCCCGTGGCTCGGCAGCCCGGAAGCCCAGCTTCTGAAGCCTGCACAGGGCTGCGTCCGCCTGCCTGGAGGCGGCTGCTTCGGAATCGCTGTGCTGTCCGGGTCACGGTCCCTTGCCCTCTGCTTGCTGATGAATAGGCAGGATTCTGGGTTGCCAAGGTCAGAGGTGCAGTCTAGTGAGGACTCGTGGCAGGGTGGGCGTGCTTGGGGGGCAGGATGGATCTCTGGGGGTCTCTTCCACCAGTCTGGGGCACTGGTCTCGGCTGGTGCTAGTGACCGGTGGCCGTCTCGTGTTCCCGCTCCCGGACACTGGACTCAGACCTTGTGTTGCCTGTTGGGCAGACCGCTAGTGGCAGAAGAGGAAGACCGAGAACCCTCTGCTCTCTCTCTCCCCAGAGCCCGCCTCACACTAGGAGGCCTCGAAGCCCCATGCAGCGCCCTCCCTCTGTGTCAGGCTGTCTCATGATTGGGGCTTAAGGCAACCAAAGATAACCTCTAAGCAAGTAGCTTTTGTACTTCAGAATGTTGGGAGTTTGCTCCTTGGGTACATGCATAAGTGTAAATTAAGCGTCCAACTCTGGGCCAGCATTGTGTGGCGGGTTAAACTGCCACCTGTGCCACCAGCATCCCATGTAGGTGCTGACGAGTCCCAGCTCCTCCCCCTGAGGTGGAGCTCTGTTACGTGCTGGGAAACGAGCAGCATGGTCCAAGTGCCTGGGCCCCTGGGCCCGTGTGGGAGGCTGCTGAGCTCCTGGCTCCGACTGCCCGGCTCAGCCCTGGCTGTTGTGACCCCTCGGGGAGTGAGCCAGCAGACGGAAGCTGTCACTCTGTCTCTGCCTTTCTTTCTGTAACTCTGCCTTCCAAATAAATGAAATGAGTCCTTAAGAAGAAAAATATTTACAATAATTAAATTCTTTTTTTTGTTGTTTTGTTTTTTCGTTTGTTTTTTTTGGGGGGGGTTTGTTGTTGTTGTTTTTGCTTTTTATTTTACAATGATTAAATTCTTTGTTTTTAAAGATTTATTTTTATTATTTTGTTTATTGGAAAGGCAGATATACAGAGAGGAGAGACAGAGAGGAAGATCTTCCGTCCGATGATTCACTCCCCAAGTGAGTGCAACGGCCGATGCTATGCTGATCCGAAGCCAGGAGCCTCTTCTGGGTCTCCCACGCGGGTGCAGGGTCCCAAGGCTTTGGGCCGTCCTCGACTGCTCTCCCGGGCCACAGGCAGGCAGCTGGAAGGGAAGCGGGGCTGCCGGGATAGAACCGGCGCCCATATGGGATCCCGGGTGTGCAAGGCGAGGACCTTAACCACTTGTGCCATCGCGCCGGGCCCAAGATCCTTAAATTCTTAAGAAGTTGTGGTCTAGTGGCTAAAGTCCTTGCCTTGAACGCACTGGGATCCCATACGGACACCAGTAGGGCCTACTGTGTGTGTCATCAGGCTCTGATTTTTTGCCAGATCAATAGAAAATAGTATGTTATTTATATTTTAATCTTTACACTCAGAAATTTAGTGAATTTAAGCATATTTCCTCCTCATTTTGTAGCTGTGATATAACTGGAGAGTAACCGTTCTTCCTGTGTAGGCGTCTTTGGCCTGTTTCCACGGCCAGCGCTCAATCTTTGTGTCTCTGATTTGTCATCCAAGGCATTTACCTTTTGCCTTCTAGAGTTTTGATGTCTGTTTTAAAGGCTTTGACTTCCATGCATCAGGTTGGCCCTATCCTCCAGGACTGTGAGTGTGTCAGCCCGTGCTTCCTCTAGGATGCTGTGGGCTGTACGGCGGAATGTTTGGCCAGCCAGGTGGTCTTGTGCTGTGGCTGAGGTGGACACCGCTGTTACCCCGGCCAGCTTGGCAGGGCTGTGTCCCAGTGCTGTCTGCTTGCTGACTGCAAGTGCGAATCCGCCTCTGTTCTCCGAGGTGCCGTGCTGTCCTGGAAGCTGTAGTCTGGCCCCTCGCGTTCACCTCTGCCCTTCTTAGCGCCGTGTCCCGCCATGGTGTGCCTGTGGCCTCTCACTGGGCGCCAGGCTTCCTGTGTCAGCCTCATCTCTCCTGGCACAGGGGTACCTGCCTGTGTTGGGGATAGAATAGGGGTCTCCCAGGAGACTGAGGACACCTCAGATGTGGGCAAATGCTGATGGGAGGAGAGACCCCCGTGAGCCTCCAGGGCCTCGGGAGCTGGGGTGCCCTCTCATGTCCCCTCAGCTGCTGAGAGGGTCTGGGGACAAAGGTGCTGCTCTGGCACATCTAGGGAGAGCAGCTCAGCCTATGGTGCTGCGTGTGATGGCCTCTGCTCTGACACCGTTCTCAGGAGACACACTGGCACCTTGCTCACTGTGGGCCAGCTGTGGCCATGTGGCCCCGTTGCCTGAGCTTGCCCATAACCAGAAAGTTGGTACCCTGCCATACCTTTGGCTTCTCTCCCTTTTCTGGAACTTTTCCTGGACCCAGGGCAGCTCGATGAGCTCCACATCTGTTTTTAGGAGTCAGTTTTCTCTGCATTGGAGTGGGAACAGCAGCTACCTCGACTCAGGGGTCCCTGGGACCTCAGGGCGGGGGCAGGTGGGTGCTGTCCGTTCCTCTCTGTGCCTCACCGTGGAAGCGAGGAAGCACTTGAGGCTGCAGCTGTGCGGATGGATGGGGACGTGCCTCAGGTTGGAGGAGTGAAGACGGTCAGAGCGCGCAGGCTTCCTTCTCGGGGCACACAGAGAGAGGGCGTTGAGGGTCCCAAGACTGGGCTGCACGTGTGTTCCGCTGGGGTGCTTTGGGCCTGTGCTCAGGTCACTTGTGTCCCAAGGGCCTTCTGAGCAGTGCCAGGGTCAGCAGGTTGGCAGCGGGGAGTAGAGGCACACTCATTTACTCCTGCGCCTCATCTGCTCAAGTTGAAGACGTGGAGTGGCTGCACATTCCCGGGCTGCGTGTCAGAAGTCCCTCTGTTTGCAGCTGTCCCCGGCCGAGGCAGAGTGCTGAGGTGGGAGGCAGCTGTTGTGTTTGGAGAACTAGTTTTGGATGCAGACCAGACCGGAGTTAAAGCCTTAGCCATGAGTAGGAACTGAAAACACTTCCTTTCTCCCACTGCCAAGTCCGAGTTTTTAGCACATTGGACAGACCTCCTGTGTCCCTGTTGCTTTCACTTGGCTGCCGCTGAAAGTCTTCTGGACCTGTTCTTCCCGAGGCGCCTCCCTACCGCCACTCGTCCCGGAAGTACTTCTTTGTTTAGCTCACCCCAGCTCGGCAGCAGAATCGAATCCAGCTGTGTCAGTCAGCCCAAGCCACCACACTCACCCTGGATTCCCTCCCCACCTTCCCACCTGCGTGCCCCTTCCGCAGCCTCTTTCCTGGCACACCTCAGGCCCCAGAGTGCTGGGTGCCCCCTCCTGCCTGGAGTCCCCTCTGACCCTGCGTACGCTCTTCTCTGTAGCAGCTTGTCTCTGGTTTCCACTGGGGACTGAAAGAAGTGTGCCAACCCATGAGCTCTTTGAAGGTCCAAGTCGTGGCTTGTCCACGTTCAGTCTTCCATGGGAACTATGATAGGGACTGCTTGTTGCTGAATTATATCTGAGATAATCTCATTTTCTCTGGTAGGATTCCTGCTCTGTGACCAGCCCTTATGTCCGATTGTGTCTGATTACCGTGATGGTGTAGCCTTGAGTGGTCGGTGATTTGTTTTAGCCAGTGTCTTCTTCAGTTACGAGGTGTCCGACAGCAGGCCTTGGTTTGCAGTGTTTGTCTTCTTATCTACTTGCTTCTCAGACCCCTTGGTGGTGTGAGCAGGCCTGGGGTTCAGCTGGCTCCCGTGCACAGGCACGTGTGGCTGCAAGGGTGCTGCATGCTTGGAGGAGGCAGAGGCGTGGCAAGCCCCGCAGGCTGTGCTGGGGTCTGCAGGGGATGGCATGCTGGCAGAGCTGTGGTGAGCCCCGTGCGCTGCGCTGAGGTCTGTAGGGGGGTGACACCTGCTGGGCTCCTGTGATCCTTGGAGAGTGTGTGTGTTTGTGTGAAAAACTAGAGAGGTTGCCTTAAAATGGGTTATAGCCCCCTGTCAAGTGCTGTAAGAATATTTACCGTGAAGCTATCATTGCTGAAATAGCTGAAATTTAATTTTAAACCTGAATGGAATCTTGGGAAAAGGAGGGTGTAGAGCCAAGTGTTGGATTGCATGATATGAGCAAATTCAGGAAGGCAGCATGGTCTGGGAAGGACTTTGGTGGTGACTAATGCATGTCTCCTCTGTGAGAAGCCGGACTCAGTGGAGAGGGAGCCTCTGGCCAGAGACCCTGTGGAGGGCAGGCGTCTGGAGCAGAGCCCGAGCCGCCCTGTGGAACCCCCGCATCCGTGTCGGAGGGTCTCGGCCTTAGGAGGATGGGTGCCCAGGGACCAGGGCTCCTGCCACCTCCCTCTTTGGAATTCCTGCTTCCTGGTTGTGGGCAGGTAGGGGAGTGAACTGGAAGGTAGAAAATTCTCTCCCTAGGCCTTAGAGATGAATAAATGAATAAATCTTTTTTAAAACAACCACGATGTTCAAGTTTATTAAGCAAATTTTAGCAAGTTTTATAAAATGTTTAACTTCCATCAATTTAAGGTTTATCTCTCTACTAAATATTGCCTACATCTGAACTTTCAAATCCATTCACACCTGTTGAATCGACTCCACGGTGTCAGTTTCCTCTTGCAAATTTCCCTTTAGCTGCGCTGGCATTTCCTGTGTTTCTGATGAGCACGGTGGAAGCGGCCCAGACTGGGTAAGGATCACTGAGCGCTGTCACCTGCAAGCACCCTCTGTCGGCCTCTTCCTTTGTCCTGTTCTGCTCCGTGATCTCGTGCAGCCAGACCAGGATCTGGGCTACGATTGCTGCTTGGCAGTGACCGCTCAGCACTGACTTTCATCTCCTCAGAGTGGCCACTGGCTTGGGACTCAACAAGAACTTTTTTTTTAATTGCAAAGTCAGAAATACAGAGAGGAGGTGAGAGAGGAAGATCTTCCATCCAATGATTCACTCCCCAAGTGAGCACAATGGCTGGTGCTATGTCCATCTGAAGCCAGGAGCCAGGAACTTCCTCAGGTCTCCCACGCGGGTGCAGGGTCCCAAGGCTTTGGGCCATCCTGGACTGCTTTCCCAGGCCACAAGCAAGGAGCTGGATGGGAAGTGGAGCTGCTGGGATTAGAACTGGTGTCCATATGGCATCCAGGCACTTTCAAGGCAAGGACTTTAGCAGCTAGGCCACCACCCTGGGCCCAAAACTTTTTTTTTTTTCTAAATAAGAAAACAAAACTAAGATAGGCTGAGCTTGAGCAGCTCTGTGGGTGGGAGGAGGGTGTCCGTGGGGGAGGAGGGTGTGTGGGGGAGGAGGGTGGACCAGCAGATGGAAGATATTTCTCTTTTCATCTCTCTCTCCCTCTGTAGCTCTTTGAAATAAAAGTCTTTTTAAAATTAATTTATCTTATTTTGTTTATTTGAGAGAGCAACAGAGAGAGGAGACAGAGAAAGATCTTCCATCTGCTGTATCACTTCCCGAATGGTTGCAGTGGCCAGGGCTGGGCCAGGGTGAAGCCAGGAGTTTCAGCTGGGCCTCCCATGTGGGTCAAGGTGCCCAAACTCTTCAGCCATTGAGCTTCCTGCACATGAGCCAGGGCACAAATGGGTGCCCACATGGGATGCAGGTACACAGGTGGTGACATTACCTGCTGGCCACAGTGCTGGCCCTTTAAAAAATATATGTTCCCCCCCCCACCGCCCCTTGGCTGAATCCTGGTCTTGCATCCTCGGTGCCCACACCGGGATCCCATATGGGCACTGGTTCCGGGTCCTGGCTGCTCTACTTCCCATCCAGCTCCCTGCTTCTGGCTTGGGAAAGAGCAGAAGACAGCCCAGAGACTTGGGACCTGCACCTGCTTCTGGCTTTGGATTGGCTCAGCTCTGACTGTCGTGGTCCACTTGGGCAGTGAACTAGTGGACAGAAGATCTTTCTTTGTCTCTCCTCTCTGTAAATCTGCCTTTACAATAAAAAAAAATTTTTTTAATCTTGAAAGAAGAAAGAAGGAAGAAAGTGAAAGAGAAAATTGATACCCTTTTGCAGTGTAAAACAACATTCCATAAATAATTTTAGAGTTTGTTTTTCATAACCTTAGTATGATTCTTTTAAATAAGTATTATGACTTTGACGCTAAAGTAAAATTGCTCATATTTTGGCTTTCTCTTAAACACATCTGCTGGGATGCAGGCCCATTTATTTGGGTCAGACCTGGCAGCAGTGCCACAGCCGTGAAGACATCTGTCCACATGGCCCAGCTGCTGGATCCCCAGGGAGGGTGGAACATGGCCATGTTAGCATGGAATGGAGCTGGCTGATGAGCGACGGTCCCCTTTCTTCTGTCCTTTCCTGGTGGCAGAGATTGGAGAGGGGAGAGGGGAAGGCCTGGGGGGCTTCAGGGAAGTGTGCTGTGCCCAGGTGGGGGTGGGCCCCAAGCGGGGACCCTGCCCTGCCCAGGTGGGGGTGGGCCCTGAGCGGGGACCCTGCTCTATGCAGTGGTGCCATTTTACTTTTCTATCCTGGCTTATTTTGTACTTAAAAAAATCCACTGAACAACAAGAACAACAAAAACCTATGTCTGTCAGAATGGCCATCATTAGAAAAACAGAAAGTGACAAATGCTGGTGAGGATGGGGAGAGGGGGCCGTTAATACAGCTACTGTGGAGAGCAGTATGGAGGTTCCTTACCCCAGGATTGGGTGTGCACCCCTAAAGGAAGTGAGAGCCGCCTGTCCGGGAGATGCGGGCACCCCCTTGTCCATCGCAGCACTGTTCTGTAACCCGGAGACAGAACCAGCCTCGGTGTCTGTCGGTGTAGGTGGCGTATGGCCACATGGGGCATTTCTTAGAAATACAAAAAGCAATTTCAAATGAGAGACGGACAGAGTGCACATATGCTTCCGGCTGGTTCAGTGCCCTTGTGTGTGCCCAGCAGCGGCCAGCGCTGTCCTAGGGCTCTGGCTTGTTTTCCCATAGGGGTGGCAGGACCTCCGCCTCATGGACCAGCCCTGGCTTCGTAGGATCCAGAGCTGGGACCACCTACTTGGATGTGGGACGTGCCCTGAGCTGCCAGGCTAAATGCCCACCCTGCACGTGGAGAATCATTCAGCCATGAAGACGCATGCAAGCTTGTCTATGGCAGCGTGGGTGGAGGTTGAGGACATGGTGTCAAGTCAAATGGCCCAACTGCAGAGCAGGGCTACTGTGTGTTCTCTGCTGTGGAAGCAAGGCGTGCCCATGACTTCTCAGACAGGCGCTGGGGGTCGGGGAAGGGAGGGAGGGAGCCCGATGTGGGGGGGTCGGGCCGTCATTAGCATGGGCGCCTGGTCTGCTCAGATGTCAGTTTATTCCATAACTCAGAGGGAGGTATGGGAGAGGGGCCTGAAGTCCACTACCCAGAGAATGGGGGGGAAGTTCCTTACATGGGGTCCTGTCATACTGCCTGAATATGGGCAGTCATTGTAGGTGAACAAAAAGGAGGGCAGCCCCGCCCCCTCTGCGTCTCCTTGTTGAAGGCAGCGCTCGTGGGGTGCTCCCTGTCCCGTCCATACGGGGTTGGGAGCTGAAGGCAGCGCTCGTGGGGTGCTCCCCGTCCCGTCCACACGGGGCTGAGAGCTGAAGGCAGCGCTCGTGGGGTGCTCCCCGTCCCGTCCACACGGGGCCCCAGGCCCAGGGCACTGAGGTCTCAGCTTGCCTGCTGAACTCGTGCTGAGGACTGTCACTCCTGTGGTGTCTGAGAGCAGGTGTTGGGCAGCAGCAGTTTTCCTGTCTCACATTGTCCCTGGACCAACTTGCTGACCCTAACGGTGTCGGGAGGAGCCACCACAGCAGGCGCTGGGAGCGTCCAGGAGAGTGGCCTGGACAGACACTCCCTCCTGACCCCTTCAGGATGACGTTGGAACCTCCTGGTCAGCGCTGCCCTGCCCGATGATCTGGGCAGAGCCCGGGAAGGCCGGGGGCTGTGCCTGTAGGGACAGAACCTCCACCTTGGTAAGAAGCGGGTGCCTCAGGAAGGGTTAACATCTCCCAGCGAAAGCAGCACCGGGCTCTGCCAGTGCAGCCTGTGAGCCAGCGCTAGCTGGCGATGCCTCCCCTCCCCCAGGAGGCCGGGAATCGGGGGTGGTAGGAGGGGCCGCTGTGATTGCATTCATGGAAATGAGCCTGCGAGGAGCAGCACGCCCCGGGTGTCAGCCGCGGCCCTGCGCTCCCCTCTCCGGGTCCACGCCAGCCCTCCCCGCCAGCCGCTGCTCGTCTCCACTCGCACGGTGCTCCACTCGGCCTTTGTCTCCTCCGGACGCCTCCTGTGCCCTTGCGTGCTGGCACACACGCACTGTCCGAGCTCCCGGGAGCCTGGGCCTGCGGGCTCCCCAGGCAGAGCCACCATGGCCTCTGACGTGGAGAGCTGCGACCGGCCGAGGCTTTGATGTTGCTGCCCAGGGCTTGCCAGGACACTGGGGCCTCAGGAGAGGGGTAAGAGGCCGGAGGATGGTGTGCGAGTTGCCTGCCTGCAGCTGCCAGCTACTGGAGCTGGGGTGAGCGGCATCTCTGCATGTGTGTGGCCTGCGTTGCTCGGCGTCTGCTCGGTCCTCTAGGGCACTGCTGCGGTGCCTGCTGGTGTGGGCACAGGTACTCGGGCTGAGACGAGGCCCGGCTTTGGTGAGGTTCAAAATGGGATCGCATAAAGCAGAGGGAGAATTCCCGGGCAGTCCTGCCCTCTCTGGATGTGCCCGGCCAGGCGTCCTTGTTTACTTATTCAGCCTTGGAGCCCTTCCTGGGCCCGGGGAGCGCTCTGTCCAGCAGTACACTGCGGTCTCATCCGATCTGAGAGAGGATGTGTGAGAGCCAGAAAAATGGAGTGTTTGTGGAGGATCGGCGTGAGGGTAAAGTGGGGGAGAACTGACTTCCGAAAACTCCAACCCGGCCTCTGTTTTAGACACAGGAGTGTGGTGGCCAGGCGCAGCGGCCAGGCGCGGGGCGTGGCCCTGCATCTCCTGTCCCTGCTGGAGGGGGAACGGTCGCAGACAGCGGGCTGCCCTTCCAGGCCTTGCCCTGGAGCTGGGAAGCCTCGTGCTCATCATCTCACCGCGGGGTGCTTGTTGAGTGTCCACAGTCCCGTGACCTTTGGGAAAAAAAGCAAACACAAGCCATGAATGGCAATAGATTCAGGTCTGAGCACCGCGGGGGCAGGTGCCACCAGGGGGAGGGTCTGCAAAGGATTGTGGGCTAGTTTTTAAAATGCTCTTATGGAGAGCAGAGATTAGCGGTGCCAAATTTGTGGCCTAAAATTTTGTGACTTAGTTTCTGTTACTGCATTGAAATTTGACCTCATGATATGCAAAGTTGAGTCTTGCAGATCTAGGGTTTTTTAGATAGAATATGTGTATGATAAGTTGGTAAAATTCTTTCCTTTTATGGAATCATTTATGGGAACTTTTTAATATTGGTTCTCTTGACAGAGAAGGTCTGTGCTAATGACAGGACCCTCACCTCCCCGTGGGGTGGGGTCCTGATGCCCAAGGTCACAGAGTGACAACCCGGGCAACCCTGGGCTGCAGCGCCTGGTTCGTGGGGGCTGAGTGAGTAGGCAGCTGGTGGGGAGATGGCTGTGCAGCTGGGATGAGGAGCAGTCTGTGTGCAGTGTGGAGTGTGCCAGGATGGTCTTTCACTGGAGAGAAAGGTCATTGTGAGAAACTGGGTTTCAGCGATCCTGTCGGCACCTCTCCTCCGCTGGCCGGGGGCTCCCTCCATCCTGGGGCGCGTGACCTCTCAGATCCTGTGCAGCGCGGAGGTGAGGCACTTTAAAGTGCTCTGGACAACGTTGCATCCTCCTTCCTCAGGCGAGGACGAGGGAAGCAGGGCGAGAAGTTAGACGATTGCTATGAAACTTGTGATTAATTGTGGTACAGCACCTAGAGCATTGCATAACGGCCTTAGTGATTACAAGGGTCGCGTTCAGTGGTGTCGAATGCTCACACTGCTGTGCAGTCAGGGCTCCAGAATGGTTTCATCTTGCAGAACCGAAACTGAGTCCCCGTTCACCATGCCCCTTCTGCCTCGCTGGCCCTCCGTGCCTGTGTGTGACTGTGACTGTGGCCCCACAGTGGGATCCTGCCAAGCTCCCCCTGCTGTCATTGGCTTACTCCACGCAGTGCATGTCCCCAGGGTTCACCCGTGGTGACACGTGTCCTGGCTTCCTGCCGAGGGCAGAAGTGGAGCAGGGACCGTTCTGGGTTTAGCACGCTAGGGAGGAAGGGTCCCACTGTCTCAGCACTGATACTTCGCTGAAGGTGGCCGGGAGAGGTCCCCGGTGGAGCCCCCAAATCATCGTCAGGGTTTGTCTTGGGTGTCTGTCCCGTGGCTCTGTGAGCACCTGCCGCCCCCCTGGGGCTTCCTGTCCACACGACACAGGGAATTGTGTGAAGGCTCTTGGCGAGGCACCTGTGGCTGTGGCCTTGTCCGCAGCGCTTGCTGTCTCTCTGCCCCGCTGCGGTGTTCGTGCTGTGTCACCCTGCTCTGCCTCACTGAGCATTTCATGTGACAGAAGCTTCTCGAGTTCCCCCTGAGTGTAAGTGCTGTAGTGGAGGCTCCTGGAGCATCCTGCTCAGAAGGACCCTGACTTGCACTGTCTGCTCTGGGGAGCTGACAGGTAAGTCACCTGCCCGAGGTCATAGAGCTGTATGTGCCCAGTGGCAGCTCCTGACCCCTTCTAGAAAGTGCATGCGGAGCCCTCTCTCCCTGAGGACTTCCTGACGTCACAGCCCCGCATGGAGAGACCAGCTCTGCCTGCAGTAAATGTGTGTTGCCTCACTGGTGACAGAGCTGCAGAGACGAAAGAGCCGTACAAAGGTGTCTTGGCATGCACGGGGCACCCCCTTGTGCCAGCTGTCCTATTTCCCCCGCCTTCATTTAGTCCTCACACTTACACACACAGCAGAGAGCAGCTCTGTGTACAGCAGGCTGGAACCAAGCCCCAAGGAGTCAGCAGTGCGCTGGCCATGGCGTGGGCTCCCATGTTCTTTCTAGTATTCTGAAGTTGTAGAAGTTGTAAGTTGGGCCTAGTGCGGTAACCTAGCGGTTAAAGTCCTCACTATGCACTTGCCAGGATCCCATATACATGCTGGTTCTAATCCTGATGGCTGAACTTCCCATCCAGCTCCCTGCTTGTGTCCTGGGAAAGCAGTCAAGGATGGCCCAAAGCTTTGGGACCCTGCACCCACATGGGAGACGTGGAAGAAGTTCCTGGCTCCTGGCTTCGGATCGGCTCAGATCCAGCCATCGTCTCTCTTTTTGTCTCTCCTCCCCTCTGTGTATCTGACTGTGTAATAAAAATATATATATTTTTAAAGCTGTAAGTCACCAGGTAGTGTACACACATCCCTGCAGAGAGGAGAGGGTCAGCTGCCAACAGGGGCTCAGCCTGCCCGGCCTGGGCCCTGGGCGGACTGTCCCGGAGGAGGGAGGGTGGCAGTGTCTGCACTCGTGCCCCTCAGGGGGGAAGTGCTGCTTCTGAATAGCCACTTGTCCCCAGAGCATCCTCCATGGCGACAGGGAGAGCGGTCCTGGGGCTGGGTGTGTGTGAGCGAGGGAGCCTTCAGGCCTGTGTGGCAGCAGCCCCAGGACTGGTTTGGAGCTGGAGTGATGTGCATGGGTGCGCTGGGGCTTGGCTCAGGCATTACTCGTGGGTCCCACAGATGGGACAAGGCGGCCCTTTCTGTTGTTGGACCACCTGCTGGCCTGCTGTCTTTGCTGGTTTCATTCGACTGTTTCTTCATTGAGAGGCACGTGCTGCAAGGAGCGTGCAGCAATGGAAGGCAGGTGGTGGCAGAGTGACCCCAGAGCCTGTCTTGGATACTGCCTCCCGCACCTGCAGGGCCTTAGCAGAGCATGGCCCATTTGTGCAGCGGCTGCTGAGTCTCTGCCGAAGGGGGCTGTGTTTGCAGTGACACCCCATGGGGCATCTCTGGGTGCAGGCTGGGACGAGCTGAGGGGCTGGCAGGGCTGCAGCCCGGAGCCCGCTGTGGGCTCATGTAGTGTCCCCTGCCCCTTTAAGGCATTCTCCTTTGTGCACACTGCCTGGAACCCATTTCAGCTCTGGGCTTCTGCCATTGTTAGAATCTGCAAAGCAACATTTAAATAAATAAATGAAAGCTTTCCTTGTGTGGCTTTTCTGTTCACAGCTGAGCACAGTGCCCTGCTTATTTCTGTCCCCTTAATCTTTGGTTAAATTGGAACCTTGGAAAGAAAGGGTGAGGGGCTGACACTGGACCAGCCCCTGCCTGCCTGCTGGACAGCTTGCAAATTAACCTCTGTGGGACCTTCCAGCCTGGGCCGGGTGCTGGGCCAGCTTCCTCTCCGATCAGCTCCGTTGTGTTTAGGTTGGTGGCAAGGACAGCCTGCTGTCCTTCCCAGTGGCCGTTCTTAAAGAGAAAAGGGCTTAGTGCCTCCCTGGCACCTAGGCATGGCTGCAGCATGAGGCAGTATGTGTGTGTATGGAGGGTGCTTGGCCATCTGGCCCCATCGGGTGAGCTGCTGCTGCAGCTGACTCTGGCTTCCAGGCTGGGAAGGCAGCGTGTGCCGACGGCCTTCTCAGCTCCCTGGGCCTGGTGCCGTGGGGCCTGGTGCCGTTGGTTTTCCCAGCTCCCTGGGCCTGGTGCCGTGGGGCCTGGCGCCGTGGGGCCTGGCACCGTGGGTCTGGTGCCGTGGGGCCCTGTGCTGTGGGGCCTGGTGCCGTGGGGCCCTGTGCCGTGGGGCCTAGTCCCGTTGGCCTTCCCAGCTCCCTGGGCCTGGTGCCGTCGGCCTTCCCAGCTCCCTGGGCCTGGTGCTGTGGGGCCTGGCGCCGTGGGTCTGGTGCCGTGGCCTGGTGCCGTGGGGCCCTGTGCCGTGGCCTGGTGCCGTGGGCTGGCCCCTCTGTGACCTCCGGCGTCTGTGAGGCAGTCCCACCTCTTGCTTCCTGAGATGTGATTATTGCCGATTCTTCATGCAGCGAAAAGTGAAATGCAGTGTTTTGTCTTTGGATTTTTTCCCCCTTATAAGCAACCTAAGAATGAAGATTTAAATTTAAGATGTGGTATTGCACTGATAAATTTATGGAGAAGAAATTAAATGTTAAAATGTTTGATTTTTCCTTCACCTCAGAGTCAAGTTTCACTAGAGACCTGAGACTATGTAGCATTTTCCCCCAGGTTCTTAACATGTTCAGAAAAAAGTGAAGCAGCAATTATGTAAGGTGACAAAGCAGAAGACAGGGAAGTAACCTAGAAATCCTGTGTTCAGGGGACTGGGTCAGAATGAATCCCAGTCATCTCAGTGCGGTCGGCTAGCCCCGCCTGCGCTCCGAGTGTGTGTGTGTGTGTGTGTGTGTGTGTGTGTGTGTGTGTGTGTGTTTCAAGCAAGTCTTGGGGCTCACCCGCCCCCCTCCCAAGCAAGTCTTGGGGCTCCCCCGCCCCCCTCCCGAGCGAGTCTTGGGGCGCCCCTGTCTGGTCCCGAGCGAGTCTTGGGCCCCCCCGCCCCTGTCCCGAGCGAGTCTTGGGGCGCCCCTGTCTGGTCCCGAGCGAGTCTTGGGCCCCCCCGCCCCTGTCTGGTCCCGAGCGAGTCTTGGGGCTCCCCCGCCCCCCTCCCAAGCGAGTCTTGGCCCCCCCGCCCCCGTCTGGTCCCGAGCGAGTCTTGGGCTCCCCCGCCCCTGTCTGGTCCCGAGCGAGCCGTCCCGGGCCCCTTGCGGCCCTGTCTGTGCTGGGTGCTGGCTCTCGTGTCAAAGTCAAGCTCCCCCGACACAGTGGCCTCTGTTCATCCTTTCTTCTTCATCTCTGGTACTTTGTCACCATCTTTTGTTGGTACATCCCTCTCCACTTTGCCCTCTTCTCCACTCCAAGTTCATAGCAAATAGCTTTTCTTTTTAACCTGGGTTAGTCTTTCATACATCGTCTACAGGGTAGAGCTTGGCAAGCAGCAAACGGTACTGGAGAGCTGTGGCCACGGCCTGCCCTGCTGTGTGCTCTCCGAGCGCTGCCCAGCACCCCACGGTCTGCTGATGCTGCAAGTGACTGGTGTCACGCCTTCCATGGGGTCCTTCAGCTTTGTTCCCAAGTGAGGGGAGAGCGAGTGGTGCTCGTCTCACACCCCTGTAGCAGCTGTCCCCTTGCTGGGCTGGCCTGAGGGGACTGCCACCCTCGGGTGCCCCGTTGAGCCCTCTTCCCTGTCTGTGGCTTCCCTCTCCTCAGCCAGCTCCTTTCTGGCTGTCACCAGGTCGGAGGACATGGCTGCAGGAGGTTGAGGCTGCCCTCCACACTGGCCGTGGTGGCGTGGGTTGTCTCCAGCCCAGACTCCTCCCTCCTTGGGGGGCTCACACTGGCAGGGAGGTCTGGGGGTCTCTGACTTAGGGGTCTTCCAGCCCTTTAGTTCTGTGTTCTACAGGAATGCCTTTGTTGTTTAGTTCTCTTTCTGTTTCTGAAACTTGTTTAATTTTTGAGCAAGTGTTCTTGCTGTCTTACTGTATCTTTTTCAGTTTCCTATTCTTTAACAGTTGTCTTTTCTTCCTTAATAGCCTGTTTTGTACCAGCTGGGTCTTTTGGTTTCCTGTCTTAATTTTTCTTGCTCACACTGAGTCTGGTTAGAGCACCAGTACCCAGTGCTGGTGCTTCGCTGGCCTGAGTTTGCTCTGCAGGTCTCTGGCATGCTCAGCCCGGGCAGTGTTCTAGAAGGGTTAGCCCTTGGCCTTTGCCTCTCGGTGCTGTGCTGCCTGTGGCCCGTGCCCCCATGTTGTTCTGTGGGCATGTGGATTCTTTCTTTGCCCCGTCTCTTTTAAAAACAATATCCTGGATGCTGGAGGACTGCATATATATTTTGAATTTACCATACAAAAATTAGATTGCAATCTTGTACATGTGTGAATACTAACCCAGAGTGGCTTAGTGCTTAGATTGTGAAAGGAAGGCAACTACCGGTTTCTATCTTAGAATGATTAGAAAAGAAATAAGAAGGTTTTCCAGGCGGCAGCGGTGCTGAGCGCGGGGTTTGTTCCCAGTGGTCCTCCTCTCCCGTTGAGCTTCCGTGTGGTCTTGCCTCTGCTTGGTAAACACTTGTCTCAGTCTGGGTGAGGCTAGCTCGGGACCTCCCACGTCTCATCCCCATGGTTGGGGGCCTCGTGACCCCTGTGGCTTCACCGAGGTTTCACTTCTGGGACCTCAGGGAATCTGTTTCTTCTCCATGCTGTTCTGGAGCAGGTGTGGTGTGTTTGCTGTGAGGACAGCTGGCTGGCCAGGAGGTTTGGCTTTTTCCTGGAGCACACTGTATTCTCAGAGATGCTGTTGGAGCCCGTTCCTGTGGAGCGGGGTGATCTTCTGGAATCTGCAGGGTGGCTGCCTCTGTCAGCCTTAAAGTAGGGGAACTAGGGGCAAGCGTGGTGATGTAGCAGTGTAATCTTCTGCCTGCTCCATCTGCATCCCACATGGGCACTGGTTCATGTCCCGGCTGCTCCACTTCTTTTCCATCTCCCTGCTTGTGACCTGGGAAAGCAGCAGAGGACACCTGAAATCCTTGGAACCCTGCACCCGCATGGGAGACCCGGAAGAAGCTTCTGGCTCCTGGCTTCAGATCGGCTCGGCTCTGGCCATTGTGACATTTGGGGAGTGAGCGAGCAGATAAAGACCGTTCTCCCTCCGTCTCTCCTTTTCTCTGTAAATCTGCATTTTAAATAAAAAATAAGTGAATAAATCTTTTTTTACAGCAGAACATTTTCAGGCCACAGGACTTAAGGCACTAGGTGGGCTGTTCCATCAGTTTAGTGGGCTGCAGCTGCTTTTAAGAGAGCGACTTGTGATACTGCAGAATGTACCATCCGCGAGGCGGAGCTTGACCCTAGTGCAGACACGTGTCTGCTTGTGGCTGATGGAGAAGCTCAGAAGACATTTTCCAGAGAAGGATGAATGCAGTGGAGGGAAGAGGCACAGATGGGGCTGGTGTGGCGGTGGAGCCGGTTAAGCCTCCAGTTGTAACACAGCATTCCATGGGGGGCCAGGTGTCCTGCTGCTCCTTGCTGATGGCCTGGGAAAGCAGTGGAAGATGACCCAAGTGCTTGGCCTCCTGCCAGCCACGTGGGAGACTGAAGGAAGGTCCAGGCTCCTGTGCCTGGCCCAGCCCTGGCCATCGTGGCCATCTGGGCAGCAAGTGATTCAGCAGATGGAAGATCTGTCTGTCTCTCTTCCTTACTCTGTAATTCTGTCTTTTGAATAAATTAAAAAATTTTTAAAGAGATATGTGTTGGAGCCAGCACTGTGGCAGAGTTGGTTGAGCCACCACCTGTTATGCCATTAGCCAGTGCCAGTTCATGTCCCAGCTGTCCTCCTTCTGATCCTGTAATCCCTGACATACCTGGGCCCAAGTCCTGGGGTGCCTGCCACCCAAAGTGGGGTGAATACAGCTCCTGGGCCAGCCAGGGCCAGCTCCAGACGTGGGGAGTGAGCCAGCAGGTGGGAGAGCCTCTGTTCCCCTCTCTTTGTGGGTGTTGCGGGGCAGCAGGGTAGACCAGTGTGGGGACAGTGACACCTGTGCAGACACCCTGGGCCTGCCTGCCGGACGCTCTGCTCCCAGCCTGGGGCCTGAGGGAATGTCCCTGGTGCCAGCGGCTTCTGTCTCACCTTCTCTGTCACTCTGCCTTTAAAATAAGTAAGTACATGAGAGGAAGGTGATGCCTAGTCCTCACTGTGGCCTGTGGTCTCTCGAGCTTTCCTGAGTGACTTTTGTGAACTGTCCTGGGGCAGTGGCTTAGGTCCAGTGTAGCAGAGAGCGGGTCTGGCGTCCTGGCTGTTGGGATGGTCATTAGAACACTGTGTTATGACTGCTAAATGTGATTAAAGAGATCTGCTCTTTTTGGAGAAAATCTGTATTTTGTACATTTAATATGTCTCAAACTTGGATGTCTCATTTCCCTGTCACTCACCATAGCCACAGTCCCTACGTGCAAACATCTACCCAGAGGCCCGAGGGACCAACTGCTTTGCTCTGCTGTGGAGCGAGCAGAGGCCAGCGCTGGCATGTTTCTGCTGAGCCCTGGCAGGATCCTGGGTGTGCAGGCGCCACCTCCCCTTCTCTCCCCTCTCCCCTGCTCTCCCCTTCTCTCCCCTTCTCTCCCCGTCTCTCCCCTGCTCTCCCCTGCTCTCCCCTTCTCTCCCCTTCTCTCCCCTGCTTTCCCCTGCTCTCCCCTGCTCTCCCCGTCTCTCCCCTGCTCTCCCCGTCTCTCCCCTGCTCTCCCCTGCTCTCCCCTGCTCTCCCCTGCTCTCCCCTGCTCTCCCCTGCTCTCCCCGTCTCTCCCCTGCTCTCCCCTGCTCTCCCCGTCTCTCCCCGTCTCTCCCCTGCTCTCCCCGTCTCTCCCATGCTCTCCCCTTCTCTCCCTGTCTCTCCCCTGCTCTCCCCTGCTCTCCCCTGCTCTCCCCATCTCTCCCCTGCTCTCCCCTGCTCTCCCCTTCTCTCCCCGTCTCTCCCCTTCTCTCCCCTGCTCTCCCCTTCTCTCCCCTGCTCTCCCCTTCTCTCCCCATCTCTCTCCTTTTCTCCCCTGCTCTCCCATGCTCTCCCCTGCTCTCCCCTGCTCTCCCCTTCTCTCCCCTGCTCTCTCCTACTCTCCCCTGCGCTCCCCTCCCACAGTGTCAGTTACCCCAAGGAACTTGGTGGAGGAGTCCGGGGATAAGGAGTTTTGGATGGGGTGATGTAATGAAGTCTCAGCTGTGCCTCTTGGACCTTACTGTTTGGGAATCTTCCATCCGTGACCTTGTGAGAAGGAACAGGACCTGACGTTGTTTGTGCAGGAGTCAGAGCGCAGGCTGTGCTGAGAGCTTCCATCCGCTGGGAGAGGCGTTCCGTCAGGGTGTGTGGAGGACCGCGTCTGTA
Organism: Ochotona curzoniae; assembly: GCF_017591425.1. Classification (NCBI taxonomy): domain Eukaryota; kingdom Metazoa; phylum Chordata; class Mammalia; order Lagomorpha; family Ochotonidae; genus Ochotona; species Ochotona curzoniae. The sequence goes on from NW_024466459.1 coordinate 11,573,443, forward strand.
GCTTGGTATGCCCATGGAAGAGGGTACTGCACTCTGCTTTGTGTCTTTGCTACGGCAGCCCTGTGTGGCCCAGAGTGACCTGTTGCGGTGTCCAGTTGTGTTGGAGCTGAGATTCAAACTGGCGTGCTGGTGCCAGGGCTCATTCCTGCTCACTGGGCCATCTGGGAGGGCACCTGTCTGGGTCTGGGGAGGCAGGGGTGGTGAGAGCTGTGACCTGGGCAGTCAGTAACTTGGTTGTGGTCACGGTGCATTTACAGACACCACTGTCCAGAAGGGCAGAAGGATGTGCAGTAGCCCTTGTCTCTGGAGTTCGCGTCATGTTCTGCTTCGGTGGATATGCTGTGGTTGTCACTTGATGATCAGAGAGGCACAGGAGGGCCCTGCACGGATGGACTCCCTGAATGCCCGCTGCGGACAGGGCCAGATCCAGGAACACCATCCAGGTGTCACGTGGGTGACAAGAGCCCAGTGGCTTCTAGCCTTTCCTGAGCTGGCAGCTGAAGGCAGACATTCCATAGTGGGGTGGGGGCATCTTAAAGCCCCCTCCTCCATTGGTCCTTTAGCTCCTTCATACCATCGCATGCCAAAAGTGGCCCCAAAGTGCTTAGTCTGGTTCCTTCTGGGGGTCCTGGACCCCTTCCCCATGGACATGCGTGGATGGTCAGCTTTATGAGGTGGTGCCGTTCCGTCACTGCTCGCCGGAGGCGGGAGTAAGGCCTGGGGAGAGGGCTGTGCCGTGGGGGCTCCTGGTGTGAGGCGTTCAGACACCAGCTGTCACCTGGGGGACCCTTCCTCCGAGCTCTCTGTGGGCTAAGGCTCCTGCCTATCGCCTGGGGAGAGCTGGTTGTTTCTGAGAGCGGCCCCCCAATGCTGGATGCCGTTGTCCCTCCACGGCCCCACATTGTACCCCAGTGCTGTGCTGTGTGCGGCCTGAGTAACGTCCGCGTCTCTCGTAGTGCCCGCTGACCTGACTGCAGAGGAGCGGCACGAGCTGGAGAACATCCGGCGGAGAAAGCAGGAGCTGCTGGCCGACATTCAGGTCAGGGGGCCTGGGTGCTGGGGGTCGGGGGCCTGGGTGCTGGGGGACGGAGGGCCTGGGTGCTGGGGGACGGGGGCCTGAGTGCTGGGGGACGGAGGGCCTGGGTGCTGGGGGATGGGGGCCTGAGTGCTGGAGGGACGGAGGGCCTGGGTGCTGGGGGACGGGGGCCTGGGTGCTGGGGGACGGGGGCCTGGGTGCTGGAGGGACGGGGGCCTGGGTGCTGGGGGACGGGGGCCTGGGTGCTGGGGGACGGGGGCCTGGGTGCTGGAGGGACGGGGGCCTGAGTGCTGGGGGACGGGGGCCTGGGTGCTGGGGGACGGAGGGCCTGGGTGCTGGGGGACGGGGGCCTGAGTGCTGGGGGGCGGGGGGCCTGGGTGCTGGGGGACGGGGGCCTGAGTGCTGGAGGGACGGAGGGCCTGGGTGCTGGGGGACGGGGGCCTGGGTGCTGGGGGACGGGGGCCTGGGTGCTGGAGGGATGGGGGCCTGGGTGCTGGAGGGACGGGGGCCTGGGTGCTGGAGGGACGGGGGCCTGGGTGCTGGGGGACGGGGGGCCTGAGTGCTGGAGGGACGGGGGGCCTGGGTGCTGGAGGGACGGGGGGCCTGGGTGCTGGGGGACGGAGGGCCTGGGTGCTGGAGGACGGGGGCCTGGGTGCTGGAGGGACGGGGGCCTGGGTGCTGGGGGACGGAGGGCCTGGGTGCTGGGGGACGGGGGCCTGGGTGCTGGAGGGACGGGGGGCCTGGGTGCTGGAGGGACGGAGGGCCTGGGTGCTGGGGGTCGGGGGCCTGGGTGCTGGAGGACGGGGGCCTGGGTGCTGGGGGTCGGGGGCCTGGGTGCTGGAGGACGGGGGCCTGGGTGCTGGGGGACGGGGGCCTGGGTGCTGGAGGACGGGGGCCTGGGTGCTGGAGGGACGGGTGGCCTGGGTGCTGGAGGACGGGGGCCTGGGTGCTGGGGGTCGGGGGCCTGGGTGCTGGAGGACGGGGGCCTGGGTGCTGGGGGACGGGGGCCTGGGTGCTGGAGGACGGGGGCCTGGGTGCTGGAGGGACGGGGGGCCTGGGTGCTGGAGGACGGGGGCCTGGCTGAGGCCTCAGGACTCTGTGTGTGGGTGTGGGGGGATGGAGGGCATGACCGAGGCCTCAGCGCTGTGTGTGTGGGTGCTGGGTGGACCAGGAGGCAGTGTAGACGGAGGGCATGGCCAAAGCCTCAGGGCTGTGTATATCTGGGTGCTGGGGGACAGAGGGCAGTGTAGACGGAGGGCATGACCGAGGCCTCAGGGCTGTGTGTGTGTGGGTGCTGGAGGACGGAGGGCATGGCTGAGGTCTCAGGGCTGTGTGTTTTGGTTGGGTGGGAGGTAGTGGGCAGTATAGACAGAAGGAGTGGCCGTGGCCTTAGGGCTGTCTTCAGGGTGGTGGGACCTGTGGGCAGTGTAGGCCTGGGAGTGGCCGTGGCCTCCCTGGCCAGGGAACAGAGCATCCTGCAGCCCAGTGCAGTCAGTCTGCAGGGCCAGAGGGAGCCCCGTGTCTGCCATGTCTTGAGCCATGTTTCTGTCGCTGTGTGTCCTGGGCTGGGCACACGCAGCTGGAGCTTCAGCGAGGGCGAGGTGCAGGGCCATGCCCAGTCACTCCCTGGCCTGGAGATTTGGGGGCTGTGGCTCTGAGCTCTAGGCTGTTTACGAAGTGAGGACGGAAGCGCCCTCTCTGGGGCTTGCCTGGCCGGGCGGGCGGGAGGGACTTGGTGTGTCTGCTGTTGCACTGACCTCATCCTGAGGAAGTCTGTCACTCTAGGATTTAGTAAGTTACAGATTTGTTCCAGAACATGCTGTCGAAACAGCCATTTTTCAGGGCACTCAGCATTTTCCATATGGTCTTGTGTCCTTAAGAATGTCTGCCCTAGACTCTTGGAGGTTGGGAGCTGGACCTCCGTTCCCCTGGAGTGCTCACCGCTTTGTAGGATCTGGGTATTTGCTGAATAGATGAGTTTTCCTAATTTGCTTATTTGGATGTTCTTTTGTCTGGGTTGGTTTGGTTGGAGGGAGTTATGCAAGATTTCAGCGGTTTTTCTTTGGTCTGCGACTTGCTCGGTGGTCACTCTGGGCTGTCTCCCTCGCAGAGGCTGAAGGATGAGATAGCGGAAGTGGCTAATGAGATCGAACACCTCGGGTCCACAGAGGAGAGGTGAGTGCCCCCGCCACCTGGATCTGGCCGTGCTGTGCTGCCCCAGGACCCAAGGAAGGCTTGGACTGTAGGCTTCAGAGGCCCCGCACCGCTCGCTCACGGCGTTGGTGTGGATGGCGGGTTCTTGCTGGTCCTGGGCCCAGCGTGCTTCCTCCTTTGTGGAGAGGGAGGATTGAACCACAGTTCAGTTCCCACCTGGATGGCATGCCATGCCATGCTCCCCACAGCACACTCAGGGGGGTGAATGCTGGGGACTGTGTGTTTCCAGACTGCCGAGACATCTGTGACTTTGAGATTTCACTTTGGAATGGGGTTCCCAGACCAGTTTTAACTAGTTCTGAGCTTGTCAGCTGTTTCTGGTTCACTCTGTGTCTGTGCTTTGTTCAGCCTTAGTCTTCCTGTCTGGCTTCACAGCCCGTCACATTTGTTGCCGTAATCCTGGGCTGGTGCTGCCCTGGGGCTCATGGGGCTGTGGCACTCCCGGCTCTGTGCCGTCAACTGCTGCCTGGCGCCCAGGCTCTGATTCGCCACTTAAAAATCATTTCTCAGAAAGAAATGGATACATTTAAAGTAGATGCCCTTATACAAGACCGATGTTAAAAGATACAACTGGGAGAAAATGTGTGTGTGTGTCAGAGATAAGACTTGTGTCCAGTATCGCATGTAATTCAACAATGCCACCCCCATTCAAACCTCAGAACAGAAAGGCTTGAGCAGAAGCAGCTATGTGTGTGGCAGACACAGGGTTACAGCATTTACGTGACTCACATGCCATGGAACTGAGTGCCAGTCACCTGGCATCGTGCTGCCGAGAGCACCCATAGGTGCTGTGCACTTCGGGATGCTGCTGTGACAGGTGCCCCCGTGGCCAGGTGGCAGCTAGGACCTCAGTTCTGGTCTCCTGCTGTCACTTGCACCATCATTTACTGCCAGCTGGAGTAAGGAGCCAGAGCCAGGCAGTGGACATGTTGTAAAACTGTGATTATGATATTTGCACAACTTGGCAAACTTACTAAAAATCACTCAAATTACATTTAAAATCCATACATTAAATGATAGTTAAATATACCTTGATAACTTTTTTCTTAAAAGTTTTAAAAAGATTTGTGTATTTTTATTGGAAAGGCAGATATACAGAGAGGAGGAGGAGAGACAGAGAGGAAGACCTTCAATCCACTGATTCACTCCCCAAGTGGCTGCAATGGCCAGAGCTGAGCCGATCCAAAGCCAGGAGCCCGGAGCCTCTTCCAGGTCTCCCATGCGGGTGCAGGGTCCCAAGGCTTTGGGCCGACCTCCACTGCTTTCCCAGGCCACAAGCAGGGATCTGGATGGGAAGAGGGGCTGCTGGGATTAGAACCCGTGCCCATATGGGATCTGGGCATTTTCGAGGCGAGGACTTTAGCCACCAGTTTACAGCACCAGGCCCTTTTTCTTAATTTTGTTGTTGCTTAAAAAAGAAAAAACAAAACTGTAAGAAAAAAAAAGTGAGTATGGAGCTGAGGTCAGGGCTTGACCAAATTGTGCCTGTTGATTAAAGAAAAATCCAATTGGATCGAGCTGTGGCACACAGAAAGCCACTGCTTGGGACACAGTCATTCCGTGAGAGTGCTGGCTTCAGTTCGAGCTCCCGCTCCTGCACCTGGGAAGGCAGGCAATGAGGGACCCAGTGCTCCTGGCCCAGGCCTGGCTGTTTTTAGGCATTTGGGGAGTGATAACAGTGGATAGGAGATTTCTCTCTCTCTCATTTCAAATAAATACATCTTTGTTAAAAAGAAAAAAAGGTCTCTGGGAACCAGGCTAGGCCCGTGGGACTGTATGCCCGAGGACTAACGGTTGTGGTGGTTGTTCTACAGGAAAAACATGCAGAGGAACAAACAGGTGGCCATGGGCAGGAAGAAGTTTAACATGGACCCTAAGAAGGTATGTGGGAAGGAAGTGACAGAAGCTCGAGGCTTCCGCAGTGGGACTTCCCGTGGCGCTGCTGCAGACCCCAGACAGGCTCTTCCCAGGCAGCATCCCGTGAGAAGCCCTGCCTCCAGACCCGGGGCACAGCGGTTTGTGACATCCTGTTGGCCCTTTCCAGGGGATCCAGTTCCTGATAGAGAGCGACCTGCTCAAGAACTCCTGTGAGGACCTGGCGCAGTTCCTGTACAAGGGAGAAGGGCTCAACAAGACGGCCATCGGTGACTACCTGGGGGAGAGGTACGGCTGGGGGCTCGCGGGCTGGGGGCTCGCGGGCTGGGGGCTCGTGGGCTGGGGGTGGGACAGCGAGAAAGCAGCTGCGCATGCCGGGTTCTTAGGAGGCAGCTGGCAATTTTCATTGTCATTTGAAAGAGAGAGATCACCCATCCTCTGATTCACTGACCATGCCTGTGCTGCCTGAGGCTGGGCCAGGCCAAGCTGGGAGCCCAGCACCCAATCTGGTGGGGGAGAGTTGCTTATTTATGTATTTACGTAAGATTTACTTGTTTTTATTGGAAAGTCAGATTTACAGAAAGAAAGATCTATCCACTGGTTCACTCAGCTGGAGTTGAGCCGATCTGAAGCCAGGAACCTCTTCCAGGTCTCCCGTACAAGTGCAGGGTCCCAAGGCTTTGGCCCGTCCCCGACTGCTTTCCCACGCCACAGGCAGGGAGCTGGATGGGAAGCAGGGCTGCCGGGACAGGAACCGGAGTGTGTGTTAGCGGGGAGCTGAGGTCAGAAGTGGAGCCAGGATGGGCCCCAGCTCTCTGAGAATGGTGCAGCTACCATGCAGAGCCTTCCTTGAGAAGTGTGTGCCCTGCACCACAGTTCTCCATCTGCGGGCTCGTCTAGCCAGGCTGTGCCCACAGTGCTCCGTCTGCGGGCTCGTCTAGCCAGGCTGTGCCCACAGTGTGTGGATGGCTGTGGCCTGGGTCCTTGGCACCCAGGTCTGACCTGCGTTGTCCTCCGAACTGGCTGTTTCTTGCAGAGATGAGTTTAACATTCAGGTCCTTCATGCCTTTGTGGAGTTACACGAGTTCACAGACCTCAACTTGGTCCAGGCTCTTCGGTGAGTAAGTTCCGTCTGCCCCGTCCATGTGTCCGTCCTGGCTGCCATTTGGTCGGAATTGTATCTTGGGGAACTGTTTTAAATATCTCGCACTGTTAGGAGGAAAGCCGTGGATTTACAGATGCCTGGAAGGGATTGGCTGGTCCAGGGCAGTTAAATTACAAAATCCCACAGCTCGCTCTCTTACGCTTTGGAAATGAATGAAAACTCAAATTGTGACATCTTTTTTAATCTTCAACTTAGAAAACCTTTTGTGTTACCTTTCATCATAAAAATAAAAATGTAAACTTTAATTTTTAAGAAGACTGAGTTGATTGCCTCATGTCATTTCTTTTTTAAAGATTTATTTATTTTTATGGAAAGGCAGATATACAGAGAGGAAGAAAGAGACAGAGATCTTCCATCTGTGGATTCACTCCCCAAGTGGCCGCAACGGCCAGAGCTGGACCAATCCAAAGCCAGGAGCATCTTCTGGGTCTCCCACACTGGTGCAGGGTCCCAAGGCCTTGGGCCGTCTTCAACTACTTTCCCAAGCAGGGAGCTGAATGGGAAGTGGAGCAGCCAGGATTCCAGCCAGGGCCCACGTGGGATCCCACATGCAAGGCGAGGACTTTAGCTACTAGGCCTTGGTGCCGGGCCCCGCCTTGTGTTTCTATGTGTTCACAGCTGTGCAGGGCAGTGGGAACACTGACTCTGTGCCGCTGCTTCCAGAGCTTTCTGTTGGCCACGGCCTCTTCGATTGAAGTGAGAATGCTGTGATCACCACTCCGCCTTGTTTTCTAGATATTGGAGTTTGTTTAAAGTCAGCATAGCTAAATATTTCAGTCCTGTGTGCTATTCAGCCATTCTTTTTCCCTGTTTTCATGATTTACATTTGGTGATGTTGTCTGTGATGTGGGTGGGGACTTGGGGAAGCAGAGTTAGGACGGACGTCCAGCGGCTCTCCTGTCGCCTGGGAAGTTCTCAGATCCGGTCCTCTCCACGCAGGCAGTTCCTGTGGAGCTTCCGGCTCCCTGGGGAAGCACAGAAGATCGACCGTATGATGGAGGCCTTTGCCCAGCGCTACTGCCAGTGCAACCCTGGCGTGTTCCAGTCCACAGGTGAGTGGGTGGGCACTCACGTGAGTCCTCTCGCATCCAGGCATCACAGTGTTTGTGATAGAGTGTTAGGAGTAACTGCAAAGCCCAGCAGAGGGCACCAGGGCAGCAGGACTGGCACTGCCACGCTGTTACAGAGAACCTGTGCCTTGGGACAGTGAGGTTGGCAGAAGCACACCTGTGTCTGCTTCCATGCTGCGGCGTGCCGCGGGAGGAGCAGCGTGGGCTGAGTTGTTCCTCGACCGCAGCGTGCTTTGTGGACGATGGTGCTCCTGCAGGTCTCCTGCCACGTGTGACAGTCTCTGTGGCCTGACGTTCTCTGTTCTCGCGGGCACAACCCAGGGTGGCCTGCTGCTCAGTCACTGCTCCGGAGCTCAGCCGCTGGTTCCTGCCGCGCAGGGCCGCTCCCTGCTCCTCTGGGCCCAGCGCCCACAGCTCCCCGGGTCCTGTCTCCCCTGCAGACACCTGCTACGTGCTTTCCTTTGCCATCATCATGCTGAACACCAGCCTGCACAACCCCAACGTCAAGGATAAGCCTACGGTGGAGAGGTTCATTGCCATGAACCGGGGCATCAACGACGGGGGCGACCTTCCCGAAGAGCTGCTCAGGGTCAGTCCAGCACCATGGGCTTCGTGTCAGTCAGGGCGTGCTGGGAACGCCGGGGATGGCAGTGTGGCAGCTGTCCAGGCTCTGTGCTCCCATTCATCCAGCGAGCTGTCGGAAGGGGAAAGTGGTTGGGAGGGCTTGCGCAGGAGGCAGGCTGCCTTCTTTCCTTTCTGACTTGCCTGTCAGCAATCATTGTTCATGTTGTCACTGGGGCTGCAGGAAAACAGACCCGCAGGTTCTGTGCCTGGTCTCAGAGGCCGGCAGGGCCTGTGGCTCCCTGCAGCATGCGCTCAGTGCTTGCAGAAGGATGAAGAGAAAGGGGAGGAAGAAAAGGCATTACTAGAATCAGAAACAGGCAGTGTCATCTTTTACTCCAGAATCTGTATGAGAGCATAAAAAATGAACCCTTTAAAATCCCCGAGGATGACGGCAACGACCTTACCCACACGTTCTTCAACCCAGACCGAGAAGGCTGGCTGCTGAAGCTTGGTGAGTCATCTGGGAGGGAGGCAGGGGCTGCTGCAGAAGCTGGGGGACAGCCGTGTGGGCGGCACGGGCTCCGAGTTCTGTTCCAGCAGAAATAAAGTGATCGGCAGGCATTGTCCCTGTGGGACACAGACCGCTGGGCACAGGCAGGCCCTCAAATGACCGCCCGCTCGTGTCTGGTTGTCTCAAGGCAGTTCCTTGAGAACACAGCCCATTCCTCTTTCCTGCCCCGTGACCAGTGGGAGGGAGCCTGGCCATGTCCATCCTGCTGCTCCCATCACCCAGACTGGCCCCAGCGCTGCTGCCTCCTGCCCGGCGCATCATGACCCGCTCTGCCCTCCGCGTCTGCTCCCCGCCACAGGCAGTGCATGGCAACCTAGAGCCTGGCTGAGCCCCCCACCGCACTCCTCCTCGAGCAGCAGTGCGGCCCTCCTCTGCAGCCCAGTGATTTTGTTCATTCTGACACATGCTCCCTCGAGCTGTAGGACCGAGTCACCAGGGGAAAGCCATCACCTCGTGGTGGCCACGTGTGCCTGTTGCATTCATTGTTCAGCTAGAGCGCTAGACCCGGGACGTAATGGTGTCCACTGCCTGAGCCTCTCGGAGTATAGTTTCCTCTTCATGCTCAGGCGAGTTGGGTGCCACCGTAATACAGTGCTACAGCAGTGCCCCTCACCCATCTCGGCTCACGGTGCAGTGGGGTCTCTGGTTTCTGAGCTGCCAAGACAGCCATTGACATGTTCTGTCAATAGTGCATCCCCAGTACTTACATATCATGACTTAATTCATAATTCAGTTCCCCTTAAGGCAGCACTTTTACTAATGGGAGCTTTCACTTTCCTCTGATTGGCTGACATCTTGTTTATCTGTGGCCCAGGAGCATCCTGGACGTTAGGGTTCTGAAGTTCCTGGCCACAGGCAGCCCTGCGGGAAGACTTCCGGTGTGTCCGACTTTGGGTTTACTTCCCTCCTAGTGAGATTTGTGTAAATGCTGCTGCTGAGTACGCCCCGACAGTGCAGATGCTAACACTGGGACAGGACCCAGGGTGACGTGCAGATGCGTGACATGTGCCATGTTGCTGAAAACAGAACTGAGCGACCTTGGGGATTCTTCCAGATTGCGTATTACTTTTTCTAACCCTCCGCCAACCCCTTCTGAACCCTGACTGTCATGTTCTCGTTGTGGCACATGTGGTCACTCCTGCGTGTGTGGCCTGCAGAAGGCCGGGCTGCCGGCTGTCACAGCTGTGCGTACACGTCTGTGTGCAGGAAGCCGTACAGCTGTGTACTCTGTGCACACACGTGTGTGTGTTTGTGGGCTGGTGTGTACATTCTTACACACACTCTAAAATTACAGAGACCAAAGTAATCTTTCGTCTCTCTGCTCTAGATTCTAAATAGCCTGATACATGTTGGCTTTGTCAACCTGGTTTGTGGCGTCAGTGGGGCTCCAGCCTTGCCTCTGGCAGGTGGGATGTGGTGGAGGGGAGTGCGTGCCGCCCCCCACTCAGTGGCAGCCGAGTCAGTGCCTCAGTAGGGCTCCCGGCTTCAGCGCCCAGCAAGAAAGGCAGGAATGAGACTGACTTGTTGCACTTGAAGATTGAGGAACTGGGTTTAATTTCTTTGTTTTAATTTTCTTTTCTCCCTCATTTGTATGTTCCCTGATTTTGGCTCTCCTTTTCCTTGCCCCAACTCCAGGAGGTATGTAACCCCAGCCTGCTCGCTCGCTCGGCCCAGGCCACTGTCATTGCTGCAGCGTTTCCTCTTATTTCGTTCTCTTTTGGTTTATTTGTTTTCAGTTGCTGGCGGGAGTGTCGATGCTGCTTCTGACTGACCGCACAGTCCCTGGGGAACCGGTCAGGACAGGGGCGTGGAGCCGCTTCCACGGCTGGCCACTCTGGAGGAGCACACTGGGCAGCGGGCGGGCAGGGGCTGGGCTGCTAGCGCAGCTGGGAAAGCCTGCCTCGCCAGTTCCCTTGGAATTATCGGCCGCACGTGCTGTTTGTTGAATTCAAATTGATACCCACAATCCAAGCTGACTCGAGGCAGTTTGTGCATGTCAGCACCGGGGCTTGAACACCAAGCCAGGAGCGCCTCGGCATGTCTTCCTGTGCGTGGGGAAGGGAAATGGTGTCCCCTAACCCCGGACGGGTGGCAAGTGAAGTTGAAAAAATCCCCAAACCAGAAAACCCCACGGCAACCTCCTGCCACAGCTCCCTGGCTGCTGGGGCCTCCCAGGGCCTCGCTCTCAGGGTTTGGGCGTCTTCCCTCCAGGTCCTGATTTAGCAGGGAACATGTTGATCCGGATAGCTCCTTGTGTTTATGCCTAAGCATGACTGGAGCAGATCTGTACCCGGGAGTAGTCCCAAGCACGGGTCTTTGTTCACAGACTCAGTCTGGGGGCTTGACCCTGGGGTGCTAAGCAACCATGGGGGCTGCGGCCTGCGGGGAGGTGGTCCTGGGAGTTCCCCAGGGACTGTCCTTGGCCGACATTGACTTGTTCGCTTGTGCTGTGTGTGTTTCCCTGCCACGCAGAGATGTGGCCACAGAGCCTCGCAGCAGAGTGCTCGGAGACGCGGCAGGTTGCCCGCCCCAAGCCGTGCCCAGCTGGCGTCCTCCCGCACAGGCATTCCTGGCTTTGCCTTCGCTCTTTGGTTCCTTTCCATCTCGTTCCTTTTGCCATCTAACAAGCCTTTCCATGATCCCCTGCGTGCTTAGGGTCTCCCAGGGGAGTGTGCTGTGATGGCAGGGCCAGCCCTGCAGAGGGGCCGGCAGCTCTTAGACCTGGAGCAGAGGAGAGGGTCCTTGAAGTACAGCTGTCTGCCCGCTGGCTCCACCCGTGTTCCTGCTCTCCTGCCTCCTCCTAGTTCCTCCAAGCCTGTCCTATTTCCCATGCATGCCAGATCATCCGTTTTGGGATTGTTCTTGACTCCTGCTATGTCAGCTTTATGGGCCAGTGGCATGGGCTTGCCTGTGGCAACCCTGTGTCATAACCAAAATCCGTATCATTTACTCTGGGAAATCGATGGTCAGCCGCTTATACTCCTAAAGTTTAGGCGCCCCCACAGAACTAGAACAGCAAAGAAGTCCAGTGGTGCTTATGCCTTGCTGGGCCCTGTACTGGGTGATTTTTCTCTGTGACGTGGGTGGCATACCCCTTACGCAGATAGGTCCTGGCAACTGGGCCTTGCCCCTGAAAACTCACTTTGCTTTGTGAACCGTGTGTGCTGAGGCCAAGGGGAAAGCATGAGATGAGGCTCCCACTACAGTTGCACCCCAGTCCTCCCTTTTGGGGAATTGCACAAGGGTTGCTCTCTGCAGCTCAGTCTCAGCCAGGAAGCAAGGCGCTGTGGTGCGTGAACAGCTTGCAGAGCGTGGCAGGCCCTCAGCTCGGCCTGGCTCATGCTCAGGCAGGTTTTGCTTGATTTGGGCAAAGGGCAGGAAAGGCTCAAGTCAGGGCTGGAGGGCAGGTGTGGCTCCCTCAGAGGTCCCGTCCCTGGTTGTTCCCGCCTGCGGATTCTCCTCCGCTGTTTCCATTGAGAAATGGTGCAGAGGACCGCGGGAGGCCCCTGGGCCTGTGGCATGCCGCTTGGTCCCGTGCCACCTCTAGTAAGCTATGAGTCCAGACCTGTGGAGACTCAATGCTGACCTCTGGGGACAGCTGGGGACAGTCACTGGGCTTTCCCCAGGCTCTGGAAGGTCCCATTTACAGGCTGGCTGGGGCTGCAGGAGGGAGGCAGAGGGAGGGCAGAGCACTAGGGCGTGCTTCCGTGTTGCGAGGCACTGGGGCTTGGGTTGCGCAGGGCTCACAGGCTTTCCCCTCCCATCTCCTCCTTCCTGGACGCCCAGGCCTGTGGTCAGCAGCAGTGGGGCTGCCCCAGGGCCGAGCCAGCCCTCTCTTTCCTTTGCTCACCTCCACCCCACGGCCTTTAGCAGATGCCTCTCTAGCCCATGGCAGATTTGCATTAATCATGACTACCTCTGGGCTTCTCTTCCCGTCCTGCTGTCCTGACACCTCCTCCAGGCTGTCACTTGGACACGCTTGCTCTGCCTGTGCCCGTAGACACTCACCCTGCGACAGATGCTTCTGTTTGGCCGTGTCTTGTTAGCCATGTCAGTTTCGCCATGGTCTCTGTGTTGCCCTGTTGCCCTGCCCCGCCCCCCCGAGAAGAGCTCCGTGTCCTGGGTGGGACTTGCCTGCTGTCTCTTGTCGACTGTGCGTGCGTCTCTCCTTGCTGTGCAGGTGGCAGAGTAAAGACTTGGAAAAGGCGCTGGTTCATCCTGACGGACAACTGCCTCTACTACTTTGAGTACACCACGGTGAGCACGTGCTGGGAGGCCTGGGGGTTGGGGCAGGCCTCAGCCACTGTTGCAGGAGGCCTGGGGGATATAGTCAGGCTCATCTTTTTGATCTTGGGGGGGCGGTCTAGTTGAAGCCAAGTGGAAAGGACTCGTGTGGATTCTGAGGATCCCTTCTTTTTTTTTTTTTTTTGTAAAGGTTTATTTATTTTTATTGTAAAGTCAGATATACAGAGAGGAGGAGACACAGAGAGGAAGATCTTCCGTCCAATGATTCACTCCCCAAGTGACCACAATGGCCGGTGCTGCGCCAATCCAAAGCCAGGAACTGGGAACCTCTTCCAGGTCTCCCACATGGGTGCAGGGTCCCAAGGCTTTGGGCTGTCCTCCACTGCTTTCCCAGGCCACAAGCAGGGAGCTGGATGGGAAGCGGAGCTGCCGGGATTAGAACCGGCGCCCATATGGGATCCCAGCGCGTTCAAGGTGAGGACTTTAGCTGCTAGACCACGCCACCAGGCCCCTGAGGATCCCTTCTAAGGAGGCCGTGGACTGCCCTGCCTCAGCAGACGGTGCCAAGAAGCAGCACATAGCCCAGAGGGAACAGTGGTGCTCAGCCCAGGAGGAGGTGGCACCTCAGGAATGGGCCCACTGCCTGGCCGAGCGTGTGTCCTGCTCAAAGGGAGCTGGAAAGAAGGCGGAAACATCGAGGGGTTTACTAACTCATCAAGAGCCCAATGGGTGCAATGTACCACAGGAAGGAAGGGAAATGAGGAAAGTTAATTTAAGATTATCTAGAATTTTAAATGCTTTTTTCTTTTACTTATTTGAAAGAGATTTTTCCATTTGGTGACTCACGCCCATTGCAGGTGGCTGAAATGGACAGGACTGGGCCAGGCTGGAGCCAAGAGCCAGGAGTTTCATCTAGTCTCGCTTGTGGGTGGCAGGGGCATCTTCCTCTGCGTTCCCCAGGCCATTAGCAGGGAGCTGGGGCACCACCCGGCACGCGTGTGGGACGTGGGTGGCAGAGGCCACAGCGCTGCCTGCTGTGTCACAGCACTGGCCCCCAAGCTTACGCTTTCCACAGTTGTGTAGGCTTTGTTGTTCTTCAGTGATGGAAGACTTAAAGCTGCAGGTCTGTGCAATGATACCCTGTGAGAAAGAAATTCACACATGTCTGGAGCAGCCCTCACGTGGGCATCCACAGACCCAGCTGTTCACGCTGGTGCTCCCCGGGCTCCCGTGCTGGTAACTTGAGGCTCTGCCATTTCCATATCTTCTCACTGCTCTGGGAGCAGAACGGTGGTGCCGCAGCGGCCTTGGCCATTCTTGCTTTGCTTCACCAGCCAGGTCTTTGAGAGTAAAAGTCATTGAAATCACTGGGAAAATTAAGATTTCAAAGTGTCTGTTGCATGTAGAGGACTTAGGCAAAAAAATCTATATCTTGGCCCTGTTTGTATAAACTTGCTGCAGGCCAGGACAGAGGAATACGCCTTGACTGTGGCTGCTCTCGGTCACGTGGTGGGCTTGCACACTTTGTCATACGGCACCATGGGTGGTCGCTTCTCACGAGCTGTGATGGTGTGTCACCAAGGGACTTCTGATCAGGAACTAAACTCCATCCTCCATCCATCCTCCATCCATCCTCCATCCATCCTCCATCCATCCTCCACCCATCCATCCTCCATCCATCCTCCATCCATCCTCCACCCATCCATCCTCCATCCATCCTCCATCCATCCTCCACCCATCCATCCTCCATCCTCCATCCATCCTCCATCCATCCTCCATCCATCCTCCACCCATCCATCCTCCATCCATCCTCCATCCATCCTCCATCCTCCATCCATCCTCCATCCATCCTCCATCCATCCATCCTCCATCCATCCTCCATCCATCCATCCTCCATCCATCCTCCACCCATCCATCCTCCATCCTCCATCCTCCATCCATCCTCCATCCATCCTCCATCCATCCTCCATCCTCCATCCATCCCCCATCCTCCATCCATCCTCCATCCATCCTCCATCCTCCATCCTCCATCCGTCCTCCATCCATCCTCCACCCATCCATCCTCCATCCATCCTCCATCCATCCTCCATCCTCCATCCATCCTCCATCCATCCTCCATCCATCCTCCACCCATCCATCCTCCATCCATCCTCCATCCATCCTCCATCCTCCATCCATCCTCCATCCATCCTCCATCCATCCATCCTCCATCCATCCTCCACCCATCCATCCTCCATCCTCCATCCTCCATCCATCCTCCATCCATCCTCCATCCATCCTCCATCCATCCTCCATCCTCCATCCATCCTCCATCCATCCTCCATCCATCCTCCATCCATCCTCCATCCTCCATCCATCCTCCATCCATCCTCCATCCATCCTCCATCTTCCATCCATCCTCCATCCTCCATCCATCCTCCATCCATCCTCCATCCATCCTCCATCCTCCATCCATCCTCCATCCTCCATCCATCCTCCATCCTCCATCCATCCTCCATCCTCCATCCATCCTCCATCCTCCATCCATCCTCCATCCTCCATCCATCCTCCATCCTCCATCCATCCTCCATCCTCCATCCATCCTCCATCCATCCTCCATCCTCCATCCATCCTCCATCCATCCCCCATCCTCCATCCATCCTCCATCCTCCATCCATCCTCCATCCATCCTCCATCCTCCCAGTCTCTGTAAGAAAAAAGTAAACGAAGTCTACTACTAGGTAGAACTGGGTGATGTGGGGAAAACCCCCAGCTTAGGCATTTGAGTGGGAACACAGCAAACACCGTGTCCTCGGGGTTGGGTGCACCCTGTCCATGGGACAGCCACAAGCTAGCAGAGAGCAAGGGGGTGGCTCCCAGGGATTCTGCCTCTACCCACAATCCCTCATGAGACTGCAGAAAATGCTAGAACATGAGACATCAGCCCCTTGCCTCAGGAGACTAGTTAGAGGAGTGTAAATGTGCCCGAGAGTCAAGTGAAGGGAAACAAGGCCTCATGGGCCCCAGGACCTGGATGGCCATGAGGGTTAAGCTTCAGATAGCAAGGACACAAGGCCCAAATATATGTTTAAAATAACATCCTAAGTGTGGAAGCACAACATTAACAAATAAACGATGGTAAGGGGTAAGGAAAAACAGCTGACAGTCTGCTTCGTGTCCTGAGCCGGTCACAGGGCCTGCAGAGTTAGAGGAGAGCCAATGGGAACAGAGGGCACAGGTGACCCAGCCCGGGGTGACAGGGCTTGACACGCTTGCCCTGGGCCTGGCTCTGCACATCTGCAGGGCATAGCTGCCCTGAGCTCGGAACAGCGTCTTTGAGGAGCAGGTCATCTTCAGCAGTTTCTGGCGTCACAGACCAGGGGAAGGGTGGCCAGGGCACTGGATCCAGCCATGTCATCCTCTGAGGAGGAAGGTGTGGACAGTAGCGTCCCCGCACCGTCTCCCCTGAAGACCCTGTGGGACAGGAAGGTGAACTCACAAAGACCCAGGATGGGAAGAGTCCCCGGGCAAGCTCACACAGCAGCTGCTCCCTGCGGTACAGCGCACTGAGGCTCGGACAGGCGCTCCCAGCTTGACCCAGTGCTGCAGCCCAGGCCGGCATGGAAGCTGCGCCGTGAAAGCGAACTGAGCAGCCAGGCAGAGGAGGGATGGCCTCTCGCCTGTCACACTGGACGCATATAGCACGCTTTGTTTCTTTAAACGAGTGACTAAAACTTCTTTCAGCCGTGCAGACACTCCTTGGTTGTTTCAAAGTGTGAACAAGGTTAATTTGGGAATTCCTCCAAGTTCCAAGCTTAGGTTTGTTTCTTTCCTGCAGTTGCTCTTTTGGGGTAACAGAGAGGTTCCAGCTCTGCATTCTCTCCTGTCATTACCTGTTTCCAGTGATGAGTAGTTGCTGTGCTTATAAAAGCAGCGTCCGTCATTCTTATAAACGAGCCAGAGATGTCTGCTCTGTGGCATGGACGCTGCTGAGGGTCCTGGGCCTCTGGGTGCCACTGTCAGTCAGTGGTCCTCACTGCAGGCTGTGGCGGACCGCTGGCCCAGAGCCATGTCATAGCCAGTGGTGTAAGAGGCCCGGTGGGAGTGGCAGTGGGGTGTCTGGCAGTCTCCCCAAAGTGATAAGAAGTGTCTCCTTATCATCAGTGTCCCCTGCAGCGTGAAAGGCTGCCAGGCTCATGGTGAATTCGCCTCCTTGGAAAGTTCCAAATTGTACCAGCTCTTGCCCTGCCCACCTGCCACTCCACTCCTTGGGGCTTGGGCTCTGGGTACTCCTAGCAACAAGAATGAGGAAAGTGGAGCAAGAACCAGAGGACAGGCTAGAAGGTGTTCAGTGGACAGGCCTGCGCTCTGTCTCTGAGCGCGAGCCCCTCGAGCCCCCAAGCCTAAAGCTGTGGCTCCTGGCTCCTTCCCGGCAGGGTGATCCACTGACGGCTGGGAGCGTCACACCCGGCAGGATATGGGCGTGCAGGTGGTGGAGGTGCTCTGCCAGGGTAGACAGAGAGAGGAAAGTGCATCCCCTCAGCTCTCAGGACACATCTGGCAGGCCTGGGATAGCCACGGGAGCGCAGGACGAAGCACGAGGAAGCTGTCTGCTGGGGGCTGCAAGGCACAAGCTCGCACAGCCCAGTCTGTTCCGTCCCTTGGGACCCGAGGCCGGCCACTGAGCCTGGAGCAGATGAGCGGCCAGGAGCCCCTGGGGGAGGGAGGATGTCCCTGCAGCCCTGTGAGGTGAACTCAGAGCTGGCAGGGTGCAGCTGTGAAACGGGAACAGAACCCAGAACAAAGAAAATCTCCCAGAAGCATACAAAGGCAGCAAGCTGGAGACCGGTACAGGAAGGACTTGTGTAAAGTGGAACTGGTACACAGCAACCAGCCAGTTCCAGACAGGGCTGAGAGTGCAGGGCAAGCAGATCTTGATGAGATGCTTTCTCTGTGACCTGCCAAAAATAGAGCCGCACCAAGTGTACCCCTGGGGTATCCTGAACCGGAGATGCCAAGTGAGACAGGCCCAGGGTCCCAGGCTGGTGGGGTCACCGCTCTGCAGCTACACCCCAGCCAGTTACGAGACCCACATGGGAACACTACCAGACAGCCACTTCCCTGAGGGGCTGCCGCCCACCCGACCTTCCTGAGGGCACGGGTGGAGGAGGTGCTCCACCAGGGTGGATGGAGAGAGGAAAGAGCTCCCTGTGTGGGGAAGGCTGGGCCACAGCGTGTGGCAGTCAGCCGCTCCGGAGGCCCTGCAAGGAGTGGGATGCCCACCCTGTGGTGCATGTGGGTGGTGAGGAAGCTCTTCTTTGGCAAAGAAAACACATGTGGCACAGTCTGAAAAGGCAGAGGGATGCTGCCAGGCTCTGAGGGGGGTGCGTGCATGCAGGCTGCGGGTGGGGGAGCCGAGGCCCCTCAGATAACACGCCAAGCCTGTGCATGCTGTGGCAGCCAGGGGGCGCCCCCTGCGGTTGTCGCTGCCGGACGTGCTGTGCTGAGGCTGACTTCTGTGGGCCCGGGTTAGTCTGATGATGCCTGGGGGGGGCCTTGGCTGCTGGTGCCTTGCTGGTGGTCCCTTTGCTCATGGTGCGGCCCCAGGGAGGCCCTGGGGATGAAGGGAGATGTGTGGTTGTGTCGGGCACCTTTCTGGTGTCCAGGTGGGATTGTCAAGAGGGTGGTGACCCTTTGGCATGGTCTGGCTGCGGACAGTAGGGGTGTGCTGTCAAGGGCGGGTGGGAGAAGTGGCCCAGGCATTCCCACCTGAGGCCACCACAGTCATTGCCGGCTACTCTCTCGTGGGCATCTGCTGTGTGTTGTACCGACAGCAGCCACAGGCCTGTTTAGGACTTGAGGGGCTGGCCCTCGAGCTGCCTGGAACTGGCTCCGTGGGAGCAGCTGGAGCGCCAGAGTGCATTGGGGTGAGCCGGCTCCTCTGCTTCTACCCTACAGGATAAGGAGCCGCGTGGCATCATTCCCCTGGAGAACCTGAGTATCCGTGAGGTGGAGGATTCCAAGAAACCAGTGAGTATCGGCGAGGTGGAAGACCCCAAGAAACCGTCTGGGGGTGGGCGGGGTTTTGTGAGATTTCAAGGGTTTTTGTAGAAAAGACACACCCTGAAATTGGCAGGTTCTGCAGTGCCTTCAGTTCCGCCTCTCTTTCTTTCTTGACTACTATGGCTTTGGCCTTCTGTGGCATCCCTTCCTGCTGCGCTGAGAGGTACCTTGTCCGTCTGTGACTGCGACTGCGTGTGAAGCGCCCCCACTGCTCTGCGTGATGGGTGTCGGCCCCTGCCGCTGCTCCCCTGAGCGCCCCCGCTGGGCAGGTCAGCAGCTCTCTGAGGTCACTTTGCCCTTCTCGTCCTCAGAATTGCTTTGAGCTTTATATCCCTGACAACAAGGACCAGGTCATCAAGGCCTGTAAGACGGAGGCCGACGGCCGCGTGGTGGAAGGCAACCACACCGTCTACCGGATCTCCGCACCGACGCCGGAGGAGAAGGAAGAGTGGATCAAGTGCATTAAGTAAGTGGGCGGCTGGGTCTGGGGTCGGCTCCACGGCCCCACCGAGGGCCCGCTCCCGGCTTGGCTCTCCGGGGAGTCGTCTGCTCAGGTGCCCCTGGCGATGTCAGGAGACCTGTGGGCTTGTGGACATAGTAGCATTTAAAAAAATATATTTATTATTTATTTTTATTTGAAAGGCAGAAATACAGAGAGAAGGAGAGACAGAGAGACATCCGCTGGTTCACTCCCCAAGCGGCTGCAATGGCCAGATCTGATCCAAGCTAAAGCCAGGAGCCTCTTGCAGGTCTCCCACTCAGGTGCAGGGTTTCAATGCTCTGGGCCGTGCTCAACTGCTTTCCTGGGCCACAGCCAGGGAGCTGGACGGGAAGTAGAGCTGCCAAAATATGAACTGGCACCCATATAGGATCCCGGCGTGTACGAGGCCACCACTCCAACCCCCATGTAGCATTTTTAAGAGAGCATCCCTGGTCTGGGTCTCCCAAGCGCCATCCTAGATCCAGAGTGGGAACGGGGGATGAGCTGCCAGCAGGGACTGTCCGTGGCACAGAAGCGCCTCCCCTGGTGATGGTCAGGTGCAGGGAGTCATGCTTTCTGGTTAGTTTGTGTCATGAGGCCCCGTGTTCCCTTTGTAGACAGGGACACTAAGGCCAGGGAGGTTCGGTGTGGAGGGCTAGGGCGAAGCCTCTCTGATCTGCCCCTGTGCTGGTGGGAAGGCGAGGGCCCAGGAAGTGGGCCTTCCCACGGTCCCTCATGCATCCAAGGCTTGACTCCTCATTCCTAGCTGCCCCACCCCCAGGGCAGACGAGCGAGGTTGCTCCTGGAGATGGAGACACCCTGGCATGGCAGGAGCTTTTGGCAGCTCCCCGGGGCCCCAGGGCGGGCCTCCTTGCACCTGCCTTGGCGGCCTCCCCTCCCCGCCAGCGAGTGCCACAGGGGCTGTGGACACTGTGCGTACCCCCTTCCCAACTCCCAGATGAGTCCAGGTAGTCTAGTGTTCTCATCCACAAGCCCAGTTCCTGTTCCTGCCCAGACCCACGAGCACTAATCAGCTCCTGAGCCCACGACAAGTGGGTAGACAGACATCTAATCACATGTCCCTCTGTGGTTTTCCTTTTTAAAAAATGTATTTACTTTTACTTTTAGTGATGATTGCATAGTTGATAGGGCAGGAAGTGTTGAGGATTCGGGGAAGGGGGGTGGGGCCATCATTTCCAAGTTTTCTTTCTCTTCCTCATGTGTTTTGGGGAAGGGGCGACAGGAGAGGGACGCTGTACCCAGCCCCCCAACCTCCTCATCACCCAGAGATGGGGAACGGCCACCCTCTGTCATCCGGGGTCCTGATGTGGCACATGCTCTGAGGGTTCAGTAGTTCTGAAATGCTGTCGATCTTGCTGATCCAAGGATAAGGAAATTTTGCAAGGTCCCGTGGCTGACATAGCCCACTCGAGTCTCTATTTGCCCAGATATTTGTTGCCGATGCTTGGCTGGGGCAGTTGAGCAATTTGTCTTGCTCTCCTTCCTCTGCTGTGGTACCAGATGTTCTCTTCAGGCCCCAGTGGACTGCCATACCCTCTGTGTCCACGTGGGCATGCCGTCCACTGCTCTGAGCCACTGACGAGGCCCGGTTCTGACGCACACACTCCACGGTCCGTCCGCAGATCCTGCAATTCTCCCCGTGGTTGGCGGTCTGAGTCCAGCAGTTCAGTTGGGGGGATCCCCAAAGAAACCTCACTGAGGTGATCCCAGACCTGACTGTTGTTAGTGTGCTTGATAGTATGGCGTCTGGCTCGGTCCACCATGCGCATTTGCCTGTGCACACTCTGAGGGTTGCAATTGCTGGATTATTTTTTAAAAAAAGAAGAGGAGGAGGAGGAGAAAAAAGGCAATTGCGGTTTTGTTGTCTCCAGCCCCATTTCTTACACAACTAGTGGATGCTGTGATCCAGCCCAACCCGCTTAGCCCTCACATACATCAGCGGGAAATACAGTCCAGTGAGAGTGACCCCTGGTAACCCCTGCTAGGCCCGCCCCCAGCCATGGTTCCTGTGCATGCCGGTATGTGCGCCAGGCTTGTGCAGTCTGTCTCACATTCCATTCAGCTCTCGTACACATCAGTGAGTGTTGGAGCTTAGTTCAACCCAACCGACCTCATGATCCAGCCCACACCGTGCTGGCAGGTGCCACTCTGTCTAGCCATGCCTGCCCCAGCTCTGATTCTCACCAGTGGGAGCTGGAGCCTATCCAAGAGGTGCCTGCAGGTCCCTACTGGGCTCACTCCCAGCTCTGGAGTTTGCACTCTCTAGATGGTTCTGCGGTTCAGCTTGACAGGACTTGCACCAGGCCCCGCACTAGCCAGCCCAACCAGCCTGCACCAGTCGATAGCCCCCCGTCCTAGCCCTCCAAACCATTTGGTCCCAGCCCCTTGCTTGCCTGCAAGTTCAGTGGCCTTGCAGTGGAAGTCCGTCAGCAGTCATTCCTCCCCTGTGACATACTGCCTCAGCAGTCCCCCGTCCCACACATGCCCTCCGCTCTTCCCTGGGCAGCCTGCCCCCCTCCTCTGCTGTGGTATCTGCAGTGGACTGCCATGTCCTCATGTGTATCTCTGTGTGCCATCCACTGCTTCATCTCAGCCACTGAGGAGGCTCAGAGCTTCAAGAACAGTAGCTTTGTCAATGCACTTCCCTCAGAGGTCTTTCCTCACCTGGACATGAACCCCCAGGTCTCCTGAAAGCCCACACCCTGAACCCCCGTGGATGTGTCACTGTGTGGCCCAGGGTCTTCACCCTGCACCATTGATGCCCCAGGCCAGTTCCCACTACACACACGGGCCTAGATGACCCAGGTTGCGCCCGGCCCCTTCTGGGGCTCATGGGCTCGGTTCCCACTACACACGTGGGCCTAGACAACCCAGGACATGCCTCTCCCTGGGCTCGTGGACCAGCTCCCACTGCATGTGCGGGCCAAAACTCGCTGTGGGTGTTACTCCTGGGGGCATTGTGGGCAAAGTGAGGATTGACAATGTGGCCTTGGCGGGTATCAAGTGTGACGGGTGCTGGGCGCAGCCTTGCCCTCTGACTGCCCTCTGTCTCCCCGTCCCCCAGAGCCGCCATCAGCAGGGACCCTTTCTACGAGATGCTCGCGGCCCGGAAGAAGAAGGTCTCCTCCACAAAGAGACACTGAGCCTGGCTCCCCGCAGGCTGCAGGGACGGACCCCTGTCAGCGGCTCTGCCAACAGGTCTGACGGCAGAACGGCGCCTTCGTGCCCGCACTGTCAGCACATCTCCTTGAGTTGCCACACGATGAGTAAGAGGGAAAGAGGACCAGCCACAGGCAATACAAATCTGTTTTTTCTTTCAAACACGGAGTGCTGCTGAGGGGTGCACCAGCCCATCTGGGGGCACCTCCCAGCTCCCAGGGTGGTCACGCAGGCATCTCCTGGGCCCAGGGAGGGCCACACTGCTCCCCTGTGCTGGACGAGCTGCCCCGAGTTAAACGCTGCCAGCTCCTTGGGTGAGGGCACCAGAGGGCTGGGGGGCGGGGGGCGGCCTGGGAAGCCTGTCAGGCCGCATGCCAAGTGCCTGTGGGCACTGTGGAGGGGAGCGAGCCCAAGACCTGCAAGTGAGGTTTCCCTGGGCTGGAAAGGAGATGGGCGCTTCGCTGAGCTCAATACCTAGTGACCGGAACTGAGGAAGGTGGTCCCCGCAGAGGCCCCGCCTTGGCCCCACACCGGTCCTCGTTTTAGAGGAAGGAGTGGCGCATAGCTTTTTCTGCCTCAGCACTGGCCCTGACCGGACCACTCCAGATGGACTTTGCGGTGGGCCCAGCAGAGCAAGCAGGCCATGAAAGTGAGAAGGTTGCCCCGCATGCCCACCCCTCCTGCCCGGTCTGGCGCTGCGCAGCAGCCTCCTGCCTTCTCTCAGGGACTCTCCAGGGCAGCGCCTGCATGTAGCCAAGGCCAGCTTGCTGCCCAGGTAGAGCAGGTGGCTGGCCGGCTGGCACGGCATGCCCCTCCTTGCATCCTGGAACCTGGGCCGTGCCGAGCGCTGCCTTGAGGCAGGTGGAGGAGCAAGGCCAGCGTGAGGCCGAGCACCCAGGCTCCTCAAAGCCCTCTAGGCGCAGAAGACCAGGCTGGAGGGGGGCAGGGCACATTAGAGTAGCTCGCTTCTGCACTTCCCGTCTTCCTGGAGGGCCTCAGGTGGCTGGCGCTGGAGCCGGTGGGGGTTGGGTTCGGTGCGGCGGCTTGCAGCCTGTCCCGGAGCCCAGTGCGCTGGACAGGCCCCTGCAGCAGTATTAGCCTGTTTATCAGAGCTGTAAATAGTCTATGTATAGTTTTTCGCCTTTTAGATTATTTTGTATTTGTTTAAAAAAAAGTTTGTCAAAATATAAAGAAATGACTGAAAGCTGTCTGACAGGGTTTCTAAGAAATTCTAATTATTCCAATCGTTTCTGTTTGTTTTTTCGCCTTGTAAATTAGCGCCAAGGAAGTGCAGCAAATAAACTCTGGGTCTGCCCACACCACCTGTGCTGTGTGCTGTGAGTGTGTCTTTGTGTATGTATGCTGTGTATGTACTGTGTGTGCTGTGTGTGTATGCATGTGTGTGTGCTGTGAGTGAATGTGTGTGTATGCGTGTGTCTATGCGTGTGTGTGTATGCGTGTGTGTGTGCTGAGTGAATGTGAGTGTGTGTGTGTTGTGTGTGAATGTGTGTGTATGTATGCTGTGTGTGTTGTGTGTGCTCTGTGTGTGTGCTGTGTGTGTGTGAGTGTGTGTGTTCTCTCACTGTGTGCGTGGGGGGGCATCTCCGGGTTGGAGGGCACTGCTCGGGCTCGCCCCAGGGCTGGGGGCAAGGAGGGGCTCTCATCCCCTGGGCACAGCGGCAAAGGTGTTTGCTCTGGTTTTGACTTTTGCTTTTTAAAGAAGAAGCGTTCCATTTGAAGAAATGGCCACCCTTCAGTGTAATTGTTTTATTAGCACTATTGTCAGTTTCTTCATGGCCACGGAAGGGCCTGGGGACGCAGCACAGCGAGGACAGGGCGGCTGGGCCTCTGCTCAGGAGTCCTCTCAGCTGCTGTTCGTGGAAACTGACCATATGGAAGCCTTGATGCTAAAAGCCCAAACAAAACTTCCAGAAGAAAACAGTGTGGTGTCTACAGCCTTGGATTAGCATTGAGTTTTTCGGGCAGTCAGTAAGTGAGCAGGTTTCATGAGATTAAGAACGCGTGTGCCCTGGGAGACTCTGCCTGCTGTCCCTGACCCCGTCTGCCCCCTCCAGACTCCGGCCGGAGTTCAGCTACCCCTGCAGGAGGACCGAGGAGGCACCTGGGTGGACACATGATGCTCTGCTGCTCGTGGTTCCCTCTGCCACGCCAGGATGCAACAGGAAGGTCCTTGCCAGGTCCTGGCACCCAGAAAGCAATTTGGTGAGCCGGTAAATTACTGTCTTGTAGATCACCACCTGGCTTCTGTATCCTGTGACTACAGCAAGACTGTTGAGACAAGTGCCCAAAAGCGTTGGAGTTGCCCTGGGGTAGGTGATGGGTGGAGGCAGGGAGAATGTGGAGGGAGGGTAGACCAGATGCTGCCCGGTGCCAGCCTCCTGTCAGCAGCTCCAGGCTTTCTGCCCATTCCTGTCTAGGCACTTCCCGACTTGCTCAGGTTCCCCTCCCTCCACCTGGGTGGTCACCAGGCCCCCCAAGTGCCATGTGTGACCTTGGCTGCACCTGCTCCCCCAATGCCCAGGACTGTGGCCTGTCCCAGTGACTCCTGCTACAACAACTGCTTCTCTATCCAAAAGGGCTTAGGGGCTTGCTGGTGTGCACTCACACCCGGTTGGTAGCACACACATACGAATCCGCATGCAAACGCGAGCTGCCATGCACATCGGCCTCCCATGCACGCATACGTGTGCTTGTGGGTACATTGAGACACCCATACCAGTGTGCTGCACGCACTGTGTATACACCCAGAGGTATGTGTACACAGGTACTTTTAAATTTGGAGAGGACAAAGATCTACTGACTCACTCCCCAAATGGCCTCAATAGCCAGAGCTGAAGCAATCAGGAGCCAGGAGCCTCTTCCGGGTCTCCCGCACAGGTGCAGGGTCCCAAGGCTTTGGGCCGTCCTCGACTGCCTTCCCAGGCCACAGGCAGGGAGCTGGATGGGAAGTGGAGCTGCTGGGATTAGAACCGGCGCCCATATGGGATCCCCACACATTCAAGGCGAGGACTTCAGCTGCTAGGCCACGCCGCCGGGCCCATGGAATCTTTTTCAAGTTGATTGAAATGGATGTTACAGGGCCCAGTGTGATAGGGAAAGCTCCCGGCTTCAGATTAGCTCAGCTCTGACCATTGCGGCCACTTGGGGAGTGAACTAGGGGATAGAGGATCTTTTTTTTCTCTCCTTTTCTCTGTAAATCTGACTTTTCAATTAAAAAAAAAACCCTCAAAGAAAGATAAATGTTTAAAAGGCTATACATGGTTTCTCAGGTTTTGTTTTTGCACTAAATAAAAATCTTAGTACCATTTTTCTGTGTACTAGAGATGCAGAGCGGGAGGGGTGCCCATCGCAGAGCGGGAGGGGTGCCCTGTCACAGCAGCCCTGCCTGGAGCTGTGACTTCATCGACTGGCCACTCTGGTAGCCACTACAGCGGCAGCATCCTCTGCCCACTGAGTGGTAAATCTGCCCACACCCAGCCATTTTCTAGGAGGTTGAATTCAGTGTAATAACATGTGTTCTGTGCCACAATGGCAAACAGGCCTAGACACGAGTGAGCCAGGGGGATCAAGTTCCTCCTCGTAGGTCCGGTCCGTTCACGTCCCACAGCGTGACATTTCATGAAATTTACTCATCTCTCAGCCCAGGTCTTTGTACACATTCAGGCACGTGAATCCATTTGCCTGGCTCTCGTCCTCACTTAAAATTCTGCTTCCTGTTTTCTGGGCCAAGGTAATTAAGAAACATGTAGTCAGGAGCCAGGCGTTAATACATGCAGCTTTGCTGGGCTCTGTGCCCCAGGATCTCCATTCGTCACCCCTGACCTCCAGCTCTCCTGTCCTGGGCCACCACTCCCAGGAAGTGCATGCCAGTGCCCGGCTAAATATGGATGCTCAGCGTGCACCTAATCCAGGCCTGGCCCTGGAGTGCAGCATCTGCACGGTCATGGCCAACTCGCCTACCATTTGGTTCCATTCCTCCACCCCTGCACGGCGTCTTCCTAGCGCCCTGTGCCCAGCCACTCACCAACTGTGGGAAAATCACGCGGCCAGCTTGCCTTCCTGCAGCCGTCTCCACTTTTCCAGGTCTGTGTCATAGCGCTGTCCTCAGCCAGCAGAGCCTCAGTGGGACCCAGCGAGGCCCCTGGGTGTGGGCCCAACACTGCGTGTGCCTGGCTCAGCAGCACCTCAGTGGGACTTGCTTTGCTTGGCGTTCACTCTCCCAGTCACTCAGGTCGGGACTTCGTGGCTTCCTAGGGCTGGGTCTGTGTCCATTGGGTCCCCTCCACCCTTGGGCTGCCGTGAGTGTGGGCATGTACTCTGTCGTGGGCGCCACAGTGCTCTCACTGGAGTTTCACATGCAGAAATGACTTCCCGGGGGGAGAGCCCCCGGCCGCACCTGCAGCCCCTGCACAGGCACTCTAAGCAGCTCACGGAAAAGGGAATTGTTAAAATAGCAAACGTAAACCTTGTTTCCAGCACAAACTGCTGAGCTCCAGACGCATGTGTGAGGTGATCTCGGCCATGCAGGTCTTGCTGGAAGAGCTGGGAGTCCTGGGAATTTAACCCCCGTCACACAGTCCTTTCCACACAAACTGAAGGAGAACGTATGCCCACTCGGGAAACCGCGTCGGGTCTGTGCCGTTAGTGCCTGGCGATTTCCCACTGCAACTCTCAGCCACAGCCCTCGTGGGATGCCTAAAGCTCTCACGGGCAACTTGCAGGGAAGCTCCACTTAGCCGGATTAGCTGTCTGGGATGCTCTGCTAAGATGGTGGTAGTGGGGTTCTCCCACCCCAGCGTCACCGAGTTGGCAGTAAGATGACCCCACGCATCTCCAGGGACCTGCACCTCGACCCGCACTCCCGGCAGCCGTTGCTTGTACCACACTGGGTGTCCAGGGTGAGACTGCTAAAGCCACATCCTGCCACCTGCCAGCGACTCTTGAGAAATGCCTCCAGGTCTCAAGCCCATGTGTCAGAAAAACCACACCGAGAAGCTCTGGCCCCTTGCCCGGTGTGGGCACCGTGGTTGTGGTTTTAGAAATCGCCCATTGGACAACGAGCTGTGGCACTTCAATCTTTCCATTGGCGCTTATAAATGAAGCCAGCTGAGACGCCCATGACGTCGGCCACTGCACCTGCAGCTGGCCATCAGTCTTTCTGGCCAGGACACACCGATAGGAACATCCTCCTCAACCTCGATGTGCTCCTGGCATGGCAGTGCCCCCTCGCCCTCAAATCCAGCTGCCACCCCATCAGCTTGGTGCACAGCTGAAGCAAACGGAAGGCGGGTTGTCCTCCTCCAGTCATAGCGCAGCTCTGAAAGGCACGTGTCGCACACCGTCATTTGCATCCCCACCTTACCACTGAGCAGTGGCCACACGGCTGTTCCTCTGGCCCAAGAGGTGAGAAATTAGGCTCACTTCCCGCTGACTTCCTGCTGGACACTCTCATACCACTTCGTCTAAAGCTGGTGTGCTGCTTAGGACCCTGAGGGCGGTCGCTGGTCATGGGTCTCCATGGCACTCAGTAGGCAGGCTCTGCATCCGGCTCATCTTGTTGCATGTGTGCTGCCCTCCTGTGCCCTTCCTGTGCTGGCAGCCCAAGGCCCCAGGGCCCCTGCCGGTGGTTCTGGGGAGGTAGGGGTGCAGGGAGAGGCACCCCCGCTGCAGCCACAGGGATATTCTCCGTGCTTTACAGAGCAAGGACAGTGCAGAGGTGGAGCCACTCCCGGCCTCAGGCCTGTTCCTGGCTATTTGTCCTGGAACCCTGCCAGTTGCTTGCTCACTCTACCTACGAGCCTGCAGGGGGCAGTGCCAGCTTCTTTCTTCCCCCTTGTTCCTTCTGGGGGTGGGCACGGGAGTGGGGGTGGGAGCCTGACATGATAGGTTTTAGATTTCCTGCTTGGATATTGCTCGGCACATGCTGGCAAGGGGCCCTGCCAGAGCTGAGAGACTGTGTGCCTCAAGGCTATTTATTTCATTCTCCAAGCTGTTCCCTTTAGCAGGGTGTGTGTGTGTAGGGCACGTGTATGTAGTGCCATGCGTTCGGGCGCTGGAGACCCAAGGCGAGGGCAGCCAAGTTAGAGCAGAGCCGGGTTGGTGCAATGGCCAGGCTGGGGCAGAGCCGGGCCCAGGGCAGAGCCGGGTTGGTGCAATGGCCAGGCTGGAGCAGAGCCGGGTTGGTGCAATGGCCAGGCTGGGGCAGAGCTGGGCTGGGGCAGAGCCGGGTTGGTGCAATGGCCAGGCTGGGGCAGAGCCGGGTTGGTGTAATGGCCAGGCTGGGGCAGAGCCGGGTTGGTGCAATGGCTAGGCTGGGGCAGAGCCAGGTTGGTGTAATGGCCAGGCTGGGGCAGAGCTGGGTTGGTGCAATGGCCAGGCTGGGGCAGAGCCGGGCCCAGGGCAGAGCCGGGTTGGTGCATGACCAGGCTGGGGCAGAGCTGGGCCCAGGACAGAGCCAGGTTAGAACAGCTGTGCGTGCAGAAAGCCCATGAAACCACTTACTTCCTGAGATCCCCAGCAGGTGCTCGTGAAGGATGTTTCTGGGTGAGTGGGTGGCCCCTGGGGGAAGGTTTCACGTTTTCCAAATGGCTGCATGACCCCAAGTGTCTTTGCATGTGCCAAACAGAGCATGCCAGAGTTGCAGTATGCCTGGTGAGGGGCCAGCCTCCTGCCCTGAGCTCCTGAAGCTGTGCTGGCCCCTAGGGGGCAACCTCACTGCCCTCCCATGGGGCATGAGCCCTATGAGGACCTATCCCTGCTGGTTGGACTTCAGCGCTCACACCTCTGGGTGACCACATCGCCGGCCTTGGCTGGCCCCTCCCTGTCGCTGCACGGAGCTGCTGAAGGCAGACTTGACTCCTGGCTGCCCAAACACAGCCGCTTGCCAGCAGCTGGGTGCTAAGGGTTCCCAGGGCTGGGACAGAAGGGACACGCCAAGGGGCTCAGCCTCAGGCCCTGGCTTTCTTTAGTGGCGGCCTGCACTCAACATGGCCATCTGGCTATGCATGTCACCCTGGCCCGCGGTCTTGGCCTGAAACCCCATCCTGGGGATGCAGCCCCTGGAAGTCTCCAAGGCCTGGGAGCCCAGCTTCTGGGCGCTGTCCCCTAGGCTCCCTTGCGTTGGTGGTTCCTCCTTTTAGATACCAGCATTTATGTTGTCATAGCAACAGCTCAAAATAGAGAACACCAAACATTGGCGTTGAAGGATGCGACATCCCCTGACAGGTGACCTGTCTTGCCTCACTGTGGGTCCCGAGGATCGCTGCCCCAGCACCCAGCCTGCTGTCCAGAGCATCTGTCTGTTTTTGTTAAAGATTTATCTTATTTGAAAGTCAGATATACAGAGAGGAAGCGCTTCTGTCCATTGATTCACTCAAGTGGCCGCAATGGCTGGAGCTGCGCCGATCCGGAACCAGGAGCCAGGCATGTCTTCTGGGTCTCCCACGTGGGTGCAGGGTCCCAAGGCGTTGGTCCATCCTCCACTGCTTTCCCAGGCCACAAGCAAGGAGCTGGATGGGAAGCGGGGCCGTAAAGCTGCTGGAACTAGAACTGGTGCCCAAAGGGGTCTTGGTGCGTACAAGGCGGGGACTTTAGCCGCTAGGCTCTCTCACCAGGCCCAGAGTGCCTGTCTTTAATGGACTTTTTACTCTAATTACTAATCTGATAGGTTCTAAGAATAGTTCTTTCTGGACTGCAGACTACAAAATCAGGACGCTTCCAGTGAAGGCTGCCCACATTGAAGGCCCAAGGCCATGCATGCCTGCGTCCAGTCCCTGGGGTCCTCACGGTGACACCCAGCCCTGCTGCGCCGGGCATGGGGGTGACCCACGGGACATCTGCTCGTCACCTCACTGCTGGAGCCCATCCCAGGACTTGCCCGTGAGCAGCCTGGGTTGGGCTTGGGCTGGCAAGCACATCACGCAGGCTCTTTCTGTGTGCGTAGAAAGTGGGTGGACTGGGAGTCTGATGCAGAATGACCCAAAGAAAGACCTTTCAAAGCTGCTGTGGCGGGCGGCGAGGGGCGCATCGTGGCTCTGCCACTGGGAGGACACTCTGACAGCGGAACCTCCGGGCATGGACTGGAAGACGGTGAGGGATGCAGAAACCATACCAGGTCGCTCTCCGCCACAGCCAACGCAGGAGCCTCTCCTTAGTTCCCCCGCAAGCCCTGTCTCCGGCACTGAGCGCGAGGACCACAAAGGGTTCCTGTTACAGGTTCACAGCCTCGTGGATCGCGGGTCCTCCCAAGTTGGTACAGGCTGTCCTCACGACCCATCTCACTTTCTGAGGCACAGTTACTACGGGACTTAAAGGCTGAGTGCAAAAGTGGTGACCTCAGACCGGAAGGAGAGGAGTGACTTTGTGTCTCACGGTGATGTCTCACGCATGTTGACTGCACATGTAAGCACATCCGTGGAATGGGCGCTGTGACTGTGGGGTCAAGGAATGCTTTCTGGAATCCAGGTGGAGAAGATGCAGTTTTGAAAGAACCTGCAGTCCCGTGGGCAGGTGGAGTCCCAGGGAGCTAGGGGCATCTATAATGCCAGGGGCCCCATCTTGCCCAAAATGCTCCCCTAAATGCAGTGACAGGCCAAGGGGTGGAGTCAGAAGTCGGCTGACTCCTGGGGCCAGCGCTCTGTGACTGTGGCCGCTCAACTCCAGGCCTATTGGCGTCTAAAATCAGACAAGACTGGAGGGCCTTGCCTTCAGCCCCTGGGGACTGCACTGGCCTCCCCCGTCCAAGAGGGGCAGTTTCAGGCTCCGGCAGCAGGCGACACAGGGCTACGCTTCGTGGGGGCAAGG
Organism: Ochotona curzoniae; assembly: GCF_017591425.1. Taxonomy (NCBI): domain Eukaryota; kingdom Metazoa; phylum Chordata; class Mammalia; order Lagomorpha; family Ochotonidae; genus Ochotona; species Ochotona curzoniae. The sequence goes on from NW_024466459.1 coordinate 11,604,709, forward strand.
TGATGCAGACTGAATGCCACCTCAGTGGCCGCGGCTTTGGCCCTGGCGCCCTGGCAGAGCCAAGATGGGTCCCAAAGCAGAGGGGCCAGCTGCAGGGGTCGGCGAGGCTGCCTGGCCCCGGCGAAGACTCTGGGGGCTGCCACCTGCTGTAGGAGGCAGAGGCTTTCACATTCAGCCCTGCCCAGGCCAAGACGCTCTGCCCTCGGAGGTGAGCCCAGAAGGGCTTAGCCTGAGCAGCCCTGAGGCTGTGTGCAAGACCAAACTAGACCTTCCCTGACAAGGAACGGAGGAAACTCAAAACGGATCGGCTACCCTTGAAAAGGACACAGCCAAAGCCAGACTGCTTGCAGTGGATGACCCTGCACTGCAACGTACGATCAAACACAACCCGACGGGCAAACGGAAAAAGGCAAGCCACCATCAAGACCGGCAGGTGAGCGCAGACCCCACGCTGACCTGAGAGACCAGCGGGCGGATTGTGGGTATGCACCCACTGAGCAGTTATCATGAGCATGGGTGACAAATCAGCGGGGTAAGGAAAGGAAGACTTCCCAACACTGCAGCCAGAACAACTTAGACAAGTGGAACATGCAGACAGGTCTTCCAGCCTGCAGCGGGTGGGGTCGCTCAGGCACAGGACGTCATGACCAGCCAACAGGTGCTCGGCAGATGGAGCCCCACGCCCCGGCCGCCAGCAGGGGAGGTGGCTGTGGGGCAGCCGGGTGGAGGGCCCAGTCCAATCCGGGCTGTCTCCTCAGGGCCCCGACCTCCATAGGCCGAGCTCTGCCTGCCTGCCCCGGCCACCTTCAGGAGCCTGGAGGCTTGGATGGGGACCACGTAGGGGATCTGGGAAGTGACGTGGGAGCTGACCAAGGTCTGGAAGGTGACTGTGGAGAAAGGTCATTGTCTTTCTAGGCACTGTGCTGATGGCACACCCCCTGCTGGGCTTTCCAAGTTTCTTCCCCGCAAGGGCGGACAGCGCGGCTCCCAGGTGGCGGACAGCACGGCTCCCAGGTGCCAGAGGCCAGCGGCTCATCACCTGCAGCTGGCTGAGCCGGGTCGAGGTGACCGTGGCCTTCACGTTCCCCAGTGCTCTGCATTTGCCAACACCTGGCAGTCAACAACCTCCCCCAGGCCCAGAACAGGGCCTTTTCTGCATCTGTGAAGGGAGTGACAGATTTATTTTTTAAGATTTATTTTTATTTGAAAGGCAGATTTGCAGAGAAGAGACAGAGAAAGATCTCCCATCTGCTGGTTTACTTCCCAAGTGGCCACAACAGCCAGAGCTGAGCCCATCTGAAGCCAGGAGCCAGGAGCTTCCTCCAGGGCCCCATGCACATCTTCTGTATTCCCAGTTGTATTAAGAGGGAGTGGATAGGAAGTGGAGCAGCGGGGACTTGAACTGGTGCCCATGTGAGCTGCTGGCATTGCAGACAGTTGTTCAGCCTGCTGTGCCATGCCGGGGGGAGGAATTTTCAGTCCTTAAGCTGAGCCAGAAGCTGAGTGATGTGTCATGAAGAGCTGCGGTGCTGCACGCCTGTCTGCCTGCCCCAAACACCTCTCAGCTGAGCAGCTGGCTGTGGGCGGTGACCAGGCTGTCACCTCCCTGGGAGATGGCAATCCACAGGCACGTTGGGTGTCCCCACCGAGAGATGTAGTGGGTTCTTCAGATCCGCAGATTCAGTCCATCCCCAATCCTTCCTGGGGGAGATGTTCCTATACTGGCCTTCATTCCTACCACATCCCCACGCGGTCACAGCTCCCGGCGGACAGTCACGTTGCACTCACTCGCGCGCAGTAACTGCGCTGATTGAAAGAAGATGCATGCTAAATGCCAAAATTGGTGTTTTCTTTCTTTCTTTGTGAGAGCCAATGGCTTCCTCAGATGCTGGAGAAGGTCAGGGCCGGGCCCCCAAGCCGGGCGTCCCAGGCCAAAGCCGGGGGCCGGGCCCCCAAGCCGGGCGTCCCAGGCCAAAGCCAGGGACTGAACCCCCAAGCCGGGCGTCCCAGGCCAAAGCCGGGGGCCGGGCCCCCAAGCCGGGTGTCCCAGCAAAGCCAGGGGCTGAGTTCCCAAGCCGGGCGTCCCAGGCTTAGCTTACACACTGTTGCAATGTTTCTCACCCTTGGTCTGGTTTTTGCAGCATGGGGAGGGGGTGCCCATCTTGGCCTTTCTCCAGCTGCAAGCAATCTGTGAAATGAGACTGGGAAGCTGAGATCTGGCCCACACCCCAGGGCGCTGCGCGGGGCTGGCGAGAGCCTGCTGTGCAGCGTCCACCGGATCATGTGTCTGCCATGTCTTTCTCAGGCCTCTCCCTGAATGACTGCCTTGTCCCTCCAGGAGAGCAGTTAGGTGGGCTCTGTCTGCTAGGGGAGGTCGCCTTGGGGGCAGCGAGTGGGAGCGTGAGAACGGCTTAGCCATGGCGTCCTCCTCGGCCTCAAACCAGCAGAGACAAAAAGCCCTGCCAGGTGAGGCCGGCTACATCCCGGGGCCGCTTCGCACGTGGTGCCAGGTTTGCTGCATTGCCAATCTGGGTTCCGCAGGCTTCACTGCTGTTGATGATTGGGTTGTAACTCTGTTACAGGAACTCAGGGAAACCAGGACGAGGAGCAGAACCACCACAGAGGCGTGGAGGCCAGCACCGTGGCAAGCAGAAGGTGAGTGCACACAGGCCACGCTGGCATCTCAGACCACGGTCCCACTGCTCTGCCTGTGGGCCAGCCCCTTCCACAGATGGCCCACGTAGGTCCCTGCCACGCATGTGGGAGACCCAGCCCAGCCGGGCTGGCCATCTGGGGAGGGGGCCTCCCTTCTGCTTTTCACATAAATCAAATAGTTTTTCTTTGATATGTATTTATCTTTATTGTAAAGTCAGATATACAGAGAGGAGGAGAGACAGAGAGGAAGACCTTCAGTCCGATGATTCACTCTCCAAGTGACTGTAACAGCTGGAGCTGAGCTGATTTGAAGCTAGGAGCCAGGCGCCTCCTCTCCCACACAGGTGCAGGGTCCCGTGGCTTTGGGTTGTCCTTGACTGCTTTCCGAGGCCACAGGCAAGGAGCTGGATGGGAAGTGGAACAGCCGGGGGTATGAACAGCACCCATACGGAATCCCGGCGTGAGGACTTTGGCTGCTAGACTACTGCGCCGGATCTTAAATCTTTTTAAAAAAAAAAAAAATCTAATAACAAGAAAGCAAATAGCCCAGTTTTACAAATGAGTACGAGAGAGAGAGAGAGAGAACAGCCAAATACCAAAGAAGAGACACAGATGGCAAAGCCATGAAAACAAGTGCAACGTGGCCAGTCATTAGGGAAATGCAAATTAAACTCACGTTGGGGCAGCTGCTGGAATGGTGCAAGTTAAAACGTGCCAAAGGTGAGGCCTGCACGCCCAGCACTGCCAGGCTGCCTCGGCATCCGCTCCTCCTTTGCCTGGGTGCTTGGTCAAGACCAGGGAAAGTGTGTTTGCACCAAGATCCCTGGCAAAAGTTTCATAAAAGCTTCATCCAGAACAACTCAACATGAGAAACAGCATAGATGTCTGTCAGCTGACAGTTGGGGTGCAACTGTTCTTCGTGGTGACAACAGACTGCCTGGGCAGACCCAGAGGCAGAGAGCTGGCCCTTAAGGAGTGCTCACCGGGCTGGGAGGGCCAGGCCTGGAGGCAGGGAGCCGTCCAGGAGAGGCCGGGAGCCATCCGGGCTGGGAGGGCCGGGCCTGGAGGCAGGGAGCCGTCCAGGGGAGGCCAGGAGCCATCCGGGCTGGGAGGGCCGGGCACGGAGGCCACCTCCCGTGTGATTTCATGTGAGAGCTTTTTGCTCATGAGAAAGTGATCAGACAGGAGGCCAAGGGGGCAGGGAGAGCGGGGGTCTGGGGTGATGAAGGTGCTTTGAGCCCGGACATCCCATCACACACAGCGACACCGGCTCCGTGCACCTCGCGGTGCACATGTGACAGGCAGCATTACACCTGCTGCCTGGTGGGTGAACGCAGTTTTCCAAACTCACCAAAGGGGGCAAGCCTTACTTCTGGGAATTCACCCCAAACCGCAGCCTTGATGGGGTCTCAGGGGAACTAGCCTTCCAGATCTCAGAGTGTCTCACCAACATCTCTTTCATATATATATAGCCAATTTTGAAAATACATTTAAGGTGTCCTGTACTCCTACAAGTTAGACTCTTTTTGAAAACTTGGTTAGGGCCCAGCACCGTACCCTAGCAGCTAAAATCCTTGCCTTGCATGGTCCAGGATCCCATATGGGCACCAGCTCTAATCCTGGCGGCCCTGCTTCCCATCCAGCTCCCTGCTTGCGGCCTGGGAGAACAGTTGAGGACGGCCCAAAGCCTGGGGATCCTGCACCTGCGTGGGAGACCCAGAAGACCTCCTGGCTCCTGGCTTCAGACCAGCAAAGCTCCAGCCATTGTGACCACTTGGGGAGTGAATCATCAGACAGAAGATCTTTCCCTCTGTCTCTCCTACGCTTTGTATATCTGACTTTCCAATAAAATGAATCTTAAAAATAAAATAAAAACTTGTTTATTTGGAAGGTAGAGTAACAGAGGAAGATCTTCTGTCTGCTGGCTCACTCCCCAGATGGCCGTGACAGCTGGAGTTGGGCCAGGCTGGAGACTGGGACCAATAAAGTAGGTATGGCCCACTGCCAGCTTTTATAAATAAAGTTTTATTGAAGCGCAGCCATGCCCATTGGTGTGATGCCTGTTAGTGTGTTGGTCAGTTGCCATGGAGACCATCAGGCCAGCAGAGCCCTTCGTAGGAAGTGTTCTGACCTCCACCACCTGGGAGTTGGTGTGAACCTCGGGGAAGAAGTGTTTCTAAAACAAACAAACAAAAAGCAAACAATGCCCCGGGAAGAGGCCCCGCCCAGCCCTGCTTGCTGGAAGCCACCCCCACCTAAGTCAGGGGGACTGGCCAGGTTACAGTCATGAAAATGCCAAGTGCTGGGAAGACCTCTATCCTAGGCAGGCGGGTGGCCCTGAGCTCGGGCTGCAAGGGCACGCAGGCTCAGCTGCAGCCCGGGAGGCTGCCTGCCTCCCTCCCGGCTGCAGGAGGCCAGCCCTGCCCAGGGGGGACCGTGGGATGGCACCACAGGGTTGAACGTCCCCTGACACCGTGGGGTGGGGGTGTGCCTCAGCCACTACTTCGCTTCAACCATAGTTTGAAGCCCTGGATTTTCTTTTTTTTAAGATTTATTTATTTTATGTTGAAAGTCAGAGTTATATAGAGAGAGATAGAGAGATATTCCATTCACTTCCCAAATGGTCACAATGGCCAGAGCTGGGACACTCTGAAACCAGGAGCCTCTTCCGGGTCTCCCACGTGGGTGCAGGGTCCCAAGGCTTTGGGCTGTCCTCCATTGCTTTCCCAGGCCAGAGGCAGGGAGCTGGAGGGGAAGTGGAGCTGTTGGGTCTCAAACTGGTGCCCATATGGGATGCCAGTATCACCCTACGAGTCTTTACCCTGCTCTTACGGGCGCCCCCGTACATGCATCTTACAAACACCGTGTCCTTGTTGTCAGCTGACATCTATCACTGCGCCATCCAGGTGCCCTAGCAGGTACAAGTTGGCAAGTGTTCCCTGCTGTTCTGTGCACGCCGTCTTTCCTCGGAAGCAGGCTCGAGGTCAAACGCGGCGTGGTCACTTGGCTGCGGGGTCCCACGTGCGTGACCACTGCCTTCTCCGGGGTGTGCTCTCCCCGCAGCTTCCCTTCATCAATTCTGCGTTGTTTGTGGCTGGAAGGAGGTCCTGATGCCAGTGTAGGAAGGACTCAGCTTCCCCTGGCAGCCCTGGCTAAAATTGGGTGCTGTGGGCACTGCAGCCCGTCCTGGAGTGCCTGGGATTCCTGGAGATGGCTTGGGTGCCTGGACTCCTGCCAGCCGCCTGGGAGCCCTGGTGGCCAGGCCCGGGAGAAGGACCGAGAGTGGCCGAGCCTCCTCCCCTGCCCTCATCGCAATCCCTCTTTAACAGTCCTAACTGAAGCAACGGCAGACTGGTGTGTGGTCACTCCGAGCTGCCCAGCCCTGGGTGCTGTCCCCTTGGTGTGTCCTGTCCCCTTGGTGTGTCCTGTCCCCTTGGCGTGTCCTGTCCCCATGGCGTGTCCTGTCCCCTGCTGCCCACTGCTTGGTCCTCACTTTGGGCAGGACAGCAGCAGGGACTGAGTCCATAGCTGGGCAAGCCAGCAGGTGCCCAGAGGCAGAGCCCAGGCCCCACCAGCTCGCTCACACCAGCCAGCTCATGACCCAAGGATGCACTGGCTGCCCGGCAGAGGCAGGGTGTGTAAAGGGGAATCAAAAGGCACTGCCATCCCACAGCCCTGCAGGCATCGCCGTGGCTGGCCGGTTCCTCACTGGCTGCAGCTCCCACCCCTGGGGACCGGAGCCCGGGGAGAAGATTCCGGCCGTCCCAGAGGCCCCAAGGAGCCTCCTGGGGTTCTGTGGCAGTTGGAGCCCCCACTAGGAAGGGAGCCATTTCCCCTCCTGCTCTAGGTCGGGCTGCCTTTCTTCTGGCCTACAGGGACACGAGTGGACATTTGCCTAAAACCGGTGAGCAGCTGGACCTGTGCCAGGCAGTGCAGGGGCTGAGCGGGGACCCACCCAGGGAAGGAGCAAGCCCACCTCGCAAATGCCTCTGCCCATTGCATGCAGCCCACTGGGGCTCTAGGGCCCACCCCAGGGCCGTCCTCCGAAGCAAAGCCACAACACCGGTGAACCTGAGGCTGTTCACTTATATGCCTATGGTGGCAGCTGCAGCCGCTGGGCAAGACAGATGGGCGGGGCTTTCCTCTCTTCAGGGTCCATGGTGGTCCCGGGCCCAGCTATGAATGAGGCTGTGATGCTTGTCTAAGGGAGCCCAGGCAAGGTGCGTCCGTTGGCCCCGGGTGCCTGCGTGTGTCCCCTCACGCAGCGGCGCTTGGCTGCGTTTGCGGTGCGCTCATGGGTCGGGGAGGGGTTAGGGGCTGCTGAACCGGCCACTAACAGCTCGCGGGACGCCTGTCAGTTTCTCAGAGGTTTCGACTACAAGCGGGCCCCAGACTGCCTGAGTGACACACAGGGTGCAGCTGCCCCCCAAAGGGCTGTCCTGTCCGCAGCGGCCTTGGTGAAACACGAAGACCTGCGGACCTGTGAGTGCCCCATCCCCGAGAAACACACAGCCACGCGGCTCGCAGCTCGGGGTTAAGAGCCGGGGTCAGCCCGGTCTACTCCTGGACAGGTGCGGGATAGTTCATAGCCTCCTGGGCCCTCTGTCCATCTTGTGCTATCACCATCCGAGGACCTGTTGAGCCTCCTCCCCTCTTGCTCACGCTCCACAGGCACACGCCTCCGTTCTCTCGGCGGCACCCCCACAGCTGACCCGGGTCTGGTATTCATCCAGAACATGTGAAAGTGACCTTGGCCCCCAACACACCCTGCACTCGCCCATCGCACGAGGCCAGCTGCTCTCCGGGGCCTTCCTTAGGCTGGGGAGCCATCTGGCACCTGGGTCTCCGTCCATCTCAGCAGGTGGCTGCGGTGTGATTGGTCAGGATGACAGTGGCGCCGGACGTCAGGATGGAGTACCTGGAGGAGGTGGCCAGCATGGTGCTGAGGTTTAAGCCGGACAAGTGGAGCAAGCTGGTGGGCGCGGAGGAGAACATGGCCCTGTTCACAGAGTTCCTGGAGAAGGCCGACGTGCGGGTCCTTGTGCTCACCCTCAACCCGGCCGGCTTCATTGTGCCCTGTCTGGGCTTCCCCGAATCCCTCAAGTCCAAGGGCGTCTACTTCATCAAGACAGAGCCCGAGAGCGTCACCAAGACCAACTACAAGACGCACCTGCTGTACGGGGACCTCAGCCCCACGCCCGTGGAGCAGCTGATGGCCATCGTGGAGGAGGTGGGCAGGGCGGCAGCCCCCGAGGGGTGCTTGGAACCCAGAGGCTGGCAGGCCCTGGCCCGGCCTTGCACCCATGTAGACAGTCCCTGCCCGTGCCCCCGGACGGTGTGGACCACCTTGGGACCAGCGATAAGCTTCCCCAACTAGGAGGAAAGAGTGGGCGCCCCAGCCCCAGACCCCCTCAGTGGCATGGGACCATCCTGGGCACAGCAGAGGGTCCTCAGCCTTTGTCGTCATGCTGCTTGTCTGAGACGGGTCCTGGTCCCCGTGCATGTACCACAGGAAGCACGTGGCCCGAGGTCCACTCTTAGGGACACAGGTGGCTTGCGGAGAGGAGGGCGCCTGCTGTGGCAGAGGCGCGGCTCTGGCTGCCTCAGCCCTGGTGGCCTGCAGATCGTGTCCCCCTGGGGTGTCCTCTGTGTGTGGAGCCCAGGTCCTAGCTTTCCTACAAGGAATCCGTGCAGCAGGACCTCAGGTTTTTAAAAATGTCATTCACTTATTTAAAAGGCAAAGAGACAAAAATCTTGCATCTGCTGGCTCACTTGCCTGAGTCTGTGCGAAGGTGGGAGAGCCAGGAGCTTCTTCCAGATGCGGACTGTCCTCTGCTGCCTTCCCGGGGCATTAATAGTGAGCTGGACTGGAAGCAGAGCAGCCGGGACTTGAACCAGCACCCGTATGGGATGCCGGCACTGCAGCTGGTGGTCTCACCTGCTACGAGGGCCTCACTTGAATGTGCTTATCTCCTTGGTCCTGTTCCCAAAGACAGTGCATTCTGTGGGAGGGGGAGGCAGGCTAAGGCCTCCTCATGGAGGTCTGGGAGGGACACCTGTCAGCCGGCCGTTGCCATTCTCCCGCATGGTGCCCGGCATCTGCTCACAGCAAGGACTGTGGCGGGCTGGCCCCAGGTGGGGCCTCCCTCAGTGCAGGGGGCAGTGCCACCACAAGGAAAGGACTGGGCTCAGCACCCTGCGGGCTTCCTGCTTCTGGGTGGGGTAATGAGCGCTTGGAGGTGACACAGGCCAAGCTCGGGCCTTCCCCTTCCAGGTCCTCTACTCCCTGCTGAACCAGCGTGAGAACATGGACGGGTGGCCCCAGGTGGTCACGGAGGACATAGTGAAACAAGCACACAAGCTCAAGAATGAGATGTTTGTAATGGGGGGCAAGATCAAAGGCAGGACACTGCTGCCCATCCCGGAGCACCTGGGCAGCCTGGACGGCACGCTGGAGTCCATGGAGAGGTGGGCGGCCCCGCCTCCTGCCCACCCCATCCCAGCCACCTGCGGGGTGGAACAGAGCCCTCAGCGGATGGCACAGGGCTGGAAGAGGAGGCTGCCGAGCCGAAGGCTTCCAGGCCGTAGCTGGGCTCCAGGCTCTCCTCACGCACACCCTGGGTTAGAAGTGCAGTGCAGCGGGAAGGGTCTGCACAGAGGCTGTGGCATCCCAGAGCTGTCCTGTGGCGCCTGCAGCTGCCCTGCTGTGTGAGCCGGGGAAGGGTTATTCCTGCGGCTCATACTGGAGGGGGCCTGCTCCCGGGGTGCCCCGCCGGGCAAGGCTCAGGATTCCCTTGGTCCAGCAGGATCCCTGCCTCTCTGGACAACTCACTGTTACACGCCATTGAGACCATCATCATCGACTGGTCCCACCAGATCCGGGACGTGTTGAGCAAAGACTCAGCCCAAGCCCTGCTGGACGGGCTGCACCCACTACCCCGGGTGGAGTTCGAGTTCTGGGAGGCCCGGCTGATGAACCTCAAATGCATCGATGAGCAGGTGAGCCTGCCCTGCCCCGGTCAGCGGCCTCGAGTCCTGCGAATGAGCCTGCCCAGCACCAGTCCGCGGCCTCAGGTCCCTCCACGTCGGGCTCCAGGGGAGACCACCCTGCCCCGGTCGGCGGCCACAGGTCCCTCCATGTGTGAGCCTGTCTGACCCATGTCAATGGCCTCAGATCCCTCCACGTGGGGCTCAAGGCAAGGCCACCGTCTCCTACCCGCCCCCCCTTCCCCTCTCCTCCTCAGCTGAACCGGCCCAAAGTGAACAAGATGGTTGAGGTTCTGGAGAAAGCCAAGAGCTGCTACTGGCCAGCCCTGCAGAATGTCTACAGGAACGTGAGCGAGGGTGAGCGCCTTGGGAAGGGGGCAGCGGGCCGCAGGGACCCCACAGCCGCACCCTCGGGACTGAACAGGGCCCGTCCTCCCCAGGCCTGAAGGAAGCCGATGACATAGTCCTGCACCTGCGGCCCCTGCAGATCCTGCTGGAGGAGATGGAACAGGCTGACTTCACGGCTGTACGGCGTGGGGCGCGCCGGGGACATGCAGCGCCAGGGAGACTCTCTCCTGGCTGGGCCTGGGGGTGTTGGGGTGCCACAGCCTGGTTACACCCCCTCCCATCCCCACCTGCCAGCTGCCAACCTTCATCGCCAAGGTGCTGGACACAATCGCCTTCGTCTGGGCTACGTCCAAGCACTACAACACGCCCTCTCGAATCATCGTCATCCTGCAGGAGTTCAGTAACCAGCTCATCGAGATGGTAACTCCACCTGTGCCCCTGGCCCTGGCAGGCCAAGACTTGGTGGTGACCATTTGGCAGCACCCTTGTCTTCTGCCAGGGGCCCGGGCAGTGCCCTGTCCAGCTGGTTCCCCAGCAGGAGGGAGGAGAACAGGAAGACAGAAGGAGGGACTTGGCAACCAGGCCTCGGCCCGATGCTTTCGGGGGTCATGGGCCCCTTCTGGCTCCCTGGACGGAGCCCTCCTTCTCTCCCTCCTTCCTCACCTGAGGTCATTTGGCTATCCAGCGGCCCACCTGCAATTGTGCAAACAGTGCCAGCAGCCCTGATGTGGGACAGGAGGGGACCGTGCATCCTGTACCCTGGAGGGCCCACATCACCATACACAAAATCCAGCCTGGGGTGAGGGCCGAGCAAGGGGGACCCTGGCGTCCCCATCCCCTAACAGCACAGCTGCTGATGGGCAGGTGGGACACTGGCCTGAGTGATCAAGAAAGCCAGGGGACAGCGTGCCTGGAGGCCAGGGACAGCGCCTGGAAGCCAGGGGACAGCGCGCCTGGAGGCCAGGGACAGCGCCTGGTGGGGCCTCGGGCGGCTGGATGGGCTTCAGCTCTGACCGCCCTCTCTCCCTGGCTCAGACGCGGAGCTACCTGGGCCCGGAGGAGGTGCTGAAGGGCTTGCAGGGGGAAATCGAAGAGGTATTGAACGGCATCTCGCTGTCGGTGAATGTGCTGCGGGAGCTGTACCGCGCCTACGACTTCTGCTGCAACAACATGCAGCGTTTCTTCAAGGTGCGCGGGCCGCGGTCCCCTGCGCGGAGTGGCCAGGAGGCAGGGGGCGTCCCGCGGTCCCCTGCGCGGAGTGGCCGGGAGGCAGGGGGCGTCCCGCGGTCCCCTGCGCGGAGTGGCCGGGAGGCAGGGGGCGTCCCGCGGTCCCCTGCGCGGAGTGGCCGGGAGGCAGGGGGCGTCCACCGCACACGCGCCCGCCTCCCCCTCCTCCAGGACAGGCAGCCTGTGCTCTGGGAGTTCCCCTCCTCTCTGGCGTTTTCCAGGATGAACGCCTTCTTCCGCCGCATCCAGACCATTGAGGTGAGGACGGGACCTCGGGCCATGTACCCTCCACAGCGTGGCCTGCCCCTGGCCTTGTGTGGGGCCTGTGGCACAGTGGGGCACAGTGTCCTCCAAGCCTGGTACTGTCAACTGAGAGTGCAGACGAACCTCCACCCCTCACCCCCCCACCCCCGGCTGGGTGTGCAAGCAGGTTGCCGCTGGAAGCTGGGCGCCTAAGCCGAGGGAGCTAGTGGGGCCACACTGTCCCCAGTGAGCACCTGGCCCCAGGGTGGCCGCTCGGAGGGACAGGGAGCAGATGAAAGCCAAGAAGGCTCAAGGTGGCCCTCACTGGAGGGAAGAGGCGAGGGGAGGCAGCGAGAGGTGGCCACAAAGCTGGGGTTTTTTGTTTCGAAGGAGTTAACAGAGGAGAGAGGAGGGGGGCCTTCCGTCCACTGCTGGACTCCCCACATGGCACAGTTGGGCAGCGCTGGGCCAGGCAAAGTCCAGCAGCTTCGTTGGGGTCACCCATGGGTGGCAGTGGCCCAAGCACTCAGGCATCTCCCACTGCTTCAGCGGGCACAGGGTCGGAAGCAGAGCCGCTGGGACACAAATCGGTGCCCGCCTGGGACGCAGTGTCACAGGCAATGCCTTGACCCGCTGAGTTGTAACACAGACTCTGAAACGCCATGTAGAAAAAGGCAAGGGGTCACCGTGAGCGTCAGTAGGGCGCGTTCTGGGAGAGGCCCCACGGGCCCGCACCGCATCCTCTAAGGACAGGGAGGCCCTCGGGGGGCCTCTGCAGGACGCTGTGTTTGTCCTGTAGCAGTCCCCGGGGGGAAGAGCAGGTCTTGGAGGTGAGGACGTGGTGCTGGCTGCACGCCTGCTACGCATCATGGCTTGCTGAGGTGGTCCCAGTCGCAACCTGGGCCCGGAATGTGTGCTGGTGGGGACAGGAGGGGGTGTGGGGGTTCACTGGGGGAAATGAGCCCCCTACACTCACACATAGGAGCTGCTCACGGAGCAGGGGGTGGCAGAAGTGGCTGCAGGAAGGGAAGGCAGCAGGAGAAGCCGCTGAGCCGCTTTCCTTGGGCCCAGAGCCCTTCCAGCCCCGTGCCCTCTGCCTCCGGCACGCTGGCCACCTGAAGGAGCCCGGGCTGAGTGGGACCTGTGGGCTTTCCTCCCATCTGGCACCAGGACCTTTACAAGACGGCCATCGAGTTCCTCAAGCTGGAGAAGATCGAGCTGGGAGGCGTGCGGGGCAACACCCTGGGGAACCTGGTGGCCCAGATCTATGAGGAGGTGTTTGAGTTGGTGCGGGTGTTTGCTGACTGCAAGTACGATCCGCTGGACCCGGGGGACGCGGTGAGTGCCGGGGCCACACGCAGGGGCCCGGGGGATTGTGGGCGAGGGACACCCACGCTGTGCGCTCAGTGGGCACTGCCGTGGGCCAGGAGGCGGGTGGCGCCACCCCACCGCACACACAGGTTCCAACGTCGTGGGTCCACACCCTCCTAGAGTTTTGACAACGATTACGCCGACTTTGAGACCAAGATTCAGGATCTGGACCGCAGACTGGCGACCATCTTCTGCCAGGCGCTGGGCGACTGCAATTGCATGGAGACCTCCGCAAAGGCAAGCGCCAGGCAGGAGCTCACGGCTGCTGGGTAGGCCGGCTGCCACCTAGGCGTCCCCCGGGGCCCCTGGGGCAGTGCCTGGTGCTGCTTCTGGGCCTGCAGGCGGGGAGGAGGGGGCCAGGCACGAGGCGGCAGGCACTGAGCCACAACACACCTGTCCTGTGATACGGTTTTGCTGACTTCTTGAAGGGGGTGGGCTCTCCCGGAGTGGTCTGGCTGCTGGGAAAGCTACTGCCCGGGCCCGGCGTGTGCTGGTGGGCTCGAGGCAAATGTTTCATTTCTCACCGTTCCTCTTCTCTTTGATGAAGATTTCCCACACAAGTGGTGGGGGTCCGGGCAGTCGGGGCCGTCCTTGGCTGCCTTCCCACATGTGTTAGCAGGGAACTGGACTGGAAGTAGAGCAGCCGGGACTCAAACGCAGGCGCTCTGGATGGAGTAGCCCACTTGAACACGCACCAGTGGGCTCTCTGAGCCTGCAGCCTGCTCTGGTCCTCTGTGTGAGCTGGGGTCTTGGGGTCTGGGTGACTCAGGACGTAGAGGCAGGCGCTGGGTCTAGACTCACCCCGAACAGCCTAGCTCGTGGCAGCCGAGAGATTTGGGGACCCGCTCGGCTGTGGGGGTACCACATCAGAGGCCCGTGCTGGAATGCCAGCATCAACACTGTCACATCTCTAGACTGGCAGGGGACGAGGAAATGGGAGACCTGGCTCCCCAGCCCTGTCTGTGTGTACGCAGCTCTCAGCTCCCACACATGACAACCCTGTTCCCTGCCCCACAATGAGGACATGCCCCTGGGCTCCCCACGCCCGGGCCCCTCCTGTGCCCAGGCTGCCAGGCGCCAGCCCACACAGCCGGCAGTTTACACGCAGCCAAGGAAGTGCTAGGGCGGCTTTCCACACGACTGCCTCCTGGCAGAAGGCAAAGTGTGCGAATATCAGAAGTAGGGCAGGGGGCGTCGGCAAGGTCATAAGCTTGTAGCAAGAGGATTTTCTTGCCTTTCCAGTGCCCGCCCTGCTGCCCTGCAGGTGGTGGGACAGAGGTGTGTCCAGCCGGGGTGTCCTCACCGCTCTCCTCTGAGCCACAGGCTGTCCCCTTCTGGGGACATGGAAAGCACTGTGTGATTCTGTACAGTCATGCTGTGGTCTCCTCTGAAGACCATTTCCTGGGTCAAGGGTCGCAGTGTTCATACCCGAATCTCGAGCAGATGCAGCTGGGCCAGGCACTGGTGGGCTCCCCACCAGCCCAGTGAGTTCAGACACTGGGGGGTCCCAAGTGTGTCCCTGAGGGGGCTGGTGCTTGACCTACAGGGAGTAATTACTGCCGAAACAATCGTTCTTTATTCAGGGCAGTGTTGTGGCGCGAAGGTCAAGACCCGTATCCAAGCACTTGCCGGTTTGCATCCCAGCTGACCCGCCTCCGGCCCAGTTCCTGGATGGCCTGGGAAGCAGCAGAGAATGGTCCTGGTGCTTGGGCCCTGCGCCCACGTAGGAGACTTGGGTGAAATTTTTGTCTTCAGCCTGGCTCAGCCTGGGCTATCGCAGCCGGCTGGGAAATCAACCAACGAGCTGTGTGTGTGTAATTCTGAGATATAGCCTCACCTCTGAGACCACTGCACCCGTCTCGGAGCACCCGGGTCCCCCTCTGCAGGTCCCACAGATGCAGACCTGGGAGGCAGCACGCTGGTGGCTCAAGTGAGTTGGGTCCCTGCCGCCCGGCCGTGAGGTGTGGACTGGCTTTCCTCCCCTGCCTGGGCACATAGAGCCTGAAGCAGCAGCTAGGGGAGCTTTCCAACTGTTTCGAAGTTCTCCGTCTGGCCTCTGGGCCACGGCACTGGCAGGGCTGCCCCGGCAGCGAGAGGCCGGCCCTGTGCCGTGACAGTTTGGGCCCTCTGCCTGTTTTCTACAGAGCTGCTCGCTCAGCCCCAGGTCCCACTGGCCACTGCTAAGGCAGCCAAGTGCTCCGGGAATCACACAGCCCAGTGCTACTCAGGACAAAGGTTCTAATGAGATTTGCAAAATGTTTATTTTCATCTACTGAAGAGAGAGGGAGAGAGCACACTTTATCTTGTGATTCACTCCCTAAATGCCTGTGACGGCCAGGGCTGGCGCCCAGCACCCCTGCACATTTCCCCATGTGAGGCACCCAGCACCCCTGCGTGTCTCCCCCATGAGGCACCCAGCACCCCTGCGCGTCTCCCCGTGTGAGGCACCCAGCACCCCTGCGCGTCTCCCCATGTGAGGCAGAGGCCTAAGCACTCAACCTGTCATCCACTGCCTCCCAGGTGTGCACACGTCGGCAGCCAGATCGGACTCTGAGGAGCCAGGACTCCAGCCAGGCACCCCTGGGGTACAGCACCGCAGGCAGCCAGGACTCCAGCCAGGCACCCCTGGGGTACAGCGCCGCAGGCAGCAGCTTGACCTGCTGGCCACAACCCTGCAGCCTGGCATGCACCGTGTTTCTGTCTTGATGTTCCACCCATCTTGTCCACAGCTGCTGTCCGGGATTCCCAATGATCCCTGTCCGTGACGCCTCCTCCCCGTGTCCCCTCGCCCACACAGCTCCTGTACATGTGCGGGAGCCTCCTGGAGCGGCCGCTGATCCTGGCCCAAGTGGTGCCTCGATACTCGGTGATGCTACAGCTGCTGGACACCGAGCTGGACAATGCCAAGCTCCTGTACGACGCCCAGATGGCGGCCTCCGCAGACGGCAGCATCCCCCCGATCCACAAGAACCTGCCGCCCGTGGCTGGACAGCTCAAGTGGAGCCTGGAGCTGCAGGAGCGGCTGGAGGCATCCATGAAATACATCAAGCACATTGAGCACCCGTGAGTCCCTTAGCCTGAAGGAGCTGCACCTCCCTGCCCTGCCCAGCTCCTCCCTGCCCTGCCCCGCCCCTGCCCTGGGGAGACCGAGGAGTGTCCATCTGCCCTTCTCGGGGTCCTAAGCAGGAAGGGAAGGAAGAATGGAGCCTCAGCTGGGCCAGGCCAGGCGCCTGGGCTCCCAGGCCAGCTGCTGCCAGCGGTGGTCAGGGTTTGGTTTTGACGTAGGGTATCTGCCCGTTGCCTCCAAGGAGAGTACTAAAGCCATTAGGGGTGCAGGGAGCAGGGTGGGGTACTGCCTGCGATGTGAGTGAGGAGCCGGGGGATTCTGGCTCCAGGGTCACGTCCAGCGAAGAGGCCCAGCTCACCTACCGCAAGTACGACGAGATGGTGGAGTTGCTCAGGGGCTGCCGACACAAGGTCTACCAGCAGTGGGTGGGCACCGTGGACCAGGACTGCCACTTCAACCTGCGGCAGCCGCTGATCCAGCGCGACCCTGACACCGGCCTCATCCAGGTCAACTTCAGCAAAGCGGTGAGTGCTGGGCCGGTGGGCCGGGGACACCGAGCACCAGAGCCGGGCCGGTGGGCCAGGGACACCAAGCACCAGAGCCGGGCTGGTGGGCCAGGCCTCTGCGAGCACCAGAGCCGGGCCGGTGGGCCAGGGGCACCAAGCACCAGAGCCGGGCTGGTGGGCCAGGCCTCTGCGAGCACCAGAGCCGGGCTGGTGGGCCAGGGGCACCGAGCACCAGAGCCGGGCCGGTGGGCCGGGGACACCAAGCACCAGAGCCGGGCCGGTGGGCCGGGGACACCAAGCACCAGAGCCGGGCTGGTGGGCCAGGCCTCCGCGGGCACCAGAGCCTGGCTGGTGGGCCAGGGACACTGACCACCAGAGCCGGGCCGGTGGGCCAGGGACACCAAGCACCAGAGCCGGGCTGGTGGGCCAGGCCTCCACGGGCACCAGAGCCGGGCTGGTGGACCAGGCCTCTGCAGAGGGAGGCTGAGCTCCCTGGGCTGCACCCTTCTGTGCCCACGCATGCTATTGCCTGTCAGGAGCTGGGCAGCCCGGGAGAGAGAGGGCAGCTAGTAAGCCATGCAGCCAGAGCCCAGGTGCAGGGGGCCGGTGGGCGGGATGACTGGGAGAAGGAGCAGGGAGGGAAGGTGGTCCAGAGGGCTTGGGCATCACGGTGTGCAGGTATGGTTAACTCTGGCAGGGTTCTGGCCAGAGGGACGCCTTGGGGTGGTGTGTCTGAAGGCCCTGTGCTGAGATCCAGGCCGTGGGTCCAGCAGCCGCCCCCCGCCCCGTGGAGGAGGCTCCAATGCCGGCCCCTTGGGGCGTGGGGGTCATGCCCCATCCGAACCAAGTGGTCCTGGAGGAGCACCTGGCTCTGCCCAGGAGTGCTGGACTGACCATGTGAGAGGGCCAGTGTGGTGTCCCAGCAGCCCTGCGAGTGCCAGTGGCTGGCTGCTGGGAGGGGACCGTCCGCCTGGCCCGGTTGGACACCCAGAGGAGACCCAGCCACCTGGAGGGTGGTGGGAGAGGGAGGGGCCAGACATGAGACGAGATGACGTCACCCAGTGCAGTGCTGTCAGTGGGGCAGATAGGATGGGGTCACCTGCCTACAATGAGGCGGGCACCCCACGCACCTGGTGCCAAGGTGTGCCCTACCTGACCTTGGTTCCCGCCCAGCTGGTGGCCGTCCTGAGAGAGGTGAAGTATCTAAACTTCCAGCAGCAGAAGGCAATTCCAAGCAACGCCGAGAGCCTCTTCTCCGAAAACGAGACCTTCCGCAAGTTTGTGGGCAACCTGGAGCTCATCGTGGGCTGGTACAACGAGGTGGGCGGCACCTGCTCTGCCAGGCTTCCAGCTTTGTGCCAGGGCGCGGGGTGTGGGCAGGTTCCCGCATCCATGGCGACTCTGGCCTCTCCTGGCAGTTACTGCCCTAGAAGACACTGGGCACTCCAGAGCTGGCAACCCTCCAATGCACGGGGGCACACGCCCTGCAGCTCCTCCCTACCAGTGGGGATGGGGGACCTTACAGGGGGACAGACGGGCTCCTTGTCCGTGGGGAAGCCTAGAGTGAGGTATCTGTAGGCGTGGGGGTGAGGGCCGCGGGTCGGTTCCTTGGCCCCTAACCCCACAGCCATTGATGTTCTGACTCCTGACGCCCGCAAACCAGAGGCCTAGGGGAGGGTGGGCCAGCCTTGGGGACGGTCCCTGTCGGCTCAGAGCTAGTTGGCTCGGCCCGCGAGGCAGGGCTGCGAGAGAAGGGGGTTGGGGATGGCACACTGAAGCAAGTCCTCCATCTACTGGCTAACTCTCCAGCTAGCCACAATGACCAGGGCTAGGCCAGGCTGAAGGCAGGAGCCAGGAGTGTCAACCACACGTATAGGCCAACCCATAGCTTTTACAGGCCACCAGCAGCAGGGAGCAGCCAGATGACAAACTGGCAGCCTGTTGGCAGCAGCCTCACAGAGGCTTCACCCACTCACCATGCCACAACACCAGCCCTTTTACATAGATTCTTCGTGATAAAAGTCTTGGAAGTTTGGGTCTGGTGCTGTGCATAGTGGCTAAGCTTGTCACACTGGCACACCACATGAGCACTGGTTCAAGTCCCGGCTGCTGTGGTTCCAATCCAGCTCCCTGCTGATGTGCCCGGGAAAGCACATCAGAGGATGGCCCAGGTCCCTTGGCTCCCACACTCAGTGTGGCAGACGTGGAGGAAGTTCCTGGCTTCATGTTGACCCAGCTGTGGTCATGGCAGCCGTCTGGGGAGTGAGCCAGCGGAAGGAAGATCCCTGTGTCTCCTCGCCTTCTGTTCCCCTCTGTTCCTCTGCCACTCAAATCAAATCTTAAAAAAAGGAAAAAAAAAAAAAAACACCTCCAAAGTAAGACTTACACATAATTCTGGCACTAACAAGTGGCACTGGTTTGCTTGGCATGGAGTGGTTAAAGATCTTCAGACAGAACACCTTGCGACCCGGTGGGATCTGGGAAGGCGGGGACATGGCAGCCCGTGTTTCGTAGATCAAGACGACCATGATGGAGGTGGAGTTTCCACTGATAAAGGCAGAGCTGGAAGCGATAGATGTGAAGTTGCTGAGTGCTGAGACAACGCTGTTTTGGAATAGCACAGGTACCAGGCCCCCGTCGCCACCGCCTGGGGTGCACGCCGCGTCCGGTCCCGAGCGGTCACCGTCCCCAGCTGGCAGTGGGATCGTGCTGAAGGCCCCGGGGGGATTCCACCTGCTGACCCCACCCCAGAGGAGCCCTCGTGTGTCCCTTACCAGTGGCTTCCTTGGGGGGGACCAAGGGAGACCCCAGAGTATCCAAACTGGGCTTGCTGGGGACCTGGCATTCAGGGCATGAGAGCCAGCACCCAACTCTACTGACCCAGGCCAGCAGGCGTGGGGCACGTGGCCAGGAGCCCCAGCTCTCCTCCTGGCCCCACCCTGCTGCCCTGCACCCCCCCAGTCAGTGGGAGGGGGACTGCATGTCACCGTGCATGTCCCTGAAGCTGCGGTCTGCCCTGAGAGGGTCCTCCTGTCTCTGCATCTGTCTCTCTTGCAGCTGCCCCTCCCCGCTGTGTTGTAGGCTGTACCGTGCTCCTGGGGGGCTGGGCCCTGCAGCTCCTCAGGGGAACAAGGGGGCCACGCACTTGGGAGCCTGTCTCTGGCCCAAGGGACATCACCCTTTGGTGTTGCAGCCTCCCCTTCCCCCGCAGCCGCTGGGAAACTCAGGTGGAATTCTCCAATTCCTCACCTTAGCGGGTAAGGCCCACGCAAGAAGTGTCTTCCCGGGCAGGTGCGGTCCCTCAGCCACCTGCTCTTTGCAGACGTATTCCAGTATATTCAGGAGATGCGGGAAATCCTGTGCAACCTGCAGAACCGCATCCAGAAAGCCAAGCAGAACGTGGAGGGCATCAGCCAGGTCATGAAGGTATGCGGGTCGGGGGGCCGGGGGGCCAGGGGGCCGGGGGGCCGGGGAGACCAAGGGACAGGGCTGGGAGGCTGGGAGGCTGGGGGGCTGGAGGGCTGGGGCTGGGAAGATCAAAGGACAGGGCTGGGAGGCTGGGAGGCTGGGGAGACCAAGGGACAGGGCTGGGGAGCTGGGGGGCTGGGGAGACCAAGGGACAGGGCTGGGGGGCTGGGTAGCTGGGGAGACCAAGGAACAGGGCTGGGGGGCTAGGGGGCTAGGAGGCTGGGGAGACCAAAGGACAGGGCTGAGGGGCTGGAGCTGGGGGGCTGGGGTTGGGGGGCTGGGGTTGGGGGGCTGGGGAGACCAAAGGACAGGGCTGGGAGGCTGGGGGGCTGGAGTTGGGGGGCTGGGGAGACCAAGGGACAGGACTGGGGGGCTGGGAGGCTGGGGCTGGGGGGCTGGGGGCTAGGGGGCTGGGGAGACCAAGGGACAGGACTGGGGGGCTGGGAGGCTGGGGCTGGGGGGCTGGGGGCTAGGGGGCTGGGGAGACCAAGGGACAGGGCTGGGGGGCTGGGTGCCAGGGACAGGGAGCTTGCCATTGGCTTACAGTCACTTGGACACAGGAGACCCTGGCCAGGGAGGGCTCCTGGCAATGTGCTCCCCACTTACCCCAGCATTTTCCGTCCAGGACTGGTCGTCCAACCCCCTATTTGAGAGAAAGGATGGCAAGAAGGAGGCCCTGCTGGACCTGGATGGGAGGATGGCCGACCTCAACAAGCGCTACACGGCCGTCAAGGAGGCCGGCGTCAAGGTCCAGGGCATGCTGGCGGTAAGGGCAGAGGAAGGGGGAGGTGGGCCGGCCAGGATGCCAGTCCCAGCATCCCTCCCTCCGAAGGCTCCAGAAGAGGCGTGTCTCAGAGCGGCAGCCAGCCTCACTGCTGCCTCCGAGCCCGGGTCTCTCCTGCCTAGAATGGTCCAGCCAGTTGGCAGTCATACGTGCGCCCAAGCCGAGCAGTGGCACCAGCCTGTGCAGGCCACCATCATGGGTGCCCCACTTCACGGGTGCCCATCAGCAGCCCAGGGCAGGTGTGCAGGTGGCACATCCTTGCCTGCCTGCAGGTGCCTATGCTGGGGTGAGGCTGCCCCCAGGGTAGGTGCTCACCTTTGTTGGGGGGGTCGCCATGGGACCCCTAGGCTCTGGGGGAAGATGTGGGCATCCTTGGGGGTCCGACCCCAACGCCTGATCCTGTAGGGGCTTCCGACCCGCCTCCCCTGGAGCTTCCTCATATGGCTTGTGTTCCAGTTTATTCTGAGCAGAATATAAGCAACAGAACCGGGCAGGAATTCTTCCTTGGTCTTGGGACGTCCTGCAGGGGGACTTGGCTGGGGTTTCCCCAGGCAGGTGCAGAGGGAGGGTGGGGAACTAAGGCCAGATCTCAGCCCTGGTCGGGGAGGTGGGAGATCTGTGGTCAACTGGCCTGCGGTGGCGTCATCGCTTTGGTGGCGTCACCCTAAGGGGCGAGTGGCGGCCGCACGGCATGTCTGCCTCCTCTGCCACGGGCCCCGCAGGCCCCGCAAGATACAACACTGAGGTGCAGACACGTGGGTGCACTGACCTGTCCACTTGTGAGCGTGACAGGCAGCACAGGCCTGGCTCACAGTCAGGAAAGCTTCCGGGCACTCAGGCCCAGCGAGGGGGCCGGGGAGGAGCCGCAATGAGCAGGACCCCCCAGAGGGAGGAGAGCAGCATCCTGCAACAGCCAGGCCAGGACCAGGCTAAAGCACCACCCACCCCAGCACTGCTTTCTTATCCTCATTTAAAAATATATATATATATATGTTGAAAAAAGTGACAGAGGAAGAGGCGGAGAGAGGGCAGTGTTCCGGGTGTGGCCGCAGCAGCCCCAGGGCTCAGTCCATCTGAAACCAGGAGCCAGGAGCTTCTTCCAGGTCTCCTCTGTGAGTGCAGGAGCCCAAGCATTTGGGCCATCCTCCATTGCCTGCCCCAATGCATCAGCAAGGAGCAGGATGGGAAGTGGAGCAGCCAGGACTTGAATCAGTGCCCGTAAGGGATGGTGGTGTCTCCAAGAGTGGCCCTGCCAGCATGGTTGGCTGTGCAGGGTTCTGTTACCACGCACACCTGCTCTCCCTGCCATCCCGGGAACCTCCTCATTCTGTCTACAGCCGGCGGCTCCTCGTCTCTGTTAGCACAGGACTGCCTACAGGCACAGTGGGTCGCAATCACCCTGGAGTGCTATGTAATGTCTTGTTGACTCACTCACTCACCCATCGGCACACCCAGCCACCCTCTGCTCGTCCTCCCACCCCTCCCTCCCTCCATCCAGGTCTGTGCATCCGTCTGACCTCCCCGCTATCCGCCTGCTCATCATCTGGACCAGGCGTGGGCTGCGGCTTCCTTGGTGCAGGGCAAGGGCTCCGGGCCCGGAGGGGGATACAGACTGTTGAGTCACTCAGCGGGTACCTGTCACCAACGGGGACCCACCCTGGGATGACAGAGCCTGGGGCTTTGGAGAAGCCACCCCGGGCAGGAGTGGGAGGCAACAGGCTGAGCAGACACCAGAGCCGGGCACACTCGGGACACAGAGGCAGGCCTGCATTTCTGGAGCCACCTCGGGGCCACCACGGGGCCACCATGGGGCCACCATAGGGCCACCACCAGGCCACCACGGGGCCACCATGGAGCTACCACAGGGCCACCACAGGTTGGTGGAATAAATAGTGAACACGTGGAGGCCAGTGTCATGGGAGCTTAGTGTCACTGCCATCTGTGACACCGACATTCCGTGCGTGTCCTGCTGCCTGTCTCAGCGGCTCCACTTCCCATCCAGCTCCCTGCTAATATGCCTGGGCAAGCAGCCAGGATGGCCCAAGGGCTCAGGCCTCTGCACCCACGTGGGAAACCTGGATGAGGCTCCAGCTTCCGCCCAGTCCTGGCTGCCGCAGGGAGCCAGTGCTGAAGGGAGCCAGTGGAGGGAGGAGCCGTCTCTCGCTCTGTGGGTCTAAGTGGAGAACAGCACACAGCAGAGCCAGTGAGCGGGCAGCGGCCAAGGCTGGGCTTGTGCCGGCAGGAGAACGCGGAGCTGTTCAAGGCGGACGTGACCAGCCTGCCCTGGAAGGATTACATCAGCTACGTCGACAACCTGGTATTGGACGAGTTCAAAACCTTCATCCGCAAGTCCCTGACCTACCTGACAGACAACATGGTGATGGACGTGAGTCAGACAGCAGGGTGCTCGTGGCGCCACAGCCCAGGCTGGCACCTCACAGATGTGCCCTCGGGCCAGGCCAGCTGGTCGCTGCAAACCTGCTGAGATTGCCGGGAGTGGGGGGCAGGCACCGCCGACCCCTGTTCAGGCTTAGTGGGGGGGCTGGGAGGTGCCGTCCTGTCGGCAACAACACCCTGAGACCACGGGACCCTCCGTGACCGGGCCTCCAGGGGCTTGCCTTGTTCTCGGGGAGTGACCCTCGCCACCTGATGCTTTGTTTGGGCAAGGCTTCCCAGGAAGGCGGGCAGAGGTGAGCCTCATCCAAGCCGTGTGATGGCTGGCTGGGTGGGTTAGTGCGGCCAGCACAGAATGCCGCGGGTGGCCAGCAGGGGCAGCTTCTTGGCCCTAGACAGCTGCTTCCGGAGACGCGCAGACAGCTCCCCTGGCGCTCACGGGCTCCGGGGGCAGTTGAAGTTGGGGTAGCAATGAGGCCCATGCCGTGGACCCCACGCTGAGAGCCTCCCATGTGATGGGAAGGGCTCCAGGGTGGCCTCAATCCCAGAGCCTCACGTGGGGCCAGCGTGGGCCACCTCACAGCCCCATGCAGGCTGCGGTCACGCGTGTGCTGGTCCTTGTCTGCAATGCTCTGATGGTTCACCACAGCCCAGAGACCACGAGTGTTCATCCCTCAGTGAAGCTTTTGGGGGACACGGGGGGCACAGGATTCGCCCAAGACTGGTGGGTGGCAGCTTCAAGCTTCGAGGCCCAGGCAGCAGGTCCCACGACCTGTGTACCTGCCTTGGCCCACTTCTACATGGCCAGCCTGGGGGAGGGCCAGGGAAGGCCAAAGTCCCTCAGAAGCCACAGGGCCAGCGGGAGCCAGCGGCCTTGACCACGTGCTGCCCTGTGCAGGAGAACGTGGCGCCCCTGCTGGAGATCCGCATGGAGCTGGAGGACGCAGGGCTGACCTTCAACCCGTCCCTGGAGATGGGCGCCGAGCACGGCTTCCTGGCACTCATTGAAGGGCTCGTCAATGACATCTACAACGTGGCCAGGCTCATCCCCCGGCTGGCCAAGGGCAAACTCAACTACAAGGTCAGTCACTCGTCCCCGCCTGCTGCTGGACACAGCCAGTGACTGTTCCCGGGGAGCTGTCGGCTGTCGCTTGGCTGCGGGGCCACCACATCCTGTTCCCTGCCTCCTTGTCCCTTCCGGGCCCCAGAGTGGCTGCTCCTTGTCGGCCTGTCTGGACTGACCTCCCCAGTGTCCTTCAGTCCCCACCACCTGCCCGGGACCCCGTGTGGCCCGGTCTGAGGGCCGACTGCGCTCCGTGATTGTACCACGACCATCTCTGTGCATTGACACATGCCGAGCCGGGTCACAGATTGGGTTAAGCGGCAGAACGGGGGGTGGGTGTGTGTGGAGCGTGGAGGCAGGGAAAGGGCAGCAGGCTCTTTGTCTCCAATGTTTGTGAGTCATCGCGATCTCGTCAAAGGGCAGCTGTGATTGGGGGGTAAATGTGGGGCAGACTGTGTGCACGTGTGGGTCTACACGTAGGTGTGTGGGTTTCTGTCCAGGTGTGCACGTTTGAATTTGTGTGAACATGTGCATTGGGGCATGTGAGCATGCGTGCAGGTCTGCCCGTGTGTGTGTCTGCCGGGGGAGGTGGAGGGTGGGTTAGCAGGGGAGCAGCTCCCTGCCTGGAACGGTCAAGGCTGGCCTCTGAGCGGAGCCGACATGGGCGCTGCTGACCCACACAGGACAGCGGAGTGTTCAGGCTGTGAGGGGCAGAAGCAGTGACTCGGAGCCACCTGAAGCCGATAGGCTGGGCCGGCACCCACAGCCGCGCGCGGCGAGGGCCCCTGTGGTGCAGACTGCCAGCTAGGCTCCTGCCCACGGCCTCCACCCCCGCCACGTCCCCACAGCAGGCTGAGCTCAGGCACTAACAGGCACCTGATCTGGCTCTCCCAGCACACACTGGCTGGGGACCCTCATGGTGGAAGCTCTGCAGCCTGTCCGAGCCCACAGTAGGCAGAGGGCTGGGCAGGCCCATGGAGGGTACCGCGAAGGAGGAGGCTCAGTGGCAAGCCCTGCCTACCTCACATGGGGTCGGGCCCAAGCCAGGGACTCCATTTAGGGTCCCCATGTGGGTGGCAGGGACCAAATGGCTTGAACCATCCCCACTGCCCTGTGCCCAGGGGTCTGCCTTTGAGGGAGCTGGGTACTCAGTCCAAGGGCTATGGCACAGGCTGGGGCCGTCCTGGGCGGCAGCCGATGCTGAGCCCGACACCCACACCACACCAGGCACCTGCCTAAGCCATGATGGAGCTTCAGACTTCCCGCCCAGGCAGCTGCACTGGGCAAGGTCTGGGTGACACGCAGGATGGGAGCTGTCCCCACCCGCTTCCAGTCCCAGCCCCGTCTGTCACCTTCCAGGTGATCCCAGCCCTGGGGTCTGCTCACCTGGAATGTAAGCCCTGTGCGGCCCTGTGGTGTCTGCCCACCACGGCAGGCGAGTCCAGAGAGGACAGCTCAACCTTGAGTCTAGAGCCACACTCGGCGTGGGAGCCAGCGCGTCCCCAGCTCCCCGCTGCGGCGGCTCTGCCTGGCGGGGCTGGGCTTGGAGAGCAGCCAGCGCCTCCTCAGCCTGCCCGTGCCCGCTCCCCTTGCAGACAGACCTGGAGGATATCACGGACCTCATCGAGATGAGGGAGGAGCTGTCCACGTTGGTCATCAACGCCATGAAGGAGGCCGAGGAGTACCAGGAGTCCATCGAAAGGTTCTCCTACCTCTGGACCGACGACCCCCAGGAGTTCATGCGCAACTTCCTCTTCTTCGGCCACGTGCCCACCCAGGAGGAGCTGGACACGCGCACGGACGACATGGTGCCCAAGGCCCAGCCCACCCTCGCTCAGTTCCAGCAGCAGGTGCGTCCGGCCCTGCGTCCCTCGGGACAGAGCCCGTCTGCCCGTTGTTGCTGTTACAGCTCCCCAGTGGATGGGCTAGAGATGTGCCCAGCACGCAGGGGGCAGTGGGCTTAGAACCCCAAGGAGCCAGCAGGGTCTGCTACCCAGGGCTGGGAGTGAGCAGACTGGAGGGTCTGACCCCCGGGGAGATTACAGCAGCCGGGGTGAGTGGGCGATGGCCAGAGGGAAGCCGCCGGTGGGTGGTGAAGGGGTATTCCCCTATTCCCTGTCGGGACCCCAGTACCGGGAACCTGGGGTGTCAGCCAGCGGGTGGGGACGGGCGGTGACAGCAGCTGGCGGCCGCGCCTCCCAGATCGACTCCTATGAGAAGCTCTACGAGGAGGTGGCCAAGTGCGAGAACAGCAGGGTGTTCCACGGCTGGCTGCAGTGCGACTGCCGGCCCTTCAAGCAGGCCCTGCTCAACACCATCAAGCGCTGGAGCCTCATGTTCAAGAGGCACCTGAGCAACCATGTGGTCAACAGGTGGGCGCTGGGCCAGCCCGCAGCCCGCCCGGGGCGGAGCCACCAGCAGCCTGGCGGCCTTTGGCGGGGGAGAGAGCAGACAGGCCCCTCACGGTGGCACCCTTGTCCCGCAGCCTCGCCGACCTGGAGGCCTTCATGAAGGTGGCCAGGACGGGCTTGACGAAGCCGCTCAAGGAGGGAGACTACGACGGGCTCGTGGAGGTGATGGGTCACTTGATGAAGGTCAAGGAGAGGCAGGTGGCCACCGACAACCTGTTTGAGCCCCTGAAGCAGACGATCGAGCTGCTCAAGAGCTACGGGGAGGAGCTGCCGGAGGAGATCCACCTCAAGCTGCAGGTGCCGGGGGCGGGCTGCGGTGTGGCGGGGCGGTGTGGCGGGGCGGTGTGGCGGGACGGGCTGGGGCGGAGCACCTTGTGGGAGGAGCAGGAGGGTGCGGGGTGCTGGAGGGCGCTTGAGTGACTCAGCCCTTCTCCCTAGCCCCTCCCCTCCCCCATAGTCCTTCCCCTCCCTGCAGCCCTTCCCCTCCCCTGCAGCCCCTCCCCTCTCCTGCAGCTCCTCCCCTCCCTGCAGCCCCTCCCCTCCCTGCAGCCCCTCTGCTGCAGCCCCTCCCCTCCCTGCAGCCCTTCCCCTCTCCTGCAGCCCCTCCCCTCCCCTGCAGCCCTTCCCCTCTCCTGCAGCCCCTCCCCTCCCTGCAGCCCCTCTCCTGCAGCCCCTCCCCTCCCTGCAGCCCCTCCCCTCTCCTGCAGCCCCTCCCCTCCCCTGCAGCCCCTCCCCTCCCTGCAGCCCCTCCCCTCCCTGCAGCCCCTCTGCTGCAGCCCCTCCCCTCCCTGCAGCTCCTCTTCGCACTCCCTTCTGCTTCTGCTCTGTGGGTCCAGTCACCCCAGAACCCAGCCCACTGCCCATACATGCAGGTCTCAGGCCTCAGCCAGGCCAGGGGAGCTTGCAGGCCCCCAGCCCCCCAGTGGGGGTGCCATGCTGCACAGGGCCATGCCTGCCCTGCGCCAAGCTCACAGTGGCAGCTGGTGGCACTGCTGGCATAAATCACTGCCTGGACTGAAAGTGCATGGAGTTGTGGACACACGCACCTGCTCACACAGGGCACTGAAGTCCGCACACCCCACTTGTCCCCAACTTGGCTCACTGTGCACTATGCGTGTAGTTGACAGGGGACCCCATTGCCTTCCTGGTTCCTCGTTGAGAAGAGAGGCTGGGGGTGGCACTACGGTTCTGCTGATTTCCCTGGTGCCTTAGCAGGGAGCTGGAGGGGAAGCAGAGTAGCCGGAACCCTGCTGTGCACTGTTGGCCTTGCCTCGGGGTCAGCCAGCTGCAAGGTTATTCCAAAGAGAAGTCCAGGAGCCCCAACTGGCTTCCGTCTCCCGCAGGAGCTGCCCGAGCAGTGGACCAACACCAAGAAGCTGGCCATACAGGTGAAGCAGAACGTGGCACCCTTGCAGGCCAACGAGGTCAGCATCCTGCGACGCAGGTGCCAGCAATTCGAGGTATGGAGAAGGACCCCCCCAAGTGGGGTGGTGACAGGAGGTGGGGACGGAGCTGCAGAGCCGGGCTGGGTGGCCTCCTTGGGCCACCTCCGCAGCTGACCAGCCCACGGGGCTCTGCCACTGCCCCTCGCAGCTCAAGCAGCACGAGTTCAGGGAGAAGTTCCGGCGAGAGGCCCCATTCTCCTTCAGCGACCCTGAGCCCTACAAGTCCCTGAATAAGGTAGGTTTGCATGAGGGTGAGTGCTGCTGGGACCCTGCACACCCCCGTAGCGGCCATGGCCTGGCTCAACACACCCAGTGTGGAAGTGTGAGTGTCTACACGAGTGTCTCATGAACGTGCCAGCTCTGCTCCAGACCCACCTGGGCATCTGGTGACGGACAGACCTGCCCTGCCCCTCACCCCTGGCTCCACCCTATTTGTCTCCAGTTTGGCTCACAGTCCCCAATTCCTGCCCCGGGATATTAACCCTCAGCCACCCTCTCTGAGTCCTTCCTCTCCCCACGCACCATATCTGACTGACAGCCAAGCTTGCTGTAGATCACCACTCTGTCCCCACTGCCCGAATCATGTCCAGCATCCACTGAGCAGCCCCACCAGCCCTGGGCCTGTGGGTCCACACTGCAGCCTGCGCCCCAGGGACTCTCGTAGGCTGGGAACAGGGCAGTGATGAGGCAGCCAGGAGCCGGGGGCGTGGGAGGCGTAAGGGTGGCTGCAGGGCTCCGGGGCTGAGTGCCAGCCAAGCTGTGAGTGGTTGAGGAGGTGCATCCCACTGACATTCCCGGTGTCCCCGTCACCCACAGCAACAGAAGAGCATCGCGGCCATGGAGGCCCTCATGGAGTCACTGTGCAAGTCGGGCAGCCTGTTTGAGGTGACCGTCCCCGATTACAAGCAACTCAAGGCGTGCCACCGGGAGGTGCGGCTGCTAAAGGAACTCTGGGACATGATCTTCACGGTGAGGACACTGGGGGCGGGTGCCAGGGCCCCTGCATGGCTGGCCAGCCTTGGGAGGCGGCTCTGCACGCAGCTGTCCCCCACCTGTCACAAGCCCTGCTCTAGCTCCTCCTGCCCCCTCCTCTCCCACATCTCACTGCTCAGGCATTGGTTTAAAGCCGGGAATGTGGCTTGTCTTGGTTGAGTGGGGCGTCACTTGCTGAGTGCTTGGAGGACAAGAGTCATTTCCTTCCCTGGTTTCTGGACCGCCAGGCCAAGGCTGAGGCCAACTGGGAGGTCATGACTGTCACTTGCCGACACCCCCCTGCTAGATGCGCTCATGCGGTGACGACGGGTCTTCCAGGCTCTCTTTGAAAAGGGCGCTACCCCACTCAAGATAGCCCTGTCCCTGCTCCCTGGCTGAAGACCCCTGGTCCCTACACCAGGGCTCCTTGGGGATACGCTCCTGCTCGCCCCCGGCCACACTAGGAGGCACACCCAACTTTAGCAGGTGCAGAGCTCAGCTGCACACGTGGGTCTCACTGGCCGTGGTGTGGCTTAGCCTCCACACTCGCTTCTTACCCGGCGGGGTGGGGCCATGCAGGGAGTCACTGTCCCTCCCTGACCAGCTCCCCTGCCCCGTGTGGCTACACGCAGCACACCTCTGGCTTCCCTGGGTTGCTCTAAGTGCGAAGTAGAGCAGCTGAGTCTTGAACCAGTGCCCTTATGGGATGGTACTCCCTGATTCCCACAGTGACTAGCCTTTGGGGTCACAGTCGTTCTTCACGCTGGGTTGTTTGTACGATTTGTTTCCTGTTAACATGAAGGGGCTTTTTCAGTCATCATGAGCAGGGTTACAGCTCAGCAGCAAAAGCCCAGCTCAGCTCTGAGTGGGAAACTCCCCGGTGTTCACACAAGGCCATGCGCAGGCCTGCCCCACGCTGCAGCTATGTGGGTGGCTGTCCACCAGGGGGCACATCCAGGCCGCTGTACCAACAGCTGTCCACCAGGGGGCGTGTCCAGGCCGCTGTACCAACAGCTGTCCACCAGGGGGCGTGTCCTGGACGCTGTACCAACAACTGTCCACCAGGGGGCTTGTCCAGGGCGCTGTACAGATAGCTGTCCACCAGAGGGCGTGTCCAGGCCGCTGTATGGACAGCTGTCCACCAGGGGGCACATGCAGGCCGCTGTACCAACAGCTGTCCACCAGAGGGCGTGTCCTGGACGCTGTACCAACAGCTGTCCACCAGGGGGCTTGTCCAGGGCGCTGTACAGACAGCTGTCCACCAGGGGGCTTGTCCAAGGCACTGTACAGACAGCTGTCCACCAGGGGGCTCGTCCAGGGCGCTGTACTGACAGCTGTTCACCAGGGGGCGTGTCCTCACTGCTGTACCAACAGCTGTCCACCAGGGGGCTCGTCCAGGGCGCTGTACAGACAGCTGTCCACCAGGGAGCGTGTCCTAGACGCTGTACCAACAGCTGGCCAGCAGGGGGGCGTGTCGAGGCTGCTGTACCAACAGCTGTCCACCAGGGGGCGTGTCCTGGACGCTGTACAGACAGCTGGCCAGCAGGGGGGCGTGTCCTGCATGCTGTACAGACAGCTGTCCACCAGGGGGCGTGTCCTGGACACCAAGGCCAGGTCAACAGTCATGTCAGAAAGTAAGAACTGGACCCTGCTTTGACTCAAAATATCTTTTTAAAACTTATTGATTTATTTGAAAGTCCAAGGGCCTTCTGTCTGTTGGTTGACCTGTCCTTCCCAGGCTCCCACATGGTCCAGGGGCCCAAGCACTGGGTCATCTTCTGCTGCGTTCTCAGGTGCTTCAGCAGGGAGCTGGGTGGGAAGTGCAGCAGCTGGTACATAAACGTGGTGCCCACAGGGGATGTCTACATCTCAGGCAGAGGATTAGCTCGCTGTGCCACTCATTTCCGCCTTCCTCAAGCTTTCTGACTGACTTTGATCCTTGTGCAACAGCTGGCTTTCCTGGAATTAGAGCACTGTAGGGACCTCGAGGGATTCTGGGGTGGGGGTCCCCATGGCAAGGGGTGCTGAGTGGGACTGTGCGGCCTCAGGTGAACACCAGCATCGACGACTGGAAGACCACCAAATGGAAGGACATCAACGTGGAGCAGATGGACATCGACTGCAAGAAGTTCGCCAAGGACGTGCGGTCCCTGGACAAGGAGATGAAGACCTGGGACGCCTTCGTGGGGCTGGACAACACGGTCAAGAACACCATCACCTCGCTGCGAGCCGTGAGCGAACTCCAGAACCCCGCCATCCGCGACCGCCACTGGCAGCAGCTCATGCAGGCCACGCAGGTGCCCGGGAAGCACCGCGGGCGGTGGGGCTCCAAGCTCAGCGTGCCCAGGCTGTCACCCCACTGTCACCATCACGAAACCCGGCAGTTTCCGAGCAGGGCTGAGGAGGGGAGGGTCGCGGGCTGCGGTTCTGCACTGGGCGCTGCCAGGGCGAGCACCAGCCCTGCGGTCGACCACTCGCTGGGCTCGACACCCCACCGTCTGGCCAAGGTGGCCGCGCCCGCACACCCGGGGTGTCCTCAAGGGCTCGGCACTGTCTCTGTGCTCCCGGGCCCAGCAGCTTTTCAGCTGAGGCCCCACGTGGAAGCCAGGCTGCACAGAGGCAGCGGCTCCCAAGCTCGTGGCTCCCAATTTCATGAGGAATTTAAATACTCGAAGAAGCCATGTTTGTGTGAGCCACGCACGGCCTTCTCTTCCTCCAGAGAACATGGTCTCCGTGCAGACACCCCACAATTTCATCCAGGGGCCCTGCAGATCCCAGGGGACAAAATGCACATGGTGGCATGGGGGAGCAGACAGGGGTCTTGCCACCTACTCCCCCCCAGGGCTCCTGCAGCTCAGGCTGACCCGAGTCAGGGTACAGGGTGTCAGGGTCACAGGGTACAGGGTCACAGGGTCATAGGGTACAGGGTCACAGGGTCACAGATTGGGGCCTAGAACCGACAGGGATGCTTAGAGCTCAGGCTTGTGTCTCTCCCATGCCGCCCCCATCCCGAGGGAGGAGACAGCCGCTGTGCCTGTAGGGTGGCAGGTACGGGAAAGTGAGTGGATGGCAGAGGCAGGCAAGCCTCAGCCAGGTGTGTGCCAGGCCCAGGAGAGCAGAGGTGAACTCCCACCTGTGCCCGCTTCTCGGGGATGTGCCTGGCAGTGCCCAGCGAGCTCAGAGACTGCCCGTGTCCCTCCCCAGGTGAAGTTTGAAATGTCGGACAAGACCACGCTGGCCGACCTGCTGCAGCTGAACCTGCACAAATACGAGGACGAGGTTCGCAACATCGTGGACAAGGCCGTGAAGGAGTCGGGGACGGAGAAGGTGTGCCCGCCGGCCCAGCGCACAGGCTCCCGACCCGCTCGGGCTCTGGGTCACCTCTCGCCGGGCGGCTGCGACAGCTGTATTTAATAGTAACCTGAGCTCTGGCCTCCTGGCTGGCCAGCCCGTGCCTGGGGCTGCGGGGCGCGGGCGGGGAGGGGCACTGGGCCAGGCCCCCTCTCTGCTCAGGCTCCCGCCTCGCCTGCTTTGACACTTGGGTCCCACGTTGGCCTCTGTTGTTGTTGAGATGCGTTTACTTAGTTGAAAGGTGGAGTTACACAGACATCTGGTTCACTCCCCAAACAGCCTCAATGCCAGAGCTGGGCCAGTCCAGAGCCAGGAGCCAGGAGCCTCCTCCAGGTCTCCCACACGGGCGCGGGGGCCCAAGGACTTGGGCCGTCCTCCACTGGTTTCCCAGGCCACAGGCAGGGAGCTGGATGGGAAGTGGAGCCACCGGGATTAGAACCGGCGCCCATGTGGGATCCTGTCATGACTGCCGTGCCACAGCGCCAGTCCCGGCCATCCTTTCAATTTAGTCTTGTTTTGGGACGATCTCCCTGAGATCCAGCTCACACACTGCACCATTCAGCCTTTCTAACATACACGATCGGTGGCATCTGGTGTGCCCTTGTAATCATGGTATTTAGGGTTACTCCATGCTGCAGCTGTGCCCGCCCCTGGCCTCTCCAACCCCCTCCCTGGCTCGAAGCAGCGCTCACCAGCCGGCTGTCCCCATCAGCCGGCTGTCCCTGGGGTGTGTTTTCTCTGCTGGTTTGAGAATCGAGCAGACGGGCAGCTCGGCAGGGAGGCAGCGTGCCAAGTGTGCAAGTGGTGAGGAGAAGCCTCTGGGTCCAGGCCCCTCATCCCCGCTGCCCACCGGGGCTTCAGGTGCTGTAGTCTCCGCCCCTTCGCACACAGCACCTAGCATCCGAGCAGCCCCTCTCACGGGTGCCAGAGTGGGATCACGGCCTCCTTGCTGTGTGTGGCTTGTCCAGGGTGTCGGTCCTGCCTCCACACCCCCACCAGGCATGGGTGGACATCCCCGCGCCTCTGCCTTGGGCAGCGTGCGTAGTGCAGGTGTGAACACCCCGGCTGTGTGCCGGCCTTTTCCTGGTGCCCCCCTGTGCCCCACATGCCAGACCCGTGATGGCCTGGTTCCCAGGGGTCCCCCCGCCCCGGCAGGTCCTGAAGACCCTGGACAGCACCTGGACCACCATGGAGTTCGAGCACGAACCGCACCCCCGCACGGGCACCGTGATGCTCAAGGCGGACGAGGCGCTGGTGGAGACGCTGGAGGACAACCAGGTGCAGCTGCAGAACCTCATGATGTCCAAGTACCTGTCACACTTCCTGAAGGAGGTGACGAGCTGGCAGCAGAAGCTCTCCACGGCCGACTCGGTCATCTCCATCTGGTTCGAGGTCCAGAGGACCTGGAGCCACCTGGAGAGCATCTTCATCGGCTCCGAGGACATCCGCAAGCAGCTGCCCGAGGACTCGCGGCGTTTTGACGACATTGACCTCGAGTTCAAGGTGTGCCCACGGCTCCCGCGCTGGCGGGCCGGCAGATGGGTGGGTGTCCCACTGGCCTCCCCGGGGAGCACCCCGCACCCCGGCGTCCTGGCAGCCCGTTCCCCACCTCAGGCGCTGATGGCAGACGCCGTGAAAACGCCCAACGTGGTGGAAGCCACCAACAAGCCAGGCCTCTACGACAAACTCGAGGTCCTGAAGAAGAGGTGGGTGCCACGCCCATCCGTGTGTGCCCGTTGGCCGGAGGCTGTCACACACGGGCCGCAGGGGCCTTCGCCCCGCCCTGCAGGGTCAGAGTGCCGGGTTCAAGCCCCAGCTCCACTCACGACTCCAGCTCTGGCAAGAGCACCTCCCGGGAGGCAGCAGTGACTGGTCCCTTGGGTCCCTGCCCGCCAGGGGGAGCCCCGGGTGGAGGTCGTGCGGCCACGCCGGTGTGGTCCAGCCTGGGCTGTTAAAATTGGGAAGTGAACAGGTGGGTGGGGGCACGTCTCCCCCCTCTCACTCCCCCTTCCAAATAAAAAGAAATGTTCCTCAAATAAAGAACAGGTGGGCCAGTGGACACGGACTGGCCACTTCCAGGCCGGCGGTCCAGCAGGCTGGGAGGGTGGCAGGGGGCCCGTGGGGGCACCACGCTCACAGTCCCCCACCCCCTCAGCCTGGCCATGTGCGAGAAGGCGCTGGCGGAATACCTGGAGACGAAAAGGCTGGCCTTCCCAAGATTCTATTTCGTGTCCTCGGCCGACCTGCTGGACATCCTGTCCAATGGCAATGACCCCGTGGAGGTAGGGGGTCCCTGGCGTCCCGAAGGACGGGCTGACCCTGCACCCCACACTCGGGGCTCACACCCCACGTGACTGGACAGCCCCGGGCGGGGAAGCCGTGTCGGCCGCTGTCCTGGCGTCACCTCCAGCAGGTCCCTCGGGCCAGCAACCGCCCAGGGGTCACGGGCCACAGTGACACCCCCCTCCCCTCCCCAGCAAGTCCCAGGCCCCACGCTGCACGCACTCAGCTTCCCTTGCTGGGCCTCCTCCTGGCCTGCTCGGTGAGTCACCCTGACTAAAGGCACGGCTGCCCGCTGTCCTCTTCTTGTCCTCGTCGGTCACGGGGCCCCGGCACAGGGACAGGCACCGCGGCTGCCTGAGAGTGGACATCAGCGAGGGGGCCGCGTGATCGGATGGCAACTGTGAAGTCCCAGGGCCATGCAGGGTGACGGGGGCATGGCATAGTGGGTGAAGCCACCACCTGCAGTGCCGGCATCTCATGTGGCGCTGGTTTGAGTCCTGGTGGCTCCACTTCCAGTCCCGCTCCCTGCTAACAGCCTGGGATTTCAGCGGAGGACGCCTAGGCGCTCAGGATTCCAAAGTCACACGGAAGAACCGGGAGATGCTGCTGACCTCAGCCTAACTCAGCCCTGGTCACCGCGGCCATCCGGGGCGTGAACCGGGCGGGGGGGGAAGACCTCTCCCTCGCGCTGCTTCTGCTCCTCATGACCGTTTCCTTCAAGCCCACCCGTCTGTACCCCTGCAGGTGAGCCGCCACCTGTCCAAGCTCTTTGATAGCCTGTGCAAGCTCAAGTTCCAGCTGGACGCCAACGAGAAGCCGCTCAAGGTCGGCCTGGGCATGTACAGCAAGGAGGACGAGTACGTGGACTTCGACCAGGACTGCGACCTCTCGGGGCAGGTGAGCCCGGCATGGCTGCCCGCTGGGCCGCGCTCAGCCCCCGGCACGGCTGCCCGCTGGGCCGCGCCTGGCTGTCCTGGCTGCTGAGCCGGGCCCTGTCCCTCACGGAAGCCAGCCATGGGGGTCGCGGGGCTGGCCTCTGCTGCACCTGCCCTTCTGGAGTCTTCTCTGGCCCCCTTCCTGTCTCTGACGTGGAATCTTGGCGGGTGTCCCTCTGTGCCTAGCGGGTGTGGGAACATTTATCCTGCCAGAGGTTGGTGACGATCCACTTCAACATGAGCCCGCGTGGACGTTGTCCACCGTGGCAGGCCCAGGCCTTGCGGGCTGTGCGCTACAGGCTGCGTGTTCCCCAGCCCTGAGGCACTGGCGTTGCCCAGGTGGGGCGGCTGTGGTCTTCAGGCAGGTCCTTCTCTGGCCCTACAACACCTGGACACTCCTGCCGCGGGCCCAGGAAGGCGAGTCCTGCACGGGCAGACACGCCGAGGCCCCACGAGGTCAGAGCGGCTCCGTCCCCAGGTGGAAGTCTGGCTGAACCGCGTGCTGGACCGCATGTGCGCCACGCTGCGCCACGAGATCCCGGAGGCCGTGGTGACCTACGAGGAGAAGCCCAGGGAACAGTGGATCTTCGATTACCCAGCGCAGGTGTGGGGTCACACGTGGCCGCGGGAGGGGGCGCGGCTCCTGGCTCCTGCTCCTGGCTCCTGGCTGCCCGGCTCCGGGTGCCCCCTGCTGCTGTGGGGCTGCCTGGCTCCGGGCGCCCCCTGCTGCTGTGGGGCTGCCTGGCTCCGGGCGCCCCCTGCTGCTGTGGGGCTGCCTGGCTCGGGTGCCCCCCTGCTGGTGTGGACAGCAGCCGACCCGGTCCCCCGTTGGCAGGTGGCACTGACATGCACTCAGATCTGGTGGACCACCGAGGTGGGCATGGCGTTCGCGCGGCTGGAGGAAGGTTACGAGAACGCCATCAAGGACTACAACAAGAAGCAGGTGTGTGGATGACGCATGGGCGGGGCGCCTTCCCGGCTCCTCGGCTCGAGCTCGGTCGCTGCCATCAGCCGTGTCTCTCCGTCTCCATGGGCTAGAGGGGCTGCAGCGCGGCGCAGTCCACCCGAGCGGGGGCTCCCCGGAAGACCCCCGCAGCCCAGGCTCCCGTGGCGGGCCTCAGCGCAGGCGCCTGTCCCCACAGATCAGTCAGCTGAACGCGCTCATCACGCTGCTCATCGGGAACCTCAGCCCTGGCGACCGGATGAAGATCATGACCATCTGCACCATCGACGTGCACGCCCGGGACGTGGTGGCCAAGATGATAACCGCCAAGGCATGTCGGGGTGCACGGCGGTGGGGGGCCGGGGGAGCAGCTCCAGCCCTTCCAGCCACCCCCACTGCCCACCCCCAGACCCTCACAGACGCCCACCCGGGGAAACAGCGGCCGAAAGGAGCTGCTGCCGATTCCCGAGTGGTAGATGTGGAAGCCGGAGCCGGAGGCCAGGGCTGGGCGGGCCAGCTGGTCTCCCCGGGCCGCACGCTCAGGCTCTGGCTGTGCAGGTGGAGAGCTCTCAGGCCTTCACCTGGCAGTCCCAGCTGCGGCACCGCTGGGACGACGAGAAGCAGCACTGCTTTGCCAACATCTGCGACGCCCAAATCCAGTACTCGTATGAGTACCTGGGCAACACTCCGCGGCTGGTCATCACCCCACTCACGGACAGGTGGGAGCTGCGGCAGGCCTGGGGGCTCCCCTCACACACACACACCAGCCACAGGCCCTGGGGGACCCCCCTCAAACACACACACACACACACACACACACACACACACACACACACACACACACACACACACACACACACACACACACACACACACACACACACTCACACACACCCACACACACACACACACACCCACACCCACACACACACACACACACACACACACCAGCCATAGGCCCCACACACAAACACATGTACTGTGGGATGCCCCCCCAACACACACACACTTAACCGCGGGCCCTCAGGGGATCCCCCAACACACACACACCTCCCACTTGGGACCCGGCCCACAGCGGCCGAGGAACTAAAGAACTCAGCACGGGGTGAGTCGGGACCACATCCACGTGCAGCGAGCTGGCCTGGGGCCTCCCTGGAGCCCCTCCTCCGAGGCCCAGCAGGTGTGGTCGGCACACAGCTGCCCAGCCCCGCCGTGACCCAAGTCCCCTTGCAGGTGCTACATCACGCTGACCCAGTCCCTCCACCTGATCATGGGGGGCGCTCCTGCGGGCCCCGCGGGCACGGGCAAGACGGAGACAACCAAGGACCTGGGCCGGGCACTGGGCACCATGGTGTATGTCTTCAACTGCTCAGAGCAAATGGACTACAAGGTGGGCACTAAGGCCTGGACACGGACAGCCGTCCCGTCCCCTGCACCTGCTGACAGGACACGGGGGGCGGAGTCCCTGCCCAGCCCTTTGGGGCCTCGGAGGCAATGGAGGGACCACGGGGTGAGTCGGGACCCTGGCCCGCGCGCGTGGGTCTCTCCCTCCTGTCGCAGAACCCCACTCTGCCCTGAGGCGAGGACCGGCCACCTGGGGTCCCCTCTGCCTGGCCTGCCCGTCGCCCACTCCTCCCTCTGACACGCTCCCCTCGGCTCCCACCCGTCCTAGTCCTGCGGGAACATCTACAAGGGCTTGGCCCAGACCGGCGCCTGGGGCTGCTTCGACGAGTTCAACCGCATCTCTGTGGAAGTCCTGTCTGTGATCGCTGTACAGGTGTGTCATGCTGTCGGCCCCACCCATCCCTGTGTGGCCCCATGAAGTGCAGGGCACATCAGCAGAGTTCCCTCCACACCCCAGAGTCAAAGGAAGAGCCACAGGTGAACCCCAAGATCCCATCCGTGGTCTTGGGCGCCCTCCGGAGGTGATCCGGAGATTTGCAGTGCCTTGTGCAGGTCAGACAAGGTCCTTGGAGGTGGCAGGCGGCCTCAGGGACCATGGGCCTTTGAGCCAGGACAGGCACCCACACCCTCCAGGACCACTGTGTGAGGACGCTCGGGGGCATGGGGGAGAGATACACACACCACACCCCCCCCCAAGCGGGGCAGCACGTCCCTGGGGTGCGGGAGAGGCTGGACGGAGCCAACGCCAGGTGCCATCAAGTCACGCTGTGGTCATACGCGGTGTTGTGGGAAGGCGGGCTGGAGGTCACACGGGATCCATCCTGGGTGGGAGTTCTGGGCCACGCGCCTGGGCACGGACGTCGCTGGCGCTGATGTCTGTGCGACGGCCGCTCAGGTGAAGTGCGTGCAGGACGCCATCCGGGCCAGGAAGAAGACGTTCAACTTCCTGGGGGAGGTGATCAGCCTCATCCCCACCGTCGGCATCTTCATCACCATGAACCCCGGCTACGCCGGCCGCACCGAGCTGCCCGAGAACTTGAAGGCCTTGTTCAGGTGCGTGGCCCGGGCCCAGGAGTGGGGAGAGGCCCCTGCTGACCGGGTTCCCGAGATGTGCGGGTGGCGGGCGGGCGGGCAGGCGAGTGCCTCTCCCCAAAGCTCCCAGGAGGCAGGAGGCCCGTCTGCCCAGTGCATGCACCCCAAGTGGAGGCGGGGAGGCTGGGGCAGGACCCCGGCTCCCTAGCCCTGGGGTAGCAGGTGCGGTGGCGAGGGGCAGCGGGAGGAGGCTGAGGCTGCCCTCCGCCCAGGCCCTGCGCCATGGTCGTTCCTGACTTCGAGCTGATTTGTGAAATCATGCTGGTGGCCGAGGGCTTCCTGGAAGCTCGGCTGCTGGCCCGGAAGTTCATCACGCTCTACACCCTGTGCAAGGAGCTGCTCTCGAAGCAGGTGCGTCTGGCAGGGAGGGGCGGGCAGGGGCAGGAAGGGGCGGCCGATCTCGGGGAGGAGGCACCCTGACCCCGCACCCGTGCCCCTGCCCTGGCCCCAGGACCACTACGACTGGGGCCTGCGCGCCATCAAGTCGGTGCTGGTGGTCGCCGGCTCCCTGAAGAGAGGCGACCCAACCCGCGCCGAGGACCAGGTGCTCATGCGGGCACTGAGAGACTTCAACATCCCCAAGATTGTGACCGACGACCTGCCCGTGTTCATGGGGCTCATCGGGGACCTCTTCCCGGCCCTAGACGTGCCCCGGAAGCGGGACCCCAACTTTGAGAAGGTAGCGCTGGCCCTCCCGCCCAGGGCTCCTCCTCGAGGCCCCCAGC
The DNA here is from genome assembly GCF_017591425.1 of Ochotona curzoniae. NCBI lineage: Eukaryota > Metazoa > Chordata > Mammalia > Lagomorpha > Ochotonidae > Ochotona > Ochotona curzoniae. The sequence continues at coordinate 11,644,383 of NW_024466459.1, forward strand.
CCCGGGGTCACGGCAGGCCGCGTGTGCGCCCGGCCAGGTCATCAAGCAGAGCATCCTGGAGCTGCGGCTGCAGGCCGAGGACAGCTTCGTGCTCAAGGTGGTGCAGCTGGAGGAACTGCTGCAGGTGCGACATTCCGTATTTGTCATCGGCAACGCGGGCAGTGGCAAGTCCCAGGTAGGCGGGCTCGGGCTGGGGAGGGGGCGTGAAGGGTCACCCAGCCCCTGCAGGTCCCGGTCCTCGCCCTTTTCCACCTGCCAGCCCCTGTGCCTCGCCCTGCTCTCGCCAGAGGCCAGTTCCCGGGTCTAGGACATCAGGTGCCCCCAGCAAGCTGTCCTCTCAGACAGACAGTCCAGGGTGCTAGCAGCGAGCACACGTGAGGTTCTCAGAGAGTTCCAGGGAAGGTGGGATGAAAGATAAGTTCGTCTCACAGAGCCCACGAGGGTGTGTCTTCCGTGGACACACGCTGAGGCCCCCCAGGGTCCTCATCCTGGCCCTTCCCCGGGAGGGCGCCAGGACTCGGGGTACCACCCTGCCTGCCCTCCCCTGCTCTCCTAGGAGCTAGGTGACCTGCCGAGTGAGGGAGCACCGAGGGTCAGCGGGGCCCTCCTGACCTTGGCCTGGCCCTGGCGGGTGGCCCAGGGCGTGGGCGCAGGGCCAGGGGAGGGGGAGCCACACCGGTGCCCACTCCCATGCCAGGTCCTCAGGTCCCTCAACAAGACCTACCAGAACCTGAAGCGGAAGCCAGTGGCCATAGACCTGGACCCCAAGGCCGTCACCTGTGACGAGCTCTTCGGGATCATCAACCCGGCCACCCGGGAGTGGAAGGACGGTAAAAACCGGGGCTCCGCGCTGGCGGTGGGGTCACAGCGTCACACCTGCCAGGCACCGGCTCTGTGTGTGGGCATGGTGGACACTGGGCCGGGGCCGGAGGTGACGCACCTGCCCCTTCCAGGCCTGTTCTCCACCATCATGCGAGACCTGGCCAATATCACACACGACGGCCCCAAGTGGATCGTGCTGGACGGAGACATAGACCCCATGTGGATCGAGTCGCTCAATACCGTCATGGACGACAACAAGGTTTGAGGGCGCCCCCTGGAGGGCTCTTCCTGAAAGGGCAGGGGGAAGGAGAGCCGCTTATTTCCCGCCCGGACAGACCCGCTGCGGCCAGGGCCAAGCCAGGGCCAAGCCAGGGCCAAGCCAGGAACAAGCCAGGGCCAAGCCAAGGCCAAGCCAGGGCCAAGCCAGGAACAAGCCAGGGCCAAGCCAGGGCCAAGCCAGGGCCAAGCCAGGAGCTCCTCTGGATCTCCCACGTGGGCAGTGGGGTCCCAAGCACTCGAGCCCTCACCTGCCACTGCCCAGGGAGCTGGGAAGCGGGGAAGCCAGGACCCCACCCGCTGTGGGATGCTGGTGTCCCCGGAGCATCAGCTATCTTAGAGGCAGCACCAGAAGCCTGCCCCTTCCAAGGTCCTGGTGAGGGGCAGCCACCTTCTCCAGGGCCTCTGGGAGTTCCCGTGGCCGACAGTCACCACTCTGCCCGCGCCCGCCAGGTCCTCACCCTGGCCAGCAACGAGCGAATCCCCTTGAACCGCACGATGAGGCTGGTGTTTGAGATCAGTCACCTGAGGACCGCCACCCCGGCCACCGTGTCCAGGGCCGGCATCCTCTACATCAACCCAGCCGACCTGGGCTGGAACCCGTGCGTCCTGGGGCCGGGGCCCTGGGTGGCACAGGAGGCTCATCCATCCCCGTGGTGCACCTAGAGAGGCCTGGGCACCAGGACCGTGTGCTGTGGGCGTGGGGAGGGGGAGCTGAGGGCAGGCTGCACAGGCCAGGGCCAGCATCTACAGCGGGCACGGATGGACCCCATTCTCTTCCCCGCCCGTCCCGGGGTCTCTGGGACGCTGTGAGAGCGTCTCCCCTTGTGCAGCACTGGCTTCGTTTGGGGCGGTTGCCTCCCACCTCACAGCGAGGGGCGGCTCCCGGCTCCCCCTCGGAGGCAGGGCACAGCTCCTATAGACCCGGGCCCACGCGCAGTGCCCCCTCCTGCCCCGCTGCCAGGGTGGTGAGCAGCTGGATCGAACGGCGCAAGGTGCAGTCGGAAAAGGCCAACCTCATGATCCTCTTCGACAAGTACCTGCCCACGTGCCTGGACAAGCTGCGTTTCGGCTTCAAGAGGATCACGCCGGTGCCCGAGGTCACCATCATCCAGACCATCCTGTACCTGCTGGAGTGCCTGCTGACCGAGCGCACGGCGCCGCCCGACTCCCCCAAGGAGCTCTATGAACTGTACTTCGTGTTCGCCTGCCTCTGGGCCTTCGGCGGCGCCATGTTCCAGGACCAGGCAAGGAGCGCCAGGGCACGGCCGGGGCACCCCCGCACGCCACACGCAGCAAAGCCCCCAGTGCGCCCTTGACTCATGTCCCCCACAGCTGGTGGACTACCGCGTGGAGTTCAGCAGGTGGTGGGTCAATGAGTTCAAGACCATCAAGTTCCCCTCCCAGGGCACCATCTTCGACTACTACATCGACCCCGACACCAAGAAGTTCCTGCCCTGGACGGACAAAGTGCCCGCCTTCGAGCTGGACCCCGACGTGCCCCTGCAGGTGCACCCCCTGCCCCCACCCCATGGCGTGGCCGCAGCCGAGGTGGGGAGGGGAGGAGAGGAGGGGTGGACGCTGACCCGTCGTCTCGCTCCACCCCTGCAGGCCTCGCTGGTGCACACCATGGAGACGGCACGCATCCGCTACTTCATGGACCTGCTCATGGAGAAGTCGTGGCCCGTGATGCTGGTGGGCAACGCGGGCACAGGCAAGTCGGTGCTGATGAGCGACAAGCTGGACAGCCTGAGCACTGATGACTACCTGGTCCAAGCCGTGCCCTTCAACTTCTATACCACCTCGGCCATGCTGCAGGGTGCGCTGGTGGGCCCTTCCCACCGAGGGGGGCACCTGGGTGGTGGCCAGGACCCACCCCAGCACCCCCCCAGAGCCTGCCTCCCCAGCTAGGCAGGTGCCCTTGGTGCACCTGGACCTGTCCTGGGACAGCGGCGGGGCCCAGCTCACACACAGGAGCAGGCGGACTGTAACCCCGCCCTCCGCAGCGGTGCTGGAGAAGCCGCTGGAGAAGAAATCGGGGCGGAACTACGGGCCCCCAGGCACCAAGAAGCTCATCTACTTCATCGACGACATGAACATGCCCGAAGTGGACAAGTACGGCACGGTGGCCCCGCACACCCTCATCCGGCAGCACATGGACCATGGGCACTGGTGAGGCATGCTGTGGGGCGGAGCCTTGTGTGCAGGGGTGGGGCTTGTGAGTGCAGGGGAGGAGCCTGTGGGTGCAGGGGTAGGGCTCGTGGGTGTGGTGGGCAGAGCCTGTGGTGGCAGGGGCGGGGCCTGCGGGCTGTGGGGCGGAGCCTGTGGTGGCAGGGGCGGGGCCTGCGGGCTGTGGGGCGGAGCCTGTGGTGGCAGGGGCGGGGCCTGCAGCCTCCAGGGCGGAGCCTGTGGTGGCAGGGGCGGGGCCTGCAGGGTGCAGGGCGGGGCCTGTGGTGGCAGGGGCGGGGCCTGCAGGCTGTGGGGCAGAGCCTGTGGTGGCAGGGGCGGGGCCTGCAGGCTGTGGGGCGGAGCCTGTGGTGGCAGGGGCGGGGCCTGCAGGCTGTGGGCGGGGCCTGGGGCAGCACAGGTCATCAGCTGTGGCCGCCAGCTGGGGTTGTGTCAAGGGGTGCCACCTCAGCCCTGCTCCTGCCCCGCCCGCACACAGGTACGACAGGCAGAAGCTGACGCTGAAGGACGTTCACAACTGTCAGTACGTGGCCTGCATGAACCCCACCTCGGGGTCGTTCACCATCGACCCCAGGCTGCAGGTGAGCCGGACGCGCCCACACCCCACACCCCACAACCCTCCCAGCTGTTCAGACTCCTGTCCCCGCCCACCCGGCCTGCTTCCTGAACCCGTGCTAGCTTCTGTTGAGTTTTTTTTCTTGAAAGCTTGAAGTAAATGTGGCAGTTATCAGCACACAGGGGCTTCAGAAGGTTCTAGAAGGTGGAAATAAAATACTGGGGTGGTGGGGTGGGGAGCGTTGTGGCACTGTGGGCTAAGCTGTGGGAGTGCGGAATGCAAGGCCCGGGTAGTCGACACGTCCCGTTCAGCTCCCTGCTGTGCGCCCTTGGTTCATGTTATGCCTTTGTGTCGTCAGCATTCAATGCAGTTAGCTCTGTGAGTGCCTTGGCATTAACCACGCTCAAAGCACAGGGACCCCCTGGAGGCGGCGGCCGCTCCCCTGCAGCTGACCCGGCCGGGCTTGCCCCACAGCGACACTTCTGCGTGTTCGCTGTGAGCTTCCCCGGCCAGGAGGCCCTGACGGCCATCTACAGCACCATCCTGGCACAGCACCTCGCCTTCCGCTCCGTCCCCCTGGTGGTCCAGAGGATGGGCAACCAGCTAGTGGCAGCAGCGCTGGGTAAGCTCCTGGGACGCCCTGCGGTGAGCCCTTCCCTGGCTCGGCCTCCAGGGCACGGGCGCGTCATTGGCGGCGTGTCCGTCCGCTCTGATAGCCCTGCACCAGAAGGTCACGGCCACGTTCCTTCCCACCGCCATCAAGTTCCACTACGTCTTCAACCTCCGGGACCTCTCCAACATCTTCCAGGTGCAGCTCCTGGTGGGAGGGGGGGAGGGAGCCACGCGGCTGCGGCTGGAGGCGTGAATGTGCCGTTGGCCGGGGGTCGGGGGAGGGTGGTGATGGTACTAATCTTTCTCGCCGTCTGTGTTCCACCTAATCAGAGTGGGGTGTTGGGTCCGGCCGCTTACACTGCCATTTGTTGCTACAACACCCAAGCCTGGTGCCGTGGCTGGCCTGTCCTTCCCACGGGGGCCCTCGCAGGCCCAAGGTCAGAGCTCCGTTTATGTCACTGACAGTACATGGCCCGTGGTGGCCTGACCATGTCAGTCTGCTGGCCTGGTAGTGTCTTCCCACCAGTCTGTCTGTCTCCCGGAACGGGGCCAGGCCAACGGACCACAGCTTGCACCTGCTGAGCTGAGCCCGGCTCGTGCAGGCAGCCGGTGACCCAGTAGGCCCGCCACGGCACCCACGCTGGTGGTCTGCCCGCTGCCCACTCCCCACTGTCCAGCCCCGAGCCCCGTGCGGTGCAGTGATCGCCCCATCCTGGGCGGGGCAGGGCCTGCTGTTCTCCACAGCGGAAGTCCTCAAGATGCCGCTGGACCTCGTCCGCCTGTGGCTGCACGAGGCGGAGCGCGTCTATGGCGACAAGATGGTGGACGAGAAAGACCAGGACACGCTGCGCAGGGTCACCATGGCTTCCACGAAGAAGTTCTTTGATGTGAGCGGCTCTGCGGTGCTGTCCCCCGCCCCTCACCACCCCGCAGAGCCCAGGGAGGCTCCCGGAGGCCAGTGCGGACCCCAGCGGGAGCAGGCAGAGCCACATGGGCCTTATCCGTGGCTCGCGTGTGGAGCAGTGGCCCCAGGCCAGCCCCGTGCGGGCAGGGAGCGGGGGGATGACGGCTGTCTCTCGCCTTCCCTCCAGGAGCTGGGCGATGAACACCTCTTTGCCAAGCCCAACATTTTCTGCCACTTCGCCCAAGGGATCGGCGAGTCCAAGTACTTGCCCGTGACAGACGTGGTGTACCTGAACAAGCTGCTGGCGGACGTCCTGGACAGCTACAACGAGGTCAACGCCGTCATGAACCTGGTGAGGGGCAGCGGGGGCTGGGGGTCCGGCCCACAGGCACCGTGCGCCCCGAGACCCGAGTGGGGCCGAGGCCTGTATCTGTTACGTCATCTGCCACCCCCGAGGCAAAGCTGAACTCACCAATTAGGCACAGTGAGAATTAAAAAAGGAAAGAAAGAAAAAGAGGGAGGGAGGCGGGAAAGAAAAAGAAAGAGAGAAAGCTGTTTGTTTCTGGAAGGTTCCAAGGAGTGTTTTCAGACCCGGGTGGACCGTGGGGCGAGGGGGCGTCTCCCGCAGAGACCTCGGCAGGGCCGAGCTGCGCCAAGGCCCCGCTGCGCCCCCAGGTGCTGTTTGAGGACGCAGTGGCTCACATCTGCCGGATCAACCGCATCCTGGAGTCGCCCCGCGGGAACGCCCTGCTGGTGGGCGTGGGGGGCAGCGGCAAGCAGAGCCTGTCGCGCCTGGCGGCCTTCATCAGCGCCCTGGATGTATTCCAGATCACGCTCAAGAAGGGCTATGGGATCCCCGACCTCAAGGTGAGCCAGCTCTCCTCTTGCCCCCGGGGGCTGCGTCTGAGTGCAACCCACAGCCCCTGCCAGCTGCGGCCACGTGTGGCCTGCGGTAAAGCTGCTCACTCCCAGCCTTACGTCCAGGAGGTCCCGAGTTCGAGCAGCTGGGACTCTGGCCCCGGCCCGTGGACACCGAAAGGCTCGAAGCCCCGACCCAGCCCCCGGGGTTCCGGCGCCACCCCTGAACTGAGCAAAGGACCAGCAGGGAGGACAGGTCCCTGCCTCCTCCATCTGCCGTCTGGGCCAGACCAGAAAATCACAGCCCAGGAAGGGAGAGCTGCTGGCTCTGGCCACGCAGCACCGCTCAGTCCCTGCTGCTGAGCCGCACGCCCACGCACGCAGGTGGACCTGGCGGCCCAGTACATCAAGTCGGCCGTGAAAAACGTGCCCTCCGTGTTCCTGATGACCGACTCGCAGGTGTCGGAGGAGCAGTTCCTGGTGCTGATCAACGATCTGCTGGCCTCGGGCGAGATCCCGGGGCTCTTCACGGACGACGAGGTGGAGACCGTCATCTCCTCCATGCGGCCGCAGGTGAAGGCCCTGGGCATGGCCGACACCCGGGAGGCCTGCTGGAAGTTCTTCATCGAGAAAGTGCGCAGGCAGCTCAAGGTGGGCACACACACGCACACACACACACACACACACACACGCCACCCCAACACACACCTCAACCCACATACACACCTCACCCCACATACACACTACCCCACACGCCACCCCAACACACACACACCACCCAACACACACCGCCCCAACATACACCACCCCAACACACACCGCCCCAACACACACCTCACCCCACATACACACTACCCCACACGCCACGCCAACACACACACACACCACCCCAACACACACCGCCCCAACATACACCACCCAACACACACACACACCACCCCAACATACACACTACCCCCCACATACCACAACACACACACACACACCACCCCAACACACACCACCCCAGCACACACCTCACCCCACATACACACCTCACCCCACATACACACTACCCCACACGCCACCCTAACACACACCACCCCAACACACACCGCCCCAACACACACCTCACCCCACATACACACTACCCCACATGCCACCCCAACACACACACACACCACCCAACACACACCACCCCAACACACACCGCCCCAACACACACCGCCCCAACACACACCTCACCCCACATACACACTACCCCACACACCACCCCAACACACACACACACACCGCCCCAACACACACCTCACCCCACATACACACTACCCCACACACCACCCCAACACACACACACCACCCCAACATACACACTACCCCCCCACACCACAACACACACACACACCACCCCAACACACACCGCCCCAACACATACCCCACCCCACATGCATACTACCCCACACACCACCCCAACACACACCGCCCCAACACATACCACCTCAATAATACCACCCCAACACATACCACCCCAACATATGTGCCACCTTAACACACACACACTCTCACACACCCCACCTCCACGCACACACACCACCCCTACATGCATATACCACCCCTGTGGCCACTGCCACCAGCTCCCATCCCAGCACCAGACCAGGGTGCAAGTTGGCTGCGATCCCCTAGCACCACATGCAGACCTGTCGGGGTGAGGGCCCCAGGAAGCCTCTTTAGACACAGCCCCTCCCCATCATGAGCAGGGTGAGGTGAGCTGACAGACGCTGCTCATTGCCCAGGGACTGAGAGCAACCCTCCGGGTCCCGTCCAGCACCGGCACCCTCCTGAGCGTGTCCAGGGAATCTCTGCCCTGTCCTGGGCCTCAGCCGGCATCAGTCAGGGCCCCTGAAGGCTCTGTGCCTCCTGCTGGACTGGGAAGGGACGCTAGTCCTGCCCGCCTCCAGCCTCGGCTACCCGGCTCCTCCCTCTGCCCAGCCTCGTCTCTCAGAGGTGGGGGCTGGAGTAGGCCCCGCGTGGGTGTCGTTGGTGAGTGTTTTCCCACTGTGGCAAGGGGCAGGTTCCCCTCCGCATGTCACCCACATGCTGAGTGGTGACCCGTGGCCCCACCCAGGTGATCCTCTGCTTCTCCCCCGTGGGCTCTGTCCTGCGTGTGCGAGCAAGGAAGTTCCCCGCCGTGGTCAACTGCACAGCCATCGACTGGTTCCACGAGTGGCCCGAAGACGCCCTGGTGTCTGTCAGCGCCCGCTTCCTGGAGGAGACCCAGGGGATCCAGGTGGGCACCCAAGGGACAGACAGAACCCTTCTACCCGCTGGTTCATTCTCCAAGTGCCTGCACCAGCCAGGGCTGAGTCGGGCCGAAGCTAGGAGCCAGGAGCTCCCTCTGGGTCCTCCATAGGGGGCCTGAGCACTTGAGCTGTCCGCTGCTGCAACCCAGGGAGTGTCACCAGGAAGCTTGATCCCAAGTGGAACAGCCAGGGTTGGATGTCAGACATGAGCACCCCAAGTGGTAGCTTAATGTGCTGTGCCACAACACCCGCCCCCAGAACTAACACTGTGGGCTGTGTCACAACACCCGCCCCCAGAACTAACACTGTGGGCTGTGCCACAACACCTGCCCCCAGAACTAACACCACAGGCTGGGCCACGACACCTGCCCCCAGAACTAACACCGCGGGACTCGCTGGGCCACGACACCTGCCCCCAGAACTAACACCGCGGGACTCACCAAGAACCAGATGTAGAAAGTGCTGGCCAGGACAGCTGTTGCTCGAGGTCCCTGTCCCCATCCCGTGCACTGAAAGGAGCCTGTCACCCAGATCCACCTCATGCCCGCCCCAGAGCCCATCACCCTCGGAGTGTGAGGCCAGCAGTGACCAGCCCGGTCTGGCCTCGCAGCCCGAAGTGAAGGCGTCCATCAGCCAGTTCATGTCCTACGTGCACACCACGGTCAACGAGATGTCCAAGGTCTATCTGGCCACCGAGAGGCGCTACAACTACACCACCCCCAAGACCTTCCTGGAGCAGATCAAGCTGTACCAGAGCCTGCTGGCCAGGAAGAGGCGGGAGCTTGTGGCCAAGATCGAGCGGCTGGAGAACGGCCTCATGAAGCTGCAGAGCACCGCCTCACAGGTGCAGGGGCGGCCGGGGGAGCAGCCCCAGGGAAACTGAGCCCTGTGACCCTGTGTATGCAGCAGGGGCTCCATACGTGCTCGGTTCCTTCAGGACGAGCCCCGTCCCGGGCCAGGCGGCCGCTGCCCGAGCCCACCCTGCCCCTGCCCACACCCACCCGCAGGTGGACGACCTGAAGGCCAAGCTGGCCGTGCAGGAGACGGAGCTGAAGCAGAAGAACGAGAATGCCGACAAGCTGATCCAGGTGGTGGGCGTGGAGACGGAGAAGGTCAGCAAGGAGAAGGCCGTGGCCGACGAGGAGGAGGTCAAGGTCGAGGTCATCAACAAGGTCAGCGCCTCTGGAGACGGGGAGCAGCCTCGCTCAGGGGAGCAGCCTCGCTCAGGGGAGCAGCCTCGCTCAGGGGAGCAGCCCCACTCCAGGGGAGCAGCCCCACTCCAGGGGAGCAGCCCCACTCCAGGGACCCCCAGAGGAAGGAGGTCAGAGCCCACTCTTCGAAGAGGCCCTTGAGAAGAGCACCATAACTAAACTGGCTAGTCCTCTACCTGTAAGCCCTGGGATCCCATGTGGGCGCCGGTTCTAATCCCGGCAGCTCCACTTCCCTTCCAGCTCCCTGCCTGTGGCCTGGGAAAGCAGTCGAGGACGGCCCAAAGCTTTGGGACCCTGCACCCGCGTGGGAGACCTGGAAGAGGCTCCTGGCTTCGGATCTCCACTCCAGCTGTTGTGGCCACTTGGGGAGTGAATCAATGGATGGAAGATCTTTCTCTCTGTCCTTTTCTCCATAAATCTTCTTAAAATAAATAAATATTTTTTTAAAAAAAGAGCCCTCCCTCCCGAAACCACCCACCCACAGCCAAGCGCCTCTCCAACCCACACAAGGTCTGCTGAATAGCACCTGCATTTGAGGGGCTTTGGGGAAAGGGGACAGCCCTGGCTGAGAGTGTCCAGGCGAGCAGGGGAGAGAAAGCAGCTGTAAAGGTGGCTCGAAGCTGCCCGGGCCGCAGGCATGAGGCCGTGTGAGCAGGAGAGGGCCCCGCACCCACCGTGGCCACCTCGTTTTCCCCCAGAATGTCGCCGAGAAGCAGAAGGCCTGTGAGACGGACCTGGCCAAGGCCGAGCCGGCCCTGCTGGCAGCGCAGGAGGCCCTGGACACCCTGAACAAGGTGAGGGAGGGGGCGCAGCCCGCCAGCAGGTGGTCTGAGCGTGGGGGCCCGGCGAGACACGCCCCACAACTTCACCCGCCGCCTGCAGAACAACCTGACGGAGCTCAAGTCCTTTGGGTCCCCGCCTGACGCCGTGGTCAACGTCACGGCTGCCGTGATGATCCTGACGGCGCCCGGAGGCAAAATCCCCAAGGACAAGAGCTGGAAGGCGGCCAAGGTCATGATGGGCAAGGTGGACAGCTTCCTGGACTCGCTCAAGAAGTTCGACAAAGAACATATCCCGGAGGCCTGCCTCAAGGCCTTCAAGTGAGAGCGTGCCCACTGGAGCGGCCTGTGCCCACTGGAGCGGCCTGTGCCCACTGGAGCGGCAGCCCACACACGTGCATTTAGGAAAGACCCATGTGTGTGCTTGGGGGGTGGGGTCCTGCCTCGCCACGTCCCTCCACGCCCCCTCCAGTTCTGCTCCAGAGGCTGGGGTGCTCTGCCTCTCCCTCCCCCAGCAACCACCACGGGGTCCCAGCATCCTTTGCCCTGCAGGCTGAGCCCCGCCCTCCCGCCCCCGCCAGGCCCTACCAAGGCAACCCGACCTTCGACCCCGAGTTCATCCGCTCCAAGTCGACGGCCGCCGCAGGGCTGTGCTCCTGGTGCATCAACATCGTGCGCTTCTATGAGGTTTACTGCGACGTGGCCCCCAAGAGGCAGGCGCTGGGGGAGGCCAACGCGGAGCTGGCCGAGGCCCAGGAGAAGCTGTCACGCATCAAAAACAAGATTGCGGTGGGCGCTCGGCCTCAGGGCCCCCCACGTCACTCCACGCCCCGTGCTGCCGCCCTGGGGGACGCGGGCACACGAGGGCTTCTCCGCGCCAGCCCACGGCATCCGGCATCCTCATCCCCGCCCCCCCCCACTTGTCTTGCCAGGAACTCAACGCCAATCTCAACAACCTGACGTCGGCGTTTGAGAAAGCCACCGCCGAGAAGATCAAGTGCCAGCAGGAGGCAGACGCCACCAACAGGGTGATCTCGCTGGCCAACAGGTAGCCAGCTCTTCCCGGGGCCACCTCCCACGAGGGGACGTGGTGTCCACACAGCCCTGCAGCGGGGGCGGGCTGAGCCGGGCTGGGATGGCGATCCACTGGGCTGCTGGCCGGACACAATGAGCGTCATAAAGTGTTCTTCACATTCTACCACCACTGCTCAAGACCTGCACCCCAGGGTCCCTGTCCTGTAGGCTGCTGGGAGCTGGCGCCAAGCCCAGCACACACCTACAGCTCACTCACTCGCCTCCCAGCCCCGCTTTCCCGGCATGCCCATGCCCCTTGCCCTCCCGCTGCAGGCTGGTCGGGGGGCTGGCCTCAGAAAACGTGCGCTGGGCCGAGTCGGTGGAGAACTACAAGGGCCAGGGGGTGACCCTGTGCGGCGACGTCCTGCTCATCTCGGCCTTCGTCTCCTACGTGGGCTACTTCACCAAGAAGTACCGCAACGAGCTGATGGACAAGTTCTGGGTCCCTTACATCAACAGCCTAAAGGCAAGACGCACGGCTCGGGACGCCAGCTTGCCCGCTTGGCCGCCCGCACGGGTCCCCTGGGCAACGGGTCACCTTTGTCCCCGGGCAGGTCCCCATCCCCATCACCAAAGGCCTGGACCCCTTGAGCCTGCTGACCGACGATGCGGACGTGGCCACCTGGAACAACCAGGGCCTCCCGAGCGACCGCATGTCCACGGAGAACGCCACCATCCTGTGCAACACGGAGCGCTGGCCGCTCATCGTGGACGCCCAGCTCCAGGGCATCAAGTGGATCAAAAACAAGTACGGCAGCGAGCTGAAGGCCATCCGCCTGGGCCAGAAGAGGTGCGGCCGGCCCCGGGCCGGGGCAGGGCGGGCTGGCTGCAGACACGCTGTCCGCACAGCAGCAAAGCTGGCTGCCGTCCTCACTGGTTCCAGAAACAGGGCAGGCAGAAAGAGCTGAGCCCAGGGCTCCCCATCCCCCACTGCACCTGCTCTCCCTTGGGGACTGCTGAGGGTTGGGAGACCTCAGGCCAGGGCTGGTCACGCTGTCTTCCCACCTGAGAAACACTGCCACTGGGACAGGTGGAAGACAGCGTGCCTGCCTACCTGTTCCTGACACGGGACGGGGGGCTGGGCTGGGCACGTGTGGGCCCCCGCCGCTGGCTCGGCCAGCCCCGCCTGGCTGTGCTGTAATGCCAACAGCCCCCACGCCACGCCCGCAGCTACCTGGACATCATTGAGCAAGCCGTCTCGGAGGGTGACATCTTGCTCATCGAGAACATCGGCGAGACCGTGGACCCCGTACTGGACCCTCTGCTGGGCAGGAACACCATCAAGAAGGGGAAGTGAGTCTGCAGCTGCTGCCGTGGCTTCACCGCGGGGTGGGAGGGACGGCCATGTCCAGCCCGGCAGGCCAGGAAGCAGCCGCAGCAGCTTGGAGGGAGGGGCAGTTCTTACGTACAAACTTTGGGAGACTGGATTATTTTTTTAATGTGGGAACGAGGCTGTGAGCCAGCAGCGGCAGGGCCCCATGGTCAGCCATTCCACAGCCCTGCGACGCCCTCAGAGCACAGGCTATGGGCACCTGCCCCGGACCCCAACCACGCCTCACCTACTTCCCGTCTGCCCCCCCCACACACACGCACAGTGTCTGGCCGCCAAGCACCATCAGTGACCCCAGTCTTCCCCAAGACCAGATAGCACTGGCATGAACCCACCACATTTTGCCTGTCTGCTCCTACCTCGGGCTCACCTCTTTATGAACAGCGAGGTCGACTGGGCCGGTGGGCGTCCCTGCTTGCTGCAGGGGTGCAGCTGAGGTCAGGACAGAGGGGCCAGGCCTTGCAGAAGTAGCCACACCCAAGGAGTACAGCCGGGCAGGCAGTGAGCTCAGGAGGGGTCGCAGGCCCCCCGGCACCCCAGGGAGCCCCCAGAATGCCCTGCTAGCGAGATCTGGGGAGAGGCAAGGTGGGCTGGAGGGGCCTGCGGTGTGGGCAGACCAGACCCCAGGGGAGTCTTGCCGGGGGGCCCAACGCAGGCCAGGGGAGCCACGGGGCCTTGGGCAGCCATAGGGGCGGGAGCGGACTTGGGGACCAGCCCGGCCTGGGACCCTTCCTTGCGCTCACACCAGGTTCATCAAGATCGGCGACAAGGAAGTGGAGTATCACCCCAAGTTCCGCCTGATCCTGCACACCAAGTACTTCAACCCCCACTACAAGCCCGAGATGCAGGCCCAGTGCACGCTCATCAACTTCCTGGTCACCAGAGACGGCCTTGAGGACCAGCTCCTGGCTGCCGTGGTGGCCAAGGAGCGCCCGGACCTGGAGCAGCTCAAGGTAACAGGTCCTGGTGCTGTCACTGCCTGGCAGCTCCAGGCGGAAGGGGGTGGGCGGGGTGGGCATGGACACCGCACACAGCAAGTACGCTGTCAGCCAGGACACCTGAGTTCCATCTCCAAGTGCCTGGTTCTGCTCCGGATCCCTGCTGATGCACACGCATGCCCAGGGATGGCTCGAGTGCTGGGTTCCTGCGACCCAGGGGGGCTGAGGGGGAGACAAGGTTCCCAGCTCCTGCTAGCAGCCCAGCCCAGCCCAGCCCAGCCCTGGGAAGTGAACCGGAGGACAGAAGGCTGTGTCCCCCTGACAGAGTGGAGCCCTGCATCCTCCCCAGGCAAAACCAGCCACTCCTGCCAATGGCCTGCACCCCAGACCCCAAACTTGACAGTGGAGGGATGGCTTCATGTAGGGCAGGTGACAGCATGGACCCCAGCTGGCTCTGTGGCCACTTGCCTCGTCTGTCCGAGACAGGCACCTGGCCTCCCCCTGCCATGGGCTGCACCGACTGCTCATGTCCCCCAAGTCCCGCCCTGGCCCAGGGTGCTGCTTCGGAGGGTGGTGGAGGTGAGGCTGGGCCATGACTGACACGGCCTCCGGGGCCCTGCCCACCGCTCCTGCAGGCCAACCTCACCAAGTCTCAGAATGAGTTCAAGATTGTCCTCAAAGAGCTGGAGGACTCGCTCCTGGCACGGCTGTCTGCTGCGTCCGGGAACTTCCTGGGGGACACGGCCTTGGTGGAGAACTTGGAGACCACCAAGCACACGGCCAGCGAGATCGAGGAGAAGGTGCACGGCCCGCCCCGCCCCCTATCTGCCGTGAGGTCCCTGGGGGCACAAGGAGTGGCCCTAGCCTGTGGGTTTCACGTGTTAAGGTGCAAGAGGCTAAAATCACGGAAACCAAGATCAACGAGGCCAGAGAGAACTACAGGCCGGCGGCAGAGCGGGCTTCCCTGCTCTACTTCATCCTCAACGACCTCAACAAGATCAACCCCATATACCAGTTCTCGCTCAAGGTGGGCGGGGCCGGGGCTTTGCACCTGCTCCCCAGGCCGTGGGGCGCAGCCGCCGAGCCCAGCCCCAGCCCGGCTCTCTCGCGGCTGCCCCAGGCCTTCAACGTGGTGTTTGAGAAGGCCATCCAGAAGACGGCGCCGGCCGACGAGGTGCGCCAGCGGGTCAGCAACCTGACGGATGAGATCACGTACTCGGTGTTCATGTACACGGCCCGCGGCCTCTTCGAGCGGGACAAGCTCATCTTCCTGGCACAGGTCACGTTCCAGGTGCGGCCCCTGGGGAGGCCTTGGAAATGCAGCTTCTGAGGCCACCCCGCGCCCCCACGCCCAGACCTAGTGACTCCCGGGGTGCGGTCAGGGGTGGCAGTTTGTCACTTGCTGCAGTGCAGCACAACTGGGCCCAGCAGTGGGGCAGGCAGCAGGCGAGGGGCTCTGGCAGAGAAGGGACATTTGTGGTAGCTAAGTGGGAGGTCCCCGCGCCTGTCCCTGGGCAGGGTGAGGCCGGACAAGGGCCTGAGTGAGAATCGGCAGTCAGGTGTCAAGGGCCACGTGGAAACCTTGAGTTGCCCGAACCCTGCAGGAAGGGATCCAGGGGCAGGACACCCTCAGGAAAGTGGGGGGACATAGAGGCCTGCTCATGGTCAGTGACTGGGCTTCCTCTAGGGACAGAGAGAATGTTCTAGAACTAGGGTGCTAGTTGCCCATCCTCACACGTGCACTCAACACCACTGATTGCTGGAATAGGGCTCACGAGGTGAGAGGCCGCCAGGTGAGGGCAGTGTGGTGTCGTCCCGCCCCCGCAGGTCCTGTCCATGAAGAAGGAGCTGAACCCCATGGAGCTGGACTTCCTGCTCCGCTTCCCGTTCAAGGCCGGCGTCACCTCACCTGTGGACTTCCTGCAGCACCAGGGCTGGGGCGGGATCAAGGTGGGTGTCCTCCAGCACCGACACTGGGGCGTCACTGGATGGGACACAGCAGGGAGCTGCTGGGCCCGCCCGGCGGCCGTGGCACTGCTTGGGTCCTTGGGCCCCGTGTGTCCGCCCTAGGCCCTGGCGGAAATGGATGAGTTCAAGAACCTGGACAACGACATCGAGGGCTCCGCCAAGCGCTGGAAGAAGCTGGTGGAGTCAGAGGCCCCGGAGAAGGAGATCTTCCCCAAGGAGTGGAAGAACAAGACGGCACTGCAGAAGCTGTGCATGGTGCGCTGCATGCGGCCAGACCGCATGACCTACGCCGTCAAGTGAGCGCTGGCCTGTGCCCCCACTGCCCACCCGACCTGCCCACCCGACCTGCCCACCCCAACCTGCCCACCCCAACCTGCCCGCTCCAACCCTGACCTGCCCGCCCCGACCTGCCCACCCCGACCTGCCCACCCGGACCTGCCCACCCTGACCTGCCCGCTCCGACCCTGACCTGCCCACCCCGACCTGCCCACCCCAACCTGCCCGCTCCGACCCTGACCTGCCCACCCCGACCTGCCCACCCTGACCTGCCCGCCCCGACCCTGACCTGCCCACCCCGACCTGCCCACCCTGACCTGCCCGCCCCGACCCTGACCTGCCCACCCCAACCTGCCCGCTCCGACCCTGACCTGCCCACCCCGACCTGCCCGCTCCGACCCTGACCTGCCCACCCCGACCTGCCCGCTCCGACCTGCCCACTCCGACCCTGACCTGCCCACCCCGACCTGCCCACCCCAACCTGCCCGCCCCGACCTGCCCGCTCCGACCTGCCCACTCCGACCCTGACCTGCCCACCCCGACCTGCCCACCCCAACCTGCCCACTCCGACCTGGCCACTCCGACCCCAACCTGCCCACCCCGACCTGCCCACCCCGACCTGCCCACTCTGACCCTGACATGCCCACCCCCACCCTGACCTGCCCACCTCCCCCCAACCCAGCCTGCTGCCCATCAACCCTCGGGGTGTAATTAGTACAACCCCTTATCCTGACCTGTGGGCCCCGTGGGACATCTAGTCTTCCAGGGTGTCACTGCAGTGAGCTCAAAGGCATGTCCAAAATAATCCATTTGGGGACAGGGCCAGGCTCCGAGGGCAGGGGTGGGGTCCCCTGGAGGGAGTCAGGTGCCTCTCACCACCACCCCCCGTTCTCCCCCAGTTGCCCACACGCCCAACAAAGCAGGGGCATCGCAGTCACGTGCAAGCTCTTGCACTCTGGGGAAGAATTGGGAGTGATGGAGAGGGTGGGTTGGGGCGATCCTGTGGACTCGGGGCCACAGGCCGCCTGTGCCCCGGCTAACTCCCAGCCTCAGCACAACTCCATGCTGGCAAACTGGCTCTGAAGGCATGCTGATTCACAGCTGCCAGCCTCCAGGATGCCAACATTCCCACCTGGCCATGCCTCGCCCCCCAGGACACAAGGCAGGGGCATGAGGCCTGACTAGGACCAAGTCCTGGTTATTCGCTTTAGAAAGATCTGTATGCTTGAAAGAGTAAGAGCAAGAATCCCTAAGTGTATTCTGCAGGTGCTGGCAACAACCAGGGCTGGGCCACGCAGGACTCCCCATGGGTGCAGGGGCCTGGGCACCTGGTCTGCCCAGGACTCCCCGTGGGTGCAGGGACCCGGACACCGGGGCTGTGCAGGGCTCCCCCAGGGGCAGCAGGGCCCGGGCACCTGGTCTGCCCAGGACTCCCCCAGGCGCAGCAGGGGCCCAGGTGCCTGGGCTATCCTCCACTGCCTTCCCAGCACAGTAGCAGGAAGCCAGATGGGAAGCAGAGCAGCTGAGACCTTTAACCCATGTCCATGTGGAATGCCAGGGATTGCAGGTTGCAGCTTTACAAGCTATGTCACAGCATTGTCCCGTCCAGCAGGACAGTCAACAGGGGTCACAACCAACCTAGGAGAGATTGGGGGACAAGAGACACGAAGAATGGACAGCAAGACAGGATGTCTGATCAAGCTGTCAGTTTATTGATTTCTGAGGGTTTTTATATTGTTCAGTAACTAAGGCTCAGGGAGGAAAGGAGAAACTGGGACACAAGCCATGGTCTCCAGACCGACTGTTCTTGAGCAGCCACCATATCCACAATAGTAACCAGCATATCAGCAATAGTATAGGTAATCAATAACAAGATGTAGGCAGGTGCAGCATAAATCACATTCTAAAACAGTTGCTACAAACAATTGAAGCTAAGCATGTGATTAGTTTCATAACTTCTTTCCCAAGCATCTAGCCAGCCGAGGGTTTTCCACTGGCCCACAGTTCTATATTCAAAATGGCTTCATTGTGGCTACAGGACACAGCTCCTGGCAGCATCAGCCCTTACCTAATTCATTCACCCCAGAGAACACCGGGGTGTTCTGGCCCGATAAGGAACCCGTGGCTTAGTGCCAGCACTGCCCAGCACCTGGGTGGGCATCGGCTCTCAAGACAGCTGAGCAGAACCAGGCTAAGGGAGAGGCGGGAGTCCTTCCCATCCTGGCTTTACCCAGTGCTGCATCAGGAACCACAGAGGCTGGCGGGGACCAGGCCAGGATGCTCAAAGCAGTGGAGGCCGCTTGGGGAAAGCCCCGAAGGGCAGGGAGGCAGCCGCCTGCTGACCCCTCCCCAGGTCACAGGAAGGTCTTGGAGTGAGGCGGCAGCCCCCCAGGAGACCCAAGGCTGACTGGAGGGGGAACACTGAAGGTGGTGAGCTCTCAGCCAGGGACACAGGCCGGGACGTGGACCCTTCGAGTCCAGCTCACGTGCTGCCTGGGGCCAGGACTGGCAGCTAAGATCCTGGAGCAGGTAGGTCCACCCCAGCAAGGGGCTGACCGAGCACGTGGTGCCCAGGAACTTCGTGGAGGAGAAAATGGGCAGCAAGTTCGTCGAGGGCCGAAGCGTGGAGTTCTCCAAGTCCTATGAGGAGAGCAGCCCTTCCACCCCCATCTTCTTCATCCTCTCCCCGGGCGTCGACCCCCTCAAAGACGTGGAGGCCCTGGGTGAGTGCAGTGGTCACGCAGGGGACGCCACTCAGGACACGTGGGAGGACAGCCAGGAGGGGCGCCACGCAGACCACACAGACCACTGTGGTCATCACAGCTGCCCTGGGGCCTGTGACCTCGGGGACGCCCCTCTCGGAGGGACAGACACAGACGCAAGGATAGAGGCGGTTGGGGGTGACCGACTCAGGTAAGGGGTGGGGGGCACGGAGAACATTCTGGAACAGGGAGATGGCAGCAGCAAGCGGGGCGACAGGCTTTGCACTGGGGCCAGCGTGTGCAGCCACTGCAGTCCCCACTCTGTGCTCACGTCCCTTTAGGGAAGAAGCTGGGGTTTACCATCGACAACGGGAAGCTGCACAATGTGTCCCTGGGCCAGGGGCAGGAGGTGGTGGCCGAGAACGCCCTGGACGTGGCAGCTGAGAGTGGACACTGGGTCATCCTGCAGGTGCCTGGGCGGGGAGGGGCGCTCGGCAGGGAGGGCAAAGCCCTGCGGCCCCTCGGGGCTCTGCCGGGTCACAGGGCTGAGCCCGCTCCCGGCCGCAGAACATCCACCTGGTGGCCCGCTGGCTCAGCACGCTGGACAAGAAGGTGGAGCGTTACAGCACGGGCAGCCACGAGGACTACCGCGTGTTCATCAGCGCCGAGCCCGCGCCCAGCCCCGAGTCGCACATCATCCCCCAGGGCATCCTGGAGAACGCCATCAAGATCACCAACGAGCCGCCCACGGGCATGTACGCCAACCTGCACAAGGCCCTGGACCTCTTCACTCAGGTGGGCAGGCGGTACGCCCCAGGGGAGGCGCCCAGAGCACACCCTGCTCTCCCCGGGGTCTCCATTCCCAGTGACGGCAGGGAGGTGGGACAGCGGGCAGCTGGCAAAGGTCAGCAGGGTCTGGGCCAGGCGAGGGCCTGGTGCAGTGAAGCCAGCTCAGGCTGGTAGGGGCAGGGGGCACGCAGGCTTCTCCAAGTCTCAGCGGTGGCACAGTCACCACCCTGTGGTCAGTGGTTATCTCTGGGCAGAGGCCAAGGCTGGGGGACATGGGTGCTGGCAGGTCCTGGCTGCCAGTCACTTGTGGAGTGGGAGGCCGTGTGGAGAGCAGTGCCGCCACAAGTTCAGAGCAGTGGCCCTTCCGGGGCCTTGTATCCTGGGACTCATCTACGACCACACTGCCCAAGACCGCCCTTGTCCCCGGGGCCTCAGCCACACCGACCCTCCCAGCCCTGTCTCTGCCACTGGACACGGAGGGGCCCATGGGCTGGCCACCACCACCCCTCCTCCCTCTCTTCCTTGTCCATGACCTCAGGATGGGGGCGTCCACTCCGGCATTGACACGTCCATGCTCAGGGCCCCAGTGGAGTGCCTGGTCCCAGATGCCCAGCCTCAGGCCCCAGGGAGAGGGGTCCATGGGCGAGCCCAGCTGCTCCAGGAGCTACTCCCTTCGCGACTCGTGGGTCTGCTTCTCCGGGTGGCAGAAGGGCTTGCCTGGCTCCTCCCCTTCTGGACACCTGTGTGCTGCGTGCACAAAGCAGGGACACAGCTGGCACAGAGCGAGCCCTGGGAACAAACACTGGACTTGAGGTGTCGGGGGAGCACGGGCATTCCTCCTGCCTCCTGCCCCATGAGGTGCAAAGGGACGGGGCACTGCTGGTCCCGCGGCTGGCGAGCCGGGGCTCCACACGCCGTCCCCGTATGAGAGCTCCCACCACGCCCCAGCTCCCGGCGGTCCTGGCCCTGACAGAACCTGCGCCCCCTGCAGGACACCCTGGAGATGTGCACCAAGGAGATCGAGTTCAAGTGCATCCTCTTTGCGCTCTGTTACTTCCACGCCGTGGTGGCCGAGAGGCGCAAGTTTGGCGCCCAGGGGTGGAACCGCTCATACCCCTTCAATAACGGGGACCTCACCATCTCCATCAACGTACTCTACAACTACCTGGAGGCCAACGCCAAGGTGAGGTGTGCCTCGGTGTGCCACCCTGCCCGGGGCTGCTCCTGATCGCGTCTCAGAAAGCAGGCCTGGCACCGTGCCCAGCCCTCCACCCCAGCCCGTCGCAGTCCAGGGCCAGTTCATCCTGGAGTCTGACTCCCCCAGTAATGCCACCGGGTTGTGGGTGCCAGGGCGTCAGCACCTCCGACTGGGCCAGGCCTAAGGAGGGGGCCCCAAACAGCTCCTGGAAAGAAGGGGGTGCTGCTTTCCACAACACCAACTGCTAGGAGGAAGGAGGGGGACAGGTCACACACACACGTGGCTTGGGGCGACAGGCAAGCCCAGGGCAGGGACACAGGCGGCCCGGAGCCAGGTAGGCACAGGGCAGGGGACACGGGCGGCCCGGAGCCAGGTAGGCACAGGGCAGGGGACACGGGCGGCCCGGAGCCAGGTAGGCACGGGGCAGGGGACACGGGCGGCCCGGAGCCAGGTAGGCACGGGGCAGGGGACACGGGCAGCCCAGAGCCAGGTAGGCACGGGGCAGGGACACAGGCGGCCCGGAGCCAGGTAGGCACAGGGCAGGAACACAGGCGGCCCGGAGCCAGGTAGGCACGGGGCAGGGGACACGGGCGGCCCGGAGCCAGGTAGGCACAGGGCAGGAACACGGGCGGCCCGGAGCCAGGTAGGCACAGGGCAGGAACACGGGCGGCCCGGAGCCAGGTAGGCACAGGGCAGGAACACAGGCGGCCCAGAGCCAGGTAGGCACAGGGCAGGGGACACGGGCGGCCCGGAGCCAGGTAGGCACAGGGCAGGGGACACGGGCGGCCCGGAGCCAGGTAGGCACAGGGCAGGAACACGGGCGGCCCGGAGCCAGGTAGGCACAGGGCAGGAACACAGGCGGCCCAGAGCCAGGTAGGCACGGGGCAGGGGACACAGGCGGCCCGGAGCCAGGTAGGCACGGGGCAGGAACACAGGCGGCCCGGAGCCAGGTAGGCACGGGGCAGGAACACAGGCGGCCCGGAGCCAGGTAGGCACGGGGCAGGACACGGGCGGCCCGGAGCCAGGTAGGCATGGGGCAGGACACGGGCGGCCTAGAACATGAGGCTTACCCACTCACGGGGAACCTGCCAAGACAGCTAGTGTTTTGTGGAAGGTGACCCTGCAGCTGCTCAGCTTCAGCCCCGGGCTCAGCTGCTGCACATCTCACGGAGCTGCCGGAAGAGCCTCCACAGGAGCGCACATGTGGCCCTGCCCTCCCTGGGCTCTCCTGGGGCTGGCGTTGCCATGGCCTCTGAGCCAGGCTCTGAAGGATGAGGGGCTGGCACAGGGGTCTGGCCGACAGGCTCCAGACGCCAGGTGCGGTGGGGCACAGCCGAGTTGGGTCACAGGTGGCGGCCTCCACATGTTAGCGGGCCCTCGGGACCCGGAGCCCAGCTTGTCAGCAGGTACCCACGAGACCTCACGGCCAAGAGCCCGTGCAGCCTGGCAGAAGCAGCAGTGTGGGGGCCGTGAGGCCCGCTGTGACCGGCCCGGCTGCCCCAGGTGCCGTGGGATGACCTCCGCTACCTGTTCGGCGAGATCATGTACGGCGGCCACATCACGGACGACTGGGACCGCCGGCTGTGCAGGACCTACCTGGCGGAGTACATCCGGGCCGAGATGCTGGAGGGCGAGGTCCTGCTGGCCCCCGGCTTCCAGATCCCCCCCAACCTGGACTACAAGGTGAGGGCGGTGGAGGCGAGGAGGGCAGGCTCCCGCGGGCAGTCGGGGACAAGCCGACCCTGAGCCGTGGGCCTCTCGGCAGGGCTACCACGAGTACATTGACGAGAACCTGCCCCCCGAGAGCCCCTACCTGTACGGCCTGCACCCCAACGCCGAGATCGGCTTCCTGACCGTCACCTCGGAGAAGCTGTTCCGAACCGTCCTGGAGATGCAGCCCAAAGAGAGTGACTCGGGAGCGGGCACGGGCGTGTCCCGCGAGGAAAAGGCAGGCGCCCTTCCCCCGTCCCCGGGCCGGAGGGCGTGCACGTGTGTGAGAGGGCACAGGGGTGTGTGACAGCGTGTGCACATGGGGGCGGGGGCAGGGCGGGGCCTGGTGTGTATGCGCAAGGCAGAGGACCCCTTGAGCTGGCACAGTGGCACACTCGCTTCCGGCACTGCTGGCAAGCCCCTGCCCTCTCCAGCCATTCGTAGCGCTGCAGCGCAGGTTGCAAAGGCAAAGGCAGAAAGGCCATTTCCATCTGCTTCACGCCCCAAACGCCAAAAGTAGACAGACGGGCCGGGCCAGGCCGGAGCCAGGAGCCTGGGACTCTCTCGGTCTCCTGCTGTTTTCCCAGGCGTGTGAGCAGGGAGCTGGGTCCCGAGAAACTGGGACTTGAGCTAACCCTGGAGCATGCACTGCAGGGGTGTGGTCGTGGCACCAGAGTTGGCTCAGCAACTTTTGTCACACACCAGCCGAGGACAGGGCTGCATGGGAGCAGACCAGAGATCTGATTCAAAGTGCCTGACGGACACAGGCCCCGTGGTCACTCCTCGCGGGGCGTGACCAGCGTGACCCCTGCACACAGCACCCAGGGGCAATGCCCCCCGAGCACCCATGGCTGGTGGAGGGAGGGAAGCCGGCGCGTGGGCTTGTCGGCTGGCAGCACCAGGCCCAGCTGTGCTCAGGTGTTTGGGCCCGCAGGTGAAGGCCGTGTTGGACGACATCCTAGAGAAGATTCCGGAGACATTCAACATGGCCGAGATCATGGCCAAGGCCGCCGAGAAGACCCCCTACGTGGTGGTGGCCTTCCAGGAGTGTGAGAGGATGAATATCCTGACCAATGAGATGCGGCGCTCACTCAAGGAGCTCAACCTGGGGCTGAAGGTAGCACCCCCACGGACCGTGCCCCTCCCCACGCGGCAGGCCAGGCCCCATGCCACGTCACCCCCAATGACTGTGGCATTGCCCAAGTCAGCAGCCCAGGCCCCACGCTGTGCTGATGGCTCACACCAGGCCCTGCGAGGACAGTGCCACTGGCCAAGCCAAAAGCCCAGGTCCCATGCCACGTCACCCCCACTGATGGTGCCACTGCCCACACAGGCAGGCAGGCCAGACTCCCATGCCACATTACCCCCAATGACTGTGGCACCGCCCAAGCCAGCAGCCCAGGCCCCATGCCAGCCCCATTCATTGATGGCTCACACCAGGCCTCCTGCACCTGGCTGTGTCCTCCAGGGAGAGCTGACCATCACGACTGACATGGAAGACCTGTCCACTGCACTGTTTTATGACACTGTACCTGACACCTGGGTGGCCCGCGCCTACCCCTCCATGATGGGCCTGGCGGCCTGGTATGCCGACCTGCTACTGCGCATCAGGGTAAGCGGCATCTTCAGGGCCTGAGTACCTTCCCGGACCCCCATGTGACCCCAGAAGCTTCTGGAAGCTTCCAGAAGTTGTTGCAGCTCTCAGAGCAAATAGCTCTTGATTCACAGCACAAGGACCAGGGCTGTTTGGGGCCCGAAAGACCCTAGAAGTCAGCCCCCGACCCGTCTCCCCCCTGCTGCACAGCCGGCTAGGCCGCCCCTTGGGGTGCCCATATCCTCCGCCTGAGTGCCTAGCTTCCGCTCCAGCTCCCTAAGTCAGGGAGACCCCAATGGGTGAGCCAGCAACTTCCCTGTCTCACTGCCTTTCAAACAAATCCTGTTCATTTAACAAAGTGGAGCTCAACACAGCAAGGTGCCATCCAGAAGGTGGTGGCTTTGCTGATGGCCACACGCCAGCTCGCAAGGCCCTCAGCAACCACCACTCCCGCCCAGGAGCTCGAGGCCTGGACCACAGACTTCGCACTGCCCACCACTGTGTGGCTGGCCGGCTTCTTCAACCCACAGTCCTTCCTCACGGCCATCATGCAGTCCATGGCCAGGAAGAACGAGTGGCCTCTGGACAAGATGTGTCTGTCGGTGGAAGTGACCAAGAAGACTCGCGAGGACATGACCGCGCCACCCCGCGAAGGCGCCTACGTGTACGGGCTCTTCATGGAAGGTGAGCCCCCAGACCACAGGGGGCCGAACTCTGCCCCCGCTCCGGGTAGCTGACCTGGGGCCAGCCCCCACCGGGTCATCCGTCCTCCTGCCCGCCTGACCAGGGAACAAGCCTGGCAGTAGCCATTCTCTGCGTTTATTTTGGAATTCCAGACAGGAAATGCAAACATCATTAAATAGGGTAGAAAGAGCAGTGGGGGCAGGGTGGCCCAGGCGCAGGGCTGCTCCCCGTCGGGCAAGACAGGGCGACACGAGGGCCCTGCGTGCTGCTGGCCTGGAGTGCTGGGGCTTGCTGGCAGGCAGGCCCGGGCTATCCCCGGTGTCGGGCAGGCCGCTGTGTCCTCGCCCAGCGCCAAGGAAGCAGTTCCTGTGCCCACGCAGCGCGCAGCCCTCATGGCCAGTGCTCCCCGGGCTGGTGGCCACCCAGGGCCGCCTGAGCCCCCACTGGGCTGTGTTCACAGGAGCTCGCTGGGACGTCCAGACGGGAGTGATTGCGGAAGCGCGACTGAAGGAGCTGACACCAGCCATGCCCGTCATCTTCATCAAGGCCATCCCTGTGGACCGCATGGAGACCAAGAACATGTACGAGTGCCCCGTGTACAAGACGCGCGTCCGCGGCCCCACCTACGTCTGGACCTTCAACCTCAAGACCAAGGAGAAGGCGGCCAAGTGGATCCTGGCGGCCGTGGCGCTGCTGCTGCAGGTGTAGTGGGACCCGCTCCTGGGTGCAGATTAAACAGCTGTGGTCCACCCTGTGCCCCTGCGCTTCTTGCCAGGCTCCCCTCAGGACCCAGACCTGACGGCGGGGCAGGCTGACACCCCCACTCCCCTGGCAGCGGGGACAGCAGCTGCTTGCCAGGCTGGCTCCCGTCCCCACCTCTGCATGCCCCAGCACACAGGGTCCTGATGGCCGCCTGGCAGCCACCCCAAGCATCCGTACCCAGGCCTGGGGTACTCCCATCTTCTCCCCTGCCCCCCACCCCACCATCCTCAGCTGGCAGGGCTGCCCCAGGGCCGAGGCCGCGCTCACTTCAAATGCTCTTGGAGGTGGATCTGTGCACGGAAACCCTAATCCATGTCGGTTTCCCCCGATGCACGCTTGCCACAAGCTTCCTAAAGAGTCCTCAACCAGGACTTTCCCGAGAGGTCCCAAGCGTGCACTCTGTGAGACGGGGTCCCGGGACCCGCAGCCGGGGCTGCTCTGTGTGGGGTTGGGGCCACTGAATGCCAAGCCTCCAGGCCTCTAGTGGCCACACTGTCCCTTGCGGGGTCAGGACAAAGGGTGGGCAGAGTCTACCACGCCCAAGTAAGACAGCTCTCAGTGGGAACCGTGACACTGTCCCCGTGTTTCAGGCTAAACAAGTCATGGCTGTGCTCTGGGCACAAAGCTCGACTGCTCCTGGGGTGGCCAAGGCTGCCAACAGGCCTGGGCCACGGGCCCCTCAGCACCAGGAATGCCCTCCCAGCCCCACTGCTGGCCAGGAGAGGGCGCTGCTGCCAAGCCAGCCACGGTCACCAGCTCTCTCAATCCTTGGTGATAATCGTTAATGTGTTCAGTTTGGGCTGCAGGAGCTGCAAGCCTGCCCCCCGTGTCCCAAAGGTGAGGGCCTGGGGAAGCTGCCCCAGACAGCCCTGAAGGCCACCAGACGCCACAGCGTCCTGCCCACATCACACACACAGGACAGCCTGACACCTGTTCTGAAGGCTCCCACCTCCAACCACCAGCCCCCTGGGCCCAGCCAGGCAGCAGGAGGCAGGCACGTACAGTGGAGCTGGCGTGGTCCTTTCAGGCGCAGGACTGCTGGGGGCTTTCTCAGGGGACACGACAGGTGTGGACAGGTGTGGACAGCGGTCTGGAAATGAGCTCCTGGCCAGGACTGTCTTAGGACTCCTGCCCACGTGGGCGCAGAGCAGGACATGGACCATCCTCTGCTGCTTTCCTGTCACATCAGCAGGGCGCTGGGTCAAAAATGAAATGACAGAGACTCAACCGGGGCCCAGGTGGGATGCTGGCACCACAGGCTTAAACTTGCATGTGGAGGCAAGCTGCCCAGCAGAAAGAACTGCCCAAGTTTTCAGAGAGCCTAGAAAGTAAGGTTCACTCTTGAAAAAGCAGATGGCGGGGCCCGGCGCGGTGGCGCAAGTGGTTAAGGTCCTCGCCTTGCACGCCCGGGATCCCATATGGGCGCCGGTTCTATCCCGGCAGCCCCGCTTCCCATCCAGCTCCCTGCCTGTGGCCCAGGAAAGCAGTCGAGGACGGGCCAAAGCTTTGGGACCCTGCACCCGCGAGGGAGACCCAGAAGAGGCTCCTGGCTTCGGATCGGCATAGCATCGGCCGTTGCGCTCACTTGGGGAGTGAATCATTGGATGGAAGATCTTCCTCTCTGTCTCTCCTCTCTGTATATCCGCCTTTCCAATAAAAATAATAAAATCTTGGAAGGAAGGAAGAAAGGAAGGAAAGGAAGGAAAGAAAGGAAGGGAAGGAAGGAAGGAAGGAAGGAAGGAAGGAAGAGAAAAAGCAGATGGCAAGGCACAGAAGCCGATGAAGCTTCCAGCCGGCCCGGGGGCAGCAGCTGCGGGCTCATCCTCGGGTCCCTGCTGGCCTGGGGGCGGCAGGCCTGGGCCGCCTCCCGTAAAACAGCTGAAGGAAGATCTCTGCCCTTCCAACTAAAGGTAAGACTCTACAGATGTGTGGATAAAACACGGACTGATATGGCAGTCACTGGGGCCGGCACTGGTGCGGCGGTCAGCTGGCCGCAGTCCGTGACACCTTCACCCCAGCTGAGCCCAGCCGTGCCCAGGCTGCTCCACTTCGGATCCAGCTCCCGCCAACGCCAGCTGGGAAAGCAGCCAGACACAGCCCACGTGCTAGGTTCCCGTCACCCAGAGGGAGACGCGGATGGAGCCCCTGGCTCCTCGCTTTGGCCTGACTTAGGACTGGTCGTACAGGAACCAGAGGACGGAAGCTCTCTCCACTCTACCTTCCGAATAAATACTTTGAAAATGTAAAGAATATTTTAAATGAGGCCAACGCTTTACCCACTGTGGCAAAGTGTGTGCAGCTTCACCTGCTGCACTGGCATCCCATACGGTGCTGGCGTCACTTCCAATCCAGCTCCCTACTACTGTGCGAGGCAAGCGGTGCAAGCTGATCCAAGGCCTCGGGCCCTCCACCCACGTGGGAGACCATAAGAAGCTCCTGGCTTCAGACCGGCCCAGCTGAGGCTTTCTGGAGAGTGAACCAGCAGACCAAAGATCTCTCTCTCTTTGAAATAAATAAATCTTAGGAAAAAGGGGAAAAAAAAAAAAAGACTGCCTTCTCGGTCTCGCCCACAGCAAGGAATCCCCAGCAATGTTTTCATCTGGCGTGGTGGGTCACGGCGTGGTCGTGGGTGTGGTAGGGGATAGCGTGGGTGGTAGTTGTCGGTGGGGCACAGCGTGGTGGGGGACAGCGTGGTGGGGGACAGCGGGTGGGGGACAGCGTGGTGGGGGACGGCGTGGTGGGGGACAGCGGGTGGGGGACGGCGGGTGGGGGACGGCGGGTGGGGGACGGCGGGGTGGGGGACGGCGTGGTGGGGGACGGCGTGGTGGAGGACAGCGTGGTGGGGGACAGCTTGGTGGGGGACAGTGTGGTAGTTGGTGTGGTGGGGGACAGCAGGTGGGGGACGGCGTGGTGGGGGACGGCGTGGTGGGGGACAGCGGGTGGGGGACAGCGTGGTGGGGGACAGTGTGGTAGTTGGTGTGGTGGGGGACAGCAGGTGGGGGATGGCGTGGTGGGGGACGGTGTGGTGACTCTATCATATGGACCTCCTGGTCTGACTCACCTTCTAACCTCCCAACCTCCTGAAACTCCACTAACATCTATTAAAATGACAGAAAGCTATGCAACAAAAATAGACTTTTCCCAAAGTGCTAGGATGAGAAAGCAGCAGGCAGAAGCAAGAGCCCTCACACTCTGGGCCAACTTGAAGTATGCACCAGTCAGATCCGTCCCTCCCCTCCAACATCCCAAAGAGCTGCTCAGTGGCCTCCAAGCCCGGGGGCTGTGCTGGAGAGACCACCGCAACATCCGTCCCGCCTGCCCCATCTAGGCATCTGTGTGGCCGAGGGGCTCCATGCAGAGTGATGGGGTGCAGGCACAGAGCACACGTCTCGCCGCTCTGGCAGCACCTCCAGCTCAGGAGCTGCAGCCAACCAGGGCAGGGAGGGCCAGGCCAGTGACAGGGAGGGCCAGGCCAGTGACAGGGCAGCGAGAGGCAGGCCAGTGGCAGGGAGGGCCAGGCCAGTGACAGGGAGGGCCAGGCCAGTGGCAGGGAGGGGAGCTAGGGCAGGGAGGGCCAAGC
Source organism: Ochotona curzoniae (assembly GCF_017591425.1). Lineage (NCBI taxonomy): Eukaryota > Metazoa > Chordata > Mammalia > Lagomorpha > Ochotonidae > Ochotona > Ochotona curzoniae. The sequence continues at coordinate 11,673,472 of NW_024466459.1, forward strand.
CAGCGCTCTGAGCAAGCAGCACTCCCCTCCACGGCTGCACATCCAGCGCCTGGTTTGGCTGCCGCACCGCAGTGCAGAACTTGCCTCTCTGCCCCTCAGCCCTAGAGAAACCTTCAGAAAGGGGAAAGTATAAAGGGACCACCACATTAGGGGGCCCTGAGATCACATCCTGCCAAGCCCACTGGGGGGCCCGGGACCACGTCCTGCCAAGCCCACCAGGCAGCCTACATTAGCATCTAGCCACCCATGCCCACCGCACAATGCATGCAAGCACTGTCCCTGCCCGTCCAACCTCAGAAGAAGTTCTTGATAAACGGCGTCACCATCTTCACCCAGAGCTTCACCTGCCGGCTGGGCTGCTGGAAGGTGGCTGCAGAGACCACACCCGACCTCAGGTAGAGCCGCTCCTGCTCCTGAGGGGAGAACACCCGGCCGTCAGACGGGCACACACCGGACCACGGCACGGCAGCCAGAGTGGAAGACATGCCTCAGGTGGGGGAGCGCTCACCACTCGTGGTGGACAGTTATAAATTACAGATAAATTTAAACCTCCTATAATTCTTTAAAGAAGTTATTTTTAGGCACTATTTTGTAATCCCTCCACTTTATAAAAGAGTTATTTATTTTTATAGGAAAGGCAGATTTACAGAGAAGGAGAGACAGATCTTCCGTCTGCTGCCTCAGTCCCCAAGTGGACACAGCAGCCGGAACTGAGTTGATCCAAAGCCAGGAACCAAGAGCCTCGTCCAGGTTTCCCACATGGGTGCAGAGTCCCACCGCTTTTCCAGGCATGTCAGCAGGCAGCTGGATGAGAAGCAGAGCAGCTGGGACGAGAACTAGTGCCCATACGGGATGCTGGCACCACAGGCAGGAGCAAGCCCCTGCCCTTCCCCAAGCCCACTTCTGACACAACTTTCTGTAACTGCGTGATCTGAAGGCAGCAGGGACAGCTCGAGCACTGAGCCCCGACACCCACGGGGAGCCCGACACCCACGGGGAGCCCCGACACCCAGGGGAGCCCGACACCCACGGGGAGCCCGACACCCAGGGGAGCCCCGACACCCACGGGGAGCCCGACACCCACGGGGAGCTCGAGGCTTCTGCCTGGCCCAGCTGTGAGCACTGTGGGCGTGTGGAGAGAGAGCCAACGGAGGCGAGATGTCTGCGTCTCCTTGTCCCGCCCTCCCGTGCAGCTGCGCACTCTCCCTCACATGCAGGCTCGTTCCACACACGTTTTCTAAGCTGGAGGTACAGAACACGGGTTAGGTCACCCACTGGGCACGTGGGGCGCCCACATCCCACTCTCCCTGAGGTCAGGCTCCTGGCTTCTGCAGACCTTGGCACACAGCAGGCACAGACCTGGATTCCTGCCCCCGCAGGGCAGATCCCTGGCATCCGGGGCAGTGCTCTGGCCTTGGTGGGCACCTGGCAAAGCAAACTGCATCTCCAGAGCTGGCACAATGGCACAGCAGGCTGTGGCATCCCATATGGGCACCAGTTCAGTCCTAGCTGCTCTGCCTCCCGTCCAGCTCGCTGCTCACAGTCTGGGAAAGCAGCAGTCTGGGGCCCCTCAGCCACACGGGAGACTCGGAGGAAGCACCTGGCTGCTGGCTTCAGCCTGGCGCAGACCTGGCCATCGCAGCACCTGGGGAGTGAACTAACGGGGAAGAGCTCGCTCCCTGCGTAACTCTGTTTTTCAAATAAATAATATTCAATTTTTTTCTGTGAAAAAATGTGTATTAAAAGGAAAGAAGAGGAGCAGGCAAAACGAGTGTGGGTCAGCCAGGGATGGAGCCCCACCCGCACGCCTGACAGGCACCAGCTAAGGGCCCCAAAGATTTGGACCCCTGCCACCCACATGAGAAGCCCAGAGGGAGCGCTGGGCTCTGGCTTCAGCCTGGTCCAGCCCCGACTATCGCAAGCATCTGAGGAGTACACCAGCAGATGGAAGATCTCGTTTCCTCTTTGCTTTTCAAATAAATAAATACAAATTTCTTTAATTAAAAAGAGGCAGGACCTGGTGCAGGAGCCTAGTGGTTAAAGTCTTTACCTTGCACACACCGGGAATCCCATATGGGACCCGCTCTAATCCCAGCAGCCCTGCTTCCCTTCCAGCTCCCTGCCTGTGGCCTGGGAAAGCAGTCGAGGACGGCCCAGATCCTTGGGACCCTGCACCCGCGTGGGAGACCCAGAAAGAAGTTCCTGGCTCCTGGCTTCGGATCGGCACAGCACCGGCTGTTGCCGCCACTTGAGGAGTGAACCATCGAATGGAAGATCTTCCCCTCTGTCTCTCCTCCTCTCTGTGTATCTGACTTTGTAATGAAAATAAATAAATCTAGGGCCTGGTGGCATGGCCTAGCGGCTAAAATCCTCGCCTTGAATGTGCCAGGATCCTATGTGGGCACCGGTTCTTATCCAGCAGCTCCGCTTCCCATCCAGCTCCCTGCCTGTGGCCTGGGAGGGCAGTCGAGGACGGCCCAAAGCCTTGGGACCCTGCACCCGCATGGGAGACCCAGAAGAGGCTCCTGGCTTCGGATCGGCATAGCATCAGCCGTTGCGCTCACTTGGGGAGTGAATCATCAGATGGAAGATCTTCCTCTCTGTCTCTCCTCCTCTCTGTATATCTGATTCTAATGAAAATAAAATAAATCTTAAAAAAAAGCGGCGTCACAGCAGCAGCAGGGACTTCTCCCCCCAACAGCCTAATGCCCTTGGGATTCAGATTAGGAAAGAGAAAGGAAACACTGAAGTATGTGGCTTGAGGCAGCAGCACAGGGCGCGGCCCACCTCAACACTGCCCAAGGCTCAGGGCGCGGGTGCGGCCCCTCCTTGGGACCAGGGCAGGGCGCTCAGAGCTACAGCCCCACGTGCAGGTCCGGGGCTCCCCTCCTCCAGAGCAGCACAGCTTCTGCCAGGCCTCCCCGGTCCAGGCCGCGGTCACCAGCTACCCTGACCCAAGACAGAGCACCCCTGGCAATGAAGCCGTCTCCACTGGCTGCCAAAGTCTGAACAACCCACTGTGGAAGGCTGCCTTCCCCAAGCCCGGCTGCGGGGCCGGCTGTCACCCAGGCCTGTGGGGACACCCAGGGGGGCCGGCTGTCACCCAGGCCTGTGGGGACTTCCTGAGTCACTTGCTATAAGCGCCCGCAGGAGGAAACCTACTGAATCAACCCCGTCAACCACCCCCGCTCTCCTGGGCCAGGCATCCACAACTTCCTCTCGGCTGGGAAGCCTTCCTGGCTCCACAGGTCCAAGAACAGGGCAGCTTTCGGCCCCTTCCCCATCGGCAAAGGCCCCCGCTGCCACAGCAGCCCGAGCCTTGCAGAGCGAGCCCCGCAGTGTGCGGGTCCCGACCAGAGGCGGCCCCACTTATCAGGAGGGGCTTACTAGTCTACAGACTCCCCAAAGCACTAAGGGATCTCGGCGACCTGCTGCTGCATCCCCGACTCCCTGCCAGGCCAGGCCCTGCAGCGGCCACGCCCGGCCTTCCTCCCTGGCGGTCCCCGTGTCTCCCACGGTCCCAGCAAGTGAGGGCAGGAGACGGGGCTTGGGGCTGCGTTTCCCCTCCCCCCCAAGACCCCCTCACCTGGTGGAGCTGCTGCTGCAGGGCACGGCTCTCGGTCACGATGGCAATCTGGGCCTCCAGGTCCCGGTGCACTGACCTGTACCCAAAATTAGGAGAGCCAATCAGCGTGAGGCAGGGCAGGCTGCTCCCCGCCAGGTACAGCCAGAGGCCTGCAGGGAAAACACACGTGCAAAGAGGCAGTGAGCACAGCTGGGAGGCCCTCGCACTCTCAACCCAAGAGCAAAGCGCCTGCCCCACCCCGGAGTGCTGAACCGGGACCCCTGGACGTCCTGGACACGAGGCCGTCCCGCCCTGGAGTGCCGAACCGGGACCCCTGGACGTCCTGGACACGAGGCCGCCCCGCCCAGGAGCCCGCCCCAGGGGCCACAGAGGGGCTGCAGGGCTGCCGCTGCTCCCAGCCCCCAGCCAGCACAGCTCGCTCCACCACTGGACTCTGATCGAGTGTCCAACCAAGACCCGAGGCCGGATCCTTCTCAGGGCCCTGGTGCTGCTTCCAGGGTCCTGCCTCTCTGCTGCCCACCCCGACGGCTGGGGAGCCTCTGAGGGGGAAATGGTTCATTCCTACCCAGGGCTGGGATCCACCAAAACCAGGGGAAAGCCCCAGGGGGCTCCAGGGCTGAGTCCACAGCTCTGGGACTTCTAGATGACGTTCCCTGCCCAAGGCCCATGAAAAAGGACCTGCTGGGCCTGGCCCCAGGCCTGCCCACCCAGAGTTGGCAGTCCCTCGAGAACCAGTCAGAACACACTGGGGACACCTGTGCCAGGACCGCCAGTGACACCTGCGCCAGGACCATGGGCAACACCACGTTCTGTACCCACATCCAGGCCCAACCACAGGACAAGGTCCACTCTGCTGCTTGGCCCCCATCAGAACTCCTCCCAAGACGGCCATCTGCTGCCCGAGATGGCCTCCCACAGGGGACCCAGACATGGCTCTCGGGGGCGTGGGAACAAGGGTCCCAGCCCCCCGAATCCCTGCTGGCCGCGGTCCCCTGCCCTCCTCCCAGCAGAGCCTCTCCACGGAGCCTCGTGGGCCAGTCAACATGTCACTCGTTCCACTTCTTGCTCCGGGAGAACACTCCCAAGGGCACCTTGGGCAGCAGCCAGAGGCCACCCCGCCTGTCCCTGCAGCGGGCTCACGCCCCACCCCAGGACAGTGCCACGCCCGGGCAGTCCTCCCCAGGGACTTCACGCGCACAGCCCCAGGCCCCACTCCACGCCGTTTCCCGTACTGTGAAGCCAGCAGAGATGCGGTCCAGCCTTCCCTGGACAAGATCCATGGAGCATGAGCGCACTCGGGCAGGCACTGCGGTGCAGCAGGACAGGCTGTGGCCTCCTACCCTGGAGTGCCTGGTTCAAGTTCCGTCTACTCCACGCTTCTGGTCCGCCTCCTGGCTCACGTACCCGGGAGGCAGCAGACAATGGCCAAAATGTCCCCCCATGCGTCCCGACACGAGAAGCCCAAATGGAGTTCCTGGTTGCTCGCTTCAAACGCCCAGCCCGGGCTGCTGCAGACACGTGCGGAGGGAACCAGAGAATGGAAGAGGGCTCTCTCCCTCTCTACTGCTTTAAAAAAAGACTACATGTATCTGGAAAGCAGAGTGAAGACAGCGGGAAGCCGGGCTCTCGCCCCTGCTGGCTCACTCCCCACGTGGCCAAACTGGCGGGGGCTGGGCCAGGCTGAAGCCAGGAGCTTCTTCCAGGTCACTCACACGGGGGCAGGGCTCGCCCTGGTCCATCCTTCACTGCTTCCCCAGGTCCATGAGCAGGGAGCCGGATGGGAAATGGAGCAGCCAGGATACAAACTGCCGCCAGGGCCCGGTGACGTGGCCGAGTGGCTAAGGTCCTCACCTTGAACACGCCGGGATCCCATATGGACGCTGGCTCTAATCCCAGCAGCTCCGCTTCCCATCCAGCTCCCTGCTTGTGGCCTGGGAAAGCAGTGGAGGACGGCTCAATGCTTTGGGACCCCTGCACCCACGTGGGAGACCCGGAAGAAGTTCCTGGTTCCTGGCTGCGGATCGGCATAGCATCGGCCGTTGCACTCACTTGGGGAGTGAGTCATGGGACGGAAGATCTTCCCCTCTGTCTCTCCTCTCTGTATATCTGACTTTGTAATAAAAATAAACAAAATCTTTAAAAAAGCGAAACAAACAAAAAAAACTGTCACCAGTATGGGATTCTGGTGGATGCAAGGCAAGGATTTAAGCACTAGGCTATTGCACTGGGCCCCAGATATTTTAATTTATTTATTTTTGTTTATTTGAAAGTATAACAAAGAGGAGAAAAGAGACAGCGAGATATCTCCTCTATTCTCTGTGGGGCCCAGCCAAGCCGATGCCAGGGGCCCGGGGCAGTCTCCTCCAGTGTGGCCCCGAGCACCACAGCGGTCACATGCTGCCTTGCAAGTCCATCAGCAGGCAGCTGCAGCAGGATCCCGGAGCCCAGGTGCCCCAGCGCGGACCTAGTGTCCTGGGGGCCGGCGGAGCCCCCCGCACCACAACACCTGCCCCCTCCCCCATGAGGATTTCAACCGCAAAACCCATCAATTCTCTGCTTCACCGGGAACCTGGGGCCAAGGTCACAGGGGTCAGTTCCACCAGCCCAACTGTGCAGCACAGCATCTCAGCCTGAGTCACCACAGCCTATGTGATACCAGCTGCCACCAGCAGCACCCGCACTGGACGCTGACCCAGCACTGCCTCTGACCCAGCACAGCTGCCACCAGCACCACTTGCACTGGACGCTGACCCAGCACAGCTGCCACCAGCACCACCTGCACTGGACACCCCCTGCCCCATCTGACCCAGCACACACCACATACATGAACCAGACACCCCCTCTGCCCCGTGTGACCCAGCACACACCATACAAGGACCCCCTCTGCCCGTGTCCATTTCCCAGCAAGGACTGCACATGCCCACATGGAGTCCATCCACTGGCCAGTGTCCCGCAGGTGAGTGGGACATGCCTACGGCGTAGGGACGTAGCTATACGCCTCCTTCACTGTGTGCGGCTGCTTCATTCCCAAGTTCCACGCAGGGCATCGTGCAGCCCACGTGCAGGGAAGGCCCAGGGCCAGGATCATGTCCCATCCCCTAGCCACAACCTCACATCGAGCTCCACGCGCCCCCAGGAACTCACCCTGGCCCTGGGCCTGAGCCTCCTGCTGCCCGCCCACCTCATCCCCAGATGGCCATGTGGTCCTCCTGAGACATGTGGCAAGCTACACCCTGTGTGTCTACACAAGAGGCTGGCTCCCCAGCACTCGCCTCCCCTTGCAGGAGGCCCAAGCCACCTCCACTCCTACCGTCCACAGCCCCAAACTGCGTGCTGGCCCGTGCCTATGGGGCCCAGGGCTTCACAGTGGCCCCTCCTGTGCCAGACCCCGGTCTGGGGATTCCCTGTCCCCGGCAGCCCCACCTCACAGACAGCTCCCATCAGCCAGGCCCCAGCACCAGCCCTGGCCTCCCTTCTCTCCTCTGCACGCTCCCACTGAGCAGATGGCCTGGGGTGGGGAGTGGTACCCAGACAGCGCTGGGCACCCTGCAGAGGAGAGGAACCCAGCAGATAAAGGTGTGAAGGCAGGGCCCTCCCGTGCGCTTCCCAGGACTACGGGCGTGGTGGCAGAAGGCAGGGTCCTCGCAGCACAGTGCGGCCCAGCAGGCCGAGGCCCATGCCTCCGGGCCCAGCAGACAGGGCGGGGCCGTGGCTCTGCCCGACGGGAGCACACCGTTGGGCACAAGGCCACGGGGCCAAGCGCAGAGGCCATCATTAGCAGATCCCGTCAGAGGACGTCCCCCCACCCCACACTGGGCTGCTGGTGCCAGGACACCGCACACTTCCGGGTCCTCCCTGAAACGCACATCGTGCGCGCCGTGGGAAAGGGCCAGAGTGGCAAGAAGGGAAACAGGGCAAGCACCAGCCCCAGGCCGGCAGAGCCGCAGGGACAGCTCACACCCGCCCCTCCTGTCCACTGTGCCTGGGCAATGCTGGCCAACAGAGTCCCTGGGCCTCGGCCCCAAGTCCTCCTCTGCACCAGCGTCGACCCCATCAGGGTCCCCAGCCACCACACACCAGTGCCTACATCCGTAGGGGTCTGGGTCTAGTTTGGCTCCTGGAACCACAGCTCCGGGCGAGGGACAAGAACAGGCCACAGGACGCCACCAAGCAGCTGCCTGGCAGGAAACAGGGACACCCATGCAGCCTGTGCCCCCAGTCCCTCCAGAAGGCAGAGACCCCAGGAGCAGCCCCTGGTTGCAGCTACGCTGCACGAGGGCAACACCACCGCACAGGGCCTGACTCATGCTGCCTGACTCATGCTGCCAGACCGCTCACCCCAGCAGAAACCGACTCAGACCTGTGGCCGGCAACACGGGTCAGGAAGCTCACTGTTGACCCCAGGCGGGGGCTGTGAGCACCTGCCGTGTCCCTGGAGGCTCAGCAGGCAGGAGCGTTCACACCCTGTCTGCTGGACTTGTCAGGATACAGCCAAGGTGAGGGAAGGAACGCTACACAGCGAACTGGCACCCCGCTGCCTGGCACAGCCCCCAGCCCGCACACAGCCTGGGTGGTTCCTGGGACCACCCTGCTGGGCAGGCCACGTGCATGCATTGCTAACAGTCCACTTTACAGGAATCGCGGAACCAGGGCCCTGGGCTGAGGCCAAAGGTAAAGGCAGCCCAGCCCACAGGGCCTGTCCTCCCCAGGGCCTCCGGCACCCTTCCTGAGCACCCTTTGCAAAACCAAGGCCAAAGAAACCATTGTGTGAGAGCAACAGCTTAACCTGCTCCAACAGGCCACACACTGTGTTGTAAGCAAAGCACACCCCTGCTCCGGCACGCACTGTCCCACAGGGATCCTAGCTACGGGGGCAGGACCACTGTCCCACAGGGATCCTGGCTACGGGGGCAGGACCACTGTCCTACGGGGATCCTGGCTACGGGGGCAGGACCACTGTCCTACGGGGATCCTGGCTACAGGGGGACCACTGTCCCACAGGGATCCTGGCTACAGGGGGACCACTGTCCCACAGGGATCCTGGCTACGGGGGCAAGACCACTGTCCTACGGGGATCCTGGCTACGGGGGCAGGACTGCTGTCCTACGGGGATCCTGGCTACAGGGGCAGGACCACTGTCCTACGGGGATCCTGGCTACGGGGGCAAGACCACTGTCCTACGGGGATCCTAGCTACGGGGGCAAGACCACTGTCCTACGGGGATCCTGGCTACAGGGGGACCACTGTCCCACAGGGATCCTAGCTACGGGGGCAAGACCACTGTCCTACGGGGATCCTGGCTACGGGGGCAGGACTGCTGTCCCACAGGGATCCTGGCTACGGGGGCAGGACCACTGTCCCACAGGGATCCTAGCTACAGGGACAAGACCACTGTCCTACGGGGATCCTGGCTACGGGGGCAGGACCGCTGTCCCACAGGGATCCTGGCTACGGGGGCAGGACCACTGTCCCACAGGGATCCTAGCTACAGGGACAAGACCACTGTCCTACGGGGATCCTGGCTACGGGGGCAGGACCGCTGTCCCACAGGGATCCTAGCTACGGGGGCAGGACCACTGTCCTACGGGGGCAGGACTGCTGTCCCATAGGGATCCTGGCCATGGGGGGCCCCGCTGTCCTGCCGGGATCCTGGCTACAGTGGGAGCAGGGAGCAGGCGCATCCTATTGGCACCGCTACCATACATCCAGCGCAGAGTGGCCTGTGAAGCCACTGGCACCTGAGTCCAGGCAATGCCATGCCCACGAGCAGCCCGCTCCAGGGGTGGGCACCGTTGCATCCTGTCTCTTGTGTGTTTCCAGGGGCCAGAGCTGCCCACACAGCTGGGACTTGCCCTGCAGGGGCTGGGGAAGGGAGGAATTGTCTAGTGCCCAAACAGACACACCCCAAGAGGCACATGGTTTGCACCCAGCACAGGCCCTGCACAGGAAATGCTCCATTGTACCACCCATCCAAACCCACAGCCAGCATTCAGTGCCCACTCACCCCTCACTCAATCCAGGCTGACTGAGGAAAGCTCACAGGGGCCACGGAAGGTGCTGACTTGACCTCAGGATGGAGGTCAGCGTTACAGCACAGTGCAGCAAGCCTCCACCTGGGACGCCAACATCCCACAAGAGCGCTGGTTCAAGTCCTAGCAGCTCCACTTCCAGTCCACCTCTCTGCTAATACACGTGACAGACACAATGAGACCTGGACGGATGTCACACTCCTCCGCCTGGCCTGGCCTGGCCCTGGGGCACGGGCTGTCCCAGAGGGGGCCTTTGCTCCCAAGAGCCCCCACCACGCACCTACCTCCTTCAACCCTCTCACACCCGTGTGTCCCAGGGCCAGCCACGGGCCCTCCCCCACCCTCTCACCAGGCTCCGGGACAGAGGTCCTGGTGAGAGCAGGGCGGGAGGCAGGGAGGGGCAGGGCACAGCAGTCCGGGAAAAGGTGAGACACACCAGAAAAGCCAGCTGGGTGTTTCTGTTTCAGTGGTAACTGGGGAGTCGCCCACAATTATCAGCACAGCTTCAGGGAAATGACCTATAGCGCAGTCAGAGCCACATGGCACTTCCCAGGCTGCACACGGGGCTGGGGCCGAAGCCAGGGCCCTCCCAGGCCCGGCCGAGCAGCGGGCAGAGCAGCTGTCCAGCTGTGCCGTGTGGGCTCCAGTCCGCCATGCTGCTACACCCAGAAGTAACAATGCCAATCTGAAAAGCCTTCACCCACACCCCTGCCCCTGGCTGGCCTGGAGAGGCTGGCAGGCGACCAGTTCAGCCCAGGACATGCCAGGACAATACCTACAACACAATGGGACTCAGCACACATTAAACATGGATGCTGCGCCCTCACCCCGCCCCCCCCCAGACACCCACGCAGCAATATACCATGGGGTGCAGGGGCTGGGTTCCCAAAACTCCAGGGCTGACTCAGCCCCCCCAAGAACTAGACGCAGTGAACCAGGCCAACCTGCTGCTGGCAGGGGGAACAGAGGAGCACAAGCTGGGCACCGACGACCTCAAAAGGCACGTTGGCACAGCTGGAGACAGCCATGAGGAACACCCGTGGGCCACAAAGGAGTGCCTGCTTCCAACCCAGCTACCCGCTGACAAGCCTGGGGCGCTTGGGCCTCCGCCCAGCAGGCCTGGACGGAGCTCCGTGCTGGAGCTTGGACCAGCCTGGCTACTGCGGTCAACTGGGCAGCAGACCAGCACACACCAGACCCTGCAGTGTCATGTCTGAGAACACACGCGTGCTGGGCCACTCTGACCCTTCCCTGCCTGGGAAGGTAGGCCGTGACTTCAGCATCCACACGCCCCAAGACTGGCACCCTGGCACAGCCAGCAGCTAGCTACAAGGCTGCTGGCAGAGGCACCCATAGCCACACATCCCACGGGGCTAGTCCGCACACATGGGCCAATCACAGCAAACACGCAGGGCAGGGCTGTACGCCGACCGCCAGGGAGACAGCTCCCTGTGCTCGGGGACAGACACAGCGTGAGGAGAGGGTGTGGACCCAGGAGGCGCCTCGGAGTCCTGCCTGCTCCCCAATAGGCAGGAACCCTGTGACGGAGACGACACAGAACCACCACGCTTCCCTGCAGTGAACGGGCGGCAGCACCAGGAAGGCAGGTACGCGTCAGGTGTAAAAAGGAGATTTCACCGGAAGAGCTCAGCACTCAGACGGGGGAGAGCTGTAGGCCAGGACCATGGAAAGGCGCCCCACGGTGCCCACCGGGGGACAGCACCAGCCAGCAGGACACCCCCACTGCCCGAGATGGGAGCGCAGTGCCCCGCCCTGTGCCGGGCAGTCCTCTGGCCAGCGGTCACACACCTTTGGCATGGAACGTCCAGCCCCTGCGCCGGTACTCTTGCAGCCGGACCCGCGCCTGCTGCCCGAGGCTGCACACCTCGCTGTAGAACTGCCGCTCGATGTGCACGTAAGCCGCCGGGATGGCCCCCGCGACGCCCTTGGCTCCGAAGAAGCCATTCACCTCCGGGGAGGCCAGCAGGATCTGGTACTCGGCCCGTGTGCCCAGGACCAGGTCCATGTAGGCCTGCGTCAGGTTGAAGTAGCCCGTAGTGAGGTAAACGCGGGAGCCCCGTTCGGCCTCGGTCAGCAGCGTCTCCGTGACGGTCTCGTCGATCTGAATCCCAAACGGCTTCATCTGGACCAAAGGGTAGATCCAGGTGTCGGGGGCCGGGCAGCGGTCGCCAGCGGCTGCCGTGTCCTGCCGGGGCGACAGCGGGTCGCGGTGGAAGGTCTGTGCGTGCAGCTGCTGCTGGCGGGCCCGGGCAGAGTGCAGCACGCTCATGACCCGCTGGTTGGCCGCCTTGCAGTACGCAGCCCGGTCACCTACAGGGAAGACAGGGACACCGTGAGCCACGGCACGCCCGTCCGCCGGAGGCCCTGTCCACAGGAGCCCACGCACAAGCAGAGGAGGCATGACACAAAGCTCAAAACAAGGGTGGACACGGTGGCTCAACTGGCTAACCCTCCACCTCCAAGCACCAGTATCCCATATGGACACTAGCTCAAATCCCGGCTGCTCCACTTCCCACCCAGCTCTCTGCTTACGGCCCGAGAAGGCAGCAGAGGACGGCCCAAAGCCTCCAGCATGAGATCTGGAAGAAGCTCCTGGCTCCTGGCTTGGATAGGCTCCGCTCCTGTCACTGAGGCCACTGGGGAGCGAACCAGCGAATGGATGCTATGCCTCTCTTCTCTGTAATATATGCCTTTCCAACAAAAACAAATTTTTTTCAAAGATTTATTTATTTTTATTGAAAAGGCAGATATCCAGAGAGGAGGAGAGACAAAGAGGAAGATCTTCCATCCGAATGATTCACTCCCCAAGTGAACGCAACTGCCAGTGCTGCGCCAACCCGAAGCCAGGAGCCAGGAACTTCCTTCGGGTCTCCCACATGAGTGCAGGGTCTCAAGGATTTGGGCTGTCCTCCACTGCTTTCCCAGGGCACAAGCAGGGAGCTGGATGGGAGGCAAGGCCACCGGGATTAGGACCCGCACTCATATGGGGTCCCAATATATACAAGGTGAGGATTTTAGCCGCTAAGCCATTGCGCCGGGCCCCAAAATTTTTTTAAAAACTCAAAAGTAGGTACCCAGCACAGCAGCCTAGATGAGAAGGAAAAACCATGACTATTCAGGAACTTATGTGATAAGAAGCAAAAAAAGAGTCCCACCCATCCTTTACTGATGAGATTAAACTGCACCCAGTCCTTGCCTTGCATGAGCCAGGATCCCATGTGGGCGCTGGTTCTATTCCCAGCAGCCCCGCTTCCCATTCAACTCCCCACCTGTGGCCTGGGAAGGCAGCTGATGTTGGTCCAGTTTTGGGACCCTGCACCCGCACCTGGGCTCTTAGCTTTGGACTGGCACAGCACCAGCCGTTGTAGCCGCTTGGGGAGTACATCAATGGATGGAGGATCTTCCTCTCTGTCTCTCCACCTCTGTCTATCTGTCTTTCTAATAAAAATAAAATAAGTATTTAGTTTTAAAAAAAGGCTCCAAAGCAGGCACCATGGTGTTACAGGACCATACACACTCTGCGGTCAGCTGGAGCTGCCGTACGGCCAGGACGGTGTGAAGGGCTATGTTAAACCTCAAGGAGCAGCGTTCTTCAAACACAGACATGTGTGACACCAACAGTGAGTGAGGGGTCAGCAGGGCACGTGCCAGCTGCAAGCCCCTCGGAGCTGGCTGCACCACCTCTACTCCCGCTGCCTGCTAGCAGCCCAGGGCAGAGCCAAAGACAGCCCAAGTGCTTGAGCCCCACACTTCCAGTGGGGGACCCAGAAAACACTCCTGGCTCCTGAGCTCAGTCTTATCCAGCCTGGGCAGCTGGGGCCATCTGGGAGTGAACCAGCGCATGGAAAACTTCTCTCTGCCTTTCAACTAAATGAATAATGCTTAATTTAAAACAGAGAGATCAAGCATATAGCACAATATCACAGCCAAAGGAGGGGCTCAGCCACAGCTGGAGGGGCAGGGCAAGGCCGGGAGAGGGACCACAGAGAGGCCATTCAGATTTACTCCAAGGAATGACACCGTGCAGCAGACTGCACATTCAAGGGCTGACCATTTTATTTAATTCAAGGGGCAACAGCAGGTCTCTGTCCAGGCTGGCTGCCAGTGACAGCAAGGAGGGAGCAGCAGCAGAGGCAGGTGGCCTGGCCCCACATGGCAGCCCCCAAGAAGCTCTCAGTACCACGTCCTCCCTCGGCCCTATGTGGAAGCCCCCAAAAGCCCTGGGCACCTGCCGCCCCACCCCTGGCCTGAGCATGGTCCACTGCTCTGTTCATGCTGCCCACTGACCGAGCCCACAATCACGTTCTTGGCGGGCCAGATGCTTCCTATTTCACTTTAGTCTTTATGAATAAAAAGGAAAAACTGTGACTATGCAAGTACTTATGTAAGAAGCAAAAAAAAAAAAAGAGTTCCACCCCCATCATTTCCCGATGAAAGCAGACGCCGCCAGCACTAACTGCTCATGCTGGCAGCACACAGCAAGCTGCACCAGGGCCTCCGGCTGACACTGCAGCCTCAGCAGCCCTCAGGGACCACAGCTGGCCAGGACAGAGGACACAGGACACACAGCACCCATGAGGGTGAGGCCCGCTTCTTCCGCACGAGCAGAGCTCGGAGTGCACCAAGCCCATTCCCCTGGGCGCCCCAGGAGGCTGCTTCCCATCAGGGCCACACACCCCATGCCAGCCTTCTCCCACCGGCCCTGCCCCCCACCTGTCCTGGGCCTGGCCCGCCCACTGCGAGGGCCCTACCTTTGTAGGGGTGCACCATGCCATCCACCACCTGCACCGTGTTGTCCCCCTGCAGCTGCAGGGACACGTCCCCCACAGCGTCCACCAGCTCCGTGAAGAAGTCGGCGATCTCCGCACAGTCCTGCAGGAGCACGTAGCGGTCCTGGCGGTTGGTGAAGTAGGAGTCGCTCAGGTTTGCACTACAGGAAGAAGCAGGTGCGGACTCAGGCCAGGGCATGCAGGGCCGCAGCCTGGCGACCGGGCTCTCGGGGCAACTGGCCAGGAGATAACCAGCTCAGAACGCCACGAGAGCTGCCAGCAGCAATGGCCGAGGGGAGGAGACGGGGCAGAAAGGGTACTAGGGTGGCACAGAACACTGAGCCACGAGTCCCTCCCTTCAGCCTGGGCACATCCTAGGGGCAGCAGGACCCGGACCTCCCTCGGCTCCCGCATGGGATGTCCTGTGCTGTGTCCTCACCCCCCACGGCACGGCCTCCCTGCTGGGGGCCGAGGGCATGGCCGCTGGCGCCAGGGGCCGCTCACCCGCTCAGGATGACGCTATTGTCGAACAGGTAGACCTTGATGTGCTGCAGGCCAATGGTCTCGTTGAAGCGCTCGGGCATAAAGAGCCGCAGCAGACCACGGAGGTTTGGTGTGTGGAAGAGGGAGACGCGGACCTGTTCTGGAAACTTCTGCAAGAGTGGGAGCAGCATCGTGCGAGAGTTCTTCCTGCCTGGAAGCGTAGGAAGAGAGGACACGGGGAGCGGTTCGCACCGGGACAGACGCTTGCTCGCAGCAGGGGATCGTCTGAATGGGCACTGTCCGTCCGTCAGACACACCACCCGGCGGCGTCCAGCCAGGGTCCCCGGGCACCTCTGCATCTCGGAGCAGCCAGAGAGCTCTGGGGGGTAGGCAGCTGCTCCTGTCGCCACACCACAGTGCCCGGCCCTGCTGCCCGCGGCCCTCACTGCCTCCTGGCTCTCGGCTTGGCCGTGGGCCCCACAGGCCGTTCGGGAGCTGTGGCCTGACTCTCAGGGAAGAGAGGTTCTCTCCCAAAGGCCAAGGGGCCATGGGGACACGGCCACAGCCGCCAGGCCGGGGAAAAGAAGGGCCTCAGGGGGCAGGCCAGGACCCTGACCCAGCCTGCCCAGGCCGTCGGTCCGAGGGGGCAACCGTTCTCTTTCGGCCTCCTCCTATGCAAACCCAGCCCGTAACTCCACCCCTGTTCTCTGCCACAGGCTCCATGTGCAGGCAAGCCAGCAGTTCGCCACCTGGGCAAAGTCATGCCCTTCAATAAACCCAGTGTGGCTGGGGAACAGAGAACTGTTTCTGTGAGCTGGTCAGGCCACCTGCCACAGCAGCAGCCCCGGTGGGCACGCCCAGCACTTGGAGGCCAGCCTAAGGGGTCTTCACACGTCTTGGCCTCAGGCAGAGGCCCAGGCCCGGGCCGGGCAGAGGCGGGGAGCCAACTGCACCTCACACCCCTTCACGGAGGCCCTGAGAGGAAGAGGGGCAGGTGGCAGAGACCCACCTCTCGAGCCACGCGTGAAGTCCAGAAGGATGGAGACCTTGAGATCCGAAGGAGACTTGGTCTGGAGAGATTCTTCCAAGGTGCCCTCCAAGCAATCCACCTGACAAGGAGGAACCCACACACCGAGTGAGACCCCGGCAAAGCCTGCGGGCCTGCAGACACACGCCAACACGGCCCATGTGAGACCCTGGCAAAGCCTGCGGGCCTGCAGACACACGCCAACACGGGCCCATGTGAGACCCCGGCAAAGCCTGTGGGCCTGCAGACACACGCCAACACGGGCCCATGTGAGACCCCGGCAAAGCCTGCGGGCCTGCAGACACACGCCAACACGGGCCCATGTGAGACCCCGGCAAAGCCTGTGGGCCTGCAGACACACGCCAACACGGGCCCAGGCGTGCTCTCTGAACCCACATACATGCACAGTGCCTGGAAGCCAGTCCTGCCAACCTCCCCACTGGGCACTATCCAGCCCAGCCTCTGGGCTAAAGGGGACCCCAGTGCCCACCTTACTCGTCTGCTCAAATCCGTCACTCTATGCTCACAGTGCTGCACAGAACACGCCCACACCACTCAGAGGCAGGAGGTGGGGGACAGAGCAGTGACCCACACTGCCACACACTCCCAACACCCACAGGGCTGCCCAGCTCCTCACAGCGACCCTGGATAGGAACAACACTTACTGGTGCCCGAGTCCTCCCCCAGGCCAGGGTGAGCAGCCAGGAGGCCCTGCTCTGCACACTCAGCCCAGCCGAGCGTCAAGGTCTCCATGCACCCACAGGGCAGGCCCAGCACCATGGCACCTCCCCCCGACTGCCCTGCTGGAAGTGGCAAGTGTGGCAGTGACACAGCCAGTCTAGGTCAAGCAGAAACAGTGTGGGCCTGGCCTCTGTCACCAACCCTGGCAAACCCAGCTGGTGCCCATCTGCACGCCAGCACTTGTCTAGCACAAGATCAGTAAACCGTGGCCGGGAAGGGCCGATCGGTGAGCCTGTGGGCTCTGGCAGCCAGATGGCCTGTCCCAACTACTCACTCAGCTCTAACGTGCAAGCAGCCATGGCACAGACACACTGATGAATGAACATGGCTACGTTCCAATAAAACTTTATTTATGGACACAGAAATCTGAACTTCCCATACTTTACACAAACCACAAAATGTTCTTTTGTTTTTTTCCAATCACTTGAAAATATGAAAGCCATTCTTACTTAGCTTGCAAGCCATCCACAACCTGGCAGCAGGCCACACCTGGCCTGTGGCCACTTGACCAAACCCTGGCAGATAGAGCAGTCCAGAGGCCCAGCACCAGGGGAGGAAGCCCCCAGCTCTCACCGTGCCTGTGCCTCCACGCCCCACCTCCGGGGTGCCCAGGCCTCCACGCCCCACCTCCGGGGTGCCTGTGCCTCCATGCCCCACCTCTGGGGTGCCCAGGCCTCCACGCCCCACCTCCGGGGTGCCTGTGCCTCCATGCCCCACCTCTGGGGTGCCCAGGCCTCCACACCCTATCTCCAGGGTGCCCAGGCCTCTACGCCCCACCTCCGGGGTGCCCGGGCCTCCACGCCCCACCTCCGAGGCGCCCGGGCCTCCACGCCCCACCTCCGGGGCACCCGGGCCTCCACGCCCCACCTCCAGGGTGCCTGGGCCTCCACGCCCCACCTCTGGGGTGCCCAGGCCTCCACACCCTATCTCCAGGGTGCCCAGGCCTCTACGCCCCACCTCCGGGGTGCCCAGGCCTCCACGCCCCACCTCTGGGGTGCCCAGGCCTCCACGCCCCACCTCCGAGGCGCCCGGGCCTCCACGCCCCACCTCCGGGGCACCCGGGCCTCCACGCCCCCCACCTCCTGGGCAAGGACCACACAAGCAGGCTGTGAGGCCGAGGCCAGGAAGGCAGGCCCAGCCCGCCTGACACCCAGCAGGAGGGATGCTGCGAGGCTGGCTCTCTACCGCACTCATGATCACCCGGGATCTTACCAGCTCCTGCTCCAAGGGGCCTGTCCCCAGGTAGAGGGACGCCATCACGACCCGTCTCCTCGCAGCCTTTATCTGCCCCTGGGAGGAGAAACAACACAGAACTCACACTCCCCTTCTGACAGCTCCCCAAGAAACTACAATCCTGCACCCCACCCCACACGCTGACACCCCATGTCGTCACCAATCACTACAGGCTCCCTTGGGAGAGGGGAGAGCGGGCTTCAGTGACAGACAGCATGTGTCACGGCAGAGGAAGCCACCTTTCTTAGGTAAGCACCAGTTCAAGCCCGGCTGCTACACTTCCAACCCAACTCCTTGCTAACACTCCTGCGAAGGCACAAGTGGAAGGCCCCAGTGCCCAAGTCCCTGCCAACCACACAGGAGACTACAAGGAGGACCCGGCTCCAGCCTCAGCCAGCCTCGGCCAGCCTTAATTCCAGCTCCAACGCTGGCCAGCCCCAACCCCAGCTCCCCCAGCCCCAGCTCCCCCAGCCTCGGCCAGCCCCAGCTCCCCCAGCCTCGGCCAGCCCCAGCTCCCCCAGCCTCGGCCAGCCCCAGCTCCCCCAGCCTCGGCCAGCCTCAGCCAGTCCCAGCTCCAGCCTCAACCCCAGCCCTATCCTTGGCCAACCCCAGCCCCAGCTTCGACCAGCCCCCGCTCCCAGCCCAGCCACTGTGGCCATGTGAGGAGTGAACCAGCACGGGAAGATCTCTCTTGTAAAGCATCTTGAAAGACAGGCGTCACTTGCAGCGCCCACAGCTGTGTCCAAGTGCTAAGCTCTGAGTGCCAGCGCTGCTTTTTCTTTAAGACCTGTTTATTTACATGAAACACAGAGCCACAGAGAGATCCCACCCACTGGCTCTCTAAGTGGCATCACAGCCAGGGCGGGCCAGGCTGCCGTCTGGGTCTCCCATGTCCGTCTCCCACTGCCCGCCTAGGCACACGAGCAGGGAGCAGCCAGGGCGGGCCAGGCTGCCGTCTGGGTCTCCCATGTCCGTCTCCCACTGCCCGCCTAGGCACACGAGCAGGGAGCAGGGCTGGACGTGCGGCAGCCCAAGCAGCAGGTCAGTCCTGTGTGCCACAGTTACCACCCCATCTGTACTTCTTCTTCTTTTTTTGGAATGGCAGATTTACAAAGAGAGACAGAGAAAGAGCTTCCATCTGCTGGTCCACTCATGTGGCCACAACAACTGGAGCTGAGCCTATCTGAAGCCAGGAGCCAGGAGCCTCTTCTGGGTCTCCCACATGGATGCAGGGTCCCAAGGCTTTGGGCCGTCCTCCACTGCTTTCCCAGGCCACAGGCAGGAAGCTGGATGGGAAGTGGAACAATCAGGACATGAATACACACCCATATGGGATCCCAACTCCTGTAGGTGGAGGCTAGCCTGCTGAGCCACTGTGCCCCAGGGCCTAGCAAGTTGATTTTTAAGCTGATAACTGCGTGTGGTCTGTGTGAATTATATTATAAGCATTCAAAAGGCTCCTGGCAGAAAAAAATACTTCTCACCCCTGAAGTAAACATTCATAATCCTTTCTTTCTTTCTTTCTTTTATAGATACTCATTTATTTTGAAAGAGACAGAGAAATCTCCACCTGCTGGTTTCCTTTCCAAGTGGTCACCAGAGCCAGCGCTGCCCAGGACAAAACCAGGGACTTCTGGGTCTCCCACATGGTGGCAACCCTCTACTGCGGCCCCAGCTACTGGCAGAGCTATACTACAAGAGCAGAACAGGCACCACAGCGGTGCTTGGTGTCCGACAGCAGCTTTCCCGGCCACCACTTAGAGCCCGGATTTAAAAGACTCAGCTTGCCTGCAGGGTTGCTGCGTCCAACTGCTGCCTGTGCGAAGTGGAAACCACGCTCACAACTCAGTGTGCGTGGACGCCTGCAGGAACACTGCCCAGGCGCGTCCAGCAGCACAGCTCCTCCCCACCAAGCACCCAGGGCCACCCGTGACAGGTGGCTCCTCACAGCTGTGCCCCGCCCCCTTTTAAAATTATACTTTTGACGATCTTTACAGTTAATTGGGGTAAAAAGGTTCAAGGGCTGCAGGAAAGTGGGTAAGACTATTATTTCCATGTTGTCTCCTTCATGTTTAAAGGGGGGCATTAAGGGAGAAGCCCCACCCAATTTCCCACCCTCCCCAGGTCCCACATGTAGGGTATGCTCCGAGGTTCTTGTTCAAGTGGTTTTGATAGTTCACCAGTTATAAATTGCTGCCAATCTTGCCACTCCAAGCACTATGAGGTCTTTGAAGAATCCACTGATTGACATAGTCCATCATAGAGTCTCCGTTTGCTCTGTATTTCGCTGCCAACATATAGCTGAGATGGTTGATTGACCTGTTCTGTCTTCTCTCTTTTCTTGGTTAGGGTTCTGAGTCCAGCATTTTGATTGGCAAGATCTCCAAAAAAACTTTGTCTGAGGTGTTCTCCGACCAGATTCTTGAATGTACTAGCAGGTACAGGGCCCAGCTCAGTCTATTGCCCCATCAGCTGGTGGCTGCGATCGCTAGGTTGGTTCTGTTTTCAGCCCCGACTTCCACTGGAACCAATGGGTGTTGCAGTCCAGCCTGGTGCTGCCCAGCACATTCTTGGCCCTCGCTTAAAGAAGAAGGAGCTGCAGCCTAGTTGGAGCGACCCACAATAACCCCCACCAGGGCCGCCCCCTACCCTGGTTTGCCAGTATGTGTAGCAGTAATCCAGTCTGTCCCACACTCCATTCCACCCCTGCCCCTGTCCTGGCTTTCGTGCCCTCCGGTAGAAGTGGTAACCCAAGAGGGATGAGCCCACTATTTCTTCCCCGGCCTCTCCCACTCCCGGATTATGCGCTCTCCAGGTAGTTCTGTGGTTTGACTTGCACTAGCCCCCAGTACCACCCACTTCAATTTTGTTTGCACCAGTAGGAATAATCAGCTCAGCCCGGCTTTTCCCTGATCTAGTCCACATGAGGCTACAGGTGTTGTAGCCCTGCTTAGTCTGGACTGCCCCCATCCCAGCTCATGCTCTCCAGCAGGAGTAGCTGTCCAGCAAAGGAACCACCCCTTATCCCCCTGCGGCTCCGCCCCCTCCCTTCCAGGTTCTTACACATGCTGGTTGGGTGCTGCGGTCACTTCTGGCACAGGCAACCTCACCTTGGCACTCTGTATTGTGCACTAGTTTTTGTTGTGACCGAACTCGGCTTGACCCACGCTGTTCTGGTGCCTGGATTTGCCAGTGGATGATGTGAACAGATTCAGCCTGGTCTGCCCCCAACCGATGCCAATTGTATGCCAGTAGGTAACTTTCCATGGCCTGTTTTGGGCTGTTTCCTATCATGTTTCTTGCGCTTACCTGCCGGGTCTGTGTCCTGCCAGAGCAGTTGCCCAGGCTCCTCCATCAGAACCTCTCCCAATGCCAGGTTTCACGCTTACCAGTGGGTCCATGAGCCAGCCCTACTCAGTTCACCTGCTGTCTTAGCAGGAACAGTAACTTTTCCTGACTGGCCTTCAACCCAAATTGGTCCTGGCTGTTGGATGTTTCAGCCCAGCCATGGCTCGTCCATACCCACATATGGCTCACACATGGCTCAGTAGGGGTTGAGACCTTGCCTAGTCCATCCCACATCTGCCCTGGTCACCTTGCCTAGTCCATCCCACATCTGCCCTGGTCCTCCAGAACACCAGAGGGTGTTGGAGTCTGGTCCGGCTCAGTGTATCCAGTCCCAGTCCACATTTGTGCCAAGGGAGACTACAACCGTTTCCCGTTCAGAACGCATCCCCCGTTCCAGCCCACACGCTCCTTGGTGGGAACCTCAACCCAGCTAGGGTTGTCCCCTTAGCTCCCCAACCGGGCCTGTTCCCAGCCATAGATCACATGCATGCCAGTGGTTGCTCTGGCTCAGCTTGGCTCAGCCCCTCACCTGTCCCGACCTCTGCCTTAGACAGTGTGGCTTAGTGTCCCTGACTCACGCAGACCAATAGGTACAAGAGCCTAGCTCGGCATGACCTGTGCTCCCTCCTGGTCTCTAGCTATGCTTGTGGGCTAAGGTTTGCTCAGTCCTGCCCGGACCACCCTGTTCCATTACCAACTGACACATTAGCCAGCTGTTGGAGCTACTTTGCCCAGCTTGTCCGACCCCCAGGTCTGGACCACATGTTCACCAGTGGGAGCTATTACTTGCCAGGGGAGTTTCCCAAGTTCCTCCACTTGATCCACTCCCATCTACAGTTCTCATACATGCCACTGGGTTTGGGCCAGTGCCCGGCGCAGTCTGGCCTTCCATTTGGCCTTGTATGAGCTGGTGAACGTTGCAGCCTGGCCCACCCCACACCCTATTCAGGATGCACATTTGGGTGCTGCTGCCCTGACCAGTCCAGACTGTTGGTTACCTGTGATTGATGGCAGGCTCCTTGGTCACACCTAGCTTAATCCATCACCACCCCATCTCTTGAGCTAACCAGTGGGGCTAGAATTTGCACAGGGTTTGGCCCACACATCCCTCACAGAATCTGCACCCGGTTATGGTTCTTGAGTGCTAGTTAATCTACTGGCCCTGCTTAATGTGACCCTTCTCCTGATCCATCATCATGTCAGGTAACAGGATATGATTCTGCAGGACAAGCCCCAAGCCATAGCTTCTGCATGGACTGGTATTTGGTGGTTAGCACTGTTCAGTGATTACAAGTTTTCAAAGAAAGAGTTACTGTCGTTCGGTATCTTTACGATTCCTTCACGTCCTAGAAGCACAGTGGGTTCAACCTGGATCTACCTAAGCAGCGATTCAAAGAACCAAAACCCTAGAGCTCCCTTTGGCCAGCAGTGCACCAAATGGGCACTGGCCGCCCGGGGACAGCTCACCACGTGCACATGGTGGCTGTCATCTGGGATCCAGGCACGAGACGCACCGTCCTGAGACCCACCAGCAGCCAGGAGGCTGCTGGAAGTTTTAGCTCCCCACATCTGTAAACTGCCGCTGTGCACAACAGGGTGACAGGTGGCTCCTCACAGCTGTACCTCACCCCGTGCACAGCAGGGTGACAGGTGGCACCTCCCACCCACACCTCCCACTCCTGTGCACAGAAACACTGCATCCGAGGAGCACATGGCACCCTGTGCACAGCCAGGACCTCCCCGCCTCAGCCCCAGCCCCAGCCCAAAGCTCCCAGCATCCCAGAAGCAGCCAGCAGAGAATACAGCGTTGCCAAGGTCAGCCCCAGAGGACACACGCCCCAGGAGTAGGGGACACAAGTCATGCCTACTGCCCTATTGTGAGGGGACCCCAGCCCAGCCCACGCGATCCACATGGCAAGATGGGCCTCTTGCCTTGACCAACGTCCAAACACACAAGCGGCAAGGAATTAGGCCCAAGGGGCAACCCCAACCACTCCCCCAGGCTGGCACCCCCGTGGGGAAACGAGGAGAAGGAGCACAGACGAGGTGTGAGGCCACCGAGTCCAAGCACCCGGGCTTTGACACAGGAAGGAACCGCCATGGAAGAGCAAGTGGGCGTACTGGCACAGGCCGGGCAAGGGGAGGACAAGGGGCACGGGCACAAGCCTGTAACGAACCAGACAGAAAGCAGGCCAAGTGCAGCTCCACAGATGAGAGCACCAAGGAGCGCCAATGGGCCGCACACCGAGCAAAGAACGCTCCTCCCCCAGGACGGCCCTCCAGCCCACTCTGCGGCCCAGCCTCGGCCTCTGCCCCTCCCCACTGTGCCTGGGAACTCCGGCTTTATGCTCTTACACATTACTTCACTCCAACCAGCAGCTTAGCTGCCAACTAGACGTAGCAAGCCAACCTGTTAACATGCGGGAAGCTGAGTCCCTAGAAGGACCGGCTGACGGCACCCAGAGCAGGAACGCATGCTTCAGACAGAGCCCATGAGCGACCCACCTCCCCAGGCCTCCAACACCCCTTCACACCCTGCCAGAGGGGCCCACCGCCTTCTCCTGTGCCTACTAGCCTCCAAGGGGCACGAGCTGTGGAGCCAGGGTCGGCGAAGAGGCGTGAGGGCCTCCTTCCTCGCCCATCCTGTGCAAGCCAAGGTTTCGCATACAACAGCAGCTCCCCCACACACCCAAGCATCTAAGGCCGGGCCACATGCTCACGGCTCCTGCCCTCAGCCCCGCTCCCGGAGCCCCCTCACGCCCGAGACACTGAGGTCTGACAGGTGGGCCAGAAGACCACACCAAGCCGAGGGGCCGGGGCCCTACCAGCCTGACCCCCCACTCTGCCTCCAGCTCCCTCACGCTCCACTTGCCTTCATGAGTTCGAAGAACTCGGCAGGGGAAGACAGCACCCGGACGTGGGAGCTGGAGACGCCGAACTCTGGGACCAGGTTCCGGATCCACTGGAACCGGTGCACGCCGTCTGGACACAGGCAGCAAGGTGGGGAGCTGACATGCGGGACCGCCGGGGACAGCAAGGGCGCTAGTAAGAGCCATGGCGACCTAGGCGAGAGCAGAGCAGAGCAGAGGGTTAGGCTCGGCAGCTCCTGCAGAGGCGTCTCCGGTGACGCGAGCGGCTGCTGCAGCTGCCGGCGGTTCCGAGGACGCGCAGAGCCCAGGCCTGCCGGGCCCCGGACAATCACTGAAGGCTTTAGCACTCAAAGGCCTCCGGCTCGGACAACCTGCCCGCTACCTGCCCGGCTGAACCCAGGCTGCAAGCTAACTCCAAACACAGGAACCACTGTCAGAACCAGCACAAGTCGGCTCACAGAAGCCACCGCCGACTCACCATGCTGGTGTGGGGCCATACGCAGGGAGCTGGAGGGACACGTGGGAACTGGCCCCCACTTGGGACGCGGGCCCTTGCAGGCAGAGGATTAGCCAGTGGAGCCATCGTGCTGCTCCCAAGCTGTTACACTGCTTTCTTTTTTTTCTTCACATGGAGATCATTTTACTGTCCTCTTTTCCCCGAAATACACTAAACAGACCCGTAAATAACTTGGTGGCAATATATTCACATTTAATAATTCAATATTGTACAGGCTCTCCTGTGTCTGATTTTCCAGCCAAACAAAGTTCACCAAGGCAGCCGGCCGGGGGGTGTCACAGCCTGGGAAGGGAGTGGGTGACCTTCATGGTGGCTGACACCCAGTTCCCCTTCTTGCCCTTCCCGTTCTTGCCCAGGGCGATGAACATGCCAGGGTAGAAACAGGTGGAGCACCACAGGCGCCGGGCGCTACCAGGGCTGCACAGAACGGAGGGCGGAGCGAGGCACGGCCGGGTGGGGACCCTGCGCAGCGGTGCGTGCGCGGGCGTTAAACTGTTCCTCTCCTAACCCAGCTTCCTGCTAACACACTTGGGAAAGCCCAAGGACCCAGGCCCCTGCCAGTCACACACGTCAGCATGAAGTTCTGGCTCTTTGCTTCAGCTTGGCCCAGCCTTGGCTGCTGTGGCCATTCGGGAAGTGAACTAGCAAAGAGACGCGCTCTCCCCGGCCTTTGGAATAAACAGGGGCCAGCATGTGTCACAACACACTAAACTACCGCCTGCAATGCCACATCCCTTATCGGAGCACCACTTGAAGTCCCCCTGCTAAAGTACCTAGGATGATGGCAGAAGTTGGCCCAAGTGCTTGGGCCCCACGTGGGGGACCTGGAAGAAGCGCCTGGCTCCACATCAGCCCGGCTCTGACCATCATGACCATTTGGGGACAGAGCAGCTGGATGGAAGATCTCTCTGTCTCTCCTTCTCTCTCTGTAACCCTTTCAAATAAAAATAAATCTTAATTCTTTTTTTAAGATTTATTTATTTGTTTATTGGAAAATCAGATATACAGAGAAGAGGAGAGACAGAGAGGAAGATCTTCTGTCCGATGATTCACTCCCCAAGTGAGCGCAACGGCTGATGCTATGCTGATCCAAAGCCAGGAACCAGGAACCTCTTCCGGGTCTCCCACGTGGGTGCAGGGTCCCAAGGCTTTGGGCCGTCCTCCACTGCTTTCCCAGGCCACAAGCAGGGAGCTGGATGGGAAGTGGAGCTGCTGGGATTAGAACCAGCGCCCATATGAGATCCCGGCGTGTTCAAGGTGAGGATTTTAGCCGCTAGGCCACGCCGCCGGGCCCTAAATCTTAATTCTTTTTTAAAAATGAGTAAATATGCATGGCAAGTAATGAAGCTGCTATATGATGAAACTTACAAAGAATTAAAGCAGCCCTGCCTGCAGAAAGGCCAAGAGAGCCCGCAGGAACCAGGCGAGTCTGGTAGAAGCCACCCAGGACCCGCAGGGCCTCCGTCCAAGGAAGAACCCAGAAAAACATGATCTCTTTAAAACTGAGATCGGGAGAGAAAAGCGAAAGAGGTCAGAGAACGGAGACCACGCCAGGAGGTGCCCAGAGGATTCCTCCGCCATCAGACATTTCCCCTTGGCAGAGGGTCACCAGGCCATAATGCCTGCAGGGCCCGGGCTGGGAGGGCCACCCTCCCCTGGCCTGCACACAGTCCACCCACTGCGCCCTGCAGCACTGCAGGCAGCAGCAGGACAAGTCCTCCCGCAGGACCCCCATCGGGACCCCTTGTGTTCACAGAAACCGTGTTCCAGGAAGATGACTTCACTTGCGTGCCTGGTCCTCCCAGGGCTCCGAGGCGTCCACACAGACGCCAGATGGCTCCAGCTGCACTTCCCAGAAAGCCTGCCCATGTGTCACAGCCGACTCAGCGCCAAGGAGACCAGAATCAACAGTGCAGGTGCCGGCCTTCGGGAGCTGGGAAGCAGGACTGGGCTCCGCCTGTGCCCTGGCAGTGACCGCACTCAGGGCCAGCGCTGGCCATTTAACAGATGACTGCTGCCTCGACCTCCCAAACTGTGGGCAGCTCCACTCCTGCCACGCCCCACAAACACCAGCTCAAAACCACACCAGCCCCCAAGGGTCTCCAGACCAGTAATATTCATGAATGAAACCAGCCTTGTGGCAGGAAGCCTTCAGGAGCATCTGCCCCCTCCCGCTTCAGACCATACAGGAAGGGGGGGGCACAGGGCCAGTGCCAGCCTCAGGTCAGGCCTTGGAGCATCTACGCCACAGGGGAGGCCTCAGACAGACACACCTGCAGGCCACCGAGAGCACCCCAAGCAGACATGCACATTAACTGACGACCCAGCCTCCCCGGAAGGCTCCGCCAGGGGCTCAGTCCCTGCTGCCTTCCTGTGTCGTCACAGAGGGGCTGTTCTCAGCAACTCACTTGTTGTGGAACCAACCCAATCTCGGACTGGCAGTGTGGCGTCCCGGAAAAGGGAGGTACACAGACAAGCAGCCCCCCGGGGACACCCCAATCTAACAGCCAGGGCCTGCAGGTGTCCCACCACAAGGCACATCGGCACCCTGGGGGTTACTCCCCAGCTCTTTGAGAGAGCTCCCGGGAATCTTCCCAGAAAAGGCTTGCCTCCGCCCCCCCGCCATTAGGGGCCCCTCCACACAGCAACCCCCAGCCCCCAGGGAGCAGCCACCTGCACAAGCAGCCGCCCTTGCTCAGGCAGGCACGCTAAGAACGGCATTCCGGGCAGAAAGCTGGCCCGCAGGGTCACGTGACCAACCACACAGCGCTGCACCTGCCACGCTCACCACTCAGGGAACCCAACACGCATTTCCACACCAAGACGCGCCCCAGAATCATGGCTTTCTAATCTCGTGCTAGGTAACACCTAGCTCCCACTTCTGGTCCCCGGGGAGGGAGGCGGGGCGGGGGGACCTCCAGGAGTGCCTGCTCTTTCCTCTGGAATGCCGGGAAGTGCTGAAATCAGAGCTGGCATGGAGCAGGTGGCTTCCCACTGTACCAGGGGCGAGGATGCTGAGCTGCGCAAAGCGGACATCAATGCCCGCAGCCTCTCACCCCCAGGACACCTGATTCTGGCTAGTCAATCCTACAAGTGAAGGCTTGCCTTGGAAGTTGAGCCACCTGCAGGCCTCCGCCCTGAGGGCTTGCCCCAGGGGAGGGCTGTTCCTGTCTCCTAGAATGGTGGGCACAGTGGGCATGGCCAAGGGGACATGGTTGCTGTCCTGACC
This sequence comes from Ochotona curzoniae, assembly GCF_017591425.1. Taxonomy (NCBI): domain Eukaryota; kingdom Metazoa; phylum Chordata; class Mammalia; order Lagomorpha; family Ochotonidae; genus Ochotona; species Ochotona curzoniae. The sequence continues at coordinate 11,701,325 of NW_024466459.1, forward strand.
ACAGAGCAAGGACACAGTCTCTGTCCTGAGACCCTGTACTAGGTGGCGAGGAAGCAGATAGCAGAAGCCCACCAGCTGCCTGTTCAGGCAGGACAACCCCCCCGCCCCCCGCAGGCCCCCATGAGACAGGGGAGTCTCAACGGATACAACTCCCCAAGAACCAGCCACCATGCCTACTACAGCAGAGGTCGCATCCCTGTCCTGTGAGGAGACCGAGTGTGCCATCTCACCACACACCCAGGGAGGGCTCCCAGTGGAGACCCCTTAGCCTTCGTCACCTCAGACACCCCCTCCACGCTGCTACCCTGAGGTCCCGGCACCCACCTCGCTCACGCCCAACAGGATCCAGGCTGCAGGCTCCCAGCACACAGGGACAGTGGGCCGGGAACAGGGGAGGTAGGGCTGGAGCCTGTCCTTGGGTGCCACCCTGCGTCCACCACATGGGGCTCTGCACACAGCACCCGTGGCCCCAGCTCTGTGGCTGGGAGCCAGTCCTAATCCATACAAAACAAGAACAGAACCACTAGAAGGGCAGCTGAGCCCACTGGGCTGCCCCCCGGGGTCAGAAACTACTTCTTTTAATTAAGATTTATTTATTGTTATTGGAAGTCAAATATACAAAGAGGAAGAGAGAGAGGAAGATTTTCTACCTGTTGATTCACACTCCAAGCGGCCACGACGGCTGGAGCCGTGCCAATCCGAAGCCAGGAGCCTCTTCCAGGTCTCCCACGCGGGTGCAGGGTCCCAAGGCTTTGGGCCGTCCTCCACTGCTTTCCCAGGCCACAGGCAGGGAGCTGGATGGGAAGCGGGGGCTGCCGGGATTAGAACCAGCGCCCACATGGGATCCTGGTGTTTGCAAGGCGAGGATTTAAGCAGCTAAGCTACCACACCAGGCCCCAGAAACTACTTTTCAAGAACCCCCCACCAGATCCCTGTAAGTCACACTCAGGGAAGCCAGCGGCCCCCTGCTGAGAACTCACAGTCATAGCACTTCCTGACTAACGCAACACCTGACCCCAAGAAGGGAAATGAGTGTGGATTCCCGGCGGTTACAAAAGACCCGGCCTCTCAACTCCCACGGCCCAGGCCAGGCTGCCGCTGCTGGACTCTCCTCCCAGCCTGAGGAAACCACGCACACCCACGCCTGCAGGTCAGCTCTCACAGCCACACTCGGAACCGTCACCATGCCTGCTAAGACTGAGTCCCCCGTGCTGCTCCCCGCGGCTCCGCAGCAACTGCTGTGCAACACCCCGCCACCCCTTTTACAAGGTTTCACACGGGGCTCACACACGGCTGACCCACCCAAATCACCACAGCCCCAGGCTGCTCTGCGGTCCCTGCACCACGCACAGCTCCGAACACGCCCTCCCACTGTAAAAACCAACTGGAAGTACTTGGGAAAACGACGCTGTAGAGCTAAAACCCCCGTTCCATTCATTTGAATGTCGCAAATACGCCGCAAGATGGCTGTCCTAAACCCTGGGGAGCAAGGAAAACCAGACCCACCAGAGGTCAAAGAGGAGACCTGCTGAGGCCTCGCTGCCTTTCCAATGAAAGAAAACCCGACAGAAAGAACAGGCAGTGTTCCCACACACACACAGAATGGTAACAAGCACATATGGTTCAAACTGAACATAGTCCATTTCACTGACATCTGACCCCTACAAAGACCTAAACCCTCCCCCAAAATTAAAATTAAAATAAATTAATTAATTAAAGACCTAAACCGAAGGGCCACTGGGATGAATCAACTGGTCAGCCTTCCGCCTTCAAACGCTGGCATCCCATATGGGCGTCAGTTCATGTCCCAGCTGCCCGACTTCCATCCAGCTCCCTGCTTGTAGTCTGGGAAAACAGCAGAGGACGGGCCAAAGCCTTGGGACCCTGCACCTGCGTGGGAGACCCAGAGGAAACTCCTGGCTCCTGGCTTCGGATCAGCTCTGGCCACTGAGATCATTCAGAGAATGAAGCAGTTTTGGAAGGCACTTCTCTGCATAAATCTGTTTATGCAATAAAACCAGAGTCTTAAAGACTTTAAGCAATCAACACAGCATTGATGGGAACTCTGAAGTAAGCACTGAATCATTACAAGATCTGCAGAATTAAAAACTTAGGATTCCATGGCTTACAAACCAAAAGAGGCCACAGGAAGAAAGTTGGCTTGTACGGCAGACAAGTTCCAAATCAGGAACTAGCGTCCGCCCCACGCCCCTCCAGGTCTCGCTCCCTGCAAGGCAGCTATCCACTCTGTGCAGCCCCCATCCTGACACTCAACTCCACTGCACGCCCCTGGTGCTAGGGTGCCCATAGCCCCTTTCCCAGCTAACTCAGGGGCACAGCCCAGCCCTCAGCACCCCTCCACTCTCCTCCTGGTCCCCACTGCCCTGACTGTGTGGAAGCCCACCAGGACACAGCTGGACTGCACCCTGGGCTGCAGTGCTTTCCTGGGTCCCTGGGCCGGAACCCTGACTTACTCCTAGCTCCCCTCTCTCAGCCAGCCTCCCTCCTGCCCGCAGCCAGCTCCTGCCCAACCGTTGGCTCCCCTTGTCACATGGCAATAAACAGCACGACCAGGCGCCCCCTTGGGTGCTGCCATAGCCCCCCCAGTCGGAGCACCTGGAGGGCAGAGCTTTCTCCTCCGTGCTGCCGCAGCTCCCAGCACAGCCCCTGGCCACGGGGCCCCTGAAGCGGCCCACACGCCCTGGGAGACGCCTACTTAAGCTCCAGTTTCAACAAACGGTATTTCCAGATCGCTAACTTGAAGTCACTTTCAGTGGAGCTCTCTGCCTGAAAGGACATCGCAGCAGCACAAAGCCACCCCCACTGCCAGCCACAGGATCCGTCAGACCCTCCAACTGAGTCACCCCAGCAGGCGCAAACTTACAATAAATGTAAGCTATGACTACACCGAACCATTAACTCATGAATCACTGACAGAATCGCAAGAAAGCACACCATCTGGGGAAGGAGGGACTGGGAAGTGCAACCCAACCACGGCCCCGTGGCCGTGAGTAACTGCCACACAAGGCCACCCAGAGGCAGAAAACATCTGCAAGGAAATAAGGCAAGGCAAGGATCCGAAACCTGCAGTGTCACTGGGGACTGGCCGGCAGCGAGCCTGCCACTACACCGACAGGATTTCTAAGAATTATAAAACGAGAATGTCTGACCTCACGCTCAGGAAACAGTTATGCCTGAACTGCTGACCCAGAGGAGCAGCTCTGAGCACAGGCCAGGAATCCGGGAACAGGGTGACGCAAGAGGCTGAGGCGAGGCTTGGGGCGCCCGGGAGGCAGCTCCTAGCCCTAAACCTGGTGGGCGGGGCAGCCGGGCAGGGGCGGGGCTAAGCCCCTCAGGGCCAGCATCCCACGTGGGTGCTGCTTCGCTGCTCCACCTCTGATCCAGCTCCCCGCTAATGACCTGGGCCAAGCCCTTGGGCCCCTGCACTCACATGGGAGACCCAACAGAAGCTCCAGGCTTCGGCCTGGCCCCGGACTGCCTGTTGTAGCCATCTGGGAGTGAATCATCAGATGGGAGGCCTCTCTGTGCCTCACTTCTCTGTAACCGACTCCTAAAGAAGTAAATCAATGTGTAAGAGAGAGACAGAGCCAGCGCCCCTTCCTATCACACTTCTCAAACAGATCAAGGTGCTGTCAGCAGAAAGGCAAGTATGTGGCCAGCAGTGAAGACAGCTACACCGCAGCACCCTGCTCAGCTCTCGTCCCTGGCTCCTGACTCCAGCTCTCCCCACGCAGATCCTGGGAGACAGCCCAGCCAGGGGAGGAGCCCCCGGCTTTGGACACCTGGGGAGTCAGACAGTGGATACAATGTGTCTCTAAGTAAGAAACTAAAGTTTTAGACAATGAAAAGGGGCCTGTGCTGTGGTGCATCAATGCCAGGATCCCGTAAGTGCAACTTCAGGTTCCAGCTGCTCACCCAGCTTCTTGCTCACAGCTGGCAAGGCAGTGGAGGGCCCGAGCGTTTCCCTGACATCCACTGGACGGAGTTCCAGGCGCCAGGCTTCCGCCTGGCCCAGCCCAGGTGTCTGCAATCACTTGGGAAATGAACCAGCAGAGAGGAACTCTTGGTCTCTCTTCCTCCCTGTCATTCTGCCTTTCAAACCAATCAACCTTTAATGTAAAACACACACACACACTCAAGGGATACCCCTTTCGTGGGGACTGCCCCCAAATCAGTAATCAACCAGATGCTAAACATGCGTTCATAATGGAGTCTTTCTCACTTTAAACACAGAGAGGAAATCACAAATTCACCTGAACACCTTGTCTTCAGTGACAGAACATTCTGTGAGACTTTAAGCAAACCTCTCCCTGGTCTACTGCTCGACGTGGAATCCCTGTGCTGGCGTCCTCCTCCTGGGGGCTCCAACTATGGGCAAAGGCCAGGCCAGGTTGCCTGCTGCCCACGCCACGGCCACCAGCATCGCTGGACCCGCCTCCTGCCCACGCCACAGCCATCAGCCTCACTGGACCCGCCTCCTGCCCATGCCACGGCCACCAGCCTCAATGGTCCCTGCCTCCTGCCCACGCCACAGCCATCAGCCTCACTGGACCCGCCTGCTGCCCACGTCACGGCCACCAGCCTTGCTGGACCCGCCTCCTGCCCACGCCACGGCCACCAGCCTTGATGACGCAGCTTTCACGTCTGTCCTGTCAGGATGAGAAGCCTGGCGAGGACGGTCAGAAGTCTCCACCGCCAGCCGGCAGGAACGGGCACCTCTCCAGACAAGACTGAACCCAGACCTCACACTAAAACCTGGGGAAATTAGCCGGGACAAGCAGCTCAAGAGTTCTTGCAACAATCTGTTTGTTGAGGCGCAGAGTGACAGCGGGAGGCAGATCTTCCATCCTCTGGTTCAGTCCCCAAATGGACACAATACCCAGCAGCCCAGAACTGCATCAGCCCCCACGTGGGTGCAGGGGCTACTTCCCAGGCACATCAGCAGGTAGCTGGATGGGAAGTAGGGCTCCAACTGGCCCTGGGATGTGGGAGTCGCAGCCCACTGTACCACAACATTCACCCCTTTAAGACTTGTTTTAAAAGCTCAAATCTAACAAGAAAAGGTCCTGAAGCTGTCCCTTTGCCTAACCAGTGATAAGGCCAGGCTGGGCCCGCTGGGAAGCGGGCAGAAATGGCCCTGTCCACTCACTCGCCCTCCAAGAGCTCGGACGGTAGTGGCTTGTCCCTAGCCCCAAAAGCCCTGGGCCCTGGGTGACTCCTGCAAGCACCACCCCCACCCCACAGCAGACGGGCCCAGGCTGGTCTCAGAGCCAACGCCACCCAATGCCATGCAGCGAGAGCCACATAACCAGGAGCGCCATGCATCAACCAGGGCACCTGCACGCAGCGACCACCCCTCCAGCACCTTCTCAGAACTGCCCCCATTCTCACTGTCACTGTCCCAGAAGATCACAACCCTTCCCTTATAAACAGAACACTGCCGCCCTGCCAGCCCCTCAAGTCAGCAGCAGTGTTTGGGGACCCCCGCCCCAACAGACTCCATTCCAAGCCTGTTCTTGCCCAGTTGCACAACCCACTGGATTACTTTTCCAGAACTCAAGTTCTCTGAAATGTATTTTTAAAAAAAAATTAGTTTGGAGTGGTTCCTCCTCCATGCCTGAGTGCCACTGACTCAGGATTGCTCCACAGCCAGGTGGAGCAGGATGTGAAAGGTCTCAACGCTGTGTACACACCGGGCCAGCCCGCACCTCCCAGGTCCACACCGACACGGGGGCGCACGGAGCCCGCGGGGGTCCAGCCGGGCGCCCTTCCCCACGGCCGGGGGCGCACGGAGCCCTCGGGGGTCCAGCCGGGCGCCCTTCCCCACGGCCGGGGCCGGACACGGGGGCGCACGGAGCCCGCGGGGGTCCAGCCGGGCGCCCTTCCCCACGGCCGGGGCCGGACACGGGGGCGCACGGAGCCCACGGGGGTCCAGCCGGGCGCCCTTCCCCACGGCCGGGGGCGCACGGAGCCCGCGGGGGTCCAGCAGGGCGTCCTTCCCCACGGCCGGGGCCGGACACGGGGGCGCACGGAGCCCGCGGGGGTCCAGCAGGGCGCCCTTCCCCACGGCCGGGGCCGGACACGGGGGCGCACGGAGCCCGCGGGGGTCCAGCCGGGCGCCCTTCCCCACGGCCGGGGCCGGACACGGGGGCGCACGGAGCCCGCGGGGGTCCAGCCAGGCGCCCTTCCCCACGGCCGGGGCCGGACACGGGGGTCGGGGGACACCGGCCAGCTCCGCGCGCGCACAGGGAGAGGCGAAGGGCCGCCCCGAGCGCGCAGGAGGCCCCGACTGGACGCGGCCGACGACCGGACACATGTCGCCCGCCCTCCCCGCTCCTCTCGGGAAGCCGGGCGCCCGGGCGCAAGGTGAGGGGTGTCGCGGACACGAGGACCCAGGGGCGCCGGGAGGGCAGGGCCCACCGCCGCTCTCACCTCCTGCGCCGCCGGTCCCGGCTCCTGCTGAGGCGGTCGGACAGGCGCCCGAGGAGCGCGGTCAGCCCAGGGCGCCCAGGCAGGAGGCCCAGCAGCCGCCTCCACAGCACCGGGCCCGCCGTCGCGGCCGCCATGGAGACTCGCCGCTTCCGTTTCCGGCGCGCGCGACCGTGGCGAGCGCGGACGAGGCGGCAGTGCGCAGGCGCGGGAGGGCCAGGCGGCCGGAACCCCGACCCTCGCCGCGCACCCCGGCCCCCGACCCTCGCCGCGCACCCCGACCCCGACCCTCGCCGCGCACCCCGACCCCCGACCCTCGCCGCGCACCCCGACCCCCGACCCCCGGCCCTCGCGCACCCCGACCCCGGCCCCCGCCGCGCACCCCGACCCCCGACCCTCGCGCACCCCGGCCCCCGCCGCGCACCCCGACCCCCGACCCTCGCCGCGCACCCCGACCCCCGACCCCCGGCCCTCGCGCACCCCGACCCCCGACCCTCGCCGCGCACCCCGGCCCTCGCCGCGCACCCCGGCTCCCGCGCTGGCAGTGGGCACGTGCAGCCGTGGCGGGTGCTGCCCAGCCATCAGACCTGCGGAGATGTGCACAGATGTCCCAGGCGGCCCAGACAGCCTGTGTCTTGAGCAAGTGCAGGAAGCCGCGGCCATCCGTCATCGGCTAGCTTGGCCAGGGGGTCAAAATAGGTGGGATTGGGCCTGGTGCGGTGGCATAACAGCTAAGTCCTCGCCTTGCACGCTCCGGGATCCCGTGTGGACATGGTTCTCATCCCATCCAGCTCCCTGCTTATGGCCTGGGAGAGCCTTAGGACCCTGCACCCATGTGGGAGACCCAGAAGAGGTTCCTGGAGCCTGGCTTCAAATCAGCTTAGCTCCAGCCGTTGTGGCCACTTGGGGAGTGAACCATCAGACGGAAGATCTTCCTCTCTGTTTCTCTCTCTCCTTCTCTCTGTATATCTAACTTTCCAATAAAAATCTTTAAAATAAATAAATAATTCTTTCTTAAAAAAAAAAAGGAGGGGAGGAGCCAGAGCTGGCATTGTGGCACCATGAGTTAAGCCTCTGCCTACAGTGCCAGCTTCCCATGTGAGTGGTCGTTCAAGTCCCAGCCATTCCTCTTCTGATCCAGCCCCCTGCTGGAAGGCAGCAGAGGATGGACCAAGTCTTTTGTCCCGCTGAGCCTACAGGGAACACCCAGGTGGAGTCTGACCTGGCCCAGCCCTCACCCGACGCATGGGGCCAGGGCTCAGGCTGGGGAGTTGCCCAACCCATTCTGTGCTCCGTTTTCTCACATGGCAATCAGTGTCCTCTGCGGGCTTAAGTGAGCTGGCCTTGTCCCCTGTGCAGCTGGACGCGCCATCCACAGCGTCATTCATCAGAGGCCCAGTCCTAATACATGCATTCCAAGATCGGCTCACAAATCCTGTGATCTTTCCCGGGCCGGGGTTTGAGTCCAGTGGTCCAGTAGGGAAGGTCCTTCCCCAAGAAACCTCACCCTGGATGACCCCAGACCTGACTCACCTGCGTGTGCCAGCCAGTGCAGGGTCTGGGTCAGTCTGTCACCCACACTGCTCTATGCACACACTGGTAATTGTGGTTGCCTGGTCAGTTCAATCCCCAGCCCCATGTCCTATGCAAATGGACAGGTGCTGCAACCCAGCCCAATCCAGCCTGCCACAGACCTGGCTCTTACACACACCAAGAACCCGGGAATCCCACCAGGCCCAAGCCCGTGCCTGGTCTCCATGCATGCAGGTATGCACAGCAGACTAGTCTGGCCCGTACCACATCCCAGTCGGACTCTTGCATACACCTATGGGTGCTGCAGCTCATCCCACCGTACTGCATGAATGTGTATCTCAGGGTTTAGCAAACAGTATCCTTCAACCACAAGAAACACCAGAGACAAGCTGCTGAGGAATGTCCATTGATTCAGCCCAAGTTCCAGGTTTTTCAAGGACTAAGAAGGGAGGGTAAGAGGACGTGTTCAGATAGCCCCTTTCCCCAGTGCTGACACTGTGGTCAGATAAAAGGCATACATAACCCAATCGTATCAGAGAGCACATTCTACATACAGAGTTGGAAATCCCAGGCCAGGGCAGACAAGCTCTAGGTCATGCCCAGGAGCGGGCAGAGACTGGGCAATGATGTCCTGCACGTGCCACCTTGTCCAGCCTGTCCCGCCCCCAGCCCTGACTCGCGTGTTCACCAGCAGGAGCTACAGCCCGCAGGGGAGTTCCCCCAAGTTCCACCAGACCCAACCCCAGACCCAGATCCCTTGTGGTCCAGCAAGTGCTAGGCTCCTCTCTGGCACAGTCTGCCCCCCAATCTCAGCCACTGTGGGTGCTGACGGATGTCTGGCCCGTCCCATCGCCCACACACAATCCTTGAGTGTACCTGCAGGTGCTGCAGCGTGAGCCAACCCACTCCATTCTGCACCCCAGGTCCCATGAGGGTCTTGGAGTTCCATGGTCGTGCCTAGCTCGGCCTTCACCACCAACCTTTAGGCATACCAATGGGTGTTCCAAGCCCACAGCGATGAGTCCACAAACGCCCCCGCAGAATCTGCCCACAGACCCGGTTCTCTCAAGTGCCAGTTACTGGCATGGCCCAACTTAGCATGGCCCTTCCCCCTCCCCGACACGCAACAGTGGGTACTTTGGACTAGCCCTGCCAGGTAGGCCCCCACTCATGGCTTTCCTGTGTGCCAGTGGGCTGTGGTTGATGCCAACTAGCCAAGTTCAAGTCTCTGGTGTCTCTCCTCCAAACCTCCCAGTCTCAGCCCCTTGTTTACTTGTAATCGCAGTGGCCTGGCCGGTGGAAGTCCCCCCCAAGTTCTTCCTCATCTGTAGCACACCCCTTCGGCAGCCCTCCCTGCTACACAGCCCCAAACACCCTTCCCTGGGCAATCCACAGCCCCATGCCTCAAGTGCGTGAGTTCGCTGCCCCGTCCGCTGCCACTGGCCTTTTTTAAAGGCGGAATTACAGAGACAGAAGTGGCCACAAGAGTTAGGCTGATCCAACGAGTCAAGATCCCCATGTGGGTCCCCACGTGGGTGCAGGGGCCCAAGCACTCGGGCCATCCTCCGCTGTTCTCCCAGGGTGTTAGCAAGGAGCTGGATTAGCAGTGGAGTAGTCAGGACTGGAACCCACACCGAATGCAATGGCAGCACCACAGGCTGTGCAACGGCACCAACCCCCAAATCAACCTTTCTAACGGTGGGGGAGCAACACCTTGCCAGACTCTGGGAGGCACTGGGGTGCAGGCTCCCACCTGGAACGTGGGGCTCCTTGACTGGCTCATGTCACTGAAAGGTAAGAATCAGAACTACCACGGGGCAGGTCACAGCCTATACACCCCACGGTCACGCCAAACACGGCCTCACTCCAAATCCTGCTGTCCCGAAGGAACCCAAGGAAGTGAGTCACCCACTGCAACGTCGCTCAGGGACTCGGCAGAGTGGAAGCAGTCGGCCGTGGCGCAGCTGTGCCAGCCAACAACGGCACCTCAGGATCTCATCCGAGGAGGAAATGTAACAAACGAAAGTCAGCGGGAGCTGGCACTGTGAGGGTCATTTATGACACCAGCATCCCGTGGAGGAGCTCTGCCAGCTCAAGGCCCCGCTGCTCAGCTTCCTATCCGGCACCGGAAGGAAGGCGGCCCAGGTGCTGGGGTCCTGTCACCCACATGGGCTCTACCAGCAGCCTGCCCCACCCTAGCCGTCACAGATATTTGGAAAGTGAGCCAATTGACAGAGTTCTCTCTCTCTCTCTCCCTCCCCAATTCAACCTTTCAAATACATTCATAAATTGTTTCTTTTATATTATTATTATTAATTAATCAAGAGGGATTGGTGCTGCGGCCTGGCAAGTAAAACTACCATATGCCAGCGCTAGTTAAAGCCCAGTGGCTCCATTTCCAGTCCGACTCTGATAACGCACCTGGGAAAGCCAGCAGCGGCTGGCCGAGCGCTGGGCACTGCACCCTGCGGTGGACCTGGACGCAGCTCCTTGCCCCTTTTCAGCCATCTGGGGAGTGAACCAGCACATGGAAAATCTCTTTTTCACTGTAACTCTGCCTTTCAAATAAATAAATAAATCTTTTTTTTACTCGCCAAAGAATAGTAAAGAGATGATGTCATTTTATGAAAAGGACGAGGAAGACAGAGGGAGCAAGCAAACACATCAAAACGCTCATGGTTTTTGGTGTTAAGAATCTCCAAGTTGTTTACCACAATGAATACTTTCGACTGATTTAAGTTTCTTTGTAAGCTTGGATAGTTTTACAAATACTAGCTGGAATTTGATTCAACCCTTCCGTGTTTGAAATGCTGGTGTCAACAAAATTCCCAACTTCCAGTAACTAGAATGAGGCCATCCGTGGCATGGCTCCACTTTCGCGCAGAGCCCGTCCTGTGGTGGCTGCAGCGTGAGTGTGCTGTACCCCCGCACCCGTAGGGAGCCCCACGCGGGCTTGGGGGACACCCTGCCAAGAATTCAAGGCCTCCTGTTCACACAGGGCTCAGCAGCCGGGGTGGAGTGGGGAGATAACTCCCTGGGAATTTCCGACCGAATCCACTGCAGCGGCAGATGGCAAGGCCGATAGCTGGCGTAGTGAGTTCAACCAGTGTTTACGCTAAGGATGAGCAGCTGGGAAGCGCGCTCAGCCTCGGGCCTTCATAGCTGCTTTGAGGCCGACAGGGCCAGAGGGCGCCACACCTAAGTTACGGGTGCCTGAAGTGATGGTTTCTGGGAGATTGGCTAAGCCTTGGACTCCTCACGGGACAGACACATTCTTGTACCTTGGGAGGTCTCGTCTAAGACCAAGAAGAAGCGATAAGACCCTCCCTGGAGATAAGGCAGGACAGGTGCACAGCCCAGCTGCTCCACCTGAGGCCCCGGGGGGGAAGGCGCTCGGAAGCCCTCCTCCTGCCCTCCGACCATCCCTTCCGGAACAGGAGATGCCAGAGGGCCACTGCCAGGGCCGATAGGCCCGACAACAGATAGAGTATCTTCCCAGACGGAAAAGGAAACCCATTCTTCGGAGGCTGACGTCAGGAGGGGTGAGGTCGAGGCCCCGCGATTAGGCGGCCCTCCTGAGCAGGACGTCAGGAAATCCTGACCCCCGGGGTCTGTGATTCACTCTCGGCCCTAGCCAGGGGATGTCCCCTCCCCCACACACCCCGCAGCTGCTTTGGTGAGGGTGGGCAGGAGTGGCTTGTGGCGCACACATGCTCCTAGGTGGCTGGGCACCAGGGAAGCCTAACGCCAGCCAAGGGGGCGCGGTGCGTGCCACCCATGGGTCATGGGGCCCAGCCTCACCAGCGAGGTCCTCTTGTGACCCCTCAAACTCCTGACTCTCTTTACATCCCCAACCTCACCGCGCTGTGCAAACCTCACCTGGAACTGTTGAGTGAAACAGCTGGATTCGAACCAGATCCCACAAGGGATGCTGGTGTCACAAGGCGGTGGTCCCGGGAGGAGGGGAGGCGCTGGTCTGCGCTCTCCAGCACAGACGGGAGCCGCAGTGGCTGGGTCTGGGACTGCGGACTTTTCTATCCGTTGTTTTCCGGTTCCTCTGCCAGCCTCACAACCCAGACCCACTCTGGAAACTGGCGTGCCTGACCTGCCAGTCCCTGCCTGACTCCTCAGCCCCCCACCCTTCCCTGCTAGGTGGCCACGCTGGCCTGCTCCAATCCCTGACCAAATCCCCACCAAAACTCAGGCCTGGGCTCAGCACGATTGCCTGGCGGCTAGAGTCCTCACCTTGAACGCACCAGGATCCCATATGGGTGCTGGTTCTAATCCCAGCAGCCCTGCTTCCCCTCCAGCTCCCTATCTGTGGCCTGGGAAAGCAGTGAAGGACGGTCCAAAGCCTTGGGACCCTGCACCGCGTGGGAGACTCAGAGGAAGTTCCTGGCTCCTGGCTTCAGATCACAGTTGCTTGGAGAGTGAATCAAAGGACGGAAGATCTTCCTCTCTGTCTCTTCTTTTCTGTATATCTCATTTTCCAATAAAATAAAATAAATCTTTTTTTGTTTGTTGTTTTTTTATAAAATAAATCTTTAAAAAAAAAAAACCCTCAGGCCTGCGGCTGGCACCAAGATACAGCACATGAAGCCGCTGCTTGCAACACTGGCATCCCATATAGGCGCTGGTTCTCACCCTGGCCCCACTTCCCGTCCAGCTCCCTGCTCACAGCCTAAGGAAGCGGTCAAGGATGGCCCAGGTACTTGGACCCCTGTACCCATATGCACCCATATGGGAGACTCAGAAGAAGCTCCTGGCTCCTGGCTTCAGACTGGCTCAGCTCCAGCTGTTGTGGCTATTTGGAAGTGAACCAGTGGATGGAGGATCTTTCTGTCGCTCCTTCTTTCTATAAGTCTGATCTACATGCCAATAAAAATGAAATTAACGTTTTTTAAAAAATTGTTTTATCTTCATTGCAAAGTCAGACATACAAAGAAGAGCAAAGAGGAAGATCTTCCGTCCGATGATTCATTCCGACTGCAACGGCTGGTGTTGCACTGATCTGAAGCCAGGAGCCAGGAACCTCTTCTGGGTCTCCCACAAGGGTGCAGGGTCCCAAGGCTTTGGGCCGTCCTTGACTGCCTTCCCAGGGCGCAAGCAGGGAGCTGGATGGGAAGCAGGGCTGCTGGAATTAGAACTGGTGCCCAAATGTGATCTTGGAGTGTTCAAGGCGAGGACTTTAGCCACTGAGCCACTGCACCAGACCTGAAATGAATCTTTAAAAAAAAAAAAAAAGTTGCAATGGCCAGGGCTGGGCCAGAGCGTAGCCAGGCATCAGTAATGGCATCCAGGGACCAAGATGCGCTGAGCACCATCTCAATGGAAGTTACAGGGAGCTGGAGCAGAAGTGCAGCAGCCAGGACTCAAACTGGCACATCAGGCAGAGGCTTCACCTGTGATGCCGAGGCTCTGCTCCTCCCCTCCCCAGCAGCCCCCCGACTGCCAGTCTTGGGGGATAGATAAGCATGAGTTCATACGGAAGTAGCTGTGGACACATGAACCTGACTGCATGTCAGCTGGCCCCGGGGCGTGGTAGGTCTCCCCACAGCTGACAATCTGGGACGAGGTCTTCTAGAAGCAGGGTTGGGGGTGTCCCAGAGGAGCCGAGGCTGCGAAGGACAACTCTGCCGAGTGGCCAAATGCCCCTGCTGGGTGGGGTAGGGGTCAGGGTGAGACTCGCCCCGGCCTCCACGCCTTTTTTGGCTGTGGCGGACTTGCTGCCTGCACGGTGTCTGCCGCTCAGTGGCTCCCCTGGCACTGAGAAGCTCAGGACTTCTCTGGCATCTGGTCAGCAAGAAGCCAGAGCCCAGATTTCTGGAAGTGCTGGCTGGGCAGAGCAGGCCTAAGTGCTGCTCTGGGTTTCAGGGGAATCTTGGCCTCTTGTGGTGTGGCAGGCCGCCAGCGCCACCCCAGCGAGGAGCTACAGGCCTGGCGACAGCGTGGGGGAACATGACGGTCCACAGCCAGTCGGGGCCCAGAGGGTTCCAGGGCAGGTGACCGGCCAGGGAGAGTGGGCCCCTGGCTGATGCCCAGCAGGCCACCCCTACCCTGGCGCCCTGTGCCTGGTCCCTGGAAGGGGACTGCTTCCAACTCTTGCTAGGGTCAGGTCTGGCACAAACAGGCTGGACCAGACCAGGCCCACACAGGTGGGTAAGAACACCCGGGCTTGATGCCTGGCCCAGGCTGGATATAGCCCCAGGCTTCTGAAACCAACCGGGGCGGGGAGGGGGGTAGACCCAAGTGTAATCCAGCAAAGCTCCTCGCCCTTCTGGCTGCGATCCAGCTTAGGGCTGGGGAGGAGGCAGAGCTGGGGCAGGGCAGGGAGGAGCAGCTGGACAGGTGCTGGACCAACCGGGACCCAGCAGAGTGGAGGCCCAAGCTACCAGAGCTCCGAAGCCGCGCCCCCCCCCCCCCCCCCCAGAATCCCAGATCAATTCTAGGTAGAAATCTCCCAGGCAATATTCTTTAACACTGTGATTCTTTTTCTTTATTTTCATGAAGATTTATTTATTTGAAAGGAAGTTACAGAGAGAACGAAATCTGCCATCCACTGGTTCAACACTCCTCCACCTACAGGAAAACCAGCAGAGAGGAACCCAGTCCTCGTGTCCCACATTGGGTGCAGGGGCCCCAGCCCTTGCCGCAGCCTCCGCTGCTTTCCCAGGTGCACAAGCAGGGAGCAGGGTAGGAAGTGGAGCAGCTGGGGCTAGAACCAGTGCTTGTTTCGGTGGAGCCTGGCCATGCCGTGCCACCACGCGGGCCTCTCTCGGGGCATCCTGAAGCTACAGTGCAGTCACCGCGGCACACCTTCCAGGTGGGGACAAAAATGTCATGGGAACCGCAGCCAGACAGGAGGGTAGATCCTGCTGAGCGACCCGGCCCGTTGGAATGCTGACCCAGGAGTCCGAAGGGCTTTTTCTCCGTTCGCCCCCCTCCCCGCCACTCTGCCCTTCAAAGTAATGAATTCATCTTGACATCCGTGGTGACTGGAAGGGATCCACGGTGGCCGTGCAAGGTGAAGCCACAGCCAGCAGCACCAGCACCCTCTCCATCCTCTCCCGCTGGGGACCCCAGCCTCTCACCCCCTCCGGGCTTCCCGGAGGAAGGGGCCGGCACCAAGGCCAGCGCAAGGCTTGGCGGAGTCGGGGTGAGGGGCTGGGAATCTGAGAGGCGGGTGGGTGGTAACGGGTCAGCTTTCTGGGAAATGCCAGAGGCCACCAGGCCTGGAATGCTGGGCTTGAAAGAACTCCTCAGCCACCGCCTCCTCAGAGCTGTCCGATCTGAGCCACAAACCTTTTCATTAGCTCCGGGCCCCTCCCGCCAGGAACAAAGGCCACGAGCTGGAATGCCGTTTCCCGGCTGCAGGCCATTGTCCCCGGGCCCGCCCCTTGGGACTGTGGCAGCAGGAAGGAGAGCGCCCAGGGGCAGCCTGGCAGGCGACCCCGACCTCTCTGTCCATGCAGGAAAGGTCACCCCAGCCCAGGCCTTCAGCGGGAGGGGCTGAGGTGCGTGCAGCCGGGTGGTCCCCAAGAAGGCATGCGTGCAGCCTGGACAGTTGACCTCTGACCTCGGCCTGGACGCCCCTCGCCACATCCAGACACCAGGGACGGAGCAGCCGAGGAGCGGCAGAGGGCTCAGTCAATGTCGGGCTGCAGGGCAGCCCAATCCAGACCACCCCGACGGCAGCAGACGGTCCAGCCAGGTTGGAAGGTGAGGGTGGCCGCTGGGATGTGGCAGCCCTGACTGGCAGTCCTCTGGGTGCCCAGCAGCCAGGGACCACGAGGAACCTTTGTGTCCACCTGTGGGACTGGCAAGGGCAGGAGCTTGGGTCCTCAGCCACACCGTGGCTCCTGTGTGACCACCACAAGGCACCTAGGTTCCTTCCCATCGATGAGGCTTGGGGACAAACTCAGCCAGTGCCACATGTGCGCACACACACACACACACACACACACACACACACACACAGTGAGTAAGAGGAGCCCGGCCGTGGACTTCCCCTCCACCGGGCAGCAATCTCTATTATCTTTATGACCAACTGCCTCTGCCTGGAAATGGGATTCTGACTTCACAGAAAGTCGGCAGAGATTAGGGAAGAGGCAGGAGGTTCCTAAATCCCTCATCCGGGAAGACAGCTAGGCGGGGCGGAGGGCCTGGCCTGGGAAGCCGCGGGCCCAGGGTCTGCCTCGGCCAGAAGGCTGCCCCCTCCAGTCGACCCCGAGGTGGCCTGGAGTTGGCCTGCTCTTCCTCCTTGGTCTCCTGGTGAGCAGGCATCAGGATCCCCAGCAAGCCACCCAGGCGGCTGCCCCATCCACACCTGAGCCCGTGGGAGGAAGGCAAAGCGGAAGTGGAAGAAAGCAGCCTGCAGTGTCCCTCCCAAAGCGTGGGCCAGACGCCTCCTCAAGACACGCTCTGGGCAATGGTGCAAAGACGTGGGGAGCAGTCCAGCGCCAGGCCGGCCACGAGGAGACCAGAGGGCCGGCCCCGGGACGGCCAGCAGACCATTCCCGCTGACGCACAAGGGGCTGTCCTGGCAGCTTCTCTTTCCTTTCTGCTTTGCTTCTTTTCTTTTTAAGGGCAGAATGTCCGGGAGAGAGGGATAGCGATTCGGGCGTACCCTCCACTGCCCCTGGCCCAGACCACAGGCAGGAGATGGACATTCCACCCAGGTCTCGCGTGGCAGCAGCAGGGCCCTAAGGACTTGGCCCTCCAGAGGCCCTCGCTGGGTGGCATGGAGCGCTAAGCCGCAGTGTTGTCTCCCAGCACGTGCTGAGTCCGAAGGCAGAAGCAGAGGGCAGCCCAAAGGCAGGCAGGCAGTTCGGGGCCCTGGCACGCCGCCACGTGAGGCCCCAGGCCAGGGGAACGTGGCCCCTCGTCAGGCAAGCAGTGAGTGATGACCAAGCCAGGAGGAATGCGATGGGGGCTGGAAGCAGCAGCTTGGGGGCAGCTGGACACTCCCCTGCCACGCCAGGCCACCGCCTGACTAACCACAGACTCCTCAGCAGGTGTCGGCTGCCCCCCACCTGCAAGGCCCTGACCACAGAGGTCACCCCAGCTCGCTCAGCTCCTGCAGTAGCAAGCAAGTCCGCTGACTCAGCACCCAGGAAGCTCCCCCCTCCTCCAGGCTGGCAGCCCTGCTCTGAGCCCCCCACCTGCCCCACTCGGGCAGGGGCAGGCTCTGCTGGCCAGGCCATGACCCTGCTCCCTGGGGCCCCGTAAGACCCGTTTCCTACTCTGCTTCCCTCCTTCAGGCACAGTGCGTTCCCTGGGGAATGGGTGGGCGCCGGCTTCCACCTGGGCTGGGATTTCTGGAATTCCAGAGAAGTTTCTTCCTCCTTCTATCTCCCCCACCCCAACGCCCCCTAACTAGGTCACCCACTCCCCAAGGCACTCTGGACGCTGAGCCCCAATCCCAACCAGCTGCCCAGGCAGGCCCTCAATGGAGTCCCTGAGAGGGATGAATGAGGCACCGTGTCATTCACAAAACACTCCCATCCATTAACTCCGCAAGCTGCCGGCAGGAGCAGCACAGTGCCCTGGCAGGTCAGGGGCCACAGACCCCGGCCCTCCCTCAGCAGGACCGGGGTGGGGGACAGGGGCTGGGACCCCTCCCGCTCCGTGTTCATGACCTGCGTCACAGATGAGACGGGCAAAGGTTCTGTCTCCCAACCACATGGTCCTCAGCCCCTGCAGGCACAGGTGGGGCACAGGGTACCAAATGGAGCAGGCAGAGGGGCTACTGGAACATTCTAGAACTCCATCCTTCACCTCGGTCAGCAGCTCACCCTTCTGAAGACTCTGCCAGGGGATAATCTGGGAAAAGGACAGAGCCTGAAGCCCACAGCCTGAGTGTCCCACAGGGGAGAGGGGGCAGTCTGCCCACCCTCAACAAAGCCTCGGGTGTGTTTCTAGCACCCTGAGTCCACTGTGGGGGACAGGCTGCATAGCCTGCCCTCCTATCCTGAGGCTGGTCCTGGCCCTCCAAGCCATGGCCACTTCCACCACTGTGCCAAGGCGCAAATCCGATCAATTCTTCACCATGTCCAAGTTACCACTGAGGGGTGGCGGGGCCAGGTGCTGTCTGGGGAGTTCAGGACCCGCTCCCGCAAGGACCCCAGGCGTGACCCCAAACTCCACGGCGCCCTCTAGCGGAGGCGCGGCGTGGGGGGCCCGGGCGCCCCTAGAGGCTTCGGGGAGCACCTGGCCGGGCACGCGCAGGCTGGAGACCCAGGCGCGCGCGCGTGCGTGAGTGCACTTTTTTGGGGGAGGGGTGGACAGCGGGGAACAGATGAGGGTCCGGAACCCTTGCAGGCGGCGGAGGGGCCGCAGCCCCGAGGGGTAGGTGCCCCGTTGCCACCCCTCCGGGGGGCTTCCGCGCAGGTAATAGGCGCGCGCGGGACCCCCCACCCCCCGCCAGCGACCACCTCGGGTCCGCCCCTGGCAGCCCCCAGCCGGGCGCCGGACTCGGTGTCTCGCCCCGGTTCCTCTCTGGCTTGGCCAGGGGCCGCCATCGGGACTTTGAGGGAGGGGGCGGAGAGGAGGAAGGGGGTGCCCTCTGCGGGGTCCGGGAAAAAGGAGGCGACGGGGCTTCTCGGGGAGCCTCTCCCGGCCGGCCTCCTAGAAGGGGCCGCGCACGGCAGCGGCGCGCCCGCCCCGCCCGAAGCCGGCCTTCTTAGAAGGGAGCGGGCGGGGACGCGTGGCCGGGCGGCCGGGGGCGGCCGGGGGAGGGGCCGCTGCCAGGAACGCGCCGGGCAGCAGCGCCGGGCAGCAGCGCCGGCCGCTTTGTCTGCGCGCGCCTGGCCGCGCACCCGCCCGCCGGCCGCCCCTCCCGCGCGGGCGCAGCCTCCGGCGCTGCGAGTAGTGACTAAACATTACAAGAAGGCCGGCCGCGCAGTTCCAGGAACCGGGGGGCGGGGCGCGGGCCGCCTATATACCGGCGCGCGCGGCCCCGGCCGCGGCTCCCGCCCCGCGTCCCGCGCCCCGCGCCCCGCGCCGCCGCCCGCTCCCGCCCGGCCCGCCCGCCTCGAGCCCCCGGCCCGACCCGGCCTCCGCCACGCGCGCCCCGGGGCCCCTCGGCCGACTTGGCGGCCGCCAGCAGCCGGGCGCCGCCGCCTCGCCTCGCCCGGGAGGGGCTGCCCGAGCCGCGGCCCCGAGGCCGGAGACTTCGCCGCGGGACGGAGGTGAGGCGGGAGGAGCGCGGCGTGGGGAGGCCCGCGGGGGGGAGGGCTCGCCCCGTCCCGGGAGCCGTGCCCGGCTTCCCCTCCCCTTCCCGGGCTGTTCCCGGCAGGGAGGGGACGGGCGGGCGAGGGGGCCGAGCGGATGGAAGCCGGAGCGCCCGGGTTCCCGGAATCCTGGGGGCGCCCGGGGTTTCTCCAGCGGACTGCGCGGCGCCCGCCGGCGTCCCGCGAGCCCCGGTGCCCGGTGCCCGGCCTCGGGGGCCGCGCTCCCGGAGAGCCAAGTTGGGCTCGCGACTGTGCCTGGGGAAGGGGCTGGGCGGCGGGGCTGGGCGGGCGGGCTCGGGTCGCGGCGGAGGCCGGGGGTGCCCCGAATGGGCGGGCGCTCGGTGGAGGAGCCGGGGGCGGGCCGGGCGCGCGGCGCCGGAGGGTTCCGGGCACTCACGCGGCGTGCGCCCTCCTCCCCGCAGCCCCCCGGGATGCGGTAGCGGCCGCCGGGCCGAGGCCGTGAAGCAGCCGCCGCCGCCGCCGCTCAGCTCCGCGCTGGCTCCGTGCGCCATGGTCACCCACAGCAAGTTTCCCGCCGCCGGGATGAGCCGCCCGCTGGACGCCAGTCTGCGCCTCAAGACCTTCAGCTCCAAGAGCGAGTACCAGCTGGTGGTGAACGCGGTGCGCAAGCTGCAGCAGAGCGGCTTCTACTGGAGCGCCGTGACCGGCGGCGAGGCGAACCTGCTGCTGAGCGCCGAGCCGGCCGGCACCTTCCTCATCCGAGACAGCTCGGACCAGCGCCACTTCTTCACGCTCAGCGTCAAGACCCAGTCCGGGACCAAGAACCTGCGCATCCAGTGCGAAGGGGGCAGCTTCTCGCTGCAGAGCGACCCCCGCAGCACGCAGCCCGTGCCCCGCTTCGACTGCGTGCTCAAGCTGGTGCGCCACTATATGCCGCCGCCGCCGCCGCCGCCTTCGGACTCAGCGGCCGGCCCCGAACCCCCGGGCTCCGAGGCCTCCGAGGAGCCGGAGCAGCCGCAGCCGCCGCCTCCCGGGAGCCCACCCAGAAGAGCCTATTACATCTACTCGGGGGGTGAGAAGATCCCCTTGGTGCTGAGCCGGCCGCTGTCCTCCACCGTGGCCACACTGCAGCATCTCTGTCGCAAGACGGTCAACGGCCACCTGGACTCCTACGAGAAAGTCACCCAGCTGCCTGGGCCCATCCGGGAGTTCCTGGACCAGTATGACGCCCCGCTCTAGGGGACCGTGGGGGGCTGGGGGCTGGGAGAGGGACCTGGCTCCCCTCTCCTCTTGGCACAAGCACAAGAATCCATCCTGGCGCAGGGCAGTCTGGACGTGGAGTGGCTCTGAGGGAAGGGGGCACCCACCACCTGGCCCCCAACAGGCGGCCGGCCGCAGCGGCCACCGTGGCTTCTCCCTCCATCCCTCCGCCGGCCCCCAGCTGCCCACAGGAGTGTGGAACTGCCGAGGAATTTCCAAACTTTCCGAAGGAACTTGTTTGCTCTTTGATTTGGTTTAAAAAAACAAAAAGCCGAGCGGGGGAGGGGCGGGGGGGCGCCTGGGAATGACTGGCAGAGAGGCACCTGAGGAGGTGCTGCCCGTGCCAAGGGCAGAGCACGACCTGCAGGGCACACCTGGCACCCCTTGCCCTCTCCCTTGGGACAGGCCCCAAAGTCCACCTGCTGCCCAGGAGCCCTGTTCCTCCCCGGCCCCCGTTTTAAGGGGGAAATGGCTTTTGGGGGAAGGACAACTGGTCGCCCCTTCACCCTCCTGGCACTGGGGTGGGCTGGGGGGCTGTGAGCCATCTGGAACACTGCCCCGACCCACCCCGCCAGGCCCTGTCAGGCTGGGCCAACGACCCTCTGCCCCCATTTCACCAGGAGGGGCCTGGCACACCAGAAAGTCACACCAGGTCCAGGGCTTCTGCCCCCCGGGGCCCCCAGCCAGCCACTGCCAACCCAGGTGGGGGGTGCGGACCGTGCCTTCCAGGGGAGCCCTGGGAGGGTGTGAGCCACCTGGCCCTGCACAGCTCCCCCTCCTTGCCAGCTGGGCTGGGGAGAGTCCGGGCCCCTGGCACCTGCAGCTCTGCTGCTGAGCAGTGTGACAAATTAACAGAATGTATCCGCTGACTGTTCTCTGGGGGAGATGGGGGGAGCCAGGCCCCTCAGGCCTTCTGGGTCAGGTCTGGGGCTGCCTTGGGGCAGCTGGTGTTGGGGTCCCCCCCACCCTCTGTTTTTGGTTTCTTGTTTGTAATAATGTTTACAATCTGCCTCAATCACTCTTTTTTGTAAAAGATCCCACCTCCGGCCCTCCCCCTCCCCCACTGAGGCCATCTAGGCTGACCGGAAATGCTTGAAGAATTCAACCCAGTCCCAAACTCCCGTCAAACTTTGCACATATTTATATTTATATTCAGAAAGGAAACATTTCAGTAATTTATAATAAAGAGCACTATTTTTTAAGGAAAAAAAAAAAGCCTGGAACATTCGTTCTTTGTCCCTGCTCCCTCCTCCCTCCTCTGCCCTGCTTGCGCATCTGCACCACCTCGCATCGGGTGGGGGTGGGAGGCCTGTACCCCCTTGATGCCCAGGCCACCTTCAGGTCACTGCACCTGTGTGCATGTGTTACCCACCAGTAAGGCGTCACCCTGAGGATTATTCCTGCCAGCTGACCATGATATGCCATGTATCTGCTTCAGAGGGCCCGTGGGGAGCAGCAAGCTGAACCCAGCACCCGGCTCCTGGGGTGCTTTGGCCAGCAGGGGTTCCTTTGCACGTGGGTTACCTGTCCTGTCTCCCAGGCCTCCGCGCAGCCAGCCCTCAGGGCCCATGAGCCAGGTTCCCCCTCACGGAGAGCCTCAGGAGTGACCTGGGTCACCTGGCCGAACCCCCTCAGCCATGCTGCCAGGCAGGCACCCTCCCATTCAGCTGCCCGCTCCCCAGAAGGGACCTGGTGCCTTGGCAGGTGCTCCCAGCAGAACCTGGGCTCAGGAAGGCAATTGTCCAGGGACACACAGCAGGTGGGAATGGGCAGGACGCATTCCTCCCAAAGGGGAGGGATAAGGGCCAGCCAGCCATGCCCCCCTCTGGGCGTTCGCTTTCCAGGTGCGCACTGTGCCGCTGGAGGCTGGCCCAGGAGTGGAGCCGTGGGTGGGGACTCACCCAGCCATCAACTACCAACTCCCAGGGTACACGTGGGCACCCGCAGGCCTTAGATTTCCCCCAGCTGGGACCTCTACCACCAAGGGAGCCCCCGGTCGGCCCTACTCTGCCCGACCCAGCTCTCCCCTGTGTTTCTATAAGTCCCAGGACAGCTGGGCCCCAGACAAACGCCAGAGCCTTCCTCCCGGTCCCTAGCACCTGATAAGCAGTGTCCAGAGGAAAGGGAGGCACCAGCTACACCCTCCCGCTTCCCCGTTTCCCGGACCTGCGGTGAAAATTTCCCAGAGCGAGAAGGGGCTTGAGCCGACTGATGCACAGCGTGAGCGGCCGTGGTGGCGACTACGCAGGAATCCGGGCAGGTAGGGTCACCTGCCCAGAGACCGGGCGCAGGTGGGGCTTAGCCCCCGCGGGCCTACCAGGTGTCAGGGCCCCACCGCTCTCGTTAGGGCCACCCCAGACGGGCATGGCCTTCTCTGAGCCCAGGGGCCCGTGGCACTGCCTCCCGTCCCTGCATCCCACGGCAGCACGCGTGCGTCCCAAGAAGGGATGGGGCGGAGCAGCGAGCGCTCCCCTTCGGCACGGCTGGCTAGGGAGGGGGTCCCGGCAGCTGGAGGCTGGCTGTGCACCCCGAGAGAGGCCAGGCCTCCCTGGATTCTGGAGCCCGGGATGGACAGTCTGGGGGCACCCCACCGCACCCCGCTCTCCCGCGGACGCCGAGCGGGCGGGCGCGTTGCTGCGAGGCCGCCCTCTGCCAGGAAGAGTCACTTCCCGGCCACGGCGGGAGCCCCGGCGCAGCTATGCGAGGAATGTCCGCGCGCGCGAGGGCCGGGCTGCTGGCCGCGCTGGCCACGCCCTCGCCACGCCTCGCCCGCCGCGCCGTCGCCCCGGCAACGGGATTACAGGCGCAAGGGCGCTGTTTATTCTCAGCGCGGTGCCAGGAAATTGGGCCGGGAGGCGGCCGGGCGCCCCTCCCCGAGCTGGGGGTGGGGAGGAGCGAGGAAGGGGCTGGAGGCTTCTGGTCCAGAGAACCCAGGGCTCTCTGCCACCCGGCAACTCAACGCAGGAGTTTATCCTGGGCGCTCCACCGCCCCCTCCCCTCCTAGTGCCTCATTCATTCCGTCACCCAGCCCTCCTTGCTGTCCTCAGGGCGCGAGGCTCCAGGTAGTAAGCATGTGAGTTAAGTAAACACGAGCTGTGTCTCCACTACAGGGCGCAGTCAGGATCCTGCCCGATCCCTGGCAGGGCGTCCAGCTCGTCCCGAGGGGCCCGGAACACCTGGCAAGCCAGATGGAGATGGAGGCCTTTGGAGCCCAGGCTGCTTTGGGCTAAGTCCTGTTGGCTGTCCGCAACTGACCCCATGGCCTCAAGGGCTCCTGAAGGCACAGGGACCCGCTGTTGGCCTGGCCTCCCCTGACCATGGGATGACATTGCTGATCCCAGCATTCCCGGCCCAATCTTGGGAACCTGAGACGTGAGCCTGAACTGGGAGCCTGCCCAGCACTTCCAGGTGATTCCAAGAACAAGAGGGAATTTCCTCCTTGGATCCAGCCAAAGCCAGAGCTGCGAAGGAGGCAAGGAGGGAGGCCGGCCCCCCAGCTCCCACCCGGCCACTGACTGGCACGGCTGGTGCTGTGGCAAGCCTGGACAGGTGTGGCCCTTCCCTGTCCCTGCGCTCCAGCGGAAGGAGGAGAAGGCCCTGGAGGAGCAGCAGTCTGGAGGATGGGGCTGCTTCCTCCTCGGTCTGAGCCCTCCCAGCTGTGCTGGGAACAGGCCAGGCGTTTGTGAAATCCTCCGTGAGCCGGCCCCACTGTCAGGAGGCCTGGCCTGTGGGAGCGGGGCCGGGAGGGGGATGGGGGGCTGTTCCCAGAAGCAGGGAGAACTCTGGACTTCCCACTCCGGAGCGCACGGGATTGCAGCACAGCCTTAAGCAAGAGCACAGTCAGAGGCCCCGGGCCCAGACTCACCGGGTGGGGGCAGGCCCCCCAAACGCATCCTAGTCCTTCTGAAAACCCAAGCTTTGCAACAGTTGCAAGGACAATGCAAGCAGAATCCATGACCCTTGTTTATAGCAACCCCCCAGAAGGCCTCCCTTCTCACACATCCCCCCTCCAAATCTCAGATCTCAGAATGGTGTCAGTGGGTTAACCTCTGCCGCCTGACACACCAGCATCCTATATGGGTGGTGGTTCAAATCCCAGCTGCTCCGTTTTCCATCCAGCAACCTGCTAACGTGTCGGAAAAGCAGCAGCAGATGGCCCAGGTGCTTAGGCACCTGCCACCTACATGGGAGACTTCCAGAAGCTTCCGGCCTCGGCCAGTCCCAGCCCTGGCCATCTGGAGAATAAAGCAATGGGTGGAACACAACATGTCAAGGGTGTAGACATGGACAAAAAGAAGCCCCAGTCTTGCAGAAGGCCCTGTGCTGAACACCTCCAGGGCGCGCTGCTCACAGCAGGCTCCTTGTGGATGGTGTCCGCTGAGGCCCGACTTCAGGGGCACCAGCAGCAATGCTGCAGGAGATGACCAGGAGAGACTGTGGGCTTTCAGAGGCTCGCTGTCGGAAAGGGGAACCAGACGCCAAAACCAAGAAGTATCCCAAAACGGAACGGGGGTGTAAAACGGGGTCCAGCTGGGGGGTGTCCGGGAGGAAGTGACCTCTGCTGGCTTCCCAGAAGGGCTGACTCGCCAGGGAAGGCGGAAGGCAGCAGGTGCTCCCTGTGGCTCCCGGGATGGGGCATTCTGGACTCCCAGGACCGGGAAACCCCAGGCACCTCCGAGAAATGTGAGGCACCCCCCCAGCAGGGCGTACAGCCGTGCCCCACTCATCTAAAAATACCACCTTCGCCACGTCCAACAAGAAGCCACTTTCACTGAGTCGGTGCCCCACATCCTTCTGGGTGGCCTGGGTGGAAATCTGCCCTTCCTCTGGTCACCCGCCCCCTGTCGCCCCCTTCCCCTCCAACACTGAGAGACACGCTTCCCCTCACAGCCAGCTCCCCCAGACCCCGGGGAGGCCTCGCCTCCACCACCCCAGCCTGCCTCCTCCGTGGAGGCTGGCCTGAGGAGACTGACCAGGCACCTGCCCTCGTGCTTTGCTTCCCTCTGTGCAAGGCCAGCAGATGGGACAACATCTCCTAGAAGCCCGCCTCACACACTTGATCTTGAAGCAGGGGGATTTTGGAGGTCGTTAAAATACCCTTGTGTTCATTTACAACTTTTTTTTTTTTTTTTGCTTCCAGACAGGAACGGGCCCTTCTCACTTCCCGTGCGACGCGTTTGCATAAATGGTGCTTCTGCGGTCTCCTCAGCATTCCTTCCGGTAGATTCTCTGCCCCTCCCCCCTCCACTGCTTGCTTCAGCCGTGAGCTACGTGGGGAAAGAGGAGGAGTCTCCACATTTTCCCAGAGGAAGGGACCCCACGTGCACGGGATGTGGGCGTGAATCAAATTACACAGGTGGGAGGGACCAATCACCTGTCACTTGCCCCCCATGGCTGCGTACACCTGCCTGTAACGCCCCCCCTCGACAGCACACCCCCCTGGAGTGAGGCTTAGCTCAGCTCACCAACACACACACACACACACACACACCCTGCAGCGAGGGCCTAGCACCCTCACACATACTCTGGAGTGGGGCTTGGCAGCTCCCATGAACATGTCCCCAGGCATTGCCTGGTCCTGGTCATTCCAGGTTGGCCACTGGGGGAGGCCAGGCCTGTGCTACCAAACTGTCCATCTAGACCCTGGATGACCTCCGGGAGGGACGTCGAGGCCACCCCCTTGCTCTGCAGGCATGGGCTTCAGAGCTTCATGGCTGGCACTCCCAACGAGACCCTGGGTAAGACCTCCAGCCAACCCAGCAAGTTTGGGGGCTCCTACCCTGTTAACTGTCGCTTCTGGGACCAGAGGAGATAGCCTCTGTCCTTGCGGCCCCAGGATCAAGGCTGGAGAGGGAGGAACCAACACGGAGAGACACAGGCTGGCTTCCAGGGGCACCCCACTCTCTTCCGGGGGGTGGGTGGCAGTGCTGCCTTTGTTACTGTCCCTTGGCATCTGGTGCCAGGGGGTCTGCCCAGAAGGCATTCCAAGTGCAGCCTGCCCTGGCTTTGCCCCTGGGGAGGGAGGGAATCCGGCTTGCATGCTGGGGCTTCCCCGTTGGCCTCTGCTGCCGTCCCAGGGCCAGGGTTTGGCTGAGAACCCAGCAGGGGCCCTGAGCAGGCTGGAGCCCTGGAGCTCAGGCTGGCCTCCCTCGGGCTCCCAGCCAGGGCCCTCCAGCCCAAGAGAAGGAACCCAGAAGGTCAGCCAAGGGACCCGCTGCAGCAAGGCCTTCGTGCCCACAGGGGAGGGGGACAGAGGCGCAGGGAGAGGCCCCGCCCAGGCTCCAGGACGAGGGTGCCTAGGGGTCTGCCCAGAAGAGTCAGGTGCTAGAGGGCAGTGGGGAGGCTGGAGGGCAGTGGGGAGGCTGGAGGGCAGTGGGGAGGCTGGAGGGCAGTAGGGAGGTTGCAGGCCCCTCCAGAAAGATGGGGAAGTGGCTAGAGGTGACTAGAGAAGTTCCCGGATGTGCACGGGGTGTCCATGCTGCCGCTTGCCCAGCCAGTCAGCACATTTGGAGTTCCCTGGCTGCCTGCTGTCAGATCTACCCAAGTCCCACTGCCAGCAAGACAGCTCCTGGGCAGGGGCCAGCGGGGACTCAGGGTGGACGCCAGGGCAGGGGTCTGGCTCCACCCTCCCCCCAGGGGGCAGGATGGCCAGGAGGCCTTGGCGCTAGAGGGCGATTCCGCATGCTCAAGATGCCGCCGCCGTCTGGAGGGGCCCTGGGGAGGTAGGGCAGTACCACCGGAGGAGGCTGCTGGCCCCAGGCTCCCCCTGGCCTGGGCAGTGAGCCCAAGGCGGGTCACTGGGCCACAGCCCCTCCTGGTCCCCCATCCTGGGTAAGAGGCCCGGTGCAGCAGGTTTTTTTTTTTTTTTTAATTGTAAGGTTGCTGCCATGACAACACTTCCCAAGCACCCAGCCATGCTCCAAGTCCTTGAAAAGCTGAGTGACAGATATGGGGAGAAAGAGACCTTCCTCCGACTGGTTCACTCCCTAAGTGCTTGCTGTGGCCCAGGGTGGGCCATGTTGGAGCCAGGAGCCAGGAACTTCATTCGGGTCTGCCACGGGGGTGTCAGGGCAGCATTTTGGGGTCTTCCTCCACTGCTTTCCCAGATGCCTTAGAAGCAAGCTGGCTGGGGAGTGGAGCAGCCAGGACTGGAACCCAGGACTCTGAGACGGGATGCCAGCATTGCCGCCAACAGTGGTCTAACCTTCTGTGCCACAGCACTTCTTCCGGCCCTCAACTTACAAGCCCTGGGTTGGTGCAGGACAAGTAGCAAGGGCGGAGCACGAGCTGTGGCTCAGGAAGGCTGGACAGGTCCCAGCTTGTGGCCCGTGACCGTGCACAGGCACCTTATGCCCCCCCCCATACTCAACCATACAAGGGAAGGCCAGTAACACCTGCTTCAAACCACAGGCTCTGTGGCATAGTGGGTTAAACCACCATCTCCAGTGCCAGTACCCCATGTGGGCACTGGCTCGAGTCCCAGCTGCTGCACTTCCCATCCAGTGGAGGGACCCCTGCACCCACGTGGGAGACCTGGCTGGAGCTCCTGGCTCCTGCTTTGAGCTTATCCCAGCTGACACCTGTGCAACTGAACCAGCAGATGGTGAATATCTGTTTCTCCTCTCTATAGCTCTGCCTTTCAAGTAAAAATAAAATATATATATTTAAAATGTTTAAATAAAAATGTATTTATTTAATAGGCAGCATTACAGAGACAGATCTTACATTCACTGGTTCACTCCAGAACTGGCCCAGGCTGGAGCGAGGAGCCTCGGACTCCAGCCAGGTCTCCCACTTGCAAGCAGGGACACTTGTGCCGGGTCGTCTTGCGCATGAGCAGGAAGCTGGCTGGGAAGGGGACTTAGGCTGTTTCACACTGTGTCTCCCAGCCGTCTCACATCCTGCTCCAGGCCTCCTTCTAAGAGGAAAGCGGTTCCTTCTAGTTGGGCTGGGTCTCTGGCTCCAGGGTTTCCTGCATGGGGTGGGCGGAGGAGGCTGGGAAGCGACTCTTCAGTTCCCATTGGCCCCCCTCTGTCACACTTGGGTTCGGCCAGCTTCCTGGGGCCACGAGAACCCACCACCACAGGTTAAAGGCAACAGCGAGAGCTGCTTTCCTGAGGTGTGTGTTGGGGGTTGGTGTCTAGGTGTCTAAAATCCTCAGGGTGGTAAGGTGATGCCCCCAGCCTCTGCCCTCCTGGGAGGCAACTAGGGCTTGATCTGGCCTGGGCCGCTTGCAGCGTTCAGAGCTGCCTGCCTTCTGTCTGGCAGCCCTCGGCCTTCCTTGGCTCTGGACCCATCCCTCTGGTCTTTCTGTCTGACCTCACGCGGGCTGCTTCGGCCCACACCTTCCTTTTCACAAGGACACCAGCCCTTGGGTTGGGTCTGGATGACAAGTGCCCAAGACCTTGGGGCGTCCAGCTGGTCGTGTATTGAGTGGGACGAAAGAGCCGGTCCTCGCTCTCAGGCCACCTTTCGGATTTGCTATGGATGCCTGGGACCAGGAGGATGGGCTGCAGAGGTGCCCAGGGTTGGGCCAGCCAGCGGCAGGGCTGCGAGGTGGACATGCGGCCGTGACTGTCCCTCCATGGCTGGCTGGCATGGGCTGGTTGGCATGGACATTGTCTCACTTAGCTGCAGGGGAGCTTCCTGCCCTGCTAGGCGACCGTACCACTCCGGCCTCAGCCACCTCGGATGACCCTGTCCGCCGGGAAACCTCATTCAGAGAGAGAGAGGGAGGGGTGGAGCTCCGGAGCGGAGTCCAGCTTGGGAAACCCGGACAATGTCACAGCTCCTTGGTCATGTCACCTAGGGGGAAAGTCAGGGAAGCCCTGGAGTGGCTGGCAGCGGGGGAGGGGGGACCCCTGGCTGGAGAGCAGGGGAGGGGTGCACCTGTATCCTGCATCCTTAGGGAGCTCAGAGAGGCAGGTGTGGCAGGAAGGCCCCCACTGCCCTCCTCCCCAGGGCCTGCAGTCCCGTCTGCTCCCTTGGTCCTGCACGCACCTGCAGCTCAGCGCTTGGCCCTGAGGTTCTCAGGTCCCCAGGCCTTGCAGAGCCTGGGAAGGTTGACAACAGCACGGGGTTCTACCAGTCACCTGAACCACAGGAAGGGGAGCGCCCTGCCCCGGCGCACCCACAGGCAGCCACTTTTCTAGGGACAGGAAGTCAGCTGAGCGCCAGGCAAGCAGCATGCAGGTGCCGGGCAGGTGTGGGGGGGCAGGTACCTGGGCCACTGGCTCCCGACCCCCAGGCAGGGAGTTAGGAGCCGGGGTCTTCATCCCGTTAGCCCCCTCACTGCTGTGAGAGCCAGGCAGGACTCCACGTCTGCTCCTTATCCACAGAGCAGGATGGAGTTGTACCGCTCCTTACCTGCACCCACAGCATGGAGCATGGGGTACTGTGACGCCTTTGGCAAGGGCAGCCTGGCCTGTGCGGGCAGCAGCCACCCCGCGGCCAGCCCCTAGGCAGCCAGTGTGCCCTTGCCCCGCAGTCCGCATCCCCAGCCATCGCTGTGCCAGGCCAGCTCTCCCCGCTCCTCCCCACACCAGGGGCCTCTCTGGCTGGCCTGCCCAACCACAGGGCATGCAGTCTGTGGGCCAGGGACTTACAGTAAGTCAGGCCTGCCCTTCCCCACGCGGGATGCCGCTGCTCCTTTCACTGGAGGCTGCGGTTCCTGCAGAGAAGGGGGTGGGGATAGAGCCACACCCCAGCCTGGTGCTCCAGGGGCCCCCACACC
Organism: Ochotona curzoniae; assembly: GCF_017591425.1. Classification (NCBI taxonomy): domain Eukaryota; kingdom Metazoa; phylum Chordata; class Mammalia; order Lagomorpha; family Ochotonidae; genus Ochotona; species Ochotona curzoniae. The sequence goes on from NW_024466459.1 coordinate 11,731,493, forward strand.
TCCCCAGCCTGGCTCCTGCACAGGCTGAGCTGCCCAAGGAGCCCCCTCCCCATCTAGCTGCCCCAGGACCTGAGCTGCTGTGCAGGCAACACTTGAAAGGAGGAGCTGACTGTGTGTGCGCACGCGTGCATGGCAGCCAGCCTAGGGCTTCCCGTCCTGTACCCTGAGACGCCTGCAGATTCCAACTAGCTGGAGCCCCCTCTTGTAGGAGTGGAGTTCAAGGTCATCCCCAGGGGAAGGCTCTGCAATGAGGGCTGCAGGGTTGGTATGGACAGCAACAGACATAACTCGCCCCTCGCATGGTGGAGGGCAGGATGGGGGAGGTGAACCCCAAGTGAGACCCCCTGCAGACACTGGGGGTGCCTGCGGTGTGGCAGCGACTCAGGGCTGGGTAACAGCTGGGGAGACCCAGGCAGGTAGCCATTAGAGGGCTTAGCGTGGGGTGGGGGGGTGAGGTGGATGGATGGGCACCCAGGAGACCCTGGCTCAGCACCTTCCCGTCCTGCCCGACCCCCGCCCACACACACTTCCACTCAGGAATGGGCCTCTGTAAAATCGTCCACCTGTTGAGGGCCTGAGGGCGCCCAGAGGTCCCAGCACCGAGTTGGAATGAGGGAGACAGGGAGGGAGAGGGCGGCTGGGGGTCAGCAGGGCCAGGGGGCCACAGGGAGCAGGGGTCTGTGTGCCCTTCTGCTCACCTGGGATTCCCCCAACACCAGCCTGGGCTAAGTAAGCGCGGGACCCAGGGCAGTCCAGCCCAGGGCAGCCCAGGCGGGCTGGAGTCCCGGCCTGTGTCCGTGGCCATGGCAACCACTGCGCTGTTGCTCCCAGGCCCGGCAGCGTTTGCAGGGACCTGGAGCTCACGCAGCGGTCGCGCGGCCAGCTGCAAATTCCTCAGACCTTCCATCAGCCCCGCCGGGCTTCCTCGCGGGCCGTGAGGTCAGCGCGCACCCCACCCGCCTCGGGATTGGCCCGGCGCCCGGGATCCCGGACACACCCCGCGCCCCCCAGCCTCGCTCCGCCTCCCCGCTGGACCCCAGTCCTGCCGCCCTGTCCCCGTTCCTTCACCCGCGGGTCTCCATCCCCGCCTGCCTCGTCCCCCACCCCGACCCCTCCGCTCGCGTCTTCGTCTCCTCCAGGGGTCCCCGGTACCGCGCTGGGGACCCAAGCTGCTGCGTGCGTCCGGGAGCGGGGCGGCCCCTGGCACCGCCCGCCTGCTCAGCCCTATTTCGGGCGCTGGCGCAGCGGGTCGGGGTAACCCTGCCGGGAAGCAAGGCTATTCCGGGCCGCGCCGCCGAGCAGCTGCGACCCTAGGACTTCCCGGCAGGGAGTGCGCCGGGGACAGAGGGCGCGCTGGGGCAGGACTCCCCACCCCACCTCGGCGCCCCACCTTCTTCCCCGCCCCACTCCGTGACCTTCCTGGGGAGCGTGGGCGGGAACCTCCCCCTCTCTGGGTGGTCTTCCACACCGGCCTGGTCCCTGCTGTGCCTTGGACGGCCTTTGAGCCTGGCCTTGGAATCCCAGGGCCCCCAGATAGCCATCACGAGGGGGACAGCAAACTCCAGCCCCTGGGGGTCTTTCCGTTCAGCGACTCTTGTGCTCACTAACGCGAGTGGTCAGAGACAGCTGCGCGGGGGACTGCGCGGCATCAGGGCCAGGGTGAGCGTTCTCTCCGGGAACTGGACACTGCCCTGTCACAGCACAAACCCAGTCAGGGTAGGCAGAGGTCCCAGAGACTGTGTGAGCGCCCCGGGGTGGGGGGAGGACAGGGAGCCTGGGGGGAGGGGAGGCGGGGAGCAGCTGACACCCGCTGCAGTCCAGCCTTCTGCCCGGGAGCCCAGGCTTCTGACTAAACTTGGCTGTCGGCAGCACCTGTCGGGGGCTTCCTTTACTTCCCTAGCTTACTTTCCTTATTATTGTTTTTTTCCCCTCTGATCACACTGACATGCTTGAGCTGAAAAACGTGTTTGCTCCAGGCAATGCAACCTTTCCGTCAATGGAAAGGACAAGCATGGCTGCCTCTGCTGTGCTGTGGTACAGGGGGTCAAACTGCCGCCTGTCGTGCCAGCGTCCTACATGGGCGCCGGTTCGAGTCCCAGCTGCTCCACTTCTGATCCGGCAATCTCCCCGTCCCCACCCTAGGTACCCCCAACCTGTCCTCAAAGAAGACTCCTAAAGCCAGTTTTCTTTAATGATGGCATTGGAGTCTGGGTGAAGTCGGGGTGGGGTGCGGGCAGCGTGAGGAGGGCCAGGAGAGAGAAGGCTGGGAAGTCTCACCCACTCTCACTTCTGCTTTGCGGGCTGTGGTCCAGGAGCGACACTCAGCCCTCCCTGCTCATGACTTCCTCCCTGGAGCCCCTGGGCCATTTGCATACATCTCATCCACATTCCGGGACTGGAGAGGGTCGCCCCCTTCTCCCCACACCCCGGGGACTGGTTGGGGGGCAGGGGGTGGGACCAGCAGTGTCTGGGTGACTCATCCCATTTCACACGTAGGCCCTCTTCCTAGAATATTGCGACAGGGGCAGGAGGGCTTTTCCAGAGGCTTCCGTTCCGTATGAGGCAGCCCCCCGAGACCTTCCCGTGAAACTCAGCGTGACCCCCCACCATGTCTAGGGCTGGGCATCTGCCCTCCTCCTCGGTGCCCCCCTGGAGCTCACGATCCTGGGGCCTCCTAGTGTGTCCTAACCAGGCATGAGGCAGGCTGCCGCCACCTCGTGTCTTTCTTGAAATATCTTGGTTGAATGGATGGAACGCCTGCAAGTTACATGTCCACATGCCAAACACACTGGTCCAGGCCCTAAACGCTGCTGTTCCCATCCAGCTCCCTGCCTTAGCACCAGGAGAAGCACCTGCCTTGGGCCCCTGCATCTGCGTGGGAGACTGGAAGAAGCTTCTGGCCCAGCCCTGGCTGCTGAGGTGTTCTGGAGAGCGAGCCGGTGGATGGAAGATCCCTCTGCCTCTCCCCAGTGTCTGTAACTTTGACATTGAAAAGGAAAGAAGGGAGAAAGGAGGGAAGCAAACAAACAAAAAGCTATCCTGAGCTTTACTTAGGTTTCGGGAAAACCAAGTCTATGAGAATTGGCTGCCAAAGGCAGAGGGTGACATGACACCTTGGAACAAGTGGGCAGGGTGGGTGTGGTGGTGCAGTGGGCTAAACTCCTGCCTGGGACACCCCAATCCCATGCCTGGGATCAAATCCCACCACTGCTTCCAATCCAGCTTCCTGGTAAAGTGCACACCCTCCCCTGGGAGGCACAGGCCACCACTCACATGTCCGAGCATCCACCACTCATGTGGGAAACCCAGAAGGAACAACTGGCTCCTGACTCCAGCTGGCTCCTAGTTTCAGACTGGCTCCTGCTTTAGCCTGGCTCCTGGCTCCGGTCTGGCTCCTGATCCCAGCCTGGCTCCTGGCTCCAGCCTGGCTCCTGGCTCCAGCTGGTTCCTGGCTCCTGGTTTAGCCTGGCTCCTGCTTTAGCCTGGCTCCTGGCTCCTGGCTCCAGCCTGTCTCCTGGCTCCAGCTGGTTCCTGGCTCCAGCCTGGCTCCTGCTTTAGCCTGGCTCCTGGCTCCAGTCTGGCTCCTGATCCCAGCCTGGCTCCTGGCTCCTGGCTCCAGCCTGGCTCCTGGCTCCATCCTGGCTCCTGGTTTAGCCTGGCCCCTGGCTCCAGCTGGCTCTAGCCTGGCTCCTGGCTCCAGCCTGGCTTCTGGCTCCATCCTGGCTCCTGATCCCAGCCTGGCTCCTGGCTCCAGCTGGTTCCTGGCTCCAGCTGGTTCCTGGCTCCAGCCTGGCTCCTGGTTTAGCCTGGCTCCTGATCCCAGCCTGGCTCCTGGCTCCTGGCTCCAGCCTGGCTCCTGGCTCCAGCTGGTTCCTGGCTCCTGCTTTAGCCTGGCTCCTGGCTCCAGTCTGGCTCCTGATCCCAGCCTGGCTCCTGGCTCCTGGCTCCAGCCTGGCTCCTGACTCCATCCTGGCTCCTGGTTTAGCCTGGCCCCTGGCTCCAGCTGGCTCCAGCCTGGCTCCTGGCTCCAGCCTGGCTCCTGGCTCCAGCCTGGCTCCTGATCCCAGCCTGGCTCCTGGCTCCAGCTGGTTCCTGGCTCCAGCCTGGCTCCTGCTTTAGCCTGACTCCTGGCTCCAGCTGGTTCCTGGCTCCTGGTTTAGCCTGGCTCCTGGCTCCAGTCTGGCTCCTGATCCCAGCCTGGCTCCTGGCTCCTGGCTCCAGCCTGGCTCCTGGCTCCAGCCTGGCTTGGTCCTGCCTTTTGAGGACCTTTGAAGGGTGAACCAGCAGATACAAGTTCTCTCTTCATTGTTCCCTCCCTCCTTCCCACTAAGTACATCTTTTAGAAAAGAGTTGGACAAATCCAAGTTGTTCCCGAGTGCCATTCACTGGGGATGTGCAGGCAGAGGTGTGTCTAAGGATGCTGCCAGGCAGAGGGCAGGAGGGAAACCGAGGGTTGTGCACTGCGGTGTCTGTCCCCAGGTCCCTGGCCTGTCCCTGGCTCCATGGCACAATGGGCACTGGACTTGCAGTCAGTGAGAGCATTTCTCAGATCGTCCTTTAGGATGACGCCCAAGGTCACCTGAAGAGCAAAATGAGCACAAATCTGATGGCCCTTCCTCTTTACACACCCAAGTTTTAAGCTTTATTTTGAGAAGTGGAGAGGCAAGGTGTTACAGACAGAGGGGAAATCAGAGAGAGCGAGAGAGAAATCTTGCATTTGCTGTCTCACTCCCTGGCCAGGACTGAGCCAAGCTAAAGCCAAGAGCCGGGAATGCTATCTGGTCTCCCAAGGCCTGGGGCCATCTTCCCACTGTCTTCCCAGGTCCATTAGCAGGACGCTGGCTGGACAGCCAGGCAGCTGGGCAGGGAGGCAGTGCTCCCCATGGGTGCTGGCGTGTGCCTGGGCGCGCTGCCCTGGTGTCGGCTGCCATCTCTGCTTAGGGGACCTCTCCAGGGAACAGCTGGCACAGTCAGAACTACAACACAAAACCCCTACAGACCCTAAGAATGAAAACGGATCCAGGAAGGATGGTAAACGGGGTGGGGAGGGGGATCCCCAGTTCAGAGGATCCAGTCACAAAATGCTGCTACAAGAAAGAAGGCTGGTGGGCGGGTCTATGAAGAAGGTTTGGGTACCCTCAGGGACTGGGCCCCTATAGGGAAACGGGGAGGGGAGGGGAGGGGAGACAAGGACGGGGTGCCACTAGACTGCACTCCCCACACAGTCTCTCAGGGAGGCTGTGGTCAGGGCTGCAAGGGGAGCGAGGCTGGAAGAGGTGTGTGGACGCCTGGGTGGGGAGACCCAGCCAGTATGTGGGTGCGGAGGTCTAATGGGTCTGCAGGACCAAGAGGACGGCCCTCCCTGAGCGTCGGCTGTCTACCTGCTTGCTGGCCTCCCAAGCTGCACTGCCCACAGGGAGCTGGCCCTGCCTGTGGCCTAACCCCCAGCATGGTACCTACCCACGGCCCCAGGGCCCCCAAGGCCCTGCAGCCCTCCTCCATTTTCTGGCTGCTTTTCTGTGTAACTCAGATGGAAAGCAGCACCAATGAGACTGCAGGAAGAAACCCAGAAGCGGCCTGGACAGGGCTCATCTACGGGCAGGCACCCAGGGCCTGGGCGTCCCTGGACTGGAGGCGGGGCGGGAATGTGGGCACTAGGTCCCTACATGGGGGACGGGGGCAGCTGCACCCCAGGAACACAGAAAAGCAACCTGCAGCGTGCTGCTCATGGAGCGGTAAACAAACTCACTGCTCACACCCTCAGCCCATAGGAGCTCGCGGGCAGCCGGGGGGACAGCTGCTGGACCATCTTCTAACTTCCCAGGTGCCTTAGCAGGGAGCTGGATTGGAAAGCGGTTCAAGCCAGTGCTTAGATGGCAGTGCCAGCGCCACAGGCAATGCTAGTCCGTCACCCCGGCTCTTGTTGCGTGTCTTGGGGTTCTGTTGTTGGGGTGCCTCCATCCGGGTTATGGAATATTACACATCAGGGGAAAGCTCATGTGGGGACATTGCCCCTTCACACAGGCACATATTCACAGGTGTGAGTGGGTGAAGAAAGTGAACAGCAGTGTTTAGGTTTGATGTCATTTTATGAATTTCCAGTAATGTCATTTTAGGTGTTTTTAGACATTTGTAGGAATATGGACTAAAGGGCCCAGCGCAACGGCTCAGTGGCTAAATCCTCACCTTGCACCCGCCAGAATCCCATATAGGCACCAGTTCATACCCCGCACTGCTCCACTTCCCTTCCAGCTCCCTGCCTGTGGCCTGGGAAAGCAGTCGAGGACGGCCCAAGGCCTGGGACCCTGCACCCGCGTGGGAGACCAGGAAGAAGCTCCTGGTTCCGGATCAGCTCAGTTCCAGCCATTGCGGCCACTTGTGGAGTGAATCAGCAGTTAGAAGATCTTCCTCTCTGTCTCTTCTGAAAATCTGGCTTTGCAATAAAAATAAATGAAGCTGTTTATAAAAAGAAATATGGACTCAGATGTTTCCTATGTCAGGGGATTTAGGGAGCCCTGTGTTATCTGTGCCTTAGAATTGTAACTGAGCCTCCATCAGAGTGCAGCGGGCCCTTGTTTCAAGGATCTGACAGTTAGGCACCGTTAGCAGTGCAGCTGCTCTCGGCTCGACAGGACTGTCAAGGCACAGACGCACTGCGGTACGGGACCTGGTTCCATCCATGCACCTGACTTCCTGGCACAGCCTGGCACAGCCTTGGATCAGATGGAAAGCAGCGCAGGGCGGGGCGGGTTGTTAAGGAGGACATCCCACTCGGGAGTCCCCGGGCCCAACCCCTGCCCCAGCTCCCTGCCCACGCACACCGGGAGGCAGTGGGAGCTGGGCCTGTGGCACCACCGGGGACCTGGACGAGCTCCTGGTTCAGGCCCTGGGCCTTGCAGACGTGGGAGCGGAGCAGTTCTCTCTCTCGCTTTCTGGACGTTCCCCTGTTTCTGTCTATGCAGCTCAAAAATTTATTTTTTCTTAAAAATATAGGAACCAGTGCCACTGGGTTGTAGCCAGTGAGATCCAGGGACACCAGACACACAGCGGTGGAGGTGGTGGGTGAGCCATGCTCTTCTGGGGCGGGGCTCCTCTGGGTGCTGGGCTGGGAGCGGTGGGGGTGGGGTGCAGGTGGGAGCTGGTCACCAGTGCCAGGGACACAGGAAAACTCCCGTATTCCTCATGTCCCCCCACCACCAGGGGGAGGGGAAGGCAGGCTGCAGCCTGTGTGGGCAGTGGTTAGGGGGCACGGCTAAGCAGCAGCTGTGGGAACCCAGGTGGGGAGGGGGTCCTGGTGGTCTCCTGGGCTGCTCAGCTCCGTGCACATCTAAGAGCAGAGTGGGGGAGATCGGCAGCCAGCAGAGGCCAGCACCACACAATGAAGGCTCTGATCCAGCGCCCCGAGAACCCACCCTGTTGCTCACTGGGATGTGACCATTGGGATTCCCGCTGGGGACACAGGGTCCTATCCCTGCTCCCCCAAGCTCCAGGCAAATCCTGGACACAGAGCAGGTGGAGAAGGACCACCAGCAGGCAGCTGGGCTCCCCAGCAGGGGGCAGGCAGAGAGGACCCTATGGGGTGATGGTGGGGGGAGCTGGGGAGAGGAGGAAGAGGAGGAACAAGGGAGGGACGTGTGAGGGGGAAACTGAGCAGACCTGGGGAGCAGAGAGGTGTGCCTCGGTGTGTGTGTGTGTGTGTGTGTGTGTGTGTGTGTGTGTGTGTGTGTGTGTGAGAGAGAGGCAGCCTCTCCTGCAGAGGTGGGTCCTGTGCCCACACTCAGTGGGTTTCTCTGGGATGTCCAGGCTGCCACCCTCGCAATCACTATCCAGCATGGCGAGTGCCCACAAAGGATTAACCTGCATGCATGGCATAACAGGAGCTGGCATGGGGGCCAGGCTGACTGGGGTCAGGAAGGCCCAAGTTCACACCCCAAGGGTTCCTGGATGGGCCAATCTCAATCTCAATTTCTCTCTCCCTCCCACAAGGACTGGGCTGGGCCAGACCGAGCCAGGAGCCCCTCCCTGAGCCTCCCTGGGTGGCAAGGACTACTACCTCCCCAGGGCATTAGGGGGCTGGGTGGCAGCCCGGAGCAGCCAGGATCCAATCTGTGTCACACCTGGCAGCTCACCCAGCTGGCTGCCCCCCACGCCAGCCCCTGCTGCCCAGCTGGCGGTTGGGAGGAGGAAGGACGGAGAGGGCGGGACCTTGGAAGAGCGAGGCTGTGCTTGGAGCTGGAGACTTGCTGCTGCTGCTGTGACTAAACACGTGTTCAACACGGGGAGGGACCTGGACCTGGAACCTCAACTGGGGGGGGGGGGCAGCCAGGGGACGGAGGAGGCAGCCCCGCCCCCAGCTCAAGATGTCCAGCAGGGGCAGCCAGGAGGCCTGGGGGGAGGAGGCACCTGTGGTGGAGGCAGGGCAGAGCAGCTCTCTGGCTCTGTGGGGTAGGGGGCCGGCCCTGGCCGGGACCTCAGCTGCTCTCCTGGCCTCTGGCAGGGAGGGTGCCCTGCCACTGTGAGTCATGGTCCCCACTTCCTGCCACATGGAACTTGGGGCTGAGTCACAGACCGCCCCCCAAAGGGAAAGCGTGGCCATGAGGCTGGAAAGCGGGAGCATGCTGGTGGCAGCAGGCGGCCTGGCACTGTGGTGCCCGGCTCAGCTCCTGGTCTGGGACCCTGCTGCAGAGCCCAGCCCTCACCAGCGGCACTGGTACCCCTGCCCTGCCCACAGCACAGCAGCCTCGACCTGCAGAATCAAGCGCGCCCCTCCCCAGCTGTGCACCGCCATGATTTCCAGCTTACAGAAAGTTGCAAAAAAGATTGCAAAGAATTCCCGGACGAGCCCTCTCCTAGATTCCGCAGCCGTGACCACATGACCACACTGTGGTGCCCCTTCCCTCACCCTCCCCGGCCTCTGTTGCTAGCGTCCCCGTACTCTTTTTCCCCCAGATATTTCAGGGTGGGTGCCCGGAAAGCAGGGGCACTTTCTCACAGAAGCACCCAGCAGTGGGCAGCTGCAGCCTGAGACAGGGCCGGTCTCCCTGCAGCTGGGGCCAGCCCTGCAGAGCTGCGCCTAGCCAGGGACCCAGAGCACCGCTCTCCCGCCTGCCCATGGCTGCAAAGCCAGCCGCACACGCTGAGTGTCCCTTGCAGTACCAGCGGGGTGGGGGGTGTTAACGCGCCGGCCAGTGGGACAGCCCTCTGGTTAGCACTCCCCCCACCACCTGGCCTCCGATCCAGCTCAGCCAAGCTCTTGGAAGACCTCCCAGGTGATGGCCGGAAGTCACAGCAGACATCAGCTCAGATTCCCACGCTCAGGAGGTGCCATGCTCTTGCAGGTGAACTTTCTGTCCCAGCTCCTGTACTTCCCGACCCCTGTGGGTCCTCACACTGGACCCATTTACTTGCCTGGGAGTCTGAGGCAAGCAGGTTCGACACGGCACAGAGAGCAGTTCCTGTTCCCTCACTGTCTTGCTGGTCCCAGGCATCCCTTCTGGTACATGACACAGAATCACCCCCACCTGCCACAGTCCCTGGACACCTGGGGCTCAGGACCCTGTGGGAAGGGGAACAGAGCTTCCGGGAAGCCCCCAGGCCTGCTCAGGAGCCCACTGAATAACCCCAGTAGTTATGTGTTCCTGGGGCGTGTATGCCAGGCAGGCCCCAGAGCACTTGGTCCACAGCGTCCCTTCCAGCAGGGGCCGGTGTCTGGTCCCCCATTTTTCAGAGGATGTCACTGTGTCTCCAACAGATGCACCCACCCGGGAGTGAGCAAAGCCGGACTCCTGTTCCTGAGCTGTGACCCCAGTGTGCCCCTGCCTGGGTCTGTGAGGGCTGTGGAACAGGGCAGCGTGGCTCCTCTGAACCAATGGGAGACTCTGGGCATGGGAAGGGACGCAGGGCCTGCACCCGCTGGGGTGTCGGGGCAGGGAAGCACACCCCTGCGGCAGTGAGGCAGGCTCTCGCCATGGCTGGGCCCTGTGGGTCTGGGTCAGTCTTGTGTTGTTTCCATGGCCAAGGGCGCCGGCCAGCCCCAAGATGGCAGGGCTGAGTCACTGAGTCCCTGTCCCTGACTCCTGCCCTACATCTGCGATCATTCCGGTCATCGCCGTGGGCTGGCTCCCGGCAGAGCTCCGCTACCTGCTTAGCCTGCCCCACCCTCTTCCCTGAAGTGAGCTGGCAGGAAAGGGCACTTCGCCCAACTCTAGCTGGCAAACTGGGGTTCTGGGGGTGGTGGGTGAACTGGGGTGGGACCTCCTTTCTGCCACCAAGTTCTCATGTGGCCACAAAGCTAATGACGCTCTCCAAGTGTGTCCATTGCCCCGGCTGCCCGGGGAGATGTCACCCATTGACAATCAGTCCTCAAGGAACGGGGGAGGAATGGAGCCCCAGAGACGCTAAGGAACTTGTCTGAGGCAGCCCAGCCTTCCACTCACAGCCAAGCCCTGACAGGCTGGACGCTCCGACTGGACGTGAGGCCTCAGGGGAGCAGTGAGTGCTGTTGGCCTTGAGCCCAGGGCTCCCTGTTCCAGGGCTGCAGACTCCGGCTCTGGGGCCAACCCCGGGGAGGAAGACCACCCCCTCCAGACAGACAAAGCTCTCGCTTCCCAAGCCCGCCCCGGCAAGCCACACCAAGTGTTTATAGAGACAGATGTTTGGGACGGAAAAAGAGCTGGCCCCCTGCGTCCCCATGGAGACAGAGGAAGTTTGTGACTCCAGCGGTGGAGACTGGAATTGAAAAAGGAGACGGAAAGGAGGGAGGGAAGAAGCCGCGGGTGCCTAACAAAGGGGTGTTGCCATGGCAATGGTCCGTGGGCGGGCCGTGGGGCTGCCAATCCCTGGGAGATGGAAGATGGCCAGGGGGCCAGCAAATGCACGTGGGAGGGCAAGAACCACCTCCCAGGAGCCAACAGACTAGATGGGGCTTCCCTGGCCGGGCTCTCCCTCCCTGCCCGGGGACCCACGCCAAGTCTGGGGGCTGCTTCCTCAAGTGTCCAACTCGGCCGCGGCCTCCAGCCAGGAAACCCTGCCCCCTTGGTCCTGAGGGGTCAGTCCAGCCTGACTCCCCTCTGTCACTGTCTGGTCAGCGCCCTGGGCAGTTCCCAAGAGCAAGCAGGAGCAGCATCGTGGCTCTCTGGCCTAGAGGACGCAGGCTGCCGTGCTCCACTGTCGCTGTAGCAGGGTGCCCCTGGCTGAGCCGCGTCTGACTTGGATTCCCTGGTCTCCGAGACGGAGACATAGCTGTGCCTAACTTAGCACCTATGAGGACCAGACAGGTGAGCACGGACCCGGGGCTGGCAGGTCCTGCGCACACCCCGCACCCAAGTGCTGCGGTAGGCCGCCTCTAAGGGGACGTCATGAAGGGCCTGGGTCCAGGGTGGGGTCAGTGACCCATCCACTCTCCTGGCCAGCTGGTGGTAGGCAGTGCCCCTTGGTGAGCACCCATCCCGGGGCAGCTCCAGCTCATTTACCTGTGACTGCTCTCCGCCAACAAAGGACGGCTTTGCTTATCTTCAGGAGCTGAGAAAAGACTATCTCATGATACAAATACAGGACAGGAAACAGGTATTTCTTTTTTCCTAAGATTTATTTATTCTCATCAGAAAGTCAGACATACAGAGAGAAGGAGAGACAGAGAGGAAGATCTTCCATCCAATGCTTCACTCCCCAAGTGGCCACAACAATCAGAGCTGAGCCGACCTAAAGCCAGGAGCCTCTTCCGGGTCTCCCATGTGGGTGCAGGGTCCCAAGGCTTTGGGCCGACCTCCACTGCTTTCCCAGGCCACAAGCAGGGAGCTGGGGCAGCTGGGACATAAACTGGCAGCTGGGATCCCGGGTGTGCAAGGTGAGAACCGTAGCTGTTGGGCAACCATGCCAAGCCCAAGGAAATGGGTTTTTCTGTGTCCATGATGATGACAGGGATTGTTGCTGTTGTTAAAAGTTTATTTATTTGAAAGTTGGGCCCGGCGCCGTGGCCTAGCATCTAAAGTCCTCACCTTGATCGCACCAGGATCCCATATGGACCCTGGTTCTAATCCCTGCAGCTCCGCTTACCATCCAGCTCCCTGATTGTGACCAGAGAGGGCAGTCAAGAACGGCCCAAAGCTTTGGGACCCTGCACTCGTGTGGGAGACCCTGAAGAGGCTCCTGGCTCCTGGCTCTGGATTGGTGCAGCACCGGCCATTGTTTTCACCTGGGGAGTGAATCATCGGACGGAAGATATTTCTCTCTTTATCTCCTCTTCTCTCTATATATATCTGACTGCAATAAAAATAAATAAATCTTTTTTAAAAAAATTATTTATTTGAAAGTCAAGAGTTACAGAGAGGGCCTGATACAATGGCCCAGCAGCTAAATTCCTCACCTTGCATGCACTGGGATACCATATGGGTGCCAGTCCATGTCCTGGCAGCCCCACTTCCCATCCAGCTCCCTGCCTGTGGCCTGGGAAAGCAGTCGAGGACGGCCCAGAGCCTTGGGACCCTGCATCCATGTGGAAGACCCAGAGGAGGCTCCTGGCTTCAGACCAGCTCAGCTCCGGCCATTGCGGCCACTTGGGGAGTGAACCAGCGGACAGAAGATCTTTCTCTGGGTCTCCTTCTGTCTGTAGATCTGCCTCTCCGAGAAAAATAAATAAATCTTAAAAAAAAAAAGCTACAGAGAGAGATCTTGTATCTGCTGGCCACTCTGCAAGTAGCCACAAGCACCAGGGCAGGTAGAAGCCAGGGGACTCCTCCGGGTCTCCCATGTGGGCACAGGTGCCAGGCGCTGGGGCCATCTGCTGCTCCCAGCCATTAGCAGGGAGCTGGACAGTTTTCTTGAAACACACCTGTCTATGTGCCAGCCGAGTCAGCAAGTTCGTCTTAGGGGACAGCCGGGCACTGGTGGAAGTGGCCACAGCAGACAGCAAGGCGGGTGCTGGCACAGCACCTGCCGTGTCCCTGGTCCACACAGGACAGAGTGGAGGGTTGGTGTCACCAGCCAGGGGTCACCAGGCCAGAGGGAGGCAAGGAAGGGACAAGGAGGACTCCAAAAACACGCTGCTGCTTTGCAAGGAGGTACAGGACTCTGCCCCCTCACGTGGGGCTCCCCCTGCAATTCCCCAGGGAGGCAGCCAAGGGGGGACCAGGGGCTGCTGCACCTGGTGAAAAGTGAACCCATGTCTGCCAGAGGAGTGTGGTGGTCACAGCTGGGGCCCACAAGGCCTTCTGGGAGGGAGGCTACATCCCCGTTAGGTGAGGGCAGGCAGAGGGGTCTCAGCAGGCTTGGGAAAGGAGAGGACACGGGCCATCCCAGCAGAGCGAGAGCGGAGACTGCTGCATGGTGGGGGCAGGGCTCCCAGGCGACTTTGTGGACGGACTCTGCTGTCCCGTCTTCCCCAGCTGTCCCGTCTTCCCCAGCTGTCCCGTCTTCCCCAGCTGTCCCGTCTTCCCCAGCTGTCCCTCACCTTGCCCGTAGCTGCACGTCCAGCACTGGGGCGGGTTTGTACCTTCAGTTCTCAGGTCCCTCCCATCCCGCCCGGGGGGAAGCAGCTTGAGCACTGGCCCCAAGGTCACTCCTGGGGCTCCTGGGGCCCAGTCAGGGTGACCCCAGACAAGGAGGCAGCAGGGGACGGGAGGGTGGACCACAGGGAAGAGGCGCCAGGTGGGGTCTCCGTGCCCACCCTCTTTCACGACTGCTGTCAGCGCTGCAGACATGCGGATAGAGGCTGCGGAAAGTCAGCAATCCCAGAGGGTGCACCATGCCCTCCCACCTGCTTACTGCTGCCCAGGGACAGGCAACCCAGCCGCCCCCTCCCAGGCTCTGGCCCTCCCCGGCAGGTGCAGCCAGCTCTGGACTCATTCCCCCACCTGGCTCTTCCCCAGGCGCCCCACCTCCTGGCCTGCCTGGCTGGGCTGGGTCTCTGGCCAAGGCCCCCACCCTCGCCCTTGCTCAGGGCTCCCTCCCCCAGAACGTCCAAGAGCCACACCCTTCTTGCTTGCAAGTCCTCTGGCCAACTCCACGCCCACATCTCCACCCTTCCTCTCCCAGCTCTGCAGAACCCAGCTGTACCCCCTGGCCCTCGCTACCATGGCAAAGCCCCCCACTCCCACTGCACCTCTCAGCAGCTGTGTCCCCGCAGGTATGCACACCCACCCCCACGTTCACACCTGTGCTCTCACACTGTGCCCACACAGTCCCAGGCACCCACTCCCGTGTGTCCTGCACACCAGTGCAATCCTGCACCCTCCAGTCCCACGCCCCAGGCTGCTCCCCACCCAGTCCCCAGAGTGCAGCTGCCTGCCTCAAATCCCCTGGGAGGGGGCTCTGCAGCTAGAACCTGGGGCTCCCCCCTGCACCTCGCCCTCCCCACCCCTCTTTCTTTTCTGCTCCCAAGAACTAGCCATGAATGCTGCCATCCACTTTTTCTTACTGAGATATCAATTGTTCCCCACCAGCAGGTAGGCGCTCAAGGGGGGAGGGGGCTGGGGAGAAGTCCCGCCCACCAGGGCCGTTTCACAAGGAAAGCAACTTTCCTGCAAGCCGAGGAGAGACATCTCATCTCAGATCAGCTCTTAACGATTTGGGAAGGGAAGCAACGAGCGGTTTCCTGTAATCCGAAGGACTAAATTATTCATGGAGAGCGGCAGACAGAGGCTGGCCGGTGACTGAGGGGCCCCTGACCTGGGGCTGGGGCAGCCAGGGAGCCAGTGGGCCCAGGGAGGTCCCAGACAGGCAGAAGAGGCTGAGGGTTCTGGGTGAGAGTTGGGGTGAGGGCGGCTCACCCTAAGGGTACGGCCATGTTCCCTGGCGCTCTGCGGCTCCCCCATGCGCTCCTTCTCCGGCTAGCTGCCTGCCTGGCATGGGCGCTGGTGACCGGAGCGCGCAGGGGGCAGAGCCACAGGCCTCCAAACTGGGGCAGGTCTCTTCACGCCCCCTCCCCCGCCCCAGGAGGCTCAGGCTGGGACCCAGGGACCAGCAGAGACAGCCTGGCCCTCCTAAAGTCCCTGCCTGCCTGCCAGAGGCACTCCCGGCAGCTGCGGCCCTGCCCACCTGCCCACGCTCCAGCCTCAGGGCTCCCTGCCCAGGTGCTATTCTGTGGATGGGGACCCAGCCATGCCTGCGTCCAGGGGGTGAAGGCGACCCCGGATCCTGGACTCCCGCGTGTCCTGTGCGTGTGGGAAGAGGCTGTGGCTTTGTCTGCCACCCCCTTGACTGTGTGCCTGGACCAGCTGGGCACTGATGGGGGTGGGTGGACGCCCACAGACTCAGGCAGAGATACCGGGAAGTGAGGTGGGGAGGAGAGGGAAGAGGGGACCCCGCGGGGGCGGAGAGCGTGGAGCGCCCCCCTCGCTCTAGCACGTGTTGATTCACTCGCAGGCCTGCAGTCTTCCCTGTTTCCTGGGGATTCTCATTTTATTTGCGGGAAAGCTGCCTGCTCCGTGACTAATTTGTTCTTAAACAAACCCAGGCGTGGAGCCGCTGGGCGGGGCCTGAGTCACTCTGGGCCCTGGGGGACCGCACCTCGCAGCCTCCCGCCGCTTGGGGGGCGGGCGCCGGGCTGGGGTGCCCCTCCTCCGGGGTGGCTCCCGGCCCCCACCGGCCGCAGCAGCGCGGGGCACCATGGCGCCTGGCACGCAGTGGGCGCCCGGCCAGCGTTTGCCGAGTGGCTGATTGACTGACTCTGGTTTAAGGTTTCTTCAGTGACTGCCTGATTCCTCACCGGCCTCCCGCGAAGCAGGACCCGTTACCGGAACAACATTCTCTGCCAGACTCTGCCATAAATGGGCTCTTTCTCTGGGCTCTGCCAGGCCCCTCGAGGGGGATGTGTGTATCCGTAACCCTTTGTTGTCTGGGTCCCCCCCTGACCTGGCCACTCCATGCACAAGCAGGGCCAGGTCATGGGTCACCCACGCCAACCTCCCCCACCGCGCACACCACCTGGCACTCTCAGGGCGGAAGGAGGAGACTCCCCATCTTAGATGGAAAAATTGAGGCGCAGAGAAACACAAGGCCCCTGACCCCATACTTCCTTCCTTCCTTCCTTCCAGGGAATTCCAAAACCGCAAGCCAGCCTTAACCTGGGGCAGGGGTCGGGATAGCCCCTTAAGCCCAGGTGTCCAAACTGGGTCGCTTTTCTCCTTTTGTCTCACTCCTTTGCCGCTGCACACGGACGCGGAATACAAAAACCCGGGGGTAAAGCACTAGGGTTTATAAATAAGTAAATACGCAGGTGCTGCAGCGTTTTGCTCAAACAGAAAAAAACCTGCCTAGCACTCGCGCCCAGCGCCCTGGGGCGCCTCGGGTCGGGGACGGCGGCCACCTGCGCCCTCCCAGGCGCGGCGCCATCTTCCACCGGGAAGGCGGCGGGTGCGCCCCGCGGCTTCCCCGGCTTCCCCGGCTTCCTGCGCCCCCGGAGCGCGGCGCTCGGAGGCCCCGGGCGCCCTCGGAGCGCGAATCCCCGGGGTGGCCCCGGTGGGGTGGGGGCAGCAGCTTGCAGGCGTCCGAGGGCCCGGCCGGCCCGCAGCCGCCTCGCCTCGCCCGGGAGAGTGTTTCCAGGAAGCGCCGGCGAGCAGAGCCGGACCCGAGTTCCCGACAGCCCGGCCGGGCGCGGGCGCGCGGGGCCGCCCGGAGCCGCGTCACGATCGATGCGGCCCCTCGCTCCTGGCCGCGCGCTGCGGGTCCCCGCAGCGAGTCCTACCCCAGGGCCCGGGCAGGGGTCCCCGCAGCGAGTCCTGCCCCAGGGCCCGGGCAGGGGTCCCCGCAGCGAGTCCTACCCCAGGGCCCGGGCAGGGGTCCCCGCAGCGAGTCCTACCCCAGGGCCCGGGCAGGGGTCCCCGCAGCGAGTCCTACCCCAGGGCCCGGGCAGGGGTCCCCGCAGCGAGTCCTGCCCCAGGGCGCGGGCAGGGGTCCCCGCAGCGAGTCCTGCCCCAGGGCGCGGGCAGGGGTCCCCGCAGCGAGTCCTGCCCCAGGGCCCGGGCAGGGGTCCCCGCAGCGAGTCCTACCCCAGGGCGCGGGCAGGGGCGCAGGACCCCGCCCGGCCGTCCCAGGAGGCGCGGAGCGACTCCCAGCCGCTCTCTGCCCGCACGTGCCCCGACCCCCGGCTGGGTTGCCATCCTGGTCACTTAATCTGACACCTGCTCCTGGTTTCTGCCGTTTTCGCGGCTGAAAGGGGGCGGCTCTGCAGAGCAGCCCCTGGCTGCCCAGGGTCCGAGTCGGGGCAAGCGAGCAGGTGGGGGCTGGCGCTGTGGCGTAGCGTGTGAAGCCAGCGCCTGCAGCACCGGCATGCCCGCGCCCCTTCAGAAGGACCCGGCTGTCCTCCTGGGAAGGCAGCAGAACACAGCCCTGCCGCCTCATGGGAGACCCGGTGGAAGGCCTGGGGCTTGGTTTCCAAGCAGCGGAGGACCCTTGTAGCAGATGGTGGATCGCTCTCCGCTCTCTGTAACTCTCCTTCTCAACGAAAATAAATCTTGAAGTGTTCTTTGCTCCCTGGGGCTGGGCAAGAGAAACTCTGGAACCCTGGGAGGTCGGGGTGTCTGAAGGTGGTCCGTGGGAGCCTGGGCCCCCAGTGCTGGCTCTGGGCTCAGGGGTCCTCACTCACTCACGTGCATTAGGCTCTGTCCATCCTCACTGGGCCTGGAGGTCCCAGAAGGAGCTTGATGTGGGCGGCCGCCCAGGCCCGCTCCAGGAGAACCTGGACTTTGACCCAAGAAATTTCCACTGAAGTTATTTTTTTAAAATGACTTATTGTGTTTATTTGAAAGGTAGAGTTAGGGAGACGGCCAGAGGTCTACCAGTCTCTGCTTAACCCCCCAAACAGCTGCAACAGCCAGACCTCGCTGGGCCAGACTGAGCCCAGGAACCACCATGTGCCACTGTGGGATTCTGGCAGATACAAGGCAAGGATTTAGCTTCTAGGCTATCCTGCTGGGCCCGGCTGCTCCGTCTCTGATCCAGATCCCCAGCAGTGTACCTGGGAAAGCAGAGGCAGACAACCCAAGGCCTTGGGACCCTGCACGCACATGGGAGGGCTAGAAGAAGCTCCTGGCTCCTGGCTCGGGGCTGGCCCAGCTCTTGCTCATTCGGGGAGTGAGCCAGTAACTGCCTTTCAAGGCAGTAAAGAAAGCAGTGTGTCCAGTGGACCTGTGCTGTGCCTGACTGTAGCTGCTTCCTCCCGCTCGTTGGGACCAGCAGCCGGCACGTCCCCTCTTGGACTGCCGCCTCTTTGTCCCTCGCGGAGCCAGCGGGAGCCCAGGACAGTCTCCCCGCCTCACGCCCCTTGGCTCCATTGCAGCTGCAGGGCCTCAGGTCAGTGCCAGCGCCTGGGGCTCCAGTGCACGCTTGGCTCCAAAGGCGTCATTCAGATGAGCACAGAGACCCTGGAAACCACTTCTATCCGTGCCCTGTGACCCTGAGGGGACAGAGGAGGCCGGACGAGGGAGACAGAGTCTGGGGTCACCGCATCCTTGGTGCTTTTGTCTGCTCTAAGAGATAGACACCAACCATAGCAGTAGCGGCTTCCTGGGGCTGACACTGTGGCGCTCCAAAGCCTTCCAGAGTTCCCAGAACCTCACGCTTCCTCACGGAGTGGTGGTGGCAGGTGACAGTGGGCATTAGGGCCTAGGTCCTCTATGTAGCACCTGCCGGGCAGGGGACACGCAGGAACCAAGCTGCACCTCCCTGCCAGCTCATGCCTTGTCCTTCACAAAGGCCCCTTGCTATGCGGCTGTCCCCCTTTCAGCGGGACCCAGGCGGCAGGAAGGGTATGCCGACCACACGCTGGATCCCCCTCTCTCCTCCATGTCTGACGTGATGGGCAGCTCGGCCCTGGCCAACCACGGCCTCCACCGCCTTTTCAGCCCCTCCTGTTCTTTCTGGGGGAGCCCTGTGTCAGGACACAGGCCTCAAGCCTGTCCAATCAGGACAGACTCAAGCAACCAGAGGCCAACCAGGGCGGCGTTAGAGCTGCAGGTGCCAGCCCGGGGCAGGCTGGACAGAGCTCTCGCTGATGGGAAACAAAGCCGGCCGCCCGTGTCACAGAGCACCCCTCTCGCCTTAGAGAGGCACCCAAGGGAGTCACGTTGTATCATTTCTTTGTGAGGGGAACATGGGGCTTGCAGAACACGGTGAAGGGGGTAGACACCCATGACCCGGCTACCGCACAGGGACCGCCAGGTTGGCTGGTGCGGTGCAGTGAGCTGCTGCAGCATGGCGTCCCATGCTGAGGGACTCAATGGCTGCTCACGGGCACGCGGCCTCCCTGGGTCCTCCCGGCTTCTCTGCCAGCACAGGGACGTCTTAGCAAGGCGGAGGGCTTGATTGGCAGGTGAAGAGATGACGTCACACTGGCAAGGTCCCTCAGGCCTTGCTAGCTGCCTGCCTATGTAATGCCAGTTCAAGGCCAGCTGTGACCCTGCGCACCTGGAATGCATGGAATGTCGTAGGAGCTGGTGGCTGATGGGGAGCACCTTGGCCATAGTCTCCAGGGACTCTGAGAGGACTGGCCGTGCTTGCATTCCAAACCCCGGGCAGCCAAGTGATGCTGGGGCGCACGTCACAGCTGGGAGCATGTTGCGTTTGCTCACACAGCAGCACCCATGGGGACCCCAGGCCGACCGAGCCAGGGGTGGTTCCCCGAGGGACCTGGGCTACGCGGCTGCACTCGGAGGCACCCTGATGCATTTGTGGTCTCCCCCAGTTTTCCCTGGGGGCCCCGGTGAAGCTACAGACAGGTGTCAGCTGTGGGCGGAAAGGGCGCGCCTGAGGCTGGAGAAATTGTCTCCAGGCCCCCCATTCTCCCTTGCAGTGACTTCTCATGGGGAGCCACAGAACAGCAGGGCAGAGGCAGCCCTTGGTGCCCTGCCCCTCAAGGCTTGGGCCAGGCACAGGGCCAACTGTGGGCAGAGCTGCCCTCACCAGCCCCTCTGTGGCCACTGCCGGAGCCTAGGCTGCCAGACGGGGCAGCAGCGGTGACAGCAGGGGCAGGGGGGCGGAGAGGCTCTCGGAGCGCACCCCAAGGCCACCTAGGCTGCTCTCTGCCGCCCACCCGGGGCCCCAGGGCCACGCTGTGCTCTAGCTGGTCCATGTGTTCCATGTCAGAGGGCCACCAGTGCCTGGTTGCTCTGCTTCCAAGCCCGCTCCCTGCGATGTCCCTGGGAAGCTGCGGGTGACGTGGCCCTGGGAGGGCTCGCGAAGCCCCATGGAGTTCCTGCCCCCAACTTCAGCGTGGTCCAGGCCTGCTTGGTGGGTGCATCTGAGAGAAGAACCAGCAGGCTGAAACCATGCTATTCTGTTACTCTACCTTTCAAATAAATAATTAGAAACCTTTAATGAAGAATACGTTTATTAAAAAAAGTAGAGGGCCCAGTGCAATGGCGCAAAAGCTAAATTCTCACCTTGAACCCTCCACGATCCCATATGGGTGCCAGTTCAAGTCCTGGCTGCTCCACTTCCCATCCAGCTCCCTGCTTGTGGCCTGGGAAAGCAGCAGAGGACGGCCCAAGGCCTTGGGACCCTGTACCTGCGTGGGAAACCTGGAAGAGGCTCCTAGTTCCTGGTTTCTGATCGGCTCAGCTCTGGTCATTGCAGCCATTTGGGGAGTGAACCAGCAGATGGAAGATCTTTCTCTGTCTCTCCTCTCTGTAAATCTGCCTTTCCAAAAAGAAAAAAAAAAAATCTTAAACAAAAAAAAAAAGAGGAAGACCATGAGGGTCCCAGTACTCCCAGTAGGGTCAGCGTTCACTTCCTGATAACCCGAGCAGATCATAGGGTGGGGGAAGGGGCAGGTCCCCATGTCCCCAGGAAGGAGGGCAGGCCAGCTGTGCCTGGGCACAGTACCAGCCTCTGGCAAGGGGGAAGAAGGGGCTGCCTGGGTCCAACAGGGCCCCCAGGCCTGGTGTCCCTGGCTGTGTGCTGCTGGTGGCCTCACCCCTGGCAGGCACAGCTGAAGCTCCAGGCTCTCTCAGCTTAGGGAGGGTGGTAGAAGATGGGGCAGGGGGCCAGGCTTGCCCGACGTCGCCCCCCCCCCTTCTCAGCCTGAAGGTCCCCCCTCCATGCTGACGGGAAACAGAAGTGCGGCTAGAGTCCTGGGGCAGGGATAGGACTGGGAGAGGGGCTGTGCTGACACCCCAGGGGCAGATCAAGGTGTGAACACCCAGACTCCTGTCCCAGGCTCGACGGGGACCCAGAGAGGAAGGGCCAGGGAGTGCAATGCCCAGTGAGGCCCGCTGGGGGCTGGGACGGAGTGCGGAGGGAAGTGAGGACCCCCTACCCCACCTCGCCATGGAGACCACGGGGGCTGCTCCTGTCACCCCACTGGGCCCCGCCACCCCAACCCATCTGTGTCCTCAACACGGCCCACGGGAAAGCTCTCCAAAGGGACAAATTAGAGAAGTGTCTTCACACCTACCCCAGGCACAGATGTGAAACCCAATGGAGGTTGACCCCCGAGGGGACTTCGATGACCCCATTCCACTGAGAGAGACCCAGGGAGAGAGGCTGCCACCCCCGACCCCAGGGAGAGCTCAGGACCCCAGAGAGAGAGCCTGGGACCCCACAGAGCGCCTGGTCGGCAGGACACGCACACACCCTCCAGAAGAAATGCAGGGCTGTTCTCATGACAGCAGAGCTTCTACACACACTCACACACACACTCACACACACTCAAACACACACTCACACAAACACTCACACACTCAAACACACACACACTCACACACACTCAAACACACACTCAAACACACACACTCATACACTCAAACACACACACTCAAACACACACACACTCAAACACACACTCACACACACACACACTCACACACTCAAACACACACACACTCACACACTCAAACACACACACTCACACACTCACACACACACACACTCACACACACACTCACACACTCAAACACACACACACTCACACACACACACACTCACACACACTCACACACACTCAAACACACTCAAACACACACACACTCACACACTCACACACACTCAAACACACACTCACACACACACTCACACACACACACACTCAAACACACACACACTCACACACAAACACACACACACTCACACACTCAAACACACACACACTCACACACACACACTCTCACACACACACTCACACACACACACACACTCACACACTCACACACACACACACTCACACACACTCACACACACACACACACACTCACACACTCAAACACACACACACTCACACACACACTCACACACTCAAACACACACTCACACACACACTCACACACACACTCACACACACTCACACACTCAAACACACACACTCACACACTCAAACACACACACTCACACACACACTCACACACTCAAACACACACAAACACACACACTCACACACACACACACTCACACACACACTCATGCCCACTCCCATGCACATACATATATGAACTCACACACCCTTTTGTGCACACACACATATTCCCTCACACGCAGACCTACACACACGCACACAGACACGCACTCACCCCCTCTCGCAGCATGGCACGGGGAGGGGTGGCAGCTGCCCCCGTGAGGGGCCCCACTGCCCTGGCACGTGATGCCCAGACCTGCCCTCCCATCTCAACCAAGGCCCAGGGCAGGCCAGGCCCGGGACCTCTCCCAGGGACTGCCTGGAAATAGGAGGACCAAGAATGCAGTGGGCAGCTTGGCAGGGGGACAGCCGGGCCCAGCAGGGCTTCCAGTAACTTGCCCGCCCTGCCCTGACCTCGCCCACCAGCCCAGTCTCGGCCAATGGGTGCCCGTGCTGGGCTCCAGCCCCCGGGAACGCCCTGCCCGGCGCAGCTGCCATGGGGCCTCAGGGTCGGCACTGCTCTCCCTGACATAGCAGGAGGGAACCGGATCCGGGCGCTGGGCCCTGCCAGGAAGGGGCTATCCTCAGCCACCCTTCCTGGAAGCCCAGTGGCGCCCGTCCCGCGGGGGCCCAGCCCCCAGCCCTGTGGCTCCAGAGGGCACAGTGCACATGCAGCGGGCTTCACTGAGCCATCCCACACTGAGCAAACCTGAGGCCTCCGCCCCCTCCTCTCTCTCTCCCCCCACCACTGCCCAGTGGGTGGTCCAGAAGCATGCCCAGCTCCCCAGCTACTTAGTGGGAGCAAAGCGACTCCCCTGCTGGCCAGGAGGGGACAGGGAGAGCTGGCAGCGTGCGCCTGGGCGAGAGGGCATGGAGCACCCAAAAGCTTGAGGGGTTGGATCAAGATGAGCCTCCTTCCTAAGCCGGGCTAGCTGCAGGCGGGGCTGGCCTGGGGTGACCCTGGGACTCACCTCAAAGGTGACTAGCCCAGGGCCTGGCTGTGAGTGCCTTTAGTGCCATGGCTCAGGAGTGGACAGGGCCAGGGGCCCAGACCTTGTGATCTGGCCAGGGGAGGCGTCCCCAGGTGCTGCATGAGACCAGTCCAGGGGCAGGGCACTTGAGGGCGGGACAGGAGGCCTCACGGGCCAGGGCAAGGAGAGTCGGGCCCTGAGTGAGAGGGGCCGACAGCCAGCATGGTGTTCCAGGCAGATGGGGCAGCTGGGGACACAGTGATCAGAAAAAGACAGATTCCAGGAGCCATTTCAGCCACAGCAGCGAGGAGGAGACACAGGCCAGGCAGGTGTTCACTATTCATCAATCCAGCATGTGGGGGGGGGGCGGGATTCCCGGGCTGCCTGGCAACTCCAGGGTGGCAGCAAGGGACCCAGGAACCTCCTCCAAGTGGGTGCAGGGTCCCAAGGTTTGGGCCGTCCTCCACTGCTCTCCCAGGCCACAAGCAGGGAGCTGGATGGGAAGCGGGGGCCACCAGGACAACATGACCAGCACTCATAGGGAAGCCTGGCGCTTGCAAGGAGAGGACCTTAGCCACAAGGCTATTGCAGTGAGCCGAGCTATCCCAAAATGACCACAACATCTGGAGGTGAGCCAGTACCAGAAGCTTCCTTCAGGTCTCCCACGTGGGTGCAGGGGCTCGAGGCTGTAGACTCCAGCTTCTGCTGCTTTCCCAGGCCCCGGGGCTCAGGTCCCAGGTGTCACGGTGAAGGCTGAGCGGCTGCCACACGGAGGCTGTCGGCTCACAGGCGTCGGTATGGGCCCAGGGACTGTGCAGGCCATCACCTGCTCAGGAAGGGCCCCCTCATCCAGGAGCTACAGCAAGGGGTACAGCCATAAGCTGCGCTGCCGCCCATGACCCACAGTCGCCAGGGGTGGGAGGTGACACTTGGGACCCTCAGGACCTGCTGTCCTGACACCTGTGCCTGTGCACACCCTAGCTCCAGAGGGGCCAGGGCTCCCTGTGTTCACAACCCACCCCGCCCCCCGGGGCCCCACCGCCAGGCCAAGGTCCCGCCTGCTCCCGGCTCCAGGCAGGTGACAGGCACTGCTGGGCTTCCCAGGGGGCCCCAGCTTCTCTCCTTCGTCCTGGGCCCGGGCGCCACCTACCTGGGGTCCCTACAGACAGGAAGGGCTGTGAGTCCCCCAGGGATCCTGACTTGCCTCCCGCAGTGCCTCGGTGGCCCATGACCCCTCTACCACGTCGCCCTCCTTGCACACACCTTCCCTGGCTGCCCTGTCCTCCGGGGATAGGCCAGCTGCGGACCTCCCTGCCCGCACCCCAACTCACTCTGGAGCCTCTCCTGCCCTGGGCTCCAGGAACTGATAGATCCTAAATCCATGTCCAACCAACCTGTCCCCTGGACCCCACATCGCACACGCTCAGCCGTGAGCCCTGTCTGCCCCTGGAGGCCTAACCGGAGCCCAGGTATAACCTACCCAGCCTCCTGGGGGTGCTCGGAACACCTCGGGGTCACCCTCTCACCCCTTCCAGCCACGTTGAGCCCCTCCTGCCCCTTCCACACTCAGCCCTGTCCTGTCTTTCCTCTGCAGGGACTGCTCCTGCGCTGTACCTGCCGTGGCTCATGCGGGCTCTGAGCCAAGGCGATGTCACTGCAGTGGCCTGGCCTGGCCACTCCAAAGTGAAGCAGCCCCCAGCCTGTCCCTCCTCCCATCTTCTTACTCTGCCTTATTTCTATTTGATTATTTTTATTTTATTCAAGAGGGACAGAGAGATCTTCCACCCACTGGTTCATTCCTCAGAAACCCTTGACCCCAGGCCAAGAGCGGGAGCCGGGAGCCTCCTCCTCACGTCCCAGCTGGGTCCGAGCAGTCCGAGTCCCCAGAACACCTGGTCACCTCTTAGGCCCTTCCCTCACTGTGCCCCGCTCTGTCACGGCTGGCAGGACTGGCTCAGGACCTTGTAGGACCAGCCCATATAGCTGCGATTGGGCCAGTCCAAAGCTGAGAGCCAGGAGCTTCCTGTGCGTCTCTCACATGGGTATGAGGCCCAAGAACTTGGGCCATCTTCAGCTGCGTTCCCAGGCCACAGGCAGGGAGCTGGATGGGAAGTGGAGCAGCCGGGATTAGAACCTGTGCCCATATGGAATGACAGCCTTCCAGGTTGAGGCTTAAACTGATATGCCACAATGCCAGCCCCTGGATTCACAGGGAGGGAGAACATGGGAGTTGCATCCAGCCCAGCGCCGTCCGAGCCCAGGGGACGATGCAGGGCCCCAGTGGGAGGGGCAGAGGCGGGGCAAAGGGGACAGGGGTCGGAGAGCAGCCTTTCCCGGGGAGGGGCAGCCAAGCAGAACTGTCAAACAGGGGAGCTGGGCAAGGGCTGAGGTCGCAGGTACGGCTGGCTGACGCAGACCATCAAGGCTGCCCTGGAGTGGCTGACTCCACGCCCTGTGACATCTGTTCTCAGAAAGGTCAGGTGCTCCAGGGACCATGGCTTCAAGGCACAGCCGTCCGCACCTCGGGCCACCTAGGCCAGGCTGGGCTGGGCTTGGCCACAGCGTCCTCACGCCTGGGACCAGCCCAGGAAGACCCTCAGAGGAGCCTCTGGCTAGGCTCCGGCCCTGGCCCTGGCCTGCCCACTGGCCCAGGGCACAGCATGTTCCCAGAATACTGCCTGCCCCGAAGGCCATTCACCCTGCAGCAGTCTGTGCCAGAGGGCAGATCCCAAGCCAGGGGCTAGGAGCAATACATGCCCCCCTCGGCTGCCTATGGCTCTGTCTGGCGGTGCCCTGGATGGGGGTCTGGGGTGGCAGGAAAACTGGGGGTGTGAAGAGACCCCAACCCTGGCTCCTCTCTGCCTGGAAACAGCTTCCAGTCTACACCTGAGACCAGCAGAGCCGGATGCCAGCAGGGTCCTTCGGAGCCCCGGCGCCTGCGTGCCTCTGGAGGTCTCTGGATCTGCAACACGGGTGGAAGGCCAGAAAAGCAGCCGGGAGGGCGAGAGGACTGCGGAGCCCACGAGGCGGACACAAAGGGCCCACAGCCACACGCCAAGACAGACCACAAGAACAGTGCTGTGTCACTTTAGGTGGGGGCTCTGCTCTGTGTCAGCCTGCCCAGGAGCCTGGCCATTCATCCGGCTCACTGAGCAGTTCACAGAGCTGATGGCACCGGCTCAAGGGTCCCCGGGCAGCTGGCAGCAGGGCCAGAGGCTGGCCAGGCCCTCAGAGGGGCTAGCTTGGTCACCCCAGATATGGCACCGGGCAGCCACTTGTCCCAGGATGGGGCGGGGCCTCCTAGCATCCTGCCCCGTGTCCAGGCTCGTGGCCCAGCAGGCCCTGCTGCACCCCCTCTTCCTCTGAGATGCGTTTGAGTTCTCAGGCTCTTGTTTTGCAGCTATTTCTCCTACAAACCACAGACGCTTGTTCACAGCAGCACCAGGCAAGCGAGAGGCCCCAGAGAACGCTACTCTGCTTCTTCCCTGGCATTCTCCCTGCCCACTACCACTCCTGCCCTGTGCCACCTGCTGACTCTACCCCCAGCTCCCAAGCCTGTTCTGCTGTTGGGGAATCAACAGGGTTTTCTCCTGTCTCAGACTCCAGTCCACTTGGCAGGGCACACAAGGCCCAGACAGCACAAAGGCACACCCCCAGCCACCTACACCATCGCCCCAGCGGTTGTGCTCCTGGGCTGGGAAGGGCTCCCTCTAGTGGCGGCAGACCCGCCAGTGGCTCTCCCTGGGTCCCGCCTGGTCAGCAGCTCCCTTCCCGGTGGTGGCCTTGGCCAGAGGCCAGCCCTGGTTCCCGCCCTCCTCCCAGCAGCAGCAGTGGGACACTCGTGGGCAGCAGAAGCTCGCTTTCCACACAAGGACAAAAACCCTGTGAACTCCAGGGACTCAGGCTGGGCAAACAGGTCAGCAGTCTCCAGGGCCTGCAGAGGAAGGGGCAGGGCAGGTGACAGGGGCCTTCCGCAGCCCATCGTGTCTAGCAGGACGGTAATGCCCAAGCAGGTACCTTGTGCAGAAGCTTCCAGAAAGCTCAGCAGCTGTGGGGAAGAGGGAGGGGGAGGAGAGGCCTAAGCCGGGATGAATGAGTGAAGGAAGGAGGGAGCCAACGGCGCCTGATTAGGACTCAGGTGGAGGAAGCCAGAGACCCTAAAGCAGCAGGAACCAGCATGGTGGCACAGCCGGCAAAGTCCCCACCTGCAGTGCCAACATCCCATCTGAGCGCCAGTTCAAGGCCCGGCTACTCTGCTTTTGATGCAGCTCCCTGCTAAAGCGCCTGGGAAAGTAGTAGAGGATGGGCCACGCGGTTGCACCCTGCACTCAAACAGGAGCCCAGAAGCAGCTCCTGGCTTCAGCCAGGCCCAACCCTGGCCAGTACGGCAATTTGGGGGGAGGGGGTGAACCACCAAGTACAAGATACTATTTCTTGGTGTGTTGACTGATCCTCCACCTCCAGGGGCAGGCATCCCATACGGCTGCTGGTTCGTGTCCCAGTTGCCCCACTTCCCTTCCAGCTCCCTGCCTGTGGCCTGGGAAAGCAGTTGAGGACGGCCCAAAGCTTTGGGACCCTGCACCCGCATGGGAGACACGGAAGAGGCTCCTGGCTTCGGATTGGCTGAGCTCCAGCCGTTGTAGCCACTTGGGGAGTGGACCAGCAGACAGAAGATCTTTCTCTCTGTCTCTCTTCTCTGTAAATCTGCCTTTCCAATATAAATAACAAATCTTTAAAATAAAAAGATATTCTATAACTGTGCCTGTCAAGTAAATACATAAATCCTTAAAAAAAAGGGGGGGGGATCAGCCTGTACCATGTAGGAGAGTGACCAGGTACTTCTGAGCGGGCACAGATGCTTGGACCAGCCCCTTGGACCCCTGGACCCCTGGACCCCTGGCCATGGGAGAACTCACAGGCCCCTGGAACACCCCAGCCCCTTGCCAGCCATTCTCCCCTCTGCCCTTGAGTCTGACACCATGGGGCCTCCTGGGAGACCCACGGACCGCCTTCTGCATCAGGCAGGGGCTCACCCCAGTGGCCCGCACTCTGCATCTCTGGTCTCCATTGGGAGCTAGGGGGGTGGCAGAGCCTGACCACCGCCTGCCGCTCCTCCCTGGCCCGAGCAGCACCCCCATCCATGCCTGTAGCTCACGGAGGACTCTTTCCTCTTGACCAGTACTGCACGGAGGCGTCCGGTCTCCCATTTGTAGCATTTTCAGTTCAGTGACCTACCTGCACACCGCCACCTACCCCCAGGACCTGCTCACCTGGCTTCCCTCCCTGCCCTGGATTCCCGTCTGTGCCCTCGGCTTAACCCCGCCGCAGGTGCCAGAACTCCTCCC
Source organism: Ochotona curzoniae (assembly GCF_017591425.1). NCBI lineage: Eukaryota > Metazoa > Chordata > Mammalia > Lagomorpha > Ochotonidae > Ochotona > Ochotona curzoniae. The sequence continues at coordinate 11,760,130 of NW_024466459.1, forward strand.
ACTTGCTCCTGAGGAGCATCTGCTGCTGGGGGGAGGAACCACACAGGGTTCCCGCTCTGCCCACCTGCTGCCTGCTGTCCAGGGCCCTGCTATCAACTCACAGCAGCTTGCACCCAGGCACGGAACTGCCACGTCACGTGACAATTCCATTTTTCATTTTTTAAAAAAAGATTTATTTACTTAAAAGGCAGAGTTATAGAGTGTTCTTCCATCAGTAGGCTCACTCACCAGATGGACCCAATAGCCACGGCTGAACTGATCTGAAGCCAGGAGCCAGGAGCCTCTTCCAGGTCTCCCACACGGTGCAGGGTCCCAAGGCTTTGGACCGTCCTCGACTGCTTTCCCAGGCCACAGGCAAGGAGCTGGAAGGGAAGGGGAGCAGCCAGGACGTGAACCGATGCCACCTGGGATGCTGACACATGTGAGGCAAGGATTTGCCCACTTGGCTGCCGTGCCAGGCCCCCACAGGACACTTTCAATCTCGGTTACTATGAGCATTGCACGTGGTGAGGCATGAGGGGTCCCGGGGGGCACAGGAAACAGGATCTCATCCGTTCCCTTCAGGGGTCCGTGGCTCACCTGTGGCCTCTTCTGTGAGAGAGCGAGGGATTTTCCATCTGCTGGTTCCCACACGGCTGCAGTGGCCAGGGCTGGGTCTGGGGGAGCCAGGAGCCGCACCCAGGTCTGCTCCCCGAGTGGCAGGGCCCAGCAGTCGGGCCATCTTCTGTTAGCAGGGAGCTGAAAACGAAGCCGAGCAGTCAGGGCTCAAGCTGGGATGCCCACGTGAGCTATCAGCATTGCTGCTCAAACTCCCCGTGGTGGGGGACACAGCTCGGTCCACAGCCGTCCAGGAACCACGTACAGGTCAGCTGAAGCCTCTGTGTAGACAGCCATGGCCAGTGGGGTTCTCGTGTGCCCCATGTGCCCCCCCTGCCAGCCTGCAGCTGGCCCTCCGATGACTGTCCCATGGGTCCCCGCTGTGTTCTGACTGCCGGTGTAGCGAGCGGACAAGGTGCAGCCCCACGGAAGCAGCCGGTCCCACTCCAGGGGGCAGCAGAAGTGGGGGCTGCTTTCTGTATAGAGATGAGCTTGTGGGCCGGTGGTGGGTTGGGGGCTGCTCCAGGCACTCGCCTGTGCATCCTAAGCTTGAGCCACCTGGCACACAACCTCTGCCTTGTAACATCTACTTGTTCTTGCAGTGGGGGCTCCCGAGTTTCATTTGCAAGGCAGACACCAAGAAGTCCTCTGTGCCCTGCCTCGCTGCCCCAGAGCGCCTGCCCAGCTCCGAGGCCAGGCCAGGCTGCAGCCGGGAGCTGGGGGACTCCAGCCAGGTCTTCCGCATATCTGAGCCTTCCCGATGGGCTCCCAGGAAACTGAGTGGGGACTGGAATGAGCACCCCAAGAAGGGGGTGTGAGCGTCTTCACTGCTGTGCTGATACGCACCTGGCCGCATGCCTTTGAACCAGCACCCCTTGGCCTTCCCCGGGCGCTGCCCAGCTGACTCTGCCAGCCTGTGGACTCCCCCACCAGAATTCTACAGCACACATCCCTGTGTGTGCCTTGTCCCAGGCCACCTGTGCTGTGGCCCTGGTCACCACAGCATCTGTGCCGCTTTCCACATGTCCAGCTCTCATGGGCCCCCACTTTGCCCGGGCTTCCCTGCACCTCTGGGGACAGGAGTGGGACCAACCCTCCAGTGTGTGTGTGTGTGTGTCGGAGGACAGGAGGGGGTAGGGAGCTAGAAAGGTGGGTGTCTGCGTTCCCATCCTTGGAGACCCCTCGCCATGCACCCGCAGCATTGCCGGGGAGGGGCGTGGTTGCCAGTGGCGTCTCGGTTCTCCAACCTTTAGACCTGAACTTCCCCATCTGACCTCTCACCTGGGTGATGCTGATGGTGATATTCCTGGCATGGATCAAGCTGGTCCCCCGAGGAGATGACCCCTGGAATCTGTGGACGTGGCCTGATCTGGAACAAGCCGCTTGGACACAGCCACGCCCAGACGGAGTGGGGCCTGTGACACTGTCCCTGAGCCATCAGAGGACACACACACCGCCGAGCAGAGCTCAGCCTGAGCTACAACCTTGCACACCCAGGGCGGGTGCAGAGGGCACCAGGAAGCATCAGCACCCCCTTCCTGGCTTCCTGCTGTGGCCACCCAGAGACCCCCAGGGACTCCACCTGCAGGCTCGGGGCCCACCTGCTCCCAGGCTCTCCCTCCGCAGGCACAGGCCATGAAAGCGTCAAGTCCCCGGCTCCCAGGAAGAAGTTGCTTCACTTCTAAAGCCCCCGGGAGCCTGGAGCCGGGCTCTTGGCCACCCTGGGCTGAGTGGGGGAGCTCCAGTTTCCAAGAAGCCTCATCCTGTGGCTCACGGGGTCTTGTGATTCAGTTTATTATTTACTGTCAGGGCTGGGGACAAGACAATTGCAGTGACATTGTTCAGAGTCAATTTTCCTTTCATGGCTTTAAAACACAACACAAAGCCAAATCATAATCCCATTAGTAGCTGAACATTGTAATCCTGCAGGATATAAATTTTACTGCAAAACACTGAGAGCCTATTGCAGCCAGATTCACAGGGGCCCACGGGAGTGCCAGGGCCCCCAGCGGACTCCAGCCACGCTGCCAGGACACCTCGGGATGTGGACATGGCTCCAGGGAACACAGAGCCCAGGGTTCCCTCTGCTGTCCTCGGCCAGCCAAGGACAGGCCCTGACAGGTGTCTTAGCAAGCAGGGGACCCCAGGTGGCCAGGTTTAATGCAGGGCGCTCTGTGTGTGTGGCACGCCAGGACACGGGTCATGGGTCTCCACGTGTCCCACGTGCTTGTGGGTCAGGTGTGCAGGAGGAAGTGCGTCTCGGGGCAGAGGCAGAGTGGGTGAAGATGCCATCTTGGATACAGCATCACAGAGCAGGGTGCCAGTTCACGTCCTGGCTGTTCCCCTTCCCTTCCAGCTCCCTGCTTGTGGCCTGGGATGCAGCAGAGGACGGCCCAAGGCCTTGGGACCCTGCCCCTGTGTGGGAGACCCGGAAGAGGCTCCTGGCTTCAGTTTGGCTCAGCTCTGGCCATTCTGGCTACTTGGGAAATGAACCGGTGGATGGAAGACCTTCCTCTCTGTCTCCTCTCTGTAAGTCTGCCTTTCCGATAAATATACATAATTTAAAAACACACACACACCCTTGTGTATCCTCTGTCTCTCCTTTTTCTCCCTGTATTTGACTTTCAAATGAAAAAAAAAACAAAAACCAAAAAACAATACCTACTGATCAGCACAGCAGGACAGCCCTTCCCTCCATGCCCACTAGCTGCTGGCATGAAGCTGCCTCGTTGGCACGGCGCTGTCCCCAGAGGACTGTCCTTGGGCGATCAACAGCTGGCCACATGATCCCCCCCAGGGGCCCAGGCCCCCTTGCTGGGTTGCCAAAGTCCAGCTCCAGCTGAGTTCGGAACTCGCGAAGGGTGCGTGGATGAGGCGCAAAGAGGAAAGAAAGACGGACCACTAGGACTTGATGATCATAATGGACAATGCACGGAAGCTGTCCACTTTATACAAAATCAGTCAAACTCTGCCTCAGACTTTTTACGTCATGGTCAAGTGGGTGTTTCTAAGGATAATTCTGCCATTTCTTTTACCTAAAAACAATACAAGTTCCTACTACAATTCTTATCCTACAACTCAATCTTGTATCACAAAGAAAAGGGGAACCTAAAGATCAAGGAAAGAAAGCAAGCCTAAAATACAGGTCCCTTGATTAGCATAGCGTCCATGGGGACAGCCAAGACAGTAGGAATAACAGAAGGCCCTTTTGCAAGACATTATTATTGACATTAACCTCCAAGCTCACATTGAGTAAAAGAGCCATCTCCACAGTAGCAAACAATGCCTGGATGGATTAGAGTTCTTCCGCAGGGTGGTCCGGTGTCCATGCCAAGGAAGCTGCATTCAGGTGGTTGCAGAGACTCCGCAGGGCCCTGCCATACAGCGGGAAGTTCCCTGCGGCCCTGCCTGCAATGGAACAATACTCTTCACACCTTCGTGTCCCCCACATCTACTGCATGGACCCCAACACTGGGTCTTGACTCCCACGCCACCCGTCCTCCCAGCTCCTAGCCTCACGGGCTGTGCCCAGGGCCCTCCCCATCCCTGCAGGAGCTGTCTGTGCCCAGCCCATCTCAATGGAAGCATGAATAAAGGTTAGGAACAGTGATGCCCGCAGGACCAGGGGAAGCCTGGGTGGGGGTGAGCTTGGCCCACCCATGTTTCCCATAAACAGCCCTGGCCACGCCTCCGGCATGCTCCTGCAGCCTCATTCTCCCTCTCACTTCAGGAACTTGGGGCCCCGGGCAGTGAGAGAAGTGGCCTTCTGTGGGTCATGCTTGCAGAACCCCATGGGGTAGATGGTCCAGGATGGGGCGAGGGGAAGTGGAGTGCTGAGGGCATCTGACAGCTTCCTTGAGGGGTCAGCAGGCCCTGGTCACCAACCCAGGTCCTGGCATCCTGCTGCTGAGCAGCTGGGCCAGGGGCAGCATGCCACCCATCCCTGACAGAGCTCCAAGGAGCCATGAGTTGCCTGGAGGCCCAGGAAACAGGCTCTCCGAACTCTGGCTTATTTCCCAGTTGGTGCTGGGGGATGCCCTGTCCATGCCCCCTGGGTCATGTGGGGCCCCACCTAGGCAGGTGTCCAATTCCCGCTAGTAGCCAGGAAGGGAAGTGGCTTGGGCGCCCCTGCCCCGACAACTGGGCAGGTTGCAGCAGCCCTGCTGGAACCCCCACTGCCCCTGCCACGCTCCCTGCTGAGGCCCGACCTCGCTATCCTCCAGGGGAGGGGAGGCCCGTGGAGGCCACTTGGCGGCAGTGGAAGCCATCCTTGGGGCAGCAGCGCCTCCTCCGCTCTGCTTGGTGTTTCTGCAAAGGAGGCAGCCTGGGTCCTTGCAGCACTGCCTGCTGGGAAATCCCTTCCCCTGGAGCCCCAGTGCCTCCCACAGCCCAGCTGTGCCCCGGCTTTGCCATGTGCTACAGCTCAGCCCAGGGGCCATGAAGTCCTGGGCGTGGGCAGCTATGCCACATAGGTCCGGGAACCTCCTGCCCACTGTGTATCCTGCAGGGAGTGCTCCCCAGGGCCAGACCTGCTCTAGAGGATTTGGGAGTTTTCTAACACCCAGGCCACCCGCAGTGGGGGGTGGGGGAAGGCCCTGCCTGCCCGCCTCCGGCTGAGCCAGGCACAGGCCCGGGCAGACCTGGCTGCAAGTACCTGCACCTTCGAGGCCCTATGTGCAAGGGAACAATGGGGAGAGAGGAGGAACTGAGGGCACAGCAGCCCCACAGCAGGCCCCAGGAGTGCTGGCAGCAGAGCCACTGCACAGAGCAGTCAAGCTGGCGTCCGGCCCAGGCCAGGGGCAGGGCTGACCAGGGTCGCCTGGAGCGTGGGCAGGGCCAGCAAGGGACGAGCGGGGCTTCCTTCTCCCCCCTTCCCAGAGGATGTTTGCATTTGTGGATGCTGCTGTAGCCCCTGTGGGCACAAATCCTCCCATCTATGAGTAGCTGCTTCCCTCCAAACGCTCGTCCTGGCATGGGGGAAATGGGGTCTCTAGCCTCGGGGGCCGTCTCCCCACGTCAGTCCTTCCAGTCTGGGGCCAGAGACCCGACTCCATGGTCAAGGCACCTGCCCGCTTTGACCTGCATGTCCCAGCCCTGTAAACCTCAACCCTTGGCCACTGGCACTGAGCTGGGCTCCTCCCGGCCACCAGCCTTCCCCAGCCAGGGCGCTCAGCCTGCCACGGCTGACCACACCTAGGTACAGGACTCCAGGCCAACCACCCCCGGGACCTCTGGGACTGGAGTGGCTGTCCCTCCTGCAAGGCCCCAAGAAAGGTCCAAGTCACCAGGCAGAGGGGGCCAGGTCCAGGCAGCAAGGAGAGCGAGCCTGGGGACTGGGGTTAGGCCCGAGCTCCCTGGAGCCTGTGCCCTCCTCAATGGTCAGGGGCTGTGGCTGCTGGCATTGCCCCTGACTCCATGCGTGCCTCTGCGCCTCAGCTACCACCGTCCCCCCCGAACTAGGGGCAGTGACAAGAACTGGAGATCCAGTGTGCAGTGACTCAGGCCAAGAGCAGGTGCCATGCAAATGAGACCCACAAGGAGCGTGTGCAGGTCTGTGTGGACAGTTCCAGTCACTGCGCACAGCAGCTAGGACAGGCCCGGCAGCACCCTTGCCGAGTGAGCTGGTCTCCCCGTCTCTTCCTGGGTGCTGCTCATGGCATCCTAGATGCCCTCGGAACCCCAAGACAGTCACTAAGCGGACGAGCCAGCTCCCCTGGCACAGCCAGACCTCTGCAAAGACTAAATATGGGGCAGGTGCTGAAAGCTGCAGTCAGAGGCTCCTGTTGGAGGCCCGGCTGCTCCACTTCCGATCCAGCTCCCTGTGGACGCACCTGGGAAAGCAGTGGAGGACGGCCCAAGTGCTTGACTCCTGCACCCACGTGGGAGACGCAGATAAAGTTCCAGGTTGCCACCTTAGGCCTGGCTTTGTCTAGGCTGACAGTCATTGGGGAATGGAAACTCTGTAACTCCACCATTCAAGCAAATCGAAGCAGTCCTGAAGAGGGGGAAGCCAGGCTGGGGGAGATGAGGCAGGCCAGCTGGGCTCAGCGGGACAGCGCTCAGCGGGGGCAGAGCGGGCTGCAGCGGAGGTTGCACAAGGGAGCCAATTACGCCACGCGCTTCAAGCTGGTTAGGCTGGCAAACTTAGTTAAGCACATTTGACCACAATAAGAAAGTCTGAAAAATATTTTGCGCAGCAAGAAAGAGACCAATCAAACCAATACGGGCAAAGATTAATCACTGTGGAGCTTGGGGTGCTCTGTGGGAGTCCACCCTCCCGCCTGCCATAAATCATCAAAATGTATTTGCATCATAAGAAGAACCAGGGCCCAGCGCGGTGGCCTAGCTGCTCACCTTGCATGCACCAGGATCCCCTGTGGGTGCCAGTTCTAATCCCGGCGGCCCCACTTCCCATCCAGCTCCCTGCTTGTGGCCTGGGAAAGCAGTCGAGGCCGGTCCAAAGCCTTGGGACCCTGCACCCGTGTGGGAGACCTGGAAGAGGCACTAGGTTTCTGGCTTCCTATTGGCTCAGCTCTGGCCATTGCAGTCACTTGGGGAGTGAACCATCAAATGGAAGATCTTCCTCTCTGTCTCTCTCCTCTCTATACCTGTCTTTCCAATAAAAAATAAAGAAATAAATCTTTTTTTAAAGGAAGCACCTTGGGAGACTGGAGATTCCGGCCCTGGGAGCTGGCCACATCTACAAGGAACCAGCTTTCTCTGTCATCTGCCCTTCAGTGAAGTGACAAATCAATAAGTCTGTAGAAACTAAAAACAAACAACGAAAAAGGGAGACTGAATGCGAGGCAGAAGCACATAGCCACCTCCGTGACTTTGGGCAGGGTCACATGCAAGCCCTTTGATCACTGGGATGACCATTCATATACCTGAGATCTGAAAAGGAAATATATATATATATATATATATGGGGCCAGCGCGGTGGCTCACCAGTGCAGCCCTCTATCAGCCTGCAGGGCTGACATCCCAAACGGCACTGGTTCTAGTCCCAGCTGCTCCACCTCCAATCCAGCTCCCTGTTTACGGACCGGAAGAGCAGCAGAGGATGGCCCGAGTCCTTGGGCCCCTGTGCTCCTGGCTTTGGACTGACTCAGCTCCAGCTACTGCGGCCATTTAGGAAGTGGGCCAGCACATGCAGCACCTTTCTGTCTCTCCTCTCTGTAAATCTGCCTTTCCAATGAAAACAAATCAACCTTTAAAACATCTTGTTATTTTAGCTTTTGCAAGGCAGGGTTACAGAGAGGAGAGACAGCGAGATCCTCTGTCCACTGCTTCAGTCCCAGACGGCTTCAGTGACTGCCAGGCCAAGCCGTGCCAGGAGCCAGAAGCCTCTTGTGGGTCTCCCCTGAAATCCTGCAAAGGTCTTGCTCCCCGGGCTGCTGAAGGATTCCTAGAACAGGCTTCAGCCTGGCCAGGGCCCCCAGGAGCATAACAAGTATGTGGGGTCCTCCCCTGCACCTGCTGAGCCCTGCCAGCAGGTGAGCATGCCACCCTATGCAGGCTGGCACCGAGAGTTTCCCAGGGATGCCAGGCTGGTTTCAACAGGCACTGCAAGAGACAGAGGTGCTTGCTGGCTGGCACAGACGGCCCACCGTGGCTACCACTGCTGGACCCCTCTGCATGCTGTCTGACCCGCCACCGGCCCAAATCCCTCGTGCCCTTGGCAGCTCCTCAGAAGTCAGAGCCAGGAGTGAGCATCGGGTGGGTCACGAGGCCCGTGGGTGGGGGAGCAGAGGCCCCACCTTCTTAAAGCTCGTCCAGGGGAAGCAGGAGACACAGGCCAGCGAGGAAGGGACTGCAGGACGACGTAAGGCAGACGCAGCCCTCAGCTTGACCTCAGTCTCCTGGCCTTCAGACAGGCCCCCTCAGGTTCCCCCAGCCCTCTGCAGCCCCACATGGTGTTCTTAGGGTCCCGGTTCCATGGACCTGGGGGGCACCAGATCAGATTCCGCAGAGAGAGGGAGGGAGGGATTCCCAGCTGTGAGGAGGAAGAGGAGGAGGAAGAGGAGGAGGAAGAGGAGGAGGCGCCTGTTGGCTGTGCACCTGCTCAGCTGATGGCTCCTCACCTGGTTACTTGGGGTCACGAGTTAGATCCCAGCCAGGTCAGCTGTGAAATGAAGTCAGCTTGCCACCGGCCTCCCTCCCAGGACCACAGGGACAGCTGGTCATGACTTTAGTCCTGCAAAGGAAAGATGGAGGAGGGCGGTCGCTAGGGCCACTCAGGACGGACACCCAGGTACTCAGGCTCCACCCCAGCTCCTGCTCAACAAGTGGGGGACACAGTACCCTGCCTGGCCACACTCCCACAACTGGCTGCCCCTCCTCTGCCCGCATACCCTGCAGGTGCCTCTTGGAGGCGGGAGCTTGCCCCTGGACACAGACACCTCGCAGGCAGAGTCCCCCTGGCTGCCCATATCTTGTCAATGGCTTCGATGTAGCTGCCTCAGAGCCACATCTTGGGGCTGGATGAAAGGGCAGCTTGCAGGGTGTAGCGCCAAGGGCGGCTGCAGGTCGGAGAGCCGATCCTGCCCGCTGGGGTCTGCAGGTGGTCCTGTCTCGGGAGGCCCTCTAGTGGGGGACAAACTTGGGACACGGGATGCATAGGCGAGATGAACCAACGTACACTTGATTGAATTTTCCAGGGCAACTTACATCAATTTTTGCAAAGTAAGCAGGTTGGTAAAAGTTACAAGTTAACTACACAATAGCACACAGCTGACCTGATCACCAAACATGAACACTGGTAAACAAGCAGATCCAACTAGAAAAGGAATCTCAGAACTTTGCCCTCAGACGTGTCGGGCCACAGTCCCTGAACGAAAGAAACGCTAACGAAGACGCCTCACACCTCCCCGGGCACGCGGTGTCCTGCACGTGGCCTCAGCAGCAAGTCTGCCCAGAGGGTCTGAGATTCGGGGTCCCTGGGACATTTGGTGGTCTAGTTCAGGGGGCAAAGCTTCACAATTAGCAATTTGAACAAATTAGCAATTTGCCCCCATGGGGGGGCAAAGAGGGGACATGCAAGGCAGGCAGAGACATAATGCTCACCTGTTAGATGCCAAGGTGCCAGCTGTGAAGGCCCAGCACTCTGGCACTTCCTGCCAAGCCAAGCCTCACGCCTTCCAAGACATCCACCCACCAAGGCCCACCAAGCAAGGACGCTTACAGCCTGGGGGGCTGGGACTGTTCCCTCCCGGGGCTCAGCATGAGCCTGGAGACCCCCAGGCCCACACATAGGGCTGTGGGGGTGGGGGCTCTCCCTTGATGTCAGGACCCTATCTGGAGCCGGATCTCAGCTTGAACCTAACTTACTTGAGGACGCCGCCTCTGGGAGACCCACCCACAACCCTGTCCCCACTCCCACAGGGGCAGGGCTCCAGGCTGAAGGGCAGCTCTCCCTCGAGGCTGCCTGGCAAGTCTGGGCGAGAGCCAGCCCTCCATGGGCGCCCCAGCTGCAGTGGTATACTTGATACTCGGGTTAATTAATTCTCCTCAAAGACCTCTCAATTACTCTGCCTGCACAACAACCCTGAGGGCGGCTCAGCTCCGCAGGGAAGCCAGCCCCGGGCCTGGGTAAGAGCCCCTGAGCTGACCGGCAGCCTGGGTGTCCCTCGGGGCCAGGGACTGAGTCCCCGAGAGCATGACCCCATAGATAAACACTCCTCTGGGGTGGAGGCAGGCACAAATCCCCACAGCCAGCAGGACTTTGGGGTCCTGCCCCAGTGTTCCTTGCAGCTGGCCACACTGGGAGGGGCCTCTGGGCGGGGGAGAGAGGCCCAGGAGGGCCCCTGCCCAACACCTGCACAGCAGCCCATGCCAGCCTGTGGGGCCCCATCCTGGCCGGCTCTGAGGCTCAGCTGGCTGCCCCAAGTGCCGGCTGGCCTGGCTCCTGCACTCCAACTGCAGAACTTGCTCCACTGCGGGACCCTCCAGGACAGTCCCGCCCACCAGGTCCCTGGCCCCTCGCCCCGGGGCGGGTGGGGGGCTGCCCCTGTCTCCCCGAGAAGCGAGAAACGGCACTGGCAGGGTTAACTCCCTGCGCTCCCAGCGTGGGGGGCGGGGGCTGGGGGGCGTGCCTGTCGGGAAGGACGGATCTCTGCTGTGGTTTTACTGGAAAAGCTGTAGCTGAAGGTGGGAGGGGTCACCATGGCAACTTGGGGCTGTGGGAACAGGTTGGCTGGTGGGCAGCAGGGAACCCCGGGCTGCCTCCCGCGCCCCCGACCCCCGCACCATCCCGGGAGGCACTGTGACCCTCCCGGGCCTCCTAGGGTCTCCGTCTCGCTCCACTCCCTGCGCAGCTTCTTCCTAGGACAGGGCCCCGCCTGCCCAGTCCCCCATCCGAGTGCCCCTTCCCCAGGAGCCAACCTCAGCAAGCTCGCCAGGGTCTTCCTCCCAGAAGCACTTGGGGCAATCCTGGGGAGCCCAGAGAACGAGGGTCTCCGAGGGACACGGGTGGGAGAGAGCTATGGGAGGGACAAGAACTTCCCCCACCCCCACCGCCAGCCTCCCTGGGGAGGATTCCCACCAAACGGCCAAGAAAGGTCTGGAAGCAGCAGCCCCTGCCCACTCCCCTGGCAGCGCCAGGATGGGGTGAGGGGAGGCAGCCACACGAGGGGTCCTAGTGCACCTAACACCCATGCTTTCTGCTGCGCAGACTCCCAGACCGGGCTGGCTCTCCCCACCTCCAGGCTGGAGCCCCCACATGGACCCAGCCTCCAGCTTGAAAGCTCTGGCTCAGGGACTCATGGGGCGTCCCCCTCAGAGGCTCAGCTCCTATCAGGCCCCTTGGTGGGTGTCCAGGACTCCAAGGACCCTGCAGGTGGAAGGCAGGACTGGAGAGCAGTGAGTGGTCCAGACCTCCACGCATCGCCTGTCCCTGCCTTCCGGGCGCCCCAAGACCGCTGCCTGGGAGTGAATCCCCTGCTGTCTGAAGGCCCCTAGGGCAAACTCCCCAGAGCCCTCCCATCTCCTTGGGTACAGGACTCCAAGGTGCTGCCACCCCTGCCTTCACCCTAGGTTGGCTGTACCAGGGACATGCCAGGGAGAGCTGGGTCCCCACAGGTCACCCCCAATGGCTGGGAGCTGCTCAGTCCCGAAGCCCAGAGAAGCCGGCACCTGGCCCCGGTGTGGGCTCCGGGTGCACCGTAGGTGGACCTGCAGGGCCGAGTCCTTCTCCCCATAATCTGAGTCAGGGGTCGCCATGCTTCCTCAGCCCCCCCATTGTGTGCCCTCTCCTAGTGTCCCTGCCACTCCCCGGGGATCCCCCACCCTGCAGCTCTGTGCACTGATAAAACATTTGGGGGAGAAAAGTGCTGCATATAAATAATTAAGAACACATGCATATTCGCCAACAAAAAAGTGCTTAAACCCGCCCCTCCCCACCCACTCCCCCGTTCTGTTCCGGGAACAGCTGCCTTTGTGGGGCCCCCTCACCCCCCACTCCTACTTGCTCCCCAGGGAGGCTGGCAGAGGTACCACCCCCATGAGCCCCACCCCCAGCCCCACAGTGGGCAGGAAGAGGGCTAGGGGGATGGGGTGCTTGGCAGGACGAGGCACCCAGGCGATCCTGCACAAAGTGGAAAGGAAGGAAAAAAGAAAGCAAGCAGGCTGGAGCTGCAGGTTCCAGGAATGCTGGCTGAGTGCTGCCTGGGACCCGCCAGCCCGGGGCTCCCTGCTGGCGGCAGCCACTGGCTGCCTCACGCCACCTGCCCCACATCTCTGCTGGAATGTCCCCACAGAGCCTCCCCTGCCTGCCCCGAGCGCCCCCTGCTCCTCTCTGGAGCCCCGTCTCTTGTCTTTGGGAAGGGAGCCTCCTGAACTCCATTTTCCCATCCAGGTAGTTCATGAATGTTTCAAGTTCCTATGCTGGGAATTCTAAGAACAACAGGAGCCTTTTCCCATAACCCTTAACCCTTAACCCTTACCCCAGGGAGGGCCTCTGGCCGGGGTAGCTGCTGGCAGATCCTGGAGGCCCTGAGCAGCCCTGGGCAGAAAGGAGGGAGGGGCCTCAGCCCAGGAGTGGGGCTACCACCGGCTAGGCTCTAGGTGAAAGCAGGTGGGATTTCCATTGGCCTGCCACAGCGCTGGCCCCAGACACTCACAGCTAGGTGAGCCCCTTGTGGCACGGGCTCCAATCCTGGCTCTGTTAGTAAAAAGCAAAAGTAAAATTACTTGACTTTACTTATTTGAAAGGCATAGTAAGAGAGAGAAAGAGAAGCGGAACTTCCATCTGCTGGTTACTTCCCCAGATGCTCGCAACAGCCAGGCCTGGGCCAGGCGAAGCCCGGAGCCGAATGGATCCGGGCCTCCCACGTGGGTGGCATGGGTGGCGTGGGTGGCATGGGTGGCAGGGACCAAGCTCTCCTGCTTCCTCCCAGGATGAGTTAGGAGAGAATTGAGACTTGAACTGGGTACTCCAATTCGGAATGAAAGCTTCCCGAGTGGGAGCTTGGCCCACTGTGCCACAACATGCCCCCAACTCTGCTGTCTGCCAGCAAGTGACTCTGCCCCATTGATTGGTTTCCTCATCAATAACCTTGGGATCCTGGGCCCGGACATGTAGGTGCCTGGGAGACAGAAGACAACCCCACGGTAACCCCAGCGTGGGCTGGCAACAGCAAGTGACTGGTGGATGGACTGGAGACCTTGCGGTTTGCTTCCAGAACCTTCCTTTCCCTGCCAGTAGCTCCTCCCCACCCCCACGGGCTCTGGAATACACCTGACTCCCAGTCATGCTTCTCTCCCATGTGTCCAACAGAGGCTCATGTCAAGAGCTGTGTCCTGAGCCCACAGGAGCCGGACAAATGTGCCAGTGGAATTCAGTTCTGCAGACAGGGAGTTCCTGGGGATCACCCCCACCCCGCTGAGGGAGGTGTGCTGGGGTTCCGGGGCAGCAGGGCAGCTCCACCTGTGTCTGTTGCCACCAGACAGAGCCCTGAGCCTGGACAGTGCCCACATCTCCAGCCCTGACCACAGCAACCCCCACCAAGCGGTGCAGCCAGGCCCTGGGGAAGCCCTGCCCGCGGGGCAGCCCCTCATTCGGCCATCCTGGACCGTGAACTTGGCACTGGAGTCCCAAGGCCCAGGGAGCCATGATCTTCCAGCTCCGCGGCCATGTCTGTAAGGCTCAGTTGCTCAGAAGGCTGGGATTTAATACAGGGTTCTGGGTACCCGGCTTTCAAGAGAGGCCCTCAGACTCCCCAGCTGGGATGGGGTCCCCCGTGCCCCCCAGGCCTCTCCCCTCGCCTGGAGGATTCCTTCTGCTCAGGAGGCTACACTCTCCCTGGGGAGCTGCACGCCAAGGATGGGGGTGTGGGGGTGTCCTCCAGCTATGGCCAAATTTAGGACCACCAGGAGCTGGAGGGATTAAGCTTGTCTGCAGCACAGGACACAGAGGGGCTCCCCCGGGGGCCAGAGGAGGGGAGGGCAGATGCCCCTTGCCAAGGAGCACTGCTGGGGCTGCTGCTGCACTTCCCATCCAGCTCCCTGCTACTGCACCTGGGAAAGTAGCAAAGGATGGCTCAAGCGCTTGGGTCTCTGTTGCCCACGTGGGAAAATGGGAAGAAGTTTTCGGCTTCTGGTGTCAGCCTGGCACAGCCCTGGCTACTGTGACAAGAGCAGCAGACCACAAGCTATGCCTGTTGGCAGTACCCATCTCCAGCCCTCCCCCCCTCCATCCCTCCTTCCCATAGTCGGAGCAGGCTGGGGAGGTGTCCTCCATGGGTCCTCATGGGAATGCCAGCCCCATGCCAGCCCTTGAGCCTGGGACGGGGCTGCACCTGCACCTCCTCCCACTCTCACGCTCAGCATCTGACCCTCCTGTGGGCTGAGCTGTGAGAGCGGCGGGCCCCAGGAACGGGCGGGGGCCCAGCCAGCAGGGAGCTGACCCCGAGCCTCGGTCCAGGCCCAGTAACAGGAAGCACGCACGCAGCCGTTGCCGGTAAGCGAGATCCGAGAGATTAGAGGTCTCTCGGCCGAATCAGAAGCCGCCTGAAGTCGGAGGGCGAGTTACAGGAAGGCGCAGGAAGCAGCCGTGGTAAATAACGCCAGATCTGAACACAAGCCCCAGCTGCCGGGGCCCACTGGGCACGGGGCAGCCCCCGGGGAGGGGCAGGTGGGGCCGCAGTGCAAGGACGCGCTGTGCTCTCAGCCCCAGGGGGGGCATCCACAGGCGGGGGCACCCACAGGCGGGGCACCCACAGGAGGGGGCACCCACAGGCGGGGGCACCCACAGGCGGGGCACCCACAGGAGGGGGCACCCACAGGCGGGGCACCCACAGGAGGGGGCACCCACAGGACGGGGCACCCACAGGAGGGGGCACCCACAGGCGGGCGCACCGGGGTCCAGGCCCCCCACACCCCTCTATCCCTCAGCTTCCTGCCTCCCCACGAAGCAAGGACCGGGTCGGCAGCATGGCTCCCCGGGACCTCCGTCCTGACCAGCAGGATGGAGCTCTCGGCTTCTGCCTGGTTCAGCCCTGGCTGTTCTGGCCATGGGCGGTGGCGGGGTGTAAGCCAGAGGATGGAAGCTTCTCCCCCTGCCCTCCCTCCCCTCCCCTTCCCATTCTCTTACTCTTTCAAAGAAATAAACAAATCATTTAAAAATATTCCCCCAAAGCAAAAAAGAAAGAAGAAACTTTTTGCCATGCCACCGAGAATGAGTCTGCAGCATCGGGACGGAGCGCAACGTGTGGCCATGCGACGGGGACAGGCTGGGCAGGCTGTTCCCAAGGCGGGGACCCCAAGAAGGCAGGACCCTCAGAGAGGCGCCCCACTTCTTCAGTGGGAACACCACACGCCCACCAGGATTCACGACACCACCAAGTCGGCCCACCTGGCTTTGCCTTCAGCTCCTGGCAGACCCTGGGAGCCGACGGAGATGATGCAAGAGCCTGGATCCCTGCCACGCACGCGCACGCACGCACGCACACGCACGCACGCTCTCGCACACGCACGCACACGCACACACGCACGCGCACGCACACACGCAGGGACCTGGGCTGAGCTCCCTGTCCCCTATGGCCGGCTTCTGGGGAGTGCGCAAGAAGAAGCAATTCTCTCACACTCTTTCTCCATTTATCACTTCGGGTCCCTCAAATGAACAGAGGAAGAAATGTTTATCTATTTCACTTGAAAGACCGAGTTAGAGAGAAGGAATCTTCCATCCATCGGTCACTCCCCAAACAAACTCAGTGGTTGGGAGTTGGATCAGTCTGAAGCCAGGAGCCAGGAGCTTCCTCCCGGTCTCCCATGCGGGTACAGGGTCTCAAGGCTTTGGGCCGTCCTCGACTGCTTTCCCAGGCCACAAGCAGGGAGCTGGATGGGGAGCGGGGCTGCCGGAACCCAGACAAGTGCTCTGACATGAGACGTCATTACAAACGAAGGTTTGACCCTCACATCAAGACACCACCCCAAGGAGAAAGAACTCTGCAAAGGAGTGCGATGAGGCCAGATGGGATGAGCTATGGTGGGGAGGTTCCCGGGAGCGCCCATCCACAGGGGGCATGGGTCCCGGGGTCAGCAGGCGGTGGGCTGAGTAAGCTCATAGCTCGACAGCCTGGACGCACCCAGAGGCCCCTGCTCAGGCGGCACCGGGAATGAGCCACGACGCGGCACAGGTGGCTGCTGGGAACACAGCCAGGAGAAGCTGGTGCCAGAGGGGACACACCCACCCAAGCCATACAAAGTACAGGAATGAGCCCTGCTCCGGCGCCACGAAGGGGCACAGCACAGAGCAGAACCATAAAGAGGCAGGTACCACTCATAAACAGCCCGGCAGCCGTCACTTCTGGGCAGGGGAGGGGCTGGGGCTGGGAAGGAAGCTTCTAGAATCCCGGGCATGATCTAATGGTTGGCCTTGGTCTGGGCTGTACACTGGACCCACAGGCCAAGCTTCTGGGCTCCTGGAGATCCACCTCCGGACGCATCCCTCAGGGTCACCCTGATTGCTGGCCTCAGCTCACCCCGCCGCCCAGTTTGAGCGCAGGCATGCGCGGAGGGGCCCCTGCTTTCTTCTCCCGCCTCCCAACAGCCCCCATGGCCCTCATATGGGGTCACCTGTAGTTGGGGGCCAAAGGTACAGCTGCCGGGTCCCCAGGAGGGAGTGAGCAGGGTGGGGGGCCGAAGCCCCTGCTTCATGAATCTCACAGTCCCAAGGCCAAGGGGTGGAACAGGAAGGACGCCCCCCACCTGTTTACCAGGACAGCTCCAATCTGCTGCCTGCCTTTATCTCCGGGGCCAGCCGGGTTCCCAGCAACAGCCTCCCGCAGCTCACTTCCTGCCGGCGGCCAGGCTTACAGGAATCCTCGCCCTGAACTGTGCATGTGGGTGCCAGTGGGCCCCCGAGGCTGCGCTAGGGCAGGGGTCCCAGGAGGCCTTCCCTGTCCGTCCCCTGCCTGGCCCAGGATTCCCAGTCTCATTCACCCTGCACAGGGGCCCAAGGTCAGACGCGTCTTCCTCTCATGGAGCTGGGGACTGGATGCCCGGCCTGCAGACTGGCCCTGGCGCTCGCGCGGAGCATCCTCCAGCCAGACGAGTAAACCGGCAGCAGTGACCTGGATCCCTGGGAGGGAAGCAGCTCCAGGGAGCCCAGGACCAGGGCCACCTCCCTCCCCTGCCAGGCTGGGACAGAGGACACATCTCAGTGGAGACTGACACTGAGACTGATGGCCAGGGCTAGAGGGCTGCTGGGTGGACAGGGAGCAGCACCCCTGGGCAACCCTGGAGCTTCCATGTGTGGCAGCAGGCTAGAGCTCACAATGACCCAGACAAGAACAGAGAGCATAGCACGGAAGGAGCAGTGGGGCAGCTGACACGGGGAGGAGGCCAGGGATGGCCTGACACCTTGGGGTGGTGGCTGTGCCAGCAGGGACTGGGGTCAGCAGGCTGGGCTCCCCGGGGGTTCCCGGTACCCAAGTCTTGCCACAGCTGTGGCCTGTCCCCCGCCTCTTTGGGGACAACCCAGTGCTCAGAGGCAGGTAGGCACATGAACACACATGTGTGAGTACACACACGTTATGGAAACACATACAACACGCATGCGCACAAAGCATGTGTGCCACACGCCTATGCACGCTCACACCAGTGCACACTCAGCTGCGCATGCTCACACCTGTGCACTCAGCTGTGCATGCTCACACCTGTGCACACTCAGCTGTGCACACTCACAGCTGTGCCACATACACCTGTGCACGCTCACACCTGTGCACACACATGCACCAGTGCCACACACACCTGTGCAGGCATATACCTGTGTATATACCTTACACACACATACACCTGACCCACACACACCTATGTGTGCAAACACACATGGCACACACAGAGACCTGAGCCCACACAGCTCCCCTGAGCCCAAGGCCCTCTGCACCTGAAGCCTCTTGCTGGCTCCCTGCACTGGGGCAGGGTGGAAGGACCAGGCTTCACCCCCACATCCTGGGGTTTGAGGAGGCCGCTCCCACCAGGCATAGAAGCCAGGTGGCACTGCCCCTTCTGCCCAGGCCCCTCCCCAAGGCTGCAGGCGGGCAGGCTGTGCCCGTTGTGACATGTCTGCCCTGTGAGGCCGCCCTGCACTTCTACCTGGCTGGAGGGGACCTCTCTCCTCGCTCCCCCAAAAGCTGCCCTCCAGCTGCTCCCTCCCATCCGCCACCTTCCTTCCCACAGGGCCTCAGCTCCCTGCCCCCCACTTCCCAGCAGAGGACAGGAGCCAGACATGCGGAGATAAGGGGCTTGTTTGTGAAGGGCGGGGAATTCAGGACAGACTGAGGGCCAAGTTGGAGAGGGGGAGGGGTGGGAGCCTGTCCTTCCAGGGCGATGGTCCCTAGGGAGCCACAGACCCCCAAGCCTCGCTAACTGGGGGCAGAGGTGGAGCGCTCCTGGAGGGTCACCCCAACCCTGGACATGCCTCCACCGCTGGGACCCTGCTGCCGGCTGCAGCCTCTGTCTTCCCAGGCCTGATACAGCAGCGCCTCCCACCCCAAGCCTTCCCACGCACTTTCCCTCGGCCCCATCTTCCAGACAGCCCTACAGCTGCCTCCTCCAGGGAGCCTGCCCTGCTGCCCACCAGATCTGTCCCAGCCTGACCTGAAGTGCCTCTGGTCCCTCCTGAGCCCCCAGACCCTGCTGGTCAGTGCTTGCAAGGGATGCCGTTGCCTTTGGTCAGCTGATGGGGTACAGGTAGGGCCGGGGCTGCAGGGAGCCTGTACTCCCCAGGTGAGACAGTCACCCCCCTGGTTGGGATGGAACGAGTGCAGACACACACACAGAGCTCTCACCAGGAGCCAGCAGTCAGGTCAGCATGACACCCCCGGCCACTGCAGTCTCCCGCCCACCCAGGCAAGCGACGATGCAGTGGCCCAGTTGGTAAGGGTCAGCATTGCCCCTGGGCACCAGGGGAGTTTTGGGGGGCAGATCCGTATGCACCCCGACCCCCCTCATTATGCCCCCCTAGCCCGAGCTCTGTGCATCCCTGTCCTGCACCTGTGCAACGCCCGCCGATTTCTACCCAAGGACCTGGTCACGCCCGTGGGAGGCTCGGTCTCTGAAAGACTTACACCTGGCTAGGGACTGCCCTGGTTTCCCAAGGAGTGCAGCAGGAACTACAACTCCCAGCGCGGCTCCGCGGGACCCGCTCGCGGCCAACTACAACTCCCGGCGTGCCGCGGGGGCCGCCCGCCTGTCCCGGGTCAGCCAGGACCCAGGTGTAGGAAGTTGGGCTACGGGGACTCCGCGGCTGCGGCCCTTCGCAGCCGGACCAAGGAAGGGGTCAGCAGCCCCGGCGAGCGGGGAGCCGGGCGCCGTCTCCGCCATGCTGCGTGCACTGGCCGGGGCCGCGGCCCCAGCACTGAGGGTCCTGCAGGCGCGGGGGTCCGGGAGCCGGGCGGGGGTCCCAGCCCACGTGGTGGACCTGCGCAGCGACACGGTGACCAGGCCCGGGCCGGCCATGCGGCGCGCCATGGCAGAGGCGGTGGTGGGGGACGACGACTACGGCGAAGACCCCACTGTCCGCGGTGAGCCCGGCGCGCAGGCCTGGGCTGGGGTCCCCCGGCGCTGTCCGCCGTGCTGCGGAGAAAGCCCGAGGCTGTGCGCGCTGGCGGGCTCGCAGTGGCCCTCCACCCCACTGCCAAGCCGGCCTGCCTTGGGTCAGCTGTCCAGGTGTCGCCCAGTCCCGCAGGCAAGGCCCCCTAAGGGAGGCGCTCCAGCGCCAGCCCCAGCTTGGACGCAGTCCTGGGCATCCTAAAACCCGTCCCTGTTGAGCATCCCGCTACAGACAAACCAAACTGACTCAGAAAAGGGGGTTCTCCCGAGGCAGAGAACGCAGCCAGCCACACCCCACCTGGCTGAGTTGCTGCCATGGAGTGCAGCCCTGAGCCGGGGCTATTGACCGGGTAGAGGGGTGATGGGGGCCAGGTCAGCACCACTGTGGCCCATGGAGTCTATGGGGGCGGCCTTGGAGACCCCAGGAGAGGGGACTTCATATGCGAGCTCCCTAAAGGATGAGGGTGCCAGCTCCTCCAGGCGGGAGGGCGTGTGAGAGAAGCAAACATCCAGCCGAAATGTGGGGGCAGGGGGCACCCCGACAGCCTTGGCTGACCTGCCTGCCGCCCTGTTCGCCCCGCTCACCTCCCCGAGAGCTCCTAGTGGGGTGGGGGTGGGGAGGAAGTCAGCAAGGAAACCGCAGGCCCCACCTGTGAGGACTTGATGGGAAAGGAAGTAAGACAGGTGTGAAAGCTGGGTGGGACAGGGAGTTCAAACCACAGGAGTTTCAGGGGGGGTGGGCACGGAGAACCGAGGCAGCCCAGCACTAACCTAGCACAGGATCAGGCCCGGGAGCTGGCAGACAGCAAGGGCTTCCTGCAGGAAAAACGGTGGGCTTGCCACCCACCCCAGCTGGCGCTGTCAGGTTCCAAACAGGAACAGTGGGGGCCAGGGCCTCCTCTCGGGGGCCCCCAGCTGATGGTCACTGCGTCTGATTAAAAATGCCATTGTTGAGACATGCCCACGGGCACAGTGGCCTTGGGTAAAAGCTGCTGGAACCCCTGCCTGCCCCTCTCCCTCCCCCCAGAGCTGCAGGAGAAGGCAGCCCAGTTGCTCGGGGTGGAGCAGACCCTGTTCGTGCCCACCAACACCATGGCTAACCTCATCTGTGGTGAGTGTGCCCACCCTGCAGAGCGCCTGCCTGGGGGTGGGGGACCGGGAGGTGGCGCTGGCTGCAGTGTTGTGGTCCCGCCTCCCCTTTCTGCCAGTCCCTGCCCTGGGCTGCCTGACTCCCGAGGGGGCACGCCGTGGCCCTTGGACTAGGTACCAAGGCCTGCCCTTCTCCCTGTCTCAGTGATGGCTCACTGCCGGCGCCGGGGCTCCCAGCTCCTCCTGGGACAGGAGTGTCACCTGCATGTCTACGAGCAGGGCGGGACGGCTCAGGTGAGGAGCAGGCCCCGAGCCCTGGGGAGAGCCACACGGCAAGCTGGGGCAGGAGGGGTGAGGGGAGGAGACCCTGCATGTCTCCCCTTTGGCCCCAGCTGGCCCCAGGGACCACTGGCCGAGGCCTGAGCTTTTGCCCGGGGCCCTGCTGCCCCCTAGTGGTCACACAGAGCATGGACAACCCAGGGTGAAGGTGTGTGGGGTGGGGGTGGGCTCAGGACCACCTGGCCCTGGTACCACATCTGAGCAGCAACTGCTCCTTCATCCCCTGCCCTCCTTGCAGATCGCCGGGGTGCACTCGCAGCCCCTCCCAGACCTGCCCCACGGCACCCTGGACCTGGCCGAGCTGGAGAGGGCGCTTGCCCGCTCCCGTGGAAACCGCTACCATCCGGTGTGTGAGCTGGTCTGCCTGGAGGACAGCCACAGCAGCTCAGGAGGCCGGGTCCTCCCCCTCAACTACCTGCGCCAGGTGTGCCCGCCCCGCACTGGTCTGCCCTGGCTCCCCACGGGCCTCGAGGTTGTAGATACGGAGGGAGCCACTGCCGGGTTTGCCCTGGGGTTCACCCAGTAGAGGGGCCCCCGACACCTGCCGTGGCCTGGGCTCACCCAGTAGAGGGCCCCGACACCTGCCGTGGCCTGGGCTCACCCAGTAGAGGGGCCCCCGACACCTGCCGTGGCCTGGGCTCACCCAGTAGAGGGCCCCGACACCTGCCGTGGCCTGGGCTCACCCAGTAGAGGGCCCCGACACCTGCCGTGGCCTGGGCTCACCCAGTAGAGGGCCCGACACCTGCCGTGGCCTGGACACTGAATGCTGAAGAGCACGTGCTGCAGTCACGAGCAGCTTGGCTGTGGTTCTCGGGGTCCCCTGGTCTTCAGCACCACATGTGCACAGGGGGCAGCTATTGCGATCATGAAACTGGCAGCCCCTGTATGAGAGCCCGGGCCAGCTGTCCACCCAGCCCCTCATGCCCGGGAGCCTCCCACACCTCCAGCCACTCTGACCTCTGCTGCAGGTACGCCACCTCGTCCGAACCCACGGGGCTCGCATCCACCTGGACGGGGCCCGGCTGATGAACGCGGCAGTGGCCCAGCGTGTGTCGCCAGCCCGCATTGTGGAGCACTGTGATTCCGTGTCCCTGTGCTTCTCCAAGGTGGGGAGCCCCTGGGGGGTGGAGGCCGACTTAGCTCCCCCTCCCCGGGAGGCCTGTCCCGGCGGGTTGGGCTCCCCTGAGCGCCTCCCCCTCTGTCTCAGGGCCTGGGCGCACCAGCAGGGGCTGTGCTTGGCGGATCCTCGGACTTCGTTGAGGAAGCCTGGCGCCTCCGGAAGGCCCTGGGCGGCGGCATGCGCCAGGCAGGGGTGCTGGCCGCCGCTGCCCTGGTGGGCCTGGCCGACGCCGAGCAGGTGCTGCGACAGGATCACGACAATGCCCGGCGGTTCGCCAGAGGTGCTTGGGGTGGGGCGGGCCGAGAGCCCCTACACACCTACACACGTCAGGCCCTGGGGACCCCGAAAGGGCCCAGGTCTGGTGGCCTGGCCCTGGGAAGTGCCCAGGAGTGGGACCCTGATTCCACTGGCTGTGGGCACCCGGGTGCGGCACCACTCAGTCCAGGTCCCCCGCCCCAGGACTCCAGGAGCTGGCGTCGCCCTTCTGCTCCGTGGACCCCAGGGCTGTGGAGACCAACATGGTGATGGTGACGGTGGACGGGCTGTCGCCAGTGGAGCTGTGCCAGCGCCTGCAGACCGTGAGCGCCGAGGAGGAGGCCCGGGTCGGCCAAGCGGTGCGAGTGCTGCTGTTCCCCTGGGCGGAGCGGACTGTGCGTGCCGTGTGGCACCGCGATGTCTCCGCCTGTGACACGGAGCTGGCGCTCAGGAAGTGGGGCTTCGTGTTGCAGCAGCTAGGGCACTGAGGACCGCCGGGGACCCCCGTGGGGTGTGGGCGTGGAGCCCGAGGCCGGCCTCTGGGGACAGCTGCCTGCACAGATACTCAGCACTGATGTCCCGTCACAAACAGCCAAGCGGAGGATGGGAAAGATGTGACTGCGGAGGGTAGCATTGTAGTGTAGTGGGTTAAGCCTCTGCCTGCAATGCCCACACTCCACATGAGTACCGGTTCAAGTCCCAGCTGTTCTACTTCCAATCCAGCTTCCTGACAATGAACCTGAGAAAGCAGTGGAGAATGGTCCAAGTGTTTGGGCTCCTGCACCCGTGGGACAACTGGAAGAAGCTCCAGGCTGCTAGCTCTGGCCTGGCACGGCTCTGGCCAATGCCAACATGTGGGGACCTGTACCAGCATATCTCTCTTGGTCTACCTCTCTGTAATTCTGCCTTTCAAATAAATATATTCTCGCGGCCTGGCATGGTAGCCTAGTGGCTAAAGTCCTCGCCTTGCACACTCCAGGATCCCATATGGGCACTGGTTCTAATCCCAGTGACCCGCTTCCCATCCAGCTCCCTGCTTGTGGCCTGGGAAGGCAGTCGAAGACAGGATGAGCCCCTGCACTTGCACAGGAGACCCAGAAGAAGCTCAGGGCTTCTGGCTTCAGATCAGCTCAGCTCTGGCCATTGCGCTCACTTGGGGAAGGAAGATCTTCCTCTCTGTCTCTCCTCCTCTCTGTGTATCTGACTTTGTGATAAAAATAAATAAATCTTGAAAAAAAAAGAATAAATATTAAAATAAAGATTGTCTGTTATTTGTAATACCCAAAGATAACCACCATTGCTGTTGAGGCATGTTGCACAGTGAGTGTGTGGTGTGTGCAGTCACACCAGTATTCTTGAAGTGGATGTGTTACAGTGTTAGGACTTGGCCCGTGTGTGACAGCAGGGCTCATGGACAGGAATGCAGCAAGTTCTAGCAGCTCCAACACACAGCTTGGAAGCAGCCCAGCATTCCACACTACAAAGACCCCAGACCCTCCACAGGTGCTCCCAGCCTCTCCAAGGAAGGTGGTCCGGGAGAATCCTCTGTGTCGGACCACGTGGGCTGCCCAGCCTGGTCACCTGGGAGAGGAGAGCCTCAGTGGGGTTTCACTGCCAGCGGACCTTTGCCTAGGAGAAGTGGGAGTGGGGGAGAGAACGCCACCCCCGGTGTAAGTGCAGGCTGCACGCCCAGCTCTCCCTGGGACACCTGCCTGGTGTGTCAGGTGTGGGTTCGCCATTAAGCTATGTGACCTTGCTCGCCGCAGCCCAAGTGCACAGGATTCCATTTGGCTTGCACATCCCAAACCAGCGGAGGGAAGCTGTCTCTGCCTCACAATATACAACAACAAAAAACTGATCCTGCACTCATCTCTGCCAACAGATGGGTAGGAAACTTGAAGAAATACAGCCCCGGAGCTCAGGAAAGGACGGAGACACGGATTCAAGGCAGCAGCATGGTGGGGTCCTGGGCAGTGGTGCGTGTGCGACGGGAGGAGGCAGATGGCCAGGGAAGACCTCACCCACCCACCTCTATCCTGCAGATCTAGCCTCTAGATCCGCCTAGCGGCTCCGCCGGCAGAGGTGGGCACCCAAAGCTCCAGCCCGCCTTGGCTCCAGGCACCCAGCATGATAACCAGTACCCGTCGGTGCGGGAGGACGGTCCCAATCGCAGGGCCTTAAAGCAGAGGCCTCTCGATGCCCGGGCAGATAGGAACCGGGCTGGAGTTCCACTGAGCGTGCCTTAATGACATCAATGGTGAGGGCCGCGTTAGCTGTCAGCGTCCACACTGGCTCCCAAGCACAGCCCACACACGTGCACACGGCCAGCTCCATGTGCGCATGCCGGCTGTTGGGAACAAAGCGCCAGAACCAAAGGCTGTTCGGACAGCTCGTAGCAGAAGCGGTGAGTCCCTGCTGTGTCCTCAGAGGGCTCTGCTGCAGGGAGCCTCTTCCTCAGCTACCCCAGTTGTCGGGCTGCACGCCAAGAGTGTGCCCAGGTCCTGTGGCCCAAGATGAGGGGCAGGGCGGGGAGCAGAGCTGATGCATAGTCCCCAGCTCAGGGTGTCCCCCCAGCCGCCCACTGCAGCACCTGCAAAGAAGGGCTAGCAGGGGCAGCAGTCCACAGCAGGACAAGGACAGCAACCCGAGGGCATGCACTGCCTGGAAACAGTCACCAGTGTGACAGTGGGGGACACCCAGCATTCACCCAACCCCCACCACAGGCTCCCTCCCACCTTCGGCCCCTCGGGGTCCCCCTGGCATGCCACGTGTTGCCAGATGACTTGCATGGGCCATTCTGCACCTTAGTCTTCCCCTCCATCAAATGGGGGTGAACAGGGCCCTGATGTAGCAAGCTAAACCTCTGCTGCAGTACCAGCATCCTATATGGGCACCGGTTCAAGTCCCAGCTATCCTACTTCACATCCAGCTCCCTGCTAATAACGCAAGTGAAAAAGTAAAAGAAAGTGTCTCAAGTCTTTGGGTCCCTGCACCCAGGTGGGAGACTCAGGCCCTTCCAGCCCTGAACTGGCCCAGCTCCAGCCATGGTAGCCATTGGGGGGACCTCTCTGTCTCCTTCTCTCTGTGACTTTGCCTTCCAAACAAATAAACCGTTTTTTTAAAATCATGTTTTCAAGGTGAGCCTCCTCCCAGCACTGTCCTGTGGCATGACGCCTGCCTCCTCCCTCCCACACTGGGGACTGTCCCGGGGCCTGGGGGGGCACAACGGACAGTGTGTGCGTGTCTGTGTGTGGGGGTGTGTGTGTGGTGTGTGTGTGTGTGGTGTGTGTGTGTGTGGTGTGGTGTGTGGTGTGTGGTGTGTGGTGTGGGTGTGTGTGTGTGGTGTGGGGGTGTGTGTGGTGTGGGTTTGTGTGTGTGGTGTGGTGTGGGTGTGGTGTGAGTGTGTCTGGTGTGTGTGGTGTGAGTGTGTCTGGTGTGTGTGGTGTGGTGTGTGTGTGTGGTGTGGGGTGTGTGGTGTGAGTGTGTCTGGTGTGTGTGGTGTGGTGTGTGTGTGGTGTGTGTGTGTGGTGTGTGAGTGTGTGTGTAGTGTGTGTGTGTGGTGTGAGTGTGTCTGGTGTGTGTGGAGTGTGTCTGGTGTGTGTGGTGTGTGTGGTGTGTGTGTGGTGTGGGGGTGTGTGTGGTGTGTGTGTGGTGTGGGGTGTGTGGTGTGAGTGTGTCTGGTGTGTGTGGTGTGGTGTGTGTGTGTGTGTGTGTGTAGTGTGTGTGTGGTGTGAGTGTGTCTGGTGTGTGTGGTGTGAGTGTGTCTGGTGTGTGTGGTGTGGTGTGTGTGTGTGGTGTGGGGTGTGTGGTGTGAGTGTGTCTGGTGTGTGTGGTGTGGTGTGTGTGTGGTGTGTGTGTGTGGTGTGGGAGTGTGTGTGTAGTGTGTGTGTGTGTGGTGTGTGTGATGTGTGTGTGGGTGTGGTGTGTGGTGTGTGAGTGTGTGTGGTGTGAGTGTGTGTGTGTGTGGTGTGGTGTGTGTGTGGTGTGTGTGTGGTGTGTGTGTGTGGTGTGGCAGTGTGTGTGTAGTGTGTGTGGTGTGAGTGTGTCTGGTGTGTGTGGTGTGAGTGTGTGTGTGGTGTGGGAGTGTGTGTGTGTGGTGTGTGGTGTGTGTGGTGTGTGTGTGTGTGGTGTGTGTGTAGTGTGTGTGTAGTGTGTGTGTGGTGTGGTGTGTGTGGTGTGGTGTGTGTGGTGTGGTGTGTGTGTGTGGTGTGGTGTGTGTGTGGAGTGTGTGTGTGTGTGGTGTGGTGTGTGTGTGTGGTGTGGGAGTGTGTGTGGTGTGGTGTGTGTGGTGTGGTGTGTGTGTGTGGTGTGGGAGTGTGTGTGTGGAGTGTGGGTGTGTGTGGTGTGGTGTGGGTGTGTGTGGTGTGTGTGTGTGGTGTGGTGTGTGTGTGGAGTGTGTGTGTGTGTGGTGTGGTGTGTGTGTGGAGTGTGGGTGTGTGTGTGGAGTGTGTGTGGTGTGGTGTGTGTGTGTGGTGTGTGTGTGTGTGTGGTGTGTGTGTGTGGAGTGTGTGTGGTGTGGTGTGTGTGTGTGTGTGTGTGTGTGTGTGTGTGGTGTGGTGTGGGTGTGTGTGGTGTGGCAGTGTGTGTGGGAGGGATGTAGTATACAAGGTATGGACGTAATGTGTGTGTGCATACAGTGTGTGTGTGGTGTGCCTGGTTTGGTGTGTAGTGTGAGGTGTGACGTGTGTGGAATGAAGCGTGTGATGTGTGGAGGTGTGATGTGTGTGGGCGGGGGCAGCTGCCAGGCCACGGTGCTCAGCACAGCCCTGCTCCTCCCCACACTGGGGTGCACCCGCGGGGCGGGCATCAGGGACTCCCCTCTCCCTCCTTTGGGGACCAGGACTGGGGGATGAGGACAGGAGCAGTCCTGGCACCCCAGGGCCCTGTCATCTCACACGTGGCACGGCGGGGCTCTGGGAGGGTTCTGGGAGAGTCCTGGGGTCCCCCGGGGCCAGGGCAACGAGGGGGCGGGGCCTTGCCTCTGTGGGGCGGGGCCTCTGCGGGGGCGGGGCTCTGTGGGGCGGGGCCAGCGGGCGGTGTCCACACCCACAGGGTCAGCAGGATGTTCCGTGGGCAGCAGGTGCTTCTGGGAGAAATCCCACCAGGACCCTCGGCTGGAGACGGGGCCAGCTCTGACCTCGCGCAGCTGAGAAGGGGCTGCTCCCCAAAAATATTAATTCATCATCGTCCGCCCTCCATCAACTCGTCAGGGCCTCGGTAGTGGCCACCTGCGGCCCGATCACTGTCACAGCGGCTCACCTGCAGGGCAGCGTCCAGCAGGCTGGAGAGAGCAAAGCCCGTGTTTTCCTTCCGCATGGAGATCGCGCTGAGCAGGCTGCTCAGGACAACAGCGCTCTGGGGAGGGCGAGGGCTCAGCACGCCGTTTCGGCTGGAAATCCCTGAAGCCGAGGGCCTGCCCTGGGTGCCCTGGGTGCCCTGGGTGCCGGCAGGGAGTGCAGGTGGCAGCTGTTACAGGGCCCACGGCTCACTTCTACGGTCTGACTTTCGATTGGAGAATGCCACTGCGTTAGGACAAGGGAGTCCTTGAGGAGCTGACCGCAAAGCAGAGGGGGTCCCCCATCAGGCCTGGCCCCCCTCACTTGGGTGCCTGCCAATGAGCACCCAGGGCCAGCAGGTGCAAAACCTGGATGGAGCTCCCAGCACAAGCACTTGGCGACTGACCCAGAGGTCACCCTCTAGTCCACCAAGGCTGCAAGGAGAGCCACCTCCGGGGGGGGTTCACCCTCTAGGGGCGTGCCATGAGGCTGAGGGTGCTGGCTCTGGAACCTGCCCAGGCTCACACCCTGGCCCTTGGGCCACTTAGTGCACCTCTCTGAGTCCGCTTCAGCCCCGTGAGCCGCCGTGACGTCACGAACAGCTGTGTGGCGTGAGGGCAGCCCTGGGTCCATACTAGGGAGGTGGAGGACTCCCAGACCAGTGCGGCTGAGGGCCAGAGGTGGCTGTGAACTTAGGCAAGGTGGCTGCCCTCAGACGGGGGCCTGGAGACGTCAGTACCGAATGCCAGCTAGGCCTGAAGACCCTGGCGGGTGTCAGGGCCCCGAGATAACGCTGCTCTTCAGGAATCGCATACCAGTGTGGCAAGAGGGACAGAGGCACCCCATGCACCCTGGCTGGGGACAGACTGACAAACAGCAACTTGGGCCTGGTGCAGTAGCTTAGTGGCTAAGGCAAGGATGCGCCAGGACCCCATATGGGTTCTGGTTCTAATCTTAGCAGCCCCACTTCCCATCCAGCTCCCTGCTTGGTCTGGGAAAGCAGTCGAGGACAGCCCAGTTTTGGGACCCTGCACCCATGGGGGAGACATGAAAGAGGCTCCTGGCTCTGGTTCGGCTCAGCTCCAGCTGAGCTACTTGGGGAGTGAAGCAGATGGAAGATCCTTCTCACAGTGGATGGCAATGCAGCCAGGGGCGGAGTGGGGCTGGCCAGCTCATCTTGTCAGAATGCCAGCAGGGCGGGGGTAGGGGCAGCGGTGTTTGGAGGCGCACACTGTGTCCTGTCCGACCAGCAGGGTGCCCCAGTAGGGCTGGGACAAGCCATCTCCAGGACCACCCACCCACCCCACCAGGGAGACCCTGAATCGCGGTGGCCAGGCGTTCCTCGGCACACAGCAGGCGGATCCGGCAGGGCTGGGGCCAGAGCTCACCCTGGGCAGCGCCGCCATGCATGGCCACCTCGGCTCTCCTGAGCCGCCCACAGGAGCCGCTGCTGCCGCGTGGGGAACGGGATGCTTCCTGCTTCTCGCTGCAGCATGTGCCTGGTGAAGCAGTGACAGAAAGGCAGAGGACTCTGCGACACTGCAGTGACACCAAGGCCTTTGTCTCTCACAGACCTCGACAGGGAAGCCTGACCCCGTGGGCGGGGCTGGTGCAGGCCGCCAGGGTGACCGACCACACGCCCCAAACGCAGCTGTGCGGGGCCCGCCCTGTGCCAAGTCCACGCGGGAACTGAAGCTGCTTCTCTAAGCTGTAACAGCAGAAACGAGCCCTCTACTTCGACACAAGCAAAACCACTTTTTTTTTCTTTAAATATTTATTTTTCTTGGAAAGGTAGATATACAGAGAGGAGAGATGTTTTGTCCACTGGTTCATTCTCCAAGTAGCTGCAATGGCCAGAAGCTGAGCTTCTTCCAGGTCTCCGACGCGGGTGCAGGGTCCCAAGTCCCTGGGCCGTCCTCGACCGCTTCCCCAGGCCACAGGCAGGGAGCTGGATGGGAAGTGGAGCTTCCGGGACACGCACTGGTGCCCCTATGGGATGCCAGTGTTTGCAGGCGGAGGATTAGCTAACTGAGGCATCGTGCTGGCTCCACCGGCAAAACCATCTCCCCCAAAGGCGAGTTCTCCAGTCCACTTGTTAAATGAGTTTATTTCTTGGCTCATGGGAGTTGCCACAGGACAGGTCAATTACCAGCACTGGGTGTTCCCCACAGCAAGCAGCAGAGGCCAGCCCACTGTGAGCAGAGGGGATGGCCCCAGGGCTCCCACGCACCCCATGCCACCCGCCAGCCCCAATCCCTGCCTGTGGTCTCACCTGCCAGGTTCATGCTCACAGGAGCAAAAACCAGCCGAGACAGAGGACAGCCACGAGGCCAGCAGCACTAGCTACGGCAGAAGGGCCTCGGACCACGCCCGGGAGAGGGCTGCCAGCCAGCAGCGGGCCCAGCACTGCCTGTTCCCAGCCCCACACCACACTCGGGGCAGCAGAGGCCAAGAGCAGCTGTCCAGGGCCAGTGCAGCAGGCAGCACCGAGAGCCGGGCGGTGCTTCCCGCAGCCGGCTCCCGCGACCTGGTCTCACTGCAGGGTGGCCAGCTGCTCGATGGCCACACGCACCTTCTTGGCCATCTCCTCAAACTCCTTCTGCTTGCTGCCGGTCTCCTTGGCCTGCAAGTGAAGAGCAGGCAGGGGTGTGACCACGCGAGCAGGCAGGCCACGGGCAGGGGTGTCCACAGGCCACAGGTGGCTCCACCCCGACCCGCTCGAGGGACCCGTTTCAGGGACTGCCCCTGACATACTGGGAAAGGCTCTCCCCTCCTCTGGGGTGTCCCCCAGACGCCTTCCCCAAACCGAAGCACTCTGGGCAGGCCTTAGTGGGGTAGGGAACTACAGTCCGGGCAGCACCGGCTGCTGCCTGCTTACCACCGGAAGCTGGCACCAAGCAGGTGTCAACCCCAGGCCCTCTGATGTGCACGTGGCCAGCAGACCTGCCGGGCCGATGTCCACTCCCCGACCTCTGCATGACCCGCTGAGAACATTCTGTCCGACGGGCCAAAGCAGCACAGTGAGCAGGCAGGCTCCCGCTCCCGTCCACACTGCCTCGCCTCACCTTGGCTGCCACACGACAAAACAAACCCTTTTTGGGTTAAATGTGCTTCTACTAAGAACACTAACAGAAGCTAACTTTTTAACTTTTTAAATTGGAAAGTCAGATTTACAGAGAGAAGGAGAGACAGAGAGGAAGATCTTCCATCCATTGGTCCACTCCCCAAGTGACCCCAACGGCCAGAACTGCGCTAATCCGAAGCCAGGAGCCAGGAGCCTCTTCTGGGTCTCCCACACAGGTGCAGGGTCCCAAGGCTTTGGGCCGTCCTCGACTGCTTTTCCAGGCCACAAGCAGGCAGCTGGATGGGAAGGAGGCTGCGGGGATTAGAACCGGCGCCCACATGGGATCGCGGTGCGTGCAAGGCGAACACGCCAGGCTCAGTCTCTCACACACCAAGGTTTTATGACCTCGTTGATGTTCTCCAGGTTGGTTCTTAACCATTTCCTTGTTTCGACAGCCAGAGGAATGAATGCAGCAGCTGGAATTAGAATCCCAGGGCGAGGTACACCCCAGGGAGACCCCAACACAGGATCACGGCGCACGACGGCGGCACACGACTGCACTGCCTGTTTCCGCTGCTGCCGCCACACGCCCCACGGCGTGGCAGTGGGACGGGACGGTTCCTGACCTTATCCACTTACCCACCTGCCCACGAGACCCCCAGGCCAGACCAACTCAGGAATTTGAACAGCCACCGGAGACACTGCCTATGGTGCTAGAGGCCTCACCACCTGCCCCTCCGGAGCCTGCTTGGCTGGACAGGTCAGCGCTTCCTGCAGGGGCCCGCACGGTGGCACAGCGCATCACACCACCGCCTGCGACTCGGCCATCCCACACGAGCAGTGGAAGACGGAGTGTTTGGTCCCTGCCACCCACAGGCGAGACCCGGATGAATCTCTGGCTCCCGGCTTCGGCCCAGTCCAGCCCCGGGCCGCTGTGGCCTTGTGGGGGGGAGCCAGCGGGTTACAGGGCTTTGGGTCTTCCTCTCTCTGTAATTCTTTTCCAATAGATAAAGTCAATCTTACATATATTATTATATGAAACCAGGTCAATAAATCAATGTTGGGAAAAGCTCGGCTGCAGGACAGGCCTGCCACCTCTCCCTACACGCCCTCTGCCCACACAAGCACACGGCTTGGACGTGCCCTCTGGGCGGATGTTCCCAAAGCAGGAAGACAGCCCTACCCGTCCCACCCCCTGTGGGACCAAGGGACACCCCCAACACCGTTAGGGAACACGCCGTTCCGACGTCATGCTCAGAAACCACTGGGGAGCCCCGGAGAATCTCGGGGGGCAGGCAAACGCTTCCTGTGGCTCGCCTCGTGCCCCCTGGCAAGGGACTTCAGGGTGCCGCCCTGGGAGGCCCTGGCAGCTGCCGTACCGGCCATATCCCACAGCAGAGCCAGGAGGATGGCACCCCGGGCTTCGGCCTGCCAGCCGAGGGCGGCGGCCATCTGGGGGAACGGTCGGCACACAAATCTCTCTCCCTCTTGCTCCCTTAATAAATCGTAAACAGAGGAGAGGCCTGCCCCCTGGTGGGGTGGCATTTAGGGGCAGATGCTGGTTGGAAGCACCCGGGCTGCTGACTGGATCTGACCCCAGCTTCCTGTCGGCCTGCACCCAGGAACAGCAGGGTGTGGCTCAAGCCTGCACCCCTGCCACCCCACGGGAGACCTGGCAGCACGCTGGGTTCCGGGCCTGCTCCAGCTGGCTGTCGCCGGCATCTGGGCAGTGAACCAGCAGAGGCGAGATCTTGGTCTCTTCCAAAAAAATGAGAATAAATAGGAAACCTCTATCGATGCTCTCTGGGGAAAACAGCGCCCTCTGGTGCCTTGCACGGGGCGGGTCACTGGGGGCAGCTTCAGAATCCCTTATTCAAGATGTCTGCCACCAAAAGCCTTCCAGGTTTGGCAAGGTTTGTTTGTAAGAGTGAGCTACGGGGGCCCGGCGCGGTGGCGCAGTGGTTAAGGTCCTCGCCTTGCACGCCCGGGATCCCATATGGGCGCCGGTTTTATCCCGGCAGCCCCGCTTCCCTTCCAGCTCCCTGCCTGTGGCCTGGGAAAGCAGTCGAGGACGGCCCAAAGCTTTGGGACCCTGCACCCGCATGGGAGACCCGGAAGAGGCTCCTGGCTTTGGATTAGCTCCGGCCGTTGCGCTCACTTGGGGAGTGAACCATTGGACAAGCTCTTCCTCTCTGTCTCTCCTCTCTGTATATCTGCCTTTCCAAAAAAAAAAAAAGAGTGAGCTACGGTGAGGACGTGGCCTGGCCTCTGCAGCATGCACGTGGGGCTGCAGCTGGCTCTCCCCAGCACATCCTGGGCAGTTCATCAGAGTCAGGCGTGTCCCCATCAGCCCGACCGCGCCACGTGCCCCGCTCCCATGAATACGTACGATCTTGTTCTTGGCTCGCTCTTTGTCCAGTTTCAAAAATTCACTCAGGGTTAGTTCCTCAAGCCGCTTCTTGATGGAGAGAAACGCACAGCTGGATGAGTGCTTCCTGTGTTCCTCACTGCGGAAGCAAGCACGGGGGTCACCAGAGGGTAGGTGGGGGCCGGGCCAGCTCCCAGGGCACCCTCCCCAGCCGAGATGTCACGGGGACGCCCAGCCCCATACCAGGTGGCCATGGCCAGCTCCCAGGGCATCCTGGCCCAGCTGAGATGCCATGGGGACGCCCGGCCCTGTACCAGGGGGCCGGGCCAGCTCCCAGGGCACATCCCACCACCCAAGGTGTCACAGGGATGCCCAGCCCCATACCAGGGGGCCATGGCCAGCTCCCAGGGCATCCTGGCCCAGCTGAGATGCCACAGGGACACCCGGCCCTGTACCAGGGGGCCATGGCCAGCTCCCCTGCCCCCGCTGATGAGCACCTGGGAGGCAGCGGGTCACGGCTCAAGTGCTTGGGTCCTTGTCACCCACTTTGAGATCTCCCAGCTTCTGGCCCAGCCCTGGTATTTGGGCAGTGACACAGGGGATGGGGGATCATTTCAAACAAACAAACAAAAAAGAAGACAGAAGGGCAGTGTGGAGCCCAGGGCAGGAGGCCTTGGCGCTGGGTCCCTGGCTGCGGGACCCGTCTCCGCACCCTCCTGTCCCACAGTAACATCTGGAGGGTGTTATAGAGCAGACAGGCAGGACAGGCAACCCCTCCGCGACCCTCAAGACACTGCCTAGGACACCTTGAGTCCACCAGCCCCTGGGACTCCCGCCCTGCAGGCCCCACACTCCGCAGAGTCCCCAGCGGTAAGGAGCAGCCCAGCCACTGACGCCCGGAACTGAGGGGATGACAGGAAGCTGCTCCCTGCGGGCAGGGGTGGCCACACACCTCCCACCCTGAGGGGGACGGCCACCCTGCGGGGAGGGACCCATCACACTCAGCACAGGAAGCGCTCAGCCACAGTGCCAGGGCAGAAAATCCAAGCTGTGGACGCCACAGCCTGACAGGACGCCAGGGAGGACCGGGTTACGGAGACCACACGCTGCCAGAGGGCTTCCTCGCTGCTTCTGTTAACCTGCCCTTCCAGCAAAAACAATCTTCAAAAAAATAAAACAAAACCCTCATCAGAAGCACTTACACCCCTAGAAGGACCCCTCTTCTGATCGGATGCGCCCGGGGCCCCACAGGTGCTGGCCCCATCTGCAGCAGCTACGGGCGGCTGGGCAGACTAGTCTCGCCGAGGGGGGTGTCTGGGACACCCCCAAACCCAGTCAGACTCCCGGGAAGGAGCACTCACATGGGGTCGTCGTCCGGCTCCCAGCCCTCCAGCTCCTTGAAGCAAAAGAAACACTGCGCCAAGTCGGGCTCGTTCTCCGTTGGGCAGTGGATGAAGCCAGCCTCAGCCATCTGCAGGGGACAGCGTGGAGGGTCAGCGGGGGGAGGGTTAGGGTCAGCGAGGGGGAGGGTTAGGGTCAGCGGGGGAAGGGTTAGGGTCAGCGGGGGAAGGGTTAGGGTCAGCGGGGGGCAGGGTTAGGGTCAGCGGGGGAAGGGTTAGGGTCAGCGGGGGGCAGGGTTAGGGTCAGTCCTGGGCAGCAGGGTTAGGGTCAGCGGGGCGGCAGGGTTAGGGTCAGTCCTGGGCGGCAGGGTTAGGGTCAGCGGGGGGAGGGTTAGGGTCAGCGGGGGGAGGGTTAGGGTCAGCGGGGGACAGGGTTAGGGTCAGTCCTGGGCAGCAGGGTTAGGGTCAGCGGGGGGCGGCAGGGTTAGGGTCAGCGGGGGGCAGGGTTAGGGTCAGCGGGGGACAGGGTTAGGGTCAGTCCTGGGCAGCAGGGTTAGGGTCAGCGGGGGGCAGGGTTAGGGTCAGTCCTGGGCAGCAGGGTTAGGATCAGCGGGGCAGCAGGGTTAGGGTCAGTCCTGGGCGGCAGGGTTAGGGTCAGCGGGGGGCAGGGTTAGGGTCAGTCCTGGGCAGCAGGGTTAGGGTCAGTCCTGGGCAGCAGGGTTAGGGTCAGCGGGGGGCGGCAGGGTTAGGGTCAGCGGGGGGCAGGGTTAGGGTCAGCGGGGGACAGGGTTAGGGTCAGTCCTGGGCAGCAGGGTTAGGGTCAGCGGGGGACAGGGTTAGGATCAGCGGGGCAGCAGGGTCAGCGGGGTCGGAGGACGGCAGCCCGGGTGGGAAGACCTGGGAGGCCGATCCCGAACGACGGACGAAGGGCCGGCTTACCCGCTCCGGGGTGCAGGCGCAGCCCTCCAGGAAGGGCCAGTTCTTGAACGTGGAGATGCGGTGGTCCTTCAGGTACAGCTGCCAAGCCCGGGGCAACGACTGCCCGGCCGCGGACGCCGCCATCGCTGCTGAGATTCAAATCCGGCAATTCAGGCGCGCCGCGGCGCATGTCGGGAACGTCCCGCCCCCGGCCGCGCGGCCTGCTGGGAAAGCGAGTCCTCGGGGACGGCGGCGGCCGCGGGGCGTGCTGGGAGAGAGGGCACCTGAGGGGAATGCCAACCTCCGGCCGCTAGGTGTCGCCCTAAGAAAACCAGGGGAGACAAAGAGGTCTTTTCATCTGGTGGCTCATTTCCCAAAAGGCTACAACAGCTGAGAGTGGGCCAGGATGAAGCAAGGAGCTTACTCCAGATCTCCTATGGGTGCCGGTTCCCACGGACTTTGATAGCCATCCTCTGCTGCTTTCCCAGGTACAATGGCAGGGAGCTGGATGGGAAGTGGAACAGCTGGGACTCGAACTGGGGCCCTTACAGTACTACAGGAAGCAGCTTAACTTGCTATGCCACAGCGCCAGCCTCAGGATGGCTCCAATTCGCTCTTGCCAAGGCCGTGTGACTCTGTTAGGGATGTCAGCTCTTCACCTGTCCGTGTGTCTGTGTTTGCAGGCAGGAAAGCTGAGGTGTGCCACGAGATGTCCTCCCTGGGGCATCGGAGCAGGACCTGAACCAGCCTGTCCACCTCCCATGCAGGGGTAGCTAACGCCAGGGCGGAAGTCCATATTTCCTGGGCTGCAAGTCCTGGCCCCACGTTGTCTGGTGGTTCTCCCCCGTCCCGTTGTTTTTCATTCCGTCGTGGAATGCCTCTCGTGCGGACTTCCTCTCACAGGCACACAGTCGCAGTTGTGTGTGTCTGCAGCCGCTGGCCAGGACCCCATGGTCTAATGGGGCTTTTGAATTCCTCGTCTCGCCAGGGCTGTGCCTGGGCCTGTGTGCGTCTGCGACCCCGTGTGCCTTGGGTTCCTTAAACTCACCCCCTCTCCTCCCGCTCCAGCCTAGGAACCCAGGAGCAAGGCGAGCCCTGGGGGAACAGCGGCTCACAGACCCCGTGCCTTCTTGAGCCCCAAGGTGCTGTGGGGAGGAGAGCTCCAGGGAAGCCCCCCCCCGATGGCATTGTGGCATTGTCACAAGGAGGAGTGGCGTGTGACAAGCCAGTGGGCAGCACCTGGCCAGCTGGCCAGGATAACTCCCAAGCTGCGGCTGGCGCCTGGATCTGGGCCGTGGCAGGCCTGCCTCCTGGGCTCTCGGGGTGGAGGGGCCTTCCGGCGTGCTGTTTAGGGTCAGGGTGGAGAGGCCTCCCTGGGGTTTCGGGGGCAAAGCCTTGGAGCCCTAGTGCCACGTGGACTTACACTTCATGATTCCCGGTGTGATGGCAGCAGCTGCCCAGCCCAGCTTGAATCCCCGTGTGGCTGGGCAAGGCCAAAGTTGGAGCCAGGAACTCCATCCGGGCCTCTGCCATGGATGGACGTGGCTGTGCCAGCTGCACGCCAGCGGGACTCCGAGCAGGCGCCCCGACACGGGGCGTGGCTGTGCCAGCTGCACGCCAGCGGGACTCCGAGCAGGCGCCCCGACACGGGACGTGGCTGTGACGGTTGAGCCACACAGCCACCTCAGCACGGGGGCAGTAGGGAGGAGTTAGCCTTCTGAGCTTGTGCAAGCTGAGGCACCACGGGCAGCAGCAGCTGTCACCAGATGGAAGGACTGCAGGGCCTGACTCCAGTCTCATCATGAACGGGACAGGGCGCTGAGGACCCGACTTCATTTCTCAGCTCAATGCACAGGAAAATTATGGGTCATTTTACAATAGACAGAAAATGAGAAGAGATGAAGGGATCACAGGGCCCGGCGTGACAGTGTAGTGGTTAAAATCCTCGCCTTGCACGCCCGGGATCCCATATGGGCGCCGCTTCTAATCCCAGCCTGGGAAAGGAGTCGAGGACGCCCCAGAGCCTTGGGACCCTGTACCCGCGTGGGAGACCTGGAAGAGGCGCCTGGCTCCTGCCTTCAAATCAGCACAGCTCTAGCCATTGCGGTCACTTGGGAAGTGAATCATCGGACAGAAGATCTTCCTCTCTGTCTCTGCTCCTCTCTGTATATCTGACTTTGTAATAAAGATAAATAAATGAAAAATAGTTTCTGCTTCCAAGATGATGCATAGAAGAATCCCGCTGTTGAGTTGTGTTTCTGCTGCCTGGATGTTCACGCTGCGGTCCTGACCCCTCCAGCAGCGGAAATGGTCAGCCTGGCAGACGCCCTCCCCCTTCTCTCCCCCACCCCACCCCGCCCGGCTTACTCAGTAACCCAGTCCAACACAGGCTGGCAGCTTACCTTCACCACTTGGCGGGTTCCCCAGGAGAGGGGGCCGAGCCATGGCTGGGGTTGTTTGTGGACCTGCCCACTCTCGCCACTCCCAGTTATTTCATGGATGACCAGCTGGGACACCCCGAGACTGAGGCAGAGATTGGGAACGTACACAGAGCCGAGGGCAGACCCACGGGCAAACAACGAGGCCTGAGACCTGCGCAGGCGCCCCTCACGAGACTTCCGAGCACAAACGGGGCCCCAGAATGCTGGGGCGGGGAGCACTTCTCTGCCTGCCTCTGGGGACAAGGCAGGGACCAGGCCCGCTCCCCCTTGGCCTTCTCAAAGCAGCGGGTCACAGGGAGTCCTGCGGCCTGGTCACTGAGGTCTGCTCCAAGATGACATTGGCCACCTCTGTTACAGTGGCGTGGGGGTGGACGTCCCTACTGAGCGTGGACGAAGGGCCCAAGGACACCGTCTGTGCTTTTAATTTGACAGGCACTTTATATTTTAAATTTTACTCATTTTAAAGACAGAGTTACACAAAGACAGTCTCATTCCTTAAGCAGCCACAATAGCCCGGGCTAGGTCAGGCCAACAAATAGCACTTTAAAACTGCTAGAATGGGGGCCTCATTGTGGCAAAGTGGTTACACTGCTGCGTGTGACACCAGCATCCCATGTGGGCGCCGGTTCTAATCCCAGCTGCTCCACTTCCCATTCAGCTCCCTGCTTGTGGCCTGGGAAAGCAGCAGAGGGCGGCCCAAGTGCTTAGGCCCTGCACGTGTGGGAGACCCCGAACAAGCCGCAGGCTTTGCCCTGACCCCGTGCTGGCTGCTGTGGTCGCTGTGCAGGGGGACCGGCAGATGTAAGATCTCTCCCTCTTAATTTATGACTCTGCTTTACAAACACTTTTTATTACTTATTTATTTATTCTTAAAGATTTCTTTATTTTTTAAAAGATTTATTAATTTTTATTAGGAAGTCAGATATACAGAGAGGAGCAGAGACAGAGAGGAAGATCTTCTGTCCGATGATTCACTCCCCAGGTGACAGCAACGGCCAGAGCTAAGCTGATTTGAAGGCAGGAGCCAGGCGCCTCTTCCAGGTCTCCCACGCGGGTGCAGGGTCCCAAGGCTCTGGGCCGTCCTCGACTGCTTTCCCGGGCCACAGGCAGGGGGCTGTATGGGAAGTGGAGCAGCTGGGACATGAACCGATGCACGCAAGGCGAGGACCTTAGCCACTAGGCTAAGCTGGTTGGGTAGATGGCTGTTCCCGAGGCTCCCTCCGCCCTGGGCTCTGTTCTCTTAGAGTGTGACTTTAGCGATGTGACACTGTGACTCACACAGGTTGTCAGAGAGCCATCAGGGCACAGGAAGAGCCAGGTTTGCACCCCAGTGGCAGCCAGAGGCCCTGCTGCACAGAGGCAGCTCTGGGCATCTCACAGCGTTGACCTGAGCTCATCTCAGGCTGCCAAAAGGGAGACCAAGAGGTTTGTGGGGGCCCCCCGCAGGACAGGCGTTCCTGGGTCAGGTGCTCGTGGGCAGCGTCCCGTGCCATCAGAACTTCTGGAACACTGTCTTCAGAATAACCTGCAGCAGGAATAAAAGGCCCCACGTGATCTCTTTCTCTGTCCCTGTCACTCTGCATTTCAAACAAATTAGTCTAAAAAAAAGTATCAATTTCCAAATTAGCCTGCCATAACTTTCCTTAATGCTGACACCACCTGCGGTTGCCTTGGCACGGCCCTTCAAGGCCCCACTGGCTGCAAGGCCCCCAGCCCTGGGCTGAAGTAGGCAGGCACTGGCTGAGATGCGTGCCACCTCAGAGCACCCGGCTGCTCCTGCTCGGGCTCGGCTCGGGCTCCGGCTCCGGCTCGGCTCCGGCTCGGCTCCGGCTCGGGCTCAGCTCCAGCTCGGCACTGGGAGGCAGTGGTGAACACCCAGGTGACTGGCTTCCTGCCACCCCCAAGGCAGGCCCGGGTTGTCTTCCCGGCTCCCGGCTTTGCTCTCTCACTAGGTCACCATCCACAGGCATCCGCGGTTCCAGCCAATGGGAGCTCTGCTGCCTCTCAGATACACATTGAAACAGGGAGTAGTGCCCAGGGTTGTGCAACGTTAAGTCAGGTTATACAAAGGACCTGAGCCCCGTGCAAGGAGCCCTGCGCCCAATCCTTCCCGGACAACAAGCAACACCCGCTGTCACTGGATTCCCCCTTTTGCGACCTGTCTCCTCTCCTTACCGAGCACCCACATTGCCCACCACCAGCGGGAGGACAAGACCCCCACCTGGGTGAGTGCATCGTCTTCCTGGGCCAGATTCTCGACGATTTCAAAGTGATCCACATTCTGGAGCTCCTCCAGCGAGGCTGTCCACCCTGCCCGGCACAGCGTCTGGGTGGTGAGAGAGGGCAGGACTCACACAGGGACAGGGTTCCCTGCCCAGACCCTGCACCTGGCAGGAGCTCGCAAAGGGCGCCCGCCTGGGGTCCGTGTGGGTGGGTGAAAGAAGAAAGAGCCCCAGCCACAGGGCAGGTGCCAGCAGTACCTGATAGAACTCCCGGGACTGGCGGTGGAACTCCGGGGAGTCATGCTGGCCCACAATGACCAGTACACGGCAGGCTGGGCCTGCAGGCTGCTGTCCCGGGGCTGCCTCCAGCTGCTGCTGTGGACTGTTCCTCAGGGCGTCCTCCCTGGGGCACAGGCGGGTGGGTCAGCCCGGAGAGGGGCCAGGCTCCAGGTGGGCTGGGGAGCCCTGGGGAGGGGCAGGAGACTCACAGGGTCAAGTGCAGAGGAGCGTTCTGTGACGTGTACAGCAGGGGCTCCAGGTCGTAGACTCCGCTCACGAGGAAGAAGGCTGTTGGAGGCGAGGCGTGGTCACTGAGCCAGGCAGCGGGTGGATGAAGTCGGGGGCCTCCAGGCCAGAGGGCAGGACCGGGCAGAGACCCTCAAAGGCTGCCAGCCAGGCCCATCCCCGGGCACCTTTAAGGTTGGGTGTGACTCCGTGCTTGGTCCAGTCAGTGAGGAGCATCATGGCGGCCAGGTGGGCCCCAGCAGAATGTCCACACAGGTAAATGCCCCTAGAACACATCAGATCAGACAGGCAGCGTCTTTGGGGTTCACCGGTGTCCTGTCCCTCCCCACCCTCCACCCCTGTGGTCCTGGGAGCATCTGCAGCGACACCCACTGGTTACTCGGATACTGCTTCTGGACAAACGCCACGCTGCGGGCCACCTGGTCAACCATAAGGTCCAGAGTTCCTGCGGAGAGTTCAGGCCAGATCAGGAGCTGCCTGGACTCCCCAGCTCCAGCCGAGGCCTCCTGGCCCGAGCCCTGCAGTGGCCACTCCTTACCTTTGGGAGCAATGTCGTAACCCACTATGGCCACAGCCACTCCCCGGGCCGTGAGCGGGCTGACCATGAAGGCCGACTCATCTTTACTGCACAGAGAGGAGGAGACACGGACAGAGAAATGACCACCGGAGGCCGCGGGGCTGGTCCAGGCCGAGCAGCACACAGCACCTGGGCCACCCCGGGCTTGCCACACCGCAATGACAGGAGCGTGGGGACTTGGTTCAGCTCCATCCACCCAGCAGGGACAGTGCTGTCCCCTCCTGGGGGCAGAGAGAGCTTGGTGGGCCCTGAACATGGTGGTTCCGATGGGCAGAGCTGCCAGATGCCGCTGCCGGGGGTGGAAGGTGCCAAGAGCCCAGAGGCACTGTGAACATGGCCGAGGGGCCGCGGGACGGTGAGCAGGGGCAGGGAGGAGCAGGTGGCCCTGCTGACCCTGGACCTGGACATCAGACTTCCCAGCCACTCACACTGGCTGCGGTTCTTTGCCGGGAGGAACTGCCCACTGCTCCCTCGGCCCACAAACTCCCCGTCCCTACCCACACGCACCTGCCGCTCTGCCAGTACCCTCCGTGGAAAAACAGGAAGACCGGTGCAGCTGGAACACGGGCAAGACTGGCATAAGTGAGGCAGGCTGGGGCCGAGCAGGCCACGTGGGACCTCCAGCCCCCTGCTCACCTGCAGACATTTCCCCCGGGAAGTAGAAGTCCACTTTCTCCGCCTCGCCCGCTCCGTAGGGCACGTGCAGCTGGCTCTTCCT
Source organism: Ochotona curzoniae (assembly GCF_017591425.1). NCBI lineage: Eukaryota > Metazoa > Chordata > Mammalia > Lagomorpha > Ochotonidae > Ochotona > Ochotona curzoniae. Next base: position 11,802,032 of record NW_024466459.1, read on the forward strand.
GGTGGCCCGGGCCCTCGCAGTGGCTGTCATGGAGGCAGACAAGTCACAGCCGGCACAGGCCAGACAGCCTCCCTATGCCCCGGGGTGGGGATGGTCTGCTGACAGCACCCTGGGGTGCACCTGTCTGTCTCTCACTGCCTTCCAAAGAAATTAAAATAACTCACAAAAAATGGTTTAAACATTTTCATCAAGCTCTTGTATTTTACCACATAATCCAAATGTTTTTTGAGCAAACAGGGACAAAAAAGAGGACAGGTATCAGGTTAGAGAGCCGCCAGCCCCAGGCAGCTGTCTCTGGAAGGCAGAGAACTCTCCAGAAGGTTCCAGCTCCCTCTGACTCCCTGGGGCCTCGTTCAAGCCCCACCAAGCCACCAGTGGATGAGCTGACGGCCGCTCGTGCGGGTTCCCAGGCCCCGAGTTTCTCTCAGCGAGGCCTCACTCCTGTCACTTCTCCCTTCACTCTGCCGTGTGGGGCCTCAGGGGCCTGGACCCACTGCGGCCACCCTGGGCCTCACCATGACCTGCCGAGCAGGGCCTGTGCACCTGCCCCCGCCTTCCTCCGGGCTGTGCAGCCTCCGGATGGCCCCAGGTGGCGGGCTCACCAAACGCTTGGCACCTGACCAGGATTTATAGCTGCCCTCTCAGAACCCCACTCCTCCAGGCACCCAGCTCCAAGGCAGTGCCTGCTGACCCTTCCTGCCCACCCCCACGTGCTGAAGCCGCGGCATGGGCTGAAGGCGACGGGAGGCGGCTGCAGGGGTCCCAGCAGTACCCTGGACTCCCATCTCCGAGTAGGTCCGCAGGGCTTCCTCTGGTCCCAGGCGGACGACCCATCTGCTGGGGGAGTATTGCTTCTCCAGTTCCTAGGAGACACACAGGGCTCCCTAAGATCTCCAGAGGAAGCCCCCCCAGACCGTTCAGCCTCCATAAGCGCTCCGATCCCCAGCCTCCTCGGTGCTTGGGGTACTGAGTGCTTTAGACCATGGCCTGCAGGGACAGAGGGCATGCACAACCCCAGGAGGCCGGGCGGCAGGCAGCCAGAGAGCAGATGTCCCCAGAGACGGAGAATCGATTGCAGGAGGGCATGGCACAGGGTCAGGAGCAAGGGTCGCCCAGCGCCCAGTGTAAGATTTGAGCCACACCCAATGTTAAAAGCAGCAGATTTTGCAGCAACGACTGACAGACAACCAAGGTGGGAAGCCTGAAGACACCGTGGAGCTGGGGACGGTGCCCCAGCAGCCCACCTACCTCCGGGGTCAGCTTCTTCCAGGAAGCATCACGCAGACATGCTTGCCCCAAGACAGCCATGTCGCCATACCAACCGGGAGAGGCGGCGCACGCCCTTTTGTATGCTGTGGGCGGGGCGGCGGCGAGGCCCCGCCCAGCCACACCTGTGACAGGCCACGCCCACCACCCGCGCTTTCAGTCACGGGAGCGGGCGGCCGTCGACTCTCCCGCCGCTTTGGCCGGGCGCTGATTGGCTCCTCCGCCCCGCCCGACAGGCCACGCCCACCATCCCCGAACCAATCACAGGGAGCAGTCCGGCGACTCTCCCGCCGAGCGCTGATTGGCTCCGGGGAGAGCGTCGCCTGCTGATTGGCCAGCGCGAATCCTGTGCAGGCGGGCGGCCCGGGATGGGCGCGAACCTTAAAGGTCGGGATTTCTGCGGTTCCCGCGATCTTCCCCAACGGCGCCATGAGCTGCATCACCTTGCCCTCCGTGCTGCCCGGCTCCCCCAGCAAGACCCGGGGCCAGATCCAGGTGCGCAGTCCGGGGCCCGCCCGCCGGGGTCGGGATGGGGCGGCCGCGCCCCGCGCCCGGCAGTGACCTGTCCATCTCTCCTTAGGTGATCCTCGGGCCCATGTTCTCCGGGAAAAGGTAAGGAGTGCGTGGCTCCCGCATGGCTCCCGCGGCCTGCAGCCCGGCCCGCGCCTTCGCGCCCTGCCCGGCCCCTGCCCCTCCTTCCCCGGGTCCTTCTCCGGGTCCTCCTCGCAGGGAGAAGGCCATTCCCCTTCAGGATCGCCTCACCCCAGGTACCCCGAGGTGCAGGCAGCAAAGCTGTGGGGTGAGACCTGATGCTGCCACTCGTCAGGCCCCCAGGCCCCCAGCCCTTCCCGGGGAGGTGGACTCCTGGATCGTGCCCTTTCCTGCCGGGAGGCCCGCTTCCCGCTGCCAGAGGGCACCGGCGGCCTGGGACGAGGCTGGGGTGCTGGCTCACCCACCGTCTGTGTGTCCCTCTGCCCGCAGCACGGAGCTCATGAGACGGGTCCGCCGCTTCCAGATCGCCCAGTACAAGTGCCTGGTCATCAAGTATGCCAAAGACGTCCGCTACAGCAACAGCTTCTGCACACATGACCGGTCAGTCCCTGTCCTGGGGTGGGGGGACATCCGGGCACGGAGAGGAGCGTCAGAGCCCTCCCTCAGGGTGACCGTGCGGGTCCACCACTGGGAAACTCCGAGAACCCAAAACGCACAGGCGCGGGCACCGCAGGGGCTGCCCCGTCCCCACCCCACCGTGCTTCTCAGAAAGACAGCCCTTAGGCTCCACTGCAGTCTGAGGTTGTCACGGGCGGGGGACAGACACACACACCCCTGCGGGGGCGCAGGACAGCCCCCATGGCGAGCTGGCCCGCACCCTGCTCTTCCCAGTGTAGCATCCCTCTGCCTGAGCCCTGTGGACATGCTGGCCTGTGGCCTCGAGTTGCAAGTTAAATTTAGCCCCTTGGAAGCAGCTCTGGGCTTGGCGTGTCTGAGTCCGGCCTTGGCCTCAGCGACAAGGCTGTGCCCTGTTTCAGGACCCCAGCGGCAGCCCAGTGGGGCGGCTGTTGGCAGTGCGGTCTGGGGTGCCAGATGAGTTGGGCGACTTGGCCATGTGGCTGATCAGCCTGCTCGCTGGCTGCTTGTTTACTCGTTGCTTCCTTGTCCCTAAAGCAGTGTCCACTGCATGGTGCTGTGTGACAGTCACAGGTGCAGCTTTGGTCCGAGCCCTGCCACATGGCACCAGCTCCCTCCGAAGTGGCTCCCGGTGCTGGGCCGGGGCAGGTTTCAGAGACACCGCACTCACCCTAGTCACCACTGATGCCTGCCCTCCCTCCGGTCCTCTGTCTAGGGAAAAGAGATTTTTTTAAAAACTTATTTGAAAGGCAGAGAGAGACATCTGTTCTCTCCCCTAAATGCCTGCAGCCGCCAGGGCCGGGCTAGGCTGCAGCCTAGTGGGCGTCAGCCGTCAGCCCCTGGAGCATCATCTGCTGTTCCCTTAGAAGCAGACCTGGGACTCGAACCCTGGCACTGCTCTGCAGCACATGGGCCTCTTAATGACACAGGGCCTCAGACGCCTGCCTAGAAGGGTTTGAATGTGTGCCGTGCTGTGTCGTGGTCTTTGCAAACCTGGGAGCAGATTCCAGCAGAATCCTGTGATGTGCTGTGTGTTTGATGACGACAGCCACGACGTGCCAGGCCTTGGGGGAAGCTCCTGCAGGCTGGCAGGGAGGGGCAGGCAAGCGTAAGGATGCTGGCGGCTCCTGGGCAGGCAGTGGGCACAGCTGCTAGAAAAGCTGGCATTCCGTGGCATACTTCCGCCACACTCTGCCGGAACGAGCAGGTCTACGCTCGGGTTTGGGGATCGGGCTGTGTGCACCCAGTTAGCTGCCTTAACCCCTGCTAACACCAGCTCTGGGAAGTTCTTCCAGTCAGCTGCCCCACGGCACGGGGTCCCAGGCTTGTCTCCACCGGGTGGGTAAGCCTCCTCTAATCTCACTGTCGGGTGCACCTGACTGGCCAGGGTCGCTCGGCTAGGTCTTGCACGTGTCTGCCCTTGCAGGCGCCTCCCTCCATTTTGGTTTTGTTTTGGTTTTCAAGTTATAGCTAATGGCCACAAAGCTATGAAGACGAGGGCCGAGCTTTGTTTATTTAACCTGTACCGTCTAGAGGAAAGTTCTGTTGGTTCTGGGGTGTCTTGAGCACGCCTCTGGTGACACAGGGTCTCAGCTGAGCTTTATGCTAGGGTAATTCAAAAAGCTCACAAGAAAATGGAATTCAATGGTGCCTTTGAGGACGGTGTTGTATAAGCCTGCAGGGCCGGCGTGTGGACACCAGGAAGAGTCCAGCTGTTCCGCTTTCAACCCAGCTCCCTGCTCAGGGGCCTGAGAAAGCAGCCGGGAGCGCCCCAAGTGCTTGGGCACCTGCACCCATGTGGGAGACCTGGCTGAAGCTCTTGGCTCCTGGCCGTCTGGCGTGAACCATCAGATGGAAAGATCTGTAGGTTCTTTTTCTACAATTTTTCCTTTCAAAATTTTTAAAGGTTTATTTGGATGCAAAAAAAGTTTGAGTCTGCATAGCCATCTCAGAATAAGCTTTTTCCAGGAACTTCTTGAAGTTTCTCTCGTATTTATGTATTTGAAAACTAGAACAGCAAAGAGAAGGAGAGACGGAAAGCTCTCCCTGCCCCTGGCTCGCTCCTCAGACTGCCACGGTCGCCCGGGCTGGGCCAGAGGCAGACCGGGAGCTGCGTGTGGAGCGGGGATTCACGTACTTAGGCCATATTGCCTTGCTTCGTCGGACGCATCAGCAGGGAGCTGGGTCAGACATGAAGTAGCAGGACTTGAACTGGCGCCACAGGGCTCCGTGGGAGCCGTTCTCTGGCCCCAGCATTCCGACTCCGGGGCTCTGCCTGGCTCACACACCCTCTCTTCCCAGGAACACCATGGAGGCGCTGCCTGCCTGCCAGCTGCGGGACGTGGCTCAGGAGGCCCTGGGCGTGGCCGTCATCGGCATCGACGAAGGACAGTTTGTAAGTGCAGGGCGCTGGGCGCTCCCTCTGCTGGTGGGAGTGGTTCTGGTCCAGGTCTCCTGTGGAATTGTAGCTGGAGCATTCCTGCTTTGAAGCAGTCAGGAATGGAATGGTTCCAGGTGTGGGGGCAGGTTCTGGAATGTTCGCTCAGACCGTACTGCCCGGGCACTCCTCATGCAACAATTCGAGACCTGACTGGACTGTGGGTGCGCGTTGCAGACGGGGGATTCTGAGCAGGGATGCTGGCCCTGCGACAGACGGCCAGCAGTGTCCAGAACTCCCCACACGCCCTGCTGCTTCCGTGCTTTCCTGCAGGGGGCGTCCCTTTCCCGTGAGCAAATGCGGTTTCCTAACCCGGCAGCTGGGGCGTTTGGTTTAGCTCATGGTTGCTTCCTGCTTTTTCTGTGTGTTTTCCTTAAATTTTAAAGTTAAGGAGTTATTTATTTGAAAGTGGAATGACAGAGAGCAGGAGGACAGAGAGAGAGGGATTGTCCGTGTGCTCCAGGGATGGAGGGTCCTGTTCTTTCGCCATCTGAGTTTTTTTTTTTTAAAGGTTTATTTTATTATTTTTTTATTGGAAAGGCGGATATACAGAGAGGAGAGACAGAGAGGAAGATCTTCCGTCCGATGATTCACTCCCCAAGTGAGCACAACGGCCGATACTATGCTGGTCCGAAGCCAGGAGTCTTTTCCGGGTCTCCCACGTGGGTGCAGGGTCCCAAAGCCTTGGGCCGTCCTCCACTGCTTTCCCGGGCCACAGGCAGGGAGCTGGAAGGGAAGCAGAGCTGCCGGGATTAGAACCAGCGCCCATATGGGATCCCGGGCATGCAAGGCGAGGACCTTAACCACTTGTGCCACTGTGCCGGGCCCAGCCATCTGAGTTTTTATAACCTCATCCGTGGGCGGTCCGAAGCAATCAGCTTTAGAATGAACCTGCTATGGGTTGATTGTCCCAGCTGTGCTTGCCTTAGCAAGGTCAAGACCAAAGGATTTCTCGGGCCCCATATGGCCCACAGCTGGCTAGTCCCCACCCCAGGCTAGTTCGCTCTGCAAGTAGATGAGGCTGAAGCCAGGAACTCCCACGGCGGCAAGGGCCCAAACACCTGGGCCGTCAAGCACAGCTGCTGGAACCCAAGTGGGCAGTCCGACACGGGATGCTGGCATTGCATGCATCAGGGCAACCGCCTGTGCCACCTCACTGAAGTGCAGCCTTTTTTGGACACTGGTACCCCCTCCTGGGTGGCCCAGCTGGCTGTGCTGTGGCTCCGGTCACTCGGGGGTTACTTCCTGTGCAGGTAACGTGTCTGGGGGAGGGCAGTGTCCTTGCCTATCCTGTTTCCTGTAGCTGCTGATGTGTGATACTTTTTCTTGGCATCAAAGCGTTTGTCCCTAAGCGAGGTTTCGTTGGTGCCAAGAACCGGCATGCGTTCCTCCGGGCTTGTGCGCCCAGGCTAGGCCAGGGACTTCCCAGCTTCTCAACCGGGATCTCGGGGCGTCACCCTGACCCGGACACCCCGCCGTCCCCCAGCTCGGCGTCACACACAGGGCGTCCTCACACCTGTGGGCTCTCACAGAATGTTCCCCAAACCCTGCTGGGGGGACCAGGAACCACCGCCAGTGCTGCTGTGGGGTGCATGCAGCATTGTCCAGCTGAGTGTTAAAGGGACAAGTAAAATACACAGGTGGGCCTCCCGTGGGCTTTGTGCTGTTGGTTGTTAGGACTGCACAGGGAACACCCAAGCCAGCCGGAGTCAGAGACTGGGATCATGCAACCCTGGGTTCAGTCCTCAAATGGCTCCAATGGCCAGGGCCGGGCCAGGCTGGATTCCCAAGAGCATTAGCAGGGAGCTGGACCCGAAGTGCAGTAGCTGGGAGTGAACTTGCCCCCATAGGGGATGCCAGTGTTGTAGGTGGCAGGTTAGCCCGCTGTCCTATGATGCCAGCAGGATGCCACCTCTTAAAAATAATGTTCACACTGAAGTGGGCGAGGAAGGATTCCTGCCTTTATAAATGTTTCTATGGGCTGGAGCGCTGGCAAGAGGGGTTAAGCCACTGCCTGCCACACCAGCTTCTCACATGGACACCTACTAATGGGAAGGCAGCAGTAGATGACCCGGTGCCCACGTGGAAGACCCAGACAGGGTCTGCTCAATGGCCAGGTGAGGCAGGTCGACCAGGAGCTGCATCGGGTCTGCCCTGTGAGTGGCCCCGGGAAATGGAGCAGCTGGGATGTTGGTACCCCGGGCAGCTGCCGTTCACACCCCACCTTGGCAGTTTTAAGTTTGCTCCCAGTCTGGTAGGGGCGGCGTGCGTGGGCTGCTGTAGCAAATGTTCTCTAAGCTCTGGTGGCTTGGCATGGTGGGGACTTGAAAGAAACGCATTGTCGAGTAAAGAAGTGGTGGTCTTCAGGCACACGGCACAGTAGACGCTGTTGCCTCGCCCGTACTCCTCCGTGGCTCCAGGCCACGTGACTGCGTGGTCCTCTTCCCCACGGCAAACACGGCACCTGGGTGCAGGCCACGGCAGGTGCAAGACAGGCACACACAGCACTGTGACCTGTTGTGGCCTGGAGCCCGTCACTGCAGTCTTGCTTGGTACTCAACACGTTTGAGCTTTTTTATTTTTTTAAGATTTATTTTATTGGAAACGCAGGTTTACAGAGGCGAGACAGATCTTCATCTGCTGGTTCAGTCCCCAGAGCTGAGCTGATCTGAATCCAGGAGCCAGGAGCCTCCTCCAGGTCTCGCATGCAGATGCAGGGTCCCAAGGCTTGGGGCCATCCTCTGCTTTCCCAGGCCACAAGCAGGGAGCTGGACGGGAAGTGGAGCAGCTGGGACCTGAACCAGTGCCCATATGGGATGCCAGCTCTTGCAGGTAGAAGGTTAGCCTGTTGAGCCACTGTGCCAGCTCCCGGATTCGGGCTTCTGGCGAGCGGTCACCTCTCAGTACGGAATCAGGCAGCTGGGGCGGTGGTCTCCAGGCCTGGCTCTATGTGCACGCTGCATCCTGTGGTGAAGCTGTCAGTTCCCCGCCCTGCATGGGGCCTCTGTCCTGTGAGGTAGACCCCCACAAGGTCCTGGCACCCTTCTGTCTCTGTCTCCCCACATGCTGTCAATGGCTCCAGGGGCGTGGGGTCAGCTCAGGGTGTGGCCCTCTGAGTGCCAGCTGGCCCAGCTCTGTACACCTGCCTGCTTCCTGCCTGGCACAGGTTGGCAATGTTTGTTTTACTCACTGTGAAAATATTGCTAGCTTCCTGTGGGTCTGTGTCCAGGATCTGAGCCAGACGCCGGCCCAGACCCCAACCAGAGAGCCAGAGGCTGGCTCGGCATCCGTGCTAATCCGTAACTCCGGACCAGTGCTGTTCTGGCTGCTTCGCAGAAATCACTGGCATTGGGGGGGTATTCCTGGGGAGACCCCAAAAGCCACAAGACAAAGGCACGATGCCAGGGGGAGGGGAAGCAGCTGGCTCCTGGGTCACCCCAGAGCCCTAGAACCAGCTCCCTGACTGGGCCTGTAGGAGGCAGTCCTGTGCTGGTGTCTTCCCAGGGGACACGGGAGGGACCAGGAGAGGGTGGGTACCTAGCCCTGTGTCTGCTCAGACCTGCTTCTTCTTAAGATTTACTTATTTGAAAGGCAGAGCTTATCTCTGCTATCTGCTGCCGGATGGTTGCAACGACTGGGGCTGTCCCAGACCCAAGCCAGGTGCTTCATCCGGGTCTCCCACAAGTAGCAGGGGCCCAGGCATCTGGGCTGCCTTCTGTGGCTTTTCCCAAGTACATTAGCAGGGAGCTGGATGGGAAGTGGAGTAGCGGGGACTTGAACTGGTGCCCAAGTCCATGCACTCATGTAGAGATCCAGAGGAAAACCCTGGCCCCTGGCTCCTGGCCCCTGGCTCCTGGCCCTTGGCTCCTGGCTCCTGGCCCCTGGCCATTGGCTCCTGGCCCCTGGCCCTTTGCTCCTGGCTCCTGGCCCCTGGCCCTTGGCTCCTGGCTCCTGGCTCCTGACCCCTGGCTCCGGCCCTGCGCAGCTTCAGCTGTTGTGGCCTTTTAGGGGGAGTAAACCAAATGAATGGAAAGATGGTTCTCTGTCTCTCCTCTGCAACTCTCATTCAAATAAATGAATTTTTAAAAAAATTAAAAATGAATTTGAGAGGTACAGGACGACAGCTCTTCCATCCGCTGGCTCGTCTGCAGACGGCTGCAGCAGCCAGGGCTGGGGCCGGGGGCATTCTGAAGCTCCGAGTGGCGGTGGAGACCCACGGCTTGAGCCCACCTTGCCTGCTGCCTCCCAGCCTGCACAGGACGTGAGTGTCCCCGCGGACGCTGGAGCCACGGTGCCAGCACACCTTGAGCTCGCACGCCTTTGCCCATGTCAACCAGTTCCCACACGTGACATCCAGGGCGACATCTGTCAGCAGCAGGTCGCAGGGCTGGGATCACTCATTGGGTACCAGCGGCACACAGCCGACCACAGCCAGGCAGCCTCTGTCTGCTGTGGAAGCCCCGGATGTCCAGCGGCCCGCGTTCCTCCGTTGCGTCTCTGGGAGTCCGTCACCTCTGCCCAACTCTCCGGGGTTTGTTTCGTTTTTAATTATTGTACTAAGCACCTGGGAGTTTTTATTAGACACAAAGAGAGTTCCCACGCGCTGACTCATGCACCGGATCTCTGCAACCAGGAGCCGGAAGCCTCTTCTGGGGTGCAGGTCCCCTGTGCTGCTTTCCTAGGCCACAAGCAGGGCACCCCCGGGCCCTATAACAGCCCTGACTGTGCTGGATGGGAACCGGAGCTGCCCGAACTGGAACTGCGCCCGTACGGGATGCCTGCCTTGGAGGTGGCAGCTCTACCTGCTGCGCCACAGCGTCAGCCCCCAAAGGTCCTTTGTTACGACGACAGATCACTGGGTTGGGTCCCTGCCTTTGGTTACCCCTGGGAGTGAGGTCACGTGCTGTGGTGGGGGGTGGGACTTGAACGCTGGACCACGTCAAGGAGAATATAACCAGGCAGCCAGGTGTGCCAGAGGAGCAGCGAGCAAGTGAGGCCTCCTGTGTGAGCTGCCCCAGTGCCCAGTGTCAGTGCCAGGCACTTCCTCCAGTGCCTAGACCTCGAGCTCTGGGCTAGACGCCTGGCCCATCTTACCTGTGACTCCCTTTCCATGACCCTCCAGGTGCCCACAGGGTCGGCTGGACCGATGCGCCATCACAGGTGTCCTGCTGCATCCGGCTGGCCACCTGACATGGCCCTAGACCGAGCGCATGGGCTTCCTGAGGGCAGCGTGGCCGTCAGGTGGTACACAGGTCACACAGCTCAGGGCCTGGCAGCCTTCCTTGGTGTGGAAACAGTCCCAAGGCACAATGCCACCACAGGTCCAGACAGGAGGGACCTCCCCACCCTGGACCCCTCGTGGGAAGGGGTGCAGCCAGCTGTGTGACCCCAAGGCCTTGGAGGTGCTGCCCCCAGACCTGGCCACCTCCTGGTCTCCGGGGTTGGGGCTCTCCTGGGTCTGAGTGGTTGGCTCTGGCAGCTGGGAGACTCCGGGAGGCCACTGCTCACTGCCCTCGCCCTCTAGTTCCCCGACATCGTGGAGTTCTGTGAGGCCATGGCCAACTCCGGGAAGACCGTGATCGTGGCCGCCTTGGACGGCACCTTCCAGAGGAAGGTAAAGTGTCCTGGACCCGGGGCAGGGCGCAGCAGCCCTGGGGGATCGTGGCTGGGCTGCCCAGAGTGCTACACGCTGTGGCTGGCAGGGGAAGCAAGGCCAGGCCTGGCTTCCTCACGTCCTCCTGCCATCTGCCCACAGGCGTTTGGGTCCATCCTGAACCTGGTGCCCCTATCCGAGAGCGTGGTGAAGCTGAACGCCGTGTGCATGGAGTGCTTCCGGGAAGCCGCCTACACCAAGCGGCTGGGCATGGAGAAAGAGGTAGCTGCCACTGGACCCCTGGGACAGAGCGGGGAGGCCCCGCACGCCCAGTCCCAGCCCCCCACACCCGTGCTGCCGTGTCGCTCTGCCAGGTGGAGGTGATCGGTGGAGCGGACAAGTACCATTCCGTGTGCCGTCTCTGTTACTTCAAGAAGTCCGTGGGCCAGTCCACAGGGCTGGACAAGGAGAACTGTCCAGTGACAGGGAAGCCAGCGGAGAGCGTGGTCGCCAGGAAACTCTTCGGCCCTCAGCAAGTCCTGCAGTGCAGCCTCACCAACTGAGGGGGCTCCCCGCCACGGCCCTGGCGGCAGTCTGGACCCTACCTGCTGTGGCCTTCCCAAGAGGAAGCCAGATGGCAGGGCAATGGGCATGGCCACCATCCCCCCGCCGGTAAGGCCCGCCCAGCCAGAAGTGGTGCTGCCGGGGCTGCCCACGACCCCAGTGTGGCCATGACGTCCTCAGCCTCTTCCCCCTTGCGGCTTTCACCCTCAAGTTTCTGTTCTCCCTGGAAATTTCCCCCAGCACCTTCAGGACTTGACCCCTCTGCCTGGGGGATGGGGGACTTGGACTTGGGGGCCCTGGCTAAGAGACCACCCTACTACCACACAGGGCCCTTGGTGGCATGGGCCCCAGGAGGGTATGGCGGAGGAGCCAGGGTCTGCCCTTTCATCACAGCAAATAACAAACATTAAAATCAGCTAGCTGGGGCCCGGAGGTGTGGCCTAGCAGCTAAAGTTCTCAGCTTGAACGCCATATGGGTGCCAGTTCTAATCCCAGCAGCCTGCTTCCCATCTAGCTCCCTGCTTGTGGCCTGGCAAAGCAGTCAAGGACAGCCCAAAGCCTTGGGACCCTGCACCCGCATGGGAGACCTGGAAGACGTTCCTGGTTCTCAGCTTCGGATCGGCACAGCACCGGCCATTGCAGCTCATTTGGGGAGTGAATCTTCGGACAGAAGATCTTCCCCTCTCTTTCTCCTCCTCTCTGTATATCTGACTTTCTAATAAATAAATAAATCTTTTTTTAAAAAAAAAATCAGCCAGCCGGTGTGGAAGTGCTTCTGTGTGACCCAGGACTCCTTCCCCGCTGATGGGGGTTCCCACCAACCTCTTAGCAGGCCACTCCCCAGGGCACTGGGAGGCGTGGCCTACCGCTGCAGGTGCTGCTCCAGGTACCCACCCCCGTGGCCAAGTGCCTGGGTTCACGTCCTGGTTGGCTTTCAGCTGCAACTCGCAGATAACATACCCTGGGGAGGTAGCAGGTTGCTGGCTCCAAAGCCTGAGTCTGCCACCCACCCAGTAGTTAGGAACCTGGTTCCAGCCTGGCCAGCAGCTGAGAGATTGCTTTTTCTAAGAAAATGGGTGGGCAGCAGCAGCCCAGGGCTGGCAGGAAAGCTGGCGTGGCTTCAAGCCTAAGGCTTGGCCAGGAAACGCCCGCAGCTCGAGCCAAGTACTGCCTGGCTGGGCCATGCAGGCCAGAGGCCAGGTACAGACCAGGGGCACCCGCTACACGTGGCTATGTTCCGGGGGTCCCCCAGCTTCCCTCTGGCTGTCCTCCCTGACCTGGGACCCTGAGGAATGGCCACACAGGGTCTTGAAGTTCACCGCCCCATCGTGTGTATATTTGGGATTTCGAAACTGACCATGACTGGCAGCTCCGTCGCTGCTCAAAAGGGGAAGTGGGGAGCAGTTACAGGGCGGGCCCCAGCCAGTCCCCCAAGTGCCGGGAAGGGTGCAGCAGACCCTGGCCAGTAGGGCAGCCCAACACAGTCCATCTGTTTACAAGCTGAGTGCACCTGCTATTTTAAGCAGCTGATGGAAGGCCAAGTGAGGATCGGGCAGGGACCAGGGCTACAGGACAGGATTCCACCTCTGATTGGTTCCAAACCCGAGGACCTCCGGAGGCCAGGCCCCAGGGCACGCCTCCCAGCCTGACCGGGGCCCAACCAAAGATGGTGGAGGCAGAATGAGAAAACCTTTTAATTCATCTGCAATTCAGTCTAACAGAACTGGAGAGCAAGGGGGCAACCCTGGCTGGGTCCACCCTGCCCAGCTCCCTCAGGGCAGTGGGGGGATATTTACATAAAGCTGGGTGTTATCAGGCAAGGGGAAGCGCTCTCTGAGCAGCCAGCGATGGGCTCCAGCCCTGTTTCCCAGCCCCATGGCTGTCAGGAGGCAGCCAGCGATGGGTGGCACAGGCAGTGACCCAAGGGTGCAGCATTGAGCACAGGCCCAGTGTGGGCCAGGGTACGGAACCTGAGTGAGCAGGCCAGGGCCCAGCACCAGCCACGGAGACACCACTGCCGCCTGCACTTTGTCTTTGGCAGAGAATTCTATGTGCAGAGGTGTGGCCTGGGCACAGCAGTGGTCTTCCTGTCTGGGGCTGCCCAGGCGGGGCAGCGTGCTGGGCGGGGAGCGAGGAGGTCCCTGGAAACAAGAAAACACAGGCAACTAGAGACCTTCTCCTAAGACAAAATGCCGTGGGGAGTGCCTGGGGGCTGCCAAGCCTCCTCGGGCGCAGGCACTTGGGTGGGATCCGCCAGCCTCAGCCAGGGTTCCAAAGGGCAGAGGCTCTCCAGGAGGCAGCAGGGAGTTGGGGTGCCCCTGGATGCTGCTCAGTAAACGGGGGGCGGCTGGTAGCCCTCGCTGCTCTGGGCGTTCTGGGTGAAGGGCGGCTGCTGGTAGGTGTCCACGGACGCGCCCGGGTAGGACGCATAGGTGGAGCTCGCGTCCGGGCTGGGGTCCACGTAGTTCTGGATGAAATCATCCACTCCTGCCTTATAACGCTGGTAAGCCAGTGAGGCCAGCACGCCCTGCGAGGAGACACCAGGCTCAGGAGGCGCAGGGAGGCGCCCGCCCCGCCCCGGCCTGCCGCCAGCCCCCATCCTCACCCACGAGAAGATGGAGAAGAAGCTGAAGGCGATGGCCGCCCGCGCCGAGTCGGCCCCCACGAGCACGTCGTCCGGGCTGGTGGCCGCCCACTGGTTGGTGAGGAAGCAGAAGCCGACAAACCACAGGAAGGTCCAGAGAGCTGGGGAGAGGACGGGGCAGGAGAGGTCGGCGCCACGGCCGGACAGCACAGCCTGCACGGGGGTCTCCCTGGAGGCCTGGCACCAAGGTCCTGCCGCCCGGGAGGCCCGGCAGCGTCGGCCAGGGTGCAGAGGGACCCCCACAACCCGCTCGGCCCCGGAGCGGACGCCACGGGCAGGCACCTGAGAAAAGCAGGTCGCCCACGACCAGGTACTTGCGGTCCGTGGCGTTGCTGATCTGGGGGAAGTAGGCGTCGATGACGAAGAAGAAGGCGGAGGCCAGGAAGGCCAGCACGCCGATGGCGCAGCCGTAGCGACACGCATCCTCGTTGTGGTTGAAAATGCAGTAGAGCTGCTCCGAGTGAGAGGTGTTGCTGTAGCCCTCGCCAAAAATGCAGGAAAACACGATCAAGGCGAAGACCTGGGGGCGGGGGTCCGGGTGGTCAGCAGGGGGCCGGGTGGTCAGCAGGGGGCTGGGTGGTCAGCAGGGGGCCGGGTGGTCAGCAGGGGGCCATGGGGGCCGGGTGGTCAGCAGGGGGCCGTGGGGGCCAGGCGGTCAGCAGGGGGCCGGGTGGTCAGCAGGGGGCCGTGGGGGCCAGGCGGTCAGCAGGGGGCCGGGCGGTCAGACACGCCCTCTCCCACTGCCCCTCCCAGCCTCCCCCCAGCAGGCAGGCGGCGAAGCTTGGTGGTCATTCCCCACCCCCCAGCAGGCCCCTGCCCTGGGGATTCCCAGCCTGGGGAGAGATGGGATGGCCGGGGATCTCCTGGGCGGGGCTGCCCCTGCCCTGACGTCTGCCATGGCCCCTCCCAGTCCAGAATCACTCAGAATGTGGTTTGTTTTTAAGGCAGCAACGTCACCGATGCCCCAGGCTCAGAGTCTCACCCACCCTGACTCCACCACTGTCCCCCGCGGTCAGGTGGATGCCCCAAGCTAGGCTTGGCTGCCCAGTGACAAGGACTAGCCCCTGGCCCCCTCCAACCCTGTCCAAGCCGGGGCTGGCCAGTTTTCTGCTGCAAGGAGCACCCACATCCCAGCCTCTGCCCTGGCACCAGGTGGTCAGTCTCACACGTGGGCCTGGGCTGGCAACTGGGCACTTAGACCTGGCAGGCAGGGCAACGGGGAGGTGGGCAGGGCTGCTGACCAGCCCATGTCCTCCTCATCTCCACAAACTCCAAGGCCCTCAGCCCAGGAGGCGCAGGGCAGGTGTGCGGCTCTAGGCCTGGCCCTGCCCTGGCAGACACAGGCTCCACCCTCGGCTGCAAATCAAGCCGGAACTCCGGATGCAGGCTGGGAACGCTGTCCCACCACCCTCCTGGCACCGACATCCAGCCCACAGGGGGCAGAGCCCAGACCCCCCAAAGGGCTGGGAGGGGGTGGGGGACCCCTGGAAGGCTCCAGCCTCAGCAACCCGCTCTCGGTCCGCCCTCCACTTGCCCACAGCCAGCTGCTTTCCGCTTCCCATGGCAAGTTCCCTGTCCCCCGCCTGGGGACCCAGGGTTGCAGGACTTGCTTCATGGGGGCCCCCATGCCTCGGGTGGGCCGCAGGCCCTCCTGCCCTCCACAGCCCCCACGTGGCTTCGAAAAGCCCCCTCTAGGTGATTCCCCGACTGGGAGCCGGGGTGTGAGGGCCACCTGCTCTGGTGCGGCCCTCAAACTCCTCCTCCTGCCAGCAGGGCCACCGGCCTGCTCCCCAACGCACCTCCGGGATACTCCGCGCCGGACACGGGCCGGGTGGGGGGCTGCACACGCCACGGGGCCAGAGGGGAACAAGGCGGCCAGCCCCGGGGCGAGGAGGGCGAAAGGCGGGGCCCAGGACGCCGGCCCCACGCGCGCCGCCAGGCCCGGGACGCTGGGCCGCCGCCACCTGTCGCGCCCGCCGCCCCGGGGCCCCGGGGGCGCAGGGGGTCCCCGAACGGCCCGCGCCCGCCCGCCCGCCGGCTCACCAGGCACACGGCGCGCGCCAGCACCTGCGGCTGCGCCAGGAAGCGCCCCAGGTCGAAGGAGCCGCCCGCCTTGGCCGCGCCGTAGGCCCCGCTCTCCATGTCGCCGCCGCCGCCGCCGCGGATGGCCGAAGAACCAGCCGGACCGCCCGGCCGCCCCGCCTCCGAGGGCGGAGCCGCGCCGCCGCCAGGCCCGGGCAAAGGGCGGTGCGCGCCGAGGGGCCGGGCCGCGCCGCTGCGCCCCGCCGACGCTGCGCCCGCACTGCCCCGCGCCCCCGACGCCCCGCGCCCCGCCGACGCTGCGCCCGCACTGCCCCGCGCCCCCGACGCCCCGCGCCCCGCCGACGCTGCGCCCGCACTGCCCCGCGCCCCCGACGCCCCTGCGCCCCGCGCCCCCGCGCCCCGCCGACGCTGCGCCCGCACTGCCCCGCGCCCCCACGCCCCGCGCCCCCGCGCCCCTGCGCCCCGCCGACGCTGCGCCCGCACTGCCCCGCGCCCCCGACGCCCCTGCGCCCCTGCGCCCCGCCGACGCTGCGCCCGCATTGCCCCGCATTGCCCCGCGCCCCCGACGCCCCTGCGCCCCGCGCCCCCGCGCCCCGCCGACGCTGCGCCCGCACTGCCCCGCGCCCCCGACGCCCCTGCGCCCCGCGCCCCCGCGCCCCGCCGACGCTGCGCCCGCACTGCCCCGCGCCCCCACGCCCCGCGCCCCCGCGCCCCTGCGCCCCGCCGACGCTGCGCCCGCACTGCCCCGCGCCCCCGACGCCCCTGCGCCCCTGCGCCCCGCCGACGCTGCGCCCGCATTGCCCCGCATTGCCCCGCGCCCCCGACGCCCCTGCGCCCCGCGCCCCCGCGCCCCGCCGACGCTGCGCCCGCACTGCCCCGCGCCCCCGACGCCCCTGCGCCCCGCGCCCCCGCGCCCCGCCGACGCTGCGCCCGCATTGCCCCGCGCCGCCCCGTGCCCCGGACCCCGACGCCCCGCGCCCCTGCGCCCGCACTGCCCCGCGCCCGGCCCCCGACGCCCCGCGCCCCTGCTCCTGGCCGGGCGAGCCTCCCCGCGGTGCAGCCTGGACGGGCAGGGGGCAGGGGCGGGTGTAAAGCAGTCCCACCCACACCGCCACATGCACAGGCTGCACGGGGCCAGGCTGCGGGTGGCAGGGGGACAGGCTGCGGGTGGCAGGGGGACGCCCTGCGTTTCGCCTAAGGCGAACCGCCCAAGGACACGTGCACCAGGGGGGTCTGTGCGTGCGCCCACCCTCAGGGAGTGCGCTGAAGAGCCTGAGAACTGACGCCCAGGGCCACCAGCTGCGGGGGGGGGGGGTCCTGCGCCCACCGGGAAGAAGGGAGCAAGTGTGGGGTCAGCCAGGATGGTCAGCCGCGGGGCGGGCTTCCCATTAGCACCCCCTCCCCCGCAGGCAGACGTTCCCTTTGTTTCTTTAAAGTTTTATTTGCGTTACAGAAGGAGGGAGAGGCAGAGGTGTTCCTTCCTTCCGCTGGTTCACTCCCCAAATGGTTGAGCCAGGCCGAAGCCAGGAGCCGGAAGGTCCACCCCAGTCTCCCACACAGAGGCAGGGACCCAGGTACTCAAGCCATCCTCTGCTGCCTTCCAGGTGCACTGGCAGGGAGCCAGCGTGTAAGAGGAGCAGCTGGGACTCGAACCTGTGTCCACAGGGGATGGATCGGCATAACCCAGTGCTTTTCATTGGATGAGTTTTATTGTCGTGTTGAGGGTTCCCGGGGACAATGGAGGGGCAGGTGATGTCGTGGGCTCACGTGGCCGCACACGTTGGCGTCCAGAACAGCTAAGAGCAGCAGGTAGGGCGGTCTCCACCTGCTCCTTCGAGTGTTGACTACTTCCTGTGGCCCCTCCCAGCTGGGCTTCAACTGCTTCTGTAGGGCGGTTGGAGGGACAGGGATGGGGTGCCCCAGGACTCTGCCAAGCCATGTCTCCGTCACAACCTGATGACAAAGGAATCGGGGCCGGTTGGACGCGCTCCCGGGGCCAGACCGGGAAGAGGCCTGAGGCTCTGACCCTGAGTGGACACACCCTGGCCCCGCTCCCAGTTCAGTGGAGCCAGTCTCTGTTCCCATGGTACAGAAGGCAAGACTGAGTCCCTGAGGTGCAACGCCAGGAACAGAGAAGAGCCTGTGGAAGGTGGCCAAGGGGACAGGGAAAGTGGGGCACAACAGTGTCCACCAAGTACCTGGGACTGGGTGACGCAAAGGCCTGGTCCCCTATGGCAGGAAGCCCTGGCCTTGGAGAGGGGACCCTGATTTTCACCTCTGGGGACAAACTGACTCAGAGTGGGTTTGCCCAGAGAAGACAGAAGCTCGGGTCCTCCAGAGGCGTCCTCCAACCCGCGGGGAGCCAGAGGCCCGCTGAGTCCTCGGGTGCAGCTATACCACTGGGAGGCACTGGCACAGTCGCCCTTCCTTCCCCGCTGCCCCGCAGGCTGCCCCTCCTCCCCTGCAACCTGCTGCCCTCATGCCCTCCCAGTCCGCCTGCGCCCTACCTGGTCCACATGGTCCAACCCAGCATTCCGGAAGTGACAGCTGTGATGGAGGCAAGGCTGCCAGCCAGCACCATGGCGGGGCCCTCGGGCAGCTCCCCTGTGAGGCAGATGACAGGTGGCTGGGGCTTCCCTCTGCCCAGAGCTGTCCACTGCCCCCTCCCCTGCCTGCCCCTTACCTGGCGGCAGTAATCTGAAGGCACTGCTCTGGGCGCCCACAGCGTTCTCGGCTCGGCACTGGAGCCAGCCTGACGACTGGGCCAGCGGGACGGAGAAGTTGGCCGGCTGCCCGGGGGGCGGTGTGTGCTGGCTGTGGATGCGTCTGTCCTTTCCCACCAGACTGTAGGAGATGGGGGGGCTGCCCGAGGACGCCCAGCAGGACACCCCGACCTCAGGGCCCGAGCCTCTGTCCTGCAGGACGAACACAGCCTGTGGCTGGGACACGGGCTCTGGATGGAGGGAAGGGTGCAAAGCCAAGTTGGGGGCTTTGAGATTCCTTGCTGACCAGGGTAAGGGCAGGGAGCTGGCAGTGGGGCAGGGTGCTGCTTTTGCAACCCTAGCACCCCTTGTCAAATCGCCAGTTTAAATCCTGGTGGCTCTGCTTCTGGGCTAGTTCGCCGTGATGGCCCTGGGAGAAGAGCAGACGGCCCCTGCCCTCACGTGGGGAACCCAGAAGGAGCTCCTGGCTCCTGGCTCCTGGCTTCCACCGGGCCCAGCCCTGCTGTTCCAGGTTTCTGGGGAGTAAACCAGCAGATGGAAGCTCTCTGCCTATCTCTTTAAATAAATAAATAAACACATTTTTGTTTAAACCACACACATTTAGCAAATAAGAACAATGAAAGTTTTTTAAGAAGTCCCATTTCCTGGGACTTGAGCCTGTCTGCCGCCTGCAGGCAGTCAGGCAGCAAAGCCCATACAGGTTCACATTTGGGGCTTCTTAAATTCAGTTTTTAGGGCCCGGCGCCATGGCTTAGTAGCTAAAGTCCTCACTTTGAATGCGCCAGGATCCCATATGGGCACCAGTTCTAATCCTGGAGGCCCCGCTTACCATCCAGCTCCCTGCTTGTGGCCTGGGAAATATATATATTTTATATATACAAAATCTGCCTTTGCAATAAAAGTAATAAAATACATTCAATTTTTATTAATTCTGTATTTAAAAGACAGAGAGAGAAAGTCTCTTCCATCTTCTGGTTCATTCTCTATCTGCAACAGCCTGGCGCCAGGGCCGAGTCAGGAGGAGGCCTGGAGCATGGAGTTCCATCCCAGGCCCTCACCTGGGTGTCAGGGGCCCACTTCATCGGGCGTCACCCCTGCCTCCCAGAGGCAAGGCATCCACGGAGAGCTGGGCTACAGGCAGGGGCGCGATCCAACCCAGGGCCTCTGCTGGGAATGCAGAGTTCACAGCGGTACTTTAATCCACTGCACCACCTCGCCAAGGCCCCCGCACATTCGGTTTATCATGTCACATTGCCAGGCTCGTCCAATAAAGACCCAGGTGTATGTGAGGCAGGTCCTGCACACCCGGGGACACCAGGAGTGGTAAACAGCTGGCAGTCCTTTCTGCCCCTCCTCCTCCCTGGAGCTCCCGCCCGTCCCCCCAGCCCCAGCCACTGCTCACTGGCCCACAGCTCCCAGTACAGCCGGAGCCTGGCGCTGCGTGCGTGGGCGCCCAGGCTGGACGCCGCCTGGCAGGAATAGGTGAGCAGGTCCGGGCTGGACTTGAGAGTGACGTTGACAGTGAAGGAGGCCGGCTGGGGAGTCGTCACCACCTTCCTGGTCACCAGGATGTCCCCGCTCCCCCAGAGGGTGTAGGTGACAGGTGGGGGTGCCTGGGGCACGTGGCACGTGATGAGCACGAGGCGCCTTCTGGGGTAAACCTCCAGAACTCGGTAGGCGATGGAGCTCTCCGGGGTGTCTGCTGGCAGGACGCGTGCTGGAAGGCAGGAGGGAGGGAACCACTGGAGCTGGGCACAGCCTTGTCCAGGGCACGGCGAGTCCACCCCACCCACCCCGCCTCTTGGAGCCACGCGCACGCACACGCCTGGCACAGCAGCCCATGTGGGAGTGTGGTGAGTTGGGGTGGGCTTCGTGGCACAGTGGGCTCAGTTCCTACTTGGAATGCCCGGGACCTGGCATCTCCTGTAGGAGTGCCACAGGCTAGTCCCGGCTGCTCCATCTCCCATCCAGCTCCTTGCTTGCGGTCTGGGAAAGCAGCAGAGGACGGTCCAAGCGCGTGAGCCCCTCGAGTTTCCACTCGGGAGACCCAATGGCGTTCCTGCCTCTTAGGGTTTGGTCTGGCTCCGCCTTGGCCATTGTGGCCATTTGGGGAGTGAACCAGCCAGTGGAAAAGTCTCTTTTACTCTGTAATTCTGCCTTTCAAATAAATAAATCTTTAAAGCGTGGACTTAAAAAAGAATATCTGAGGGATAGAGGGGAGAAAGAGTCTGGGAGATCTTCCACCCGCTGGTTCACAGCCCAGATGTCTGCAGTGGGGCCAGGCCCGACAGGTGTACCTCAGCAGCACTGGGCCTCAAGCCAGGGCCCTGGTGTCAGTGTCCACACGCCGAGCTGGAGCCAGGATCGCTCCCCAGGCCAGGTACAGACTGGTTGGTTGGTTTAAATATTTGTTTTATTTCTGTTGGAAAGACAGTTTTACAGAGAGAAGACAGGTTTTCCAGCCACTGGTTTACTGCACAAATGGCCACAACTGCCAGAGCTGAGCTGATTCAAAGCCAGGAGCCAGGGACTTCTTCTGGGCCTCCCATGTGGGTGTAGGCTTTGGGCCGTCCTCGACTGCTTTCCCAGGCCACAGGCTGGGAGCTGGATGGGGGTGGAGCTGCCGGGACATGAACTACACCCATATGGGATGCTGGCACTTGCAAGGCGAGGATTTAACCACTGAGCCAACGCACTGGGCCCTGGTGGATTTGTTCAATGGGCTTCCCTGCAAAGCCTTTGATCTTATCCAGGGGAAGCCAGATCTGCAGTTAGATTCAGCCTCTGGGGCCCCGTCCTGCAGACTGCCCAGCTGCCTCATCGGCACCACCCTTGGGCCTAGGCGGCTTCTCCCTTGCACTCCAAGCAGTTTCCAGAGGCCACAATGCCGCCTCCCGCGGAGGGGTTGGGGTCCAGGATGACCGCCCCCTCCTTTTCTGCCTCCCTTTTCAAGGGAAGTAACCTTCATCCCGCCTGGCTGTGAATAGCAGCTGGATTTGCATATGTGCTCAGAGGGACCGTTTTTTAAAGTGCACCTTGCAGAGGGCGTTCACACAACTTCCCTTTTGATGGCTCTGTGTGCATCTAGCCCTGCCTTGATGTGATGGGCGGACTCTCTCGCTGGGCGAATGTTCAAATGACAGGGTGTCGAATTCAGAACTGAAAGGCCACACCCTTGGGGCGGGGCGGAGGCACCTGCTCCCTGCCTCCTCCTCTGGGCGGGGCCCGGTTGCTCCCTGCCGAAGGATGCTGTCCAGCTCCGGACACCGTGTCCTGTGTGGCTCCGGGACAACCCTGCCTTGTCTCCACGACAAATGGGAACTGAGCTGAAGAGATGGGCTTTCCGGAGACCAGAGGTGGTCCCAGGGACCCGGCTTTAACAAGCAGCCCCGCAGAGGCAGGCTGCATTGAGCCAGGAGCACCTGGGTTCTGCTCCCTGCTCTGGCTCCCCACTCCAGCTCCCCACTGAGGCCCGCAGGCCGGGGAGCCCGAGGTGATGGCTCAGGAACTCGGGCCCCTGCCACCCACGCAGACCAGACCTGGCAGACCTAGGCTCCTGATTCTGGCCCCAGACCCTGGCGGGCACCTGAAGGGCGAACATGCCAATGGAACCTTCCACTGGTCTGTGCAGGGTTGCCCCAGCCCCACCCTGAAATGCGAAGACTCTGGCTGGGAACCCCGTTGGGCCATGGGACACCCCAAGTGCACACCTCACATTAGGGGCGCAGGCCCCTGGCTGGCTCCCGAGTGCACAGGAAGAGGTCAGCAGTAACCGGCCACACAACAGAACAATGACAACACGGTGTTGTAAATGTTGTTTTTCTCTTGGAGGTGGGTGGGGGTGTGACATACAAGTTAAGCTACTGCTTGTGGTGTCAGAGTCCCATCCTGGAGCACAGGTTCAAATCCTAGCTGCTCCACTTCTGACCCAGTCCCTTGCCAAAGTGCCCGGAAAAGCAGCAGCAGATGGCACCAGGGCTCAGGCCCCTGCACCTGGGTGGGAAACTCGGAGGAAGCCCCTGGCTCCTGGCTTGGGCCTGGCCCAATTCCATGGGTCGTGGACATTTGGGGAATAAATCAGTGGATGCAAGATCTTTTTTCCACTCCTGTCAACTCTGTGTAGAACATAGGATCTGTGGGCCTGGCGTGGTAGCCTAGTGGCTAAAGTCCTGGCCTTGCACCAGTATTCCACATGGGTGCCGGTTCTAATGCTGGCAGCCCCACTTCCCATCCAGCTCCCTGCTTGTGGCCTGGGAAAGCAGTCGAGGATGGTCCAAAGCCTTGGGACCCTGCAGCTGTGTGGGAGACCTGGAAGAAGCTCCAGGCTTCTGGCTTCAGATTAGTTCAGATCGGGCTGTTGGGGCCACTTGGGAGTGAGCCAGTGGATGGAAGAGCTTTCTCTCTGTATGTCTGCCTTTCCAGGATTTGTCTGCAGCCGGGATTTGAACCTGCGCTCCAGGATGGAATTCTGACACCACAAGCAGTAGCTTAACTTGCTACGCCATACCCCCACCTCCAATAAAAATAAATTTACCATGTAGTAACTTTGGTCGCGCCAGCCCTGGGGAACCCCAACACCCTCAGCTGCTTTTGCACTTCCTGGAGCCAGCCTCCTTCGGCTCCAGGCCCTCGCCTGCCCCTGACCTGTCCTCCTGGCCCTGGGCGGCCACTGGGGGCTCTGTACCCTCCAGGTGTTTCCGGCCATGCTCCGCCTCTGGGCTTGGGGCCTGGCCAGCCTCAACTCTCTCAGAAACACCTGTAGTGCCTTGCTTCTTCCACCGGTTGCACCGTAATGGCACAGCTCAGAGAGCACACAGCCCACCTCTCCCCAGCTCGCCTCGGCTCCTTCACCTCCCGCTCCACCCCTGCCCCTCTGGGCCCCAGCTGCTGCCCATGCCCACCGACAGGACTTCCTGTCACCCCTCCCACCATGCTCCTCCCAGGTCACAGCCTTCAGCTGTCCTAACACAGTGACCAGAGCAACTGGTTCCCAGCCACGGGGCTGCCGGGCCCTCGCTTTCCTCCCCCACAGCACAAGGCCATCCTTGGCCCTCTGGGCGCCCCTCTTCTTGCCTCCCCCGAAGGTGGGAGGGCACCAGGCACCTGGAACAGGCAGTCACTGAAAGGCACTGAGTGATTGGCTGGCAATCTCCGGGGACCACAGCGAGACCAGGGGCCCTGGCAGAGGCGCTTCCCACACCCAGCTGCCTGCTCTTCTGTGCTGGCACTCGGAGGGCACTTGTTTTTACAGCAAATGAGGAAATGACAATTCATCTCTGACCGCACTCAAGTGCCACCCGGGGCCACATCTGTACCCAGAGCTTCCATGGAACTCAGGGGATGCCCCGCTCTGGCCTGCCCACCTCACTGGGACAGAGGAAGGAGGGGCTGTGGGGCCCTCGTGCACCCTCCCCTGGCTCTGTGAGGCTGGGGCTGCAGGCTCAAAATCCCATCCTAGTGGAGCCTCCTCCAGGCCTGGAGACCCCCCACCTGCTGGGCCTCCCTGGGCCACATCCTCCTGGCAGGGCCTTGAGGCTCTGGTGGGTTTGGGTGGGGGAGGGGAGCCACAGGGCTCCAGGTCATGTACCTGCCCTACCTCCCCAGGAGGCCCCCACACTGGCCGGCTAACCCTGCCCTTCTCCCCTTACCCCATCTAGGGCGCCCAACCTGGCTTCCAGAATGTTCTGGCTGTGTGTCGGCACACAGCATCTCCAATGGGCACCCCCACAGATGAGGGCTCTGCCCGCAGGGTCCCCAGGCTGGAGCCCTACCCTGGCCAGTGTAGCAGGGGAGGGGGCGGCTACTCACCATCTTCCTGCACCGTGGAGCACCTGCTGCAGGCTGGAAGAGAGGGTGTCGGGTCAGAAGAGCCGGTGGGCGAGGGCTGGGGCCGCGGGCGAGACCAAGCCCTGGGAGTGGGGCTGTGGCTTGGAAGTCATTGGCCTGTGTGGGGTGAGGAGGGGACCCAGTGCTGGAGCGACTCGGGGCTGCACCCCCAGCAAGCCAGGGTTGAGCCCAGGCCCTCCCTTCCCCTCACGTCTCCATGCCCACCTCCTGAAGCCTGGCATTGGCCCCTGCCCTCGCCCCCGGGGGCTCACCCAGTATGGCCACCCAGAGAAGCCAGAGGGATCTCATGGCTGTGGCTGTGGGGCCTCTGCCGGCTCCCTTGGTCTTGGTCCCTCCACCCTGGGGCCCCTGTGTCCCCTTGGGGGGTGCCTGCAGGCTGGAGATAACCCGGACCTGAGCAGTAGGGCCTCAGCTCCCAGGGCTGGGCCCACACAGCCTGCCGGCCCACACAGCTTGTTCCCCACCCTGGAAAGCCAAGCTGGGTCTTGCAGCTAAACTCAGCTTCAACTCGAGTGCTGGGGCCACATTGTGGAGGCCACATGTGCTGGCATCCCGTGTGAGCGCTGGCTCAAGTCCCGGCTGCCCCACTCTGACGCATCTCCCTGCTAATGCACCTGGGAAAGCAGCATAGGATGGCCCACATATTTGGGCCCCTGCAGCCACATAGGAGTCCCAGAAGACACTCCTGACTTTAGCCCAGCCCAGCCCTGGCTCTTCACCTCTCTAATTCTGCCTTTCAAATGAATAAAATAAGTCTCAAAAGCAAAATGAATCTCAGACTGTCCCTGGGAGCCCCAAAGCTGTCACATTATGAATCACACAGCAAGGATGACGACCAGGCTGCTGGGCTGAGGGGGCTGGATGAGTGGGCTGGGGCCAGGGGAGCGGCAGGGGCAGGGCCAGCGCTCAGGGGCTCCTTTCTGACCACCGGCCAGGCATATGCTGTCCTCTCAGAGCCCAGGGAAGCTCCTAGCGGTGGGGGGCTTCCTCACACCCCACCTGTGTGCTGGGAGAGCCCGAGTTTCTCATGACCCAGAGCAGACAGGGTCCAGGCTAGTGGCTATGCCACGGCAGGGGCTGCGGGGAGCCCTGCAGTGGGTGCCGGAGCCCAGGCCTGTGTGTCGTCCCTCCTGGGAAGGGCTGTTCTCTCCCTGGGACGCCCAGCTCCCCACCCTGGGAGAGGGCCTGACCCAGGCACGGTCAGTTGCAGTGCCGGCCCTGGGACCTCCTGCAGGCCATTCTCAGAGACCCACTGTGGCCTGTGGGACCTGGGGGTGGCTGTGCATGCAGGGGAGCAGGTATGTGGGGCCGCTGGTGGTCCCCACCCGCCTCCAGCCAGTCTTCACTCCAAGGTCCTGACTGGGCACCCTGGGGGCAGAGCTGTCCCTTCCTCCCTTCCCTGCCCCATCTCCCATTGCAGGCAGGATCAGCTTCTGTTGGGTTCCCAGCCCAATCTGTTGTTCCTGCTGGTGGGAGGGGAGGAGGGCACCCCTTCCCCACAGGAGTCTCCAGGCAGTGTCTGGGCAGCGGGAAGGGCTTGGCACGGGCAGGTGGAAAGCCGAAGAGGCCATTTCCCCGGCGCCTCCTCCACGGGCTTGCTTCTCACAAGTGTCCTGGGTGCCAGGCCCGTCCTCCACCCTGCAGACCCGTCTCCTCCGTGGTGGACGCTGGCTTGCCGCTCAGGGCTCTCGGGGGTGTGAGGCGGTGGCACGTGGGAGCCTGTCTGCCCGCAGTCCCCTCACAGGAAGGCTGAGCAAACGCCCGGATTATCTGGGGATTATCAGGAGGATGAGGCCAGCAATTTGCATTGCTTTTACTCTTTAAAAAAAAAATTTATTTGTAAGAGAGAGAGATCTTGCCCAGCAGTCACAACAGATGGAGCCAGGTGAGGCCCACGCGAGGAGCGTCTTTCAGGGTGTCCCGTGTGGGCGCAAGAGCCCTGGTCCCTGGGCCGTCTTCTGCCACTTCCCCAGGTGCACCAGCAGGCAGCTGGATCCGACCTGGAACAGCTGGAACCTGCACTGCAGGACCGGAAGCTGGCCGTGCTGGTGGACGCCAAGTCCACTACCCTCTAACACCAGGCTAGGCAACCTGTGTTTCTAAGCCGCTGCCAGGTGGCACTGATCCTGCCGGGCGGGGGCCATAGTGGCTGGAAGGGGCTACTGGGGACTGCGCCTGTGCCTGCCTCCCTCCAGCTTCCTCCACGGGCGGCACAAGGAGCCCTTTGTTCCCTCGCAGGCCCCAGAACAAGCTCTGCCATTCACAGCCCCCAGTGTGCGCTGCTGGGCTGTGGGCTCATGTGACGCTGAGGCGGGCTCAGGACCACCGGAAGTGGGCTGCAGCCCCCGGGTATAAGGCTGGAGCCTGGCATTGTGGCACCTGACTGGGTATCCACATGGCCCCGTGACAGAACTGGGATTTTTCTGATTTTTTTAAGATTTAAATATTTTTGAGAGCCCAGCACGGTGGCCTTGCAGCTGAAGTCCTCGCCTTGAATGTGCCGGGATCCCATATGGGCACCGGTTCTAATCCCGGCAGCTCCACTTCCCTTCCAGCTCCCTGCCCGTGGCCTGGGAAAGCAGTCGAGGACGGCCCAGAGCCTTGGGACCCTGCACCTGCGTGGGAGACCTGGAGGAGGCTCCTGGATCCTGCCTTCAGATCAACTCAGCTCTGGCCGTTGCGGTCACTTGGGGAGTGAATCATCAGACGGAAGATCTTCCTCTCTGTCTCTCCTCCTCTCTGTATATATGACTTTGTAATAAAAAAATAAATAAAATCTTTAAAAAAATTTTTTTGAAAGGCAGAGTTAGAGGAGAGAAAGATGTCCCATCTGCTGGTTCGTTCCCCAGATGGTCACAGTGGTCAGGCCTGGGCCACGCCACAGCCGGGAGCCAGGAGCTTCACCTGGGTCTCACGCTGGTGGCAGGGGCCCCAGCACTTGGGCCGTGCTCTGCTGTTTTCCCAGGAGCACTAGCAGGGGTCTGGGTGGGAAGCTGAGCAGCCAGGAATGAAGCAGGCAGGCGGCAGCCGCACCCACGGCGTGACCAGCCAGCCCGAAGTCTTCACATTCTGACAACTTGCAAGCGCGTCAATAAGAGCATAGTAGAAGCTGCCTTCATAGACCGTTCAAATAAGCCAAGATGCATTTAGTACACATTCGTAAAACACTGAAGGAATGAGGTAAGAATGCAGATCACGCACTGCCCTGTTTCTCCCACTGTCCCTGAGGGTTCGTGCCCCAGACCCAGGGTGCCCGACGGGCGGGGGTCACCAGGGCACGGCGTGCGAGGCTGCCAAGGCCAGCCATGGCAGGACGAAGGTTGTCGCTACAGCTCCCTGCCGCTGGGGAGGCGGAATCTGTGTGTCGGTTCCGGTCCCGGGGACCTGGGACCGGGAGAGCCTGGGCACGGAAATCCAGGGCAGAAGGAGTGTGGGCGCGAGGCTCTGGAGAGAGGGGACTCCGGGCCCTGCTCGGGCAGCAGGCGCGACAGGTCCTGCACCAGGTGCCACTTCTCCTGCACCTGCTGAGGGAGCGAGCGCCGGTGGCTGGGGTCGCCTGCGTCCACCAGGTGGCGGTAGAGGCGGCAACCTGCTGAGCCCCGCCCATCGGCCCGATGCCCCGCCCCGTCAGCCCGTGGCCCCGCCCCGTCGGCCCAAGGCCCCGCCCCCTTACCCAGACCAGCTGCTTCCGGAGCTCATGAATGGCCTTGGCATTGGCCTGCGACTGGGACACGCACACGGTCAGCACGAGGCTGGCGACAGACGGGGGCGGTCAGGCAGCTGTGGCTCCTTTGCAGGTTGCCTCCCTGCGCACCCCAGGCCGCCTGCCTCGGGGGCCGTGCTGGCTGGGGGCGTCTGGGCCTGCACCCCCTCCCGCCCCGTGCCCTGCCCTCGGTGGGAGCCCTGACTCACCTGAGCAGGATGAGCAGGGGGAAGCCGAAAGCGTGGGAGCTGAGGTAGTGCAGGGCACGCTGGCCCAGCGGCGGGAGCCGGAGGGCCACCAGCTCGGGGACCACCTGCCAGGGGGCTGAATAGTTGGCAAAGAGGCCACAGTCCAGGGAGGAGTGGGTGCTGTGCAGAGATGGCGGGAAGGGTGATCAGCATCTGTAGGGGCTGCCCCCGCCACCCTGCAGCCTGCCCGTGCCAGCCCCACCAGCCCTGCTGCCCCACAGCCTGCCCCACCAACCCCGCCATCCCCCACAGCCTGCCCCTGCCAGCCCTGCCACCCTGCCCGTCAGCTCCACTGCCACGCAGGCTTCCCCACCAGCCGTGCCACCCCACAGCCTGCCCCTCTCAGCTCCAGCACCATGCAGGCTGCCTCTGCTAGCCCTGCCGACACCCCGCAGCCTGCCCCACCAGCCCTGCCAGCCCTGCCCCTGTTGACTCCACTGCCACACAGGGTGCCCTGCCAGCCCTGCCACCCCACTTCTCACCTGCCAACCACGTAGATCAGGGGCGCTGCGGCCAGCAGCAGGCCCAGCAGCAGCACCAGCTGGAAGAAGAAGGTGGAACTGGAGGCTCGGAAGAGGCGCCGTGGGGCCCTGGAGTTCCTCAGGAGCGTGTACTGGGGGAAGGCAGTGAGAGATGGGCCCGTCAGCGCCCGGCAGGCCGCGTGGCTGGCGCTGTGCATGCTGTGTGCGTGCACGTGGCAGCGGCAGGTGCCCACACTGCCCGAGCCAGCAACGGCACCTTCTTGATGTAGAAGGTGAGGAAGATGAAGGCCGAGTTGAGCAGTGGCAGCAGGGGGCAGTAGAAGAGGCCCAGCCAGGTGACTGTCTGCCCCGCCACGATGTCCAGCACGTTCTTGGGCACCAGGAACTCCTCCCGGTCCAGCCACGACCAGAACCGGCCTGAGAAGCGCTCCACCAGCAGCCTGGAGGAGCATGGGGCAGGGGGCATACGTGGAGGCCGCGGCCAAATCCCCCGCTCGTAGGAGTGGCCACACCTGCGCAGACGGCTCACCTCCGGGGCAGGCTGACCAGGAAGGCGAAGGCCACGGTCAGGAGGAAGTTAAAGAGGCTCAGCTTGTACAGCTCCTCGCCCACCGAGTTCTCCCAGCACTGCAGAGCAGAGAGGTCCTGCGGCCATTCCGGGACTGCCCTGCCCGCCCTGCCCGCGTCCACCTCATCACCGGAGATGGACAGGGCTGGGCAGATGACACTGAAATGGGTCCCTCCCCCAACGCAGCGAGGAGCCCTCCTGGAGACAGGTCCTGCCCTTGGTGCCACCAGGGCAGGCCAGGTCCAGCCAGGCCCACGGCCTGCAGGACGCAGAAGGGGGCGGGGCGCCCCCTAGAGGCACGCGGCAGTGTGTCCGCCCGCACAGCTTCCCGGCCAGGTGGGACTGGGGGCCAGGGTTCTGCAGGGGGCGGGAGGGCCGGGCCCCAGGCACCTGGTAGTCGCAGGCGTTGTAGCCGTAGGACTCACAGCTCGTCCTGTTTCCGCCCACACACAGCATGGTCTGGCCCAGCGAGAAGGAGAACATCCCCAGGCTGGCCAGCTTCAGCACCACGCACCTGCGGGCGGGGCCGGGGTCAGGCACGCCTGGCCGCAGGCTTGGCTGCAGGCCGTCTCCACGGACTCATGGCAAAGGGTCCTGTGTCTCAATGGGAAACTCGGCCTGTCGCTGCCTGCTCGGGCCTGCTGACACCACCGATGGGCCACATGGTGGGAGGTGGCAGGAGGGGGCAGAGGAGCTGGCTGGGGCATGCAGGGGCTGGCAGGTGGGATGGGAGAGGGGCTAGGAGGGGGAGGCAGGACATGGCAGAGCCTGGGGGCTGCAGGAAGCCTGCAGTGGAACTTGTACCCCTCAGGCACTCAGCCTGAATCTGGATGGAGCCCCTCACTCAAGGAGCCTCAGTTTGCTCATCTGTTGAATGGGTCCCAGAGACAGTCCAGACTTCATGAGTCTTGGGGTGGGGGACTGTCGCGGTAAGGGCTGTGTGGGTGCCCACTTCCTGGGTTTCCTGCATGTGCTCTGGCCCCTCGGAGCGGTCAGGGCACAGTCCACACTGGCGGTAGGGCCCAGAGGCTGTGTGTCCTGGGGTGCGGTGCTGAGCGAGGGGGCCTCCCACCTCGAGCCCGGGTATGCTCACCAGATGAGCGTGAGGTTGACCTCGGTGTTGGGGGGGTAGTTCTCCAGCTGTACCAGGAACACAAACAGCTGGGGCCCCAGGAAGTTGACCAGAGCTATGACCCCGGGGGGCAGGTACTGCAGCAGCACAAACAGGGGCTCCTGCAGGAAGAGGAGGTGGTGGGGTGGCGGGAGCCCCAGGACTGAGCGAGGCGCTGGCACAGAGGCCGCCTGCTGCTGGCCAGCCTGCCCACAGTCGGTCTCTCACGTGCAAAGAGCGCTTGCCCTCCTCCCCTCCTCGGGATTAAATAAATGCCCCTGACTCAGCCTGGCACCTCCTTGTGGTCCTGCGAGTACTTGGTGGCCCAGAAGATGGCACTTATGGCCCCGACCACCAGGAGCCCGAAGAGGAGGTTGACACGCAGGTGGGTGAGTAGCTGGCAGGCCCTCTGAGCCCGTGACTGCTGCTGCACCTGCAGGAAGCGTTGGCCCTCCTCCAGTTCCACCTGCAGGAAAGATGGGACCCTCCTCAGGGCTGGCTTACCCTGGCGGGACCCCCAGGGAGGGGCGGACCGCACCTTGAACTCGTTGCTGATCTCGTGTTTCTTGATGATGGCGGCTTCCTGCACGTGGATACAGAAGTCCCAAGCAGAGAAGACCTTGGCGCTGAGAGGCGCCCTGTAGTCCCGGGTCAGCAGGGGCTTCCGGGGCAGTCCCTTCACCATTCTGGGGGGCGGGAAACCAGGGCGCTGGGAGGGGCGCCTCTGCCTCAGCTTCCGCCAGGCCCTGGCTCTTGGGGGGCAGGATGGCCGGCGGCAGCCCAGGGGAGACGGGCACGTTGGTGCCACAGGGGCGGGGAGCGAGGGGTGCCATCTGAGGGCTCAGGGCTCACCGCTGCAGGGCCCCGCAGAAGCAGAGCAGCAGGCTGGCCAGTGGGGTGAGGAGGTAGGCCAGGCGGACGCTGTAGGGCGATTGCTTCTCGGGGCCTGCACGGTAGGCGCCGTAGAAGAGATAGGTGTTGTTGAAGGCCTGGGAGGGCGGCAGATTTGACTGAGCAGGGACGGACACAACGCTGTCCCCGCTGCCCCGGCATATAGGTTGCATCCGTCCCCAGTTCGCAGAGGACCAGAGAGGCTGTGTAAGTGGCTCAGGGTCACACAGCTCTGAGGAGGAGGAGGCCCAGCCACTCTGGTCCCTCACATCCCGCCCATACTCCCAGGGCCATGGGAGCCTGACCAACGGTCCCAAGCTAGGCACAGGACTCCCTAGGGACCCGTCTTGGGAGACCACCCCCTAGGGGCCCAAATGCACTTGCAGGGGTAGGGTCTTCCGGGGCTGGAATTTGCTGCACCACGGCCAGGACACATCCCACTCACCCTGCCGGTTAACACATTCCAAAAGAGATTGTGGAACTGGGGCATGGTGGTGTGGTGCTGGGGGTGGCTGGGACACTGGAGGGCTGTGGACGGAGGGGGAAGGGTTCCTAAGACACAGCCCCCTCCCTGGGAAGCCTGGGCAGAAGTGGGGGCCCCTCTGGGACAGAGGCAGGCCATGGGGACCATGGTGGGGAGGGGGAAGATCTGGGAGCCGTTCCTCCTGTCTCTACCCACACTCACTCAGGTTCGGGGTGGGACCCGGGTCCGGCGGGGGCAGCCAGGCCAAGGGCAGCAGCACGAAGCTGGCTGTGAGGAGCAAGGTCAGCAGGTTGAGGAGCAGCAGGAAGCGGAGGAAGGTGAAGTAGGCCTGGATGCCGGTACCAAAGAGGCCTGCGGGTGGGAAGGAAGAGGCCGCCTGGAGTGAGAAGCGCAGCGCGGGGCGGGACTGACCCGCCTGGCCCGCGCTGCCCTGCACCTGCACCCGCAGGGCCTCTGACCGCCCGCCAGGGATGCACCTGTCTCTGCTGCAAAAGGGGCGGCTTGGAGCGGGCGGGCAGTGGCCCTTACCTCCGATCTCGTAGAGCGACCCCTCCCAGAGCCCAAAGCCACGGGCCAGACGCCGCGCTGCCTCCCGCAAGCGCCGCACCGCCAACCGCTGCCCGCGCCGCCACCGCTGCCAGCGCGAGGTCTTCGCCCCCTCGGGCTCCCGCAGCTGCCTGGCACGGGGTGGTGAGGGCGCCCCTGAGTCCTCCCGCGCCACGCTCCCGTCCCGGGCCCTCGCGCGGCGGGCGGCTCCCACCCTGGCGGGGCTGACACCCACCGGATGAGGCGCTTGTCCACCATGGCGTAGGGGAGCAGTCGCAGGGGCACCCGCGACGTGCACAGGCGCACCACCTCCTGCTCCCACAGTGCCTCCGCGGCCGGCTCGGGCTCCGATTCTGACCACAGCATCACGCTGTCAGTGTGGGGAGACCGGCTGTGAGGTCGGGGATTGGCCACGCTCGGCCAGAAGCTAAGAGAGCTCCTGTCGGCTTCCGGGGCTGCGTTCAGTCTCTCACAGAGACGCAGGTCCTGGGCGTCAGTCTGCCCGTCTGCAAGGTGGGTCTCCATAAAGCGAGGCCTGCTGTGCCCTCAGCCTCCCAGGCCACCCTGCCCTGGGGCCAACTGGACAGCTCCCGGCCCGGACCCTTCCCGCCTTGCTTCTCTCCCCTGAGGGTTCAGAGGAGCCCACTGAGAGGACAGATGGAGGAGACCCTCCCCGCCTCCAGGCCCGCCCTCACCAGCCTCCTGCCCACCGCCCGGGGCAGCCAGCTCACCTTCCCGGGGACACCTCCTCCCCGCAGCGGCTCCCGCCAGGCCTGGCTGGGCGGCCAGGCAGCCGAGCGGAGGGGTCAGCAGACAGGAACCCTAGCTCCCCAAGCCTCTCCTCTCTCCCTCCTTCCTGCCCCCGCCTCGCAGTTTCCTCTGCTCCCCACCGAGGCCCCGGCGGCACTTCCTGTGGCCAGGGGCGCGGGGCGCGGGGCGCGGGGCGCAGGTGGGAAGCGCGGGCTCCAAGGTCCGACGACGGGGGTCGCGGCCACGCGGTGGCGGCTCCCAGCTCGGAGCCCCCAGCCTCGGTGCTGTTGGGGCTGCTCCCGCGCGCCCTCGGCCCGCCCCTTCCTGGCCCCGAGCCCGCCCGACACTGGCGGGTCCCCTTATCTGCCCTCCGCAGGCCACCCCCAAGAGTGTGCAGGTGCCCGCAGTAGGCCGGGGGCGTGTGCTGCAGCCCTGGGCGCCTCTTGGTGCTCGCCAGCGCTCTGGAATCCGCTCGGTTCGCGCTTTCCCAAGGAAGGCCCCGAGTCTTGGGGCAGGGGTTCATGGGGGTCCTGCCTTCGCCCGCAGCTTCTCCCTCTTCCAGTGGCTTGGAGGGGAGGTGGGAGCTCCTTGGAAGGCAGGCTGCTCTGGGAGGCCCTGCGGGGAGCAAGGCTTCGCTCAGGCTGGCAGTTCCCCTCGCGGGCTCTGTGAAGTTAGGGTGTCGGGGCGCATTCTGGCTCTCGGAGAGGGGTTCCGTTTGCCCTGGCCCGGCCTGGCCAGAAGGCAGAGCACGTGAGGGGGAGTCTCGCTGGTTTAGCCGCAGTGACCCCACCCGGCCACCGCCAGGATGGGGTAACAAAGGGGTGGAGTGTGTGTGTCGGGAGTGGGGTGGTGTGGGTGGATGTGGTGGATGTGTGGTGTTTATGTGTGGATGGCAGGAGCCAGGGGTCCCCGGTGTTGGGGAACCGGCGGGAGCCAGGGGTCCCCGGTGTTGGGGAACCGGAGGGGACGCTTTGGGAAACGCCCAGTACAGGTGCAGACACTGCCCACCCCTACCCCACACCAGGCAGGGGCCTGCGCGGGCTGCAGGGAGAGGCGCGATCGCGCGTGGCCTGGAGGAGGGGCAGGTGCGCCCCGGGCGGGGAGGGTCACGTGGGGGCCAGGGCCGCTCCCACGCGCATCGCAGGGCGCCCCCCTTTCCACTTGCGGGGCCCACCCCACAGTTCCCGGTGGCCACTTAGGTAGGGGGCACAGGTGAGCCGCTCGCCGGCGAGCCTCCCAGGTGAGCGCCGGGATACCCGACCGGATGGGCAGCGCGGGCACTGGGGGTGGCGCTCTGGGCCTGCCCGCCCGGCGGCTCCTCTCCTGCCCATGAGGCCGCTCGGCGGCAGCGTCTCCGCCCAAGCTCTTCCGGCCTCGCGGCGGCGGACACGGAGGGCCGAGCGGGGCGCGGGAAGGCCAGCCCCAGCGCCGGGAAGGGGCGGCCGGGCGCAGGCGGAGGTGCGCGCCGGGAAGGGGCGGCCGGGCGCAGGCGGAGGTGCGCGCCGGGGAAGGGGCGCGCGGGCGCGGGGCTGGCGGAGCGAGGGCGGCCGGGGCCCGGAGCTGCTGCCCACCCCTCTGGGCTCCGAGGCTGGGGAGGGCTCTTCCTGGGTGGCGTCTGCTCCCGGGGGGTCGCGCTGCTGGCCCAAGTGGGAGTTCCCGAGACCCCGCGGCCCCGGACCTCCCCACCGGGCCCAGGGCTCCGGAATGGTGCGCTCCGGGCTCGGGGCGGGGACCGGGACCCCGGGTGAGCTGCCGTCCCCCAGCCTCAGGCTCTGGGCGCCTCGTGTCCCCGCGGGAGAAGGGGGTGCCAGCTGCGGGGGCTCTTTCCGCTGGCTGAGTTGGGTCTGGGACCGCCCCCAGGCTGCTTTCCGGCCGGCTTGGGCTGAGCGCGGGTTGGCGCTGCAGGGAGTTCCCCGGGGCCGGTGCTGTCCCCAGCCCCGCCTCCCGCTGGGGCAGCAGACCAGGGACAAAGGGGCCTGTGTCAGCGGAGCTGTGCTGCCCCAGCTGGCCTTGGGGTCAGGGAACGCCAGCGAGGAAGCAGCCCTGCGTGTCCGCGGGAGGGGACCGGGTGGGCTGCGGCTGGGGGTGGGTTCCTCTGGGACTTCCTGCTGGAGTAAGGGCTGCGGGGTCAACGGGTCACCGGATGGGCAGGGCAAGGTCAGGCGTGTTGTGACCCTGAGAGGTGCCCCGCCCTTTCCTCAAGTCTCAGGCTGCTGCTGGCTCCCGGGAGGTGGCCGTGGGGCCATGGCGCCTCCTCCTTCCTTCCTGTTAGAGCCCTCTTCTTGCCCCTAGGTTCCCTGGGTGTTGACCGCAGATGGCAGGCAGGAGGCCCCGCGCAGGCTCGGATCGGCCCTAGGCCTGCTGAGCGTCTGAGCCAGCATGGCCCAGCCACTGCCCTTTGTGCTGGATGTTCCTGCCGAGGTCGAGAATGCAGAGTGAGTACTGTCTTGGGGCTGGTGAGGGGGCAGCAGGCCTGGAGCCTCATGCCTGCCCCGCCCCCGCAGCCTGGATCCCAGCCCCTGCGATGAGAGCGAGGTGCATGACTCCTTCCATCGGCTCATCCAGGAGCAGAGCCTGCGCGCGGCCCAGGAGGGCCTGGAGCTGCAGGAAAGGCAGGCGGCGGCCACAGCTGCAGGTGAGCGGGGCCTGGGGGCTGGGGGGCGCCCCCCAGGCCTCCCTGGGAACTCCAGCCAGCCGCATCCCCCTGCTTCGCTTGTAGGCAGTGGTTCCCAGAACTTGCTGGGGCCCGAGGGGCCTGTGGTGCACAGCACGGCCACTCTGCAGATCCTGGCCAGCATGCCCAGTCGGACCATCGGTGAGTGCTGCTGTGGCCTCGCGCTGGGCTCTCAGCGGGGCCTCGGGGTGCCCTGTGCTGGCTGCCCTGGGTGGGCCTCGTTGGCCAGCCCGAGGCTTCTGGGAAGGACATGCCAGGGGTGAGGGAGGCCTGGCCCTGCCTGGCCCTGCCCAGCTGCCGTCCTAGGCCGCAGCCGAGGCGCCATCATCTCCCAGTACTACAACCGCACGGCCCAGCGGCGCTGGCGGCGTGGGAGCAGCCGACCCCTGCTCGGGGACCTGGTCCCCTCGGCCCGGCCCAGCCTCCGCCTGCGTGACCTGGAGGTGGACTCGTCGGCCCAGGAGGAGGAGGGTGAGTGACAGTGGCTGAGCCTGGGGAGGGCACGGTGGAATTGCGGACGTGGCCAGGAGGAGCCCCCGCTTGCGTGGGGTGAGGCACTTTGGGGGTTCCATCATCCCTCACAAGCAGGTGGCTTAGGGACTTGGGGTGCCCGGGCTGGTCTGTGGTCAGAGCCTCAACAGGATGGCAGATAAGCACGTGGTGAAGGCTCCGATAGGGGCAGCTGTGGGAAGGGGCATGGCAGAGAGATCCAGGGACGCTTCCTGGAAGAAGTGGCATTTGAGCAGAAGCAGTGGATGGACAGGCCGAGGTGGGAGGAGGGACAGGCCGAGGTGGGAGGAGGGACAGGCCGAGGGAGGAGGGCCAGGCTGAGGGAGGAGGGCCAGGCTGAGGTGGAGGAGGGCCAGGCTGAGGGAGGAGGGCCAGGCTGAGGTGGAGGAGGGCCAGGCTGAGGGAGGAGGGCCAGGCCGAGGTGGAGGAGGGCCAGGCTGCAGTGGGAGGAGGGCCAGGCTGAGGGAGGAGGGCCAGGCTGAGGTGGAGGAGGGACAGGCTGCAGTGGGAGGAGGGCCAGGCTGAGGGAGGAGGGACAGGCTGAGGTGGAGGAGGGCCAGGCTGAGGTGGAGGAGGGACAGGCTGAGGTGGAGGAGGGCCAGGCTGAGGTGGAGGAGGGACAGGCTGAGGTGGAGGAGGGACAGGCTGAGGTGGAGGAGGGCCAGGCCGAGGTGGAGGAGGGCCAGGCTGAGGTGGAGGAGGGACAGGCTGAGGTGGAGGAGGGACAGGCTGAGGTGGAGGAGGGCCAGGCCGAGGTGGAGGAGGGCCAGGCTGAGGGAGGAGGGCCAGGCTGAGGTGGAGGAGGGACCGACTCTGAGGCTGCCTGCTCCTGGCTGTGGTGGGGGCTGGTGGAGTGCAGTGCTGTTGTGAGGGGCACCAGGGGCCCTGTCTGGTCCCTCTGCCTCTGCCTCACATCAGGCAGCGTCTCGCGTCCTGCCCCACTTCCTCTGCTTTGCTCAGCCCCCAGCCCCAAGGCGTGTGTGACAGGCAGGCAGGAAGGCGTGGGCTTCGGGACGCCCTGGCGTCACCGTTTCCTCTGCTCGCTGGGCTGTCGGGGAGCTGTAGCTCATCTTTGTTTTTGTATGGGGGAGTTTTGATGAAGATTTAGTTAATTTATTTGGAAGGCAGAGTTAGAGGGGAGAGAGATCTTCCATCCCAAGTGGCCGCAGTGGCGCAGCTGGGCCAGACCGAAGCCAGGAGCGTCTTCTGGGTGTCCCACGCGGGTGCGGGAGCCCAGGACGTGGGCCGTCCTCTGCTGCTCCTCAGGCATGCTAGCACGGACTGGGTCACAAGTGGAGCGGCCGGGGTTCGAACCAGCGTCCGTGTGGAATTCTGGCACTGCAGGCTGTGGCTTAACTTGTCCTACCATGACACTGGCTCCTGCGCTGTTATTTTATTTACGTATTTTAGAAATTCATTTCAGAGGCAGGCAGAGGTAGCGTGCTCGCACCTTGCTGGCTCTGCCCACGTGCTTGCGATGGCTGCGCCCGGGCCAGGGTCAGAGCGGGCACTCAGGCCAGGTGTCCGGCATGGTGGCAGAAGCCAGCTGCTTGAGGTGCCACTGCTGCCTCTCGGGGTGAGGGGGAAGAGTCAGGAGCTGCCCCCGGCCCTCCTCCTGGGCCATGGGCTCGTTAGCAGCTAAGGCGTGTGCCGTGCCAATGGGTCTCTTCTTGAATGAGAAAGATTTGTCTGCTGGGTTACTACTCCCTGAATGACCACAGCAGCCGGGGCTGGGCCAGGCCAGAGCCAGGAGTTGGGTCTCCCGTGTGGGTGTAGGCACGCGACACATGGCCTGGCCTCTGCTGGAAGGGAAGTGGAGCAGCTGGGATTCAAACCTGTGCCTCTGTGGGATGCTGCTGTCGTAGTTGGCAGCTTCACCTGCTATGCCACAGCGCTGGTCCCACAGGGTCTCTTGTCACCTGTAGAATGGACTTGAAGCATTACCCGCCCCTGGCTGCTGCTCACCGCCTAGGATGTGGTGGGAGGGGAGGTGGGGCAGGTGCTGGGGCCGAGGTCTGGGTCCCTGGCCATGGCTGTGGGGACAGGGAGGGTGCGTGTCCCCCTGACAGGCCCCCTTTCTGCCCAGCAGAGAAGCGGAGCCTGCTGGTGCAGGAGCTGCAGGGCCTGTCAGGTACCCAGCGGGACCAGCTGCTGCGGGGCATGCCACTGAGCCTGGCTGAGAAGCGCAGCCTGCGGTGAGTGCCCACTGGGTGCTGCCCCCTGCCTGGGCTGGGGGAGGCCCCACCAGGGCTCGGGCACTGACGGGCGCTCCTGTGCGCAGAGAGAAGAGCCGGGCGCCCAGGGGCCGGCGAGGTCGCACTGGGATCTCGGCCTGCTGCGGCCAGCTCGGGGACTCCTTCATCCTGGTAGGAGCCCCCGCCGCCCACCAGCCGCGCCCGGAGAGGCCGTGGGGGGGGCCCTGGCCAGGCCTCAGGGCTTTCCCTGTCCCTGCAGGCCTGGCACAGCCTGGGGCTGGCGCTGCTCGCGGGCCTGCAGGCCCTGGTGCCCTGGCGCGACGCGCTGAAGCAGATCGGCGGCCAGTTTGGCTCCAGCGTGCTCTGCTACTTCCTGTTCCTCAAGACGCTGCTGGGCCTGAACCTGCTGCTGCTGCCGCTGCTGCTGGGCCTCCTGGTGGGCGTGCAGGCTGCCTTCCCGCCGCCACCTGCCGCCACCAGCACCTTCACTGGCCTGGAGCTGCTCACGGGTGGGGTGAGGGCACCCCGGGGCCGGCCTGGGCTCCCGCCCCCCACCACTGCCTCACCCCACAAGCCCCGGGCGGGGGGCTCCTCCCCCAGCCCTGCCGCGGTCGCGTCCTGTCTGGGGCGGGCCAAGGCTGGGAGAGGAGCAGGGCCCTGACCTGTCCTCCCCTCCAGGGCCGCTTCACGCACACGCTCATGTACTATGGCTACTACAGCAATGCCACCCTGAACCAGCCGTGCGAGGCCCCCGGGGACGCGGGCCAGTGTGCCCCCCGCGCTGGCAGCCTGCCCTACAACATGCCCCTGGCTTACCTCTTCACCATGGGTGCTGCTTTCTTTGTGACCTGTATCACCCTGGTGTACAGGTGAGGACCCGCGTCAGCCACCGTGCGCTTAGCTGTCTGCCGTCCACTCACGTGCCCACCTGCTCGTCTTTCTCCTCCCCTTTTATACCTGCCCATCTGCCTGCTCATGCATGCTGGCACCTGTGTAACTGCTCACCCATCCCCTACCCACCTGAGCAGCTGTCCACCCATCAAGCTGTCAGTCTACTGTCCATCTGTCCACTCACACCTTAACTCACACAGCTGCCCACCCGCCCTTCAACCAGTCCATCCACCCACATTTCCATCCGTTCAACCCACCCACCTACCATGCCATCCATCCCACCCACCCATCTATCCATTCATTCATCCCCTCCATTCCCCCACCCACCTACTCATGTGCCCACTGTCCAGCCTTGTGCCCATCTGTGGTGCGTCTGTCCTGTGCTTGCTTGGTCAGCGTGGTGCCCACCCTGGAGGAGCTGTGCCCGGGGAGTGAGCGGGAAGGACTTGAGGCCGGCCCCAGTGTTAGGTGTTGGTGGAGCACATAGAGGGAATTGGCTGCTCTGGGGGTGGCACAGGGTGGGCGGGGAGAAGGGGTGGGTCCTGGTGTCTGCTGGGCGAGCCCAGCCCGGCGCGCCTCCGGGGGGGTGACTGCCCAGGCCCTGCGCTGCCGCTCAGCCACGTTGCCTCCTCCGCCTGCCCTCAGCATGTCCCGCTCCTTCGGGGAGAGCTACCGCGTGGGCAGCACCTCCGGCGTGCATGCACTCACCGTCTTCTGCTCCTGGGACCACAAGGTGACCCAGCGGCGGGCCTCCCGCCTGCAACACGACACCCTCCGCACGCGGCTCAAGGTGGGCACCCCTGGGCACTGTCCACGTGACGGGTGACCCCCAGGCACCGTCTCGGGGGTCGGTGAGCAGGCTGTGAGGCTGCAGGGCCGGCCCTGGGCCCCGGGCTCCACCCTGCCTACCTGGGTCAGTCCGGCTGCCCCTGCCAGTGTGGCCGCTGGCTGGTGATGTGGAACGCACGCCGCCCCCGCAGGAGCTGCTGGCCGAGTGGCAGCTGCGGCAGAGTCCGCGGAGCACGTGCGGGAAGCTGCGGCGTACCTGTGTGCTGGGGCTCGTGTGGCTGCTGTGCCTCGGAGCCACGCTGGGCTGCTGCGTGGCTGTGCTGGTCTTCTCGGAGGCCCAGGTGAGGCCCCCATGCAGGCATGGGTCATGGTCCACGTGAGGGTCAGGCCTCACCCTTGACATGGCCAGAATTCTGGGGGTCCCCATGCAGAGCTGGGGTTAGCCTGGCCCCGCCTTCGCTCTGGCTCTCACCCTCCTCTTCCTTCTCCTGTTGGGTTTCACTTCTCTCCCATCACCTGTATCTCTTCCCCACTTCCTGTTGTGGTTGGAACTCGAGGTGCTGGGGTGGGCTGTGTCTCGTGGCTATCCGTCCGTGCACCTGTCCCCAGCCTGAGGCCCCCTGCCATGAGGCCCCTTGATCTTGCCCTGGCAGACCTGGGTGGCTGAAGACCAGGAAGTGGCCCTGCTGGCACTGCCCCTGGTGGTCTCTCTCCTCAACCTCGGTGCTTCCTACCTGTTCCGCGGCCTGGCCGCCCTGGAGCGCCTGGACTCCCCGCTGCTGGAGGTGTATGTGGCTGTCTGCAGGTGAGGGGCGGGCGGGAGGGCGGGCAGGTGGGCGGGGCTCTCTGGGGCTGGCCCTCAGCTCCCCTGACCCCCTCCCCCTGCCCAGGAACCTGATCCTGAAGATGACCGTTCTGGGCATCCTCTGTTACCACTGGCTGGGCCGCCGCGTGCCGACCCTGCAGGGCCGCTGCTGGGAGAACTTCGTGGGTCAGGAGTTGTACCGGTTCATAGTCACGGACCTGGCCTTCACGCTGCTGGACTCGCTGCTCGGGGAGCTGGTGTGGAGGTGAGGATGGCCCTGGGCGGGCAGCCCTCACACTGGGGTCACTGGGCACCTGCACGCCGTTGGGGTGGCGGGATCCTCTCAGACCAGCAGGGCCTGCCCTGCGATGCCAGCCCACACCTCTGCCTGTCACGGCCCGGTATGCTGAGAAAGCTGCCAGGGGACAGGCTGTGCCCTGATTTTAGAGTGGAAGGGAAGCAGGTGTCTGAATGAGGTGTGAGCTGTAATTTCGGTCTTTTAAAAAACATGATTGAAAGCGCGATTTTCCATCTGCTTGTTTGCTCCCCAAAGGCCGGCTGCAGCAGAGACTGCCCCCTGCCATGGCCTGGTCTCCCACGTGGGTGGCGGGGACCTGGCACCTGAGCCATCCCAGGGTGCGCGTCAGCAGGAGGCCGGAAATGGAAGTACAGCTGGACTCGAGGCCAGGACTTCCCAAACTGTGGTTCCCTCCCCAGATAGTCACCATGGCCAGAGCTGAGACAGGCAGAAGCCAGGAGTCAGAAACTTCTGGGCCCCCACATGGGTGCAGGACCCCAAGCACTTGGGCCGTCCTCTGCTGCTTTCCCAGGCCATTAGCAGGGAGCTTGATGGGAAGTGCAGCAGCTGGGACTTGCAGCAGCATCCATACAGGATGTTGGCTTTGTAGGTGGTGGTTCAATGCACTATACTGTAATAGTGGCCCATATGGTGGAGTCTGAGCCAGGATGCCCAGTGCCCACTGCCAGCTGTGATTCCCTACAGGGAGCGAAGGGTCAGAGGAGAGAGTCCAAGAATGTTTTCATGACATTATAGATGGGGGCTGGGTGATGGCGCCCGTTTCCCATGTGACAGTGCCGGGGTTTGGCACCCAGCTCTAGCTCCGTGCTGATCTGTGGTGAGGAGGGCAGCCCGTGGTGGCTCTGGGGGTTGGGCTGCTGTCACCCTCCTGGGGGACTCGGCCTGAGCCTGGTCCCAGCCGCTGTGGGCACTGGTGGGAGGAGTCCGTTGCTGGGACCTCTGTCTTTGCCACCTCCTCACGGGAGCCAGCGTCTCGGGGCTTCCCCCCACTTGTTTTTCCCAAAAAAGGATGAGTTAAGACGTCTCAAAGCAATGTGATGTCTGATGTTGGTCCTACACATTGAGACTGGGGAGCGTCTCAGGGAGATGAAGCTAGTTAGGCAGAGGTGGGGGTTCCCCGGCCGGGACTGCCCTTGCTAACCCGTGTTGACCTGTGCTAGCCACTGGCCTGGGGAGGGCGGGTGTCTGCTGCCATGGTGACCGGGCCTGGGGGCATGGCTGGACACCAGGGCCGCTTGCTCCCATCTGTGGACACCTCACCCCTCCCGGAGGTGGCGTGGAGTGGCTGGACATGGCTTGGCCCCTCCAGGCTCATCTCTGAGAAGAGGCTCAGCCGCAGGAAGCCCGAGTTTGACATTGCACGGAACGTTCTGGACCTGATCTATGGGCAGACTCTGATCTGGTGAGGGGCCCTTGGTTTGCACCTCTTCCCCTGGGGTCGCACCCCTGCCCAGGGCCTCAGGCTGCTGACAGTCACCAACCGACCCAGGCTGTCCTGGGACCCCAGCTCTGACTGCAGTCCCCCCCTTCAGGCTGGGGGTTCTCTTCTCGCCACTCCTTCCTGCCGTGCAGGTCCTGAAGTTGCTACTCCTCTTTTACGTCAAGAAGGTAAGGTGGCCTGGGCACGGCTGTCCCGGGGGCTGTCCCGGGGGCAGCCCAGTGGTGGCTGCCTGCACTGCTGCCAGCCCTGTGTCCCACCCCTCCTGGGGGTGTTCACAGGGTTGAGAGTGGAGGTCCTGCACCCCGAGCTGTGCTGGGGATGCTGCTGTAAGGTGGGGGCTGGGCAGGGGATCCTCAGGCCCCCTGTAGACCCGCAGTGCGATCCAGCTCAGCAGCTGCTTCTCCCCACACTGTCCCTGTGCTCCTGGGCCGCCTGGCCTGCCCTGTGCTCGGCTGTGGCAGGCCCCCGGCCGGGCAGGGGGCAGGGAGGACCCCGTGGGGGTGCAGGGTTGGGGCACAGCGTGGCCTCTGTGTCCCCAGGCCAGCCTCCTGGCCAACTGCCAGGCGCCGCGGCGGCCGTGGCTGGCGTGTCGCATGAACACCGTCTTCTGCACGTTGCTCTGCTTCCCGTCCTTCCTGGGCGCCGCCATCTTCCTGTGCTATGCCGTCTGGCAGTGAGTGGGCACTGGCGGGGCCTTGGCCGGGTGGGAGGGGCCGCCTCGCCCCAGGGACAGGCCTTTGCCTAGGATCCCTGTGCCCACAGGGTGAGGCCTTCCGGCACGTGCGGTCCCTTCCGCACCCTGGCCAGCATGTATGAGGCGGGCACAGTGTGGGTGCATCACCTGGAGCGCGCAGGCCCGGGGGTGTCCTGGCTGCCCTGGGCGCATCGCTACCTGGTGGAGAATACCTCCTTCCTCTTCCTGCTGTCCGCCCTGCTGCTGTGAGTCGGGGGCGGGGCCTCCGGTGGGTGTGGCCGGGAGTGGGTGGGGTTAGCCTCCGGTGGGTGTGGCCAGGAGTGGGAGGGGTTAGCCTCCGGTGGGTGTGGCTGGGAGTGGGTGGGGTTAGCCTCCGGTGGGTGTGGCCGGGAGTGGGTGGGGTTAGCCTCCGGTGGGTGTGGCCGGGAGTGGGTGGGGTTAGCCTCCGGTGGGTGTGGCCGGGAGTGGGAGGGGT
The DNA here is from genome assembly GCF_017591425.1 of Ochotona curzoniae. Classification (NCBI taxonomy): domain Eukaryota; kingdom Metazoa; phylum Chordata; class Mammalia; order Lagomorpha; family Ochotonidae; genus Ochotona; species Ochotona curzoniae. The sequence continues at coordinate 11,845,853 of NW_024466459.1, forward strand.
TAGCCTCCGGTGGGTGTGGCCGGGAGTGGGAGGGGTTAGCCTCCGGTGGGTGTGGCTGGGAGTGGGTGGGGTTAGCCCCCGGTGGGTGTGGCCTGAAGCGGGTGGGCGGGGCCTGGCCATGTGGCTGCCAGCTCCCCACCTTTCTCCACAGGGCGGTCATCTACCTCAACATCCAGGTGGTGAAGGGCCAGCGCAAGGTCATCTGTCTCCTCAAGGAGCAGATCTTCAACGTGAGTGTGTCCTGCACAAGTGGGGGTGGGCCTGCAGGCCAGTTTGTTACCCAGGGCCCCGCATACGCCCCCACCTCACAGGCTGGGGAGACCCCACTGGGGGGTAGCTCCAGGTGGGAGACTGGGTGCTGCTGACTGTGGGTGGGTTTTATATTCTGGTAGGGGCCAGTGCCTGGGCTGCCCTCAGGCCTTGGTGGCCAAGCAGGATCTTTGGGAAGCAGGCTCCTGGCTGCGTGGCTCCTGGCTGCGTGACGCCTGGCTGCCTGGAGGTGTCGGTGCTGGGATTGGCTGCTGTGTGCACTGCAGGCCAGTGTCCTGTGTCCTCCGGTCTGAGGCCTGCTGTTGCCTGCATCCTGAGAGCTGCGTGATGTGGCCTTACGTGTCCCGGGCAGCACCCCAGAGGACACAGGGTGGGGCCTGCCTCGTGGGCCGTGGCAGAGCTGGAGGAGGCAGCTTTCATCTGCCTTACTCCTCAGATAGACAGTGTGTCCGAGGCCGGTCAGGTCTTCCCTTGGGGGTGCAGGGGCCTAAGCCCTCGGGTCGGGTCCACTTCAGCTGCCCTCCCAGGCCGTGAGCAGGGAGCTGGGTGGGAAGTGGAGCAGCTGGGACATGAATGGGGGCTTTGGTAACAGATGTTGGCGTTCCAAGTGGTGGCTTCGCCCACTGTGCCCGCACCCCCTCGTGTCTTGGAGTCAGTCTGCCTGCTGACAGCGCTGTCCTTCCTGACGCTGGCGAGGGGCTGCCCCGTTGTGCGCGCTGGGCCCCATGCTAGGTCCTTCCTCAGCCCAGAAGTGGCCCCAAGGGTGCCTGCGTCCTCAGTGGGGTTCAAGCTTGAGAGGGCGCTAGGGGCTGAGCTTGCCTGAGCTGGGGAGGTGGCAGAGAGCTCAGGGTCTTACAGGGGGAGACAGGGACGCCATTGCTGGCCTGGAAGAGTAGGATGGGGCTGAGTGAGTGTGTTGGAGGTGGTGCCTGAGTGGACGGCGGGCAGCCGTGAGCTTGTTGGTCTGGGCTCCTTATGGCCCCGGTTGGGCTCGCCCCGGCCGTGCGCTGCGGCCCCCATCGGGCTCAGCTGTCGCCGTGTGCTGTGATCAGTTTTAATCTTGCCGTATTGCTGGACGGGTTTCCCTCTGCACCTTGGTCACTAGGAAGCTTAGATCCACGGATGCGTCTGCTTCCTGGGGCTTGTCCTGGTTTGCTGGTTTTTCCTCTGGCTTCTGGGCTGCTCGTGAGAGCACGCAGGGCGCCTTGCAGGGCTTTGCATGCAGCTGGCCTGGGGCTGGCCCTGGACAGCCTGTAGCACAGCCACTTTCTCCCTCACCCTGTGTTCTGGCCTGTCTAGGAGGGGGAGGACAAAATCTTCTTGATCAACAAGCTCCATTCCATCTACGAGAAGAAGGAGAGGAGGTGAGGGCCTGTGAGGGCGTCCAGGGCAGGGCGGGCGACGCGGCTGCCCCAGGGGGCCTCTGGGCGGGGTGCTTGCAGTCCCCTTGCCCTCTGCCTCTGGGTGTATGGGCCGCTGGGGCGGGGGGGACGGGGAAGCCAGCATTGCCTGGCCTTGTCCCTTGGTACCTTGAGCCGTGCCCTCTGACCATGAGTCCCCACAGGGCAGGCCTGGCTGGGCGTCTTCCCTCAGGGTCACTACTTCCTGTCCCTGCTGCTCAGCATCTCCCTCCGGCCTTCACAGTGGCCGGGTCCCTGTGGGGAACACTGGGGCAGGGCCCTTCTCCAGGGCCGCTGCGCTGTGACCCCGTGGCGGGCGGCCCAAAAGGAGGCTGGGCTGGGGCCTGATCCCTGCCACTGTGGGGTGGACCGGGGGGCGCCGTGGCCAGGTGGGGACGAGCAGAGGTCCCTTGGACAGATACACGGCAGGCCCCTAACTGGCCTTGGGGACTGGGGCCCCCCTGCCCCTGTGGAGACCCTGCGGGGCTCCCAGCCTGTTGTCCTGAGCAGGTTAGGAACCCCTGAGCTCCGTGCAGTGACGAAGGCTCCGTGGCTCACAGCCCCTTCCCCAACCCCATGGTCTGTCTCCCACTTCAGCCTTGGCGTTGGCAGGCCTGAGGGAGCGGATGGGCATCTTGCTGACTGCCCTCTCCCACAGGGCCGCTGGAGCCGAGGAGCCTGTGTCGCCCGGGCCACTGCCTGTCGCCCGGGCCACGCCTGCTGGAATGGCTAGTGTCTCATAGGCACCCTCAGCACCCAGGTGTTCTCAGCCCACCAGGCTGGTCAAGTGACTGCCAGCCCTGCCAGCCCTGCCAACTGCAGCCTGGAGCCCAGGGGTGGGCACCCCAGGGACTCGACCCTGCCTGGGACTGTTTTTTCTTCTTAAATGGGCTTTTCTAATGAGCCTGTCTCGTGAGTCTGTGTGCCTCACCAGGGCCTGCTGTGCCCACAGCCCACACATTCCTGCGGCTCCGCACTCCCAGACTTAACCTGTAGGAGCCACAGCTGGGGAGCTGAGAGCGCCCTCTGCTGGTGGGGCTTGTGAAGGCGATGTTGGCCAGCCCGGAGGGGCCCCAGGCACAGGCTGTCTGCTGCCGGCCCAAGGTGGTGTCTGAGTTGCCCCAAAGGGCAGGGCTTGGTGTGTCAAGTGCCCCGGGCCCCTGCCTAGGGTCACAGTCTGGCCATGCTGAGGGGCTGGTGGGTTAGAGGGAGATGGGGTAGGAGAGGCGAGGGCCCACCTGGGTCCATGATCACAGACTCTGCCCCCTTGGAAGGCCAAAGCCGTGGGATGCTCCTATGTACGGCAGCTGTCCTGGGCCACAAGCCTTCCTAACCAATCCTGGGCCTGTCTGGGCCCTTGTTGCTGCATGGCACACCTGGGCCCTCCTGGCTGGGCCCCGGTTGCAGTTAGCATCCAGCCAGTGAGTCAACCAGTGGATTAACTATATGTGTTTCCAAGAAATGAGTAGTCCTTTAAAAAAAAAAATCTGTGCTAGGACAGCCCTGGGCTCCAGATGGGGCTGTGGCCGGCTATGGGATTTCGCGTCTACCAGGTCATCCTGATGGACCCCCAGTGTTAGTGCAGTCAGCCAGTCAGGAACAGGGACCCCACCCCTGGGTGGGGGGTCCCCTGGGGGCTGCCAGCTCCGGGTCGGGGAAGGAACTTCTGGACCCCCGGCTTTTCCCTGGTGCTGGCTCCTGCCCTTGCTTCCTTCATGTGGCCCATGACACCCTCACAGCAAGAATCTGGCTCCTGGCCACCTGGCCACCACCTCCAGGTGCCCGAGAGCGGGTCCTTTCCCTGCCTCAGGGAGGCGAGCAGATGTGGGGAGGCCTGGAAGTCCTGTGTGGGGAGTGCCCACACCTGGCCGCTGGTGCTATCAGAGCCATTTCTGCCTCCGTGTCGCCACAGCCGCTTCCAGACGGCCAACCGTGCATGGGCACCTGTGGCCGAGCCAAGGGCTGCCCCTGGGAAACCAGACTGTGTCCACGTGGATGTCCAGAAAAGTGCCATTGAGTTGGGTCCCATGGTGCATGCACTGGCCCAGAACATGAAGGGCCATGCGCTTGCCAACCTCAGACACCGTAAGGACTATGAAAGGTCCCCCGAACCAACCCACAGCAAACCCTGCGGCACCCCAGGCAGGTCTGCCACCTCCAGCCCCAGGAAAGCACGAGTGTGCGGCCCAGCGTGAGCTGGAGTCCGGGTGTGCTCCGGCAGGGTGCGGTGGCCAGCGGAGCTCAGCCCAGCAACCTGGAGAGTCCGAGCCCGCCTTCTGCAGTGCAGGTCCTCTAGAGAACCGGCTCCTGTTGGTGTACAATCCCGCACAACTCTGGATGGAACCACTGAAAAGCGAATTAACACAAAGGCCACACCTGGGCTTCTCCCCGAGGCGGCAGCAGGGTTCCTCCACCACACACAGGGTGTGTTTCTCCATTGTCTGTCTTCCGTGCAAAACAAAACATTGATCATTTTAAAACATAAAGCAATTTTTAATATATAAAGCACTCTTCAAACATCTGTGTCTTTGAGTCCATTATTTGGTAAATATGTACTGCTACACATTAGATTTAAGGTATTTTCCTTGCCTTTTTTTTTTTCTCTTTTTTTCTTAATTTTTTTTTAAGTAACATCTTCAGTGCTAGGAGTTGGGTTTAAAAATACATGAGATGGTGCGGAGCTGCCGGGAGGCCCTGGCTTTCCTGAGCGCGTCCACCATGTGCCAGACGGGCCCTCTGTGCCCGAGCGCCCCACGAGGGACCCCAAGGACCGACGGAGTCTGCGACACGGCGACCCAGGGGACAATGCCTTCCGGTCCCACTGCTCTCAAGTAACGCGTTCCAAAGGAGGGCTCTTTAGGACCCAAGTCTTTTATTTTTATTCCTTTAAAATTTTTTTTAAAGTTTAAAGTCTGAAGGAGAAAAAAAAAAGTCTGTAAACAGGTGGGGGCCCAAACACGGGCTCCCCCGAAAGCAGTCCCAACCCACGGCCAGTGCTGGCGGAGCTCCTTGTGTGGAGCCACCCACGTGTGGCGAGGATCCATGGCCACTGGTCAGCAAGCTTCTCTATTCCACATGGAAACGGTGCATCAGTCCACAGGAAAAGCTGCGAAAGGTAGGTAGACGTCGCATCTCTCCAGAGACACACACTGTACTGGGAACAACACCGTCCTTGAGTAAACATTTACACGTGAATTGTCGCCAGCCCTGTCCTGGGAATTCTCTTCAAGGTGTACGGTTCGCTGCAGAGCGGGCAGGGACACTCAGTGCAAAGTCAGAAGCGATAATAGTAACAAACGTGCGACCGACGCCAAAACAAAGCATATACTGACACGGGACACCCCGTCTCGTCCTCACACACTCACACTCACACACGCACCCACGCGTAGCCTGTGGACTCGGAAGTCTTCCTAGAGCCTGCTTGTGTACTGATGGCGACCTGGAAGTTACAATTAGATTTACAAAGTGTTCACATTTCATTATTGGCCTGTTGGATTCAAGTATTTGCATGTTTGATATGTCTTTTTTTTTTTTAACTTTTAAAAAATATTTTTTTTGGGATAAAAAAAAAATGACATGAAAAAGTAATGCAACAGGGGCCAAGTGCATAGGCGGGCCGGGCCGGGGCTGGGAGCGGGGGCGGTGGCTGTGCCCGCAGGCCTGCCTGCCCGCCGGCCTGCCTGCCCGCCGGCCTGCCCGCCTGGTATGTGCACAATCGTCCCAGGCTCACTTAGACAGGCTTAGTCCTCCCCGTAGCCCACAGTTTGAAAAGTGCCCTTCATGATAGAACTAGTCTAAGCAGCTTTTACACTTAAAAATCAAATGACAACACACCATACAAACATAAGACAATACAAAATAAAAAGCTATGAGGAACATCCTGTGGTTCGCAGTGACGCCGACCCGGCCCGCGCTGCGGGAACAGTTCACAGGCTGCGTGCGGGTCTGTCTTCAGTCCTGGACAGAGGTACAGAGGGCCGCCAGGCCGCGGCTCACATGGACTCCCCGCTGAGCAGGTCCCCGGGCAGCAGGGTGCTCAGCGGCGTGGGGCTGCCGACCACCCTGCTGTCATCGGTGCTGGGGGGCCCCCAGAGGCTGCTGGAGTACTGGGGTGCCCCTCCCCACAGCAGCTCACTGCTGCCCTTGCTGCCCAGGCAAGCAGCGCTCCAGTGGGCGGCGTCACCGCGCACGAGGCCGTGGGAGCTGCCGGAGGCGCCCAGCCGTGGCTGGCCCGCCCCGCCGCTCGGCTGCCAGCTGGAGGTGGGCGGTAGTGCTTGGCCTTGGGCTAGGAAGCGGTTCACTTCTTCTTCGCCAGCAAACTCTGCCAAGATGGTAGTGTTTCCTAGGACACACCTGTGGCAGCGAGACAGACCTGAGTGGCTCCCCGGGACCGTGTGACCCAGCACTGCACCAGCACGCTCAGATGGGGCCTGGGTGTGCCTGCCCTGGCCAGTTCCAAACCGACCACAGCAATCTCGCCTCTTTGGACCCTGAGCAGCTGTAGCATGCTGGTGTGCAGGGCACGTTATCAGCGAGAGAGACTCAAATCTCCCAGCAAGCAGGTCACTCTCCAGCGGCGCCCACCAGCCAAGGCTCGGCAGACGCCAGAGACCTGCAACTCCTACTGGCCCTGCACGTGGGTGACAGGGACCCACGCTCCCACACACCCGTGCTCCCTCCCCCCGGGGATGTGCATTACACGGAAGCAGGGGCTCCAGCCCAGGGGCACGGGCACCCAGCACACAATGCACCGCTCAACTCGGGCGTCATTTAGCGTTGGGTGGCTGCCCACCTGGTCTAAGACCAGGAGTAGCTGACCCACAGGCCCGCGGCACGTCGCCAGAAAGCAGGATGGGCCAGCTGCGGCCTCGAGCGCCAGACGCAGCACACGGCCCAGCACAGATCAAGCTCACAACCTAAGACTCACATTACGAGCTGACCTGCCCTGGCCCCACCCCTCAGACTGCCTCGCTGTGGAGTCGGGGTCCCAGAGGTGAAGGGGTGACCCTGTCTTGACTGTACGAGGCCATGAGGCCAGGCACCCCAGCCTGGGAACTTGGTCTCCCTGGGTTAAGGCAGCAGCCATGCAGATGCGGTTAGGGCAGGCCGGCAGAGAGAAAACGTACATGTGCAAGGACTTCTGGGCCTTGGCGGCTTCCTCCTTGGAGCTGTAACGGACCACGGCGTTGCCCTGGGTCAGGTTCAGGTGGAAGGTGGCAAGAGGCCCGTGCTGCAAACACAGCGTCCGCAAAGTAGAACCATCGATCTGTGGGGAAGCAGGGGCCACGTCAGCCGGCTCGCTTGCTGCGCAGAGCCTAAGGCCAGGGCTGGGACCCAAATCTTGGCTTTTCTGGGAGCAAAGAGATCAGAGGCGGCGGGAGAAGCTCGCCACGGCTCAGCCCTCTTCCACAGTGCAAACCTGGGCATGCGAGGCCCCAGGACCCAGAGGGCGACGGCTGGCTGACTCACTCTTGGGTGGACAGGATTTACAAAGGTGTACTCTGCCTCAGTCGGGACCTGGGGCTCAGGGCTCCTGGCCACCAGGCCCCCTTCACTGCCATCACCTTCTGATGTGAGCACCGCAGGCAGCCTCATCTGCATCGAGGGCTGGCAGGCGCTCCCCTCCCCGCCCGCCGGTGCCAGTACCTGTGGTGTGAGGTTCCGGAGGACGAGCCAGCTGCTTGTTCTTCCTGAGGTGTCAGTGCTCCAAGCAGAACCTGTGTGACAGAGGCCCGGGCAGAGCTCAAGTCACAAGGCTGTGGTGGCTAGACTGTCCTCTGCCCGCGGGTGGCCGGCAGCACAGGCTCTGCTGCAGCACAAGAGCTGGCACAGTCCCAGACAGAGTCCCCGCCTGTTCACCCTGGGCTCGGGAGCCTGTGGACCCCTGTGCGTTGCGGGGAGCCACGGACACCTCCGGGAAGGCCTCCTGCTGCACCTGTGTGTCCCTGTGGATATTGCAGGGAGGCCAAGGCAGCCTCCAGGGGGTCTGCCCGTTGCCCCTGCCCGCCCGCCCGCCTCGGGCCCTTCGCGCGGCTGGCCGCGGCTTGTTGAGGGCCTGATGCCTCGAAGCTGCCCTTCAATCTTTGCTGTGAAATGTCCACAAGGCATGGGTGCCGGCACCGGGGGACAGCCTCCAGGGCCAAGGGCTGTGTGTTCCAGGACTTGGGACAGTGTGTCTGGTTTGGGCCCTGAATGCCCTTGCGTTCTGGCAGAGAGACAAACCTAACAAGTGGGTCTGGGGACCTGTGCTCCCTGTGGGTGGGCTGCCGGCCCTCTGGCCTGAGCATGCCTGTGTGGCCCGGCCACCTGCTAAGCCCTCCCGGCTCCAGGGACGAGCACGGGGACGAAGCGACGAGCACGGCAGCCCCTGCACGGACCAGAGAAGCAGGGCTTACCCGAGGAGTAGGAGCTGCTCCAGCCCAGGGGGCTGGCGCCCCACGTGGAGGAAGGCTTGGGGTTGGCTAAGCCGGGCGGCGGCCTCGTGGGTGCCGCGGGGTTCCTGGGCACCTTCCACAGCTCGTGAGACAGGGAGGCTTGTGTGTGGGAGGCCGGGCTGGAGGACCACGTCGATTTCATGTCCGACAGCTTACCTGGGGGAGCAGAGAAACGGGGCCCATGCATTCCTGAGGCAGCACAGCAGTCAGCGGCCCGACACGACGGGCAGAGCCCGGAAGGACAGCGACACCGGGAGAGCTGCTGGAAGCGAGCCCCGGCCTGCACTTACAGCCGTGCACATTGCCAAGACTTGGATAAGGCCAGCTTACCAACACAGCTGACGGGGCCACATGCACCCCAGGAAACACTGTCTCTCCCAGAGCCGTGTCTGCACACGGCCGCCCTCCCCACCTGCACCCCTTCTCCAGTGCTGCCAGCTGTGCCCTGAGAGGCGTGCCTGTAGATACCGCATTGTGCACATGGCAGGGCTAGGTGGGCACAGGCAGGGACCACCAGTCTCGGAGGCAGGAGGCGAGCAGCAGGGAGCTCTGCCCTGTGTGCGGCTAGCCTTCCCTCCTGCCATATTGTGGAGACTGCTGCTCACAGGGCATGCCAGGCCCTCCAGGCTCGATGGCAGGGACTGAGAGCGCCCCCTAACGGGCAGTGCTCACCTCAGACTAGATGCTGCTGAGTAGAAAAGCAAGCACCACTGCCTTTGATGTAGAGATGATTTTTAAGACCACTTACGGGCCCAGCGAGGTAGCCTAGTGGCTGAAGTCCTTGCTTTGCACACTCTGGGATCCCATATGGGCGCTGGTTATAATCCCGGCAGTTCCACTTCCCATCCAGCTCCCTGCCTGTGGCCTGGGAAAGCAGTCGAGGACGGCCCAAAGCCTTGGGACCCTGCACCCGTGTGGGAGACCCGGAGGAGGCTCCTGGTTCCTGACTTCGAATCGGCAAAGAAACGTTTGTAGCGCTCATTTGGGGAGTGAATCATCATATGGAAGATGTTCCTCTCTGTCTCTCCTCCTCTCTGTATATCTGACTTTGTAATAAAAATAAATCTTTGAAAAAAAAAAAAAAGGACCACTTACAATTTGGAAGAGAAAGACAGAACTGCCGCTGGTGGCTTACCCGCCAGGTGCTCAATGGCAGGCTGCACACGAGGCAGAGCCAGGACCTCCACCCAGGTTCTCGGGCAATCACCCACTGCCTTCCCAGGCACTTCGGCAGGGAGCTGGACTGCAAGCCAAGAACAGCCGGGACTTGAACCAGGCACCCTAGTAAGGGCAGCTTGGGAAGCAGGCTCCTGCTGGCAGTGGAGATTTTGTTTTCCTAATGCATGGCTTCTGGGACCTTCCGGGACCTTCCGGGACCAGAACTGTGGCATAGCTGCTTAAGCTGCAGCCTGCAGTACTGGCATTCTGATGGTCACTGGTTTAAGTACTGGCTGCTCCCTTCCGATCCAACTCCCTGCCTGGCACCCAGCAAGATGGTCCAAGTGCACCCATGTGGGAGACCAAGAAGGCCCTGGCTCTAGCCCGACTTGGCTGCCGGGGGGTCACAGGAAGACCTCTCCCTCCGTCCCTCCCCCCGTCCACCCCTTCTTACTTAACTACCTTTCAAGTAAGCCAAATAATAGATCTTTAAAAAATATTTATTTTATGTCTTGGAAAGGCGGATATACAGAGAGGAGGAGACACAGAGAGGAAGATCTTCCGTCCTATGATTCACTCCCCAAGTGAGCACAACGGCCAGTGCTGTGCTGATCTGAAGCCAGGAACCAGGAACCTCTTCCAGGTCTCCCACACGGGTGCAGGGTCCCAAAGCTTTGTTCTGTTTTCGACTGCTTTCCCAGGCCACAAGCAGGGAGCTGGTTGGGAAGCGGGGCTGCTGAAATGCGAACTTACATCCACACAGGATCCCAGAGTGTGCAAAGCGAGGACTTTAGCTACTAGGTTACTGTGCTGACCTCTGAAAACATGAGGAGGAGTAAAAACTGTTCAGGGTTCTTGTTTTCCTTTAGCAGAAGAGGCTTGACTTTGCCAATCACTCTGTGAAGACCAACGACCTACAAACGCCCCTCTCTCTGAGCCTCACTCCTTACGAATCTGCTACACTGCCTGTGTGCGACTATTCTTAAATGTTAAAAGTCTGTTTAATGGGCAGGGAGAGGGAGGGAGGCAGGGGAGGAGAGCATGGAGCACACCCCTCTGCGCTGACCCGCTCTGCAGAGGTCTGCCATGGTCAGGGACTCCAGGAGCTGGGCTCGGCCCAACACGGGAGCCAGGAGCTTCAGCCCAGTCTCCAAGTGAGTAGCAGGTACTCACCCCTCATGCCGTCCCCGCTGCTTCAAACAGTGTGCACGGGCAGGGGCCGGGGCCAGGGAGCGGAGCCAGGGCCCCAGACACGAGACGTGAAGGCGCTAACTGGTGTCCCAGCCACTGGCCAACCACTTCTCGCCTACTCCCCTCCCCGACTTGTATGATACACAACTCTTAATTTCCCTCTAAGTACAAAGAAAATTCTTATCTGAAAAAACGTCTCCTGCAAACGTGACCTCAGTCAAAGCACAGCAGGCGTGGCCACACTCGGTGCTGGGAGTTAACATTACGGGCTGCCACGGTTTCCCAGCATGCACTGCTGCCAGCATCTTTAAGCCTTGCGTACCCCTCATTCTGCAGCCTGGGGACAGGTGTGGGGCAGAAAAGAAGGAGGCAGCTCCACCCAGGCCCACCAATGATGCAACCACGTGCTCTTCACGACCTCCGGGGCAGCTGTGAGGACACACAGTGGCGCCTGCCTGTCATACCCAGGCCTCCCGGCTCAGGGCAAGCTGGGCCTGTCCAGCTCTGGGTGCGGATGGAGAACGTGCCCTGCATGGCACGGGGCTGTGGCGTACCTGGGGCACTAGGTGCCGACGCGAGGCTGCTCAAGGAGCTGCTGTAGCCGGAGGCACTGAGCGGCCAGGCACTCGAGGAAGGCAGCGTGGCATTCTGGGAGGACGGTGGGGAGGGCCCTGTAGAGCCAAATGCCCATGAGCATGGCCGGCGGTGCCCGGGCCCACGGCCGCCCCGGTGCAGCACGCACCTCTGCAGGTCCCACAGTGCCAGGGCTGAGGGCCACAGGTAAGATAAACACAGAAATGCAGGGTGACCCTCGCCCTCCCACAAACCAGGACCACCCTAAGTGAGACAAACCCAGAGCCCTCAGCTGCAGCACATGCGCTGTGGCACAGCCCCTGCCCACCAGCACTGCGGCCTGTGCCCACCTCCGCTCTTGAGGAGGTAGCGGTTGACGTCCTGGATGGTGGTGTTGATGGTCGGCCCGCTGGGGACGCTGCCGGGAGTGACGTCAGGGTCGTTTTCGGGGTCAATGTTCTGAAGTCCTTTCCATGGGACCCCAGGGTGGAATTCTGTTGCAGGAACCAAAACAAGCACCTGGCATGAGAGCATCCACGCACGGCCTCCCGCACTGGTCTGTGGAGGTTTCCAGAGTCTGGCAATGCAGTGGTTGCTCCAGGTCACGGCTCATGAACTCACTGGGGTCTCAGGATTGATGCCCTGGCACCCAGCCACACTTCCGCCCTTTATCCTGGACAAAGAGGCTGTGGGGCCACACTGAAGCCAGCCACATGTGTTCTGACATGTGCCCTGCCATGGAAGCCCAGCATTGTGGGCTGCAGGCTTCCTGCAGGCCCTGGCTCCTCCCATGCCATACGAGGTGTCAGCTGAGGGCCTTACCTGGGGGCCAGCTGATGTTGGAGCCATTGGAGATCTTTTCGCTGTCGGGTTTGGCACGTGACCAGCTGTGGGGCACAGCTACAGGCGGACTGGCTGGTGACTCGCTGTCGGGGAGGAGATCGTACCGGCCGTAAGAGTCATCCATGGAGGACTTGCCTGGAGGTCCAATGCTGAGACCCCCAGGCATAGCACCTGTGGGGACGACAGCACAGGGGACCCAGTGAGGGCTGAGCTGTGGACAGTAGAGCCTGCCCTCCCAGGTCCTCCGGGAGGCAGTGAGCCCACAGCTTCTCCTGGAAGGGTCAGGAAGCCCTGGAGGGGTGGGGAACTGCGCATGAAGGAGGAGCTTATCCGTGTGGGTAGCTCTCACGCTGAGCCCCAAGAAGCAACGGGCACTGGGTCACAGCAGCTAGACCACCCCCACAGTGGCGGGGAAAGCTGAGCCGTCACGTGATGGCTTTCTCACAGAACTAACCACGACAAAGACTAAGCTTTCAACACCTCTATCACAGAGAACTCTGTCTCTTACGCATCTCTTTGGCTGTTGGTGCTACCAGGAAATGAGAAATGGAGTGTTTGACAAAGAGCTTGCTCCCCGTGCTGTTTTTCTTTCTTCCTCCCAAACACGTGGCTTTCTATTTGTGTTTTCTCATTTTCTGAGGATCTTTCTTTCCCATATGCTTTGACTCTGGCCTGTTCTTGAGGACGGGGCAGACACGACCACAGAGCCCACAGGCTGGGCCTTGGGCATCGAAGTCTGCGCCGTGCCGCCTCCCACTGCTTCTGGGGTGCTGGCTATGACCAGGGGGCTGAGGTTCAGCAAGTCTGCTCTCTGCCTGGCTGAGACCTCAGGACGGGATGGAATGGAGGACTCGGGCATTCAGCAGTAGGCACTGAATTCTTGGCAGGGCATGGAGTGGGGGTGCCGTGCAATGAGATGGCGCACCGGGAAGCAGCTGCGGCCAGCAGCGAGCCCTGCAGGCCAGGCCGTACCATGTTTGCTAGGGCTCTGATCCAGAGAGGCAGCACTGGTCAAGTTATCCATCGAGCTGGGGTGTGTCCACTGGGGGAGGCGTGACTGGGACTGAGCTGGGTCCTTCACCGACAAGCCGCTGGCCATGTCCATGCTGCTGGCATTCATGTTTGGATTCAGTCCAGCTGGAGATGGAGATGCTATTGTTAGGTCGGGCCTCTCCTCTGCTGGGGTCTCACTCCACAGCTCCCCTGGGAACCCGCCTCAGTCTGCATTTTTGGCCAAACACTTGAACTTCAACTTTTTCTTTTTTTTAAGAAAATGAGAAAGAAGAGAAGCAGACACTTCTCATGCAATGGTTCAGTTCGCGGATGCCTGCGAAGGCCAGGGTTGGGCCAGGGCAGACCAAAACCAGAAGCCAAGAAATCACCCCAGAGCCAGCACTGGCGCAGAGGTTTAAGCTGCCACCTGTGCCACTAGCACCCTCATGAGTCTGGGCTGGAGTCCCGGAGGCTGTGCCTTGGACACAGTTGCCTGCTGAGTGCCCTGGCAACCATGCAGCAGGCCTAATGATCTGGCTCCTGGCTCGCCTGCCCCGCCTGGCTACTGTGACTATTAGGGGAGAGTCAGTAAATGAAGGCTTCCCCTCTCTCTGTAACTCTGCCTCTGAAATAATTAAAAACAAAACAAAAATCCCCAAGCAAAAACCTCCTCCTTCTGGGTTTCTCATGGTGGTGGCAGGGACGTAGCTTCTTGAACCATCTGCTGCTGCCTCATGGGACACACTTGGCAGGGAATCAGATGGGAAGTGGAGCTGGGACTAACACCCAGGCCCTGAGGATGGGGCGCTGGTGTCTCCTGTGACACTGCCGGCTGTGCATCTGAGTGGAGCCAGTGCCCACAGCTCCTGGGCTCCGTCCTCCTCAGTGTCTTTGGTAAGGAGCCGAATCCTGCCTGTCTGCTTCTCTGAACTAGGGGCCCTGTACTCCCCAAGGCAGACAGGCGATGTGCAAGGCTGGATCTGGTTTATACAAACCACATCCTATTCTCTAAAGTTGCTTGAGGGGCTGGCATTGTGGCATAGCTCCTTAAGGTGTCACCTGTAATGCTGGTAATCCAAATGGGCACTGGTTCAAGTCCTGGTTATTCTACTACCACCAGTCCAACTTCCTGTTAATGGCCTAGGAAAAGCAGCAGCCACAGAGGGCCCCTGCGACCCATGTGGGAGACCCTGAATAAGGTCCTGGCTCCATCCTGGCCCAGCTCTGGCCACTGTGGCCATCTGGACAGTGAACCACCAGATGTACCTGCTTCAAATAAATACTTAAAAATGAGCTGTATGGGGCCAGGCGCAGTGGCACAAGTGGTTAAGTCCTCGCCTTGCAAGCCCGGGATCCCATATAGGCGCCGGTTCTATCCCGGCAGCCCCGCTTCCCTTCCAGCTCCCTGCCTGTGGCCCGGGAAAGCAGTCGAGGACGGCCCAAAGTTTTGGGACCCTGCACCCGCGTGGGAGACCCGGAAGAGGCTCCTGGCTTCGGATCGGCATAGCATTGGCCGTTGCGCTCACTTGGGGAGTGACTCATCGGACGGAAGATCTTCCTCTCTGTCTCTCCTCTCTGTATATCTGCCCTTCCAATAAAAACATAATAAAAATAAATCTTTAAAAAAAATGAGCTGTATGAGTAACACTTTTTTTGTAATTTGGAAGGCAGAGAGGGACAGTAAGAGACAGAGAGAGATCGTCCATCAACTGGTTCCTTCCCCAAATGCTGCAACAGTCAGGTGCTTTATCCAGGTCTCCTACATGTGTGCAGGGGCTCAAGGGTTTGTGGCATCCTCTGCCACTTTCCCAGACCTAGCAGGGAGCTGGGTTGGAAGTAGAGCAGCTGGGACTTGAACCGGTGCCTACATGGGATGCCAGTGTTGCAGGGAGCAGCTTTATCTGCCATGCCACAACATCAGTCCCTGTCCAAGTATTGATTTTTAAGAAGTGCCTGATCTACCGGCTGACAGTATGGCTCAGTGAGTTAAGCCACCACGGGGGACACCGACATCATGTATCCAAGCTAGAGTTTGGGGTGTTTTGCTTGCAACCAGCTCCTTGCCAGTGCAGCTGGGAATGGCCCAGTGGCTGCGAGCCCCGACATCCAGTGGGGAGAGCCAGAGGGAGCTCCCGGCTCCTGGCTCTGCCTGCACGCGTATGTGGAGCAAAGCAGTGGGTGGAGGACACTCCCCTGCTCTCTGGCCCCAAGGCCCTGCCTTTCAAGGACAGATTTCTTGTGCTCTCTCTAAGGAAAGTGCCTGACTCCGGGGCGGCTGAGCTTGCTGCTGGCAGAACCCCGGCAAGCTCTGCTTGGCGCCTGATGCTAGAAGACAGCAGTGTGATGATGCCCAGAGTCAGCGAGGGGGCGGCATGCGGAGCGGACTGCGCAGGGCTGGCATTTACGGTCTGCCCTGCAGACAGCGGCCAGTGCTGTCCCCATGGGAAGCCTCGCGGGGCTGCATCTCCAACGTGCCCCGCCAGCCAGAGTGTCCATAGAGGCCTGGCCGGTGCCCTCTCTAGGTGCCCTGGTGACTGGGGATACCACGGAGGTCCAAGGAGACTCACCGAGCGGGTAAGGAGCGAAGGAGTGGGGCGAAGACTGCTGCTCTTTGGTCTGCAGGTCGGGGAGGCCAGGAGCCGGGGGGTGAGGGGGGAAGCTGTCCGTGGCCGGCTTGCCTGCAGAGGGGTGCAGAGACAGGGGCGGCGGTGGCGCAGGCGGTGGCTTCACGAGCAGGGCCTGGGCCAGCTGGCGCTGGTGCTGCTGGATCTGCTGCTGCAGGTTATTGATTGTGCGTGCCACCTGCGGGTGAGACACACGCTCAGGCCCAGGAAGGGACAGTGTGTGTTGTCCACAAAGTCGGCCCTTAGCCCGCTGCTGCGCCCCTAGGCCCGTGCACAGAGCCCAGAGGGACCCGGACCAGGGAGTGCGATGCTTGATGACTGACTCGGCGGGCCTACCTGCTGCTCCTGCTGTCTCAGGGGCCCGGAAACGTTGCGCTGGGCTTGTAGCATCTGCTGCTGGATTTGTAAACGCTGGTACGCCTGTCGACATCAAGACAACAGTGCAAGGTGAGCACGGCAGCAAAGCCATCCATCCACATGTGGCTCCACCTCCTGATATCAGAAAATAGGAGAAACTGACCAGCATTTTTTGTTTCCTAAGTGCAATGTGCCTAAGCATACTATGGGTACACTGAACATTTTTAAAGGAATACACATCTTAGCAACAATTTCTCAGAGCCAAAATTTCTACAAAGTCCATTCCTCAGTTGAGAGCTGGTAATGAAGTTTGTGAGCAAATATCTGTCAGTTAACAAGAGGTCAACATTCTGCTTGACTCATCAGAACCCGACAACGAAAGTTTCTGTCCAGCATGGACCACAGTGTGGCAAAGGCAGCAGCAGGCCGGCTGGCCGCTCAGGAGGCCAAGTGACCGGGTCTCGGTCACTGTCACGTGAACCTGTGCCCAGGGGGCCTGCGGGAGTGGTGCGGCACCCAGGCGGGTGGTGGAGTGCGGGCTCAGCACCTGCCGCTGCTCCCGAGCACAGCGAAGACTGACACCACGGTGGAGACTGTTAGGAACGCCTCGTCACCCTGCAGCTCCCGGAGCAAGGATACCCTTCATCTCCACGGACTCTCGTGGGTCTTACACTCTGCTGGAGAGGGCACGGAGACAGGGATGACACCCCCTTCTCTGAATAAACTTTCGAGACCCGAATATACTGTCTTAAAGCCAGACTACAAACATAACCCACATTTTAATGTTCCCAGCAGAGGTCAGCAGAAGTGACCGTGTCTGGACCGATGCTCTCCTCAAGCAATGTCAGCAGGCTGTGTGTGGCATGAGGACGCGGCCATGCCAGCCACGCCAGCCGGGGCTGCCAGCGACACTCCCCTCAGGAGCAGCTCTGAACCCAGGTGGGGGTCTGGCTTCCTCTCCTTCCTGGTCGGGGGCATCCCCGTGCTGTGAGGCCCAACAGCACTGTCAGGATAAAGAGGCCCTCTCGCGTCTAGCATCCCGTGGTCTGTGTGAATGCGAGAACATGCAAGTGTCTCCAGGACAGGTCCTTTCTCCCATCCTCCCTGCTGCCCACCAGGAAGTGAGCGCGCGCAGTTGGCGGACATGCCTGAAGCCTCTCTCAAGTAGCCAAGCTCCGCCTCAGGGCACCTGTGCGTCCACACGGGCTTCCTCCACGGGCCCTGGTGGTTTGGTGGGGAAGCTGACAGGCTAGAGCTGCAGCGGGCTGAAGGAGTCTTCCCCGCAGCAAACAAGGAAACCCTGGACTTGACCCTTAGTGCACACAAAGTCAGCACGTACAGGGTGATACCGTGGGGCAAGTTTTAGGGCAAAAGCATTAAGATGGTTGGAAAATGAAAACTCAAAGCTGTGCTAAGGCGAAGCTCCCAGGAGTCAGGAGGCGCCACCGGTTTGCTTTCTCGGAGGTTCTAGGTCCTAAAGCTTCACCTCACAGTAGTCCCTTCTAGAACTGCGCTGTGTCTGTCCCGCTTTCCTCCCTGACCCACCCTGGCAAGACGGTCACTCCATGACTGTTCTGTCTGTTGCACATGGGAGGAACTGGCTCAACACAACAGCAGTCAGACGCTCAGTCAGTAAGAGCTCCCTGCACGCATCCCGCAACCCTCCAGCAGGGAGGAACACAAGCTGGCAGCCCACGCTGTGCCCACCCTGGCTCCGCCCACTCACCAGCTGCAGCTGATAGAGCTGGTTCAACATCGTCATATGCTGAGGGTTAACTGGCGAGGTCAATAGTGCAGGGTTGAGACCAATGTTTTTTGCTGCAAACTGTAAAAGCTGTGCTTGAACCTGTTCAGCACAAAATACATCATCAGTCACGGCATTGCGAGCACTCCCCTGGGTGCAGATGACCAAGGCCTCGCAGGCAGCATCTGTCTCACGGGGAACTTGAAGGGACATTAGAGAATGTATCGGCTGGTGCTGTGACTGCATGTGACCCTGGCATTCCATACTGCTCCACTTCTGACACAGCTCCATGCTACTGCACCTGGGAAAGCAGAGGGAGATGGCCCAAGCGCATGGCCCACTGAGAGATGCAGAAGAAGCTCTGAGCTCCTGCCTTGGCCTGGCCAGCCCTGGCCGCTGCAGCCACCTGCAGGTGAATCAGGGTGCAAGACCTCTTGGTGTTTCTCCATCTTTCAACTACATAAAACTACATAATAACTAAAACAGATCTTTAACAAATGTATGGACATTTTAATTATTAGCTAATGCAAACAGAAAGAGAACAGCAAGGGGGCGGGAGGAGGGAACAGGAAGGAAAGAGGGTGAGGACCTCAGAGAGATTCAAGCGCCAAGTTATACAGGGCCACTCACTCCTCCTCTCCATAAGTGAATTTCACATGCTGCCAAAATGGGTACAGGAAATTTGTCACCCCAGGGTGAGCTGCACGCCGATGGGGCAGGGTGTGTCTTCCTTGTGGGTCTCTGTGCTCAGGGACACCTGCTTGGAGCATCATTTCAGCCTGGATGTAGTGGTGGCTCTCCTGGCACCACAGCTCCAGGTTCCCCAGCTGGACCCTGACTGGGACCCTCCTCCCACTGGGATCCACTGCTCTGTACCAAACGGGGATGGGTGTTGGCCGTCCCAGCACCTCCCCAAGTGTGCCTTGCACCTCCACAATGGGAGTGTGCATGATGGCCTTGGGTGGGACGTAGCTTGACTCTTCTTTCAACCATAGTTCTTTACTGCATATTACAAAATGTTGACTTTCCTATTATGGCAGATAAACAATTTTCTAAAAAATACATTTTCAACTGTTTATTTTGTTTAGTTGAAAGGCAGAGAGAGATCAGTCAATTGATCTTCCATCACTGGTTCCATTCCCAAATGCCTGCAACAGGTGACCCTGGGCCAGGCTGAAGCAGGAACTGGGGGCTCCGTCCCCACTGCAGCCTGCTCCTCCCAGGGAAGCCAGACCTCGGACAGAGTCCTGACTTGAGCTCAGGCACTCTGAGATGGGACGTTGGGGTCTTGGGCGACTCAGCTGGTCGGCCCAATATATACACTCATTTAAATTAAATGTGGCGTAGCAATGTGGCATGCACATGACTGCCGAGGGGACAGCCCGGTGAGTCTGGGAGACTGCTGAATGCTCTGTCCCTGCCTCTCCTGTGAGGTGGCCTGTGCAGTCCCAGGGGACCTGTGGGAGGGGTCTCCCAGCCCTGTGCCTTCCTCGCTGAGGCTGCAGGGGTAGGGGCGGCGAAGGCAGGGCTGTCTCCTCGCTGCCCTGGCCTTCTGTCTGCACTGCTTCCTCTGTGCTGCAGTGCTACTTCACCCGCCACTTGCCCACCCGCCACCCGGCCAGTGTCCAGCTGCCTCAGCTCAGCGCACTACACTGGCCTCAGCCTATCAGAGCCCTAACGATACCTGGCAAGCTCCCTGAAGCGCCCCACGCCCCTCCCCATGTCAGCACTGTCTCCCATGCTCTGTAATGACTGTCTGAGCTCCACGCGCTGATGTGGAGGCGCTAAGGGGCTGGAGGTAATTAGATCACCTGAGAGCAAGGCCCTGCCGAAGGAGGGTGGGGAAGCTTCCATGCGGTGAGGGGCAGGGCCTCCCCAGGTCCGCTGTCACCAGCCTGAGGTGGCCCAGACACACTAGGACACACTCCTTTAGCACACTGAAGTTTGACTCAAGGTCCACGAGTGACAGTAGACTGATGGGTCAGCATGCCCCACCCTCCCAAGCACACTCAAGGGGAGCCAAGGCAGCCCAGGTCACAGGAAGCCCCATCTGACGAGGGAGGACTGCCATGCTATGACCAAGAAATTGGTCAATAACCTGCAATGATGGAACATTCTACGAGTAAATCATATCACGACCACATCGGCAGTAGGCTGTAAGGCATACAAAATAGCCACACCTTTTTCCTTAGCTGAATTGTCTCTGGGGACAGATGTGACCTAATGGTGCTTGCAGCTGTGCATCACGTGGCTCCACCCAAGGCCATGGCCTGCTGCTTCGAGCCTGCCACTCTTCCACAGCAGCCACAGCAGCCACTGGGCTCCCAGCATGAAAGCAAAGCATCCTTGGGAGCGGTGGGCTGGGTATATCCCCACCCAAGGGCTACCTTGACGGGAGCTGAGGCTCTGAGAGAGACGGAAGCAGGATGCCCGCTTCCTACTCTTGGGGCAAAGGCACAGGCAAGGATATCGTTTGGCAGGCCTCCTCTTGGTGGGCTAGCTTGGGTCTCACTTTACCAGGGAGCTCAGACACACGGTGCATACGCAGCGGGCTCACCTGAGGGGATAGAAACTGAGGCACTTGAGCACGGAGATTGGGCTGGGAGGAATTCAGAGGTGGCACCGGCGGCTGCGGCATGGTCCTGGTTTGTGCTGCTCCGCTGTTGCCAAACACACCCAGACTGCCACTCGGAATCTGCGGGGCATGGGGTTGATGTTACACAAACAGGACTCACAGGAGCTTTCCTAAACGCAAGCACAACGTCCATTTGACTTGCTGCTACCATCGGCCAGTTAGCTGGCCACAGATGACAGGGACCCAGGCCACGCTGCATGCCTGGTCTTAATTACAGCAGCCACATGACACTGCCTGCCAGTCCTGTGACTGCAGAATACCATAGTGCTTCCCCAGCAGCAGTTCTAAAGCTCGGCTGTGCTCAGAGCCACAGGGTGGCACGCAGCAGCGCAGGACCCCAGCAGCTGCCAGTGCCAAGGCTGGGCTGCTTCCGCTCCATGCGATTCTGTGTGACAAAGGGAAGCCCGCCATCCTCGGGCGGAGCCTTCTGCAAGGCCCTGCGGCCCCCACCCCTGGAGCGTGTGAGTGGACGAGCACAGTGGAGGACAATAGCCCCAGGGAACGGACTGCCGTGGCCCTCAACACTGCAGTGCCAACTTCAGCCTCGAGAAAATGCGCCGGAAGGGACCTTCCACAGCCGGGAAAGCTGCCGTCTGTGTGTTAGCTCACGCTGGACACCCGTGGACAGAATCAAGAAGAAGCGGACAGCGATGGTGCAAGTCAGGCCCGTTGTCACGTCACCTCACGTCACGCCATGTTGTGGGGTTCAACGTCAAGCCCAGTGACTCGGCAGCTCCTCGCCCCCGCCTGTCGTCTGCAGGGAGACCCTCCCTGTGTTCTAACTACCTCTATGCATCTGACTCCGTCATGACAACAAACAAATATAAGATTCAGGTTTCTAGCACATGCTTGACACAGCAGGTGCACAAAGACCAGCCTGTTCTTTCCCAGCAGCCTTACCTGTCTAGCAGAGTTCAAGTTTTGCATGCCCAGCCCTGAGGCGACCCCACCCAGGGCCTGACCGGGGAGTGCACTGTTTGCGAGGGGAAGCTTCAGGCTGGGGGAAGGCAAAAATGGTGAGGTCGTGGGCTCTTCCACGAGGCCGCCTTCCTGAGTGGGAAGAGGGAGGGTGAGCTGCGTGGATAAAAAAAACAAAAAGATCGAAAGTGTGGATGATAAAGGAACGGAGAACACGGGCAAAAAGAAAAAGAGAAACAGGATTAGGATCCTGCTTTCATGAAAAACAGTGTTCACAAACGCACGGACGAGCTCCCAGCACGCCTCCTCCCCTGCCTGCCTGGGAGAAGCAGGGACAGAGGGCAGACACATCGCCCTCCGCCACCACTGCCCAGCAGGCAGGCTCCCCCGGAGAGGCTTACTACCTGCTCCGTATTGAGGGCCCACGATGTACGCGAGCCCAGGCCTTTTGCTCATGTGTCTCGCCTGGCACAACCACCAGCCTGTGGTGTGTTCCCTCCCCACGCTGGAGAGCAGCAGTCAGCCAGGCTGCCACATTGTAAACAAGCACAGGATGCCAAGTCCTGCTGGCATTTCAGGGGAGGACTGACGGGTCATTCCTGGGCCCACGCAAATGCAGCCTCAGGTCCAGGGTATGGTAGGGGCCTACGCCCAGAGACAATGCAGGCCCATCGACAACGGGGCCACTGCTGTGCCCTGTGGGCCTGTCACATTCACTGCCAACCTGCTCGCTCTTCGGTTTTTCTGTCAAGCTTCAGCAGTCCCTCCTGCGGTGGGCCGTGGGGTGCCGTGGAGGGGCTGGCCGGGGCTGCCCGTTTTACACCCAGGGAGCTTTCCCACACTGCAGTAGACGCTGGTGGGACTGACAGGCAAAAGCCAGTTTGACAGGGCCCAACCCCACCACTTTCAATCCCTCTCTCCAAGATTAAACACATGACACATCATTTCCAAACGAGAGAATTGCAACTTAAAAATGAGACATAAATAGAAATCTGGTGGCCCCTTTCCCGTTGGCCAAGCTCACATGATAAAATCAAAGCCAGTGTCCATGTCAGTATTTGCCTTTCTCGGAATGTTACAGGAAATGTGTCACCCGTCCTGAGCAGGTGCGAGCGAGTCACTGGAATACTCTAATTCCACAAGCTTTCTATCTGACTTGCACCAAGGACAGAGCAAACAGGAGAAACACTTGGTTTCATACCAACTGAGTCTCAGACTCGTCAATGCCCACCTTGTCCAGAAAGGTGGGGCGGTCCATGGAAGACTCTTTGGAGATGGGTGGGCGGCAGCCAAGGGCTTTGGGGACCATGCCATTGTAGTCAGTCACTCCCAGGCCACGCTTGTCCACATCCACCTTCTTTTCCAGGAGAGCGCCTGCGCACAGCAAAAGCAAACAGGACTGAGCAGAGACCAGGCTGGGCGTGTCACGATGGGCGCCGGCTGCCCGGGCTCTAGAGAGGGGGCTGTTCCCGCCCCCAGCCGGGCTCCGGCCTGGCCCTGCTCGTCCTGGCACGCTGGCCTTATGCCCTAGTCCTGGCTGGTTCCTGCAAGCACAGCAGCGCCTTTCTCCTCTCCAGCCCGGGGCACTTTGCACAGCCCAGTGCCTTCCAAGGATGTGGCGGGGGACTGCAGAACAGGCCGCTGGTCCTCCGGGTGCTGGGGGTCTGGGTGCCAGGACCGGCTCCACTTGCTCTAACTTGCGTCACCTCACACTCTCACTCCAGCCCCTGCAGGGGTCTCCCTGCTCTTGCAGTCTGCATCCATATGCAAAAAAAAAAAAAAAAGCATAGGGATTTATTCCAGAGACAGTCAGAGCAAGACCGCTCCCATCTGCTGGTGCATTCCTCAAATGTCCAAAAAGGACAGGACAGGGTCAGGTCAAAGCTGGCAGCAGGAACTATCCAGGCCTCCCACATGGATGTCAGTGACTCAATCCCCTGAGCCCCCACGGCTGCCTGGGCAGGAGCAGGAGTAGAGAGCTGGAGCTGAGCTGGAGCTGAGCTGGAGCTGAGCTGGAGCTGGGTGTTGTGATGAGCAGCGCGGCTGTCTCCATGCCAGGCTAAGCACAGGCCCAGCCCTGCAGCCTACGCTTTAGCACACGCTTGTTATTCTACAGTCTATCCTCATTATTATTATTATTATTTGAGATTTGTTTATTTGCAAGGCAAGGTGACAGAGATGAGGGGCACAGGTGTCTTCCATCGGCTGGCTCCCTGCCCAAAAGGCTGCCAACCACCACAGCTGGGTCAGGCCAAAGCCAGGAGCCAGCAGCTTCGTCCGGGCCTCCTATGTGGGCAGCAGGGGGCTTAAGCATGTGAACTATTATTGGCTGTTTCCCAGGTGCGTTTGCAGGAAGCTGGATTGGAAGTACAGAGCAGCCAGGACTCAACCAGGCGCTCTGATGCAAGATGTTGGAGTTGCAAGCTACTTAACACGCTACGCTTCAACCTCATCCCCCTTCTGATTATTCAAGGATCAGGCATCGGTGTACTTGCCGACTCACCAGAACTTACTAGGACTCCTAAGCCATGAGTGCAGGGCTCCTGTGGCTGTCTGAGGGGACTGCTGCAGCATGGTGCAGACAATGCAGACCTGAGTCCCTGGCACGTGTGCCCAGCTCAGGATGAGGTAGGATGAGGATTTGTCTCTGGGGTCAGATCACAAGCGCCCCTTTTATGCACCACTTAGTGCCCTAGGCTTTTTGTTGCTGACTTGAGGGTTTAGAATTGTACCCCTGGGCCCAGCGCAGTAGCCTAGTGGCTGAAGTCCTCGCCTTGCACATGCCAGGATCCCATATGGGCATTGGTTCTAATCCCAGCAGCCCCACTTCCCATCCAGCTCCCTGCTTGTGGCCTGGGAAAGCAGTCGAGGACGGCCCAAGGCCTTGGGACTCTGCACCCGTGTGGGAGACCTGGAGGAAGTTCCTGGCTCCTGGCTTCGGATCGGTGCAGCACGGACTGTTGTGGTCACTTGGGGAAAGAATCATTGGATGGAAGATCTTCCTTTCTGTCTCTCCTCCTCTCCGTATATCTGATTTTGCAATACAAATAAATAAATTTTAATAAAAAAAATAATTGTACCCCAACTTAGAGCTGAAGTACTATCTTTTTACGGGGCAAACATATGTGTGAGCTACTTTTCCGGGCCCCAGTCACCGTGCTGGGGGCTGCGAGCCCAGGCTGCTGGGTGGACAGCATGGGGCACCCACACCGAGAGGAGGGCTCTTCGGCACAGCCAGGCTGCCTGGGGTGACTAGCACTTCTGTAGGAAGCAGAGGGCTCCATCTGAGGATCCAGACAATGATGGTGGATTAGAAACATGTACTTCCAGCAGTAGGAAAGCTGAAAAGCTTACAGGCATGCTGGCCATGGCCAGGAAAGTGTTAAACTCTGTCAAGCTCACTGTTTTTTTAAGCTAAAGAGAAGTCATCATTACTTGTAAGGAGTGAGTGTCCAACGAGGCGAGTCAGGTGGTCACTGGCTGCCAACGCCGACTCAGCTCCCAGGGCCCAGGCGGCACTCTGCCATCCCAGGAGCCTGGCTCACAGGCCAAGTGCTCAGCCTCGGCAATGACCTATCAGACACGGTCACCGGGATGACGGGGAGGCCGCACTGTTGGCTCCATTTGCAGCTTGCCACCATGACTGAACGCAACCCTGGAACTGGGGCCTGTTTCCAGGCAACCTCACACATGCCAAGAGCTAAGCTGCACCGGCCCAGCGCGAGTGCCCCCGGGGGTAGGCACCAGGCTGTGGACTGGGGTTGGCCAGGGTTGGGTGTGACCTTGCCAGCTCTGTGCAAGAGCTCACTACTTTCTTTCCAGCACAGATGGCAGAAATCCATCTGCCTGTTGACTTACTGGACAAAAATGGAAACAAAATTCAAAATTAGTCCCACAAAAGCAATCAGGCTCCAATTTGGCACTGGGTGCTTGGCCCCCAGGATGCCCTTCCCGGCATGGCACCTGCTCTGTGCGCTCACAGCATGCAGTGCCGACTCGTGACCACCACCCTCGGCAGGTGAGCTTTGCGGAAGGTTACCTGGGCACAGGTGCACGCTCCGCATGCATCTTACTTACTCATGGCCTGGTCCAGATTCATATTGTTACTCTTCAAGGCCTCCTCGGCTGGCTCTCTCTGGGTGGGAAGAGAGATTTCACTAGGATGTGGCTAACAGAAGGACACGCCCACCAACAGCCCATCGCTACCGAGCCAGAGAGCCATGGTTGTCTTCAGCAGGGGAAACCAGAAACGCTTTCTTCCACGGCTGAGGCTGGAGAGAAGCGGCTTGTAAAGAAGACCCTTGGAGTAGATGCACCACGTTGACTCTGCAAATGACTTGTGCTGAACACCTGAAAACCGCTAACTCCTAGACTAGCCTGCAGAGTCAGGGAGCAGGGCGGCCCGCGAGGCATGCCCGCACCGCCTGGGGCGCATCATCCTCCCACACGGCCAGCAGGGGTGCCTTGCTGAAGGCCTCTGGTGCTTGCCAGTGCCCAGGAGGGCCCCACACTCCTGCACAGGCCACACTGGCCTTGTACGCCTACTGAGGTCAACTTACACATGGAATCAAAGAGCGCACGTGAGGACCACCCAGCCAACACGAAGACGCTTGCTGTCTGATCTGACAAAGGAATGGTGTGGACAGCCCACGATCTCAACTGCCCACGCCAGGAAGGAAGGGCAGGGTCGGTCTGAGCACGTCCGGCCAGGGGCTAGCTCTGGACATAAGGTCCTAGTTGTTGCACCGAGTGCAGCACTGACCAATCTGCTGCATAAATGATGCTTTCTTTCAGTTTATAAATGGAAATTAAAAATGACACCATTCCTTCGCTTACACCACTTGACAGACAATGAGGCCTGACGCCAGCTGCCAGGGTGGCAGGGCACACAGGGCAGCGAGGCGGGCACTCACCGGGAAGCCCACGTCGGTGAGTTGTTTAATCAGCCGGCTCATGATCCAGGCCTCGTCCTGCTTGGCAGACGTCTTCACGCCCTGGAACAGAGTGCGGGCAGGGCACCCCGAGTCAGGCGCCTGCGGATGCCATCCAGAAATGGGAGACTACAGCAAAGGGTGGGGACTCCGAGCGTCTGCACCATGAGGCTGGCCGGGTCAATGATGGAGTGAACAAGAGCAGGGCCCGAGCTCAGCCCCCATCAGCACCGGGATGCAGCCTGTCTCAGAATCAGACGAGCAGGGCCCTTTAAGAAGGACACTAAAATTACATGATTTCTGCCTTCTTACAACTTCTCTAAAAAAATGACAAAACACAGGAGATGTTTTCTACAAAAGAGTCCTGCTAATTGTCACCATTCCTGGTGACAGCATAACTGAATGAGGAAAATGTTGATGTGGAGCAAGGGGGCTGGAGTCCGCGACAGCAGCAGGGAGATTGGGGATGGGCTGCCGAGGAACGCCCTTGCAGGGCCTGGCCACGGGGAGGAGGCCTGGCCACGGGGAGGAGGCCTGGCCACGGGGAGGAGGCCTGGCCACGGGGAGGAGGCCTGGCCCTGCGGAGCTATCCTGACCGCCTTCCACCCGCAGGTCACCTTCTGGGTGCCCTTTTCTCTGGGTGTTGCCAGGCTTGCCTGGGAGGCTCAGGCTGGCTTCCTGCTGCCCCCCATGCTGGCAGTTTGCTGGACGCACACTTTCCATATTGATTTATGGAAATCTACCACATTCTGGCCTTTACATCCTCTAACTGTGGTGGCTACAATCTCACACTTGGGTACTTTGCCCTTCACTCTCCCGGCTGGTCCTTCTGTAATTATCTTCGTCTGCAGCCTCCCAGGAAACTGTCCCTTTGACTGAGGTTACTTCAGGTCACCTCTGCGGTTCTCACACTTTGCACTCGGGACCCCAGGCCCCTCTTGCAGATCAAGGACCCTGTTTATGGGTTGTGTCTGTCAACAGGTGAAACACGTTAAAACAGAGAACCACTAAAATGATTTGTTGATTCTGTGTAAAACCCATCACATTAGCATCAACAGGGTCTCTGAGGGAGCAATTTTTACCAATGCAGGCCTTGGTAGAGGCCTCGCTCGCTCGCCCTGCCGTGGGAATGGTCTAGGGAGACAGGCTGCTGTCCTCAGGGACGCAGGCCGAGCACACGGAGCCCCGGAGGGACCCAGAGCACTCGAGGACCCGCAGGCCCTGGCTCCGTCACACACGGCGTGTGGGTTTGGGGTGCGTCTCTGGGTGCCAGGCGTACCTTCTGCAGTCCTTTTTTGGAGGCGCCGCCCCAGGAGCTGCTGGAGGAGGCGCTCTCCTGGGAGGCAGCGTTGTCCCACATGTCTCCCTCTTCGTCTTCCCACTGGCCGCCGAGCTGGACGTCGTCCCCACCGCTGCCCCAGCCCTCTTGCATAGATTTGGAAGCTGCAAACACAGTGAATGCGAATCTGAGGCATGGGAAATATAACTGGAATACCAATATTTCAAAAAATTTACTTCAGAGGAAGACAGAAAGAGTGAAAAAGTGAGTCCCCATAGGCCGGCTCACTCCCCAGACGCCTGCTGTGGCCAGGGCCGGCTCACTCCCCAGATGCCTGTTGTGGTGTGGCCGGGGCTGGGCCGGCCGCGGTCAGGAGCTCACGCCGGGTCTCCCCGTGCACAGTAGGGCCTCCCAGGGCTCACAGCAGCAGG
This sequence comes from Ochotona curzoniae, assembly GCF_017591425.1. NCBI lineage: Eukaryota > Metazoa > Chordata > Mammalia > Lagomorpha > Ochotonidae > Ochotona > Ochotona curzoniae. The sequence continues at coordinate 11,873,634 of NW_024466459.1, forward strand.
AAGCGAGAGTCAGGGCCTGGGCACCTTAGTCTCTTGGCAAGCACCTGTCCCTGGACCCTGAACATTAAGTGGTGCGAATGGGTTACCTCACTACACATTAGCAAAGAACACACAGGCATGAGAGGCGGGCACCCAGAGTGGAGACTGCTTGGAGACAGAAGCAGACTCAGGGTGTCAGGCCACCACGGGTGACACGGCCCGGAGCCGCCATGAAGGGCGACATTGGACACGACCTCCGGGAGGGACACGGCCCGGAGCCGCCATGAAGGGTGACACGGTCACTGACTTTCACAATTTTAAACTCAGAGGAAACGTATGCTAGCCGCCCACGCCAGCGGCAGAAGTCCAACAGCACCCACACGCTGAGCACGCGGCTGGAATGCCCAGGACTCTAAGTGTTTCAGACTTCGGATTCTGAAATACTTGAAATTACAAGCAGTCTTCAACAAGTTCTTGGAAAACTCACATGATGAAAAAATTATGCATGACTCAAAATGTTCATGTACTCCCCCAAAACCCTTTGTTTAAAAAATTTTAAAAATGTATGTATTTGTGAGGCTGGAGGGGAAGGGAGGAAGCCAGGTGGGGCGGAGGGGCACGGTGAGGACCCCGGCAGCCCGCTGCCAGGCTGAGAGCAGGAACTGCACCCAGGTCTCCTGAGGATGGGGACAGGAACAGCATGCAGTCACCACTCTGCCCTCAGCAGCAGGAAGGACCGAACCCAGGCGCTTTGGTTTGGGAGGCGATGTGGGGTCAAATGCGCGCCTCCACCTATCTTCAGTTCTTTTTCAAGAACTTTTTGAATTACCTTCCTTTTGCGAAGACAGGACCGAAGCCTCAATGTGGAGGAGGAAAAGTATCCTAAACTTAATTTAAAAAATTCAACAAGTGGGGTCTGGAGCAATAGCCTAGCAACTAAAATCCTTGCCTTGCACGTGCTGGGATCCCATGTGGGCACCGGTTCTAATCCTGGTGGCCCCGCTTCCCAACCAGCTCCCTGCTTGTGGCCTGGGAAAACAGTTGAGGACGGCCCAGGGACTTGGGACCCTGCACCCATATAGGAGACCTGGAAAAGGCTCCTGGCTCCAGATGGCTCAGTGAATGGGTGGAAAATCTTCCTCTGTCTCGCCTCCTCTCTGTATATATGCCTTTTCAAAAAAAGAGGCGCCCTCTAGAGGTGACTGCCGGGCACTGCAGAGGTCACGCTCACCTGGTTTGCACAGGGCTGGGGCAGCAGTCGCTGCACTGGCTCTTCCGAAGGTCACTGCCGGCTCGGCCGGGAGCTCTCCCCACCCGCTGCTGCTCGGGGGCTTCCCCCACGCTGCTGTGCCGTTGTCCACCAGGGCCGAGGGGGAGGGCGGCTCGGCCCAGGAGCTGTCAGCCTTGGAGTGGATGTTGGGCACCTCTGCCCAGCCTGAGGAAACTGAGAAGGCAGCAGGGACACAAGAGGAGAAACAGACAGCGGAAGTCACTCAGGTTCCAGTTTCAGGACAACCTATGTTAGGATGTCTGGTAATAAAACCTAAAACAAATGCATAAATTCATTCAGATTTCAGGACCAGGGCCGTTGCTCTACTGGCTATTTCTCCTCCTGCAGCGCCAGCATCCTATATGAGCACAGGTTCTAATCCCGGCGGCTCCACTTCCCCTCCAGCTCCCTGCCTGTGGCCTGGGAAAGCAGTGGAGGACGGCCCAAAGCCTTGGGACCCTGCACCCGTGTGTGGGAGACCTGGCGCCCATTTGGGAAGTGAATCAATGGACGGAAGATTTTTCTTTCTGTCTCTCCTTCTTTCTGTAAATGTGCCATTCCAATAATAAATAATAATAAAAAGAGACGGAGAGAGAGATCTGCTATCTATCTGCTGGCTCACGCCCCACATGACTGCGACAGGCAGAACTGAGCCAATCAGAAGCCAGGAGCAGGAGGCTCCTCTGGTCTCCCGCACAGCTTCAGGTAGCAAGGGCTCTGCTTTCCTGGGCCAGGACAGGGAGCTGGTCAGACGAGTATTGGCCAATCGAGCTCTTGGGCCAGAGCCCTAACTGCTTTTCAAAACAAAAAGTCTTGAAAACACTTTTAAATAGGATTTATTTATTTGAGACAGTGAGTCGTGAGGGCGGAAAGCTGAGCAGGCGTGCCGCGGTCACTGCTGCACTCCCCAGCCGGCCAGGGAGGGGCGGGGCCCACCGGCTCAGGGCATGGAGCTGGCAAATGGGACACGGGCATCCCCAAGTCATGCGGACCACCAGATCGGCTGCCACCCAACCCTGACTGACTCAGCATCTAATTGTTCTGTTTTTAAAAGATTAAAACATTTTTTTTTTCATTAGAAAGTCAGATACACAGAGGGGACAGACAGGGAAGAAGACCTTCCTCTGCTGACTCATTCCCCAAGCAGCCACACTGGCCAGAGCTGTGTCGATCTCAAGTCAGGAGCCAGGAGCTTCTTCCGGGTCTCCCACGTGGGTGCAGGGTCCCAAGTCCCTGGGCCGTCCTCCACTGCTTTCCCGGACCACAAGCAGGGAGCTGGACGGGAAGTGGAGCAGCTGGGACATGAACCAGCGCCCACAGGGGTCCCGGCGTGTGTAGAGTGAGGATTTAGCCACTAGAGCCCTAGTTTTTTTTGAAACAGCAGGAATTCTACAGGTGCTGCTAGGCAGAAGGCAAAGCATTTTGAAATGCCATCTTTCAAAATCTCAGAAGTAAATACAAGAACATTTATTTACTGAAGAATCACAAAAACACTATTTCCATCTTAGGTTGATCTCAGGCAAGACTCTCATGGATTTAAAACAATGAAATCATTGTGGAGAATCAAGATGGTGGAATAGGGTAGACACGTTTAAACAGAGACATCCGCCAGCGGAAGCAGAGAGGGCACACCCCCAGGAAGGCAGCAGACACAGTGTGGTAGTGACCAAAACTCCAGCAGCATCAAGCGAACGGCGATCTGAACTCCACCAGCAGCACAGCCGGAAGGAGAGTACACCAGGAGCTCAGAAGGTAACCTCAAAGAACTGCCTGTCCTGCTCATCTGTTTGATCCGACCAGGAGCAGACAGAGCTGCAGGTCCCTGATGGGTGCTGTGGGAACAGGGTGGATTTCACAGCCCAGTCAGCCCCCTAGAGCTGTACTGGGTGCCACTTTGTTCAAGGAGGAGAAGGCAAGGGGAAGGACTGAGCATAGCTGAGCTGGCAGGGAACTCATGTCTGACTCAGCAAGCTGCAACACTGCGGTGTCCTTTAGGTTCCACCCAGGATCGGTCTGAGTGGCCCTCAGACCTGACGGCCAGCAGAGCAAGAACGCTGGTAGTGGCACATCAGGCACCAATTTGTACAGTGTGGCAAAGAATTTACAACTGCAGGGGCAACAGTGAGCTGCACATGTGCTGAGCTGGGAATGAACTCACTGAGTGTCCCACAGAAAAAACAATACCAAATATGGCACTGTACGGGTCAAAACAGGTCCACGTGGCCCTCAGACCTAATAGCCAACAGGTTCCAGCAAGATCAGCATCACCAACAATCTAATTATAAAGGACACCTGGGGTCTCCCTAATCCTGGGAACTGCTCCAACTGGAAGCGGGAGAAAGGTTGTACAGACAACGGTGCAGCCTCAGCACGGTATCACAGCAGATGGAGACTGGTGAGCCAGAAGCCGGGGCTATGGAGACCTTGCTGGAAGTCTACCACACAAGAACCCAGACCTGGAACTTGCTGGAGGGATTAGCACAAGTGACTGACTGACACAAAGAGCCGTGTACCAACGACACTAAGTAAAATCGAATTGCAGACCTGTAGGTGACACAGCTCAGAAACCTGCCCCAAGGAGAAGAATCTGCTAAGCAGAAGTACAATGACCAAGAGCTAAAGAACAGACACAGGCACAATGAATATTACTGAACACTCCCCCGCAAAGGAGCAAAACTTTGCCAACCTCAGAGTTAACTGAGGAATACAACAAGAAAATGGGGGACACAGAATTCAAAAGCTTACTGTAAAGCTTTTTTTTTTTTTTTTTTTTTTTAAAGATTTATTTTTATTATTTTTTCATTGGAAAGGCAGATATACAGAGAGGAGAGACAGAGAGGAAGGTCTTCCGTCCGATGATTCACTCCCCAAGTGAGCGCAACGGGCCGATACTATGCCGATCCGAAGCCAGGAGCCTCTTCCGGGTCTCCCACGCGGGTGCACGTTCCCAAAGCTTTGGGCCGTCCTCGACTGCCTTCCCGGGCCACAGGCAGGGAGCTGGAAGGGAAGCGGGGCTGCCGGGATTAGAACCGGCGCCCATATGGGATCCCGGGCGTGCAAGGCGAGGACTTTAACCACTTGCGCCACGCCGCCGGGCCCAAAGCTTTTTTTTTTTAAAAAAAGATTTATTTATTTTTATCGGAAAGGCAGACATACAGAGAGGAGAGACAGAGAGGAATATCTTCCGTCCGATGTTTCACTTCCCAAGTGACTGCAAAGGCTGGCGCTGAGCCAGTCCAAAACCAGGAGCCAGAAGCTCTTCCGGGTCTCCCACGTGGGTGCAGGGTCCCCGGGCTTTGGGCCGTCCTCCACTGCTTTCCCAGGTCACAAGCAGGGAGCTGGATGGGAAGCAGGGCTACCGGGATTAGAACCGGTGCCCATATGGGATCCCGGTGCGTTCAAGGTGAGGGTTTTAATCACTATGCTATCACGCTGGCCCGTTGTAAAGCTTCTTATGAACCATGAGAAGCATGTAAAGCAGGCATTCAAGGAATTCAAGGAATATGTCACACAGGAATGAATCAAATGAAAGCTGACATATCAGAAATGAAGAATACAGTAGAGCAAATTAAAAGTACAGTGGTGAGTCTCCAAAATAGAATGGAGGAAGCAAAAGAAAGAATTTCAAATTAGAAGATATTTCCTGTCACCAGGAGGGAACAAACAAAAAGCTGGAAGCAGAGCTTCCAAAACAAGCATTCAAGAATTGAAAAACAATTTTAAAAGACCAAATATAAGTGTTATGGGAGTCCCATAAGGTGCAGAAAGAGAAGCTGGGATTAAAAATATATTCAGGGTCTGGCATGATGGCCTAGCGGCTAAAGTCCTCACCTTGAATGCGCCGGGATCCCATGTGGGCACAGGTTCTAATCCTGGCAGCTCCACTTCCCATCCAGCTCCCTGCTTGTGGCCTGGGAAAGCAGTCAAGGACAGCCCAATGCTTTGGGATCCTGCACCTGTGTGGGAGTCCTGGAGGAAGTTCCTGGCTCCTGGCTTCGGATCGGCACAGCACCGGCCGTTGCTATCACTTGGGGAGTGAATCATGGGATGGAGGATCTTCCTCTCTGTCTCTCTTCCTCTCTGTATATCTGACTTTGTAATAAAAAAAACCAAATCCTTATAGAATAAAAAAGAAAGAATATATTCAATGAAATAATAAGGGAAATTTTTTCTAATCTAGAGAAAGAATTGGGAAACATCATCAGGAGAGGCACAGAACTCCCAACAGGTTGACAAAAAGTGATTTTCGTCACGACACAAGACAATCAAGCTCTCCTCAGCTGAACATACTGAAAAGATCCTTAAATGTGCACGTGAAAAAACCAACTGACATATAAAGGAATGCCAATTAAATTCACATGAAACCTCTCACAGGAAACTCTACAGGCCAGAAGAGAATGGAGTGACACGTTCGAGATTCTAAAAGCAAATAACTGTTGGCCCAGGATAACATACCCAGCTAACTTTCCTTTGTCTTTGAAAATAAAATAAAATTCTTCCACAGTAAAAGAAAGCTGAAAGATTATGCCTCTTCCAAACCTGCTCTACAAATGATAAAGATGGTCTCTTGACAGAGGACTAGCACCCAGCAAAACCAAAAGGAAAGGTGAAGAACGTCCCAGTAAATAACAACATAAGAATAAATCAGTGAACAACCCATTGCTACAATGACAGGATCAAAGTACCACTTATTCATAGGAACCCTGAGTGTCAACGGTTTAAGTTCATCAAGGAAATGTCACAGATTAGTAGACTGGATTAAAAACAAAAAACCCATTTATTTGTTGCCTTAAGGAGACATATCTCACCAACAAAGAAACTATCTCATCTCAAAACACTTTCTCATTGAATTCTTCACTGACTCACAGATCACACAGCAGCAGCATTTGCAAGAAGGTTCTTGATTTTCTTTCACATTTCTTCAGCGACACATTAGTCATTCAGTAGCACGTTATTTAACGTCATGGCGTTTTCAATTTCTTCTTTTCTTCCTCTTGTTGATTTTGTTTTGTGGTTTTTCTTTTAAGGGGATATACAGTAACTGTGTGATAGACTATCATATCCAGTAGCGTGTTATTTAATTTCATGGATTGTAAATTTCTGTTTTTCTTGCTGTTGTTGATTTTGTATTGTGGCTTTTCATTTAAGGGGATGTGTAGTAACTGTGTGATGGAGACTGTCATATCCAGATGTGAAGATACAATGCAGGATGCATTTCCACTTCCAGATCAAAGATGGACTTACAATGAAACTGTTTACTGTGTCTTGACAATAGGATGCTGGACTCTGCCATTGTCCATGCCCGCAGTGATGCACATATGCCTTTTTATGAAGAACTATACTACAGTAATAATATGGGGACACTCTATGGGGAGGGGGCGGTAAAAAAAAAAGACCAACAAACTCACATTACTGTCAGTATGCACGCCCTGTGTGCCGTGGGCCTGGCAGGGGTGCTGAACGCCACGCCCCACACCTCACTCTCGGTGCGCGGACGGTGACCCCACTACAGGCCAGTGTCACCCCCGCTCTCAGAGCCTTCTGCTGGAGCAGCAAACTTGCAGCCTTCCCGTTCCTAATAGAAACTCCTGTAAGGTTGGGCTTGATGAGGAAGGACATTTAAAACACTGATACTGGAGGCTCAGCATGGCAGTCTAGTGGCTAAAGTCCTCGCCCTGAACGCCTGGGATCCATATAGCACTGGTTCTTGTCCTGGCTACTACACTTCCCATCCTGCTCCCTGCTTGTGGCCTGGGAAAGCAGTCGAGGACGGCCCAAAGCCTTGGGACCCTGCACCCGCGTGGGAGACCCAGAAGAGGTTCCTGGCTCCTGGCTTTGGATTGGCGCAGCACTGGCCGTTGCGGTCACTTGGGGAGTGAATCATCGGATGGAAGATCTTCCTCTCTGTCTCTCCTCCTCTCTGTAAATCTGACTTTGTAATAAAAGTAAATCAATCTTAAAAAAAAATCATTCTGAAATAAAATGTTAAATAAGACTGGAGAAAAAATTGTAGTTTCAATAAAACTAGATATGTAAAAAAACGAATATGTAATTGAGAAAGTATAAGAGAAAGAAGTCTTAAGCAGCAATGTTTGATTTTTCAAAAAAGTAAAAATAGCTTCCTCAGATGTTGACCCAAGTGGAGAGTCAGCAAAGATCAGCAAAGGTTGGCATAAAACTGCAGAGTGGCCAGGTGCCTGCTGCTCCCACAGCAGGGACGCTATGGGCAAAGACACCACGGTCAGGACCCCATGGGCAGGGACCCACGGCCGTCAGCAGTGGACAGCACACAGGCAGGGACCCACGGCTGTCAGCAGTGGACAGCACACAGGCAGGGACCCACGGCCGTCAGCAGTGGACAGCACACAGGCAGGGACCCACGGCCGTCAGCAGTGGACAGCACACAGGCAGGGACGCCATGGCCGTCAGCAGTGGACAGCACACAGCCAGGGACCCACGGCCGTCAGCAGTGGACAGCACACAGGCAGGGACGCCATGGCCGTCAGCAGTGGACCGCCCACAGCCAGGGACCCACGGCCGTCAGCAGTGGACAGCACACAGCCAGGGACGCCATGGCCGTCAGCAGTGGACAGCACACAGCCAGGGACCCACGGCCGTCAGCAGTGGACAGCACACAGCCAGGGACGCCATGGCCGTCAGCAGTGGACAGCACACAGGCAAAGACACCACGGCCGTCAGCAGTGGACAGCACACAGGCAGGGACCCACGGCCATCAGCAGTGGACAGCACACAGGCAGGGACGCCATGGCCGTCAGCAGTGGACAGCACACAGGCAGGGACCCACGGCCGTCAGCAGTGGACAGCACACAGCCAGGGACCCACGGCCGTCAGCAGTGGACAGCACACAGCCAGGGACCCACGGCCGTCAGCAGTGGACAGCACACAGGCAAAGACACCACGGCCGTCAGCAGTGGACAGCACACAGGCAGGGACCCACGGCCATCAGCAGTGGACAGCACACAGCCAGGGACCCACGGCCATCAGCAGTGGATAGCAGGGGGACCGCCCACACAGTATAGTCTGCGGCAGAGAGGGGTCCAGGAGCAAGCACGGCTGCCACTTCCCCAGCTACGCTCAAGCCCATCTCACAGGGAAGGCTTCATCAAGTCCTAATTCCCAAGGGTGAACTTGGCTCTCACTCCTACAACATGAGATCCAGATGTCACAGGCAGGCAGGGCAAGGACAGCCTGGTGAGCCTCTCGGATGGCAGCTGGAGACTGGTGCTGTCACTGACTAGTTACATGGAAGGAGACTGAAAAGGCGGTCCAGAGCTGCCCTGCGCTGGAGAGCTGTACCAACAGGCAGGCAGGGCGCGAGCACTGCCCTGGTTAAACACCTACAAATATTCTTCTCTTGGGGAGACTGGTGTAGGCCCTTGCAACTAAACTAGGCCGCCCTTACCCAGGTGGGCGAGTGTGTATTCTTGCTTTCCTAGAAGTCAGCTACGAGCAGGTTCTCGGGACACCCGCAGGGCAAGGTCTCAGGATCCCCACCAGGCGGCCACGGCCAGCATCCTTCACGAGGGACTCCACGGGGGGAGACAGCGTTCACAGCCGGGGGGCTGCTCACATGTGGCCCACCTAAGACCTAGCTGCAGTGGGGGGTTAGCGTAGTTCTCTCCCATCTTTGCCTCTTTAACTACTTTGCTGAGATCACCCCTGGAAAGACGGCGTGAATGGGCACAGTGGTGACCACGGCAGGCCTGGTCGCCTGACCCCACAGGTTCACGTTCCGCTGGTCCCTGCAACATCTCTCGCAGCCACACCCCAAGCCGCACAGTGCTTTCCCGGGAGCTGCCAGGCCAGCACCTCCACCTGGCAGTCTTCCATCGATGTCAGTGGAGACTTAACAGCCCCTAGTCGAGCGCTCTGCCCTCCTGACCTGAAGAATTCTCGCTGCGACACTGCTAAGTATCTGGAAAGCTGAGGTTTTAGACAACTGGAAGCTGGGAAAACACTGCACACCCCTGGTGACGGGGTCAGTGGGCTCTAAACTCTACGTGGTAGTTCCTGGGTCTGGTTTGTAGCAGGGGAACCACCAGCACACTCACGGGGCTCCAGCCGGTGCTTGGATGCAGTACAGAAGGAGGCCAGCAGGCCAAGTGCTCCCCGGTACACACAGCTCAGTTAGTGCCTCCCGCCTCATCTGTAAGCTGAGGCTCAGGCAGCTGGTCACCAAGTGGTCGCCTTTGGTCACAGCAGGCCAGAGCACACACCACAGAGGACGCCATGCCTGGCACGGGGCCCTGCAGCAGGACGCTCACCGCACGAGCCAGGAGGGGCTACTGGGCAGTCCATACCTTTTCTATCCTGTCTCTAGAATGGTGACAGCTGTATTCAGTTTGACGCCACTGGCCTCTCTCACTGCACCTCGCCAGTCCCTCTATTTGCACAGCAGTTATTTTTCTGTTATTGCTTAATTCCCATAAGCACTTTATAAAATTCAAGTACTTAAAAGCAGAGCAGTGGCTCAACAGGCTGAACCTCTGCCCGCAAGCACCAGCATCCCACATGGGCACAGGTTCATGCCTTAGCTGCTCCACTCTACTCATCCCCCTGCGTGGCACGTGGGAATGCGGTGGAGGGTGGTTCGCACGGGAGGGCAGGGGCACCTGGCTCCTGCTTGGTTCAGCTCTGGGAAAGCCAGCACATGGAAGGTCTCTCCTACTGCAGCCCCAGTGCCGGGGAGGGTAGTGAGCACAGGCTCTCGTGCGGCTCGCCAGCTGACTGCTCCCACACGACTGCACTGTGTCAGACCGTCCAGCAGGAGGCAAGCTCACACAAAGTAGCCGGCTTGCACACACGGAACACAGGCTCACCAGGCACAGCGGCAGCCAGGGCCTTTGGTGGAGTGATCCTGAAGCTCACAGACACACCCAAGGTCCACACAGGATCCCGGAGGGGGCAGCCTCTGGGCACAGGTCCAGCCTTTGCAGGGGGTGGTTTTCATGCGGCAGTGACCGGAAGCTGTATTCCAGCAGCCCTCCGTTGCCAGTCTCTGGCACCCTGATGCCCTGGGCATGCTCCGTCCCAGCATGACTGCCTCTGGCACGGCCACCATGCACACTTCCAGTTCCCGAGCGGCTGGCCTCCCCAGGTGGGGGCTCACAGTGCTTGCTCCCCGCACGTCCCTGCGAGCTCCACACACAGGGAGTCCATGTTCTCACGCTGTACTCATGACGCACGCTGCTCCATCCCTCCGGTTTGCTCGGCCCAGGCCCCTTCAGGTCACCGACGCCAGCCTCCCAGGGACCATGAAGCCCCACAGGAGCTGCCCTACTCTCTGGCCCTGCCAGCCTGGCCTGCCTGGGCACTGGCATGGGCCCTCTACTTGCTTTAAACTACCATCTCCAACATCTCTGCCCATCAGCCACTCTCCCATGGCCTCAGCCCTCCACACCAACACCTCCTGCTGTCTCCATAGGACTCCCTGCAGTGTGGGCCCAAGGGGAGCTCCCATCAACGGCGCTCACCTGCCCCCGGCAAAGACCTACCATCTTGACTCCCACATCCAAACGACCAGTGAAATTACCCCCTCCCTGTGCACTTCAGGCTGCCACTGCCCCAGCCCTCTCCATGGCTCACAGAGGGCGCGTGGAGGGCTGCTGGCCACTCTTCTCCATGCAGTCACTGCTTGCCATTGCTCAGTGGATTCCCAGACTCCACAGTGGTCCACAGGACCTACAACACCCCTCCCACTTTGTCCTGGCCCTTCTCTCTGGCAGTTTCCTGTTGAGGCCACCCACCACTGCGAGCTCCAAGCATGCTGGGTTCCTCCTGCCCTCATGGAGCTAGCCTGGAGGAAGAGGGCTCAGCTTCCCAAGGAGCCCTTCTAGGCCATTCCTGTTAAAGCATTTGGTCACAACAGGTTTTTAAAATCAAAACCTCTACACATGACACAGCTCAGCAGCACCCTCTGCCACCTCTGAGCAATGGCTGCGGTGACTCCCGGCAGCTGGACTGCCCATATGAGATGACCACACGGGTGGCTGTGGAGGGTGGATGCTCAGCCCTGGCATGTTCCTAACATGCAGGGATGGCCTACACCCGATAGGCATAACCACGGGCTCCTCAGAGAATAAGGCCTCAGGCAGATGTGTTGGGGGCCTTTTGGAAACCCCCAGGGATGCAGTTACACGCCTGGGACAAAGGAGCAAGGCCTCACAGGAACAGTGCTGAGGGGGCGACAATGGCCTCAAAGAGTGGGGCCGACTCTCCACTCTAAGGTCAACTTGAAACAAGCAAGGCAACAGGTGGTGGGCTCAGCAAGCTGATGGCCAGCAGGGCACATCACTGTGAGGACGGGCTTGGGGGAGGGAGGCCGCTGCTCTACCAGCCCCGTCTGCATGGCAGTGACGTGGGCACTGGATACAAGGCCCGTAGGCCACAGCTTTCTCCAACAGCATCAAGAATGGCTGCAGGAACCAGTGGCATTTCCTGGAGAACAGGCGCATGGGACATGGAGACCATATTCAAATTGGGAAGGAAAGGTATTTAGGCCTTTACGAGGCATCTTGGCAGACATGTGGGAGATTCCAAATGTGACGGTGCCTGTGCTGGTCCCTCCGCCCCTCAAGTCTCTGCCTGGCGTTGGGGAGGCCTCGTGTGCTCATGCCACTCCACTCAAAGCTGCAGGGCCAGGGCCAAGCCTGGCGCGATAGCCTCGCGGCTAAAGTCCTCGCCTTGAATGCACCAGGACCCTGTATGGGAACCTGTTCTAATCCCGGCAGCCCTGCTTCCCATCCAGCTTCCTGCCTGTGGCCTGGGAAGGCAGTTAAAGACGGCCCAAAGCCTTGGGACCCTGCACCCACATGGGACCCCCAGAAGAGGCTCCTGGTCTCAGATTGGCTCAGCTACAACCATCGCGGCTGCTTGGGGAGTGAATCATCGGACGGATCTTCCTGTCTCCTCCTCTCTGTATATCTGCCTTTCCAATAAAAATAAACAAATCTTTTAAAAACGAAACGAAACTGCAGGGCCATGGGAGGAACTTGGAGCCTGCCCCACTGCATCTGCACCTCTCCTGGACAGTGCTGTGCTACTCTGCCCAGCTGAAGCCCCCAGGGGCCCCCGCCAGGAAGGGTCTTGACCTCCTTCCACCATACAACTCAAAACATGATCTGCATAATGCCATTTGCTTCTTACAAAAAAATTGCTTTATTTCAGTGTTAACCACACACCAGAAACAGCCGTGGGACTTGAACCCTCCTAGCCCATGGGGTCTCACTCCTGGACAGTTAACCCAGAAGTGCCAGGACTGACACTGTACCCCTTCCTGCATGACCAACGTCCTGGGCGATTCTACCAGAAGCCAGCGCTGGCACTTGCTGGCATAGCCACTAAGGAAATGACAAAGTTCCTAAGTAGCTAGCGTGAGGGTCCCAGACTCCCCTTAACAGAATGTTTCTTCAGCAGGTTTGGGACTCTGCACAAGACAGGGCCAGGTGAACACATGACGGCAACTGCCAATATTAGCCACCAGCGGTGACCACAAACATCAGTCTGTTAACCGTACAACTGCCAAAAGCACTTAAGCACGCCACTGAATGTTAGGGAACAGAACCACCAAAATGACAGCCATGAATACACAAAGTAACATCAAAAATGCTTCTAGAAACACATCAAACTATCGGGGGGTGTATATCATCAGCTACAGCCAACAAGGAAACTGGGGGCGTGGGGAGCACCCCTCAGCACCGTCATGCCAGAGCAGATCCTCCTGTCGCTCACCTCCTGGAAGGCGCCGAGTGGTCAGAGGCTGTGTTCCACTCGCAGGGCTGACTACACCTTTCCAGGACAGAGCGACGGCTTATGCCACACTCTTGCCACATTCCTCAGGGCTGAAGGGCATCCAGATTCTTGTAATGCTATTGGCTATGAAAACACCCACATATCTAAGCACATACAATGAGACACAAACTCCCTTCCATACCTGGCCCAAGCAATGGCGACCGGTTCAGCTGCGAGCTGGCCTGGTGCGGCGGTGGTGTCCCGCCCCTGTGGGTGGTGGCGGTGGCGCTGCTCTGGGTCACCGGGTTATTCCTGTCCCACATGTTGACAGCTTTGTTGTTGTAGCTGCTTGGGTCCCCCCAAGCTGAGGTACCGTCATCAATTTCCATTTTGCGTCGGATGGACGGAGGCGAGGGCTCCTCCCAGCCGGTGGCCTCCCCACTGTCCTTCTGCTTCACCGGCACGGGCCCCCCCAGCCACCCTGCCCCTGTCTGCTTCACGGAAGCAGCTCCCCCCCAGCTGCTCATGCTGTTGTCCTGCGGCTTGGTAGCCCAGTTCTGCTGGGGGGCAGGTTTGAGAGATTCCCCCCAGTTTGTACCTGGATTCACCTTTGCATTTGTGCCCCAGCCACCGGCTCCACACCTCGAGCTATCACCCCACCCAGACCCTGACCTGCTGCTCTCAGCATCCCATCCAGACGCGTTCTTCTTCCCTTCCGCCATGTGGCTCAGCACAGACGCAGAGTCGGCCCAGTCTCCTGCCCCTGCGCTCCAGCTGGGGTTTGCTCTTTGTCCATCTCCCCAGTTCTGGGATCTGGGTTTTGGAGGTTCCCCCCAGGTGGGGGATCGGTCCTCCTGACCAGCGACCCCACTCCAAGTGTGGCCACTCTTGGCAGCAGCAGAGTTCACTGCGTCCCCCCAGGTGCCTGGGCCACGGGCCGCTTTGCCGTGGTTGTCGCCCCAGCCTGCGTTTGCTGGCACAGCAGCAGGGGGTGAGCTGACCCACCCCGATACTGAAGAGGTATTTGTACTTTTCACGCTGGACCCATCGCTCCTGCCCCCTGAGTTGGAGGGCGGAGTGGCTGCGCAGCCCCAGGCCTCCGTCCCGTCGTCCCTTCTCCTCTCGGCCCTCGGGGATTCTTCCAAGTCCCAGGCAGTGTTCTGCCTGACGGGAGTCTGGCCCCAGCCAGTGTTGCACAGCACTCTGGGGTCCAGGTCGCTCCTTGGCAGCGGGATGTGTCCCTGGTCCAGGAGCCCTTTGTCTCGCTTCCGGCTTTCTGCTCCTTCCCTCCCAGTGCCTCCTTCATTGTGACTGCTGGAACCATCACTGCTGCCTTCGCTTGCTGTGGTTCCAGAAGGTGCAGCTTTGGCCCATGAGGTCACGTGTTCACTGCCAGGCTGCATGGCAGGAGTCTGGCTGGCCACACCAGGACTCTCCCACCCTGTGGCTCCTTTCCCATTGACGTCACTGCTGGAATGCTGGTTTGGGGTCTTCCCCCATTCCCCACCTGCACCGTTAGAGGTGTTCCGACTGGGGTGGCCCCACGTCCCTGCGTGCATGTTGCCACTGCCCCTTCCCCAGGCCAGTGCTCCAGGACCAGCGGGAGGGCCTGAGCCCCAGGCGCCCCCCCCACCTGCTTCCTTGTGCACAGCACTGCTGGATCCATTCTGTTTAGCACTGAGTGCTGAGTTCACAGTGTCTCCATTCCCCTGACTGAACCCGGAATTGTTACTTCCTGTGGCGGGGTTTCCTGGGGACAATCCCCACACAGAACTGCTCATTCCTTCACCTCCACTGACTTGAGAAAGGGATGATCCGTTAGCACCAGGCAGGCCTTGAAGGTGGGGCGGGATGATGGCCCCCATGCCCACAGCCATGCCCCAGTTGGGCAGTCCGTTGGTCTGCACTGCATTGCCAGTGTTTGGTGAGGAGTTCATGGGGTTAGTGTTGTTTGGTCCGTCAGTGTGAAGGTTCTGTGTGCTCAAGGACACGGTCTGGGATGTGGACGGCTGTGGTTGTGTGCTCTCCTGCGGCAGCACGCTGCCCCAAGCACCTGAGGTGCCCGGTGGGTGCCCATTTGGGTTGCCCATGTTCTGACCTATGGCACTGACTGGACTGCAAACACTGGCGGGGCTACCTGTCACCACAGTTCCCTCATGTCCGAGCACAGGCCAGGCAGCAGGGTTGGCATTAGGATTAAGGTTGAGACTGATGCCAGCAGTGGAGTTGGAAGCGCTCCAGCAATTCTGACTTCTCCCATCTCCAATCATGTTGTCCATCTTCCCATCCGCAGCAGCGCCAGAGCAGTGAGTGAGGCCAGAGCCGGAGCCTGTGGTTATGCCCCACCCTCTGGAAGCACCGCCACTGCCACCGGCGCCCCCTGTGCTGAGGGCATTCGGGTTGGCAGGGCTTTGGACAAGTGCGCCATGGGTGCTGGTGCTGCTGCTGGCCTTCTTGCTGTGTGCAGGGAAGTTGCCCGGAGCGCTGGCTGCAGCCATGCTGCTGCCTTCCGAGCCGCAGCTGCAGGCAGAGTCAGTGTCTGCGGGGCATTCCGAGGGTGCCTGGGATTCGGGCCCTGGGCCGGAAGGCCACGCCTCCTCGTCAGGCCTCTCCGGGCTCACTTGATCCCAGCCGCGGCTGGCTTCGCTCCTGGGAGCAGGCGGCTCTCCCCACTGGGGCTTATCATAACGCTCTGCCGATCCACGGAGATCTACAAGAGACAAAACAAAACCCAACATCAGATGCATCAACGCGCCGCCTGCCAACTGGTCTTCCAGGAAGCTCTTCAGCTCACACTTTCATTTTGGAATGGCAAACATTAAAAAAAAAATTAAAGGAAAAAATCGTCTTCTTAACAGCTCCTGGTTTGCAAGTTGATGTTTTTGAAATTGTACTAATTCTTACCACTGCGCCTTCCTCCTAGCTTCCTGGAAGAGAGCCATGTGGCCTCCTGGCATGTGGAAGGCATTAAAGTCAAGCAGCTATACTGGCTGGACACCTCCTGCCATGCAGCTTGGCCCGGGCTGGCCCCGAGGTGCCCAGGGAGCCTGGGCTCTGTGGGCTCTCTCCTCCACACCCTGAGCACAGCACTGCCAAGGACGGCTCCTTCCGCAGCGAGGCCCTGGCTGGCACCGCAGAGCCACCTGTGCAGCAGGGCATGGCTCCTACCTGCAAATGGCTTCTCCTCTCCCAGCCCTCTGCCGGCCTCACCGCGGCTCGCTAAGGATGCGGTGGCCTCTGCTTAGAGCTGGGAAGCCCTGTACACCTGTCTCCCTCTGCGCCTGGCAGCCGTCCACCAGGACCCCTTCGATGAGTACACTCCCCGGTGGGCACCTGATCTCAGCCCGCTCTAATTACCTGGCTACTTTTAACACAACAGTCAAACCTGACATTCCAATAAATGTTTCAGGAGACTTCAAAACCAAAGTAAAAGTATAATAACAAAAGTAAAACTCTTAGTGGAGTTCCTTTAAGATATATGGATAAATGATAATATATTTTCTTTGCAATCCTTTTATCACGATGTTCTCTTCAAGTTTATTTCACCAAGAAAATTTTACTCATGGGTAACGAAAACTCTCCTTTGGAGCTGTTACTGTGGTGTAGTTGGATCAGCTGCTGCCAGCGGCATCTGCATCCCATACGCGCGCAGGCTCCCAGTCCTGGCTGTCGCGCTCCGATCCAGCTCCTTGCTAACGGAAAAGCAGAGAACGTTCAGGTGCTTGGGCTCCTGTTCCCACGTGCAGACCCAAAAGCAGCTCCTGGCTCCTGGTGTTGGGCCTCCCAGCTCCGGCCAGGACAGCCACTGGGGAGTGAAGCAGTGGTTGGAAGACTGCTCTGTCTCTGCCTCTTTGTGTAACACTGCCTTTCAAGTAAATAAAATACATCTTAAAGAAAAACACTAAACAAAAAACCAACATCCCTTTAAGTGAAATGAAGCTAAGATGGAGTTTTCTTTTTCTCTGCCTTTCAAATATAAAACTAAAAAACAAAAACAAAAGCAAATTTTTGGATGACTGGTAAAAATTGCTCCCTGCTCTAGCCTGTGACTCGGGCTTCGTTGTGACGCCTTGACTTTCTCACAGCTCTGACGCCTTCTCAATAAAGCAGCAGCTCTTTCTGCCTTGGGCTCCCACACCGCGCTTGGCCACGTGCCACTCGTGGTGACACGTCCTCCCCTGCAGGTTCCTGCGGGTGCGCCCAGGAGCCGCACGGTCAGCGGGCCCGACTATGGGACCAGCTCAGGCCCTGTGCTGCAGCCCCCCGCGCTGAGGTGGGGACAAAGGACACAGCTGGCCTCGGCTCTTCCCGTGGGCTGCTTTTCCTTGCTTTGTTTTTATTGTGTTCCATCAGTTTTTTCTTTCCAAGTTTTGTTTTCATTTTTTAAAAGATTCACTTTATTGCTCTGGAAGGCAAAGTGGTAGAAGAGGAGGAGGCGGCCCACTTCTGGCTCAGCCCCCCGATATGGCCATAATGGCTGCACCTGAGCTGGGCTGACCGGAGTCAAGAACCCTAGCCAAGCCTCCCACGTGGTCCCAGCGCTAGCCCCCTTCAGCTGCTGTCCCAGGTATGTTAGCAGGGAGCTGGACAGGAAGTGGAGCAGCTGGGATAAGAACTGGCCCCTCTATGATATGCCAGAGCTGTAGGCACAGGCTTAGCTTATTCGCCAAGTGCTGGCCCCTGGAATGGCTTTTTTTTTTTTAAGATTTATTTATTTATTGGAAAGTCAGATATACAGAGAGGAGGAGAGACAGAAAGGAAGATCTTCCGTCCAATGATTCACTCCCCAAGTGACCACAACGGCCGATGCTATGCCGCTCCAAAGCAAGGAACCAGGAACCTCTTCTGGGTCTCCCACACGGGTGCAGGGTCCCAAGGCTTTGGGTCATCCTCCACTGCTTTCCCAGGCCACAAGCAGGGAGCTGGATGGGAAGTGGAGCTGCCGGGATTAGAACCGGCGCCCATATGGGATCCCGGCACCTTCAAGGCGAGGACCTTAGCTGCTAGGCCACGCCGCCGGACCCCTGAATGACTTTCAAAACCAAAGTGTGTTGACTGTATTACCCATTCACAAATCCTGGTCCAAAAAACTGAAGTATGTAAAAAAAAAAAAAAAAGTGACATGACTAACTTCTAGGAGCAGTGTAGGAGTGACATCCCCCCCTACACGGGCACAAGCCTGAGCCGCTAGCAGTGCCAGCTTCCTGGAAGGTGGCAGGCAATGGCTCAGGTCCTCGCTCCCTGCTACCCCCGTGGGAGACCTGTACGGAATTCAGGGCTTCTGGCTTTGGCCCGGATCAGCCCCAGTGTTTGCGGAGCGAACCAGCAGATGGGTGACCTCTGATTCTTTCTTTCTTCCTTTACAACAAAATGAAAATAATTAAAAGACTAGGGTATAGGTTGTGTTATAGGCTAATGGGCCTATAACTGGGCGCCGGTTTGACTCCCAGCAACTCCATCTGTGATCCAGCTCCTGCCAATGGACCTGGGAAGACACAGAAGGACAGCCCAGGGCTTGGCCCTGCCACCCATGTGGGAGACCCAGAAGCAGCTTTTGGTGCCTGGCTTTGGCCTGGCCCAGTGCTGGCTGCTACGGCCATTGAGGAAGTAAACCAGCAGATGGAAGCATGCGCTCTCTCTCTGTAACTTTGCCTGTGAAATAAAAATAAATACATCCTTTAAAAACAAAACCCAAGGGCCCGGCGGTGTGGCCTAGTGGCTAAGGTCCTCGCCTTGAACGCGCCGGGGTCCCGTATGGACGCTGGTTCTAATCCTGGCAGCTCTACTTCCCATCCAGCTCCCTGCTTGTGGCCTGGGAAAGCAGTGGAGGACGGCCCAAAGCTTTGGGACCCTGTACCCGTGTGGGAGACCCGGAAGAAGTTCCTGGATCCTGGCTTTGGAGCGGCACAGCATCGGCCGTTGTGGTCACTTGGGGAGTGAATCATTGGATGGAAGATCTTCCTTTCTGTCTCTCCTCCTCTCTGTATGTCTGATTTTCCAATGAGTAAATAAATCTTAAAAACAAAAAACAAAAAACAAATGAAAATCCCGAGAAGGGACAGCTCTGAGTTCTCTGGTCCTGTCCAGGACTAGCAAACCCATCACCCGACAGACAGCACGCCAGCCGACGCTGAGGGCGCCATCTCCTTGTGGCTTGGCAGAGCCACGGCGCCCTGGACCAGAACCTCGTCACGTCACTCTGCGGCAGGAGCAGGGCCACTCGGAAGGACCCCGCGACGGGCCGAGGCCCAACATGCTGAGAGCGAAAGCTAGTGCCCTCTCGCCACACCCACACTACTGCTCCGCCAGCGAAGACTTTCTCCTAGAAAAGTCTCCTCATGGAAAGGAGCGCCAACATTCCTGTGGAGTAGTAAACCCCCTCCTCTTCTGTTTAAATGGTTTACACACCCTAAAGATGTCTCTAAAACAATCTACTTAAGTGATTATATTAAAAAGGATTCTAGAATAGTGTGGTTGAAGGAGAAAAGCATTCTTTTTTGTTTTTAAATTGCAAAACATAACACTATAAAGACAGAATGTTTCCAAGCGAAGTCTTTAACAAGGAGCTTCCCAGAGCTTTAATTAGGTATCAGATTGAACAGATAAGGAAATGGGGACGAGATTCACGCAGCAGTCTCCTGGGCGCCCAGCCGGCAGGCACATGCACAAGAATCAAGTCCATGTCATGCAACATACATCACACTTCGCCCACCAGCCAACGCGCTGCTGCCCGCGGCCGGCCACCCGCTGCCCAGACCTCCTGGCTGCTTGTGCTGGAGGGCAGGACACACCTCACACCTGTTTCTGGCTTCAAAGCGCCAACACCTGCCTGCTGCATTGACTTGGTGTGGAACCCATGACTGCTGTGGGCCTCCTGGTGCCCAGAGCCCTGCTCACTGCTGCCGATGTGAGGTACTGCTGGGCAAGCAGAGCCAATCCAGGGCCTCCGGGAACCAGTCACCACAGGACCGCCACAAGATGAGACCACTTCCTCAAGGTTAAGACAGGAAAATGAGAAACGGGGTGGGGGGCAGCAGGCGGGCCCAGAGCTTGGGGTGGGAGGTGGCTCTGGGCGATGCTACCAGAGCACGGCTGGCCCCAACTGCCTGCTGGCCGTTCCTTGGCAAGCTGCTCTCTGCCAAGACACCATTTTATCCCAGCTGAGCTGCGGCCAGGAGCCCGTGCTCCCACACGGGCTGGAGCTGGCTGGAGCTGGCTGGAGCTGGCTGGAGCTGGCTGGAGCATCCTTCCACAGCCGCCTCGGTCTGCTCTCCCAGCGGCTGCGCTGAGTGCCTGCAGAAGGTGCCACCCTGAATGCACAGCTGCCCCTGTGACTGTGTCCCTGCAGCCAGGCTTGCCCCACACCCGCTCCAACGTGTCCGCTGGGTCTCAGAGAGCTGCTTCCAGTAGAGCTGCCAGGACGCTCCAGTGGCCAGCCTGTGCCCGGGTCCCCTGCGGAAGGACTGGGTGACGCCCTACCAGTCCAGGAAGTATCTGATTCATCCCCTCCACCAGCAGTGGAGGCGCCTACGGAGGGCTGACAAAGCTTTGATGATGTAACTGCAGCTGACACTAAACCCATCTTGCCTTTCCCTACATTCTCTTCCTTGTCACATTCTCCTTTCAGGACTCAGCCACAATCAGCACAACCACTCTCCTCAGGCATTTTAAAACCAGTTGACAACAGGGCAGCCTGCCTCCACGTCCCTCCAGCCTGCCTCCTTGCCCCTCCAGCCTGCCTCCACGCCCCTCCAGCCTGCCTCCACGTCCCTCCAGCCTGCCTCTATGTCCCTCCATGCCCCTCCAGCCTGCCTCCTCGCCCCTCCAGCCTGCCTCCTCGCCCCTCCAGCCTGCCTCCACGTCCCTCCAGCCTGCCTCCACACCAAGTGTTGCATTTAAGACCCACTTCTCTTTTCTTAAACAACCCCCAAACACTGGCGGCATGTCAACACTAGCTGGAATATTCTAAATGAGCCACACATGTAAACTGGCAAGCGTCCAACTTTTAATTGCTTCCCTGCCTCTATCTAGAGGATCTAAGTAGCAAACACTCTTCTTTAGGAGCCCACAAAGCAGCCACCAAAACAATACCCTGTCTTTGGAAAGATAAATGCACTCAAGATTTCTGAGCTTGAATTATTCTGCAGATTTGAAAACAAAAGTCTGAAAATAACAAGGTCAAGTGAATCCGTGCCTAATGGCACTGAGCAACGCAGGCGCACTGCCCACCAAGCGGTCCAGGGGCTCCCCTCCGACCAGCAGTCACGCCCACAGCGCCTCAGCCTTCCAGCAGGGCTTGCTTGCCATCCACAGTCCTTAGGGATTCCAAGACCAGGGCTGGGAGGCCCTTTCCCACTGGCCACTTTCAGTGCTGGGAAAGGGAGCCAAGTCCTCCACCAGGCTGCCCCCTGCCCATGCCCCCCTCCACCCCTCTGCAGCTGGAGGGGCCCCTTGCCCTGCAGGGATGTTTCTGGGCCTGCTGTTGGCACACTTACTTGAGAGTTTGTATTTTCTGGAAGGCATGTTACATTCAAGACAGTCACACATCCAGAGAGCAGACACACACTAGTAATGAGAGTATCAGCTGGATGCTAGAAAACTTCCTCATTTTTCATTGGCAGCCCATTACAAAAAGGTGTCATTTTTGCCTTAAATTTGACTGAGTTTTACTTCAATAGTGCATTGTTAGACCTTGAAATATTCAGGATTTCCTTTTGCATTGATGTGTTAGCAGTCTTAGTTATCTCAGAAAATGGTGCAAATGGTGACTTCAGCAATGCTGCCAACCAAGGAAGGCCCTTCACAGAGCCACAACTAATGTGACGCGGGAACCCCGGAGAGACCCCACGAGGCACGGCTGGGTCTGGCGGGATGGAGGAGGAGTCTACATCACCGTCGTGGCCCCTCCTCGGAAGCGCCACGCCACGGGATGCAGGCATGGGAGGAGGAAAGCGGAGTAGGCCTGTGACTGTTCCCGAGAGGTCAGTGCTGTGGCGCAGCACCTGAAGCTCCCGCCTGCAGTGCTGGCATCCATGTGATGCCAATTTGAATCCTGGCTGCTCCTCTTCCCATCCACCTGCTGCCAGTGTGCCTGGGAAGGCAGCAGAGAATGCCCACGTCCTTGGGCCTGCGCCCAGAGAAAGCTCCTGTAGTTCCACAGCACCTGGGAAAACTAGACCAAGAGCTGAAACCACCGAGTTGTTTGTTTCTAAACATTGATTTGAAAGTCAAAGTGGCAGAGAGGGTGTTTCTTCCATCTGCTGAGTCACTCCCTAAACACACCCAACAGCCAGGGCTGGATCCGCCCAAAGCTGGCAGACAGGAACTCTGCAAGTCCAGCGGGTCTCTTACACAAGCAGCAAAGACCCACGGACTCAGGCCACCACCTGCTGCATTCCAGGCACATTAGCAGGGAGGTCACTAGAGCAAAGCAGGGACAGGTATGATGGCTCAACTGGCTATCCTCCACCTGCAGGCGCCATATGGACACTGGTTCATGTTCCAGCTATTCGACTTCCCATCCAGTTCCCTGCCTGTGGCCTGGGAAAGCAGTCGAGCGACCTTGGGACCCTGTACCCACGAGGGAGACCCAGAAGAAGCTCCTGGCTCCTGGTTTCAGATTAGCTCAGCATCAGCCATTGTAGTTTTCTGGAAACCTGCACATGGAAGATATTTCTCTCCTTCCTTCTACGTCTCCAATTAAAAAAGAGAAAGCAAATTAGATAACATTGGAATTTCAGTATGGGGTGTGGGCTTCCCAAGCAGCAGCTTAACCAGGTGCGTCACTATGCTGACTCCCACCCCGAATCCTCTGATGCCAATTACCAAAAGGTCCTGAAGCGCCTTGTACGTCCAACAGCCAAGCTGGCTTCAGGCTTTCAGGAGTGACTGTGGCAGGGCTGGTGTGTGACCCAGCGGGCGGGCCCGGCCCTGTGGGGGGGGGTGCTGTCTGCGGCGGCCCTGGGGTCCAGGGGCGGGGATGTGCGGTAGTGCCTGAACTCACAGGCTGAAAGCACCTGACCAGTAGCTCCAGGGCTGCTATGCCAGAGGGCATTCAGAATCGTTAAAATTGCAAAGTTTGGGGAAGTGGTACCTCATTGTGGTTTCCTTGGTCGCTTCCCTGCCCACAGACCGCTCTCAGGATGCCCATGTCCCCACCCCTCCTGGCTTGCTAGGGACGGTCCCTCTGCCTACTGGATCATCTGGTATTCTTGGCACCAACTCTGGTGGTGCACGTTGTAACTCTGGCCTCTCGGTGGGTTTTCGTTAAGATCTTGAACAAAGCTTTACGTTCTCGCCCTCCGAGACGGGATGGTCCTTCCCTTCACAGGCGTGTCCTTCTCGCTGTCCCGGCCCTGGCATGCCGCCCGTGGGAGAGCCCCAGGCCCACGTGCATTCCTGCCCGGGAGCACACTGCTGAACTCTCAGACAACTGCAGCTGCATTTGACAGCTCGTCACTCTTTAAAACAAAGAGAAACCTGTGCTCACGCAGCCCCAGGCCCCACCACAGCTTGCAGGGGCAGGGTAGAAAGTGCACCTCCCGGGGCGCCATGACCGTCATGGGCTCTCCTGCTCGTGACAGCTGCTGCTTTGCAACCCTAACAGCCAGCTCCTCCAGCCTCGTCTTCTGCCTTCTCCCATCTGCTCCCTCAGCCACTGAACCACGCAGGCCACAGCCCGTGGGACGCTCTCCCGTGCTCCTCACAGCTCAGCTCATCTGAAGCTCTCGACGTGGCGCTCGACGCTCGTCTGTCACCTGACACGCTCCTTTGCTCACTGGCCTTTCCAGCATGTCTGACTCCCAACTGCGAGCACCCCTCCTGCTCTGCTACACCAGTCAGACCACGGAAAGCTAAGGCACTTGCATCATGGGACATTTCCAATTTAGGCAAGAAGTGAGACTCTTAGGAACTAAAAACAACAACAACAAAAAAACAACAACAAAAAAACTAGAGCCCGGCACAGTAGTCTAGTGGCTAAAGACCTCGCCTTGCACATGCTGGGATTCCACATGGGCGCTGGTTGGTGTCCTGGCTGCCCCGCTTCCCTTCTGCTTCCTGGAAAGTGAATCAATGGACAGAAGATCTTCCTCTCTGTATACCTGACTTTCCAATAAGAATAAATAAATGGGGCCCGGCACGGTGGCGCAAGTGGTTAAAGGTCCTTGCCTTGCACGCCCGGGATCCCATATGGGCGCCGGTTCTTATCCCGGAGGCCCCACTTCCCATCCAGCTCCCTGCCTGTGGCCCGGGAGAGCAGTCGAGGACGGCCCAAAGCTTTGGGACCCTGCACCCGCATGGGAGACCCAGAAGAGGCTCCTGGCTTCGGATCGGCATAGTATCGGCCCGTTGCGCTCACTTGGGGAGTGAATCATCGGACAGAAGATCTTCCTCTCTGTCTCTGCTCTCTGTATATCCGCCTTTCCAATGAAAAAATAATAAAAATAAATCTTTAAAAAAAAAAGAATAAATAAATGAATCTTAAAACACCAACAAAAACCAAAACCAAAATAAAAAAACAAAGGCAGGCAGGCTAGCCAGTGAGCAGTGCGCAGGGACAATGCAGTGGGGACACCTGGAGGTGCTTGCACAGGGGGTGTATGCATGAAGGGCAATCACGGGCATGCAGGACCTGGCAGAGACGTGGCACTGAGTGCAGCACACTCCAGAGGAGGCTTAAGGAGGCAGTAGGCTGTGGAGGGCCTCGCCATCCAGGCGGATGCATGGTGGCAGGAAGTGGCCCTGAGGGCAACGGGCTACGCAGAGACTACTCCGGCTGCAAGGACAAAGATGTGAGAGCTGGCGCGGAAGCCAGACCCAGAATCCCTTATGCTGCACTTAGAATGACCAAATTTCCCAGATGTTCTAATTCACCACACGGAGAAGAGCCAGAGCTGCCAGGCGGCTACACCAGCACAGGGGCCCGAGGAAAAGCACAGAAAGCAGAGCCGGGTGGGGTGACCACCCGCCAGAGTTCCACCAGCTGTTCTAAAAGGGCTCTAAGCTAGGAATGTTTTCTTAGGAAGGTTATATTTACAGAGATAAGTACCTTATTTTTTTTTAAGATTTATTTCTTTATTTATTGCAGTCAGATATATACAGAGAAGGAGAGACAGAGAGGAAGAGCTTTCATCCCATGATTCGCTCTCCAAGTGACCGCAACGGCCAGAGCTGTGCCGATCCAAAGCTAGGAGCCAGGAGCCTCCTCCAGGTTTCCCATGTGGGTACAGGGTCCCAAGGCTTTGGGCCGTCCTCAACTGCTCTCCCAGGCCACAAGCAGGGAGTTGGAAGGAAGTAGAGCTGCCGGGATTAGAACTGGCACCCATACGGGATTTTAGCGTGTGCAAGGCAAGGAATTTAGCTGCTAGGCTACCACACTGGGGACAAGTACCTTATTAAAGAATATTACTTCCAAACCTAATGTGACTGCATCATCTCCTTGGCTGCTGCCCCTCGGTCAGAGAGGTGGCTCCACGGCCAGAGGCCAGCAGAGCTTGCGGCGACACCATCAACCAGCGGCAGCTGGCAAGAGGAGGCACACAGCAGCTCTACTTTTCAAAAATCATCACTTTAGCACACCAAAGCCATTCAGGTCTGAGTACAAAATCTTTCTTAAGATTCCCCTGGGGCCTGGTGCAGTGCACATGCCAGGATCTCATATGGGCACCAATTTGAACCAGGGCTCTTGGCTCCTGGCTTCAGATCATGCCAGTTTCAGCTGTTGAAGAGTAAACCAATGGGGTCCAGCGCGGTGGCACAGTGGTTAAGGTCCTCGCCTTGCACGCCCGGGATCCCATATGGGCGCTGGTTCTATCCTGGCGGCCACGCTTCCCATCCAGCTTCCTGCCTGTGGCCCGGGAAAGCAGTCGAGGACGGCCCAAAGCTTTGGGACCCTGCACCGCGTGGGAGACCCGGAAGAGGCTCCTGGCTTCGGATCGGCATAGCATCGGCCGTCGTGCTCACTTGGGGAGTGAATCATCAGATGGAAGATCTTCCTCTCTGTCTCTCCTCTCTGTATATCCGCCTTTCCAATAAAAAAAATAATAATAATAATAAAAATAAATCTTTAAAAAAAAAAGAGTAAACCAATGGAAAGAAGACTGATCAATCTGTTTCTCTTTCTTTTTTTAAAAAAAGGATTTATTTGAAAGGTAGAATGGCAGACAGGGATAAAGAGCTCTTCCATTTTCCGGCTACTCACTGAGCGGCTGCAACAGTTCAATCCAGGTCCCTAGACAGGTGGCCAGGACTGGGACTTGGGCCGCCTGCCTTCCCAGGCGCGTGGGCAGGGAGCTGGTCAGCAGCAGGGCAGGACCTGACACGGGGGTGCTGTGCTAAACCTGTGCTCTAACCTGTGACCCAGCACTTGGTCACCCTGAGTCTACCCAGCAGATCAAAGTCAAGACGGCTGGAAGACACACTGCTAGGGACCGTGTCCTCTCACCCCAAGCCCTGAAACTTCCACCCTGAATGACACAGCTAAATGTCATAGCCTTTAGCAACCATGGCCCCCATTCCAAATTTAGTACGTTGCTAAATTACTTAAAACAGAAGGACTTCACAAAATAACAGAGAAGTAAATGTCTATCTCCCCCAGTTCCCTGAAACAGTGGCAGGCCAAGTCCCAGAAGGCCCCAGCACGACGTCGTGGGGCTGGAATGGCAGCTGGTGGCGCAGAGCCCTCTGCATCGTGGGCACTGGCTCTGCCAGGGGAGCAGAGGCCAAGCTGCACCCCTCTGCATGCCCCCCATGCGGGGCTAGGGCAACAGAACACAGCTGTGGCCTCCCCAGCGCCCGGAGAGCGCTCCCAGCAGCCTGTGGTACTCGTGGCAAAGCCGGCGTCAACACGCACGAGACACAGAGGGAGGGGCTCACGACCAGTCTCCTGTCGCCAGAGGGGCCTGTGGGCAGAGGAACAGTCGGGGGCGGGGTGCCAGCCACAAATATGAGGCATTACTTAAAGCTCCCGGAACATGGAGTGCACAGATAAGTGGGTGCAAGTTAGTCTGAATTTGTGCATGAACTTTTCCACGAACACATTCCCATGAACTTCTTGAAGATTGCACGTACATACAAAATGATATAAAAAGAAGACACCTCAACTACACCTTAAAACCTCCACTAAAGGCACACAGCAAGTACGCATTTCTGTTGAAAGGCCGACCCCAGGTCCCACTCCCGACGGTTTTACCTGCTGGGAGGTGACTGGGAGGTGGCTGTGTGCTGGCTCCAGGGAGGGGAGGCGAGCTGGCTCCTGCAGGCCCGGCACCCTGGGCAGGGCTCACGCCGGTCAGAGTCCCTGTGGGCAGCGGCTGACCCCTCTTTAAGAGCTGCTTCTGTTCTTGCTGGCGGAAGCGTGGAGGCACCTCGCGAGGCAGGTAGCGTGAGGCAGCTGGCTGCTGGCTGCTGGCTGCTGCGCGTTTGCCATTGCTGCTGCTGCAGATGGTGCTGGTGCAAGTACTGCTACTGGTACTGGCAGGCTGGGGCTGGCTCGAACAGGTCTTAGTAGGTTCTGGCACTAAAAGGAACAAAAGGCAAAAGAACCTAAAACTGAGTAACACCGCCTTAAAATCCGATCCAAACCAAGGAAAACAAAACAAAACTGAGACATGGAAGTGACAGCCCAATGCTCCGGAATTAAAGTTGGACGCTAGGCTGTGGGCCCACAGGGCTTGGGGACCTTCTGCAGGGGGTGAGGCCGTGGTTGCTCAGTCTTCAGCCGTGGCTATATACATATATATCATTTCCGGGGCGGGGGGCTGCCCCCCGAGTCCCGGGGTCTGAGTCTCAGCTCTGGCAGGCAGCCGGACGGCTTGGGTTCTGGGGTCCCCGGCACCCACGTGGGACTGGACTCTGGGGTCCAGGCTCGCTCTTAGGCCAGTCCCAGCCGCTGCAGGCTTTTGGGGAGTGAACCAGCAAACGACAGGTCTGTCTGACAGGAGGAATTTCAAAACCAAAAGAGAAGAATCAGCTGAGGGCCTGCTCAAGCCCGCACTCTCTGGAGGCCAGGCCTTTGCTGCCGGCCAGGCCACCCCGTGGCCAGGTGCGCGCCGCGTGCATAAAGCGAGGCCACGTGAGTTCGCACAGATTTCCACTGTAATTCTGAGCGAGTGTCTATTAGCTGACTGAGAAAGACGCAGTGCTGGTGGGGTGCGGTGGGGTCGGGGTGGTGTGTGTGTGGAGGGGACGAGGGGTCAGCAGCGAAGGCAGCAGCGGCGACGCACAAGTCCTGGGAGAAGGGCCAGGGCTGTCAGGTGGCTGTACCAGCACAGGGGTGACCACCCGCCAGAATTCCACCCCTCGGCAACCCACACCCACGCATGAAAGGACCCCGAACAGTGACCCCGCGAGCCTATGTGTCCACTGCAAGAATTTCGTCCCTTCCATCCTGACAGCAGCCACTGCTATCCAGAATATTCCATGGAACCTTTTTTAGGATTTCGTTTCCATTTAACACGCCAATGTCTTTGGTCTCAACGCTGAGTAAAAGCCACGCACGAAGTGAGCTGCCCCTACTTCCGTGTCGCTCTTCTGCACGTGACACTGGACACATCCTGCCAGCTCCAGGGCCCCGCGACGCTCTCAGGGCCTCTGCCTGCAGCCTGTCCCTCGGGACACAGTCTGCACCCTTGGGTCCTGCCCCGCTCCTGGCTGCCTCGCTCCTGCATGGGGCTGCAGTACCCTGAGCGTTCCGGCTCAGGTCGCCGAGTTGCTCAGGAGCCCGAGCAGGGCAGCGAAGGAATGAGAACTAAAGGATGGAGGGAAAAACCCGAGGGAGGAAGTGTGGAGGGGCCGCCATGGCGTCCGCAGTCTGCAGGGTCTGCCCCGGCATTCAGGGCATCGGTCAGCTTTCACCGGCGAACGGAAACCAGCGGCAACGTCAGGCCGGCAAGGCAGACTTCCTAACTAGCTCAAGCCTTGCGTCGGCACTGCTTTCTTCTGGGAAAGAAACAAAAATGATCAATGGCTGCTTGAACGGTCTGCTCCCCGTCTTGTGCCCAGGTGGAACCAGCGCCTTCTTTGAGAACACGGGCTGCGAAGCCGAGGTGGTGCCAGCAGGCCAGGGACGCACAGGCGCGCACGGAGGGTGCAGCACGGAGGGCTCTCGGGGTCACAGCTCGGCCCCCACAGCTGCTCTGGAGGAGTCATCTGCTCGACTCCGCAGATGGTCAGAGGCCCACAGCAGCCCGGAAGCACCTCCCAGCGTGGAGCAGCTGGACGGCAGCGGCCCACCTGACAGGTCTCCCACGGGGCTCTCCCAGCAGCACCTCTGCTGTCACTTGCTGCCTCGCAGGAAGCGGGGTCGCTCGGCCTCACTGATGTGGCCGTGGCTCTCCCAGCAGTGCCTTGCCACGTGCTCCCCGCTCCCGCTGGCTAGACTGCAGTAGGACACGCGTGTCTCACGTTTGGGACTTGCACAGTTTTTCTGCGGGTTGGAGCCTAGCTTAGAGATTCTAGTATCTTCTTCAAAGAGAAAACTTTGAGCTGGTTTCTCAGAATCATGATACTCTCATCAATTATGTCCCCATAAAGGTCCAAGGTGGAACAGCTGTGGCGCACAGCAGGCCCAGGCTCCCCTTACCCTGTGCTCCACACCCCGTGCAGCGTGCTAGCTCAGACAGGAGAGGGTGACCGGTGAGTGCTCTGACAGAGCCCCAGGACCCCAGAGCTGTCACACAGCCACAGTGCGTCCGGCGGGCCCAGCCCTGTCCCGGGGTGCTCGGGAGCTCCCCCTGCATTGAAGAGAAGGCCCCCTCCCTCAGTGAAGCAGGCACAGCAGGGACCAGGAACACGGAGCTGCCAACTTGACTTCCAGGTCTCCTACATGACACAGTGAACAACTTTCTCTGGTTTAAACAACTACTTTTTAAATCATGGGTCCAGCGCGGTGGCACAGAAGTTAAGGTCCTTGCCTTGCACGCCCGGGATCCCATATGGACACCGGTTCTAATCCCGGCGGCCACGCTTCCCTTCCAACTCCCTGCCTGTGGCCCAGGAAAGCAGTGGAGGACAGCCCAAAGCTTTGGGACCCTGCACCGCGTGGGAGACCCGGAAGAGGCTCCTGGCTTCGGATCGGCATAGCATCGGCCGTTGCGCTCACTTGGGGAGTGAATCATTGGATGGAAGATCTTCCTCTCTGTCTCTCCTCTCTGTATATCCGCCTTTCCAATAAAAAAATAAATCTTAAAAAAAAAAAAAACTTGGACACTAACAGCCACCTTAAATAGTCCCTAATAAGTGGAGATCCCCCAAACTTATCTCTCTTCCTGTAATCTGGGTAAGTCAAATGGGCAAATTTTGATTAGTGGTCAACTTTCATCAGCTCCAAACTCAGACCCTTTCCAACAGCTGGGACATCGAGTCATTCTGACACTGTCCTGGGCTGATGGTGAGATGGTCTCTTCCTGGAACCCAGGGTGTCACGCAGCACAGGACATCAGCAGGATGTTGCTTATGGATTACCAACAGACCCTTTGTTTTCTTGAGGAAAAGGGCAGCCACTGAGTCACTCCACAGCTAACAACACAAACCTTTCAACAAACTGGAAATTCTTGTTACTTGCCACCTAATAATGTATTTTTTTTAAGATTTATTTTATTTTTATTGGAAAGGCGGATATACAGAGAGGAGAGACAGAGACGAAGATCTTCCGTCCAATGATTCACTCCCCAAGTGAGCGCAACGGCCGATGCTATGCCAGTCCGAAGCCAGGAGCCTCTTCCGGGTCTCCCACACGGGTGCAGGGTCCCAAAGCTTTGGGCCGTCCTCGACTGCTTTCCCAGGCCACAGGCAGGGAGCTGGATGGGAAGCGGGGCTGCCGGGATTAGAACCAGTGTCCATATGGGATCCCGGGCGTGCAAGGCAAGGACCTTAACCACTGTGCCATCGCGCTGGGCCCCTAATAATGTATTTTTAAAATAAGGGCGACATCTGCTGGTAAAAAGGCAGAAGTTCTTTCTAGTAGAAATTTGAAAGCAAGTCTTTTCAAACAATTTTATTTCCTGTTTTCAGGTAAAATGTTCAAATGGTATAGTTCTAACTGGGCCAGCCAGCCAGATGCAAAATCACTCCCAGCACTTTTCTAAAATCCTGGGCGCTGACAACAGGCAGGCGAGGTTCATCACCCCCACGGGCACTTGGAGGCCTCTCAAATTGACACCTCCATTGGGTCTGTCGCCCCAGGTTCCCAGCAGTGTCCACCTCCGTCTGGCCTCACTGGCCATCTCGCCAGGCCAGAGCCTTGCAGCTAGCTGCTCCCAACGCCGTCTCTAACGCCTCGCTGTCATCATTCCTCGCTCGCACCGTGCAAGCCCACCCTTCAAGGCCAACTTCCCCACTATCTCAGATGCAGTAATGGGATCTTCCACCCACTCACCCAGAAGCCCCCAGAGCCAAAGGGCTCTGTCTCGTCTGCCTTTCATATGGAGAAATATCCCTGGACCTGGCGTGGCCTAATGGCTTAAGTCCTCTCCTTGAACGCACCAGGATCCCACGTGGGCGCCGGTTCTAGTCCAGGTGGCTCTGCTTCCCCATCCAGCTCCCTGCTTGCGGTCTGGGACAGCAGTCGAGGACGGCCCAAAGCCTTGGGACCCTGCACCCACGTGGGAGACCTGGAAGAGGCGTTGGGCTCCTGGCTTCGGATCGGCACAGCACCAACTATTGCAGTCACTTTGGGAGTGAATCATCGGACGGAAGATCTTCCTCTCTGTCTCTCCTCCTCTCTGTATATCTGAGTTTCCAATACAAAGAAAACAAATCTTTAAAAAATGAATAAATCTTTAAGATAAAAAAAGAAATACTCCCTTTTTCTAAAAAAGGTTTTAGTGCACACAAGTAAACGCAGCTGTCCCTTGAGTTGTGGGGGTTCTCAGAGGGGCTCGTGGGGAGCACATCCTGCTGATCCGAAAGAGGAGGCCATAGCTGGCAGCTGGTGGCTGAGGGAGCTGCTGCCAGCCAGGTGGAGGATGGCCAGCCGGGGGTGGCGGCCACCACACGCCTGCGTCAGACGCCACCCGTGTGGTGAGGGACTGTGCTGGCGCCCGTTTTCCTACACACGTGGCACTTCAGAACTGAAGAAACAGTTTCTATATGAGAAAGCACAAAACTACAACACTGAAGAATGAAAAAAGAAAAACCAGTCCTAAACAACACGCCGACCCGTGAGTTCACACTCTGAACCTGAAGATCCAGAATCTGCTACCGTATGACAAAAAAGAAACCCTGGCATCATTTCCCAAATCAGCGATTCCACTGAGGTTTTCCTACACTTTGGTCTCTCCTACAACCTCAGCAGTGACGGACACCGCGGCGCACGGCGGCCCTAAGGGCAGCTCTGGGCGAGGAGGACCCGCCGGCGGCGTCAGCAGTGCCACAGGGACACCAAGCCATGGCCTCCACTCCCCGAGCCGCTGGCCTCTGTGATGCAGCACTGTGCCAACATTAGGTGCTCCGTTCCCAACGGGCACAAACTCACGGCCTCCCACTGCTTGGCAGCGGCACCGTGCAGGGGTCACGTTCATCCTAGTGCTTTGTGCAACATGCCAGTCCAGGCAGCCGCAGTTAAGGAAGGACCATCTCGTCGAGAGGTCACTGGGCTTCAGTCCTGCCTTCTACTTGAAGCAGATGCACTACACGGCCCGGAGGCAGACACTTGCGAGTGCTTCTCCCACAGCAGGCTGGCTCAGAGCGACACAGAGAAGGAGCGTGTCCTGGCTGTTCTGCGACGCTCCCAGCAGGCACAGCTGCTCGGAACCACCCCTTCCGCAGGAGCTGGGTGCTGCGCGGGTCTACGCGGGTCTACGCAGCGTGTGGCTCTGGGTCCCCTCAATCCTTCCCGAGCCTGTCTGTCCTAAGTGCTGTCCTCAGACATGCACATGTTGCCTTCTGTAATACATCTCTCCGTGTGTGTGTCAATAAAAGAAAATTGTGAAACACAAGAATCCTGGAATATTTTCCCACAACTGTACAGAATCCTGTATACAAACTGCCAGAAGAGGGAGCCCAAATCCAGCCACTGCAGTGTCCAGAGAAACAGCCAGGTTCAAGCAGACTTCTAAACCCTTGCTTCACTGTCAGTTAGCAAGGGGAACCTGCCCCAGCTCGGGCCCTGCATGGCGGGCAGGCCCCCAGCCAGGCTTCAGCTTCCGCTCCCTGCCTCCCTTACTGGCTGCCCCCTCTGCCCCAGCTCTGTGACTGGCTGGTTCTGAAGAATGCCACCCTGCACCCTCCACCGTCCAGTGTCTGCAAAGGCTGCTCTTCCTCTGCCCGCCTGCTACCCTGGCCTCACCACGCTCTGGTCACCCTGGCACTGCCCTGGGCCTTCCTCTAGCTCCCATTCTGCTTGTGGTTCCTGCACCTCATGCTATCATCATGTAATTGCCCTCCCCTCCCCCGACCTGCCAGCAGCCATCCTAGTAGTCACACCATGGAAAAATTGAGTTAACAGACAAATTTATCTTGGAGCCCAGACATTGGCTAGGTGTTTAAAAAAATCCCACACGACACCTGGCTCTGGATCTGCTTCCCTATCATGCCAACACGGCATCTCCCCTGTTCAAGCCTGGGTGAGAACAAGGCAGGGCCTCATCTGCCCCTGGCCTTCTTACCTGCCCAGTTTCAAGCGTGCCAAGCTAGGCCTCGAACCACTCTCCTGCTGCGATGGCCGTCAGCCCTCTGAGTTACTCATTCTGACCAGGGCAGAGATCAGGGCAGGTGTCTGGTCTAGCTCAAGATGCCCTCAACCCACAGCGGAATGCCTGGCTCCTGCCGGGCACAGGGACGCGTGGTGCTGGTCCCTGGCCCAGCCTAGGAGCACTGGGGCCACGTGGAGACTGAACCAGAAGGTGGGAGCTGTCTCTTTCAGCCACTCAAAAACAAACACAAACTGTGTAAAGAGCCAGGAGAAAGCAACTCATGATTACTACACGATAAGTAATTTTTCATTTGAGGAGAAAAATACAGTGATAGAATATAGCTGCCACTGAATCAAATCATAAAAACTTCAGATACATACGGGCTTGACTCTGAGAGCTACCAAGAGCCAGACAGCAGCAGAGGGCTGGCGGTGGTGCCCCGGGGGCTGGCGCAGCCCCTGCGGGGTGTGCACACAGCAGTAGTGCCACCGACTGCCAGGCCGCAGTGAGCAAGAAGTGGGGTCAGCTGATGGGCCTTCTTCCTCACAAACTCGCTTAGTTTTTTGCTTTTTACATTTCATTTTACCAAGCGATAACAGCATCTATTCAGTCTAGACAACACTTTAGGATGTGGAAGCCAGCCGTTACTTCTCTTTAAATGAGCCACTTGAGCCTTGGGAAGTTCAATAACAGGTCCCAGTTCAACCCACTCAAGAGAGCGGGTGCTCTCTCACTGGGCCCCCACGGGGTCAGAGTGAGATGAAGGGCTGGCAGTGTGGCTTCCGGTGGCCCATTCAGAACCAGCACAGGGTAGGGATGCCAAAGCCAGCAGGACAAACGATGACAGCACCCACTAAGACAGTTAGCCAACCCTGGACGGGGGGGGGGGGGGGGACAGGAGGAAAGCCTTGCACACGTAATAAATGCGGGACACAGGGAAAACCCCCACATGCAGTAAGCCGAGCAAGGAGGCAGAGTCTAACTCCCCTCTGTTAAGACTATTTGGCATGAGAAACTAGAAGCTTTAAAAAACATTCAGTATCTTTTGGTTGTTTTTATTCAAACGGGCCACCTTGTTTGGTGGAAATGAAATTGAAAAGCATTGTTCAGAAAGCTAATACAGCACTCTTCAAGGATTTTTAGATTAACAATGCCAACGAGACACTAATGTAAAACCAGCGGTAAATGAAGGTTTTCACGATGAATAACAGAAAATAGATACAAAGACAATATTAAGTTCCTTGTTTTTAGTTATCAACTAAGAAATACAGCCACCCTCATCAGTGAATTTGCTGCCACCATCACAGGTACCCAACCCTGCCAGCCCAACAGACTCACCTTTGGTTTTTGGATCAGCAGCCTGAAAAAAAAATCACACATTCCTTAGGAATGACGCGTGGAGCACATGCAGCTATAAACATTCATAAAGCAAACTTCTAACATTGCAAATTTTAAAAAGAATTTTTTTGCCCATTTAATTTGTTACTGGAGGATATATAATTGTTTATATGCTACTGATTACATGCAATAACAATCTAATGACAAAAAAATTCTACTTGCAAGTTCATTTCAGTGGTGTAGTCTAAATCAAATATAAAATACATTAATTTCATCTATTTTAAATGCTATAAAATCCAAGCCTGCCTGTAAGGTTGAGTCTGCACAAAAGCATTGATCACAGCTGCAAAAATTATGTGTAGCCTTCCGGGCAGACACACAGGCCTCAGCTGAGGGTGACCCGTGAATACCCTCCCCTGGCTATCAGGACAGGAGGCCCCTGGGGACCCCAGGGCAGGGGGACCATGGGGCAGGGGCAGTGGGTCAGGGGTGCAAGGAGGACCCCAGGGCAGGGGGTCAGGGAGGACCCCAGGGCAGGAAGCAGGGGGATCCTGGGGCAGGAGGACAGTGGGGATCCTGGGGCAGTGGGTCAGGGGTGCAGGAAGGACCCCAGGGCAGGGGGACAGTGGGGATCCTGGGGCAGGGGATCAGGGGTGCAGGGAGGACCCCAGGGCAGGCGGACAGTGGGGATCCTGGGGCAGGGGGTCGGGGGGGGCAGGGAGGACCCCAGGGCAGGGGGACAGTGGGGATCCTGGGGCAGGGGCAGTGGGTCAGGGGTGCAGGAAGGACCCCAGGGCAGGGGGACAGTGGGGATCCTGGGGCAGGGGGGCAGGGGGGGCAGGGAGGACCCCAGGGCAGGGAGCAGGGGGATCCTGGGGCAGGGGGTCAGGGGTGCAGGGAGGACCCCAGGGCAGGGGGACAGTGGGGATCCTGGGGCAGGGGATCAGGGGGGCAGGGAGGACCCCAGGGCAGGCGGACAGTGGGGATCCTGGGGCAGGGGGGCAGGGGGGGCAGGGAGGACCCCAGGGCAGGGAGCAGGGGGATCCTGGGGCAGGGGGTCAGGGGTGCAGGGAGGACCCCAGGGCAGGGGGACAGTGGGGATCCTGGGGCAGGGGATCAGGGGGGCAGGGAGGACCCCAGGGCAGGTGGACAGTGGGGATCCTGGGGCAGGGGATCAGGGGGGCAGGGAGGATCCCAGGGCAGGCGGACAGTGGGGATCCTGGGGCAGGGGGTCAGGGGGGGCAGGGAGGACCCCAGGGCAGGGAGCAGGGGGATCCTGGGGCGGGGGCTTTGAGGGTCAGGGGGGCAGTGGAGACTCCAGGGCAGGGAGCAGGGGGATCCTGGGGCAGGGGCAGTGGGTCAGGGGTGCAGGAAGGACCCCAGGGCAGGCGGACAGTGGGGATCCTGGGGCAGGGGGTCGGGGGGGGGGGCAGGGAGGACCCCAGGGCAGGGGGACAGTGAGGATCCTGGGGCAGGGGGTCGGGGGGGCAGGGAGGACCCCAGGGCAGTGGGGCAGGGGGATCCTGGGGCGGGGGCTTTGAGGGGCAGGGGGGCAGGGGAGACTCCAGGGCAGTGGGGCAGGGGAGACTCCAGGGCAGGGGCGGGGGAGACTCCAGGGCAGGGGCGGGGGAGACTGCAGGGCAGGGGGCGGGGGGATCCTGGGGCAGTGGGTAACCCGGGGCAGGGGAGACTCCAGGGCAGCGGGGCGGGGGAGACTCCAGGGCAGCGGGGCGGGGGGATCCTGGGGCAGTGGGTAACCCGGGGCAGTGGGTAACCCGGGGCAGTGGGTAACCCGGGGCAGTGGGTAACCCGGGGCAGGGGCGGGGGCAGCAAACCTTTTTCTGAGCACCTTCCTTCTTCTTCTTTTCTTCCTGCTTTCTCTTTCTCTTTTCTTCCATCAAATGTCCCTCTTCTTGTGTCTCTTGGTCCTTCTCCCTAGTAGATCCAGAGAGAAGGTGTCAGCATGGTATCTATTTTCTAATTTTCATTCTTATTTGAAAGGTAGGAAGACCGAGACACGAGAGCTCTTCCACCCGCTGGGTCACTGCTGCAGGCCCACAGTGGCCTGAGCTCCAGCCGGCTCTCCCACGTGGGGCCAGGGCTCCAAGCTGAGCCGTCTCAGGGGTGGACTTGGGACTCAAGCCCAGCACTCTGACAGGTGTCCCAAGCGGCATCTCAGAGGTCCGACGTGCCAGATGCCTGCCCTAGGTGTCCTTTAAAACCAAACAACAAAGCCCACTGGCTGGTGCAGGCACTTGGCGTCTGGCATCAGAGGACACTGTGAGGGTGTCCTGGACACGGATGCTGACCCCACACGACAGCAGCCTGGGCACCTACTGCTCTGCTGGCTCAGCTGCCTCAGCCATTCAGCGCACATCTGTCGCACACCAACGTGCCACAACTCCGCTGCCCACTGCTGTCCTGGGGGCACCAGGTGCCCATTAAGGTTATCGTGGAGGTCTAGGTTCCAACCGTGGAGGGGACGCTTATGCACACTGCACTCACGCGCTCATTGATAACATTCCTACCGAGCGTGGGCTGCTGCAGAGAGCCTCTGGGACCGACACAAGGCAGCACTCAGCTGCCACACGCCAGGGCTCGAGAGTCGCTAAGGAGTTGGTGGCTTGTGTGGGATGTCAGTTAGCTGGTTACCCCTGGAAGCTCCAGATTCACCCTTCAGCATGTGCTGTGATATGGCCACAGCACCTTTTAGTATGTTTGAAAAGTGGGCACGGCATGGAACTTTCTCCATGGAGGGACACTGTAGGAGGAGGGAGTCCTCCTATTGTTTCTGTCAGCAGGTGGGTGTGAGACCACCTACTGATGGGCCCAGCACAGCGGGTCTCTCAGCAACCTTGTAGCTCAGACATGGTCCGTGAACCCCGGCTCCATCCCTCTCCCCTGTGGTCCTCTCTTTCTGGGCCTGATGTGCTAAGACACCCCCACTTCCCTGCAAGTGCACAGGCTTGGCTGGCTGTGTGGTGTGAGGAATGCCAATGGGGAGTCCCAAGGTGAGCCCTGGGGTGCTCTTCCCCCTAAGCCTTCTTGGGGAGCTTGCCTGCCCACTGCTTCTGGGGATCACCCTTGCATCCCAGCTCCGGCTTCATGCCCACTGGGCCAGACCAGCGTGGAGGCAAGAGGAGTTCACAGGATGCACAAAGCCTCAGCAAAATTTGTTGTTGTTTGTCATAAATAAATTTAAGAAATTAACATCTAGTCAAATTAAATACATTCAAGGGGGGGGCGGGAATCACATACAAAAGACCACAGTCAAAAGTCAGGCCACTCCTTTTCCCGTGTGCATGGGTTCTCTCATTAGGTCAACACCTGTTAGCAGCTTCCTGAACAGCTCGTAGAACCTCTGCTTGCTATGAGACTACTTAGACATCTATCTTTTAAAAACCAGGACGGTGGGGCAGGCATTTGGCCTAGCAGCTAAGAAGCCACGCAGAATGCCCAGGTCTCCTACAGCAGTGCCTGGGTTGGACTCCTGGTTCCAGTTCTGAGTCCAGCTGCCTGCGGGTGTAGACCCCAGGAGGCAGGAGTGTGATCCTGCCACCCTGAGAGAAAACGGGTTGAGGAAGGTCGGACGGCTGAGGTACTACAAAGCCTGCGGACACACACCCTGGCTACTCGCTTTTGAGTGCAAGTGGTCAGCGACTTCCATCCTTTACAAGAGGGCAAAGATGCATGCCACTCCCTTAAGCCTCCTTGCCAGCAGCCCCTTTGAGCGCTGGTTCATATCCTGGCTGCTCCATTTGAGATTCAGCCCCATGCTAACGGGCTGTGGAAAGCAGTGGGAGATGACCCAGTGTTGGAGCCTCGAAGTTCCTGGTTTCTGACCTCAGCTTAGCCCTGCATGGCAAGATTTGTCTCTGTGCCCCAACCCCCTCCTCAAGATTTTATTTAAAAAACAAAAAAAGTATTGGAAAGGCAGATGTGCAGAGAGGAAAGACAGAGACAAAGGTCTTTTGTCTGCTGGTTCCCTCCCCAAGCGGCTGCAATGGGCCGTCCTCGACTGCGTTCCCGGGCCACAAGCAGGGATCTGGAGGGGGCACAAACCGGGTCCCATATAGGATCCTGGCACTTTCAATGTGAGGATTTAGTTACTGAGTTAGCACTCTAGACCCTTCCTTTAACTCTTCAAACAAATCCTTTTCTTTTTTTCTTTTCTTTCTTTTTTTTTTTTAAGACTTCTTTCTGGCAGACTGGCTTTAGAACCTCCTCCTTGGGAAGATGCAGCTGTCACGAGGCCGACTCCCTGCAGCTAGATTCTCCAACTGCCTCCCGGGCAAACCCAGACCTGGCCTCCCGAGGACTCCATCCAGCTTCCTGAGCCAGACACTGTGACGGTAACTGGACACTGCCCTCAGCCACTAAGCAACCCAGGTCATGACCTAAGCTTGGGTGCTGGCCAGGATGGCCGAAATCCCCTAACACCTCTCTTTCCCACTGATTTGCCACAATAAACACCCCCAAAACAAAGAACAACATGCGTACAAACACACAAACTGAAAAATAAACACAGCCGGACTGCAAGAGTAAACTCAGCAGTGGGAGTGGGCCAGGGTGCACAGGGAGGAGGGCCCGGGGGAGCCCCACGGACCTTCACCATTTGGGGCTCCGCTCCGAGCTGCACGTGCCTGCATCAGGCGCGGCTCTGAGACCTGCACCACACTTTCACTCTCACACCGCCGCCCCAGCAGTGCAGCTCTGGGCCTGCCTGGGCTCCTCCCTGAGCCTGGCACTGCTGGCTGCGGGGCTGCCCATGGCTGCACTGCATTCTGCAAGGGTGGTCAAACACTGCCGTCGGCTGAGGAGACAGCACAAGAGGGATTGGCCTCAGCGCATTTCAAGGGAACCTGGGCCTGATTTTCATGTTTGTGCTAAAAAATAAAACAAAACGAAACAAAAACCAAAACAGAACAAGCGACAATCCTTTGGTCAGGAATGGTCTCAGTCTGAGTTTGCCAGACTTCTTTTCCCTAAGATTTTATTTATTTATTTGAATGTCAGAACTACAGGGAGCAATATGTATCTTCCACCCAGTGGCCCACTCTTCAGGTGGCCTGGGCTGGGCCACCCCAAAGCTGGGGGCCAGGAGCTTCGCCTGGGTCTCCCACGTGTGTACAGGGTACCAAGCACATGGGACAACTTCCGCTGCTTTCCCAGGCACAATAGCAGGGAGCTGGATCGAAATGGCGTAGCCAAGATTTGAACTGGCATACCAATGCTTTACCAACCACTCACATCCCAGGCCCAGCTCGTTGTCCAGCCACTGGCACAGGCAGGCCCACTCCATGTCAACAGTGGTTCTCGACACTGCGTTATCTTGCACTTGGCCTCTGTGCAGGGCAGGCTGCTCAGTCTGCACCACCCGGCCCTCCTGGTCACCAGCCTGTCAGCAGCCCCTGCCCCTCTCCCTCCCAGCCCAGGGATTTTCTGGGACAGTGGCACTGGGGATGCATTCTGTGGCTAACAAAGGGCCACCACAGACAGGGCTGAACTCAGAGTTGACACTGGACATGAAGCCAACAGACCAAGAGGGCTGGACATCACCAAAGCCATCATCCAGTTGGTCAGAGAGAGCCAGAACATGCAGCCAACACCTAGATGGAGGCTAAGGGTGCAGATGAGGCCTCAGCCTCCTGGAGCGGGGGCCCACAAATTCAGAAACAAGTCAGCCCACAGTGGGACCCCTCCACAGCCTGCCCCCAGGCTAGGCCAGGGCTGACTGTGAGCCCATACCCAGCCATACGCTCTCTGAAAGTGAAGCTCTGCACTCAAGTGGCACCCAGCTGCAACAGGTGCCTGGCACTGGCTGTGCACCTCCAAAGCCGCCCCAGCGCATCTGCTGCCTCAGCCCCTGCGGACCTGTCCTCGCTCCCCAGCATCTCCTCCACTGTTGTCACTCTCTCACTTGCCATGCCTGCCACCCAAATTACACAGCTACGCCCACTGCCTGTACCCAAAGAATTCTGATCAACATAGCTTTATCAACATCCTTAATTGACACATACTAAGTAAAGATAATCTGTTTTAAAACTAATTGGGTTTAATTAAGTATTTTTATTACCACAAAGTTACCTTAGTGTAATTATAGTAATATACTTATTACCAGTATAGTTTTTAATTTTTAAACATTTATTTTATTTTTATTTGAAAGGCAGGGTTAGAGGAAGAGAGACAAAGAGAGCTCTTCCATCCACTGGTTCACTCCCCAAATGTCCACAATGGCTGGAGCAGACCCGATCTAAAGCCAGAAGCCAGGAGCTTCCTCCAGGTCTCCTATGCTACGTTTAGGTCCCCAAGCCTTGGGTCATCCTCTGCTTTCCTAGACCATTAGCAGGGAGCTGGATCAGAAGTGGAGCAGCTGGGACAGGGACCAACATCCACACTGGATGGCAGTGCTGCAGACAAATGTTTAGCCTGCTATGTTCTACCCCGAGTATAACTCTTTCATCTAAAATTATTTGAGCTCATTTTAATTTGAAGGGCAGACACACACATACACACACACACAGTTTGGGCTGGACCAGCCAAAGGCAAGAGCCAATCACTGCCTCTGAGCCTCCCTTCCCCCGTGGACGGCAGGGCCACTGCTCCTGATGTGCGCGGTCAGGAAGTGGTGGAGGACCTGAACAAGCACTCTGCTGTGGCTGTGAGCTTGCTGCTGCACCCGCCTTCTCCCGGCCAACGTATCAGCACAAGGTAAACATGCCTCCAAAGACAGCGTTTCCAGCTAGCGTCTGGCACGGTTGTCCTTGCCGACACACTCTAGCACACACACTGCGGGGTGCTGAGCCACCATCAAGATGTCCTTCAGCACGGCCCGAGGCCAGCGTGCTGGCTGCAAGGAGTGTCTCCTTCCAACTCCTCACACCTCTGCAGGCGGGGAGCCGTGCTGCTGAGGCACCTAGCGCCTCTTGGCGCCCCACTCTGTGAAAACCCATCTGTGGCCTCTAACAAGTTCTCCTCGACAGCCCACAGCTTGTCCAGCTTGTCCAAGTGTCTTGCTTCCTGGCTCTGGATGCTCCAGGTGGGCCTGAGCACGTGGCCCTGGGGTAACTGCCTTTGCCACAGGGAAGAGGTTTCCACCAAATTCTCTCTACACAGCATCAATCAACCTCTCTACGTCCCCAGCTGTGAGCCCTGCAGCGAGGCCAGGGCCTTTCCCTTGGTGGCCTCCCACTGGCCTCTGCGCCCTGGACAGCAGTGCTCCTCATATTCGCTCTGGCTATCATCTCTCAAGTTCTCTTTCCCTCTCTCTAGCCAATTCCTTATTATTCTGAGTCCTTGTGGCAGTCAACAATCTTTAAAACTTGTTTATGCACTTAACATTTTGTTCATGGTGCTGAGATCTACTGCTAGCCAGGGCTGGGCCAGCTGCAGCTGGGTGCTGGACCCATCATCTGCTGCCTGCCAGGGGATGCAGGCATTTCAAGTGGCATCCTACTGGCAGTGCCACATGCCCACCAAGCTCTCACTGTTCACATAACTGCATGGTCTCTCTCCTGTGTAAAATAGAGCCTATTTCAAACCTGCCAGCAAAATGAAAACTTTTGGTCCCCAGCGGCGTGGCCTAGTGGCTAAAGGGCCTTGCCTTGAACGCACCAGGATGCCATATGGGCACCAGTTCGAATCCGGGCAGCTTCACTTCCCATCCAGCTCCTGCTTTTGGTCTGGGGAAGCAGTTGAGGACAGCCCAAAGCCTTGGGACCCTGCACACGCATGGGAGGAAGTTCCTGGCTCCTGGCTTTGGATCAGCACAGCAACGGCTGTTGCAGTCACTTTGGGAGTGAATCATCGGATGGAAGATCTTCCTCTCTGTCTGTTCTCTCTGTATATCTGCCTTTGCAATAAAAATAAATAAATCCTTCAAAAAAATCAATGAAAACTTTTTAATACTGTTACCAAAAACAAATACAATTCATAGTTGAGCTGCCAGGAGGGGAGTTGTCTGCCTGAGGGTTATACTATGCCAATGAATCAGCGGCACATTTGGTCTGACCCTGCCTAGGCAACTATAGGCTGGGATTCAAAATCCAATAAATCTGCAGGAGCCCAATTTTTAAGCTGATCATTTTGTATGGCCCTCAAATGATGATATAAATACCCAAATGGCTCCACACCCTTCAATGAGTGAACACCACCAAGTACAAATTCACGAGCCGATTCTGACAGCCCCCAGAT
Source organism: Ochotona curzoniae (assembly GCF_017591425.1). Classification (NCBI taxonomy): domain Eukaryota; kingdom Metazoa; phylum Chordata; class Mammalia; order Lagomorpha; family Ochotonidae; genus Ochotona; species Ochotona curzoniae. Next base: position 11,916,798 of record NW_024466459.1, read on the forward strand.
ACCAAACACGACGGAGCCTCTGCAAGCCACCCACCTCACAAGAGCGCTGTGCCCGCAACTCACAGAAGATTAGTGCAACCTGAAACTGCTTTCCTTCATGATCTTGAAAGGACGGGGTGCCAGTGCCAGTCACCTTGCCAGCACGATGAGGGAGTGGGGCCAGGGCGGCTCTCAGGGGAGGACCCACTGCACAGCTCCCTGGGGACTTGTTGCCGAAGACGCAGCAATTCTGGGGGCTAACGGTGCTACAAGTGCACGGACTCGGCGCCAGCAGCCACAAGCCAACTTGTGCTCAAAGCTGCATTCTGATTTGGGAGAACAGGGGAGCGTACAAGAGCCGGGCAGAAACAGCTTGGTGACAATCTGCACAAAGGCAAGGCAAACACAAAAAGAGGACACCACCATCCGCTCGCTCCTCGAGCCCAGGGCTGGGCGGGGCAACACTGCGCAGTGGGAGGCCTGCAACCCACACCATCACGTCCCTCCACCTGCCACCCGGCTTCCTTGTGCTAAGGCACAGGGGAGGCCGCAGCAGGCCACGGTCCCCAGGAGCTGGGCCTTGCTGCCCACACGGGGGAGCCGGCTGGAGCTCCTGGCTCCCGCTCGGGCTGCCGAGCCCTGGCTGTTGTATCTGGGGAGAGACCCAGCACATGATTCACTCACTCCTATCACTCTATCTTTTAAATAAATCTTTTTAAAAAGTATGTATTAGAGCAATGAAGCTGATAAAGGAGTCAAGTATTTATCTAAAACGTTTCCATAATAGAAGATAATAAATAATAGAAAATAAAAATATTTTACCAATTATATTTTTTACAGGGAAAATGTAGAAACTGAGGTTTGTTGACCTGTCCTATAAAATCTAAAATATGAAAGTACTTCAGAAATGAGGAAGAAAATATAAATTAAGGAACAAAACTTAATTTTCTATTTTATTTTCAAGCCCATGCCAAATTCAGACAGACTCTAGAGGAGCGCCGGCGTGCGCTGTGACGTCATAGCTCTCAGCACCCCGCTCTCCCCAGCTGCACCCCTCAAGCCCCTGCCTGGGATCTCCGTCCTACAGGAACTTCCCTGCTGTCCAGCGTGTAGGCCACACGGACTGTGGGCCTGACACCGTGTCCAGGCACCAATCGCAAAGAGCATTTCCTGTGACTCTCAGAGTTAACGACCTGGCGTCTTCTCCAAAGTTTCATTTTCTCATTTTGTTTTAAAGGCAGAGAGAGAATGATCTATGCTCAGGCTCACTCCCGCGTGGTCGTCAGAGCCAGGGCTGGGCCAGCTGAACCAAGGAGCCACCCGCTGCATCTCACACGGTGACAAGGCGTCCCGGGTGTGCAGGAAGCCGGGCAGCAGGCAGAGGAGCCAGTATCTGACCCAGGGACTCTCACTGAACGTGGGCAATCTAAGCAGGAACTTAACCGCAGGGCCGCATCACCTACCCCAGACTCCTTCTAAAAACACTAAGTCTGGAGTATCTCTTCCAAAGACTCAACAGAACCAGTGCAGGAATGGAATACTGCATACCGAGAGCCAAGCTACAATCTGACGTCCTTTTCCAGAGTCAGGGTTGGGGTGTACCCCGTGCCAGGAGCGTGCCCTGGGTGGGCTGCGTCCAGGCCCACAAGTCTCGGCAACGACGGGCTTCACTAGACCTGTTCTTGCAGCCTCCTGACAGAACGCTTTGGAGAGCCAAGGGGACTCCATCTTAAGCATGGAGGTTGTTGATGATTTTGTTTAAACCAAAGAAAAATGAAGTTCCAACAGAAAAAATGCCAGGCCAGCAGCCAGCTTGAGGTTGCAGGTTTTGGGAAGACGAACAAGGTACTAGACAGCAAGTAAAGGCAGTCTCTGAATGTGATGACCAAGGTCTCTTCAAAACGCCCTTGCTGAGGCCTGGTGTGATGGCTCGGCAGCTAAATCTTTGCCTTGCACATGCCAGGATCCCACAGGGGCACCAGTTCGTGTCCCGGCCGCCCTACTTCCCATCCAGCTAGCTCCCTGCCTGTGGCCTGGGAAGGCAGCAGACGATCTTATTCTTGAAACTGAATTGCTGATTAGAAAACGGGGCACCCAGGGTACAGCGTCCTCAGCGCGCCTCTCCCGGGGCGGTCCTTGGCGGTGCCTTGTCCCCAGGGTTCACTTAAGGACCCAAGTTCTTTTTACTCATTGAGGAATGAAAATGAAAATTAGTTTAAAAAAAAAAAACTTATGAAGTTCTATGTTGAGAATTGTGCTTACTTGAAAGGGAGTGACAGAGGAGGAGGAAGGAGAACCAGCTTGAGGAGAGTGCCCCATCACGTGGCTCTCTCCCCAGCCGCCTGCAGCGGCGAGCTGGAGGCTGAAGGCTGCAGGCGGAGTCCAGGACTCCAGGCCTCCCACACGAGCAGCAGGCACCCACAGCTTGGCCAGTGCCCGCTGCCTGCCTCCCAGGCACCTGCAGGAAGGAGAGCCCGAACACAGACACACAGCTGCAGAACGAACATTCTGAACCACGGGCTTAGTCACCAGGCCAGAAATTTGTCTTCATTTCCTTTTCGGTTCATGACCTGAAGCTTTAAATATTACCTCTGCTCACAGCCAACTAATCAGTCTGTACCCACAGCCAGACACAGGACGGCTGAGGAAAACGTCCAGGTCCACTCACAGAGAACTCCCAGCAGGAGGAGAGGGTGAAGAGCAATCTGTGGCCCCGTGCCCACCCCGACAACTTCCACGCGAAGATAAAAACACGGTGTGACTTTTCTAAAACAATCAGGCGCACCCACACCCTCACATCTGAGCACGACAGGCCAGAGAGCCTGGTCCTCTCTTAGCCAGGGCGACCCCTCAGTACACCCACACAAGGCAGGCCAGCACAGTGAGCCTCCTGCTGGACTTCAGGTACCAAACACACCGGCACCTTGTGCAGCACCGGGAAAAGAAATGCTGCAATTCAACTCTGACACAAAAGCTCCACTGACTGCACAACGAATGTCAATTTTGGAGACATTAAAAATGGGAAAGTCCTTGTTAGGATGAAGGAAACACAGAGAGCTCCTTAAGCAACAAGTCTGAGATGGCAGGATGCCGCGGGCAGAGGGCAGCACGGAGGGCGGAAGGCACAGGCAGGGGAAGGAGAGCAGGGTGCAGACTCGCCTTTCACCTGCTGCTTCCCTCCCCAGACACCCACAGCGGCGGAGGCTGGGCCCGGGGGACAGGTCTTCCGTGTAGGTGACAGAATTCCAGGCACTGGGCTACCACCTGCTGCTTCCCTAGTGCAGGAGCAGGAAGCCGGGCCGGAAGCGGAGCAGCTAAGCCTTGAAGCAGGCCCTCTCGTACAGGAAGCGGCATGCCAGTGGTAGCTCAGCTCACCGTGCCACAGTGCCTGCACATACCCCCACCCCAACTGAATTTTAATAGATGCTATTAGGCCATTAAAAAAAAGATTTTATTTTTATTGAAAGTCAAATATACAGAGAGGAAGAACTTCCGTCCGTTAATTTACTCCCCAAGTGGCCATAATGGCCACAGCTGTGCTAATCCAAAGCCAGGAGCCTCTTTCAGGTCTCCCAGGCAGGTGGAGGGTCCTAAGGCTCTGGGCCGTCCTCCACTGCTCTCCCAGGCCACAAGTAGGGAGCTAGATGGGAAGTGGAGCTGCCGGGATTAGAACCAGTGTCCATGTCGGATCCCAGCATGTGCAAGGCAGAGACTTTAGCTGGTAGGCTACCATGCCGGGCCCTGTAAGACCATTTTATGATGATAATACAAACATATGAATGTTTCAAGTTCACAGGAAATGGAATTACAAGAAATGCTATTTTGGTGCAAAATTTTTTGAAATCCATGCAATCTGAATGGTATTCAAAAATTTGTGCATGTTACCAAAAAAACTATGCTTGGATTTCAAAACTTTCTCTTCACAAAAAATGCTCATCTTTAATTTCACTTTCCCATAAATGTCTTGAAGTACCCTCATAAATACTGAAGCCATGGCTAACCCTTCATAAATTAAAAGGATAATAATTCTATAGGAAAGACACAGCACTCCCCACACAACCCATTAATTACAGGTGAAGGCCCTGAGGAAGCAAGCCGAGCTCCAAAGGACGGGCCGAGGCAACCAGGGCCTGGCACAGACACCCCACAGAGGAAAGGCGGGACCAGCAGGTGACAAGTTGACGACAGGGCTACATCAAGTCGGGACGACAGACCTGGCACATCCTTACCGTGAGGCAGCAAGAAGTAGCTACAGGACTTTGGCTAAAAACCCTAAAAGCCATATTTGTGTTTCTACAAAATCGCTGTGGAGCCCATGTGGGGAGCGGGGGAGAAGAGGACGAGGGTGGATCCGACCAGGAGGCTCTCTGCCTCCCAACAGACAGGCGGGGCTAGGGGAGTGACGATGACTGGGGGAGGGAAAGCAGGGCTGCAGCATGCAGAAGGAGCTAAAGCAATCAAGTGGCAAGTGGGGTGCAGGCCGAGGAAGAGGGAGGCCTCACTAGCAAGTCCTGGGGCGCAGGGACGAACGCCGGAGCCAGGCACGGTGAGTATGAGCAGCCTGCGAGCGGAAACGGCCAGGAGCTGGCGGAAGGTGCCCCGTCTGGGAGTTCAGGTGAAGGCTTGGAACCAGGAACCTCAGACAGCAACACAGAGGGCTGGGTCAGAGACCAGCAAGGGCAGGAAGAGAAGAGAGGGTGGCCGAGGCGGAGGCTCCGAACCCCGGGCTCGGGAGCAGGGCTCCTTCCTGGGAGAGCCCGTTTGTTATTTACTCATCAATGACTTATTAATAACTGTCCACAGTAGGCCAGACTGGCGTTAGGTATACAGACACCGGGGCCAAGGTCATGAAGAGTTCACAGTTCAGGGGAGAGTACATGCAATTTCAGTTTGTGAAGAGCCACGCGGAAAGTGAAACTGGCCTGGAGTCACACAGAGATGAGGGGGATCCCCAAAAGGCCAGGACGCTCCAGAGCAGCCCCTGATGCCTCAGCTGGGAGCTGCTCCCGTGTCTGCAACAGTCCCAATGCCACGTTCCTGTGCAGTGAGAGCTGGAATTACCTCACCACGCTCCCAGGTCACACAGGACGCAGGCCGGGGCGCGGTGGGATGCCCAGCTCCGCCTCCACAGGGCTGGATCCATCTCTACCCACCACAGGCTCACTGCAGGGATACTTCAAGGCAACAAGTAACTGCATGAAACGGCAGGATTCAGGCCAGCGGGCAGTGGGCAGCACTCTGGCCGCCGGCACCCACTCCTGGGTGTGCACCCTGCACACAGAGCTCGAGGCTGCTCTGAGAATCCAGAGCCAACCCAGCTGCCTGAGCAGGTGGCACCTGTATCCAGACCTATGCACCTGAGCATCTCTGAGGCCAAGGAATCAGAAACTTTCTTGAAAACTCACAAACTGTCATTTATTTTCAGGGTCAAGTGCCACAAAATAGAACTGAAACACTCAGCCCCAATGAATGCTGGCCACCACTGAGAGAGCAACAGCCCTTGGAAGGACACGGGAGCTCAGCCAGGCACGGGGGGCGCTGCACAGGCCGAGGGAGGCAGAGATCTGACTCTGCAATAAACATAAATACATCTTAAAAAAAAAAAGACTCAACCAGAGAACGAGTGTCTAAGCACAGGGCTGCCCAGTCCACCGCCAGCTCCATCCAGCTTTTCAAATACTTAGCTTAGAGCATTTTCAAAGACTGTTTTTGGAAACTAGGTTGAAATAATTATTCTTATGAAGTTCAGTTTTCTCCTGCCCACCCCCATTTTTTAAAAAGATTTATTTATTTTTATTGCAAAGTCAGATATTCAGAGAGGAGAGACAGGGAGGAAGATCTTCCATCCCACGATTCACTTCCCAAGTGACCACAACGGCCGGTGCTGTACTGACCCAAAGCCAAGAGCCAGTGCAGGGTCCCAAGGCTTTGGGTTAGGGCTCAATGGCTAAATCCTCACCTTGCAAGCGCTGGGATCCCATACGGATACAGGTTCATGTCTGACTGCTCCATTTCCCACCCAACTCCCTGCTTGTGGCCTGGGAAAGCAGCCAAAGGAGGGAAAGGAGAGGGAAAAGGAGGGGGAAGGGAGAGGGAGGGAGGGAGAACGAGGGGGAGGGAGAGAGAGGAAGAGAGAGAGGGAGAAAGAGGGAGGGAGAGGGAGGAGGGAGGGGGAGGGAGGGAGGGGGAGAGAGAGAGGGAGGGAGGGGGAGAGAGGGAGAGGGAAGGGAGTGGGAGAGGGAGGGAAAGAGAGGGAGGGAGGGAGAGAGGGAGGGAGAACGAGGGGGAGGGAGAGAGAGGAAGAGAGAGAGGAAGAAAGAGGGAGGGAGAGGGAGGAGGAGGGAGGGAAAGAGAGGGAGGGAGGGAAGGAGGGGGAGGGGAGAGTGAGGGAGAGGGGAAGGGAGGGAGGGAGAGAGGGAGGGAGGGAGGGAGAGAGGGAGAGAGAGGAAAAGAGAGAGGGAGGAGGAGGGAGGGGAAGGGAGGAGGAGGGAGGGAGGAGGAGGGAGGGGGAGGAGGGAGGGGGAAGGAGGGAGGGAGGGGGAGGAGGGAGGGGGAAGGAGGGAGGGAGGAGGGAGGGGGAAGGAGGGAGGGGGAGGGAGGGAAGGGGAGGGGGAAGGAGGGAGGGAGGGGGAGGGAGGAGGAGGGAGGGGGAGGGAGGGGGAAGGAAGGAGGGAGGGGGAGGGAGGAGGAGGGAGGGGGAAGGAGGGAGGGAGGGGGAGGGAGGGGGAGGAGGAGGGAGCGGGGAGGGAGGGAGGGAGGAGGAGGGAGGGGGAAGGAGGGAGGAGGAGGGAGGGGGAAGGAGGGAGGGGGAAGGAGGGAGGAGGAGGGAGGGGGAAGGAGGGAGGGGGAAGGAGGGAGGAGGAGGGAGGGGGAGGGAGGGAGGAGCTCCCAGGGGAAGGAGATGTTGGGGCCATTTTCCGGGGATCAGCCCTGAGCTCACTTTGGTGACCACAGCCTCAGTTTGACACAGCTCTTCCTGCAGCGCCGTGGCCACAGTGCAGGTGCGGGCAGTGCCCCCCGCGGGCTCCTGTGGCACTCTTGCTGCCTTGCTCAGGCCTGGCAGGGTCTGATGTCTCAGGCACCTGCACATTCCTTCTCTGCAGCAGGGCTGGAGTGCCTTTCGGTAGCAATGGCAGTACCCTGCGCCTTACTGTCCTTGATCTAGCACAGTGCTGGCAGTGAACAGAGCTTCAAGCACAACCCTCACTCAGCTAGTTTCAACAGACTATCACTTTTTTAAAAAAGATTTTATTTATTTTTACTGCAAAGTCAGATATATACAGAGAGGAGGAGAAACAGAAATATCTTCCGTCCGATGAGTCACTCCCCAAGTGTCTGCCAGCAGCCAATGCTGTGCCAATCCGGAGCCAGGAGCCAGGAGCTTCTTCTGGGTCTCCCATGCGGGTGCAGGGTCCCAAGGCTTTGGGCCATCCTCGACTGCTTTCCCAGGCCACAAGCAGGGAGCTGGACGGGAAGTGGGGCTGCTAGGATTAGAACCAATGCCCATATGGGATCCCAGCGTCTTAAGGCAAGGACTTAACTGCTAGGTCACCGCGCTGGGCCCCAGACTATCATTGCTTTGGTTTGTGCTACCTTCATGCACTGCATCATTATCCCTCTTTTATATAATATAAAAGGAACAAAAGTTTGAAAAGGAGCAGCTTTTTGGAGATGCATTTTTCTAACTAAAATGTCTTTCTTGTTCTGCTAGGTTTTCTCTCAGAGGAACCCGTGACTCTGTAACAGGATCCCAGCCCAGCCTGATGGGTAAGCCACTTCTGACATCAGCACCCCACATGGGCGCCAGCCTGAGTCCCCGCTGCTCCATTTCCGATCCTGCTGATGCGCCTGGAAAAGCAGACGCTGGCCCAAGTGCTCTGGCCCCTGCCGCCCCCTCGGGAGTTCCTGGTTTTTCTGGCTGTGAGAGGTGGGAGAGGAGGGGTGAAATCCTCTCCCACCTCCTCTGGAGATGCAGCAAACCTGCTGGCGGGACTGCAGGGGATGTTGTCCCACTGGTATTTTCTGCATGACTCCAACCCCACCAAGCTCTGGCGAGCTGCTCTCAGTGGAAGTCGGTCAGCCAAGCACTCCCGCTGAGTTCTCCACATTGAAGTCAATTAGGAAAGAGGCAAAGACCCATCACATGACTGTCCTCCAGGAGTCCGTGCTCCATGCCAGGAAAGCACACAGCAACCTAAGCACGTTGGGTCCTGTTGGAAACACCTGCTCTGGAACACTCCTACAATTTGTATGCCAAGTAGAAACATGGAAGCTACTATTTTTTCTCTCTTTAATATAGGTTTAAAATGAAAGGGAGAAAAAACTTTACACAGAAAGTGACTAAACAGCTCCATTTCTCAGGCACCTGGTCTTTCTGAATACACAGCCCCGCGGAGTCCAAACTGCCCGCCGCGATGCAGAGTGCACGGAACCCCCAGGACAGAGTCACAGGCATGCGAAGCGTGCTCCCTGCGCTGCTCGGCCGGACCACGTCAGCACACGTCCCAGAACACAAACTCAACTGCTATTGCGGGGGGGCGGGACCCAGAGTGGAGCAGGCGGACCCAGAGTGGAGCAGGTGGACAGGCGGAGGCTTGTATCCCAACCCTGAAGACTCCCGGATCCTCACCAAGGACTATCAGTACTAGCACCGAGGACTACATCCCAACTGCCAAGGAGACCACGGGGAACTGGAGCGCCTTTGGAGGCCAGAAGCTCTGAGGTCACCCACCCCCATTTGGATCTCCCACATGGGATGGAAGAAGCCCGGCCTTGCAGGATCCAAGGTCATCGGAACGAAAACCACGAGCACCGAGCGGTCCGCAGAAACAGAAGAACAGTAAACTTCCTTCGGGACTAGGGAGGGGAGCTTTCTCTGGTCCTTGCCTGGTTCCGACTTTGGGTCCCCACCCTCTCTGGCAATGACCATCAGGATCGCTCCGGAAACCCCTCAAAATAAACTAACAAATAAACAAATAAACCAAAAAAAAAAAAAAACTAGAATAAACAGAGAACAACAAGGAAAGCTTAGAAACAGACAGGAAACGGTCAGCGGGGATGCACTGGTAACTCACTGGGTGGGACACAAAGATTAGCTACTCCTCACTGGGCTGTTGAAGATTTCTCTGCACACCCCTCCTAAAACTGTTCACCTAAACTGTTGACACATGTCTTGTTAGAGTTATAGAGTTAGACTACCCGTAAAATAGCCAGGTTCAGCAAAATCACGCTTCAACGCTATAAACTGCTAAATACTAAAATTAACATAGACATGAGACAGCTGAATAGTAATCTATAACCATTTTAAGGTGTACAGAAACCAGTTATATATAAACTAATAATTGAAATGTCAAAAGAAACCCAAAAAAACAAATTCAAATGCTATCAAAATGTAATGTAGCAGCATTTACGGCCGTCTTCAGGGTAAAGCAGTCCTGTGACCCTGTGACCCACCACAAACCATATCAAAGCAATTGCTACAAATACTCTACAACAGGTTAAAACGCTCTCTACACTTGAATCACTGCTTAGAAATTACCACAATGAACAAACGATAATGCAATTAATCACCAAGCAATCAGCTGCACATCTGCTGAATGAGGGGACACTGATGCGAGCGGCGCACCCCCTTGCTGGTGTCATCCTCGCTGCGAGCCTGCGAGGCCAGCATTATCATTTACTTCTGCCAACCGAGCAGCAGCTCAGAGGGAAACGGCCGGGTCACCGGCCAGCAGGAGCAGGCTAAGGCTGAGCCACGCAGGCCCCGGGGCCCCTCACACTGCCGCTTGTCGATGTGATGGAAAGGAAGGATGGAGGTGCATTTCTCAGTAACACATTTCCTCATCCCACAGGCCTGTCTTCAAAGGTATCCTCATTACTTCTTTGTGGGAGAATATCCTTTATTTTATAAATAACTGCTACAAGTGAACAGTGGTGGTTCTTATTTAATTGTCAAATTGTTGGGCCTGGCATGGTAGCCTAGTGGCGTTGAACTCACTGGGATCCCATATGGGTGCCGGTTCTATCCCGGCGGCCACGCTTCCCATCCAGCTTCCTGTGTGTGGTCTGGGAAAGCAGTCAAGGACGGCCCAAAGCCTTGGGACCCTGCACCCGTGTGGGAGACCTGGAGGAAGTTTCTGGCTCCATTTTTTCAATCAGTGCAGCACTGGCCATGGCACTCACTTGGGTAGCGAATTATCAGATGAAGGATTCTTCCTCTCTCTCTCTCTCTCCTCCTCTCTGTATATCTGACTTTGCAATAAAAATAAATAAATCTTTAAGAAAAAACATCTAGGTTTAAGGATGATACTCAGGGCGGAATGATTACGCAGTGGGCTCAGGCCCACCTGCTCCTCCAGCATCCAGCAGCGGTGTAAGAACCAACTGCACAGCTGTGACTCCAGCTCCCGACCAGGCGCCCGACCAGGGGCCAGGCCGAGACGGCGTCCTCAGCGCTGGTTTCCCGGTGCAGCCCTGGCTGCTGTGGTCACGTGGGGAGTAAACCAGCAGCTGGAAGACCTTATGACAGGTCTGTCTGTCAGGCCGAGACGGCGTCCTCGGCGCTGGTTTCCCGGTCACGTGGGGAGTAAACCAGCAGCGGAAGACCTTATGACAGGTCTGTCTGTCAGTCTCTTTTTCTCCCTCCTGTTACTCTGCCTTTCAAACAAATAATCTCCTTTTTATTTATTTATTTTTAATAAAAACAAGACAGTGTCACGCCTTCTCCCACCTTTGCTGTGGAAATGTGCCCATCAAGTCCCCAGCTCTTGTAACTCCAATGCTTACCTGCATTTTTCAAATCAACCAATTTTGCTCCAAGAAAGGAAAGGCTTAAGTGACATTAATTTTAAATGTAAAAGCCCCCAAGTGCTGCTGCACGGTGGGCAACATCCTGTCGGGACAGCCCTTCTTTTTTTTTTTTTAAAGATTTATTTTTATTATTTTTTCATTGGAAAGGCGGATATACAGAGAGGAGAGACAGAGAGGAAGATCTTCCGTCCGATGATTCACTCCCCAAGTGAGCGCAACGGGCCGATACTATGCCGATCCGAAGCCAGGAGCCTCTTCCGGGTCTCCCACGCGGGTGCACGTTCCCAAAGCCTTGGGCCGTCCTCGACTGCTTTCCCGGGCCACAGGCAGGCAGCTGGAAGGGAAGCGGGGCTGCCGGGATTAGAACCGGCGCCCATATGGGATCCCGGGCGTGCAAGGCGAGGACCTTTAACCACTTGCGCCACCGCGCCGGGCCCAGGGACAGCCCTTCTGACAGAGCTCGGGCTCAGCCCACCTCTGCCTCGCACCACGCACACCAGGGAAGTAGTAGTGGGCAGTTCAAGCACCCGGGTCCGCGCCCTTTTTTTTCCGTTAATTTATTTTTATTGGAAAGGCAGATTTACAGAGAGGAGAGATGGAGAAAGACCCTCTAGCCACTGATTTTACTCCCCAATGGCTGCGACTGCTGGAGCTGGGCCGATCTGATTCAATACTAAACCAGAAACCAGCTTTCTCCCGGTGTCACATGTGCGCAGGGCCCCGAGAACTTGGGCCATCTTCCTCTGCTTTTCCCAGGGCACAGGCAGGGAACTGCATGGTAAGTGGAGAAGACAGGACACAAACCGGAACCCATACGGGATGTTGACTTGGAGGTGGAGGATTAGCCACTTGAGCCACTGCACTGGCCCAGGTCTCTGTCTTACCATGGCAGACTCAGATGCATTTCCGGGCTCCAGGCTTCGGCTTGGCGCGGCCCTGGCCACCAAAGGCATTTGGGGAGTGAACTAGCTTCACATCTTCCTCTACCCCCTCTCTCACTATATCTTTCACATAAAACTTAAAAGTACTTAATTTTTTTCATTTTTCCATTGTATTTTTAATTGTATAAATTTCATTTCTGATATTTTTACACATCTGATTAGTGTGTGAAGGGTCAAGGCTAGAGGAAAGTGGATGAAAGCATTGTTTTCACGTTCTTTTTCTTCCTTCCTGTATCTGGGAGGAGGGGAGAGAAAAAGGGAGAAGCCACAGGCAGCCTCCCAGCCAGCCCAGCGTCCCGTGGGGCATGCTCTGACGGTCTCACTCAAGTGGTTTTGATAGCTCAGCAATTCTGAATCGATGCAATCTTGTCACTCCCATCACGATGAACTCTCTCCAGGTCCCACTGGTTGACATAGTCCACCTTAGGGTCTCTGTCTGCCCAGGTATTCACTGCCAACTCTTGGCTGGGGGAGTTGATTGATTTGTTCTGTCCTCCGTCCTCTGTCATTACCAGGTGTCCTCTGCAGGCTCCACCGGACTGCCACATCCTCCATGTGCATCTGGATATGCTGTCCACTGCTCCGTCTGAGCCACTGAGGAGGCGAGCTCTGACACAGGCACTCCACAGTCAGACCATGGAACTGCAATTCTCTCCATGCTTGGAGTTCTGAGTCCAGCGATTCAGTGGGGGAGGGGGATCCCCAAAGAAGCTTCATCTGTACCCCAGCTGTAGGCAACTCTGTAGGCTGACTGTACCTAGACCAGTGTTAAACCGCCGGGAGAAGAGCAACTAATAGCTGGTGGGCATTCTGGGCCTGGTTAACGCCAAATCTGTGTTAAGTATACCAGTGTGCCAATATAGTTGCTATTTTTTTTAAGGCATATGAAGTACAGATGTGGGCATGCCAACAAACAGGGTCTGGACCACTGGCCTCAAAACTCCATCTATGAGGGAAGTCACAGGATCTGTGGTCCGATGTGGAGTGCGTAAGTCAGGACTGGGTTGCCTTGGTTTTTTAAGCCTGCGCAGTGGACTGCATTGCCGGATGAGCTTGGGGGACATGACATCCAGTTCACTGAGGCCTGCGGAGGACACCTAGTACCAAGGGGTGCTGGACAAACTGGACAGCTTGTCCAGCCAAGCTTTGACTATCCGGGCGACTTGACTCTAAGGGTACTGTGAGCCCATGGACCTCAGCAGGATCTCCTCATCCTTGGAGCAACAAAGTCAACAGCATTTCAGAACTGGGAAAACCACTTTACAGCGCCCACAGAATATGCTCCACATAAGAGACCTTGGGATAGCGGTGCCTGACCCCCTCCAAGGGCTGGGATGTGGGTAGGCTGCTGGGGTCGTCCCTCTCCCCATTTCCCCAGACATGAACAAAAGATTGAAAACTAAACAAAAAAAGAAACTTCATCTAAGGTGATCCCAGACATGACTCCGTGAGTGCGTGAGTGTACACAGTCCAGTCCAGTCTGCTGCCTCCATCAGCCTACACACCCTGTCAGTTGCAAATGCTGGGTAAAAGTGAATGTTATCTGAAAGATGCTGAGGCAGAGAGAGATCTGGTACGCAGTGATCTCCGAGTCACTGCAGCCACCGCCTGCTGCATGCCAGGGCGCCCCGGAGTGCAGTGGGGACCTGCACCCAGGCACGGGGCTATGGCTGCAGGGACCCCAACCAGCGCCTTAACCACTGCGCCAAATTCCTGCCAGGTCTGTCCTACGGGAAGACAGTAAGGGAGGATTTCCCATTACCTGCTTTAAGTGTTTCTTCTTTTCCCCTTCTGCTGCCCTGCCCAGCCTCCCACTGGGCACGCTCCCAGCCCAGCCCCAGGGAGCCGCTCACCACCCTGATGCTGCAGAGCTGCTCCGGGGTCACTCACCGAGCACCTAGACAGATGTCCCTTCACGCAGACGCAAGGACACCTCTCACCGGGCTGTGCATGTTCAAGTCCTCACTGCTGTCACCCCTCAAGTGTCCGCACTTCCTTCAGAGGGAGATTTATTTTCTTGGCCTGCTTAGCAGATTCCAGTTTTGGCAACTCGCTGTTGTTGTTGGTTTTTTTTTTTTTTTTTAAGATTTTACTTATTTTTATTACAAAGTCAGATACACAGACAGGAGGAGAGACAGAGAGGAAGATCTTCTGTCAGATGATTCACTCTCCATGTGAGCGCAATGGCCGATGCTATGCCGATCCGAAGTCGGGAGCCAGGAACCTCTTCCGGGTCTCCCACATGGGTGCAGGGTCCCAAGGCCTTGGGCCATCCTTGACTGCTTTCCCAGGCCACAAACAGGGAGCTGGATGGGAAGTGAAGTTGCTGGGATTAGAATCGGTGTCCATGTGGGATCCCGGCGTGTTCAAGCTGAGGATTTTAGCTGCTAGGCCATGCCGCCGGGCCCTCGCTGTTTTTTTCAATCCTGGTTTCTTTAGCTTGCCTTTCTTTGACAGGTCTGACTAATCTGTTTTACACACTTGCCCATTTGTGTGGGTTTGGGACCCAAGCTTGAAGCCAGGGTGCTCTGGGCTCCGGTTTCTCTTCTGTGGATTCCATAGAACAGTGAATTGTAAATAGTTAAAATCCCTGAAGACTGATTCTGCAGAATACAGCAGAGACGCAGGATGAAAGTGGGTGCTGGGTAGCTAGCACTCCTGTTGCTAGGCCAGCCATTTTGACTCCACACTGCATTAGAAACCCAAAATAAGGGGCTGCTGTGGTTCAACAGGCTAATCCCCTGCCTTGTGGTGTCAGCATTCCCTCTGAGCACTGGTTCATGAGCCAGCTGCTCCGCTTCCTACCCAGGTCCCTGCTTGTGGACCGGGAAAGCAGCGGAGCATGGCCCGAGGTCTTGGGATCCTGTACTCATGTGGGTGACCTGGAAGAGACTCCTGGCTCCTGGCTTCAGATCAGCTCAGCTCCGGCCATGGCAGCCAGTTGGGGAGTGAACCAGCAGATGCAAGACCTCTCACTCTCTGTAAATCTGTCTTTCCAATAAAAACAAGTAAATCTGCTTTTTTAAAACTACAAATAATATTAATAAAAGACGGAAATGTTCAGTAAGTATCTACATTGTAATACGCTCGGCAGTGTTACCACGCAGAGCGCCCACTGTCCCTCAGAGCATGTGCACAGCAGCACACCTACGACCCCCAGCAGCTTCTGAGCCTGGCATCCTTCCAACTACCCTTTTTTTTTTCCCCAATATTTATTTTTTTGAAAGGCAGAATTAGAGAGAGAGGAAGAGAGAGGGGAAAATCTTCCACCTGCTGGTTCACTCTCTCCAGTGCTGCAACAGCCAGGCATCCCGTGGGTGGCAGTCCACGCACTGGGGCCGTGCCCACCACCTCCTGGGGGTCTCAGCAGGAAGCTGGCTGAAGCGTGGCAGCAGCGTGGGCTTGCTGAGCAGTGGCTGACCCTGCTGCATCCCAGCATCACCCCACCAGACAGAGTTTGAACACTGGTCTTGTATCTTGCGACATCACTGAACTTGCCCACTAGCTCTGGTAACTTTTTTGGTGAAGATTTCTTGTGGTTTTCTTCTAGAGGATCGTGTCATTCATCCTTCCCAATCCAGAAACCTGAAGGACGTTCTCTGCTGACCGCACTGACCAGCATCTTCGGTACAACACTGAACACAACTTGAATGCGCTGACTTTGCTTCCCTTGCCTTTACTGAGATGAGCATATTTTTTTTAAAGATTTATTTTTATTATGTTTTTATTGGAAAGGCGGATATACAGAGAGGAGAGACAGAGGAAGATCTTCCGTCCGACAAGTCACTCCCCAAGTGAGCGCAACGGCCGATGCTATGCCGATCCGAAGCCAGGAGCCTCTTCCGGGTCTCCCACGCGGGTGCAGGGTCCCAAAGCTTTGGGCTGTCCTCATCTGCTTTCCCAGGCCACAGGCAGGGAGCTGGAAGGGAAGCGGGGCTGCCGGGATTAGAACCGGCGCCCACATGGGATCCCGGGCATGCAAGGCAAGGACCTTAACCACTTGCGCCACCGCGCCGGGCCTGAGATGAGCATATTTTTTAAAGATGTATTTATTTTTACTTGAAATAGATTTACAGAGAGAAAGAGAGACAGCAAGAAAGATCTTCCATCCATTGGTTCACTCCCCAAATGACCAGAACAGCCAGAGCTGGGCCAATTTAAAGCCAGGAGCCTCTTCTGAGACACACATGTGGCTGCAGGATGCCAAGGCTCTGGACTGTCCTCTGCTGTCTGCCCAGGCCACAAGCAGGGAGCTGGATGGGAAGTGCGGCAGCCCCCACCTGGGACACTGGCACTGCAGGCAGAGGCTTAGTGTGCTAAGCCACAGTACTGTCCTCAACAATGTGGCTTTGTTCTTCATTCTATTACTGTAGTATACTTAAACTTAACTGATTTTATTTTTTAAAAAATATTTATTTATCTGAAAGACAGAGAGACAGAATCTTCCAGATGCTGGTTCACTTTCCATATTGTCAAAGCAGCTGGGTGTGGGCCAGGCTAGATTCAGGAGTCAGGTGGCCTGCGCCGGTCCGCCCTATGGACGGCATGGCTCTGCTCACGCGGGTCGCCACTCACCGCTTGCCCAGGCACCTCGGCCAGCGCTGGGTCAGTACAACAGTTTGGACTCAGCCAGAACTCTGATGTGGGAAACGGCAGCTTAACCTCTGTGCCACACTGTCTGATTCTAGAATGTTCCAGGATGAATTCTGCCTGCTCTGCTACAAATCCCCTCCCACACGTCCCTTGGAAGACATGTGTCTATTCCTAAGGGACACTGGACCACAGGTTTCGGTCTCGTGTCACCTTGGCTTGATGACGCCGGCCTCACACAGCAGCTGCGCAGTGTTCCCACCTCTGACATCACTGTGCGAGGGCTTGCTCTGACAGGATTCACCAACGAAAACTAACCTTCCCTTTTGGCCCGTGCAGTGTCGCAACAGGTTAATCCTCTGCCCGCAGTGACAGTGTCCCAGCTGCTCCACTTCCAATCCAGCTCCTCACATATGAACTGGGAAAGCAGTGGAAGATGGCTCAAGTCCTCGGGACCCCAAACACATGGGAGACCCACAAGAAATCCTGGCTCCTGGTCATTTGGGGAGTGAACCAGCAGACAGATCTCTTATTCTCTGTCTCTTCTCTGCAAATTTGCCTTTCAAATAAAAATAATAAATAACAATATGTCTATACAAATTTTCTATTCTTCTGGGATAAGTTTTGGTAATCTATTTTTAAGAAGTATAATTCATCTAAAATTTGCTGGCATGATGCCGATGGCACTGACTTAAGATCAGTGGGCAGATCTTCTGGTCCCGGTTTTGGTCAGCTGTGACTTCCTTTTGTCTCACTCATCTTCTGCCTGCACCTTCCCTTGTCCCACACAGGCTTAGTCCTTCAGTTCTGGATTCATGAGGTGGCCGCTCAGCTGAGTGACTGTGGTACATCTCTCTAGTCCAACTCAGCTACACTGCATGAATGCTCATAAGCTCTGCTTCCTAATGCAGCTCAGATTATTGTCCAGTTGCCCTCGGGAGCTCCGCCCTGCTCTGCAGGTCACTTGCAAATCCTTCTCTGATTTGGGGGACATGCACCTAGGGAGATGCTGGCCCTGACCGGAATCACTCATGGCAGATGGCCACGCTACTGCCCAGCCCAGGACGTGTCTTTCCACGAGTGCATACAGCCCCTTGAAGGCCCGCAGCAGGCAGCGGGGTCCAGACGGCCTGCAGCAAACGTAGGCATCTTCAGTGTATGTAAACAACATCTTGAATCACTTTTATTTGTTTGAAACAACACTGTGTGTGACCTTAAGGTGGGAGGGAAGGAGGGGAGGAAAGAGGAAAAACTGAGTTCCCAAATAGTTGGGTCTGGGTCAGGCTGCAGCCAGGAGCCAGGAACTACGTGTGGGTATCCCCAATATGGAGAGAAGGGACCTCAATACTTGACCTTCACTTTCTGCCTCCAGGGTGCACCTTATCAGAAAGCTAGGTCAGGAACAGAAATTGGATATGGGGCGCTGGCCCCCGAAGTAGCAGCTGTACCCCGTGTCAAGACGCCGGATCCTCTGACGGCATCTCAAGTCGTAACTGAATGAGACCACTGAAGGACAGGTTACAGAAGTCAGGCAATGTATGCTTACTGAAATTATCACAGTGTTTTGGGGTGAGGTTTATCTGAGAGACAGGGCAGTTGTCCATCCCCAGCAGGCTGCAGTGGCCAGCGCTCGGCCAGGTCAGCAGCCACACCCGGACCTCCTGAGCGCGTGCATCACCCTGCTGCTTCCCTAGACACATCAGAGAGCTGAATTGGAAACGGAACAGTCGGGACACAGACACCGATACGGGATGCTGGCCTTGTGGGTAGCAACTTAACCCACTATGGCACAGCACTAGCACAATTATCTGTAACATTATTCATTAACCTGCTCATGTTATTTAAACAAGAATTCTAGTCTCGCCCCCCCCCCCGGTTCTGCCTTTCCTATATCCATATGCTTCTATACCAATCTCAGCTATCTAACCTTTCCATACCCTTAACCCTGAAGCAGAGAAGCGGGGCAGGGTGGGAGAGCCTTGCTGCTTCCACACATTCTGTACCTTGAGGACATGGGAACCTACGAGGGCCCATGCACCTTGTCACAAGGTCTAGTTCAAGTCCCGGCTACTGAACGTCTCCAACCCAGCTTCCAGCAAACAGGCCTACGGGACAGCGGATGACGGCCTGAGGACTTGGCATTTTGTCACCTCGGCAGAGCTCCTGGCTTCAGGATGGCCCGACCCTGCTGTGTGCGCATTTGGGGAGCGAGTCAGTAGAAAGATCTTGCTTTCTCTTGTAAGTAAATGAATTGATCTTACATTAAAAAAAAATCAGGTAAAGAATCAAATTTATTACTTCTCTAACTAGATAATGAAACAAAATATATACAAGGGTACTTAAAAATGTTTTCTCCATCAAAACAAACATCTTTTAATAAGTCAATTTCCCACACATGCTTTTTGCAAATCAAGTGTTCAAGGGCTCACTCTGTTTCCACCCACTTCGGGAATGACACAGTGCAGAAGAAAACGGGTCAAGCGAGGGGAACTGCTGCCAAGTGAGGTCTGAGAATGAAGAAGCAGCTGAGCAGGTAGGAGCTGTCACCTACTCACACTGCTATTATGCATCAAAAGCCGCTTATTCCAGCTCGGCCCATTGACAAAGCAATCTAGTCAGGGTGACACAGACTCTCATAAGAATAACTTCCCAGGGCCCGGCGCGGTGGCGCAAGTGGTTAAAGTCCTCGCCTTGCACGCCCGGGATCCCATATGGGCGCCGGTTCTATCCCAGCAGCCCCACTTCCCTTCCAGCTCCCTGCCTGTGGCCTGGGAAAGCAGCAGAGGACGGCCCAAAGCCTTGGGACCCTGCACCCGTGTGGGAGACCCGGAAGAGGCTCCTGGCTTCAGATTGGCATAGCATCGGCCGTTGCGCTCACTTGGGGAGTGACTTGTCAGACGGAATAACTTCTCATTTTTTATAAGTTGGATTAAAACTACAATCCCTTTAAATGGGCTTAGTTTTTGGTAACATTAATTTCAAATAATGCTCAAAAAACCCTATTCTAGCAGAAAAAAAAAGCAATCTATGAAATCAGATGCTCTTACAAACACAATTCTAAGCTGTACTCCTGAACCAGCTAAAAAGGAAAGAAGCCACAATGTTGGCTAGGTTTCTCAAATACAAGCGAGGCTGGGCACTCGTGCAGTGGCTCAGCCCCGGCGTGGGGTGCTGGCTCCCCGTGGCGCCCCGCGGTACGGGCAGCGGCTCCTGCCGGCCACACACAGGTCCCCGCACTGAGGGCCTGTCCTGCCTATGGCCTGGCTGAGCTTCAGCTTTTCTCAAGCCAGTATTTGGGGACTGAACCAGCAGACAGATCTTTCACTGCCTGTCTCTTTCTCAAGGTATATTTATTTTTATTTTATTTGAAAGGCAGAGTTAGTGAGAGACAGAGATCTTCCATCTGCTACTTTGCTCCCCATACGGCCCCAATGGCTCGAGCTGGATGAGTTCAACGCCGAGAGCCAGGAGCTTCCTTTGGGCATTCGAGCACGGGTGCAGGGGCCCAAGTCCCTGGGCCATCCTCTGCTGCTTTCCCAGGCCAAAAGCAGGGAGCTGGATGGGAAGCAGGATGTGAGGATTAGAAGTGGAGCCCATATGGGATCCTAGCGTGTGCAAGATGAGGACTTTAGCCACTAGGCTACTGTGCCAGGCACCAGGAATTATTTTATAATTTATCTATCAGACTTAAAAACAATCATAAGAAATACCAGCCATTAATTTTTCATGATTCACATGGTAACCCAGGTTCCCCCAGGACACAGCTGGACATTCCCACAGAGACACTCAGGGCAAGCAGCCCACAGCCACGCAAGCAGGGACTCCCTCTCCCCTCCCAGTGCATCTGCAGGTGCGGCCTGCACGCCGGGCAGTCACTGCAGCGCTCAGCCTTGCTCAGCCTTCCAGGGCCATTCGGGGAAGCAAGCTCTCTGAAACACGCGAGTCAGAGCAGAACTGAACATTCACCTTAGTACCTGTACATACTAAACCTATCATAGGGATTACAAAGATGAACATGTTAATAGCCCTACTAACAAGTAATTCAAATCTAATAAGCAATCATAGTTTTTCAAAAAAACATCTATCTGGAAGGCAGAGTGATGGACATGGGCAGGGGCACAGGGAGACACATTGCTGGTTCACTTCCCTCAGGTCTGCAACAGCCAAGGGCAAGTCAGGGTGAAGGCAGCGCCTCACCGGGGTCTGCCGTGTGGCACCAAGTGCTCAGGAACGGAACCAGCATGTCTCCCTTCCTTCCCAGGCACACCAGCAGGAAACTGGATCAGAAGCAGACAGCGTGGGGCTGTAGCCAGTCCTCTGATGTCCAAGGCAGGCACCCCAAGCAGAGGGCTAACCCACCACACCCCACTCTTCCCCCTATAACGCAGGTTTTCTGCAAAGAACTCATCTGTCAGGGACTAGGATGAACAGGTGAGATTCAATGCACAGCGACGCTCAACAAGTGGGCGCCAGCACACAGGCGGCAGGCAGAGACTGGAAAACACTCGTTCCATGGTAGGGAGAAGAACCGCGACTTTAATCCTTTTCTCTAAAAAAGAATCTACTGTTCAGTTTAAGATAGCTATTAAGTTCATTTACCCTTGAAAAAGTCCTGGTAACATCAACACAACCAATGCAGCTTTACTATTTAGTCAATACCCACACCCACAGACTGAGCAACAGGTTCAGGGTGTTCTACAAAGTGTGTTCTGTATGGGCAGTCAGCTGTATTAAGACAATGATTTCACTGAGAGTATTCACCGTAATTAGCAGTCAGACTCTATTATTACACGGTTCATTACACACCTGGCTTCAGGCTGTCACACTGCTGTCCCAGAACACCTGCCTCACGTGCCACCTTTGCATGCCAAGCTGTATGTATTTAATTGGATGATTTTTTAAAAGAACTATTTATTTTTATTGGAAAAGGCAGATCAGATCTACAGAGAGAAGGAGAATGAGAGAAAAGCCTTCTACCTGCTGGTTCACTTCCCAAATGGCTGCAATGGTTGGTGCTCAGCTGATCTGCAGCCAGGAGCTTCTTCCAGGTCTCCCACATGGGTGCAGGGTCCCAAGGACTTAGGTCGCCCTCTACTGCTTCCCAGGCCACAAGCAGAGAGCTGGATGGGGAGTACACACACAGGTGTCCATACAGGATCCCAAAGCATGCAAGGGGAGGATTTAGCTAGCTGGCCATCATGCAGGGCCATTATCGGAGATTCTGACTTTAGTTTTTATGCAGATTCAAAAACATTTATTTATTTGAAAGGGAGAGTGAGAAGAAAGAAGATTTCCATCTACGGGTCTACTTCCCACATGGCTGAAGCCAGGAGCCCAGAACTCCACCCAGGTCTCCCATGAGTAGCAGGGAGCCAAGTGCTTGGGCATCTCCTGTGGCCTTCCTGGGCGCGTCAGCAGGAAGGTGAGCTGGCAGCAGAGCAGCTGGCCCTTAGATTGGCGCTCCAATTGTGCGATGCTGGTAGAATGTACCCACAGCTGCATTTAAGGCACTTTCTGGGAGGAACACGACATTCCCTCCGCCTAATCTTCGGGCCAGGCCTTCCAGCAGCCCACACTGACCATTCAGTATTTGCTCTTCCTAACATCTGTCCAGTTCTCCCACTCTGCCACTGTGCTTGTTCAAGCTTGTGTCAGCTTAGGTATTACGTACACGGCCACATTCCCGTCACACCTCTCAACAATGACCAATTTCTACCCACAATCGACAGCTCCTAACAGCCAAAAGAACTGAGGATCTGCCTGAGACAGCCTATCCTGAAGCCTTACTGTCAACACAAAAAACTAGGCCTCTATCCACAGCGAGGCCTCCGTTCATTTACTTGATCAGCACGTTGAGCCCAGCCACAGGGTTAGGCACTTTCCGGAATGTTCCCCCAACATGGCTTGCCCATCCATCTCCTTAGAGTATGGAGGTTCCTCCCACCCAAGCAGATGCTCTCAGCTTGCAGGAGCCATCGCAAGCTCATGGACCCTCCCCCTAATCCTGTTCTACTCAACGAACAGGGAATAAGAATACCTGCCGGTCACGTACATTTGGGAGATACCGCACAAATAAAGATAAACATGTTTCTTGTGCTAGACTTGTCTGAGCATTCAGCATTCTTACATGAGACCTCAGAAGGGGAAAGGGGGATCCAGAACCGTGTTGGAGCACGCTAAGCCTCTGCAGCACCAGCATGTCATACGGCTGCTGGTCTGTGTCCCAGCTGCTTCACTTCTGATCCAGCTCCCTGCTTGTGGACTGGGGTGAGCAGCAGAGAATGGCTCAAGTCCTTGGGACTTGCACCCACATGGGTGACCCAGAAGAAACTGCTGGCTTTAGATTCGCTCAGCTCTGGCTGTTCCAGCCATTTGGGGAGTAAGCCAGCAGGTGGAAGATCTCCCTCTATCTCTGTCTCTCCGACTTTCAAATAAAAAAAAAAAAACAAATCTTTTGGGCCTAGCGGCGTGGCCTAGCAGCTAAAGTCCTCGCCTTGAACTCGCCGGGATACCATATGGGCGCTGGTTCTAATCCCGACAGCTCCACTTCCCATCCAGCTCCCTGCCTGTGGCCTGGGAAAGCAGTAGAGGACGGCTCAAAGCCTTGGGACCCTGCACCTGTGTGGGAGACCTGGAAGAGGCTCCTGGCTCCGGACAGGCTCAGATCCAGCCAGGAATTTTTTGCAGCCACTTGGGAAGTGAACCAGCGAATAGAAGATCTTCCTGTCTCTCCTTCCTTCTGTAAATCTAAATTTACAATAAAAATAAGAATCAATAAACCTTTATAATAAACAAATAAATTAATTAAAATACCAGCCGCACCGCCCCCATTACCAGTCCTGGAGCTGGTGCTGGGCCACAGCAAATGAAGCAAGCACTTGCAACGCTGGCACCAATCCGAACCCCAGTGGCCCTCCTTCCTTCCCAGCCCCCTGCTCATGTGCCTGGAAGAGCAGCAACAGTAGCAAATGCTTGGGCCCCTGAACCCACATGGGAGAGCCAGAAGATTCTGGTTCCTGGCTTTGGACTGGCCCAAGGGAGTGAGCCCATGGGTGGAAGACGTCTTTCCTCTGTGCCTTTCAGCGCTCTGGCCCACAGCCTCCCGAAGAGCCGAGCCTGCTAAGCCTGCGACCTCCACACCTGCGCCCCTCAGCATCACTCAGCATCTGCGCTGTGAGCAGACACGGCTGGCACGCTCCCACAGCCTCTCACGGCAGGGACACAGGGAAGGCAACACGCTGTGCCGCGGCCCTTTCCCAATTTCAGATCTTCCTTTAATTCCCAGCTGCTATTTTAACTTACCTGATAAGCAAGTCTTCCCTGCTTATCAAAGAGTAATTAGAAAGAAATCATCTTTGGGAATAAAAAGTAAACAATACCTTTGCCAAGCTCAAATCCAGTCTGTGGTCTTAGCTGTGAGACGCGTTACTCTAAGTAAGCTAGGCAGGCACACGCAGCAAGCACACCCTCCCAGCAGGCCCCGCCGCCTGTGCACTTGGCAGAGCGGGTCATGTCACAGGGCAGCCTGGCTGGGGGGACTAGAGGACAGGCCCTAGAGCAATCCACAGGGTGCTCCCATCAAGAGAACAGACACCCCAGGAACCTGTTCTGCGAAGGGTCCCCAGGGAGTGCCTGGCCAGCTACACACCGCCACTGGCCACCGAAAGTGCCTGCTGCTCGCCACCGCAGCGGGCCGGCATCCTCGCACACCGGGTTTCACTTTCACATTCTTGTGGAACAAGTGTTCACAGTGAGCCGTGCCGTGTTTCTGCTGCAGTGAACTCCCTGGCCATGGCCACGAGGGGCCGGGGGCAGGCAAACTGCTTCCCGGGGTGGGGGGGAAGTGTGGCCACAAAGAGGCCAATAAGGAGGGTGTGGGAGGTGGACACGACGTCAGGTCTCCTGGCCTACAAGAGGCACACAGTTAGGCGGCTACCTTCTTGCCCACCCTTAATCATGACCACCTTTTGGGAAATCCCGGCCCCACACTCTCTTCGAAAAGCCCTGGCCACTGGTGGCTGTGCGGGGTGGGCTCTGCGGAGCAGGAACAACTCCCCGGGCCACAGCAGTGACGTCTCGGGGCTGGCTGCCCAGGCGGCCCAGCCCTACTGGCTCCACCCTGACTCAGAGGCCGACTGCGGCCCTACAAACGGCTTGGCATCGCTGCACCAGCTTCTTCATTTGGAGAACATCCAAGGTCAATGAGTCATTTCCAGGAAGACCCCTAAATGCACAAGGGGCTACAGATTTTTATTGGGATTTTAACGTGTAAACTCTGCAAAACTGCAGTTGCAGAATTAAAGAAAAAAAAAACCACACTCTACGTATAAACAAGCTTGCAATTCAAATGCAGGGTCTACACACACAAGCGTGTTCTCCTGAGGAGACTTACACATTGCTCGGTTAGCAGGGTAAGCCAGTGCGCGCACGCACACGCACACACACGCAGCACTATACTGAAGCCTCACAGTTACTTCTGACAACTACATTCCTGAAAAGTGGGGTAGCAGCTAAAAGTCCTAAAAGGGGTTCTCTTTACTAAGACCTGTTTAAAGAACGCTCATCTGTTACTGCATACAGGACAGTAGGCTCACAATTGCACAGGTAGATAGTCAGGCCAGCTGAGCACACAGTTAGAAAATTTACCAGGAAAAAAACAACACTAGCCAGTTCTCATTTGACATGCGGCTCTCTCTTCTCAGAAAATGACACTTTAAATAAATAAAACCCAGCCATCAGTGGCCTTGAGCAGCTGGAATCCTGCCACTTGCCCTAGAATCCAGGGCCCCGCACCATGTTCCTTGCAAAGCCCTGTCCTGCTCTGCTCCCAGGGGGCAAGTGCCCGCCATCTAGCTGGAGGGGATCCCTAGGACCCCAGACTCACATAGAGCCAACACCACCTGCAAACAGGCAAAGAAAACACAGAGTTAGCCAGCTTTTCTCTACTTCCTTAGCCCGGCCACGCTCAGCCTGCTGCCCCTGCAGCCCACCCTCTGCTGCCTGGGATGCCCACAGATCTGCCCGTCCCCTCAACGCTCGGCCTGCTGCCCCCGCAGCCCCCCCAAGATGCCCACAGATCTGCCCGTCCCCTCGATGCTCGGCCTGCTGCCCCCACAGCCCACCACATGGGATGCCCACAGATCTGCCCCGTCCCCTCGACGCTCGGCCTGCTGCCCCCGCAGCCCCCCCAGGATGCCCACAGATCTGCCCCGTCTCCTTGCTGCACTGCAGGTGTTTCCCACCGGCTTCAGTTGCCTGGCAGGTCATTTCCATTTGCTCTACCACCAGACCTTCTGTGCCTCACACGCTATTTCTGATTTGTGGATCAGTTAGAATTCACAAGTAATTCCCAGGTAGAACTTCTGGGCGATAACCCCCAAGAGCTGTCTAAAACCCAAGCCTGCAAGCCTGCACTGCTCCCTGCGCGGAAGGACACACAGGACCCACCATGTCTTTCCAACAACTCTTCAACCTCCAGATGTTGGGCTAGTAGGGGGTTCCTGTGTCACCACAGACACTCAGATCCAATAATGGATGATAACATAAACGACCCTTGCCCTTGTCCCTTGGGAGGGCCTAGCAAGGGGACCCCTGCCCCAGCACAGGGTTGGCAGGGCACAACCAGCAAGCCTCTCCTCAGAAAGCGCTGCAGCAACTGCACCTTCCCTCGCTTTCCCGTGTGCAAAGTTCTCTCCCAAGGAGGAGGGCTGCCATCCGCCCTGCCCTCTGCCAGCCTGCCCGGTGGAAGTGGGCCAGATGACAGCACTTGGCAAACACGCTTATCTCTGTAAAGAGGCTGTTTAACAAAAAGGTGCTGGTGGCGGGCGACAGTGTGGCTCAGTTTCACGCACTCTCCACTCAACTGAAGCTTTCTGTAAGTCACCAAGCAGAAAATGAAACAGTTCATCCCATTTTCCGCTTATAACCCACACTGTTTACTCCAGAATTCCCGAGCAGACTAAGTATAAACCTGCTACAAAATAATCTTTGTTAAAGTGTTACTCTGTATGGCACTTGAGAAAATAAACATTGTAAAAAGGAAAAGCTAAGTCGACACTTCCCAGTATGCAAATGCCACAACACAAAACGGACTTGGCTGAGGAAGCCGCCCGCCCCGTCCTCACTGCGCCCCGTCCTCACTGCGCCCCAACTCTACACCTCGACAGCACAGCTGTCGGACACGGAGAGCAGACACCGCGATTCTAAGCGTCAGATCTTTACGATTAAATGCAGCCTGTGTGTGTATACGAACGTGCTGCATTGTATGCATGGCCGGTTTCTGAGCCCCGACTTTAGGAATCTTTATTCTCACAATAACACAAACGTGGTAAGACGCCTTTCAGCGTCCGGCTCGTTCTCTAAGCATCAACAAGACCACTTTCTTGCAAGCATCATTCAGACAGGGAGCCATTTAAAAGCCTCGCTTTCCCCAGCCAAGGGGCCGTGCCCGCTGCCCCGCAAGGTGCCCTCCACCAGCCCAGCTCCGTGTTGTCATTCATTCTCTTCCCGCAGGACCGGGCGGGAGCCTGGCGGCGGTGCGCGCGACTGCCAGCGTCCCCCTCCTCCCGCCGCGCACCCCGCACTGCAAGCCGCCCCCCGCGGCCCTCGGCACCGCACAAAAGCCGGGGCCGGCCCTGCGGCGGATGCGGGGCGCGCGCTGCGCCGAGACGCGGGGCTCGAGCGGCACGTCCACGCAACCGAGCACCATTTTGAGTCCCCGAATCTTGCGGTTGACGCTTTAGAAATCACCCAGCAGAACCCCGCCAAATGGAGGCTTCACCTGGCGGAGGGCCCAGGGTGTGCGGCAAACCCAATTAGAGCGGGTCCCCGAGTCCCAGCCCGCACGCACATAACGGGCGCCCGGGGCCCGCCGTCACCCCACCGGGCAGAGGCGCGGACGGGCGCCCGCGGGGGGCTCGCCCGGCCGGCTCGGGTCACCCCGCGCGCCCCGCGCCCCGCCGACGCGGGTCCGAGGCGCACACCCGCAGCCCCTCGGCGCCGCCGAACAAAGGGCCGCGCTCACCTGGGCTCCGTCCCCGGCGGCGGCCTCGCGGGCGCCCGCTCAGCTCCCGGCGCGGCCCGGCCGCGGCCCTCCTCCCGCTGCTCCTGCTCCTCCTCCGGCTGCTGCTGCTGCTCGCGCCCGCGGGACGCGGCTGCTCCGGCTCCGGCGGCTCGCGGGGCCGCTCGGCTCCCTCCGGCTGCCCCGGCTCGGCGGGGCCCGCGGCGGCGGCGGGGGCCCGGCGGGCGCGCGGACGGCCCCGGCACGACGCGGCGCGGCGGCCCGGGCGGCGCTCAGGGCTGCGCGGCCGAGCGGCCGGCGGCGGCTCCCGGGCCCGGCGCGCTGAGGCGCGGAGCTGCCCCCGCGGCCATCTTGTGGCTCTAACTGACAAGAAGCCCCCTCCCCCCGCGCCAGCCAGACGCGGCGCTCGCGGCCCCGGCCCCGCCCCGCGGAGGCCGCCAACAGGAAGTCGGCCTGCCCCTGGCGCGTGACGCACGCCGCGCCGGGCCAATGGGCGCTCGGCTGCAGAGCGCCGCCCCCCGCCGCGGGCCTCCTCAGGCTCTCATTGGCTCGCCCCGGTCTGACCACGCCCCCGCTCCCCTTTAATGCCCTCCCGTGCGGGTAGCTCTGCAGTCGGCTTGGGGAGCGCCGCAGGGTGCGGGCTCCTCTGCCGGACGGGGACACCGTCTGCGGGCGTTGTGCGTGCAGGCTGTTGCTCAGCGCGGCCGCGCCAGCGCTCGGACGTCGGAGCCTGGGCTTGGCGCGCTGTATCCGGCCCGGGCTGTGCACACTCATGCCCACCCTGACCCCAGCCCGGAGCATCCCGCTCACCGGCAGCCTACGGGGCTCACTGCGATGCGTCCCCCACCCACGCCGAGGAGGCATCTCCCCGGAGTACAGCCCCCTTCCTCATCCCCGTCCTGCGGACCGGGCTCTCCCTCCCCGCGTCCCGCTCTTCTCATTGCCGTTCGGGGAAGGGGGTGCGGGGATCGGGCAAGTGCGGCTCCAGGAGTCACCCTTGGCGCTATGGGTGGTTAGGAAACCACGGCTTCCCCGGTCTGCACGGCCCTTGGTGGAGCTGCAGTCTACGAGGCCCCCCAGGCTGGGGCGATGATGCCACGCTTCACCGCAAGTGAGCTTTTGAGACAAACGGCTGCGGGTGACGGAGTCACGCGTGTCCCCCTCCCGGGCTCCCGGGAGCTGCGCGCGTCCCCTCCCTGCTCAGCAGGCCCCAAGGGCGCACACTGCCTGCGACCCTCAGAGGCACGGGGTGGGCGCTCCTGAGCACACAGACCCTGGCTTATTTTGATGGCTTTGTTTGTTTGCAAAACGAGCCATGGTTCTTTGGTGTCCGTGCTTGATGTTGAATTTGTAACTGCAAACCCTGGAATCACCCCTGTCTGGGTCCCAGTGCCAGCTCTGTGGTGGAGTTGCCACCGTGAGCAATCCTTAGAGTCTTGTCCCTCTCTGATGCCCCGCCTGCCAAGCTCGCACGGAGTCCATGTGTGCCTGTGGGAGTGCGTCTTGAATGTAAGACAGCACCGTGTCTGGTCCGTCCCTCCTCTGCTGCTCCTCCTGGCAGCCGCTGCCTGTGGCACCACACTGGCCCCTCCGTTTGTCCCCTCCGTTTTTTACTGCCCAGAACCACATCACGCTAGTCGCAGGTCTGTGTCTGGAACTGATCTGCTGTTTTCCTGCATGTGGTACATCTCTGAACGAGCCACGGGTGGCCTTGCTGAGTGTGTGGTCGCCTCAAACGAGAGTTCTGTTTGTTTTTACATGACCTTGAATCCAGCTGGGTCTTCCCTCTGTTAGTGCATCTGGGGCCGGTGCTATGGCACAGCTGGCTAAGCCACTGCCTTCAGCACCAGCATCACATATGGATCCTGGTTAGAGCCCCACCTTCTCCACTTCTGATCCAGCGGCCTGCAATGCACCTGGGCACCCACGTGGGAGACCCCGAAGAACCTCCTAGCTGCTGGCTTCCACCTGGCTTAACCATCTGGGGAGTGAACCAGTGGATGGCTCATTCTCTCTCCCCTTTTCTGCAGCCCGGCCTTTCACATAAACAAGTCTTTAAAAAAGGAAAAACAAGAGTCAGACTGCGCATGCAGCTGCCTCCAGCGCGATGTTGTTGGTTATTTCTGGTTTTTACAGTTGATTGCCATGCTGGTGAGTAGAGACGTCACAGCACGCGGGAGCACCAGACCCTGGACAAGAGCTCGCTGTATTCTGCACTTGAGGCCCCCTTGGTGCACCTGACACAGCCCCAGTCTGACCTTAAACACGTCTGCTGCCAACTCGGCGCCTAATGTGTGGAGTCGCCGGGCTCAAAGTGGCGCTCGGGCAGGTTCCGAGACGTGAGAGACCAAGTCCACAGTCAGGCCTTGCTGGAATTTGCATGCTTTCTGGGCCCCGTGTCACTTTTATTTATTTATTTTTCTTTTGTTTTGTTTGTTATCAAAAACCACACAAGGGAGCCTCAAGCCACTTCCAGTCTGGATATTGCCTGCCTTCCTGACCCCATGTTGTGGGGCATGGAGCACTGCACCCACTTGCTTGCTGGGTCCCAGGTGGGGGTGGCTTGTGGCCACTGTGGGACCTGTACAGTGCGTTGCGTTGGAGCTGGCTCATGGCTGTGTGCCCAGCGTGTGGCATGTAGCGGGTACTAAGTGAAAACATGCCAGGTGTTCGAACGGCCTTCCGTTCCAGGCGTTCCTGGCTCCCTTCCACCTGGGTCCCCACCCCCACTCTTCCATAACTGCGATCCCAGCTTGTTTACGTTCCTACATTTCATTCTTTTTATTTATTTATAATTTGTTTATTTGTTTATATTGGAAAGGCAGATTTATAGAGAGAAGAAGAGATGGAAAGATGTTGCATCCACTGGTTTATTTGCCAAGTGGCCGCAAAGCCAGAGCTGAGCCACTTTGAAGCCAGGAGCCAGGAACTTCCTCTAGGTTTCCCGTGTGGGTGCAGGGTCCCGAGGCTTTGGGCCGTCCTCGGCTGCTTTCCCAGGCCCACGGGCAGGGAGCTGGATGGGAAGTGGAGCTGCCAGGACATGAACTGGTGCCCATAGGGGAAGGTGATGCTTGGAGGTGGAGGATTGGCTTAGTTGAGCCATGGCGCTGTCTCAGGTTGAAGATTCTTGTGGAGGACAGGGGCTGATTCTGGAGCCTGGCACAGGTAGACCAGCGGGTTCAGGAAAACGCAGAATGATGGAGAAGGTCTGTCAGTGACGCAGTGTGCAGTGCCTCAGGGGCCTTTGCATTCCGGACAGTCTCCAGTCTTCTTACCCCTGTCCACCAGGAGTGAACAGAACCTATTGACTTGCAACCCTTCGGGGGTCACCCCTGGACTCACCCGGCTCTCTGGCATGCACCTGTTGGCCCTTGCCCTCCCAGACATGTCCACATTCCTCTGAGCCCAGCAGGGGGCCCTGTGGGAATTTTGAGGGTTTTACAGACATACGCTCCGTACCCGTGGAGGCCTGTGGCCAGCACCGAGGGAGGTTGAGAAAGTGAAGGGGAGAATGCAGTGATGACCTCGCCCCATCAGAACGCCATTGATTGTCCTGGGCTGTAGCTCAGAGAAGGAGCTGTCATCACAGCCCACGGGTGACAGCTGTCCGTCAGGCCCCGCAGGAGACAGCAGGGCCTTGTTCCCTAAAGAGCATCTCAGGAGGCTAGCATACTCCTGCAGTGAGGCTGTCTCCAGGGAGACCGAACCTCAGGTGAAGTCGGACATGGTGAAAATACCCACCAGGCCCCGTGCTTCCTGGGGAGGGTGACAGGAGGGAGCCTGAGGAGGCCTGTGTCAGCATGGCAGCTGTCTGGTCTCCAGCCAGAACCCATTGCTATTTACTTACTTATTATTTAAAGAAATACTTACTTGAAAGGCAGAGCTACAGGGAGAGAGAGATCTTTAAAAAAAAATTGTTGCGCTCACTTGGGGAGTGAATCATCGGACGGAAGATCTTCCTCTCTGTCTCTCCTCTCTGTATATCCGCCTTTCCAATGAAAAAATAATAAAAATAAATCTTTAAAAAAAAAAGAAGTTAAGATTTAAAAAAAAATTATATTACAGAAAAAAAATTGTTAAGGACTTACTTTTGTTTGAAAGGCAGTTACAGAGAGAGGAGAGATCCTCCATCCATTGGTTCACTATCCCAATGGCCATAGCAGCTGGAGCTTAGCTAATCAGACGCCAGGATGTGGGTGCAGGTCCCAAGGACTTGAGCCAATCTCCACTGCTTTCCCAGGCCACAAGCAGGGAGCTAGAGTGCAGAGTGGAGCAGCCGGGACGTGGGGATGCTGGAGCTGCAGATAGAAGCTACACCACGGTGCTGGCCCCAAGAAGGATCTTTCATTTGCTGGTTCACTTCCTAAGTGGCTGCTTTGCCTAGCTGAGCTAAGCCAAGAGCCAGGAGGCCAGAACTCTGCCTGGGTCTCCCACAGGTGGCCACTCTGCCTGGGTCTCCCACAGGTGACTAGGAGCACTGGGGCCACCCCTGCTGCTCTCCCAGGCCCTCAGTAGGGAGCTGGCTCATCAGGAATGCCAATGTGCATGCAGTGGTTCAACCATCTGTGTCGCCATACCAACCCCCTGACCCATTTTTAAAAGAAGTACATCTTAGGGGCAGGCATTCTGGGCACAGCAGTTGCAATGCTGCTGAGGTGCCCACATCCCGCAGTTCAAGTCCTGGCTCTGCTTCGGATCCCAGCTTCCTGCCGAGGCCCCTCCTGGTGAGCAATAGGCGATGGCTCCTGGGTCCCTGTCACCCATGTGGGAGACTAGATTAAGTCTTGGATTCCTCCGGCCTGTTTCCAGCGGTTATAGGTATTGATGAGTGATCATGGATGCCAGATGCCGCTCTCTCTGTGTGTATGTGCATGTATGCAAGTGTATGTGTGCATATGTGTGGCAGCGTGTGTGCATGTGTGTGCGTCTGTGTTTCTGTGTGTGCGTGCGTGTTTGGCAGGAAGGCAAGGAAGGAAAGCCTACACCTTCAGTGCACTGGAGCTTCCACAGACCTGAGTCCGCAGTCGAGACAGCCTCCTGTGAAATGACCGTGTAGGCCAAGACACATGCTGATGTTTACAAACGCTGGAGGGGAAGTGAGAAAAGCAAAGCGTGTTGTGAAAAAAGGGAAGACACCAAGCGTGTGGAGCATGTGGCCCCAGCTGCGCTCACGGACTGGAGGAAGCCGCCCACGGTGCCACCCGCTGCAGTGTTGGGGGGATTATTGGTGACTTTTCATTTCTGTGCTTCCTTAGGGGCCATACGGAGCGAGCATTCCCTTTGTGCCAGTCTGCCATGCTGCCTCCTCCCCGCTTCTGTTTAGTGAAGCGCCAGCTTTTTGAAAGTGGGCCTTGAACTTGTGGCCGGAGTAGTGCTGTCTTGGGGAAAGTCGCCAAGGATGGTATTCGCACATGTTCTTTATTCCGGCTGCAATGACCTAGGAAGGCCTCTGGCCATGGTGGCCAGGAGACAGCGACATGGACGTGGGTCTGAGGGGGGCCTGTTGGGTTAGCCCCAGGAGTGCACAGGCCACAGGTCATTCATGGTAGGTGCAGAGTGGCTGGGGCTGGGCCAAGGTCCTGAGACCCTGGAAACCCGTGATCCTGAGGAGGCTGGAGGAAGTGACCAGATGGGGAGGGATAGTCACCTTTCCAAGACAGTCCACAGGCCATCGAGAGGCTGGGGGCGCTGCCAGCACCAAGAGAACGCCAAGCACTGAGCCTTCGGGACAGGCAGGACTGGGTGGGCCAGGCGGACAGCATGGAGGGCCCAGGGGCACGGGCAGTCAGGAAACCCCACTGTGCAGTGCTGGGTGAGCTGGCAGTGCTGTGGGACACTGCTCTGGCTGGCTCTGGTGTCTGTGAGTCAGGCGTGCTGAAAGAGGAGCTCAATAGGGGTCTGAGGGCTGACAGAGAGGGGAGGCAGGAGCGGGGAGGCCCTGCCTTCTGATCTGTGCCATGTGGAGCCAGGCCCATCACCTGAGGTACAGGGCAGGTGGAGGCTTCCAGGAGGAGGCGGCTCTTTGGTCTCTGACTGTAAGTTTAGGACAGGTTACGGATTCCTAACTCTAACCGCCAGAGGTGCCTGTGACTGCCTTTTACCTCCACAGGCCCTCTGCTAGGACACAACTTTTTTTTCTTTATTAACAAAGATTTCAAAATTTTAATTAACAAAAACTCATGGACTAAAACCTGGCTGGCAAATGTGAGATAAACTGCGTCTTCAAGCTGGGTCACGTGTGTTGCCCAAAACCCAGGAGGTGGCGTGTTGGCTGCTTCCGGCACTCATGCTCCAGTTCCCGGCCCCCCTGCACAGTGCAGGGTTGGGGTGCAAGTAAGGGCAGAGCCGTGAGCATACTGTGTCCTGAACGTGGGGGCCTGGGTCTGAGTCCCGGTTCTGCTTCTGTCACAGCTTTCTGCTAGCATGCAGCCTGCGAGGTAGTGCTGGTGGCTCAAGCTTGAGTCCCACCACTCAGCATGGAAGATCTGGAGTGAGCTCCTCCTGGCTTTGCCTATCATGGCCCTGGCTGCCATGGACAAAGATCTCTGCGTCTGCCTTGTCTGCCTTACAGATAGATATAAACACACGAGCCAGAAAGCAAACATGAGACATAGGGGTGGCACGCAGTCCAGCTGCAAATGCACTCCGTATCGGACACCCGGTGTATCCTGGCACTGGGGGAGAAAGTGTCTCTGTTTACCCAGGACTCCAGCTGCCTGCTTGCCCAGTAGCTGTCTTGTCCTGGGCAGCTTGTGTCCGACCCATGGGCACCTTGGGCTCAAGACTGAACCAATGTGGGGAAAGAGGCGTTGGTGGCCGGCGGCAGGGGGCTGGGAACGGGGGTCTAGGGGCAGGGGACTCGGCCTGGAGGGAGGGCGGGTTTTTGTTGCAGTCTTGGTTGTGGGTTCAGGGATCAGATATCAGGAAACAAAACACAGAGCTGACCCCTGGGGAGCCTGAGAGAGAAGGAGGTGTTGGAGTCAGCAGGCGGGGTGGGGTAGGGGACTGGCTAGTGAAGCATCTGCTTTCTGCTCTGGCAAAGACACCCAAGCCCCAGAAGCACGGCTCTAAATAAGCAAATAGATAACGAATAAACCAGCAGATGGAAAGCCTCTGACGGCTGGTAGTAGCAGCCGGTTCAAGTGCATCATCAGAAACCGTGGTCAGGCCAGTGCAGGCGGTCCGTGGAATGTCACCACAGGCCGGGAAGTCCCCTGGAGGATGGGGAGGGCAGAAGGGCAGCAGGCGGGGCTGACGTGGGCACATCAGGGGGGAGGCCTGGAGAGGAGGCAGCCTCTGGAAGTGCTGGTCGTTCAGGGCTAGCCGGCTGTCCCCAGGGCACAGAGCTGAGGTGTGTCTCTGGATTGAACGCTGGGCTGTGTGAAGCAGGGTCAGGTTAAGGGACCTTTCCCGATAGCTGCCGGGCACCTGCTCTCTCATCACCAGGATCCCACAGTGAAGACAGGTTGCTGCAGCTGCAGGTATAGGGAACTGCAAAATCCCGTGTTTATCTGCTGCTCTCTGAAGTGACTCGTCCACCACGTGCCACACAGGGGAAAGGTGGCTTATTAGACTAATTGCCATTGCAAAGTCCTTTTGTCTTTGCTGGCAACATTTATTTGATTGCAAAAAGGATATGTCTGACTGTGTAGAGAAAAGCAAAATGTCAACCCAGAAACTCCCTTCCCTTCCCTTCACTGTGGGCCCCAGGATGTTACACCCCTCAGAAAGCCTTCCCTGCCCGGGAGCTGAGTCGGGAAGTTCAGACCGACCTCCGGGGGAGGAGGGAAGCCACCTTGCTGAGGGATGACCGTCCGCTGCCTCGGTTCCTCTCTCTCCCGCTCACCTTGTTGGCGGGATGCCCCTGTTCAGCTTCGGTGCATGCCGATCAGGAGATGCGCTTCAAATCAGAGATCTCTGCCAGTGAAGAAAGAAAAAAGTGCCCGCAGTGTGATGGTGCCTGTCTGCTCTTGCCTCACTCCTCCCCTGCCTTGCCAGTCCTTTCCTTTCAGCTCCCATTTCTTCCCTTCCAGGCTTGGTTCTGCAATGCACTAAGAAAAGTGGGTAGATTCTAGCTGGGAAATTTACAGCTGGGAAGGGTGCCAAAGGCTGGTCCAGCTCCATGCAGAAAGCAGTCCCCTTGTGCCTGGAGAACTGATCAACCACCCTCCAACACCACCAACCAGGGCAGCCGCCTGGACTTATTTGTTTACTTAAAAGGAAAAGTGACACACAGAGGGATTCTACCAACTGATCACTCCCCAAATGCGGGCAGCGGCCGGGCTGGGTCAGGCCATAGCCAGGAGCCCAGCTTTCCAACTGGGTCTCTCGCATGGGGGTCAGGACCCCATCAAATGGGACCTTCTCGGGGACATTAGCAGGAAGCCAGATCGGAAGCAGAGGAGGTGGGATTCCTACGGATGTGGGTTTGACCTGCTGCTCCACAACACTGCCCCAAGCACTTGTGTCTGCTATGCTGAGAGCAAGGTAAGCTCCAGTCACAGCCCTCTCTTGTAGTTCCTGCTTTAGGCCAGGAGCTGCCCTGAGGGACTGCACCCAAGTAGGAAAGAGGCTGGGCCTTCCTGGGAGAAGCAAGCTGTGTGACCAATGCAGGGTGTGGCTGTGCCTCCACCCAGTTTGTTCACTGGGGAGACAGAGAAGGATACAGAGAGAGGAACTCCATCAATTAGATCACCCCTCAAATACCTGCATCAGCCAGGACAGGTCCAAGGATTAGGGTAGGTCAAGGGTTAGGGTTAGGTCAAGGGTTAGGGTAAGCCAAGGGTTAGGGTAGGTCAAGGGTTAGGGTTAGGCCAAGAGTTAGGGTAGGCCAAAGGTTAAGCCAAGGGTTAGTGTTAGGCCAAGGGTCAGGGTAGGCCAAGGTTTAGGCCAAGGTTTAGGGTAGGTCAAGGGTTAGGCCAAGGGTTAGGATAGGCTAAGTATTAGGGTTAGGGGTGGCATTCGTTCCAGGGACCTGAACCCGTGGACTGTCACTGTGAATGCCGGGGTGTGTTAGCTGGAAAGGAGCCAGCTGCTGAAGGCAGAATCCCAACGTGGTACTCAGCTGGGTCATGTTTCTGGCTCATCCAGTGGGCCCAGTGCCCTGTCCTGCCCCCAGGATTAATAGGTCTGTGTGTGTGTGTCCACTGAGGAGCCATGGTGCCCACTGCCTCAGGGACAGGAAGACCCTGGGGCCCCTGAGGAAGCTCTCTGAGGGGGAAAGCCTGACTCCTCCATGTCTGTGTGAAGGACCCACGCCTCTGAAGCCAAGAGTTCAGGCCAGGTCCTCTGAGTGTGAGCGTGTGTGTGCTGGGTCACTATGTGTGAGTGTGCGTGAATGTGTGTGTGAGACAATGTGAGTATGTGAGAGACTGTGGGTGTTTGTGAGGGATTATGTAAGAGAATTGAGGGTACGTATGAGTGTGTGTGTATGTGAGACAAAAAGGATGGTCAGAGAGGCAGAAAAAGAATAAATGGTGTGTGAGAGAGAACGGAGCATGTGTGTGTGTGTGTGCGTATGTGTGAGAATGTGTATTGTGAGACCACATGTTTATGTATGTGTAAGAGAATGGAGCGTGTGTGTGAGAGAGAGACAAAGCCTGCTGTGTGTGCAGAGGGTGCTGCAGGTGAGTGTGGGGCAGGGAGATAAGTGTGCACAAGTGTGTGCCTGAGCTGGTGTCTGCTGGCCTAAGGCCAGAGCAACAGGAAGGACAGGTGGTCCTGTGTGCTGTACTCTCCATTGACTGAATACAGGAGCAGACCGAGCATCTGACAGATCAACTGTACAGCTGACTGCCCAACAGACCGTCTGACTGACTGACTAAATGACTGCACGATGACTGACTGAGAGATCCACTGTCCTGCTGATTGAATGGCTGACCGTCTGACTGACTGACCATCTGACTGACTGACCGTCTAACCGAATGGCCGACTGTCTGACCGTCTGACTGACCGACCAACCATCTGACTGACTGACTGACTATCTGACTGACTGACTAAATGACTGCACGATGACTGACTGAGAGATCCACTGTCCTGCTGACTGAATGACCGTCTGACTGTCCGACTGAATAACTGAATCACCGACTGACTGACCAGCTGAGCCTGGTCAACTGCCTGCTATCACAGAGCCCGTTTCTTCTGTCTCCTGTGATGGGCAGCACCCGGCCGCCAGTTAGAAACATCAAGCGCCTTTTGTGCTGTTCTCTGCCTGCCCCACCCTCTTCCTCCTTCAGGCCACAGGACTAACTCAGTAATTCCCAGCTCTGACATGCTGGGCTGGGGGGCCATGGGGAAGTGGGGGTGTGAGGGAAGGGTTCGGAGTGGAGGGGGGGGTCCTGGGGTTGTACCTGTCACCTGGTGGATGACACATCCAGCCCCGGTTGGGTTAGCCTGCCGTGGATGGCCAGAGAGGGCCTCAGCCAGCCCTGGCTCCCTGAGCTGCAGGTGGAGTCTGGCCTGGCCACGGGCAGCCAGGTGAGCGTGGACCTGCACATTGCCCAGGACCCCCAGCTCCCACAGCTGCCAGCCAAAGCAAGGGACACGGTGCCCCTGTGCCCTCCACTCTCAGAGCAGAGATGAGGCTGACACCTCGCTGGTGGGGGCGGGACGAGCGGCTTGGGCGCGCCGAGGGCTGCTGTGTTCTCTCGGGGTCCCCATAGCTGCAGGTGGGAAGTGAGTGTGTTCTGGTAAGCCAGCCAGAAGCAAAGCCCCCCACTGCCTTTGCCCCCTGTCGTACCCTGTCCCCATCCAGGTCCCCAGGGACAGGCCTGTGAGAGAGCAGAGGCTGCTGGGCAACTGTGTGTGAGGTCCAGGACGAAGGCAAGTCAGTGCCATATTCCCCACCCCAGGGGTCCAGAGCTGCTCGCGCCCAGCCTGGGGGAGGCGTCTCCAGTCAGGAAACTCCCCAGAGTGGGACTAGGGACCGGTCACTTCCTGAGGTGACGTTTTTCTTTTAAAACCCCGTCCCACCTGGCTTTGTGCCCAGCAGAGGCTCAGGGGCTCAGGCTGGGCCCCTCACCTGCTGGGACCGAATGGCCACAGCTGTCAGTGTCACTCTGAAGTCCACACCTTCACGAGCAGTGCACCTGCCAACACCTGCACCTCCAGAAGGGAAGGAGGAGGCTTGGGGGCCAGCCCCTGGGGGCAGGGACTGGTTCCAGGAGAAAGGAGGCCTGCTGCCATCCCTCCAGCGTGCGTATCTATGGCAGCTGCTCTCGGCTGCTCCACTGGCCCCTGCCCACCACCCTGTACTGCCGAGCTGAGCCGGCGCGCTCCTTAGGGCCATCGCCTGCACTGTCTTTAAAGACTTTCTCCCCCTCCCTCCCTCTCTCCCTGTCTCCCTTCCTCCCTCTCTCCCTCCCTCTCTCCCTCTTTCCCTCTCTCTCCCTCCCTCCCTCCAGACTTATTTACCTATTTAATGGCAGAATTGGAGAAACAGAGATCTTCTATCTGCTAGCTCATTCCCAAATGGTTACAACGAACGGCCGGGGCTGGGCTGAAGCCAGGAGCTAGGAGCTTATTCTTGGTACCCCCATGGGTGCAGGGGGCCAAACACTTGAGCCATCCTCAGCTGCTTTCCCGGGTGCAGCCAGGGAGCTGGATTGGAAGTGCAGCATCTGGAACTCGAACTGGTGCCCACTTGGATGTCAGCTTAACACGTTGGCCATCTGCTGGTAACCCCTGCTGCGCCGTGCAGTCCTGGGAGATGCTGTTTTGGCTGCCTACAGAGTCCCTGAGCAGCTGCAGCCTCGCGTTGGGAGAAAGGGGGACCCGTGGCTCCAGGGAACCCACAGTGGGCCCTGGACTGAGTGAATGCAGCTCCCCCACCCCCCTCCGGTCACGGGGACGGCTTTGGACCTGTCCTCCCCAAACCAGGAGCCCCAGAGGGAAAGGGTAGGAAGGTGTCGGGCTTGGACTGGGTTCCCCGCAATCCCAGGCCTGATGGGGCCTCCTGTGTCTTCGCCAGTGTTTGCAAGCAGCCCATGGGGCCGAGGCAGAAGTGCAGCTTCCCGCTGGGGCTCAGCTACACTGCTGAGTGAACCCCAGGGGCTGCTGGTTGCTGACATCACGGAAAATCTTAGCAGAGCCGGGCTCGCCCAGGAGATGTGCATGTCCACCAGCTGCAGCGCCCAGTATCCGCAGAAGAAAAGGGGCTGGGGTTTCGTGTTGTCCTTGGGGCGGGGTCCGGGGGGCCCAAGGTCTGCTTCCTTGGGTCCTCGCAGAGCGTGCACAGCGCACGGTGCTAGGCAGTTAAACCTCGAGGTTGCGTCTAGCTGGCGGCCCCCTCCAGGTGCGCTGTAGGAGGCTGGGGGTGGGGGGCTGGCCGGTTTGTCCTGGCACCTGTGCTGGACGCAGCTACCTGCGGAAGAGGTGGGGGTTGGGCTGAGAAGCTCCCCAGCTCCGAGCGACCTCCTGCAGGAATCCTGCCCATCATCCTTTGCGGTGAGCAATTTGCATACGGAAGGTTGGCAGTGCCTCCCGTACCCCTTCCCTCGCCTGACCTCCGCTGCAAAGGCTCCTGTCCGATGGTCTAGGCCATTTCCTGGTGGTCAGGAAGATGCCCAGAGCCTTGGCCGCCCCACCCCTGCCCCTTACACAGCTGGCAAGCTCAGCATTCCGGGCCCCTTGCCCGAGGGCAAACCGCCCAGACCGGCAGGGTTTGAATCCAAATCTGCTGACTGCTAAAGCTCCGCCACCCCTACGCCACAGCCTGGGGGACTCTCGCTGTCACCAGGGTGTCACCTGCCCGGCTGGGGAGCAGGGAGTTGGGGTGTGGTGGCCAGGCGGAGGGCGGCTGGCTGGGCTGGGCCTGCTGTCTCCCTCCCTGGTTCCCGTTGCCCATCTGACTTCCTGATGGTTCATCATTCCAGCTGTGTGGCACTTGCCACCTGCCTGGAGACTTTCTGATGCCTTGCACCTGGCCAGTGAGTGGCTGGCAAGGCACATTACTGGTCAAGGGCGTGTCCCTCTGCAGAGGCCAGTGTGGGGTGTGCCAGGGCTGGGGACAGCTGGGAGGTCTGCTTGGGTTGGGGGACGGGAGGGCGGTTGGGGAGGTCCACTCCTTCCCACTGAGGCCTCTCCAGCTGCCCTGTCGCGGGAGAGGCAAGATCTTCTCCGGCCCTCTGTTCATGGGCTCTCAGCCTCTTGCTCTGAGACCAGTCCTGCCCGGATGTGCCTTGCAGCCCCTGGCACAGCGGGGGTCCAAGGAAAACCTGGCCGGGAGAACACCCTTCCTTGTTCCTGAGACATCACGTGGTTGCAAGGGTAGGCAGTGTTGGCAGGTGTGTGTGTGTGTGTGTGTGGTGTGCACGCAGGTCACATGCATAGGCCAGGAGGACAGGCAGCACCAGTAGGAAGTTTCAAACCAATACAGCTGAGGTCAGTGCCATGGAGTAGAGGGTGAAGCTGCCGCCTGCTGTCTGCTGGCCTCCCTCTGCACCACGCCAGTCGGCCCATTGGGGTGGGGCTTTGCAGAGTGGACAGCACTGGCCACAGAGCCTGGATCCTAAAGGCTGGCGTTGCAGAGCACAGCGGACCAGGGAGAAGACAGGAGCAGAGGGGGCTCATGAGGGACACCGGTCCCCACTGGCTGAGGACAAAGCAAGGGGAGCTATGGTTGCCCTCACGTGGCACCAGGTGGAGATTTGCCTTCACTCCCGTGGGCTGAGTCAGCATTCGTGGGAGATGCCAGTGGGCCCCTGCTCCCTGCTGTGGCCTGAGCCCAGGATCCCTGGGCCTCTGACTGCTTATAAGAAAGGTCCGTGGACAGTGCCGTGGCCAGGATGAGAGAGCCGTGGGCAGCGCCGTGGCCGGGGTGAGAGGGCCGTGGGCAGCGCCGTGGCCGGGCTGCACAGCCTGGCTGACTCTCACCTCTGTGCTTGCTGAGCCTCCTTCTGCTTTCAGAAAGGGAACATTCCGTCATCGGTGTGAGCTTTCCAGGGAGTTTCAGTTCCCTGTTCTTTACAGCAACAGAAGAGAAATTCTGGCCACGTGGCGCTTGCAGGGAGCTTGCGAGACAGCCGACGCCCCAGCTTTCTAGTAAGGCCACGGAGACTAGGCGCGAGCTGGCCGCTCCCTGCTCCTCCCAGGAAAGCTCTTTTTTTCTCCCTCCAATTCCTCTCCTTGGTTAGGAGCTTCAGAACTTTTGGCAACCAAGCTTTGTCCCCTTGCCCCAGTAAGCGAAACCGAATACAAAATGCTCAACTACACAGCAGCAAGCAGGGCTACGCATGCCCAGGTCTGCGTAGATGGTTTTCTAGAGCAATCTCGTGGGTTCCCCAGGACCTGTTCATCTGCAGCCCATGGAGGTCACGCAGGAGCTCTTCTCACTGGTTTTGCTGCTGGGCAGGGGTGTGGGTGGAGCCCCTGGGGGTGGCCTCGGGAGGGGAAGCCTTGATGCCACTGGCCTTCCTGCTTCTGCAGGGGCCACGGAGACCAGGCAGCTGTGATCACACATCCAGGGAACATGACCATCATTGACCAAACACCAAAGTGAAGCAAGATAAGGCCCCTGCAGGGACACAGCTGGGAAGCACAGCAGGCGGGCGGCACCACAGGCAGGGCTGGCCGCGGACAGCTCCCCGTCCTGATCTGGCCGCTGAGGGTTGTAGATTTCAGAAGCGATCATCTGAGTCTTGCCCTTACACCCGAGGACAGCTGAGGAAATGTCCCACGCAACAGAGGGGCGGACAGGCTGGCCGAGCTCCCCAGGGACGCCAGCCTCCTGCCTTTCCTCTCCT
The DNA here is from genome assembly GCF_017591425.1 of Ochotona curzoniae. NCBI lineage: Eukaryota > Metazoa > Chordata > Mammalia > Lagomorpha > Ochotonidae > Ochotona > Ochotona curzoniae. The sequence continues at coordinate 11,958,878 of NW_024466459.1, forward strand.
GCCCCCAGGGACACTAGCTGTTGGGTTGTTGGGGGGAGCGGCTGGGGTGCCAGGCTCGGGAGGGACTGGGAAGGCCAGAGCGTGAAGGACTTAGGCTGAGAACATTGGGAGTCCCGGAGCTGGCAAGGGCAGGAATGCAGGTTTGCAGCCAGGCCCGTAGGTGCAAGGAGTCAAGCGTTTGGACAAACACAGCTGCGGGCTCCAGAGCAGCAGCCCGCCCCACCGCGCACCTGGCCCCGCCCACAGCACAGAGCGGCAGGTGCATCTGCACAGGTGAACCAAGAGGTGAAAGCTGGAAAGCGACAAGCCCCGCCCCAGGCTTAGCTGCTCACAGGGACGCTGGCCTGGAGGGTAAGGCTGCTGGCACGGACTGCCCACAGCGGGGACCACACAGCAGGCCCCCCCTGCCAGCCAGCACCACACAGGGAAGGGGCAGACAGAGCTCCTGGCGAGAAGAGCCCCACTGCTCCTCCTGGAACCTTTTCCCAGGCTAGCCAGGCACAGTCCTGGGTCTGGTTCCCGCGGGGTGGTAGACCTGCCCCCCAGGCCCTCTTCTTCCTCCTCTTCCTCCCTTGCTGGCCTCCTCCTCCTCCTTGTGCTCTCCCACCTGTGGCTCTCATGGCCACACAAGACTGGGCCGCTCCCAGGCCCCCAGGGACCCCCTCCCTCACCTGTGCACTCCAGGAAGGTCTGAGATGACCGCATGAGAGATCTGTGCTGTCCGGGTGACAGCCACCGCCTCGCTCTGCCAGCTGCCCAGGAAATTTTCTTGAAAGGCAGGGAGAAAATCCAGGGGGAATGCAAGGGTCGTCATTCCCCACCCGTGCGCACACAACTCAGACCTGAACCTGCACACACACGCTATGTGAACACACACTCAGACACACGACAGACACACGCCTAACTACACAGACTGATATGCAGGCTTATACACACGTCCAGCCTGCCCTCCGTGTCTGTCTTCTGCATTCGAGGGCTCCACCAACGTCAGTGGCAAATATTTACAAAAAAACTTGCTGCTGTGCCAAACTTGTGTAAACTGTTCTGGGCTATCATTCCCGGTGCAAGCCCTGCCAGAGTTAACCTCCCGCTGGGTCGTGTGAATAACGGGCTGACTTACCGTGTATGCAGGGGGTCATTGACTAACTGGGGGGTTGGGTATCCTCAGGGGATCCGGGAACCCGTGTCCCCCAGACAAGGAGGGGCGACTTGCTCACAGCTATTTATACACGCCTCGCTAGGAAGGCGTATTCATATCCACACGCTGGCGTCTGTCTGCACCCAGGCACACATGTGTGCTTACGCCACGCCTGTCTGCCTGTGCTTGCGCATGTGGGGTCATGTGTGTGCATGTATGTTATAGCTACATCAACACGCACAGGCACAGCATGAGTATGCCTGACCAGCACAAACGTGCACACACACACTCAAATGTGCCCCCCCCCCCCACACGCTCCTCTTTCTTGGCTGGAAGGCTCTTGGCAGCCTCACAGTGACACGGGAGGCTGGACGTCCTCTGGCACCGGGAGCGGAGCGGCCCTGACCCTAACACCAGAGGTCACCCGCAGGTGGTGAACAGCCTGCTCCGCCCCTGCCTCCTCTCCCCTGCAACCGGAAATCACGTGAGATGCAGGTCCCCATCGCGTCCAGCCGGCCGTGGAGGAAGGACGGTGAACTTGACCTGAACTGAAGACGCGGCTTTACGATATGGTAATGCAATTAGCAGGTCTGCGGCTTTGCAGCGGCTCGGCCGCGGAGGGAAGGCTCAAGGGCCTCTTGAGCGCCCGCCCGCCGTGGAGTGCGCCCCTGCCGAGGGCGCCGCCGCGCCGGCTTTCTCCCGGGTTCAAGATTAATTAGGGACTTATTTAGTGCATGAATGCGGAAACAAATGAACTCTCGGATCGCAAGGCATTGAAACCAATTGCTAATCTTTTTTTTTTTTTCTTTACAATTACATTCCTATCATGAAAGTCTTCATTAGCGCTGTCAGCGGTGCCCGTGGTGTTAGGGGAGTGTCGCCGTCCCGAGTTCCCCTTGAGAGCCGCGTCGTCCCTTTGCAAGAAGACTCTACGAATACAAGAATGCAAGCCGCGGCTTTCCCCAGCGGCTCGGGCTGAGGGCGCCGGGCGGGCTGCGGCGAGGACCAGTCCCCCACTCGCTTTGTGCACGGGACACAGCCCCTTCTGGTTCATGGATGGACTCAGCTGTTTGGGCATGAAGAGTGTCTCCTGGGAGACACAAGCCCCGCCCACAGCACCCCTGCTCTGTCCCTCCCTTCCTGCAGCTAACTTTTGGGCAGACTGCCAGGCACCCTAATACTCCCAACAGCAGGGGCTGAGCCGGCTGAGCCAGGAGCTCCCGAAGCACTTGGGCCATGCTCCTCCACTCCATTCCCTGGAATGTTAACCGGAAGCTGGGTCTGCAGGCGGCACCTAGCAGCCGGGGAATTCCGACTGGGGAGCAGGTGTCCCAAGCCGCAGCCAGCGCCCGCCACCCACCCAAGCACCAACGTTGTCTTTTTAGTTCACTCCTGCAAGTGCTCCCAAGCTGTGTGCAGCATGAGATGGGGGTATGCCCACGAGCCAAGCGTGTCCTCCTGCCTGGAGGCGCCCGTGGCTGCCTGCTGTCTTCTTGAGTGAGGTCAGCTTGCCCTTTCTGGTCCACCCAGGACCCGTACACAGAGCCTCTGTGGCAGCATCTCCTAGGCAGCTCAGGTGGCAGTGGCAGCCCTGCGAAGTGGGCATCAGTGCCTGGCATGGTCAAGGCCTCCACTTGCTCCAACCTTTCCTGCAGCCATGAACTTGGGACGTGTCCAGATGTGGTGGTCACATCTGCCTGTAGACAGTGTCCCCCATGGTCTCCAGCTCGGTGGCCATGTCTTCGTGTGGTCCCCTCCCCTGGGCTGTGTTAAGATCAGCCAGTGCTGTAGCTCAGCAGGCTAATCCTCCACCTTCAACTATTGGCATCCCATGAGGGCACTGGTCTGTGTCCCGGCTGCTCCACTTCCCTCCCAGCTCCCTGCTTATGACCTGGGAAAGCAGCAAAGGATGGCTTAAGTCCTTGCACCTTTGTGGGATCTCTGGAAGAGGTGCCTGGCTCCTGGCTCCAGATTGGCTCAGCTCCAGCCACTGTGAACCAGCAGATGGAAAATCTTCCTTCCTCTGTCTCTCTCCCTCTCTTTAAATCTGATCTGTTTTTCAAATAAAAATAAATACAATCTTTAAAATCATCCTGAGATGGGCCAGGCATGTGGTTGCGTTTAGGATGGCTGCATCCCATGTCTCTGTGTGGGTTTGAGGGCTTCCTCTGGCACCTGACTCCCCGCACCGACAGCGCCAGCGCCAGCAGTGGCCCAGGGGTTTGGATTGCCAAGGCCCATGTGGATTGCACGCCCCCGGCTGCAGCCTGGCCCGCACCGTCGCAAGCAGCTGAACTGCAGTGCACTCGGGAGCCATCTGTGTGTGTGTGCCTCTCCCTGTCTCTGAACAAACAGGAAAGCGAGACTCTCGGGCAGCCACACTGCCCAGCCAGGAAACTCAGCAGAGCAAATGCCCGGGAGGTGGGGGCAGGCACCGTCCACGGAGCAGTGGTGTGGGATCCAGTCTGGCGTGCTTGGCCCCACAAGACGGGGGCGGCGTGCCCACGGGATGAGCTCAGCGGAAGGGGGGTTTATCATGCAGCCTGTACAAGGTCGCACGTGGCCTTGATTATTCATTCAGTTGTTTACTGGAGAGGAGAGTGCTCCATCAAGTGAGCCAATCCCCAAATGCCTGCAACACCCCTGGCTTCCGGGGACTGTCCCTCATGCACGTGGCAGGTGCCTGCTTACCGAGGCTGTGGGACTGCATTAGCACGCAGCTGGAATCGGGGGTGACAGTGGATCTGTCCAATGTGGGATGTGGGCTTCTTAACTTCTGGGCCAAACGTGTGTCCCTGGCTGGTTGATTTTGTTTTTTAATATTTATTTATTTTTATTGGAAAGGCAGATATTCAGAGAGGAGGAGAGACAGAGAGGAAGAGCTTCCATCCACTGATTCACTCCCCAAGTGAGTGCAACGGCCAGAACTGAGTCGCTCTGAAGCCAGGAGCTTCCTCTGGATTTCCCACGCGGGTGCAGAGTCCCAAGGCTTTGGGCCGTCCTCGACTGCTTTCCCAGGCCACAAGCAGGGAGCTGGATGGGAAGTGGGGCAGCCAGGATAGGAACCGGGGCCCATATGGGATCCCAGTGCTTGTAAGGGGAGGGTTAGCTACTTGAGCCATGGGCTGAGCCCCTTGCGGACTGGTTTTAAATGAGAGGTGATGCTACCATGATGAGGGTGGGTGTCGGAAGGGAGCAGGCTCCTTCGCACCTGCAGTTCCTGCCAGTGCCAGCGGAGAGGGAAGTGTAGGGTGAGTCCCGCTGAGTTAGAGCCAGATTTTCCCAGTACACAAAGTGGAGGCTGCGACAGTCCCCTCCTCTTTGCTGCAAGAGGGAAGCAGTGACAAACCCTGTGTGAGAGTAACCGCGGTCTTGGTCAGAGTTCTCAGTGGAACACACCTGAAGTTGCAAGGCCGACTGCAGAGTGTGACGCCCCCTAATGGACAGGTGGAGAAGCACAAGCTTGGAGAGCTGCCTGGGGAATCTGAGGGTCACCCTGGCGTGTCCACCCTGACAGCTGAGTGTCCGCTGAGCGGGCTTCGTTTCCCAGCCTGTGCAGCCAGCCCTGAACCAAGAGCCAGGGTTGGTGGGATTTCTGCATCGCCCCGGGGGGAGGCGTGCGTGTGGGGTCGTCCGACTCCCACCGCTCAGCACTGCCAGGGCTGGCAAGCCGCCATCCACAGGTGGAGTATGCAGGTCTGTTGCTGGGCACCCAGCAAGCTGCCTGGCAGCTGCTGGCCCGGGGAAGGCCCCAGCGAAGCCAGGGCCAGCTGTGGTCAAACGGGAGGGCGGCAGTGTCTGACTCTGCTGATATACTCGGCTCCAAGAGTGGAATCTGTGTTCCTGAGGTCAAGGCTGTTACTGTCTGTGCTAAGAACACTCTGGGGCCTGCGTCTGTCCCAATCCACCGCTAGGATGAATCCCATGGACGGGGTGGGGGTGGAGGGCTGCTCCAACACGGACTTCAGCTGCAGCTCCAAGACCAGGGGCAGCAAGGGCTTTCCTGGGAGGTTGTGCCCAGCCACCTTTCTGTCTTCTAGGCTCTGTTGCTCAGTACAGCCACCCCAGAAGATGAAGGCCTAGACACAGGCTGGAGGGGGCTGGGTGGGGCACGGTTTGGTCCACAGCATCCTGTGACCGCCGTTGTTGAGCGGGGCTGGCTGCTCTTCAGGGAGATGCTGACTCCTCAGGAGAGGAGTGGGGGTTGGCTTTCTGCTCCTTTCCCTCAGTGACACGTCTGTCAGGGCTGGAGTATGGTGCCAGGTTCCTAACCCCGGCGGCTCCACTTCCCACCCAGCTCCCTGCCAATGAGCTCGGGAAGGCGGAGGAAGAGGGTGCCGGCGCTCTGGCTGCTGCACCCGCACAGGACACGCACACGGAGCTTCTGGCTCCTGGCTTCGGCCTGGCACGTGTTGAGGTAGCAGGGGAGCTCTCGATGTCTGAAATTAGCTGCAGTGAGGGCTTGGTGGGAGACAAGAGGGAATGTTGTGCCAGCTGCCCTTGAACCCCAGGGCCACAGAGCCAGGCGTGCCCTGGGACTCGGGGTGCAGCCCTTGTTCTCCTGAAGAGGGCTCTGTGGGGGAAGCAGCTCCCACACCTGCTCAGACAGGAAACAGCTGAAACTGCCCTGGCAGCCGCTGCCCCCGGCCCTCGCCTGTATGGGAGGGGCCAGAAGCACAGAAAGGGGCACCTGGGCCTGGGCACTGCCCCCACCCACTGCTCTGCCTGTCCCAGACAGGGGGACACTGCAGGGGTGCAAGGGAAAGAGCGAGTCCTCCCCCGGCCGGGGCACCCGACTGGAGAAGTCTGGGCTCTCTTTGGCTGGCTGGTGCTGTCGGGGTGGGGGCGGGACGTGTTTGGGGCCCCTCTCCCGTAACCCTGGGTGGGGCTCCCCTCGGCTCACTGTCCTAGCCAAGGCTGGCCTCCTCTCATTCTTCAGCAGGGCTTTTTAAGCTGTTCCAGGTGCTGGAGGGACCTGGGGGCGTCAGTTGTCTGGTGGCAGCTGAGCTGCCATGTTGTGGGGTTTCAGAGGCCCCCCACCATCCTGCAGGGCCCGATGGGGTGTGCTGGGCACACCACGCTCATTCCTGGTGCATAAACAGCCTGAACCTGTTCTGAGCTTGGAAATCTTGCTGGAAAATTCCACCTACTTAACGACGACCTTGCGCAGCCCACAGGAGCCGCAGGGACATTCTGGGGGTTTGGACACAGCCCTGGAGCTGCAGCCCTGCCCTCCAGCCCCAGGGCTGGCCGAGCTCTGGGCCACTGCTGCATGCCAGGCTGGAAGGAGATGGTGGCCTTCAGGGCCGGGAGTGTGGGGCTCAGCAGCACAACCGCCAATGATAGCTGGAGATTCAAAAAGAGCAGAATGGATTTGCATACATTTGCATCTCATTTGCATGATGCACAGCCTGTCAAAGCTGGGCCTCCCCTTCCCTGGTCCCTGGTCCTGGCTGGGCTTCCTTGCGCAGTGCTGGGTGAGGAGGATAGCGGCTGGCCCCCTCCTGGCCTGGGCAGCTGGCTGCAGAGCCCTGCCCCCCACGGCAGGACCTTCAGCAAGTTGCCGTACGTCTCTCTTGGCAGCGGGAGGGGATTCTGTATGTGCAGTCACAGGCTTGGCCTTGACGGCAATTTAGGGGTTCACTGCGCCCCTTAAGCTGAGTTCCAGAGGTAATAAGCAGACATGTAGCAGGAGCCAGGTGTGTGACCTCCACCCTCTTGCCGTAAGCAGGGGTTACCTGACCCTGGCAGGCCAGGTGCTCCTGCACTGGAGGGCTTCACGGTCAGGTGCGTGGCATTAAGCAGCATCTGCCCCGGTGACAGCAGTGTGGCCCTTGGGGAGTTCTGAAACCACCATTGTCCTGCGGCCCCTCACCCACCGATGGCACAGGTTACTATCACCCGTTCCCCAGTGTGGATGGCTCAACCTGGGGAAAACATCAGCTGTGGGGGGGAGTGCCCTCTGGAGGCCTGGCACAGCAGGGCCTGCCTGCACGTGGTGGGAGTGGAGCTGTGGGCCCTGCGGGAGGATTCCAAGGGCAGGGAGATGGGCAGGGTCTGGTGCCATCCCCCGGTTGGGCATGGCTGCTTCCTGTGCCCGCTACCCCTGTTGCTCACCACTGAGACATCAGAGGAGAAAATGCTTGGAAAATACAAGCAAAACTCACCCTGCGCATGACTGTACCGGCCCGCAGGATAACTGGGCTGTGTTCAGACCGGAGGGAGGACACAGCAGGCTCGTGCCAGAACATTCCACGGCCCCTCTGGCCCCGGTTCCCGCTGTCCCATCTGGCACTCAGGCAGCACTGAGGGAGGTGGCTGGCCTGCACCTTTCCCTCTGTGGTGGGAGGGACGCTCAGGAGGGAGGGCATGTACGCGTGAGGGGGCGGTAGGAGAGATGCTCGGGACACAGGTGTCAGTCATGTGGATCCGAAATCTGTTGCCTTGGAGACCGCACCCTGACGCCTCTTGAGATGCCAGCCCAGCTCTGTCTGCCTGGTCTGTTCTCTGGGAGCAGGGAAGGCCTTGCCCAGAGATTCCCACAGTGCTAAGGAGCCCAAGTCCCCGGTCAGCCCCTCCATAAGGGGGGCCTGCCTCGCTGCTCAGGAGCCCTGGGCCTGGTGTGCTGTGCCCTCTGAGAGCACGAGTGAACATGGTTGCCCTGTCGGCCCAGCACAGTGGATATTTCTTTTCTTTTTTTTTTTTTTAAAGATTTATTTTTTATTATTTTTTCATTGGAAAGGCGGATATACAGAGAGGAGAGACAGAGAGGAAGATCTTCCGTCCGATGATTCACTCCCCAAGTGAGCGCAACGGGCCGATACTATGCCGATCCGAAGCCAGGAGCCTCCTCCGGGTCTCCCACGCGGGTGCAGGGTCCCAAAGCTTTGGGCCGTCCTCGACTGCTTTCCCAGGCCACAGGCAGGGAGCTGGAAGGGAAGCGGGGCTGCCGGGATTAGAACCGGCGCCCATATGGGAACCCCGGGCGTGCGAGGCGAGGACCTTTAACCACTTGCGCCACCGCGCCGGGCCCCGGATATTTCTTAATGTACCAACAGTCAGGACTGGGCCAGGCCCAGGCCAGGAACCCAGAAGCCATCCAGCTTTTGCATACTGAGGGTGGGGCAGAGACTCAGCTGCTCAGGCTGTCACCGGCTACTTCCCCGAGGACACACACACTGGCAGGAAGCTGGATGGAGGAGTGGAGACTCTGTCTCCCCCACCCTCCCTTGCTGTGGTGCAGCAGGCTAAAACACCGCATGTGGGGATGCCAGCATCCAACATGAGCAGGAGTTTAAGTCCTGGCTGCTCCACTTCCCATCCGGCTCGCTAATACAGCCTGGGAAAGCAGGAAAGGATGGCAGTCCTTTAGGGCTGCTTGGAGAACAAACCATTGGATTGAAGGTTCCTTATGTCACGCTGCCTTTTAAATCAATGAATGAATGATATATATTTTTTTCTTTTCAAAAAAGGGAGTAGAGCTGGGATTTGAACCAAGGACCTTGGATGTGGGGTGGGGCTTCCCCAGTCTAATCCCGCCTGGACATTTACAACAGACAAGACTTATGTCCAGGTGTGTCCTGCCTGCCGGGGAGAGAATCTCACCTTTGCGTTGTCCCAGGCGGCTTTCTCACGCCCTCCCCACCCTCACCTTCAGTCATTTCCCTCGCCCCATGCTGCTGCAGGTGTCCGGAAGTTACACAAATGCCCACCTAGCCCTGCGAGCTGGGAAGACAAGCTCAGCCCTGCTATTTTAGGTCGTGAGGCTCCAAAGGGAGAGATGCCCGACACGGGCCCCCAGGGTCACCCTGTGGTGAGGAGGGGATTGGAGGCGTGTGGACAGCTTCAGGCACACCGGGGTGCAGAGCAGCACGCTGCCCACATGCACAGTGGCTTTTCTTCTGAGCTCCCCTGGCCCCAGCAGCAGGAGGGCACAGAACCGACTGCAGGCTGGTCTCCATGGCAACAGCCGAGGAGCCTGCATCGGGCCCTGGCAGAGCTGGCAGCCCTGATCTGCCTTGGAGTGTGAGCAGGGACTGTGGCGGTGGGGGATGGGACACAGGCGCGGGCGTGAAGAAGGCTGCTGTCCCCCGGGGTGGCAGTCACCGAAAGATGCTTCCAGTCCTGCTCCAGTGCGTCTGCGGCCCTGGGGCTGCGGCTTTGCTAGGCAAGCTGGCTCGTTCTCATCTGTGCCATGTGCCAGGCACAGGCTGCACCGTGGCCTTGCTCTGAAGCAGGGAGGCGGGTAGGGAACTCAAGCATATAAGGATGGAAGCGATGCCCGCTACTGGGACAGATTCCTACTCAGGCCCAGGGGCAGCAAAGGCATCCAGGGGAAGGAAGACAGGGAGCCAGGGGCTTGGGGAGAGAGAGGAGCTGTACAAGCAGCCGGAGCGGGGAGGAAGGCCCTGATGGGCAGCCGGACTGTTCCGGGCCCCTCATCCCCACCTCGCAGATCATGGCTGGTGTCACAGGTGGACGGACTCCCACTGGGAGCCTGGGGCTGGCCCACCCACACTGCAGGCCTCAGACCAACTCTGGGCAACCTGGGAGTGGAAGGAGGGGCTCAGCACCCTCTCCTCCCCGAAGGATAAGGGGGACCCTTGGGAGCCCCGGAGAAGAGCTGACCCTGTCCACCAGAGCCTTGCTGGGCTGAGGACTCAGGTCAGGCCTGTTCCCGGGTGGCACTCCACAGGGTTCCCTGGCCCCCAGAAGCCTGGGTCCTGCTCGGAGCACGAGGCTGGGGAGCAGTGCAGTCTTGAGGAGCTATCCGTAGGGCCTTTTGCTTCCTTCCCAGCTGAGTGAAGGGAGCATTGCTGCGAGCTGTTCCAAGATGCAGGGGCAAGCCAGCCATGCAGGGCCTTGGCGTGTGGATGAGTGGATACCTGGAAGGTTCTTTGGCTGAAGACTGGAATAACAGCTTATGTCCCCAGTCTCAGGAAGCTGTCAGAGGTTCTCTGAGTTCCTGGGCAGGAGCACCTGGTCCACATGGCGATCCTGAGCTGACGCTGCCCTGGGCTCCCATACGGCAAGGACAAGGCCAGGGGAGGGTGTGGGAAAGGTGGGGTATCCACGGGGACCTCCCCCCCCTCTGGTGTGCACCTGCTGTGCCAGGCACAGAGAGGCCCCACCTGCCACAGGTCTACCAATACGCTGGAACACGCACGTCACGCACACGCACACGCACACACCTGCACACACATCACCAGCCGCTCAGCCGTGCTCGCTGAGCATGTGCACACCCCGCAGACTCACACACACGCACACAGCGGCACACACATCGCCAGCCGCTCAGCCGTGCTCGCTGAGCATGTGCACACCCCGCAGACTCACACACACGCACACACCTGCACACACATCGCCAGCCGCTCAGCCGTGCTCGCTGAGCATGTGCACACCCCGCAGACTCACACACACTCACACACCTGCACACACATCGCCAGCCGCTCAGCCGTGCTCACTGAGCATGTGCACACCCCGCAGACTCACACACACTCACACACCTGCACACACATCGCCAGCCGCTCAGCCGTGCTCACTGAGCATGTGCACACCCCCCAGACTCACACACACTCACACACCTGCACACACATCGCCAGCCGCTCAGCCGTGCTCACTGAGCATGTGCACACCCCCCAGACTCACACACACGCACACAGCGGCACACTCATCTTCCAGGCGCTATTCTCTCCTGAGCTTCTCTTGCAGTGGAAGAGGGGCCTGTCCATATCCTGTCTGTATTCTGTCCAGGCATTTCTGTAAGTCAGAGTTTGGTCAAGCCTGGCCTTTGGGGCTGCCCTCAGCCCAGGCCAGTCCCAGGCCGCTGGTGTCGGGGAAGACTTGGGTTGCCCCTACTTTCCGCTTCCCTTTTTTCTTGTTCTTGACCAAACTCCTGCCCTGGGCCTGTGACAAGGTGAGCTGAAAGAGAGCTGCTTGTGGGAGAATACTGAAGGTGGCTGCCATAGAGACCACACTGAGTCCCCAAACATGGCAGCGTCCCTGGGGGGCTGCTCGGCCACCACCTGCCATCAGACCCCTCCCCTGACCTGGGCCTATGTCTGTGTGTGCTCCCGGGCGCCTCTCGCCCCTCGGCTGGCTCTCTGGCTCTGCTTGCGGGTCAAATGCAGGACGCAGCGCCTGCGGGCCGCCGGATGCGAGCAGCAGGCCCCAGGTGTTCCCTCTTCTACCCCGGGAGGCAGCGCTGATGCCGCACAGCTGGTGACCAGGACAGAAAAGGGGGTGAAGGCACAAGGAGAGGACCTGGTCATCTGGCTGCTGCAGGGGTGGCTCCCAGCCGGAGGCGCGTGTGAGGAGCTCTGGTGGGCTTGGAGCCCAGCACTCTGCGGCAGGCAGCCACTGAGGTCTGAAGCCTGGGCTGGGGTCGCGTCTACGAACGATTTGGGGGAAGGAGGAACAAGGAGATGAAGTGGAGGTGGGCGAGGAGGTGCAGAGGCTAAGCTAACCGCTAGGGACAGCCACCTCTTGTGTCAGATGCCAGGTCCCAGGCCCAATTCTGCTCTAGCTAAGGTACACCCCAGGAGGCAGAGGTGACAGCCCAGGGGGTCCTGCCCTCGGAAGGGAAACTTGGATGGAGTGCCAGGCTACTGGCTTTGACCTGGCCCAGGACTGGATGTTGAGTACATTGGGGAGTGAATTAGTGGATGGAAGCTCTCTCCATGTTGCTCTGCCTTTCAGGAAGTTGAAAGAAAAAGACAGACTTAAAAATTGAAAATAAGGGCCTGGCATGGTAGCCTAGTAGCTAAAGTCCTTGCTTTGCACACACAGGATCCCATATGGGCGCTGATTTGTGTCCCAGCTGCCCTACTTCCCTTCCAGCTCCCTGCCTGTGGCCTGGGAAAGCAGTGGAGGACGGCCCAAAGCCTTGGGACCCTGCACCCGCGTGGGAGACCCAGAAGAGGATCCTGGTCCCTGGCTTCAGATCAGCACAGCTCCAGCCATTGCAGACACTTGGGGAGTGAATCATTGGGTGGAAGATTTTTCTGTCTCTCCTTCTCTCTGTAAATATGACTTTCCAATAATTTTTTTTAATTGAAAGTAAGCATATTTTGGTGCCAACGTATTTTTGAAACCCACACTTCATTTTTCACAATCAGCATTTTGCCAGAAATGAATGTCTTCTGGCCTCCCGTGGGCAGGCGTCGGGAGGTGAAGCTTCCCTTGTCCCGGATGCTGGGGACAGAAGTGGGGTCTCCAAGGACTTCAGTGGTTGGGCTGTGCCCACAGGGGTGCAGGGTTTGGATCTGGGAAGCTCCACTGGCCACAGGTGGACCACCAGCCCCTCCTCTGCTGAGTATTGCTCATGGTGAGGGAGCCCCTGGCACCGGCCCTGCCCTCACAGGTTTTTTTCCTAATGATTATTTTTCTGTTTATTTGAAAAGCAGCTTTCATCCACTGGTTTACTCCCTAAGTGGCCTCAAAGACCAGGGCGGCCCGGACACAAGCCAGGAGCCTGAAGCTTCTTTCGGGTTTCCCATATTGGGTGCCGGGGTAAACGGAGCTGATCAGAGGTGGAGCAGCTGGGACTTGAACCTTCAGCCATATGGGGCATCAGTGCTACAGGCAGCAGCTTAACATGTTGTGGCATGGCGCCAGCCCCTGAGCAGTTTTAAATCTGTCCTCTGACGCCATGACTCGGCTGGCCTGCCCCTGCCCCTCCCCATCCTTTTCTACCTTCCGTTGCAGGTCTCTCTGCCTCTTTTTCTTCTGCTGCTTCCTCTTCCAGGCTCCACCCTGGGCTCTGTTCTCTCAATGCTGAGTGCTGCCAGGACGCAGCGCCCAAGCCTGCAGCTCAGGGCTCACCTGTGCTGAACAGCCCCGGGTCCTTGCCCGGAGAGTTGCTCCTGGGCCCCCAGCTCCCTCCCAAGCAGTCCTGCCTGGAGGCAGAGGCACGACTTCCAAAATGTGGCTGTCTGCAGGCAGCCTCCTCCGAAAACCCACCTCTCCCTGACTGATGCCAGACATGGTTCCCCACCCCCAGGGCCCCACAGGACTCCTGGCTAAGCAGGAATGAAGAAGTGGAGGGCAGGCTGGCAGAAAATGATCTAGAGGGTCCACAGTACTGGTTTAATGGGAAAACCACATGGGCAGGCCAGGGGGATGGCAAATAGCTTTTCCCCACTCAGAAGAATTTTCTGGAGACCGTATTGGCTGCCCTTCCTAGCCACAGGCTGGTCTTTGGCAGGAGTCGCACATGCATGTGGTCAGGGCGGCCACACTGGAGCTGGCCTGGATGTTTCTACGGTCCAGGGAGGGGAGACGTTCAGGGAGAGAGCATGGGCAGGGGCAGGCAGCCGGCACAGGCGCGCTGGCACAGGAGCGGTGGCACAGGGAGTGGTTCTGCCTGCTTCTTCATTCTTGCGTCCCATGTGTTGCCTGCCATCAATGTTTTCCAAAGAGGAAGCGGCTCAGGGCGGGTCCGAGCTCGCCCAGGTCACAGAGGAAGCCCTGGGCTTCCGACCGAGCAGTCTACTCCCCGGCCCCCTCCAGGGCTGCCTGTGACTGTGACCCAGAGGCTGACGTGGGAGCCTGGGTGGGGTAGACACGGAGCTGGGTCCCCGTGGGGAGATGGAGATTGTCCGATTCTTTTCTGGGTACAGGGCAGGGGGAGGGCAGCCTGCAGTGGATCAGAACAGCCGGACACTGATGTGCAATTTTTGTATATTTACAGGTTGTTTGCATAATGGCTGCTTAAAAGACAAGCAGAATTTAGGTGCAAGCGAGGGGCAGAATGAGGGTGGTGGTTTTAGTTTAGAAAGTTTATTGCCTGCTTATTTACTTGGAAGGCAGAGGCGGGTAGGTGGAAAGAGAGATCTTTCATCCACTGGTTCACTCCCCAAATGGCTGCAATGGCCAAGGCTGGGCCAGGCCAAAGCCAGGAGCCAGGCACCAGCTCCCCTGGGTCTCCCACAAGGATGGCAGGGACCCAAACCCTCTGGCCACCACCTGCTGCCTCCCAGGATGCACTGCGGTAAGCAGGGGAGATGCAAGCAGAGGTTGCCGGGCTTGAACCCAGGCAGTGTAAGCCCTGGGCAGGGTGCCTGCCCCAGTGCAGGTCATTGCTAAGGTTGGCCTTAATTCTGGATAATATTAAGTTTTATAAAAGCAGAAGGAAGGCTGCTCTCCACCGTGCAAGGGGGGATTTCCTGGGACACTGGGGTGCTGGAGTCTGAAGGTCCTCCCTGCACCCTAGGCGGTGGCCAGCTGGGAGCTCAGCCGTTATGTGGTTCCATGACCTGGATAAGGAAAGGTGTGTTCTTTCCTTAAACAGCCCTGCATGTTCCAAAGCTCCTGGGGCTGCTCATCTCAATCTGGCCGACTTCAGAATGAGAAGCCTGTACCCCTCCTTAGCCTGAGATCTGCTAAGCCGGCCTAGGGAACCCCTTCATTCCATCAGTGCTATTCCCCTTAAAGGGCTTAGCCAGTTAAGAGTCCTGAGCCTACTGGATCGGCTCTGCCGCTAACATCTTGTGGCAGGAGTGTGGGTGGGGTTCGGCTGTGGGATTGGGGCAGAAACAGCTCCCTGCAGTGTGGCAGCTGTGGCGGTGCCCCAGCCAGGCAGACCCAATGCTGGGGTCTCAGGCCAAGTCACTGCCAAAAGGCTTTTGGGCTTTAGGCTTTTGGCAGCCAGTGCACCAAGTGGTGCCAGGCTCTGCCTGCTGGCTGCCCGTCAGCGAGCTCTGGAATTTTTAGGATTTGGAATTGCTGCCTAGGGGCACCCATGGATAAGGCCAGTAAGGTGAGGGATGAATTCTGGGTGATTCCCAGCAATGGGGTCACGGAACTTTGTGGCAAGCGTGGGGACTGAGACCTGGTGGTTTAGAGGGGAGAATCCATAAGATCTATTTAGATTAGGCTGATTCTCCAGAACCAATGGGAATCCTGAGATGGGCTGTTAGAGCATCACTGACTGCCACACACCAGTCCTCATGAAGGCTATGGCTGGGGCCTGTCTGGCAGGGCTGGTACCTGACTGAATGGCAGAACAGTGGACAGGTCATACTTGGCAGGGTCAAGACACTAACCAGCATGTGAGAGAACTGGGTCTGCGGGTAGATTCTGCAGGGAAAGTGGGGGTCCAACCCTGTGGAAACACAAGTCCTGCCGGTTAGCTTGCGAGTTGGGGTGGTGATGGGCCAAGCTAGGTACGACCATGGAAAGTGCCATCATTTACGGGTAAAGAAACGGACAACAGTCTGGGAAGGGCAGGCAGCAGCACCCGAAAGTACATTCTAAAATAGGATGTGGGGTGGGCCAAACTGCAACTGGAAGGGAGTGGACTGGGCAGGGCCGAGTAAACCTCAACTCACAAGGAAGAACAGAATTCAGGATGGAGCACGAACAGGCCAAACTAGGCTCTTACACTGACTGGTCTGCACGAGCCAGGGATACTAGGCCACAGCATCGGAGGCAAAGGCTGAGACATGTGAGGGGCTAAGCCAATGGGTCAGAGCAACCACTGGCAGAGGTTGTGCGGAATTGCAAAGAACATCAGTGAGGGTCTGCCTGCACCCGTTACGGCAGGTGCCCGTTGCCTGCTATGTCCTGCTGAGGTGTTGGCATCTGTGCCAGGGAGGATGAGGCTCTTAGGCATGGGCTGGGAAGTGCCCCATCCAACTTTGTTGTCCTTGGACTGGCTTCAATCAGCTAAGACTTCTCACTCATTCGTTCCTGAGGCTCCTGGCGCCAACCCTCAGTGGGTCCCCGAAAAGGTCCAGCCGAACTTCACCCCTGACAACACACACAGACACATATACTCCCTCCTAACAATGCCCAGACATCCCGCCCCTCCATGTAGGCCGGCAGAATTGGGCCTGAATCTTGGTCTCGTGGCTAGCGAGTCTGGTTATCAGGTAAGTGAACTCTGGGACCCCAGTCCCCCGCCGACTCTGCCTCCACCCCATCCGTCAGGCCTCTGGAAGCCGAGGCCAGAAGGAGGACGCTAGCCCAGGGATCGGGCACCCCTTCAGGGTGGAGAGCCCAGGGCAGGCTGACTTCCAGAGCCCTGGACAGGGTGCACTGCTTTGCTCTACCCGACAGCAGGCCTCTGCAGGGCCGGTGATGGGCAGGCTGACCTGCCTCCTGCTCACGCCCTGGCAGTCAGGCAGGGGTAGGGATTTGCTCCCAGAAGGACTTGGCCTTCCCCCAGGAACTCTGCCCTGGGCTGCCTGGGCCAGACCTGGAGTTCTAGAACCAGATGTGGAGGCAGCCCGGGCAGGGCCAGGGTGTCTGTGCACAGCGGGGGGCAGTAGGGAAGCAGCAGGCATGTGTGCTGTGTGTGTGTGTGTGTGATCCCTACAGGCTTTTGTGCATGTGTGCACACACGTGCATTGTGGGGGTGGAGCCTTTGGTTGTCACCACCAAGGTGGGGGTTGCAGGCGGAGGCAGCAACAGCCAGCCAGAATCTGGAACAAAGCTGGAGGGATGAGGGAGCCAAGAAAACAAATAAATAAACCGGGTGGCTGGACTATAAATAGCTCTAGGCTGGAGGCGCCCGCAGGCGGCAGCCACCTGCCCCCCAAGTGGGCACCATAGCCACAGGCTCTGCTCAGCTAGGTCTGTGGGTCCTCCAGGGAGAGGCCACCTGCCAGCCCCCACCCGACTCCATCCCATCATCCTCCAAATCCCGCCTCTGCCTGCTCCCCACCTCAGGGCAGAAGGTGGCTCGCTTTGGCAGCAGCACTGAGGTTTTCCGGTTCTTTCTCTTCTCCTTGGCCCCCATTCCTCGTCTGACAGTCTGCAGGGACCACAGGGTAGGTGGGGGGCACTGGAACCTGGACAGCCAGGCCGTGGCGGGTGCTGGAAGCTCGGGAACTGTCCTAGGGATCTAACTGAAGCGTGGGGCTCCCTTCTCCCTGCCTTCCTCCTCCTCTTCTACCAGCCCACTGATTGGCTCGCAGGTTCCAGGGCCCAGGTGCAGGCAGAGGCAAACCCAGGTTGGACAACTTGTGGTTGCCATGGGAACACCTGGGCAGCAAGGTTGGCTTGCCAGCTGCTAGGCTGGAGCTGAGTTAATGCCTCCCAGGGGCATGGGTCCCCGGCTGCCAGCAGGCAGGGAGCCCACAGGGCCAGCGACTGGGTGCCCGTGTGTGCCAGCCCCAGGTCCCGACTCCTCCAGGACCCCCCTTTTACAGAGGACGCACAGGCCTTGGGGTCTTGCCCTGGTGTGGCACGGGGCCAGGTTCTGCCTGTGACCTTGGCCAAGGCTTGCCACGCCTGTGAACGGCATTAGCCTGGTTGGAAAGCAGGACTGTGCCCAGGGCGCCAGGCTCCCGTCTCTCGCTCACCGTGTTCCTCAGTCGAATTCCTCGAGGACTCCCCGTGTGTCCGGGCTTTGCTTTTTTGGCTGGGGAAACACACTCGGAGCCCACTTGTGATTTCAAATACATTTTTAAAAGATTTATTTATTTTTATATTGGAAAAGCAGATATACAGAGAAAAGGAGAGGCAAAAAAAAAAAAAAAAAAAAAAAAAAAGCCAGGAGCCAGCAGCTTCTTCCGGGTCTCCCACGCGGGTGCAGGTCCCAAGGCTTTGGGCCGTCCTCGACTGCTTTCCCAAGTTATAAGTAGGGAGCTGAATGGGAAATAGGACAGCCAGACACAAACTGGTGCCCATATGAGGTCCTGGCACATGCAAGGGCAGGATTTAGCCACTTGGCCATTGTGGTGAGCCCTCAGATTTAGTTGTGTGTGATGAAGTGTGACTGCAGACAGGCTCGCTTGAAGGACTGCCTGCGTGGGCCTTATGTGTTCTGTCTACACTGGGGGCTGACTGCCAGGTTCAGCCTCTCTCTCTCCGGGACTCTGCCACCCCCAGGACTGGGCCCTTGGCAGACCCCTTCCCAGCCCCCTTGGAGGACAGTGGAAGAGAGAAGCAGCGGCCAAGACAACAGCCACGGAGACCCTGACGCAGCCATGCAGGGCCTGGCAGGGCAGGGCAGGGCAGGGCAGGCCTGGCCACGGATGGCAGTGAGCAGACAGCTTTCCTCAGTGCCCAGCATCTCAGCAGCGGGCACTGCTGCCTACCACACACGTGTGCACCAACATGTATGTGTGCACACACAGACACAGCACTCCAGCCTCAGGGAGGGGTCTGTGGATAGTCCTGGCAGAGAGGGAGAGACAGAGAGAGAGTCTAGAGGGAGTGAAGGAGGCAGAGGCCACCAGAAGAGAGAGGAGCAGAGAGGCCACATGGAGGAGGGGCAGACAGCATGGAGCCCTGGCACCAGCCCCTCCCGTGCCCAGTCCCCTGGCACCCAGCCCCCCGCCCCAGTCCCCTGGCACCAGCCCCTCCCGCGGCCAGGTGGAGGCAAGTTCCTGACCCGCGGACTTGGTCCAGGGTCCTGGCAGGGCAGACCCAGCCCAGGTGAGACACCAGCCTCGGCCCGTCTCGCAGAGTTCATCCCAGCAGTGGAGACGTGCGTGGCCCCACAACCGACATTCCACCGGTGACTCTCGTGACACTGACACGAGGAAGGGGGCAGATTCCCCTGACCGAGCATGGAGGACCCTGGCAGCCCTCATCCACACCTCATGTCTACAGCCACACCATGCCTGATGCCTGGAGTTTCCCACAGCCAAAGAGAAGGGCTCGGCTAAGGAAAGGTGAGGCTTTTGAGTCTTTCTAGATGCTGGGCCCTTGGGTGTCTTAGCGTGTGATGACTGTGCAGTGGCTGGAGAAGGGTGAGGTTCATGACACAGCAGCAAGAGGAGGATGAAGGCAGACAGGTGTCCTAGGGGAAGGGCAGGGCTGGCGCTGCGGGTGAAGCCACCACTTATGATGCCAGCTTATCATTTGGGCACCTGTTCATGTCCCAGCTTCTCCACTTCCAATGGGCTTCCTGCTGGTGGCCTGGTCACTGCTACAGAAGGGGGTATGCTGGATGGAAGATCTCTTTTTCTGTAACTCTGACTTGTAAATAATCTTACGGAAAAGGAGGCCTGCAGAGGGGCAGGGGCTGGGCTAACCCGGCAACCTGTAGGTCTCCAAGAATGAGTGAATCCCAAAAGATTAGATACCACATGTTTGCCTTGATTTAACCTGTAATTTTTGTATGGTTGTTTGTTATTTTTTGAACCTGTCATTGATACTGTCTCAACCCAGATGTTTCGAAGAATGGAACTTGCATTATTTTTAACATATTGTTTACCCAATACTATGTCAATTAATTCCATAATGTTGTATATTGATACTGAGGCCTTGTTGGGGCTTTTAACTGACCGGATCTTTACTCTGTTAGACCTATCTTCAGACCATAGAAGGTCTCCCCAAGAGGCCACTGAACTTATCTGGACAATAAGACGCTGAACTTTATGCTAGGCATGTGTTTGCAAGCAATGAATCTCAACTGAACTTGAACTATGGTTATGCAACAAGGTGGAGGAATCCACCATGGGGGGAGGGGTATGGGAGGGGTGGGGGGAATCCCCAGCGCCTATAAAACTGTACTACATAATACAATGTAAGCAACAATAAAAAAAAAAAAAAAAAAAAAAGCTGCCTTGGGCTGCGCCTTCTTTCCCAAGTTGCCTGCGTTTCCAAAGAACTTGGAGTGCAGCCTCAGCCCCTGCCTCTGTGAGGGGTGGGGGCAGGCAGGGCTCCCGGAAGCCTCGGACCCTGCCCTTCTCACTGGGACCCTGCAGGTGCACCCTGTCTGGCACACTCCCTTTAACACTGCTGAACACCACAGGACTCAGGGTGTGCTGAAGTTGTGGGTGCCCCTTGGAGGAGCCTCCTCAACAGGCTGCAGTGCTAATGGGCTTGACGGATAGACACCTGCAGCCTGGAGGCCTGGCTGGCATGGGCTCTCGGGGACGGGAAAGATGGCAATGTGGGAGGCACTTTCGGTAGCAGTTGTTCCCGGGGGCAGGGACACATCCTGGATGGCACGGCAGGTGCATGGCAACCACTCCAGCCCAAGCAGACAGGGCCAGCCCACGGGTTTTGCTCAGGGCCTTCCGAAGCCCCTCTGCTCGCTTGCTTCAGCTGTGAGGACAGCACAGCAGCTGGGCTGGCCAGGGCTCAAGTCTGGACACACAAGCTCATGGGACACATGTCCAGGCCCGTTTGTCGTCCTTGCTGTCTGTTCCAGCAGATCCATGATCAGTGAGCACCCAAGAGTCTCACCCAGTCTCACATGGGTGCTGTCACTTATCAGTTGCGTGGCAGGGTTGGGCTGGAAACTGTTAAGGTTTCTAAAGGGGCTTCAGAAAGACCACGGTGGCCGTCACCCCACCCCCAGGGCGCTGGCTGAGCCCGTTTCCATGCAGAGCCTTTTCTGATAGCCAGCTGGCCCTGGCTGGGCCTCTGTGTCCTCTCAGCCCACGCTCACCTGCCACATACCCCAGAACTTCCCAGCAAGGCCGGGGCTCCTAGGATTCAGTGAAGCCCCGTTCCCGGCAGCCCCACCATCTACCAGAGGAGGCTTTCTCAGTGGAGGTGGGCCGACAAGTGACAGGCTCTGGGTGGTGGGCATGATGGTCGGAAGGACTTCCTAGCCACAGGAACATTAGTGGAACGGGCACCTGTGGGCATGGAGTTGGGGCAGATGGAGTGAGCCACCTGTCCTTGGGAGCCACCAGAAGGGGATGGAAGACCTGCCTGCTGCAGCTCCTAGCTTGTGTGGCTCCTCTTCCTCATGTGTGGTTAGCACCCCGGAAGAGAGCCCAGGGGCTGGGGTCTCCCGTCTGGTTATTTTAAAAAGACTGACTTGTACATTTATGTATTTAAGAAGCAAAATGCCTGAGCAGTGAGGCACAGAGAGGGAGAGAGAAAGCACAAGCTTCCATCTGTTGGTTCACTTCCCAAATGGCCGCCATGGCTGAGCTGGGCCAGGCTCGAGCCAAGGACCTGGGACTCCATTCCAGTCTCCCTCATGGTGGCAGGAGCCCAGTGCTCAAGCCACCACCTGCTGCTTTCCCAGGAACAGGAGCAGGAAGCTGGCTGGGAAGCAGAGCAGCTGTGACCTGAACCGGCACTCTGGAGTTGCAGGTGGCGGCTTCCGGTGCTGATGTCACTTGAGGTGAAGTGTTTGCTGAGACCGTCTCTTGCTGGTACTGCCGGGCACGAGACCGTGGTGCGAGCAGCGGAACGTGGGTGGGGTCTCACAGGCAGCAGCCCTTGCAGGAGGCGAGCAACGGGACACAGCTCGAGGCGGGGGCCGGGGGCTGTCCGCTGGCAGGTGGCAGCAAGGACCAAGGAGCACACGCCCAGGCCCCTGACCCCAGATGGGGAGACAGCAGGTGTGCTGTTTCCCACGCAAAGCGGGGGCTCTGTGCGCATGTCACTATGGCTGGGATTGTATTAGTATTATTCCCTTGGGAAGTAGGAGGGTTGGAGGCCAGAAGCTGGCATGGGCAGCTCCCTGGGCAACCCCAGCCAAAGCTGCCTGGGCTTCGCCATGCCCCTCCCAGGGCAGGCATGGATCCTACCTGCTCATGGGTTTGTGCACGTGGTGGAGGTTTGAGAAAAGCTTCTGGCACCCCCACAGAAGTCCTCTTCCCAGTGAGGCTTCCCCAGGGCTTCGGGCTGGGGTACAAAAGCCCTGGGTACTGGTTCCCAGGGGCGCCTGCAGCTACAGTGACCATGTCCCCTCCAAAGTCCATGCTGAAAGTCCACCCCCAGTGCAGCCCAGGGTGGGGGTGCCCACTTCCCCAGGGGATAGCAGCTGCACCTCAGCCTTCTGCAGGAATCCATGTCGCCAGAGCCCAGAGCCAGCAGCAAGCCTTCCCCTCCTTGGGGGCTTGGCGGCCTCCGCAGCCACACATGTCATTCCCTGTGCGGCCACACAGCTCTGGGCTGCCCCCACCAACGCTCCCGGCCCCCTGACTTTCTCTAGGTGATTTTTTCCCAGGAGCCCGACCCCTTTCCGGCAATGCTCGGGGGCCTGATGCCTTTGCTGTGCAGCTCCCAGGCTGAAGGGCAGAAGGTCATTGTTACCTCGCCCTGAGCTTTCCGCAGGTGACAGCTCACCAGTCAAAGGCAGCTTGGGCCGATGACAGATCACGCAGGCGACAGTGGCGGGCTCGCCCTTGGGGATTACACGGCCTGGTGCCGCCTCCCCCCGCCCTCCCCCTGTGCTCGCACCGCGGCGAGGCTCCCCTTACCAGGCTCTCTCAGGACGTGCTGCTGTCCTGCAGGATGTGTGGATAAGAGAGATCTGTGAGACAGAAGCTGCTTCTGCAAACCGGCTCACGAGACAGGTGGCTGCTAGCCGAGGGACGCCCCAGAGCAGGCTGCTAGGACGGGAGGATGCCCAAGGACTGGGAACCCCGAACTCCAGCACCCCCAGGGAAAGCTGGAGAAGACAACGTCCAGGGGGAGAGCTGCTCCTCTGCCTGATTCTGTCGGCCCTCGGGTGAGCGGCCGATGGCCCTGACCTTGGGGTGATGGTGGGAGTCCAGTTCTCTGCTCCATATATTGACTCTCATCTGGTCCGGAAACTGCCCACCCGTGCCCACCCAGATGCCCGACACCCTGAACTTGCTCAAGTCCTTGCTCAGTGGGCATCACGACCAGATGGCAGCATCGCAGCCCACCTGCCCATGGCACTAATTCAGTTGCCTGAGCTCTTCAGTTAAGCTGTGAACAGCAACATGAGGTAGTGCCTCTGTCTTCCCGGAGACAAAACAAGGCTTCCTGAGGGTCAGCGGGGCCCTGGGCCCACAGGACACACAGATGGGGAGTGTCACCTGGGCCCACAGGACACACAGATGGGGAGTGTCGCCTGGGCCCTGCTCCCTCCTCCTCCCCTGCCCAGCACCTCGCTTTGGTAGCACTGCCCAGGTGCTTGGGCCCAGGAACACGGGTGGGTAGGGGAGGACCAGAACGGCAGTGACGCTGCCTCCAGTCTGATGCCTGGACTCCACGCAGCCAGGGTCTTCGCCCTGGGAGAGACAGGGACACCTTTTAGACTGTCAGGTGTATGGCGCGTTCAGAATGGGGCACTCAGCTAGGGGCTACACTGGGCTGGGGGGGGCAGCTTTCACCCACGCGATCTTGGTGGGGATTGCTCAGGCACGGTTTCCCTGGCACTCTGGTCCTCTGAGCTCAGGCTCTGTGAAAGGACGCAGGCACCGGCGAGGAAGGGCTCACCTGGGGCTTGGAGAGAGGCTGGGGCTTAAGGGTGGAGGGTCACCTGTTCCTCTGTCCCCCCTTCCCATGCCTCTTCCTGGGACCCCCTCTCCTGTGCTCTCCCAGCCTGTATCACCCCAAGCTTATGCCTTCATCCGAGATGGAAGCCAATGTGAGACAGGGTTGGGCAGGGCAGCCGGAGCTGTACCACTGGTCCCCCCACCCCAGGATCCCGAAGCAGGAGGACAAGGAGGAGGAGGAGGAAGGACGTCTTTGAGAGCTGCCTCTTCTTCCCCAGCTGTGACTCAGCAGCCCCCACTGCCCGCCCATGGCCCTACAGGGGAGGGAAAAGAGAGGGGTGCCTCTGAGGCCGAGGGGGAGGGGGTGTGCTAGCAGAGGGTGAACACCTTCTGGGCATTCTTTGCTCCCCCTTCTACTCACTGCCCCTGTCCCATTCCTCTTGAATCTGTTCCAAACAGGGGGAACCCTGACCTTTATGGGTGCGGTGCCCCCCGCCCATCCCCCACCCCATGCCGAGTCCCTACACTGGCCCAGCCCAGACCGTCGCCTAAGGCTGCGACAGCTCTCACTTCCAATCCTTCCTTTTGGCAGAAACTTTTCTGCAAAAACAATGCAAATCTAGGGGATGGGGGAGAGACTGTGCCCTGGGAGCAGGGTGCTGCCTGCCTGCCTCTGGCCCTGCTGTCCTGCGCCCTGAGGAATGCCCACTCAGTGAGAGCTGATGCCTTCTGGAGCGGGGGCCCTGGCAGCGACAGGCTGCTTCTCTGCTCGGCCCCATCCCCCTTAGCACTGGCATCCAGCTCCGACCAGATCTGACAGGGCGTGTACAGAATCCGCAGCTCCTGCAGGCAGCTTGTGCGGGGGCCGCTGCTGGGACGCAGTGCCTTGAACCGTGCTGCCAGCGCCAGTGCCGCCTCGGGCTGCTCCGTCTCTGCCCCTGCTCCCTGGGAACACACCTGCCAAAGCAGCGGAGGCCAGCCCGGGGACCAGGCCTCCTGCTGCCCGGCCCTGGCTTCAGCCTGGCCTGACGCTGCTGACACAGCTGTGAGGGAGGGGAGCTGCAGGCCCCCCACCCGTCTCTTCCTCTCGCTTGCTCTCCTTTCACATAATTGCAAACAAATCGTTCTCTTATAAAATCCTGTAGAAAATGGAGTTCAGATATATTTTGGTGCAAATGTGCAATTGTTCTCCAAGAACTTGTCAAAGATTGCATCTTGGCACAAATTTCAAAATGTTTTGCATTAAAAGAAGCATAATATAAAAGTAATTGTTCACGACCTGTAGAAGGACCCCCATCTATATCGTTTATATCCTGGGGCCCCAGGATGGCTGCTGGGCTGCCCTCCCCAGGCGGCTGATGTCTCTCTGAGGTGGCAAGGCACCCTTTGGGCCTTGATCACTGGCTCTCAACTCTGGGCTAGTGTCCAAGGGGATACAGAACTCTTCATCCAGTGGAGCAAGAGCCAGGACTGGGCTGGGTTGAAGCCAGGACTCCCACCTGGGTCTCCCACGTGGGAGGCACGTGTCTGCTAAGCACCAGCTCCCGCTGACCCTCAACACGCAGCTTCCACATCACCGCCTCTGTTCTGCTCGGTGTGACAGCACTGCCTCTCAGTCCCTGTTTTTGTTGCGTGTTGCCACCGTGTGGTGACCAAGTCCCACCCTTCCTGGAGACATCTGTGCCTCCCTGGGCGTGGGCTGAACCTGACACCCAGCTGCAACGGCCAGGGACCGTCGCCATGTGCCAGCCCCTACCCACCCGGGAGCGCCTGTGGTTTTATTAAAGAACTCCTCAGCCAGCCACTCTGACACCCCTGTGCCTGTCCTGTGACCCGGCCTGCCCCCTCACGTCACAGCCTTGGTCGGTCATCGGCAGACGGGGCTGGGCTGCACCGTGCTGGCTGATCTCTGATCCTCCACAAGGCAGAAGCATTGCAGGAACGTCGCCATGGCAACCGTGCCTTTCCTGGAAACCACGTGGAGGGGAGGCTGGCACTGGCGAGAGGCGGTTCTGGTCCTGGTGTCAGGCACTGCAGAGTCTGGGGCGAGGCTGTCCTCCCGGCATCTCCCCGCTGCTCCCGGCTCCCGGCTCCCGCAGCTGCAGGCCCTGTCCCAGGCCCTCGCAGCACACAAGCCCCCAGTCCCCAGGACCTGTCGTCCTCCCAGCGTGCTTAAGTGCGTCTCACAACGCTGTCCACGGAGTCTCTGCACATGGCCTTGGGTGGGTCATGCAGTAAGTGGCCCTTGCGCAGATGGAAGAACTGAGGCTGGCACTGAGGAGTCCCCAGGGCCAGGGAAGCAGCGCCGTCAGCTCCTCACGGGCCTGGGGCTTCCTGACCCCACGGTGGTTGCTGGGGGGACTTAGCCATGATCCCCTCTTGACCAAGAAGACCCCAGTTGCCGGCTGAGTAAATGGAAGACCAGAGAGATGTGCATTGGACCTTTAGAGATGAGTGTTCTTCAGGTGGGGAGGAACACTGGGTTCCCTGAACCCCACATGGCCCTGTCGGAGCCCGGAGCCAACACAACGTGGCCAGGGCCGGAGCTTTGGACCTGTCTTCTGACACACACACAGCACACTCCCATCCTTGGGGTCGCTTCTCACATGTCCATATGGTCAGGGTCACACCAGGCCAGAACCAGGAGCTCAGAACTGTCAGAACTGCTCACAGGCCTCCCAAACTCACGAAGGTTTGAGCCTGGAACAAGCACCAGACATGCAACCCAGGACATTGCACAGGGGCCGGGCATCTCGGCCACTGGGCCACACAGCCACGCCCGATGGTTCCATGGTTTTTGAAGTAGCTTCTTCGTGGAGGGGTGAGGGGCTCATCTGAGGACATCTGCAGACCATGGGTGGGGTCTGCCCAGGGGGTCGGGAAGGGCGGGATGCTGGGGACACTGTCTGTCCTGGGAAACGCAGGGCTGGCCTCAGGTCCCACGTGCATCTCACCCCAGTGGGAGCCTGGGCTGTCCGCCAGTCTGTGGAAGTGAGAGAAGCCCTGCCATGGGGGTCAGTCAGCGAGCTGTGTCCAAGCTGTGCCCGCCGCGTTGCGTACTTCCTCGCCGCGCCAGTCCTGAAACTGCTGAGGCAGATTAGCACAACCTTGGGGCTTCAGATAATAGGGGCCAGTTCCCACAGCCTGGGAGGCCCAGAGTCAGACATCAGGGGACCCACAGGCCCTCTCTCACCTCACCGCCATGTCTTCCCCACCCAGATACGAGCAAACCCACCCAGCCAGCCCGTGGCTCTGGGAGCAGCCCCTCCTCTTGGCCAGGAGCCCTGCGACCTCCCCTCTGGCCTGTAACCCAGGCTTCGGGGTGCAGCTCCCTGGTAACCTCCCACACAACCTCTGTCCCTTGGCTTGACTCCGAGGCTCATGGGTGCTTAGCCGGTGCTGAGCAATGGGCTGTGCTGCGTCACGTAAAAATGGCGAAGGAATTGGCTGGGCCGCGGAGTAGAGAACAGCGCCTGGCTTTCCTCTGTGTGCTTGTTCGAAGAAGGCTGAGTCCTCTTTCAACACTTCCAGTTTTTTCCTGACATTTCTCCATGTATTTGAATGGTGTCTGGGATGTCTGTGCCCCAGAGCGGAGTGGCTGCTGCAGCCCCAGGTCCTCCGCTCAGGATCCAGCTTCCTGCTAGGGCGGCTGGGAGGGAGCACTAACGACTCAGTGTGTGCATCCTGGTTCCTGATCTGGACCTGAGCCCCGCCCTGGCTCCTGCAGGCACCTGGGAGAGCGGACCGGCAGACAGGAGACCTCTCTGTCTTGTCAAGAAAATTGGTTCTCCCGTTCAACTTCCCGCAGGTGTGATTCAGGGGGACGTTCACTGAACTAAGCAGAACATTCCAGATGAAGGAATTGGAACTGGAGTGCTCTGCGAGGCCCGTGACAACAGCAGACTTCAGGGCCAGTGGACACGCTGTCTTGTGGGGACTCAGAGCTTCCCAGTGCTTGCTTTGGGCTGCTGCCCAGAGCTGGGCTTACTCAACCCCCCAAGAGTACCCACATGAGGAGGCACACCCATGCACACACAGGCGCACGCACACACAGACAGCATGTGTGCTCACAGCGCATGGCTGCAGCGCATTCATCATGCAGCACAGGGCGGCTGTGGGATTGGCACCTTGAGGACAGCCACAGGCCAGTGGCATGTCTGCCCAACCCCAGCAATGTTTCAGGAGCAGTGGGTGCCCTCCCCTCTCTTGCCTGGCACCTCATGTTCTCTTAGACTCAGGCCCTCTACTTCCAGTTGCTGGGAGCAGGTGTCCTCCAGAAACAAGGCCAGCTAACACGGGTCTGCACGGCCCCCACGAGGCAGGCTAATTCTGTGGTGACTTACCTCTGGAGTGGTTTTATCTCTAACAGCTCCTTGCACCTCACTGGGGAGCAACTCTCTGCAGAGGTTTTGGGGGTCCCTAGGTGGCATATAGGGGTGAGCCAGGGGTGTGGGGAGGCCAGGGCTGGGGTCTTTTACACATTGGACCTTGAGGTGGCAGGTCTTGTTCAAAGGCGAGTGAGAGTTTCTAGACTTCTCCCCTCCTGCTCTAATCCCCATCCCCGTGCCCTTCCCCACCGCCCCTCCTCTCTCACACTGCCTTGGTTTTGAGGCCTCCGTGCCTGGCTCTCATGACGGGAAGTGCTGTTGATGCCCAGGGTGCCTTAAGAAGGCAGCGAGCATGGCTCCCTGCCTCCCGTCCCCTCCGCCGGTTTCCCTGGCAACGGGAGGCAGGGAGAACAGACCCTGTCAGATGGAAGATGTCAGTTACAGCACATTTGAGGGAGCAGGAAGCGGAGGGCTGGGGAGACTTGCCCCCCTGCCCATAACAGGCTGGAGCCCTCGAAGGAGGCTGGCTTGTTCCACAAGGAGCAGGTGCCTTGGCGAGCTGGGTGCCAGGGTGGAGCCCCAGTGGGCAGCGAATCCTGCCCCTCTCTGATCATCAAGTTGCTTTAGGGAGCCCACAAGGTGTCTTAGAAGTACCCTCAGCACCAGGTGCTGGGGTGCAGGTGACCACAGCTCAGGGAAGAACAGGGAAGAACGGGACCCCCAGTCGGCCATGTGGAGCTGAGAAGCCCGTGTCGCCATCCTGCACATCAGTCCCCACCTGGCTTGCTCTCGCTCGATGCCTCCGGGAGAGAGGGCTCATGCTGTGAAACACTTGGGACAGTGGCTCGGAGTGTACTAGCACAAATCACAACAGGCCCTGGTGAAGGAAGCAAGGACAAGGAACAAAGGGAGGGGCTTACCTGGCAGCTGGGGCCTACAGTGCAGCAGGCTGCCCGTGACAGGGCTGGTACAGAACGCTGTGCTCAGGCCTGAGAGCAGGGGAGGTGGATGCATGTGGGAGAGTGTGGATACGTGAGCGTGAGCATGTGGGTATGTCTGCTGTTTTGGGTGTGCGTGTGACAATGTGAGCACATTGCGAGCGTGGTGGGAGGAGGCATGTGTGAGCGTGTGAGAGCGTGTGAGAGCGTGTGTGAGCGTGTGAGTGTGTGAGAGCGTGTGAGTGTGTGAGAGCGTTGTGAGCGTGTGAGTGTGTGAGAGCGTGTGAGAGCGTGTGAGCGTGTGAGCATGTGAGAGTGTGTGAGAGCGTGTGAGAGCGTGTGAGAGCATGTGAGAACGTGTGAGAGCGTGTGAGTGTGTGAGAGCGTGTGAGAGTGTGTGAGAGCGTGTGAGAGCGTGTGAGCGTGTGAGAGCGTGTGAGTGTGTGAGAGCGTGTGAGAGCGTGTGTGAGCGTTGTGAGCGTGTGTGAGCGTGTGTGAGCATGTGAGAGTGTGTGTGAGAGCGTGTGAGTGTGTGAGCGTGTGAGAGCATTGTGAGCGTGTGTGAGCGTGTGAGAGCGTGTGAGAGCATGTGTGAGCGTGTGAGCGTGTGTGAGAGCGTGTGTGAGAGCGTGTGAGTGTGTGAGAGCGTGTGTGAGCGTGTGAGTGTGTGAGAGCGTGTGAGCGTGTGAGAGCGTGTGAGCGTGTGAGTGTGTGAGAGCGTGTGAGTGTGTGAGAGCGTGTGAGTGTGTGTGAGCGTGTGAATGTGTGAGAGCGTGTGAGAACGTGTGAGAGCGTGTGTGAGCGTTGTGAGCGTGTGTGAGCGTGTGTGAGCATGTGAGAGTGTGTGTGAGAGCGTTGTGAGCGTGTGAGAGCGTGTGTGAGCGTGTGTGAGCGTGTGAGAGCGTGTGTGAGCGTGTGTGAGTGTGTGAGAGCGTGTGAGAGCGTGTGAGTGTGAGAGCGTGTGAGAGTGTGTGAGCGTGTGAGAGCGTGTGAGAGCATGTGAGAGCGTGTGAGCGTGTGAGAGCGTGTGAGCGTGTGTGAGCGTGAGAGCGTGTGTGAGCGTGTGTGAGAGCGTGTGAGAGCGTGTGAGCGTGTGTGAGAGTGTGTGAGCGTGTGTGTGTGAGAGCGTGTGTGAGTGTGTGTGAGCGTGTGTGAGCGTGTGTGAGCGTGAGAGCACACATGACCGCCACTGGCAGCATGTAAGGACGTGTGAGCCGTTAGGCGCTGTGTCTGGACCCCCGCTGCAGTCTTCAGAAATCCCTGCAGCCTCGCCCACTCCTGCCTCAGCCGCTGCCCCCCAGAGTGGAGGAACAGATGCCGCCATCCGCCAACAGGCAGCTGAGCTGTACTGGGTACTTGGGTGCTTCCAGATGGAAAGCCCAAAGAGAGTGTGAGATTGTGTGTGTGTGTTTATATGTGTGGGTGTGTGCGTGCATGTTTGTATGTGTAAGCGTGTGAACATGTGTGTGAGCATGTGTGGCTCAAAAGGAAGAGCGTGGCCTTCTGCAGTTCATTCCCTGGGGCCCCAGCAGGGGGCACAGGAGAGCCCACCAGGGCTGGTTCAGGTCATCGCCAGGAGGTGCTGCTAATGGAAGGGTCTGCCAGCGTGGTCCTGCTCCAGACTCCCCTGGTTCTCAGCTTGTGGGGGTCTGTTGCATGTGACTCCTGTGTCGCAGTTACAGGTGGGGCGTATACCTAGGGGGCTGGGGTGACACAGCCCTCCTGGTTTAAGGAGTCTGGCTACTCCTCGGCCCAGGATGGGGGTGCAGTTTGGGGTGTTGCTTATCTCTTGGGTTCCAGGGTAACCCAGCCACTCCCCTACAGGGGCAAGACAGAAGATCCAGCCATGCTGTGACGCCATGCTGTGACGCCAGGCTGTGACGCCCATGCTGTGACACCCAGGCTGTGACGTCCAGGCTGTGACGCCCATGCTGTGACGTCCAGGCTGTGACGCCCAGGCTGTGACGCCCATGATGTCATGCCCGTGCTGTGTGACGCCATGCTGTGACGCCAGGCTGTGACGCCAGGCTGTGACGCCAGGCTGTGACGCCAGGCTGTGACGCCCAGGCTGTGACGCCCAGGCTGTGACGCCCGTGCTGTGACGCCCGTGCTGTGTGACGCCATGCTGTGACGCCAGGCTGTGACGCCCATGCTGTGACGCCCATGCTGTGACATCCAGGCTGTGACGCCCAGGCTGTGACGCCCAGGCTGTGACGCCATGCTGTGACGCCCATGCTGTGACGCCCATGCTGTGACGCCCAGGCTGTGACGCCCGTGCTGTGTGACGCCATGCTGTGACGCCAGGCTGTGACGCCCATGCTGTGACGCCCATGCTGTGACGTCCAGGCTGTGACATCCAGGCTGTGACGCCCGTGCTGTGACGCCAGGCTGTGACGCCCATGCTGTGACGTCCAGGCTGTGACGTCCAGGCTGTGACGCCCATGCTGTGACGCCCATGCTGTGACGCCCAGGCTGTGACGCCATGCTGTGACGCCAGGCTGTGACGCCCAGGCTGTGACGCCCAGGCTGTGACGCCCATGCTGTGACGCCCAGGCTGTGACGCCAGGCTGTGACGCCCATGCTGTGACGCCCATGCTGTGACGCCATGCTGTGACGCCAGGCTGTGACGCCCATGCTGTGACGCCCATGCTGTGACGCCCATGCTGTGACGCCCAGGCTGTGACGCCCATGCTGTGACGCCCATGCTGTGACGTCCAGGCTGTGACATCCAGGCTGTGACGCCCGTGCTGTGACGCCAGGCTGTGACGCCCATGCTGTGACGTCCAGGCTGTGACGTCCAGGCTGTGACGCCCATGCTGTGACGCCCATGCTGTGACGCCCAGGCTGTGACGCCATGCTGTGACGCCAGGCTGTGACGCCCAGGCTGTGACGCCCAGGCTGTGACGCCCATGCTGTGACGCCCAGGCTGTGACGCCAGGCTGTGACGCCCATGCTGTGACGCCCATGCTGTGACGCCATGCTGTGACGCCAGGCTGTGACGCCCATGCTGTGACGCCCATGCTGTGACGCCCATGCTGTGACGCCCATGCTGTGACATCCAGGCTGTGACGCCCAGGCTGTGACGCCCGTGCTGTGACGCCAGGCTGTGACGCCCAGGCTGTGACGCCAGGCTGTGACGCCCATGCTGTGACGCCCATGCTGTGACGCCAGGCTGTGACGCCCAGGCTGTGACGCCCATGCTGTGACGCCCATGCTGTGACATCCAGGCTGTGACGCCCAGGCTGTGACGCCCAGGCTGTGACGCCCGTGCTGTGTGACGCCATGCTGTGACGCCAGGCTGTGACGCCCATGCTGTGACGCCCAGGCTGTGACGCCCATGCTGTGACGCCCGTGCTGTGTGATGCCATGCTGTGACGCCAGGCTGTGACGCCCATGCTGTGACGCCCATGATGTGACGTCCAGGCTGCTGAGCCTTACCACTGGCTGTGAGGTTTGAGGGGAAAGAGACTGGAAGAAACTCGTCTCCTGCTGCCCAGCCCCACGCCCGGGCCCCCTTTCTCTCCTCTTGGGGTTTTCTGTATGTCTGTCCCTCTCTCTCTGCCTGGACTCAGGGGACGCCTCAAGGATGTGCTGCTGTGGGTGTCCCCTGGCCAGGAGCGCAGGTGACCGCAGGCTCCGGGGGCTGGAGGAGATTGTCGTGCCTGCTCGGCCCTTGGTGGTCTCGACAGCAGTACCCACATGCACACCTGCGACCACATGGCCGTTGTGCTGAGGGTAAGGGGGCTCTTGGTGGGTGACACGTGCCAGCAGACAGACAGGCCGGGGTCAGGCCGGGGTCAGGCCGGGGCAGCCTTGCTGCAGCTGCGTGTCACCCCAGGGTCCCCATTGGCCCATGTGTTAGGAGTCCACACTCCACTCCTGCTTAGCAGCCAGCAGGCCTCACTGTTTGCTATTTTGTTATTGTGTTGGGGGGGCATGAGAAAGAGGTCGGATCTCCCCACCATTCCTCACTGTGCCCCTTTAAGTCAAAGACAGTAAATACTTGTAGTATCAATATTGCCTTTCCTTTTTTATTGTGATAAAATATACTGACATAAAACTTACAGCTTTTACCACTTCCTTAGCATTCAGTCCACGCCCGTGGAGCAGCCCCAGCCCCTCCCCCGGCCCAGTCTTGGGCTGTCCAGTGTCCCTGGTGTCTGTAGGGTGGCCTGCTCTGGGCCTGTCACACCCCTGGGCCCGTAGTAGCCACTGCTTGCACCAGTCTGTGTTCTTAAGGTTTACGCTATGGCAGCAAGTGGCAGGGCTTTCTTCTTTAATAAGATTTGTGTATTTAAAAGGTAGAGTTAGACACATCTGACATCCATTGCTTCACTCCGAAGCCAGGAGCCAGGAGCTTCTGGGTCTCCCGCCTGAGTACAAGGGCCCAAGTGCTCGGGCTGTCCTCTCCTGCTTTCCCAGGCCATCAGCAGGGAGCTAATGAGAAGTGTGGCAGTCGGGACTTGAACTGGTGTCCACAGGGGATGCTAACATCACAAACAGCAGCTTCACCAGCTACGTCACAGTTCTGGACCCCGCATCGCTTCTGCATTTGGTGTCTGAGTTTCTGTCCGTCGCAGCTCGGCAGCCAGGGCATTGATGAAGAATCTAAATCCGACCTGCTTGCCAGGCTGCCAGCTCACGGAGGAGGCATGTGTGGCCCTCCTGCCCAGCCCCAACCCCTCTACCTGCCTTGCACCCGCCGGGTTTGTCTCCTGCCGCTCCAGCCTTGATCTTTCTGGTCCTTCACACCCGCCCCTGTGCACATCCCGCAGCTGGTCCTTGGATTCTCCCTGGCAGCCGCACTGGCCTAGGTCCTCAGCTGTCCTGTGCACAGCTGTGTCGTTCCTGCATGTTTCCAAACCTCAGGTTGGCATGGTTCCCTCGGTGTGTGCGCCTGCCCAGAGGCAGCTCCCACAGGCTGTGGCCCCCTCGGCACAGAGCAGAGGGCAGAGGCTGCTGCTGGGGACAGGTGAACCCAGGAGCGGCTGGCGGGCTCACCCTCTGCCGCTCTCACTCCTGCTCCAGGTGATTTAGGACAGTGATATAAACTGCATGTGGCTGGAGGCCACCTGGAATGTGTCAGTGGGTTGTTGGGGTCAGCCGCGGCAGCAGCCACAGCTACAGCCCCTGGCACTTCCTCCATGGCCTGGCAGGTGCCAACAGGCAGAAAGTAAAACTCCCATATCTGGCACTTGCCTCCCCTCCTTTCCGACAGGAGCTGCCAGCCTCACCACTACCCTCCCCCATGGCCCCCAGGGTGCCGCGGGGGAGGGACTGGGTACCATCCCGCATTTCAGGCCCAGGTGCGGGCTCAGCAGTTATTTCCAGGAACTGGCATGGTGGTCTCTGTGACATTGGCAAATCCCTGCTCGGTTCACATCCCTGCTCTGCTTCTGCTCCAGCTCCCTGCTGATGTGCCTGGGGAAGGAGCAGGTGACGGCTCAGAGCTTGGGCCCCGTGCCCACGTGGAAGGTCTGGATGCAGGTCGTGGCTCCTGGCAAGTGGGTGTCCTCCCATCGAGTGCTCCCAGGGGGCCATGGGGTTGTGCTCCAAGGAGCTGAGGTGCTCACGCAGCTGCACGCCCACTATTCAACGCCAGGCCCCAGGGTTGCCTGGACAGAGCCAACCATCAGCCACCTGCTGACCTCCACATGCATGAAGGTCACATGAACTGAGAGCATGGCCTGCAGGCCTGGACAAACACGTCCGACTCACAGCCAGCAGCTCAGCTGTCCCCGCACTTCAAAGTGGCCCATGCGGTGTGGTTCTCTGCCCAAAGAGATGAAAGGGGAAGGCACCTTCAGACAGGGCTGCTGGCTTCCTGAGCCAGGGGCACAGCCCCCAGGCCATGCAACACTCACCGTGGGCCAGCCAGCCGGCCAGCCAGCCACTGCCCTGGCCAGCTTGGCTTTGCTCTTGCAGACTCTGAAGTACAGATGCAAGCAGAGGGCACGGCCCGGACCTTGGCTGTCCATGTGATGGGAGTGGCCCCATGCAAATGCGGATGGGGGCTTCTGTGCCTGGCAGGGAGGAGCCGAGCGAACAATGGAGCCAAACAACTTCAAGCACCAATGGCTGGACCACTGGTCCACCTGCCGGAGTGGCAGTCCTTGCTGGCAAACACCCTGGTGTGCAGGCTCAGCCAGACCCTGTTCCGGGCAGTCCGGCTGAGCCTGACCCGCGGCAGAGCTCATGCACACGAAGACCTGTGCTCAGACACCTGCAGCAAAGAATGAGCAGAGAGCGGCGTTGGCCGTGGCCATGTCCGCACTGCATGCGAGCTTTCCCCGCATCAAAAAGTGTATGTCTTTGGGCCATGGTGTTTTCGGTGACAGTACACACGTGTGTAATCTGTCAGGAGACACGGAGTGCTCCTGGCCGCACGCCGTCCACGGTGGCCAGCCCTCCCTGATTCTGACTCACCCGCGGCCAACAGCCCCTCACAACCCCGCACGGCATGACGGCAGTGTGCCCGTTTTCCAGCACGGGAGTAGCTGAACCCGGTGAACCCAGCCCTGGTTCCCTCTGTTTCCCTGTGGTGAAGACGCACCTGGACACAGCTCGCCAGCAGCAGACTTGGCCCGGTCCCGTCGGATCCCCACCTGCACACGCAGGACGAGGCCGCACGCGTGGTGGTCGCCATTCCTCTCCCTGAAGCTCGCTTTCTTCCAAGGGCGTGGGCGTAGCGGCCGACTTCAGGTTTCTGAAAGTTTCTCTCGTGCCTCTGCTCTTGCTGCCTGACCCCACCCCCAGCCTGTGGCCAGCTATTTCCGCCCCATAGTCTCAGCTTTGCTGTCCCCTGGCTCAGGATACCTGCTCTGCTGCCCCACCACCTGAGAAGAGTAAGACCCAGGGGGGACTGAGCCTTTTCAACCGCTGCACCTGCCGTGCCCAGCAGCCCTGCTGGGGTTTGTGACTGGACAGAAGGCTGCGTGAGGCGTGTTGAATAGTCACACGTGTGTGGACGCGTGTCAGAGCAGGGAGTAGGCTGCTCCCTGAAGGGCCGTGGTGACAGTGGCCCCTCCTGACAGCCCAAGGGACCCCCACATGCTCCTGTGTGGCCGGGCAGTGCTAATTGTTCTTGCTAATTGCTGGGAAGCCTCCAACCAGAGGGGCTTCCCCCGCTTCTTTGCAGGATTTTGTTACACTAATTGAACAAGTGTAAGCTGTGGCTCTTGAACCTGGTGAGTTAGGGAAACGTTCGCATTAATACCTGCGAAGCTGCCAGGGGAAGCCACTTGTTATGATAATGAGGTTCGGCTTCCGGTGTTGGGGGGCGGTGTCCACGCTCCGCTGACTGCAGGTGTGTGCTCCCTTGCAGGCCGTGATGCTCTAGCTCCAGGCTGCTTCTGTGCGCTGGCACCTTCCCCTGGGACAGCTGGGAACCCAGCGACGCTGGCAGGAGCTGGTGCGGTGGGGGAAGGGAGCTCTCACACGCTGGCCTCTGCATTACGACACTGTCTCAGAGGCTCTGGGGCCTCCTGGCAGGGACACGGCCGCCCAGCTCGGCCCTGGTCCATCCCTTCTCAAAACCTTCTCAAATCCCTTCTCCCACAACGTCTGGCTGCCTGGAGCAAGATCCTTTAAGACAACCACTTGCTTCTGGTGAACCTGGGGTACCAAGGTGGGGACACTGGGTCTGATTCACCCCTCCTGCCCCCAACGCCCTCACCTCCTGGTCCTTTCCCCACCCTGCCCCAGGTGACGGCCTCAGCAGCAGGCCTGGGCCAGGAGGGCTTTCCACAGAAGCTGACCTGTCGGGCTCCTTTCTCGTGCACAAGCGTTCGTGCTGATCATGTGATTAAGCTCTTCACTCGATCGATCAGCCTACAAGTGTTGGAAATCCACTTGTATATGACGCTGTCGGCGTAATCCAATTAGCAAGACGCATCAGCCACACGTGGTGTGCACTTGATCTGGTCCCAGCCCAGCCCTCTCAGCTCCGATGCAGCTTTCCACGCAGGAACACAGGAGACCACGGTGGGAGCCACGTGGCTGGTGTGCTGGGCGAGGGGAAGCTCCCCTTCGGCCTGTGCAGAGTAAATTGTGGTACAGATTCTTGGTTCTGGGCCAGAGGAGTGGCTGGTGAGGGCAGCAGCAGGTGGGCCCAGGTGCCAATCCCAACCCTGCCCCCCACATCTCAGTCTCCCAGAGTTCTTACATCTGGGTAATGGGGTCACAGATCAGCTGTTGAAAATCCAACAAGGCAGCAGGAGGGAGCCAGAGGGAGCCGGAGGGAGCCGAGGGATGGGGTGGGGATTGCCCCCCTCCCCCAGCACCTGCCTTGGCCTGCCCACTCTTGGGCTTCAGGCCCTCCCTCCTCTGGGAGCCTGCTTGGTCCCACCGGCACCTCTGTCTCCCATCTTACATCAGCAGAGGGGTGCACATGTGCATTTGTATATGTATTTGCTTTAAACAAACACAGGTAATGCATTCACACAATATAGACACCATTTGTCCCAATTTCACTGTTCAAAACAACCATTGGGAGTTGGCACAGTGATTCAACAAGCTAATTCTCTACCTGCCGTGCTGGCAGCCATGGGGGCACTGGTTTGTGTCCTGGCTGCTCCACTTCCGATCCAGCTCCCTGTTTGTGACTTGGGAAAACAGTGGGGGACGGCCCAAGTGCTTGGACTGCTGTGCTCATGTGGAGACCTGGAGGAGGCTCCTGGCTTCAGTTCAGCTCAGCTCTGCCGTTACGACCGTTTGAGGAGTGAACCTGCAGATGGAAAGCCTTTCTTTGTGTTCCTCCTTCTCCGTAGAGCTGCCTTTCCAATAAAATAATAATAATAATAAACAAAAGTGCAGGTCCCAGGCCAGTGCTGATTCTCTGCCTGTGGCACTGGCATTCCACATGGTCAATGGTTCAACTCCCAGCTGCTCCACTTGCATCCAGATCCCTGCTAATGCTCCTGGTAAAATAGCACAGGATGGCCCAAGTGCCTGGACCTCTGAACCCATGGGCAAGATGCAGATGGAGCACCTGGTGTCCAGCCTTGGCCTGGTGCACAGCTGGCCATGGCGGCCATCTGGGGAACGAACCAACAGATGGAATCTCCGCTCTCTCTGCCGCAGAGCTCAGCACACCTGCAGGGAGTTTCAGCAAACCTGCTCCTTAGTCTCTTCTTTCTTTCACTCTGCATGTTCCTGGTCACGTGGTCTCTGCACCCTGCCCGGGCCCCCTTCCATCCGCTGGGTCACTCTCCAGACGTTACATGGAGATACAGGCTCCTGTCCCCCTCCCGCTGTGGAGGGGCTCTCCTGACCTGCCCCGTGCCCCAGGGCCAGCCGGGCAGGTGTGTGACCACTGGCAGCCCAAGCTTTCCTGAGCAGGCAGCTTCCTAGTGGCCAGCCAGGCCCGCTTCGGAGACTATGGAACATGCTGGGTTTGGGCCCAGGACCCTCATGTCTCTTCTAACTCTGCACGTGGGTACTGTTGCCTCAGGAGTGGGCCCTGGCACTTGGAGGGGCTGGCAGAGCAGGTGGGAGACCCCTGTGTATCGGTGAGGAGGGTCTGTTGTCCTCTCTGCAGGGAGCAGTGATGCCCAGTGGAAACGAGGGCAGAGCGGGGAGGCCGGGGAGGCCCGAGCTGCCTTGTTCCTTCTGGTCCCACTGAGCCTCTGCTCTGGGCTCCCAGCCAGGCCCTCGGGGAATGAAGATGTTTCTCAGCCTCAGCCAGATGGTGGGAGGAGCTGGAACCTGCCAGCAAGCTCTCAGCTCACACAGCTGAACTGCAAATCCAGAGCCCAGGGACTGTCCAGGCAGCTAGCAGCCCACCCCCTGCCAGGGGGCCCAGGTTCTGGCTTCTCGGCCTGGGGGCTGCTAGGCACACGACGCGCCTGCTCATTGCTGCTCAATGGACTGGCACGGGCCAGAATGCCAGCTACTATTTTGGCAAAGATGACAAAGCCATCACCACCAAGCTAATGAGGGAGGGAGGCCGGCAGTGGAGCTGGCAAACAGGGAGGGCAGAGATGCCAAGGACGCTGTGTGGTGCCACGTGCTGGGCCCCGGGAGTGGGTGGCGATGGAGGGCCACATCAGCTGTTCGGAGGTCGTGTTCCTGCTCGCCACCTGCACCTGCACCTTGAGCCATGAGGATGTCTGTCGCTGCCACTCGGCGATCACCGGGCACTTCCCCACCCCAGTGGGGCTAGCAGAGGTTGGAGCCAGCGCGGTATAGAAGCTGTGTGGGCTGGCGTGCTGGCACATCCTAAAACGCCTGCCTGGGCCACAGGGATCGGCCCAGCACGCATGCCGGGGATCCTCCCAGCTGCCCACACCTACGTGTGGTACTCTCCTCCTAGCAAAGAAACAAACCCTGCCCTGAGAGTGTCTGTCCGCTTCTGACCCAGCTTCCTGCTAACACGCCTGGGAAAGCAGTGGAGGAGGGAGCAAGCGCTTGGGCTCCCGCACGCGCATACACGTAGGAGACCCAGAAGAAGCTCCTGCCTTTAGACTGGCCCAGCTCTGGCCACTGTGGCCATTTGGGGAGCGAACCAGCAGGTGGAAGAGCTCTCTCTCTGTGACTCTGACTCTCAAGTAAATATTCTTAAATAAACACGTGGAGCTCTCCGTTTAATAAGAAAGCCCGCGAGGCGAGGTCCCAGGATCGCTCTGTCCCTCCACTTTGCAGGTGAAGCTTAGTTCTCACGGGAGTGTTTGGGAAGAAGCCGTCTTCAGTCCTGGCTGGGGTTCCAGGCAGCCCCGGGGCAATGACTGTGAACCCCTGGCAACCTGTAAATGGGGGAAGGTGGAAGCTAACAGTTGCTCCATGGCTTTCCCCTCTCCAGAACCTTCCACCCCAGGAATCCTGGCCACCATGGGGCCTCACTGAGCACTGCAGCCCCTCCCGTGTGGCGCCCAGGGAGCCGGCCTGGCTGCGAGCTGGGGCAGGTGACCAGGTGACCAGGTGACCAGAGCTGTCTCACCTCCGTGACTGCATCCAGCTGCGCTCTCATTCACTCAGCTGCGGACGCTGCAAGAGGAAACGGCCGACTGGGCATCGCAGTCAGAACCAACTACATTCCAGGTCCCGGAGTCCCTTCCACAGCCCAGAAGCCCGGAAGCCCAGCAACCCCCAGCCCCACAGCCTTGCAGCCTTGCAGCCCAGCAGCCCCCAGCCCCGCAGCCCCCAGCCCAGCAGCCCTGCAGCCCTGCAGCCCTGCAGCCCCCAGCCCTGCAGCCCAGCAGCCCCGCAGCCCAGCAACCCCCAGCGCCGCAGCCCAGCAGCCCTGCAGCCTACCCTAGCCCAGGGGTGGAGGGAAGACAAGCAGACTTGCTGGCATGGGCCAGGAACAGGATG
This sequence comes from Ochotona curzoniae, assembly GCF_017591425.1. Taxonomy (NCBI): domain Eukaryota; kingdom Metazoa; phylum Chordata; class Mammalia; order Lagomorpha; family Ochotonidae; genus Ochotona; species Ochotona curzoniae. The sequence goes on from NW_024466459.1 coordinate 11,998,701, forward strand.
GCTGCAGGGGCTCTGCTGCCCCCGGCACTCCCAGCCTCTGTTCCTCACTTCCCTGTTCTCTCTGGTACTCTCAAGACAGGGGGCAGCCTTCTCCCAACACCCGGGAAGGCAGGGCCAGGCCTTGGAGTGCAGGCACCAGGCAGTTTGAAGGATGGTGGCAGAAGTAGGGCAGCCACCCTGTGCCAGACCTGTGAATTAATCCACGTTTTTCACTTCTTAAATCAAACCCCCTCATCAGGCTCCCCTAAAACCTCAGAGCCCACCCCCCACTGCCTGTCACCCTTGGGATCTGGTACCTGTTGCTATGGAGACCAAAGGCAAAATGGCTGGCAGACACTCAAAAGCCATCACTAGGAGAGGCTGGGGGTGGAGAGGCTGGGGGGGGGACAGAAGAGGCATGTCCACCTGCGGCCCAGGGAGTCTGGGCCGGGAGCACAGTTGCGGGAGGGTCCCCCCAGGTGGTGAGGCCAGAGTTGTCAGCGACAGGCGTATCCTACTCCAGCCTCCAGCGTCAGCGACAGACAGGGACCAGGAGGGCTTACGGGGCTGGCATGAGGGGTCCTTTGCTGCACAGGGTGGAGGCCCCTGTCCAGCAGGAAGAGAGGAAGGACGGAGGGAGGAAGGAAGGAGAAGCCAGGGACGAGTGGTGGTCATCCCCCGGAGCCTGCCAGCAGTTCCTCGGCAGACGGTAGACCGGGCAGCTTCAGGACTCCGGTTTGGCTAGGCTGGGGGTGGGGTGCCTCTCAGACTCCCCCTTTGAAAGAGGGGCCCTCTCAGGGCTGGGGACCCTGTTCCTCACTGGTGTCCAGTCTGAGCCAGGGGCAGCCCTGGTGGGAGCTGTGTGATCTGCACAGGCGCCGCCTGCCCATGCTGTCTGTTCCGGGCTGTCTGGCTCCTTAGCAGAAACTCCGCCTCCAGTGCACAGAGACCCCCCATGACATCCTGTGTCGTCCACTCCTGGGGGTCCCTGCAGTGCGCCTGTGGCTTGGGGAAGCCCCTCTGTGCCTGCCACCTCCTGGAATCTGCACCCCCTCCTTGTGGTTTTCAGCGTGGCTGTTGGCATTCCCTGCTCACAGTTCGGGCAGTGAAGAGGCCCCTGTTAGTGAGTTGGGGGGTTGGGGTGAGCCTCCCGCCCAGGGCTGACTGTCCCTCTGCCCTAGAGCCCACGTTCGCAGTGAAGGAGTCCTCCCCAGTGTTGGTTCTGTGTTTTGAAAGACACTGCCAAGCAGAGTGTATTAAGCAAGTGTGAATGTGTTTCCGGATTTTGTTAATTAGACATATGCACCTGTGGTCAGCACTTCTGAGCATGTCCAGGCCCTGGGCGGGGGCCGAGGCACAGAGGGCACCGACACAGCCTGGGCGGCAGGCTCCATGGAGTTCGCCCTAAGAACTGGGTGTATCAGAAGTGCTGATGAAGGCCCGCGATGGCAGCCCAGTGGCTGAGGTCCTCGCCTTGTACACAGTATGATCCCATATGGGCGACGGTTCTATCCCGGCAGCTCCACTTCCCATCCAGCTCCCTGCCTGTGGCCTGGGAAAGCAGTCGAGGACGGCGCAAAGCCTTAGGACCCTGCACCTGTGAGGGAGACCCGGAAGATGCTCCTGGTTTCAAATCAGCTTAGTTTCAGCCATTGCGGCCACTTGGGGAGTGAATCATCGGACAGAAGATCTTCCTGTCTATCTCTCCTCCTCATTGTATATCTGACTTTCCAATAAAAAATGAATAAATCTTTAAAAAGAAAGAAAAGTGCCACTAAGTGGAAGTGTCCACCTCTGCTTGGAAACTGTCACCGGGTCTTTGGGGGTGGCCCAGCACCTGCGTGGAGTGTGAGGCCCTGGGGGCAGAGGACAAGGGGTGCAGGGCAGCGACTGCCAGAACTCCACTGCAAAAATCCCACACTGTGCATCCCCTGCACTCCTGCCTTCCCCAATGGGGGCAGGTGCCAAGACATCTCCAACAGGCTCCCCGATGCCTCGTGCCAGCCCCGTGCCCTGCTCCGGCCCACACTGCCCTTTCCCAAACACTGTGGCTTGGCTCTGTTCCCACGCTGGGCCCCAGCCACCCTCTTGCTTCCTCTTTCAATCTGCCTCATGCTCCACCCCCGGCCTGGCTTACAGGCCCCAGACTTGCGCGAGCCACAGGTCGGGCGTGGGCACAGCCAGGCAGAGAGGCCGTGCCTACCAGAAAGCATGCCAGGTGCCACAGTCAGTCATTGCTGCTTCTGGAGGACGCTGGGCTCTGCCTGAGCACCCCGCACTCTCATGGGGAGAAGACCGCCTGGGTCTCTCTGGAGCCGTTCAAATATGGAGCAGAATTCTTGTCACTTCTCAAATGCAGGGACCCTCAGCTCTGGGGGCTGCACTGCCCCTTAAATATCCTTGCACATCTCCTGTGACTGGTGGCTGAAGTGACCAGAGCCACCTGGTCTTCTGGGCCTGGAACGGGCACCTTGTGCATGCTCACAAAAGGATGTGACTCAAGGTGACAACTGGGCGAGCCGTGCCTGTCCAGGGCCACCTCTCCAGGATGGATGTGGCTGTTCCAGACAGGCCGTGGTGGTGTTCCACCCTGGTACACACAGAATGCGCATTCTCTCTCTCTCTCTCTCACACACACACACACACACACACACACACTGCAAGCAGCAGGCAGCAGATGCAACTGCTTCAATTACAGGGCAGGCAGCAGGCGGGGCTTCCCAGCTCCCAGAGCCGGAGGTTGTGGTCTGCAGTGAGGTGTGGAGGATGGAGAGGGCTCGGCCACACCGTTGACAGCAGCCCGCACTCCCCAGGCAGCGCACGCCAACACCACTCCACCGGCCTGGAATCCCAGTGACGCCTGCACCCCTGAAAGCAAGGGTGAAGGGAGCAGCCCGTTAATGACACCATCCGTCATATGTCACACTTGATTTTTCCCACAGCCTAAGGATTCTGGTCCCAAGACCCGTTTTGTCTCTTCATCATGGCGTGAGGGATGGGAAGGGTGATCCCAGGGCCCAGATCCCACTGGGCAGGGACAGCCGAGCCAGGCGCTGTCCCCAGGAACCTGTGCCCGCTGTTCTAGCAGCCATGGAGGATTGAGGCTGCCAACTGTGGGCAGCTACAGATGGCAGAGCTTGACCAGGGGCCTTTGTCCTGCAGTGACGGAGCAGGGAGTGGAGACCAAAAGCAGCACATAAAAGGAGGAGAAACCGCAATGGGAAGGGTCGGGGTCTCGGAGCAGGCCAAGGTGTTCCAGGAGGGAGGGGGACAGTGAGGAGAGACCCTGGAGAGCAGCCACGAGACCCCGTGGTGTGGAGGTTCCTGCCTGAGAAGCACACCTGGGGGTGCTGGCGATGGGGGCGTGGAGGAGGGGGCGTGGAGGAGGGGGGTGTGGAGGAGGGGGCGTGGAGGAGGGGGCGTGGAGGAGGGGGCGTGGAGGAGGGGCGTGGGGAGTGTTGCACAGAGTTGGTCTCCCGCACCCCGCCGTCCTCCAGAGTGACCCCATGAATGCCTGATGGCTATTCCAGGCTGGACACAGGGCCTCCCTGTGGGAAAGCTGCCCCAGCCCCCACCAGGAATCTTCTAGATTAACAAGGAAGTAGGGATGGGAGAGCTGGGTCCTAGTACGTGTGCTGGAGGCATAGCTGGACAATGGAGGCAGAGGCTGGAGGAGACCCCCCTGTAGCCGCTGGACTGCCCACCAGCTCCCTGGTTCTCCCAGTGACTTTGAGCAGAGCCTATCCATACCCATACCCCCCATTTCACAGAACAAGAGACTGAGACCACGCCTGGGGGTGCAGGCGGCCTGTCTTGAACTCAGCTATCACTCACTGAATGCTCCAGGTCTGGGGTCAGCATGTGGTGACTGGTCAGCACACAGTCAAGTCCCACACCAGAGGGCCCGGGTTCAAGTCCCGCCTCTAACTCTTGACTCCAAAGCTAACGCTGACTCTGGCAGGAAGAGGTGATAGCTCAAACGCGTGGGGACGTGGAGGGAGTGCCCAGCTCCTGGGGTGGGCCAGGCCTGGCTGACCTCCCAGCCATTACGGGCATTGCGAGGTGAGCTGGTGGACACGAGCGTTCTCTAGCTCAAGGGAAAGAAACCAAGACAGCACTGTGTGATCTTCCTGTTGGAACAGGTGCCCTGCCGGGCATCCCCAAGCTGCCCCAAGCCCACCTGGTCCCGCCTGTCTCATGCTGTCCAGGGGACCCATGGTTGGCATTCAGCCACGGGACGGGCAGTGTCCACTCAGATCCCTCCTGCTGGGGGTCCCAGCCTGGCCCAGGGAGAACAAGAGAAACCGCCTTCTCTTCTGGGCCTCAGCGCCCCAAGTTCCCTGACACCAGCCGGGGCCCGGTCGGGGGCTTGGGGTTCACACCTGCTTCTCTCCAGCTCCGTGGAGCTCTACCCCACCCCCCACGGACATGCCCGAAAACCCTTCCTGTGGGAGCAGGTCTTGGGGCACTCCCACACTGGGCATGCTGCCTTCTGGCACATTCTAGGACACACTGTGGCTGACGTGGTCCTGGTGGGACTCAGGCAGAAGCTAACCTGCAGCAGTGACTCTTCAGAGAAAAGGACAAAAAATTACGAGAGAGCAAGCTGCTGTTATCAACAGAAGGCAGGGCCGCCTGCGGGGCCGGCCCAGCCAGCGGCCTCACCTGGGCCCCTGCCCCGGCTCAGGCCACCCCGTTGGGGTGGGTCCCCGCAGTCTTTCCCACCATTCTTGCTGCCTCTGCAGCGCACCCCTTGCCCCAGCGATCTCCCTGTAACCCAGGCCTGGACGCCGGGCTGCTGTCCCTCCCTGCTGGCTTGCCCCGAGTCAGCCCGGCTCGTTGCAGGCAGCCTGCTGCAGGCTCCGCGCCGAGACTGAAGCCGAACCTGCCGGGCGGGCGGGAGGCACCGCGGGCAGCTTCCCTGTCATCTTCAGGAGTGGGCAGCCCCTCCCCTGCTCTCCTCCCACCCCCCTCCCAGCAGTTTAAGTCCATTATATTAAATAATGGTCATCGCGAGAGACTCTTTGTTCCGCCTTCAGCAGCCGCCTGTTCACTTTAGCGCGCGCCCAAGGTCACGGGCCTCTCGGCGCGCTCCGATCAATCTCTCCCACGGCTGGATCGGGGCCCTTTGTTGTGCGTTCTTTGTTTGAAATACGGCAGGCAGCGCGAGCCGGCGGCCGCCTCTCCACCTTGGCATATTAAATCCTGGCCTCCCCGGGAAGGGAGGGGAGCGGCGCCTCCCCCGCCCGCCGCCCCTCCTCCTCGCTCACCGTCCTTTGTTCTCGCCCGATCACCTGCCCAGGAGCAGCTTCCCAACCAAGTAGGCCCAGTCACTCCACTAAGTTGCAAAGCAGGGAGCAGGGGCCACGAGGGGAGGGGAGGAGGTTCTGGAAAAAGGCTGCACTTCCCACGGAAGGCGCGGGTGGGGCGGGAGCTTCACCCATCACCCCCTGCTGATACTTCCTGTTGGGCCCAGCTAGTGCCAGGTCAGCCTGGCCGCTCCAGCTGTGTCCCCACCAGGATGATGACGTCCAGGGCTCTTCCAGCCTGTGGCAGGTCAGGGCTCCGGCTGCCCGGGAGCGCCCCAGTGCCAGGCAAAGACAGAGCCTGGTCCATGGCAGCCAGGAACCTGGAGGACAAAGGGAGGCCCGCCGTGAACTCCGTCCACGTGGCAAGCACGGCAAGGCCTAGCCGTCCACGCAGCCATTTTCCCATGCACAGAAATCGGAGAGGGGGACGCTAGGCCATCCAGGGCCACCAGTGCAGGGAACGAGCCTGGGTCCCCAAAAACCCAACCCGTTATCCCCCAGGGGCCAGAGTAGGGAGCCAGGTGCCCACGGAGAGGACCACCCATCAATGGCCCTAGGACCCGCTGAAGTCTGACTCCCAACACAGCCGCTGACCAGAGCAGCAGCCTCCGAGAGCCCAGCAGGCAGAGCGGGTGGGCTGGGGGCTGGAAGCCGTGGCAGTGGCCGTGGATCGTGCTGCGCTGGGCTGTGGGTGAAGTCGGTAGGGGACCCACCATGAGCCACACGGGGTCAATGTCGTCCTCTAGGAAGCAGTTGCCAGTGTGGACATGAATGTGCGCGAGTGGGTGGGGATAACCTGGAGAAGGCAAAGGGACAGAGGCCTGAGCAGTGGTGAGGCGCAGCCCAGAGGCGCTGTCCTTGTCTGGCCTGCAGATGGCTTAGGGTTCAGCAGGTGCCTGTGGAGCACCTGGGCCAGGAGTGGGAGGCGAGGGCACAGGCGAGGGCAGCCTGTAGACCCAAGGGGCCTGCATGGGAAAAACCTGTGACTCTCAGCCGGGCCACCATGCGAACAGCGTCCACCCGCTAGACTCCAGCCTGCTGCTGGCCACACAGCGTCTACCCGCTAGACTCCAGCCTGCTGCTGGCCACACAGCGTCCACCCGCTAGACTCCAGCCTGCTGCTGGCCACACAGCGTCCACCCGCTAGACTCCAGCCTGCTGCTGGCCACACAGAAGTGCCACTTGCCAGTGGGGCTTTCAGGAGCCAGGAAGGCCAGCAGAGGGTTTGTGCACCTGCGTCACTTGCTCGCCTGCCTCCGCAGGCTTGTGGGCAGCCATTGCTGTCCCTGCCTTCCTCCCCTGGCCTCAGACCTTGTAGCCACTGCTGGCTCCATCCCCCACAGCACCCACAGCACATTGAAGGGTGGTCTGCGGGCTTGGCCGGGCACCGTTGGCACCTGGGACCAGCTGGCCTGGATTTCCCCGACCGCAGCCACGTGGCTGGAAGCAGCACACGGTGCCCTGGGCATTACTTGGGCTCCTGCCATTTTTGCAGGAGACTCGGACTGAGCCTGGCTCCTGGCACTGACTTGGCCCGGTCTTGGCTGCGGGCATCTTGGGAGTGACCCAGTGACAGTATATTGGTCTTCTCTCTGTGTGTCAGTCTCTCCCCGTTGCTCGGCTGTTCAGAGAAATAATGAAGGACTCTGGATGCTGCTTTGCCAAGGCACTTGAGAGCTCACCGCTGCTTCCTCCGTGGGCCAGGGTCCCAGCTGCAGCAATCATTGTGCCTGGGAGCTGACAACACGCATCGGCCCCATCTGTGTCCACACCCTGCCCTTTGTCAGTGCTCCCCAAGGCTCAGGCCACTCTCCCCAGGAGCCCAGCTTCCGGAGGGAACCTGCTGACCAACATTGCCCAAGCCTGTCCTCATGGCAAGGATTTGTGCAGAGCAGATGGGGAAAGGGTAACATCTCTCTCTCTCTCTCTCTGCCCTTCCACTCCCAACTCAGTTGGCTCTTCCCATCTAGCTTTCTAAGAGGCAATTAACAACTCTTGCCATTCAGTGAATGAACAAATGTTGCAGGCTAAATGTACTAGCCGTGCCCAGTGCCAGGCAGGGAGCCAAAGCTGTCATACACGTTGGCCCATCGAGTCCTCTCAACAACCGCTGCCATCTCTGTCATCCCAATTGGCAGCTGAGAGAGGTTAGGATGTGGGTTCAAGGTCATCCAGATGAGAGGTGACAGCCCTAAGACTGTGTCAACTGCTCAGGCCCTAGAGCCCAATCCCAGAATCCACCTCCTCATTCACAAAGTGGCCTTCTCTCCCAGAGGGACAGATGCATGGATAGATTGGTGGGTGGGTAATGGACGGGTGGATGGATGAATGGGTTGACACATCAGTCGGTGGGTGATGGACAGACGGATCAATAGATGGATGGGTGGATGGATGGATTGGTGGGTGGGTGGATGAAGGATGGATGGATTGGTGGGTGGATGAAGGATGGATGGACGGATGGATGGGTGGATGAAGGATGGATGGACAGATGGGTGGATGGATGGATTGGTGGATGGATGAATTGGTGGGTGGGTGGATGAAGGATGGATGGATTGGTGGGTGGATGAAGGATGGATGGACAGATGAGTGGATGGATGGATTGGTGGGTGGGTAGATGAAGGATGGATGGACAGATGGGTGGATGGAAGGATTGGTGGGTGGATGAATGGATTGGTGGATGGAAGGATTGGTGGGTGGGTGGATGAAGGATGGATGGATGGATGGGTGGGTGGATGGATGGATGGATTGGTGGGTAGGTGGATGAAGGATGGATGGGTGGATGAATGGATTGGTGGATGGAAGGATTGGTGGGTGGGTGGATGAAGGATGGATGGATGGATGGATGGATGGATTGGTGGATGGAAGGATTGGTGGGTGGGTGGGTGGATGAAGGGTAGATGGACGGATGGGTGGAGTGTTAGACACACAGACATTAGTTGCAAGGAAGGATGGATGCATTTCTGAATGAGAGCTGGGACATTGTCATCTCCTTCCACAGCTGTCCCCGTGGCCATCCAGGTGGGCTGTCACCCCACCCCGTGAATCTGTACTGGTAAACAGGCTCCAGCTTCAAGTAGAGACAACCTTCCCTGAGAGGCAGTTGGTCCTGAATAATTGTTTCCAATCAGCATGCATTAAAACCAAGAGTAACTGGGCCCAGCACAGTAGCCTATTGGTTAAAGATCCTGCCTTGCACGCACCAGGATCCCATATGAGCACTGGTTCTAATCCAAAGTGGCTCTGCTTCCCCTCCAGCTCCCTGTTTGTGCCCTTGGAAAGCAGTAGAGGATGGCCCAAGACCTGGGACCCTGTACCCACGTGGGAGAACTGGAAAAAGCTCCTGGCTCCTTGCTTCAAATCGGCTTAGCTCTGGCCATTGTGGCCACTTGGGTAATGAAACAATGAACGGAAGATCTTCCTCTCTGTCTCTCCTCCTCAAAAAAATAAAATGAACCTTAAAACAACAACAACAACAAACTGAGAGTAACAAGGGCCCCGGTCGCCTTGGGATCGATGGCACAAGGCCCGCTCTCCTCCCACCAGCACACATTTGCGTAAAATGCCTGTATCACTGCGGCTTCATCAGACCTGAAAATGCAATCTGATTCCAACAGCATTCCCCTGGAGTTAGCCAGCGGGCTGGGACCGCACACCGCACGCCGTCTCCGTCCTGAACCTTCATTAACACGCACGCCAGCACGCACAGCTCAGACCACACGGTCCACGTAGCACGAAGACCCCGCCCAGCACTGGATGGCTCTCGCCTCCCGCAATCCAGCCCCCTGTTTCCCGAGTGGCCCCGCCCTGGCCTGACACGCCAGCCAGCCCCTGCGCCTCACTCTGCATTCTTGTGAACAATGTTGCATTTGTGTTTTTACTGTGAAAGTGTTGATACTGCAAACTGCTGGTAAGGGGCTGCAGTTACTGCCCATGCCTCCCTGGAGGGCTTCCTGGAAGAGGCACGTGCCTCCCTGACCAGTAGGGTCACCCCTCGCCGGAGCAGGGGCAATGCCATGGGTGGTCACCTTGCCTGTGGCCATCTCTGACATCTGGAGGAATACAGGGCAAGGCCAAAGCACAGGAAGACTCAGCCTCATTCATAATGAAGGAAATGCAAATTAAAACCATAAAACATGACTTTCCCTCCTCCACTTTTTTTTTTTAAGATTTATTTATTTATTGGGAAGTCAGATATACAGAGAGGAAGAGAGACAGAGAGGAAGATCTTCCATCCGATGATTCACTCCCCAAGTGAGCGCAACGGCCGATGCCATGCTGATCCAAAGCCACGATCCAGGAGCCTCTTCCGGGTCTCCCACGCGGGTGCAGGGTCCCAAGGCTTTGGGCTGTCCTCCACTGCTTTCCCGGGCCACAGGCAGGGAGCTGGATGGGAAGCGGGGCTGCTGGGATTAGAACCGGCGCCCATATGGGATCCCAGTGTGTTCAAGGCAAGGACTTTAGCCACTAGGCCATCACGCCGCCGGGCCCCGCGTTTTTTTTTTTTTTTTTTTAAGATTTATTTATTTTATTTGGAAAGTCAGATATACATAAAGAAGGAGAGACAGAGAAGAAGGTCCTCTGTCCGATGATTCATTCCCTAAGTGACCACAACGGCCAGTGCTGCACAGATTCGAAGCCAGGAGCCAGGAACCTCCTCCAGGTCTCTCACGTGGGTGCAGGTTCCCAAGGCTTTGGACTGTCCCCCACTGCCCTCCCAGGTCACAAGCAGGGAGCTGGATGGGAAAGCAGAGCCACTGGAACTCGAACCAGCGCCTACATGGGATCCCGGTGCATTCAGGGCAAGGACCTTAGCCACTAGGCCATAGCGCCGGGCCCCCTCCCCTGGTTTTGGAAGGGACCTAGTTCAGTGATCATGCAAGCCTTAGGGCCTTGCTTCTCGACGTGGAGACAAGAAACCAGCAACCGCAGCCTCACCGGGAGCTCCCTGCAATGCAGGTTCTCAGGCCCCACCCTGCACCTGCTGAAGGGGAAATCAAGGCCGGGGTTGAATCTACACCTAACGAGACTGTGGGTCACTCTGACGTCGCCCAGATGTGAGAGCCGCTGTGTGGGAGGACGGTGTGGCCCAGGAACTGCTACTCTTTTGTTATTATTAATATGTTTTCTAATTGGTTGTTACTGGCATCAGATTCACGTTGAGCTCCCCCGTGGTCATCGTGCTGAATTCTGTCACTGGTCATAATTGATCAGCTGACCCCACGGGCTCTTCGGAGGAGCAGAGGCTTTCGTCTGCAGTGACGGCTCGGTCCCGCCCCTTCTCATCTGCGCCCCTCTTGCTTCTGTTTCGTGTCTCAGGTTCCATTTCCCAGGTAATAATGGGCTCCAGGTTGCTGGGAGGAAACGTGCCGTACGCAGGCGTGGCCGCACACTGGCGAAGGCCCGATGGACGCTGCGGCTCTGGGGAACGCGCCCTTTGGGGTTGGGGTCTGGTCAGCCAGGGCCTGACAGGGCCATGGGGTGATGCAACGCAAGCCACACCAAGGCCGGGGGCGACCCCCGTGCCTGTGTGGGAAGATCTTAGACACGTTTGCAAAGCAAGGAGATAGGAAAGTGCACACGGCATGGAGGCCACAGCGCCACGTGGGCTATCGGGACCGACATAGGACATCCCCGCTTCTGCGGAAGGCTTGGGCGCCTTGGTGAGGAAGGGGGTCTCTTAAGCAGACATGTCTTTTCAGTTTTAAGTTTTTCATGTTATGTAGAGCTGCCTTGATAGCCAGGAAGTATTTCTTTAATGTTTATTTGAACGGTAGAATGGCAAAGAGAAAAAGAGAGCCTCCATCTGCTGATTCACACCCCAACTAGCCACAGTGGCCAGAGCTGGGCCAGGCTGAGGCCAGGCTGAGGCCAGGAGGCAGAGCTGGGCCAGGCTGAGGCCAGGAGGCAGAGCTGGGCCAGGCTGAGGCCAGGCTGAGGCCAGGAGGCAGAGCTGGGCCAGGCTGAGGCCAGGCTGAGGCCAGGAGGCAGAGCTGGGCCAGGCTGAGGCCAGGAGGCAGAGCTGGGCCAGGCTGAGGCCCGGCTGAGGCCAGGAGGCAGAGCTTCTTTCCAGGAACTGGGCCATCCCTTGCCTCCTTCCCAGGCCATTAGCAGGAAGCTGGAACATAAGTGAAACAGCCAGGCCGTGCATGGATGCCGACACAACAGGCGGTGGCTCTACTTGCTGCACTATGGCACCAGCCCCAGAAATAGCTCTTTAACATTTTTTCCGATAGATCAGCTTAGGCTGTTAGATTTTTCCTAGTGTCTGTTGGGCTGCCCCCATGGAGACCCCTGTGCCAGGTGCCAGGGAGGGGACAGAGGACGGAAGGTGGCCTGGAGTCTGTGTGTCCATGTCCATGTGGGTGGGAGCATGTATGTGTTTTGTGTGTATGTAATGTTTGGGTTCCTCCCTTCCTCTCCAGGGCGCAGGTTCTGTACGCGTTCCCCGGGACTCCATCTGCTGGGCCAGGGCGTCGGGCCCATCTCTGTCAGGAGATGAACCTGTGAGACTTCCTGCGGCCAAGCCAGGGCAGCAGTCACCTTGGCCTCCCACCCCCGAGTGGAAGCAGCTACTGGTGCCCCGCCAGGCAGTGCTGCCGACTGCCGCTGGCCTCTGACCCTCCATTCCCCGACAGCCAAAGCTGCCCAGCCGTGGGATCAGCTGCCGTCCCCCCTGGGACGTCCGGCCAGAGAATGCTCCAGCTTTCCCCTCTGTCTTGCATAAGAAGCTGCAGATGCAAGGCGAGGGCCTCTGAGGGGGCAGCCAGGGACAGCCTGGCAGGAGCTGGGTGTGCTTGTGTGCTCCCAGCACAGAAGGGGGTCCGACCACAGAGCACCTGCCCCGTGGAGTTTGCGCCAAGTGCATTTCACGTTCACCTGTAAGTTGGGGACACCCACAATGGCCCACGTCCTCTATGAGGCCCTCGGCTGCCCAAGGGTGGGAGCTGCAGTTCGCATCCGTGCTCTGGCGTCCAGGCTGGCCCTTACTCATGCCATTGCCTCAGACCCCATCCATACGGAAACAAGAAAGAAGCTGCACAGCTGCTGTGTTGAGCGGCTTCCCGCACACAGCAGCGACCCGTGACCTGTTGCTTTCATCCTGGTCTGCCCAGCTTCAAAGTTCCTCCTGCGCTGCTCGGAGCCCCCAGTTCCCTGGGTCCTGGGAAGTTTGGGGTGGTCTTCCTGACTGAGGGGTGGGGCCTCTGAGCTCTCCCTGGGGGTGGGGGGGTAGGAGTGAGTGATGTCTTGTTGGGAGGGAAGGGGCTAGGCACAGCACAGGCCCCCAAACCCTGCGAGGCCGATCCTAGTGACGGCCTAGGTGCTCAGTCCCAGCTGGGTGCTGTGAGGATGGCGGCAGGGTGGGGGATGTTGCAGTATAGGGGCGCGGGGTCTCTGTGCACTTCCTGGGACAGCCCGCGGCTGCCTGCTGTGTCCCAGCACTTTGCTTCCAGTTTCCATCCTGACTCTTCCACTGACCCCACATGCTGACTCCTCCCCTTGACCCTCAGCCTGACCCCTCCCCTTGACCCTCAGCCTGACCCCTCCCCTTGACCCTCAGCCTGACCCCTCCCCTTGACCCCCATCCTGACTCCTCCCCTTGACCCTCAGCCTGAGCTCTCATCAGAAGGCAGAGCTTTATGTCTGGAGCCAGGGTCCATGTTTTCCATGCCCCAGGAGTCCTTTCCCAAGGTCTGTCTCAGGGCCCCTTCCTCATCCTCACCTCATCTTCAACCATACCCCCCCCCAGAGCCCTGACACACTCTCCTGTTCCAGGAGCGGTCTGCTGGGACCCATGGCAGGTGGCAGAGGGACACTGCCCAGCTTGGGGGCTGGGTCAGGACAGTTCCCCAGGTTCCTCACCCTGGCCACCCTGAGCGCAAGCCACTGGACAAAGAGACTCCTGGAGCCTGCTATGGCATAAGGAAGCACACGCCACCTAGGCAGGCACTGCGCACAGCTGGTACAGACGCCTCCAGTGTGACCCCAAACCCCAGCACCTAGCCACCCCGCCAGCAAACCTTGCCAGTGGCTCCCAGAGCGCGGGAGCAGAGAGAAATCGCCCCTGTGTGTGCTGCTCCCGCTCCTGACCAAAGAACAGGGGAGGGGCACAGACCTTCCTCCACCCACCCCCACACTGAAGCTTTCTGCGTTCAGACCTGCCAGAGCCAGCACACAGATGCCACCACGAGGGGGGCTGCAGGTAGAGACCCCCGGGCTGCCTCCACCATGAACAGCTAGCCAAGCTACGTGACCAAAAGGGAGCGGGTTGATCACACCCAGCCACAACTATGGCCTCGCCACCCTGCCCTCGGGCACCACAGCCCCCAAGCCTGCCTGAACACTGCCGTGGCCCTGTGGACGTATGGGCACGGGCAGAGGGGCAGCCCCTGGGAGCGTGCAGCAATCCAACCTGGGATTCCCGCATGAGTGGGAAGGAGGGGGAAAGGGTGGGGGCAGGAAACACATGACAAGCACAGACACACGGAGAGCAACGTGCACCTGCAGGTGAGCACATCAACCCGCTCCAGACACGTGCTGGCAGAAGGGGGCTGGAAGGGACTGCAGAGCCGGGATACCAAGGTCCCTGCGGATGCAAGGCAAGGATTTAGCCACTGGGCTATGAGATGAGAATGCGGCCACTGTGGAGATAATTTTTGCTTCGTTTCTTTTTTCTTTTTTGTTTATCTGAATTTTGATTTTTCTGCCCTAGTCAACTATTTCTTGCATTGGTTATTCTAAAAAAAAAAAAGATGGAATGTGTCTTTCTGGGTGATGCCCCTTGTGGGGAAGGGAGCCCCAAGGGGCCCAGGCTTTCCCCTCCCCTCCAGGGGCTCTCGCCAGGGGCGGCTGGGCTGGCTGAGTAGCCAGCGAGGGTCCTGGCCGGTGCGGAGGCCATCAAGTCCCAGCCTCTCCCTCCGCCGCCCCTCCCCCTCATCCACCGTCGCCCAAGAAATCAGGAGTAGTTGATACGCTGCCCCGCCCCCTATTTCTTTCTGCAGTTGTAATTAAGGTCCCCTTGGAGCAGCTGGCCGCCCGAGCCATTTGTTCGATTTATTGATTGGCTGTTTCTCAGAAGTTCATTACCAACCCAAGGCAGGGGCCGGGGGAGTTGGCTGCGCCCGGTGAGGAAGCCCAGCGGCAGCACGTCCATCCTGCGGCGGCAGCTCTCCCCAAGGACAAACCTTCATGCAGAACAGGAGCTGGGACGCGCACGTCTGAGCACCAGCCCGGGTCCGAGGCTGCAAGGTGATTCTGCAAGCCGAGAGTGTGGGAGGAGGAGGAAGAGGCGGGGGGGTGTGTGGTGGAAGATCCTCAGAGAGAAAGGAAAAAACCCAAAGACCAAACACACTGCTTCCATGCGCAGGTGGTGGAGAGCGCCGAGGGTGAGAGGGACACTCCTCTCCAAGCCTGGGCCCCGGGACCACAGCCTGTCAGCAGGTGGACAGAACGGAGGGTGCTCAGGAGGTGAGCTGGCCGCTATCATGGTTTTGTTTTGTTTTGTTTTGTTTTGTTTTGGAAAGGTAGATATACAGAGAGAAGGGGCTAATGAGAGAAAGATCTTCCATCTGCTGGTTCACTCCCCAGTGGCTGCAATAGCCAGAGCTGAGCTGATCTGAAGCGAGGAGCCAGGAGCTTCTTCCAGGTCTCCCACGTGAGCGCAGGCTCTCAAGGCCTTGGGCCGTCCTCAACTGCTTTCCCGGGGCCACAGACAGGGAGCTGGATGGGAAATGAAGAAGCCAGGATACAAACTAGCACCTATATGGGATCTCTACGGATGCAAGGTGAGGATTTAGCCACTAGGCTATGGCACCAGGTCCTACTATCTGATTGATTTGGGAAGAGGGAGAGAGAGGTACCTGTTGGTTCACTCCCCAAGTGGCCAAAAAGCCAGTGCTGGGTCAGGAGCCATCGGGGCCTCCCACCGGGCAGCAGGAGCCTAAGCCCTTGGGCCATCTTCAAAGGCCTCCCCAGGTGCAGCCACTGACACTGGGAAACCAGCAGGCCACTCTTTTTTTCTTTTTTTTTAAGATTGATTCATTTTTATTGGAAAGTCAGATTCACAAAGGAGAAACAGAGAGGAAGATCTTCCATTCTCTGGTTCACTCCCCAAGTGAGCACAACGGTCGGTGCCAAGCCAATCTAACACTGAGGTGTGGGGCGCCTGTCACAGTTCCATGACAGCAAGAAGGGCCCAGAGCGGCAGGGACTGCGAGGGGAGAGGCAGGTGTGAGAGGGGCCCTGTGGGAGAGCACCGAGTGTCCCAAGCCCTGCTGAGTGCTGGGCTGTCGTCTGGTGGGGTTGGCTGTCTGCAGGTTTCATTACTGACGGGGAGACCCTGTGCCTGCAGTGCCCTTCGCACTCGCTCGCTCGCAGCCCCAGATGTGGGTGTGAGCCTGTTAGCTCAAGCAGCCCGTGGTTCCAGCGCCCGCAAGGCTGTCGCCCCGGCCTCACTCCCAGCCCTGGATGTGGGTGTGAGCCTGTTAGCTCAAGCAGCCCGTGGTTCCAGCGCCCGCGAGGCTGTCGCCCGGCACCGGGCCTCGCTCACAGCCTCTCCCACTGCCTTGCTCGCCCTGCACCCAGACGAGAGCAGGAGAGGTTGAGAGCGCGTTCTAGTTAAGGGAAGCTCACCGTGGGAGAGCTGGACAGAAGGCTCCCCTCACCCCAGCACCCCGTCCGGGCTGGAAGGCTCAGAGCCCCAGAGTGGGATGAGAACCAGGAGTCTCAGGGTGGGTGACTGACACACAGGGAGGCGGGCCCAGAGGCCAGCTCCCCGCCCGAGCAGCTGGTGTCACACAACTCCGGCCTCCAAGGACCTCACTATTTTAAAAAATAATAATAATAAAGGCTGTATCTGGTTCTCTTTATAATGTAATTTTTTAAAAAGGATTTTTTAAAGATTTATTTACTTATGTTGGAAGGGCAGATTTCCAGAGGAGGACAGAGAGAAAAAGATCTTCTAACAGCTGGAGCTGAGCTGATCCAAAGCCAGGAGCCAGGAGCTTCTTCTGGGTCCCAAGGTCCTTGACTGCTTTCCCAGGCCACAAGCAGGGAGCTAGATGGGAAGTGGAGCTGCCAGGACAGGAACTGGAGCCCATATGGAACCCTGGCACTTGCAACGTGAGGATTTAGCCATTGAGCCGTCACATTGGGCCCTGTCGTGCTTTTTGAAAATATTTATTGATGTTTATTTGAAAGGCAGAATTACAGAGAGATGGAGAGACAAAGATTTCTCTATTTATTGGTACCCTCCCCAAATGGCTGCAAAGGCCCAGGCGGGCTAGGCCAAAGCCGGCAGCCTGCAGCTCCATTCGGGTCCCCCAGGTAGAGATCTGAGCGCGTGCACCAGCCTCCGCTGCTTTCCCCAGTGCATGGGCACGGAGCTGGGGAAAGTGGAGCTGCCGGGACTTGAACCGGAATTCTGATGTGGGTCTCCGGAGGCTGGCATCCCAAGCAGCAGCCTCCGCCTCTTGGCCACAGCCCCAGGACTGAACGTGCAGTGCTCAGACGTCCTCCTGTGAAGCACGCGTGGAAGGGGAGAGCCCTGGCAGGACAATCTCCTGTCCACTCAAGTCCCTGGAGAAGCTGCCAGCCAGTGTTTCCCATCATAAGTCAGTGCCCGGATCCCACAGTCACCAGGGACGGAGGAAGCAGGGAACCCTTACAGATCAAAGGCCAAGACCCTATTCTACCCAGGAAGCCAAGACCACCCCAGGTTTGGGCCATTGTGTCTCAATTGTTTTAAATCTGTGTCTCCCAAACATCCTGCATGTATTTGCTTCAAAAACCCTGTGGTGTACTAGGCTAAAGCCTCCGCCTCCAGCACTTGCATTCCACCTGGGCGCCAGCTCGTGTCCTGGCTGCTCCACTTTGAGTCCAGCTCCCTGTTGGTGCGCCTGGGAAAACAGCAGAGGGTGGCTCAAGTCCTGAGGCCCTTGCACCCATGTGGGAGACGCGGAAAAGCTCCTGGCCGTTGCAGCCAGTGGGGAATGAACTAGAGAATGAAAGAGCTCTCTCCCTCCCGAGTCTGCCTTTTGAGGAAAAATAAAAGTGTCTACAAAGCAACAGCCGTAGGCAGCGCTGCGGCGTGGCAGGTGAAGCAGCCACCGGCAGCGCTGGGATCCTGATTCAGCTTCCTGCTAATGTCCCGGGAAAGCTAGCCCAAGTGCTTGGGGCCCTGCGTCCACGTGGGAGACCCGGAAGAGGCGCCTGGCTCCCGTCTGGCTCAGCCCTGACCATTGTGGCTGTCTGGGGAGTGAGCCAATGGATGGACGGTCTCTTTCTTCCCCCATAACTCTCGCTTTCAAGTAAATAAATAGATCTTTAGAAAAATAAAGAATAAATAAAATCAGACCCCCTTGGAAAATTACATACAAAGCTCTAAGAATGAATGTTAGAGTTTGGGAGTTGAAAGCTGGCAAGGAGGCAGCAAGCTAAGGAAGACTAAGGAAGGGCCAGGCCATGGAGGTTGAGCCTGCCAGGACAGGGGTCGGGGGGTGAAGCCCAGCTTCACTTTGAGTGGGCAGCGGCTTTCACTTTGAGTGGGCAGCGGCTTGCAGGGGAGGGGCAGGGGCCACAGGACCCCATAAAGTGGGGGAGGGGAAGGTTCAGAAAGGCCGCATGGCGGAGTCTGCCATGCGTGGTCTTGGCATTCAGGACCCCATGGCCTACCAAGGAGTCTGATCCACACCCCCAAGGCAAAGGCTTGCTTTGCCAAAACAGAAGAGACCCATTGGGCAGGCCCTGTCACCAACCAGGTCCCTCCCTGAGACCCAGAGTCCCTGTGTGCCCCGCTCTGTCCCTGCCTGCTCCGGGGGTAGAGGCAGTGCCCAGCAGAGGCAGGCCAGGAGTGGAGGGGACGTTTCTCTCCTCTTGCTGCACAGGTCTTAGGCTGAGCAGCAGGCTCTGGGTGGGGGGGACCTGGTTGTGCCCACCGGGACTCCTGCACCCGCCTTGCTGTGCCATCAGAGCCTGCCCCCTCGGCACCCAGAAAGAGTGAGTGCGAGGTGGGGTCGTTTGTCACCGAGCGGAGGGTCCGCTGCATGCCATGGCATACAGCATCGTGACTAATTTCCAACATTTATTACCTTTCTGGGGAGCCTTGGAGCTGCCCTGCTCTTCATCTTAACCAATGCCGTCTGGAAGCAGCTGCTTATCAAAGTGACACAAATTGTGCGGTAAATAGATTACGGCTCAGCTGAAGTGCTGGGACACCGCTTCCTGCTCTGGGAGAGCTTCCCCAGCCTGGCTGCGGGGGAGCAGCTGGCCCACCGAGGCAGAACAAATCAGCTTCTCACTGACGCCCTCCCGGGGTGCCACCCTGGGCACGCTCCCCACCTCTGTGACCTCAGCCCCTCCCGGGATGCCCCTCCCAGGGTGCCACCCTGGGCACACTCCCCACCCCTGTGGCCTCAGCTCCTCCATGCCGTGGCCAGAGGTGGCCGGGAGGGAGGGAGGAAAAGAATGAAGCTGCAAGTGGACGCTGGTAAGAACCTCTGCGCCTGGAGTTCCGTCCCTTGGAACCTTCTGGAAGCTCCTGGGCTCCGACTCCCTCCCCAGCTGAGTACCTGTGGTGCCCGGTGTGTGACTGGGGTGGGGCACATACAGACGCCCTCCACAGTGGAGCCTCGCCCTGGCCAGGGATGGCAGGTGGCCGTGGCTGGCACTGAACCTGTCTACCCCAAATCCCAGATCCTGTGGCCCAGCTGCCTCCTTCTCCCTCCAGTCCTCATTAGGAGGTGGGGGTATTTTCTCCAGCTCTGCCTGAACTCCTGGACCAAGGGCCGAGGCCCTCGCAGTCCCTAGGGCTCCCTCCCCAGAGCGCAACTTATTGGAATGGGCGTCACGGCCCCAGGAGACAAGGGGCTCAGCAGAGTGACTTGGGGGAGAGCTGGCTGCTCTTGGGGCCATCCGGGGCACCCACCTACGAGGAACAAAGTGAGACAGCTTTATCAGCGCTCAGTAGCACCCCAAAACAAGCAGGTATTCAGGGCAGCCCCTCAACCCCCAGCTCCCAGCTCCAGCCAGGAAGCAGTTGAGCCCAGGCCCCTTCTCAGCAGTCCTGCCCAGGAACCAGCCCACCTCCCTGTGCAGGCAGAGCACTGGGGTCAGGCAGGACACCTCTGGGGAGAAATGCTTGGTGTGGGCCCAGTGCGATAGCTCAATGGCTAAGTCCTCACCCTGCAAGCGTCAGGATCCCATATGGGCACTGATTTTTGCCCAGCTGTGGCCTGGGAAAGCAGTTGAGGATTGCTCAAAGCCTTGGGACCCTGCACCCGCGTGGGAGACCCGGAAGAGGATCTGGGCTCCTGGCTTCAGATCACTCAGCTCTGGACAGTGTGGCCACTTGGGGAGTGAACCAGAGATGGAAGATCTCTCTCTCTCTCTCTCTCTCTCTCCTTCTGTTGGTAAAATCTGATCTGCCTTTTCAATAAAAATAAATAAATCTTAAAAGAAATGCTTGTTTTGTGTTGTGTTTTGCGGTGGGGGGGGGAGATAAAAAGTTCTTTATTTATTTGAAAGGCAGAGTTATAGAAAGAGCAAGAATGAGGGCCCGGCGGCGTGGCCTAGAGGCTAAAGTCCTCGCCTTCAATGCGCTGGGATCCCCTATGGGCGCCGGTTCTAATCCCGGCAGCTCCACTTCCCATCCAGCTCCCTGCTTGTGGCCTGGGAAAGCAGTGGAGGACGGCCCAAAGCTTTCGGACCCTGCACCCACATGGGAGACCCGGAAGAAGCTCCTGGCTTCGGATCAGCTCAGCTCCGGCCGTTGTGGTCACTTGGGGAGTGAATCAACAGACAGAAGATCTTCCTCTCTGTCTCTCCTCTCTGTATATCTGACTTTCCAATAAATAAATAAATCTTTAAAAAAAAAAAAGAAAGGACAGAAGGAAGAAAGAACTAGCAAGAATCAGTGAGTCTTCCATCTTCTGTTCACGCAGCAAATGGCTACAACTGCTGGGGCAGGACCAGCTGGAAGTCAGGAAACATGAGCCTCCTCCGGGTCTCCCATGGGGGTGCAGGGCCCCAAGGGCGTGAGCCATCCTGCACCGCTTTCCCAGGCCACAAGCAAGGAGCTGGATGGGAAGTGGAGTATCCAGGACATGAACTGGCTCCCATGCGCGATGAAGGCGCAACAGGCGGAGGCTTAGCCTTCATACCACAACATGTGCGTTGTGAATAGGCAGTGAATTAAGCAGTTAAACTATTTCTATATTTAAACCCAAGTTAATAGATGTTAAATTGTATTATTTCTTAAATGTTAAACATTCATTAGGCTTTTCAAATTGAACATTAAACCTCTAACAGATTAAATCTAGATAGTACAGTCTGCTGCTAGAGGACGTCGCTGGGTTGTGTGTTCCAGAAGTAACTTTTTTAGCCAGCGTGTCCTTGGTATTTCCTCCGTGCGGTCGGAAACGGGAGGTACGTTCCAGACTGGGCCTTGACCCAGATCCAGGACCTGGGTCAGCATATTAGGGGAAGATGAAGTTAAAAGACAGGTTTATTTTTGGTGCAAAACTTTCTGAAATGCATGCCTAACTTTGTTCCTGGTATGACTTGTCACACACTTGTCACACACGGGACTCCTTGGCTCCTTAGCCTTGAGTTCAGATGGGCACGTCCAGCTGGGGAAGAGGGGGCGTGGACCCCGCCCAAGGCCAGGGGTTCTGCCAGAGGGCCGTGCGTCCTCCATACCCCAGAAGGCAGCAGGGCCCCAATGCCCAAGGAGACCAGGGAGAGGGGGTGGGCAGAGTCTCTCACCCCACCTGCTTGCTCCTGACCCTCACCCACAGCCACCTACCCTTGCAGGCCGCTGCAGCCTGGCCAGCCCCCCAAGGCCCTCGCTTCTCCCCAGCCGCCCCAGCAGGCCACGCATGCATGCTGACATGCACACACTCAGAGGTACACACACGTGCACACACCTGCAGGGCTTGCTTGTCTGTCCCTCTGGGTGTTCAGCATGTTGCTGCCGTGATTGGCTCAGCGAGGCAGGAAGGGAGACACCCCCCACTCAGGGGCCGCAACCCTCCAAGCGCCTCACTTTGGGGGCTTCCAACTTCTTCTTTTTTTAAGGTTGCTTAGCCAATCCAAAGCCAGGAGCTTCTTCTGGGTCTCCCACACGGTGCAGGGTCCCAAAACTTTGAGCTATCCTTAACTGCTTTCCCAAGCCACAAGCAGGGAGCTGGATGGGAAGCAGGGCCACTGGAATTAGAACTGGTGCCCATAGGGGATCCTGGCATGTCCTAGGCAAGGACGTTAGCCACTAGGCTACCATGCCGGGCCCAGGGGCTTCCAACCTGTTGAGTGACTGAACCCTAGAGCATGTTCTTGTGTGGTGAGCGAAGGTCTGTCCTCCAGCTTAGATCCCCTCCGGTCACGCCACGAAAGCTCCAAGAGGAAGGCTGCCCTTCCCCCATCCTCTTTCTCTCAACGCCCTCCCTATCCCCGGAGAGCTCAGAACCCCCAGTGTTCCGGGGAGCAGCAGAGGAGACACTGGACCATGGGGCAGCAGGGCAGGAAGTGGACCTGACTTTGTGGGCCTGGTTCTTAGCCAAGGAAACAGGAAGAATCTAGGGGTGGCAGCATGAGGCAGAGGGAGGGAGGGAGACACTGTGGCTGGGGGGATAGAAGTGGGGGCTGCATGTGCTGTGAGGGCCCAGGGGTCCAGGGCTTCCGGTGGCTTCCATTTGTCCCACCTGGACGGATAGGGGTCTGCCAGGCATGGGGTGACGCGGCTGAGGCTCTTCCAGAGGTTACCAGGTTGGGCAGAAGGGATCCCCAGGATTGGGGCTGGAACCTCTGCAGAGTCCTTGGGGTCCCAGTGGGACCTCCCGTGTGAACTGCAGGGCTTCACACACACACGGGCTTATTTCTGTCCTCCCACATCACAGGGCCTGGCTGCAGGGACCTCAACCTCAGCCCACAGCAGCAGGAAGCTGAGGCACGGGGAGCCTGAGCGTGTCCTCCCACCCCACCAGACGGCCACGCTGCTGGGCCTCCTTGCTTTATGGGCCTGAGAGACCCTGGGCACAGAGGGTGGCAGCACTGCTCACAGCCCGCCTTAAATCCCTTCAGTGGCCACAGCCAGCACCTGCTCTGCCTGGGAGGGATGGAACTGGGTGGTCTCCTTGACCCCTGCCTGTTCCCCAGACTCCACACGTACCGACTCCTCCATGCAGCAACACCCGGCTACGTGAGGGTGGGCTTCCATGCAGACACCAACACTCGGCCCAAGGCACCTTCTCCTGCTGCCACCACTGCCTTCTCTGCAGCATGGCAGCCTGGGGCTGCACAGGGCTACACGGAGCTGCATGGGGCTGCACAGGGCTGCACGAGGCTGCATGGGGCTGCACGGGACTGCACAGGGCTGCACGGGGCTGCACAGGGCTGCACAAGGCTGCATGGGGCTGCACAGGGCTGCACAAGGCTGCATGGGGCTGCATGGGGCTGCACAAGGCTGCACGGGGCTGCATGGGGCTGCACAAGGCTGCACGGGGCTGCATGGGGCTGCACGGGGCTGCATGGGGCTGCACGGGGCTGCACGAGGCTGCATGGGGCTGCATGGGGCTGCACGGGGCTGCAAGGGGCTGCACGAGGCTGCATGGGGCTGCATGGGGCTGCACAAGGCTGCACGGGGCTGCACGGGGCTGCATGGGGCTGCATGGGGCTGCACGGGGCTGTACCGGCTATCCCAGGTTCTTGCAGGGCTGAGCTTGGGGTTCAAACCATAAAGCAGCCATGGCAGGCAGGACAGCTTCTGGCCTCCACCCCCACTGCACTGTTGCTTCCCGTGTGCACAGAGGGAAATGCCAGCCGGGGAGCCCCCAGAACACATGCCACCCTCCTGGCTTCCTCCTGTGGCCCCAGCAGTCACTCAGTGCAAGCAGGCTTGACTGGCAGGGCCCAGAGCGCAATGCAGGTGCCCAATCCAATCTGGGCTTCCCCGCTGCTGCCCAGCGCTACAAATGGACATGAAAGACAGGAAGAAACATCCAAGTCCCCATGCTGCAGCCCCCCTCCCTCCACCCCAGGGAGGATCTTCACCTCTGTATGGAATCACCTCTGGACACGGTCCCAAAGGCAGCGAAATTTCATCCATGTCCCGGACCCCAAGACTGAACCACAGCTACAACGCGACCCACCCTCACCCTCACATGACTCCTGCAGATCCCACGGTCTGGGGTGCAGTGCCACCCTCCCCCCACTTTCACCCACCCACCATGATCCTTGCTGCAGCGTCAGGTTTGGTCTACAAGGGATGCAGCCATTCTGGGGTAATTACCCGGGACTCTTTGGCACCCACAGTCCCCCTCCTCCACCCCCACTGCTTATCCCCCTCCCGATGGGGGGAACCCTGCTGTTTCTTTCCCACCCCCAAGCTGTGTTTGGCGCAGGGCCTGGGCGGAGTCAGAAGCTGCCTGGTGCTGGGGAAGCGCTCTGGGCTGGTCGCCATGGCAACCCACTGCACTGGCATCTGCGCTTGGCTGTGCTGGCAGGAGCTGCTTGGCCCCAGTCCTTGATTATCCAGAAAGACTTCCTTGGGGGCCTGGAGGAGGGGCTGCCTCACAGGGGAGCTAAGAGGGGTGCACGGAGGTAGAGGCCCTGTCCCAGCTCCCCACCCACCCCTCCAGCTCTGACCCTGTCCCACTCAGCTGCCCTCCTGTTAGTGGGTCAGGTGTCACGACCATGTCCGGTCCTCAGCACTCACACGGGTCAGGCTCTGCCAGCCCAGCTGTGTCCCTGGGACCCCAAGTGCCCCAAGTCCTCAGGGATGGAGGAGGTTGACCCCTTGAACTTTGGACCAGGGTCCCTGTGTGACTCAGGAGAAAAACAATTCCAGAGCGTGGCTTTGAGCCTTCTGACTCAGCCCTGCCAATACCGGGCAACACCCACTCATCCCATTTCCAGAATGTTCTACCCTCACTAAAGCAGCTGCGTTCCCTCCAGCCCCTGCCCAGCCCCTGCCCAGCTGATAGGGTGGGCACACATCCACAGACAGGAGACATGGCAGGGGGAGGAACTGGTATGGCTGCAGAGGCTGTGGGATGTGACCTGGGCACTGCCATGCAGCCATTAGGAGCCAACGTCCCAGCTCAGAAGCTGCCAGGTGACCTCAGGGGACAGGACAGCCTTTTGCCCCACACAGGACCTCAGCATGTTGGACGGGACCAACTTGCAGACATCTGACGCCATCCCTCCGGTGCGGAAGGGGTCTTGCTGGACTCCTTCGACTTGGGCCTGCTTGTGGCCTGGGAAAGCCGTGGAGGATGGCCAAAGCCTAGGGCCCCTGCACCCACGTGGGAGACCTGGGAGAATTTTCAGGTTCCCAATCAGCCATTGCAGCTGTAAGAAGTGGCTCGACTACTGCCCCAGATGCTGAGACCATGCCGCCCTGGACTGGCACCGCTTCCTTCTCACACACATGAAATTCGTGCTGGTCCAGCATCCTACCTGAGAACTCCACCCACCAATCTCTCACAGCCCCTTCCTCAGTCCCCGCCCACTTACCAATCATCCTTCAGGCCATCACCTGTGACAGTCAGACACCCTAATCAACTAAAGCAATAATAATAATAACCTAAGAGCAGCTGTTTGGGGAGTGACCTACAGATGAAACATCTCTGTCGCTCCCTTCCTCTGTAACTCTGCCTTTCAAATAAATCTTAAAGAGAAATCTGACCATAAGCCAGCGTGAAGCAGCCTGCTGTTCACTTCCGCCGGTGGCTGCAGTTCCCAGAGCCACTCAGCGTCGTCTTTGCACCACGGCAGCCCCGGGCTGCCCTCCTCTCAGCCAGCAGACCCCCTCAACAGGAGGACAAAGCTCCCCCCTCTCCCCCACCTCAACATAAACCCCAGGAAATCCCAGAAAACAGCAGGACTCAGCCCCAGGAAGTGACCACCACGGGAACAGGTGCCCATGGCAAGGGCAAAGGTCACTGCCTGAACCTGGAGTTTGACCTTGACCCAATTCAAGCTTTTGTCAAAGAATCCCTGGGCAGGAGTCTGGGTCCCCAGGGGAGGTAAGGGCTGGTCCTTCAGCAAGGTACCATGCTGAGAACCAAACTTCTGCAGCCCCAGTGGGCAAGCTGTGGCTGACTTCAGCAGGTCCGCCAGGCTCTTGCCAGTCCCTGACTAATTACATTCTTATCAGACTGGGTATTCAAATTAGCTAGGCTCCCCTGGGGCCACCCGCAGCACCAGGAGCCAGCAATTACCCTGGCTTATGTTGAGTGTGAACCCCTCTGTGCATAATTAAACACCCCTACCCCCTTCTCAGGCAAATCTTACAAAGCCAAAGCCAGAACTTGGCTGCTCTGTGTTAAACACCAGCTGAGACTCGGGCCCACCAGGCTGGCACGAGGTCTCCTTTGTACATGTGGCAAAGGGCTAGCCGGAGCAGGCATCGGACTGTGGACAGACACGTGTCAGAGAGGGCCTGGGGGGCTCAGGGCGCAGAGCCTCAGCTGTGCATGGGTGCGTGCCTGTGCGTGTATGAGGGGGTGTGTGCCTGTGTGCACACATGTGGTGCCTGTGTTGTGTGTGGGTGTGCTTGCACCGTGTTCATGTGCTTGTATATACATAAGCACTGCACGTGTGATGTGTGCAAATACGGGCAGTGCAGTTGCTCTCAAGTCCCCTCTATCTGCAGGGATGTGGCGCCTGGGCCAGCTGGGGTGACCCTTGCCTGTCCATCTGGCCATGGGAGGACCGCCCCCAGCGGCCAGTGCCAGCTCCCCAGGGGCCCAGAGGCCTTGGTCGCTATCCCAGCATCCCTTGCTCCACATGGAGATCCTGTATTTGCAAACAGCCTCATTGTCCAGCCTCACTCGCTGGCTTTGGTTCACACAGTCCCCTGGGCCCACCCCACTGATCGCTTGGGGTCTGGGTCCTGCCTCGCCCTCATGGCTCACGTCCTCTACAGTAGAGGCCTGGGGGCTCCTACAGCACCAGGCTCCATGCGTGAGAGCTGCGCCAACCTGAACACCCCAGCATCACAGGGGTCACACTTGCTGAGCGTAGGAGTGGACTGTCGTCTCAACCGGCCGTTTTCCTCCCCCTCCCTCCCCCCACCTGTCTTTCCAATGGGCAGAGAGGGACAGAGAGACCACACTGTTATCCTAATAGTTAATTCCCCAGATGGCCACAGTCCAGGCCAAATCCAGGAGCCAGGAGCTTCAGCTGGGTCTCCCATGTGGGGGCAGGGGTCCAAGCACTTGGGTCACTCTGTTGCTTTCCGGGATGCATTAGCAGCAAGCTGGATCAGAAGTGGAGCAGCCGGGACTCGTCGAACCGGAGCCCAGATGAGATGCTGGTGCCACAGATGTGTATGCCGCAGCACCAGCCACAAACCAAGAGGGATTTTGCAAACAAGGGAAATGGGGCGGGTGGGTGGGGGAAGGCAGACGCTCCTGGGCTGAAAGTAGGCAGAAGTGACCACGGTGCTCGGCAGACACCTCTGCGCCAAGCCTTCCTCGTGGCTCAAGCAGCAGCGAGGGAAGTGGCTGGCTGCTGGGCAAAGCGCGACCCGGGAACAGGGGCTGCAGCTGAGATGCGATCGAGGAAGAGTGGGAACTGACTGGGGCTGCACCGACGCCTGCTCCTCCGAGACTGGGAGCACAGGAGACAGTCCCAAACCCCTGGGCTGTTTCCATTCGACAGATGGGACCACCGAGGCTTAAGGGCATCAGAGAGAGAAGAGCTGGGCTAGACACTCGCCCCCAGCCTCTTCTCTGCCTCCCGTACCCTTGACAGGGCAGTGGTCTGCTTGGCGAGATGCTCGGTCAGAGGGAAGGGGAGCCAGGGCCGGAGCAGGCTTCCCCTCTGAGTCCCCCAGAACCCCCCCCCCACTGCAGCAACGCAGCCCAGGGGTCCTGCGGGGGAGGTCAAGCACTGCCCAGCACAGCTGTGAGCACAGAGCTGGCCCCACAGGGGACCCCAGCAAGGCAGGGGAGGGGGAGCGGGGGAGGAGAGGGTGTGTCCTTGGACTTCACGGGTGCTCAGGCTGGGGGGAGGAGCGGCCGCCCCAGCACACATGGAACCAATTTCCTGCAAACCGAGGGAGAGAATGATGCAGAGGGTCCCTGCTGGGCTTGGGGCCCCTCCTCCAGGCGTGGGGGAGGGGCGGTTCTCTGGCTGCCCTGTCCTCCCCTCCCCGGGACGGGCACGGGGAGGAAGCAGGGACTTTGACCAAGGCATCCATGAGAGCAACCTCCTGGACTCGCCCGGGACAGGCACTGACAGAGTAGACGGTGCCAGCCCCTGCCCAGCACCCTTCCCCCGGCCCTGCGGGGAGGGCTGAGCCACAAGCTGAAGCTGCTCAGAGCGTGGGGGCTGCATGAGAGCCAAGCTTCCAACCTGTGAGCCTCAAACACAGAGACGCCATCCACAGGCTTACTTGCCCAGATCGCCAGAACTCAGACCAGGCCTGCCGCGTGCTGGCAGGGACCCAAGGGCTCGGGCCATCAGCGCCATCCTCCGACCCCTATCCTGCAGTCTGCACTGGCAGGAGCAGAGCCAGGAATCGAACACCAGCCCCTGGACGTGGGAAATGAGGCTGCTAAGCTGAATGCCTGCAACTGCTGGGCTGGTGTTGTGACATAGCGAGCTACGCCGCTCCTGTAATGCTGGCGTCCCATTCGGGCAGCGGGGTTGCATCTCAGATGTTCCCGTTCTGATCCAGCTCCCTGCTGATGAAAAGCCCAACGCATGAGTGGATGGACCTGGGAGACCCGGCTCTCGGAATCGACAGGCTGCCCAAGGCCTCAGGGTGGGCCTCTCCGGCTCCCACAGGGACTTAGCAACCAGGAAGAGGGTACCAGCAGCCTTGACGTGCCGTTCACCAGTGGGGCAGCCACGGAGTGTGCCAGCACTTCCTGTCCCCAAGGCCACACTGCTGCCTCCAGTGAGCAAGGCAATCATGCCTTTCCAACAAATGCTTTCTTAAAACTTCAACCAGGTCCCTTTTCCAAGGATGCAAGGGGCTTAGCACGAATCCTATTCCTCTTCTGAAAACTTGGCAATAGAAAAAAAACACCACTTCGGCCGCATTTCTAACCGATCGCTTGCTGCGCCTGTTTGCCAAGATTTATTCTTTCATTCATCACTGCTCTCCCTTCGTTCGTGTTAAATATAAAATTGATTAGGAAAGATCCCATCATGGTTAAAAAAAATAATTAGCTGCTACATCATGTTGCCCACGGTGTGGCAGAAAGGAGTGATTAAGTCAGGGATATTAAAACCCCATTAATCTGCACCCCGCTTACACTCTGCTTGTTCCGCTCACGCAGCCGCGCAGTGTGTCTGACATGGAGAGATGTGTGAGTCAGCAGCTGTGACAAGGTCACTCGCTGAGAGGTGTCAGGTCAGCTCCAGCACGTGGCAGCACCCCACCCCACAGGGCCAGGGCCACAGGGGTCCAAGTACTTGCTCCTGTCACCCTCCGTGAACCAGGACCCTGTGACACCAGGGACTTGGGGGAGGGCTCTGAGTGGGCTTTCTCTCCTCTAGCACCACGGGGTCCCCGCTGCTCCTCGGCGGGGTCTCGGCCCCCACGGGGTCCCCGCTCCTCCTCGGCGGGGTCTCGGCCCTCACAGGGTCCCCGCTCCTCCTCAGCGGGGTCTCAGGAGCCATGCTCCCCCGAGTGACAGGTGTCACCTGCTTGGCACTGCTGTGGCTGGGCTCTTGGCTTCTTTTCACACCTTATGTCCATCAGGGGCCCTGCCAGACGGCGGACCATGTCAGTAGATAGCAGATGCCACCCGGATACTGGGCTGCAAAATGGGGTACCTAGAGCCCCCCTTGTGCATGCTTCTGAAACCCCCAAACCTGCCAGTGGCCAACAGCCACAGGGTGCCCTGCAGTGGAGAGGATGGTCCAGGTCCTCCCTGCAGGAGATGTGGCCACGTGACTCAGCCACAGGTGCTAGGCGGCACACTGGGTCTCCCCCGAACTTGCGGAGCGGTCACATGAAGAATTCGAGCCCAGTCACAGCCAGGGGACCCAGGCTTTGTCCCCGTCTGGTTCACCTCTGCTCTCGGTCCTTCCTCAACCCCACCTGCTCATCTGCTGGATGAACTTCAGGCCCCAAGACATTCCAGCCTCTGGCTACCAAGCCGAAACAGGGGTGGAGGGACACTCCTCGGCGGGGGCTTCATTTGTGCACCT
Source organism: Ochotona curzoniae (assembly GCF_017591425.1). Taxonomy (NCBI): domain Eukaryota; kingdom Metazoa; phylum Chordata; class Mammalia; order Lagomorpha; family Ochotonidae; genus Ochotona; species Ochotona curzoniae. The sequence continues at coordinate 12,028,151 of NW_024466459.1, forward strand.
GTGTGTCCTTTGTGGGGCCTAGAGGTGGCTGCCAGGGAACCTGCACACCTTAGCCCACAACAAAGGGGCTCAGACACAGCGGGTCTGTGGCCACACTGCCAGATGCCCGAGGCCCGGGCCTCCCAAGAAAGCCAGTAAATGCAGCAAGACTCTGGAAAACACAGTGGGAAGGCAAGGCAGTGGCCAGGTGCAAGACGGAACACCGCACCTCAGCGCAGGGCCCGCCTAGGACCCCGGCAGGCGCAGAGCCATCCCTGCAGGAAGGTCAGAGGTCAGGGATATGGACTCCAGGCCCGCTCTGCCTTCCAGTCTGGGACGTCTGTACATCCGTGGAAGGGGCTAACATGGAGTAGAGGGCTCAGCTGACGCTCGATGGGCCTTCACACTGCAGACGGGGGCAGGGGCTGGGCAGGTGTGCGGGCACAGAGCCGGTGTCTTCCAGTCACTTCTCCCCGCCACCCTAAATCCACCCTGAGCCGCTGACATTTGCCCAGGGCCTCGTCCCGGGCTCCCTAATCCCCATCCGTCGCCCTCTCCTGGAACGAAGGCCTCATTCCTGCGTGCCTTTGGTTACACTCATTTCAATTTTCCTTAGGAGTAAGCATTGGGCTCAAAATTTAATATAGAGAAGTCGAGAGAGACACTCATTTGAGCTCTGGCTGCCGGGATCCCGGCGCAGGCCAGGCTTAATGTAATTAAGTGGTAGTTTGAGCCCGGGCTGTGTACACACAGCGGCTCTCCGCGCTGGAAAGGAGACACACTTTTATTGCTCTATCTACCCCGGTTATCCGCGCCTGCGCCAGGACTCCCAGGGCTGCCGCCGCTCCCCGCCCGCCCTTATCCGCGCCTGCGTCAGGACTCCCAAGGCTGCCGCCGCTCCCCGCCCGCCCTGGGTACCCAGAGCCATCTGCTGCGGAGCCTGCGCACGGTTTATTTAAGGATTTAATTAAATGCTCTAAGTGGAGATCTTCCCCGAATTAACATTTTAAATGTGACTTACTGCAGGTTTAATATTGTCTTAACGCCAACCTGGGAAACTGCCACGCCAAGTTGTTGACGTTCAAATTGAATTCATTTGGGTGGCTCCAGGGGGACCCATTAATTAGTCTAAACAAGTAATGGGGATTGGTTCTGACTTTTGATGAAGATTATTTACTGAGACAATTTGCGATGAAGAAAGAGTCACAGTAGGCAAATGCTTAATTGAATTCACCCAAGTTGGGCTCCTTGTGTGGGATGTCAGTGAGGCAGCATGGCAACACCCCAAAAGAAAACCTGACTTGGGCTGTGGGTGCTGATGGCCACATTAACAGGAATCACCCAAGATGGGGCACGGGTGGAACTGTACGCCCTGCCTCCAGCCGGCGGGGCTCTGTCCTCCCCGGCTCCCCCAGCTAAGGATGCCCTCTCAGCTTCGGGGTCCTGGAACTGTGCCCGGCTTCCGGAGGTGAGGGACAGGACCAATGGCTCCAGCCTCACCCGGACAGAGAGGTCGGAAACTCAGGGGGACCCGGACCACCCCACCCGGCACTGCGTGGGAAGCTGCATTTTTGTGTTCTGCGTTGTACCTCTTTATCAGGAATGCAGAGCAATGCAGAAATCTTCCCACTGCTGGTTCTTGCCCCCAAAGGGACACAGAGGCCAAAATGGAGCCAGGCTGAAGCCAGGAGCCAGGGCCTCCCTCTGGGTTCTCCCACATGGGGGCAGGGCCTGAGCGTTTACGCCATGACCCCTGCCCGCCCAGGCACATCAGGTTCAAGCTGGATTGGAAGAGTAGCCAGGACTCCTACTGCTGCTCTGAAGGGGGATGCTGTGTCACCAGCTGGGGCCTGACCCCTGCGCCACACCCACCATGTCACCATGCCCACCATGCCTGCCAAGCGACCACGCCCGCCACACGCTGGCTCTGGAAGCTGCGTTTTAACAAGGCCCCTCCGCCCCGTGTGCACCTGCACATGGTGTGCTGTGCTCTCCTGCAGCAGCCAGCATGAGCTGCGGATACCGAGCCCTTCTCCTCTCGTGCTTGTCTGGGTGACAGCTCCCTGGCAGCAGAGCCCAGGCCTGGGCCTCACGCACGCCGGCAGCAGCAGCTGACCCCGGGCTGAGCCTGTGACGGTGGCTGGAGCCACTTTCCCATCCACGCTGCCTCCTGGCTGGCGGGGACTTTAGTAGCTGGCTCTGCTGCCTCCGGCACCACAGAAACCTAACACGGCTGCACTGCTTCCCCTGCGACCCCTCAGAGCCCAGGACACCAGAGATGCTGAGGAAGTGTGGCTGGAAAGGGCATCCTCACCGGTGCGGGAATAAGCATGACTGCACGTGTATGTACCCGGGCATACTTATACACATATGTAGGCAGCATGTTTGTGCACATACTGGTGCGTGTGCACGTTTGTATGTAGAGATATGCACAAGTGCACACACTCATGGTTGCACGCGTACGCACCATGCACACACGTTTACCTTCACGAAGGAAGGCAATCCCGCCGGTGTGGACACCCACGAGCTGGAGACGCAGTGTGGAACAGAGCAAGCCAGGCCATGGGGGCCAGCCAGGGACAGGAAGGGCCTGACACAGTCAGCAGAGAGCAGGACAAAAGTTTCCATCTTGCAGGATGCAGAATTCCAGAGGCCCACCATGCCCCACACGTGGGAACCCGGGGAGATGCTGGCTGTCCCCATCAGCCAGGCCCACCCATCCTCAAGGCAGCACAGACAGGTGGCCAGGGCCCTCACTCAGGAGTCCTGAGGACCGGGCCACTCTTACTCGCTGCCTGTGAGGACGGAGTCCCTGCCAGCCTCGGAGTCTGCCAGCTTCCCAAGTGGGGGCAACTTCACCATCTGTGAGCTCGCCAGGCTGAGGGAGCTGGCCTTAGCACGCAGCAAGCCAGAGGGGTCTGACATGCTGGTGGTGACAGCACTGTCCCGGTGCTCATCCTGAGCAAGCATGCCGGGGTGCAGAGGGCTATGCTGCTGCCTGAAACACCCACGCCCTGTAGCCTGGAGCATCTGGTTCGAGTCCTGCCTGCTCTGCTTCTGGACCTGGGAAGGCAACAGGTCCCGGCCGTCCTGTGTGGGAGAGCCCTGACTTGAGCCTGGCCCTGCCCTGGCTGCCGGTGCCATTCAGGGAAAGAACCAGCCCTCTCTCTTGCTCTGTAACTTGGCCTCTCAAATGAATAAAATAAATCTAGAAAACCAAAAGTCAGCTGCACAGAGATGAATGGGGGCTGCCCCAGGGCACCATGGAGCAGCACCAATCCCAGCTCCATCAGTTGCCATGTGGAACACTGGAAGCTCTCATGATTAAAAGGGACCCTCCCTGACACACGCCCCCTCTGAGGCCGGCTCTCCCCCAGCGAGTTCCTGTCCCAGCAGGTTCCAGGGAGGCACGAAGAGACATGCCAGCACTTCCAATAGGGATTACTTAAAAAGGGCCGAATACGCCAAAGCAGGGTCTGACCCACACTGGTCACAGCTGAACTGCAGGCTCTGAGCTGGGCACATCCACTTCTGACTCAGCTCCCCTGCTAAGAGGTGCGCCCTGGAAAGCAGCAAGTGACAACTCCAGTGCCCCAACCCCTGCCACCCACGTGGGAGGCCGGGGTGCAGTCTCTAGCCCAACCCTGGACATTGCAGGAATTTGAGGAATAAACCAGCAAATGGAAGACATCTCTCTCTCTCTCTGCCTTGCAAATGTAAATAAATAATTAGTAACAATTAAAAGTGGGAGCAGATCTACATGTAAATAGAGCTATCCAATATTTTTTATAGAAGGGTGAAAAAAACCCACTAAAACAGCAGCCAGGATCCCAATTGTGTGTAGGAAAAAACACACACACCGGGGCCCGGCATGACAGCCTAGTGACTAAAGTCCTCTCCTTGCACGCACCAGGATCCCATATGGGTACTGGTTCTAGTCCCAGCAGCTTTGCGGCCCTGCTTCCTGTCCAGCTCCCTGCTTGTGGCCCGGGAAAGCAGTCGAGGACGGCCCAAAGCCTTGGGACCCTGCACCCGCGTGGGAGACCTGGAAGAAGCTCCTGGCTCCCAGCTTCAGACGGGCTCAGCTCCAGCCATTGTGGCTATTTGGGGAGTGAATCATCAGATGGAAGATCTTCCTCTCTCTTTCCTCCTCTCTGTATATCTGACTTGAAATAAAAATAAATCCATCTTAAAACACACACACTGGTTACTGACCCCCGTGGGAGCCTGCTGGAGGCTGTGGGAGGAGCAGGCGGGGTGGAAGCCACCTTAGCTCACCACTGTTCTGTATTTATCCTTGTTGTTTCTCAAGAACTAATTAAGATTTCCAAAGACATCCCAAAGGATGGGCGGGCCCTATCACTGGTGGCTTTGGACATTCCCTTGCACTGTCTGTGGGTGATCCGTGCTGCCTGGCAAAGGAACCCCTCCCCGCCCCCAGGAGGTGAGACAACAGCCTGTGGTTATTCAGAAAGACCTCGCTCCCAAAACAAGCAAGGTCCAAGGTCCGGGGCCAGCACTGTAGTAGGCAAAGCCATCCCAGCTGCGATGCCAGGATCCCACATGGGCGCCAGTTCACGTTCCAGCTGCCCCACTTCGGATCAAGTTCCCTGCTAATGCAGCCAAGGCTGGCCCCCAAATGCTTGGACCCCTGCCCCCATGTGGGAGATCTGGCTTCGGACCAGCCTAGCTCTGGTCATTACAGTCATTGGAAGAGTGAACCAGTGGATGGAAGATCTGGTTTTCAAATAAGAATAAATAAATCTTTAAAATAAATTCTGAACCAGTTGTCAGGAGCAGAGCTGGAGGCAGCAGTCCTGGCCACAGCCTAGCCACCTGCCCCCGGCCGATCCCGCTCTGCTCACAGGGGCTCCCCCTGTCTCTTTCAAGTGGCTGCATTTTCCAAAACCTCCTGGCTCTGATGCAATGTTTAACAAAACCCTGCGTGGGTGGCTGGCCAGGGCAGCCACTCAGCCCCACCTTCAGCCTGGGCCCGCCCTCCAGGGTCCTCCCGTTCTGCCTTCCTAAGCCAGCAGGTGGACAGTGGCATCCTTGTGTGAGAGCACAGAGGCCAGCCCGTGGCCTGGACCGGGTGGACCACACTCCCACCACAGGAGGCTACTTTCCCCCTCCCGCCATGGAGTGCCATCACCAGACCCAACTCCAGCTGCAGCATGGCAGATCAAGGGGCTGAGCTCAGCTGCCCTGGGAGCCAACCCCGGGCCTGCCTGGAGCTAAACCGACCAGCTGTCACTGCCCCCAGCTGGGAGAGGCATGGAAAATCACCTCCTCCCAGAGAGGCTCAAGTCCAGTGCACCCACGTTATAAAACAGCACTCAGTCCCTACCAAAAGGTATGTGGAAGACTGCTGAAGGGAGTGGGGAAATGCTCAGGTTATGATGCTAGCGAGAAACCAGCAGCCTGGAAGACGAGCTGGGGCGTGCACGGATAAGCAGACACAGGAGCTTGAGGCGGGCAGGGAAAGTGGACTGAAATAAAAGCAGGGCACGGCTGCCTCTGGTTTCCGGGCGCGAAAAACCACCGGGTCACTTGTTCACCTCTGCTTCTCTGGGCTTCCCGAGTTTTCTACACGAGTGCGTGTTCCTTGCATTGTATGCCATGGTAAGTGCGGGGGGGGGGGTGGAGAGAGAGGGAGAGAGAGAGGGAGGGAGGGAGAGAGAGAGAGAGGGAGGGAGGGAGGGAGAGAGAGGGAGAGAGAGAGAGGGAGGGAGAGAGAGAGAGAGAGGGAGGGAGAGAGAGAGAGAGAGGGAGGGAGGGAGAGAGGGAGAGAGAGGGAGGGAGAGAGAGAGAGAGGGAGGGAGGGAGAGAGGGAGAGAGAGAGAGAGAGGGACAGAGAGAGAGAGAGGGAGGGAGAGAGAGAGGGAGGGAGAGAGACAGAGGGAGGGAGAGAGAGCATGACTCCTAGGACTCTGATGCTCAGAGTCGCAGCCCCTGCATGGAAGGCTCACAGCACTGGAGGCCACTGGTCACGCTCTCTGGATAGAAAACCTCCCCCCAAACTGGCCACAAAGGACATCTTTTGGAGCCTTCCGTCTGGCCATGGGGTAGGCAGAAGGGGCCCCTGGGGCCACACTGGACGCCTGTCACTACCAGACCTTCCTCCCCATCCTGGCCACAGAGCAACAGCCGCCCTGCCCCCACAGGACAAATTCTGTCCTGTCTCCCGTCACCCAGATGGCCCTGCAAGATGCCCCCTCAAGCCAGCCAGCCAGCAGAGCTCCGCGACAGGCACCCCTGGGAGAGTACCCCTGGGAAGGGGAAAGTTTGCCCTGAGCCAGCTCTCTGCCCCAGCCCCAGGTCTCAGGACAGCCGCCCTGCTGCCGCCGTGAGCAGGTGGATGATGGCAGCTGAGGCTACTTGGAGAGCAGAAGCCAGTGCCTGGGTTCCTTCCTCGTTTCCAGTCCTCTGATGTGGACCACTCTGCAGCTGGGTGTGTGGCGGTGCCCAGCCTGGCAGTGAACAGCCGGGCACCAGACATGTCCCCCCCTTCCCCACACTGCAGGACAGCACCTCCAGCTGGGAGGGCAGGGACGGGCACTGAGGCAGCAGACACCGCTGAGTCCCCCTCCGTGTTTGACTCGGGGGTGATGCTGCCACCATTCCTGGTCTCCTGCTGCAAGGAGGTAGCTGAGTTGAAACCCAGGAATGTGTGCCCAGCATGGAGGTGGCAGGACCACGGTGCCAGCCAGGGGGTACCTGCCTCGTCCTGCTCTGACTCAGCGGCCATGAAGGGTGAATCCAGCTCAGGGGACTGCAGGGCATCCAGCCTGGGCACCACGACAGGGTTCTGTACCCAGCGACACAGCCATCTTCGCTGCCACCAGCTCATTGGAATTCAGGCTTGGAGATTCTGCTGAGCTCTGGAGCTTGGGGATTTTGCTCCAGGTGGAAAAAAAACAAAAAAGCCAGAGGTGGCTGGGGGTAGGGACAGGATCAGCAAAGATTAGTGAATTATTCACACTTCTACCGGAACGAAAGCTTGCCTTCCACTCAAGGATGCAGATCAACACCCCGAGATTTCCACGCCTTCCCCTCCAATCCCACTCATTTTGAAAGGAGGCAAAAGGAAATACAGACACATTTTCCATTAAGAAATGAAGCCATCCACTCCCAAATATTCCTCCAGGAAGGGGGAGGGGAGAGTCCACCCATCACAGGGAAAAAACGGTTTTCAAAATCCAATGCCGAAATAGCCCCCTCGTTGCCCTGGCAACGAGCAGTGGCTCCCCTCCTCCGCCCCCGCCCCATCCGTTTGCATATTGCTGCATATTTGTATCCTGTCTTTCCAGGCGCACTTCATAAACACAGCACATAATACAGAACGCTATCACCAGTGACTTACGGCCAGCTGCGCCCGGCGAGATTAGGACCTGGCAAGGAAATGCAATTTCCGGCAGCGAGGGCGTCAGCGGGCTGCGTGCCCTTGCAAGGCCATGCCACTACTTGAAGTCCAGACTCAGGTGGTCCTCCTCGGGCCACTGCAGAGAAAGCCTGGAGCCTCATCAGGACTGGCAGTCTGCGGAGAATGGGCGGTGGGTGGGGGTGGCCAGCAGGCAGGGAATTCTTCCCTGAGTTCCCATCCCGGGATGGAGCAAGGACTTCCACCAGCACCCTGCACCTCCAGCTCTAGGGTGGTGGCATTCACAGCGAGGTCTGGCTGTTCCCGGCTGGTGAGAGGATGCTGGCACTTAGGAGCCCTGAACGCTTGAGAGCCGCTTCCGCAGGGAAGGCCTCCCGGCAGGCCTGGCAGGACGGAGGCCGCCTCTCCCTGCCCCCTGGCTCTCTGAGCCTGCTCCTCTGGGTCTTAGAAACATCAGGGCACACACAGCGCAGCGTTGGAAAGTGTGCCTGGCTTGGGGTGGCCACGGTCTCCTCAGGAAAGGTCAAGGCCTCAGCATCTGGTGAGCCGGCCGGTCCCTCACCAGGGTCGCTTCCAGGCCCCTGCCCAGCCAAGCCAGTGTCAGCATCTGAACTGTCCTTGAACTTAGGGGACGGGACCCAGTGCACAGAACCTTTGGGGAGAGAGGAATGAGAAGGGTCACCTCCCAGACCTGAGCAGTCCATGTATAGAAGGCTGTGAACAACCTATGACCAGCCCGAAGCCAGGAGCCAGGAGCTTCTTCCAGGTCTCCCACCTGCGTGTAGCAGCCCAAGCACTATGGCCACCTTACGCTGCTTTCCCAGGCAGGGAGCTGGACTGGAGGCAGAGCAGCCAGGACTTGAACCAGCGCTCACATGAGATTCTGAGGCTGCAAGTGCAAACTTCATCCATTTACGCACAACATCGGTCTCTGGGGCCCACAGGCACTGAGCTGAAGGGAGAACCACGTGGCAGAGCTGCGCAGGAGTTGTCCACCTTCCTGCTAGGAGGGCCTGGAGGCTGCCAGGGCTGAGCACTGCCCAGAAAGTTCCAGGGTCTCTGGGGGCCGTGGAGGAGACACAGCTCCACGGGGCACTCGCAGCTGGCCAGGCGCCTGGCCACTTGAGTCGCTGGACGGGACAGGGCAGGCGATGCATGCGGCTAGCATCACCTCCCATCGCCCTGAGCCTGCGGCTCTGTCCAGTCTGACCCCCATAGGCACAGCTGGGGGGCAGAGCAGGGCAGGTTCCACTGACCTGGAATCCTCCCCTGTCATGTCTGAGGCACGGGGGCCGAGGGACGGGCGAAGCAGCAAGCCCCTGCATATCCGGGCACTGCGCACAGCAGGACAACATTCACCCAGCGTCAAAGAAGCCGTGACACGGGGAAGGGCCGGGTGCCACTAGCACCTCTGTCCAGCTCCACAGTGCCCTGTGCGCTCCATTCTCCTCCCTGCCCTGCCACCTGCCACCTGCTGTCACCCTCGGCAGGCTGCTCCAGATGTTTCTTGCCATTTGCCTTCCGAGAGGTCTTCCACTGGCGGGTTGGTTGCCCATATGCCCCAAGCAGCCAGCCCCGGAGTCCCCTGCAGTCCCAGGAGCACCACCCAGGAGGTAAGGAGTTCAGGGCTTAAGCCATCGCTGCCGCTCAGGAAGCAAGGCATTGGGCACTGGCATGTGTGACTCCAGAGGCTGCCCCCCCAGGCCACAGCCCCCCACGAGGTCACCGTCAGAACCCCCAGCTCACTGCCGGGTGCAGGCTGGACACGGGAGTCTGCGGCCTCCAAAACCCAGTCCTCCCCAGGGGGCTGGGGGCCAGACCAAGGATGCAGAAAAGGACTGAGGAGGCAGCCAGGGACCTCCTTCACCAGGTGGAGCCAGCCTGTTCCTGGCGGCCTTTCAGCTACCAGAGGCCTCTCCCTGAGCCAGGGCAGGAGGGGTGGAACCCTCAGGCTGCCGTGTGGGCAGGCGGGCAGCTTCCGTGGGATCATGTCCCCGTCCCGCGGGACCACGACCCAGGCGCCGCCACTTCATGCGCGCCTGTCCCCTCCTGTCCTCCGAAGCCATCTTGGCGTGGAAGCTTCCTGGGCGCCGGGCCTTCCTACCTCCCACCTCCACGCTCTGGTCTCTGTCTGGGTTTTGGACCACCTTGGGTGAAGGGGGTACGGTCGCAGGGGCGACGGGTCCCCTCAGGGTGTCCGCGCGCCAGCAGAGGCTGCCTGAGCCCGGCCATTGCCAAGGAGAGAGAGGGAGGCGCGCGAGGAGGAGGCGCGCGTGGAGGAGGCGCGCGTGGAGGAGGCGCGCGGGGAGGAGGAGGCGCGCGGGGAGGAGGAGGCGCGCGTGGAGGAGGAAGCGCGCGTGGAGGAGGCGCGCGAGGAGGAGGAGGCGCGCGTGGAGGAGGAGGCGCGCGTGGAGGAGGAGGCGCGCGAGGAGGAGGAGGCGCGCGAGGGCGCTGCCTGGGGCGGAAAGCATGGCACAGGGCCAGGGTCGGTCTGCAGTCCTGCGTCCCCTTCCTCAGCCAATGCCCGGGCCGCCCCGGGCCCACTCCACCGCTCACTGTTTTTCAAGACGGAATCAATGTGGAGGCTCCCCTTGGGGGGGCTAATGGACACTTCTGGGGGGTCAGCAGAGCAGGCGGGCTGCGCACTCCCCTAGCCCAGGGCTCCGGCAGGTCTGGGTCCTGTCCCCACAACCCATGGGTGGCAGCACTGGAGCTGCAGGACAGAAGTAGAAGAGGGGGTGCCAGCATCCTCTCTGGGGGGTCGCCCCACTTCCCAGACAGCTCTTTGCTACCACATCTGGGAAGGCAACCAAGGGAAATCTGGGGGAGCTCCAGGGCGATAGCCTAGTAGCTAAACCCTTTCCTTGCACGCACCAGGATTCCACAAGGGCGCTGGTTTGTATCCCGGCAGTTCCACTTCCCATCCAGCTCCCTGCCTGTGGCCTGGGAAAGCAGTCAAGGACGGCCCAAAGCCTTGGGACCTGTACCTGCATGGAGACCCGGAAGAGGCTCCTGGCTCTTGGCTCCGGATCGGCTCAGCTCCGGCTGTTGTGGCAATTCTTGGAGTGAATCAGCAGATGCAAGAGCTTTCTCTCCTCTCATGTAAAATCTGTTTCAAGTAAAAATAAAAAAACTTTCAGATAAATAACTAAAGCAGCCCAAGCTGACTCAGTTGCAGAACACGCCTGTCACCAACAGGAAAGCCTGTGTCCTGTCGTCGGCCTCACGGCCGGTCACTCTGTCGCGTCTGGGCCTGCGTGGTCCCACATGGTCCCATAGGGTCCTGCGTGGTCCTTCCTAACAAGTGACAGGAGCCAGAGGCCTGCACACTTGCCGCCTGCCCCCGGGTCCTTGCCCGATGTCTGCCACATCCAAGGTGATCCCACCTGCCTGAGGAGCGCCTCCCCCGTGCTCGTGTCCTTCTGGGTCATCTCGCAGTGATAGCTCTGGTGGACAGGTGCAAGGGAGAAATGTGGGGTGAGCAGAGAGAAGCAGGGAGCCGGGGGAGCAGAAAGCTTCGCGGCCTCGCTGGAGGAGCAGGGAGCCCACTTCAGCAGCGGCGGATGCCCCCGACAGCTCCCTGGGTGCTGGCTGGCCTTTCACGTCACAGGGACACGCGGCCAGGCTCTGAGATCTGACGACGGGCGAGCCAGGCTTCGGGCCCACTGGGCCCATCTGGGGCTCCAGAGCAAACAAGCGGGTGACCCCTTCACAGCCGACTAACGGGGGTCACAAGCCCTTTGACCTCTGTGTCACTGAAGACAAATAATTTCTGTGTGCTTAAGACAGGCCTGCGGAGCCCTGCTCCTTGCAGAGGGTGCGGCTGCTTCGAGTTTAGAGTAACGGACATCCCGCCTGCCCCGGGCTGGACCAGCATGTCCTCCAGGGGTCAGGCAGCGGGGCTCAGAGCCTAGACCCCCACGTCCCTGCCCCGGGGTCCACACTTCCTCCCAGCGTCCCCTCTGCCCCGCCCCCCCACCGCATCTTGCACTGGGCAGGTGATGGTTCCACATCACCTGAGAACGATAAACCTGCTACCTCCAGCTCCGCAGCACCACATCCTGGGTGGGGTCCCCGTGCCTCCCAGAGCAGATACATGTGTGGAAGCCCAGGCCCAGGCAAGGCTGCCAGGCCCCAAGACCCAGGAATCAGACTCTGGACCCACAGGCCAGGCGACAGACTCAGGACCCACAAGCCAGGCAACAGACCCAGGACCCAGGTAACAGACCCAGGCAACAGACAGGCGACAGACCCAGGACCCACAGGCCCTAGGACCCAGGTAACAGACCCAGGCGACAGACCCAGGACCCACAGCCCCGGCCCTACTCCAGAAGTGAAGGACTGACTCACGCCGTAGCCAGACGTTTCCTGGGGCAGCGATGCCCTGCGCTGGCCATGAGCCAGGGAAAGGGAGACCGCAGGGTGGTGAGAAGGGGCTGGAACCTGGTACCTGCTCTACTCCGGGACCCCTCCACTTGTACCCCTGGAATCCCAGGCAGGTGACTGCCCTGGTATCCCAGCGAGGTCTCTGAGACTCAGGAGAATACGCTTGAAGTCCCAAGCCATGTGGTAGCCAGGGAGCACCAAGCAACTTCTAGAAAATTCTCTGGGTTAATGAGCTGGCCAACTCTCTCCAGAAGCCTTGCATGGGTCCTCAGCCAGGCTGCCCGTCAGAACCCACCCCACCCCGACAGAGCTGCCCAACATGGGTAGGACTGTGTGGCCTCCTGCCTCTCAGCCCAGAGAGAGCCCCAGTCTGCCCTGGGTGCACCTGCTCAGCTCGGCCCATCTCCTCCACCTGGGAAGCGGTCAGCTGAACCCCAGCCCCTCAGGTGCATCAGAGCTAGGCCAAGTGGATAGAAACGGACAGGAGGCCCTGGGAGGCGGAGCTGAGCCTCTGGCCGATCCAGAAGGCCTGGGACTTGTAAGGAGTTATTCAAGTATCCCAGCCTGGACCCGGCGCCATCTCCTCTTCCTCACAGCTCGCGAAATTCGCGCCGGTCTAGCCAGCCACCAATCAGCCATTCCACCTGAGAACCCCACCTCCATTCCCCCAGCCCCTCCCCAGCTCCACCCACTCACCCATCAGTCTTAGGCAATCACCTGTGACAGTCTCAGGTGCCAGTCCCCTGGGGCCTGCCCTCCATCCCTCCCGATCCCCGCCCCCACACCGTGCAGGCTCACCTGAGTGACAAAAAGCCCCCAGGTGCGGCTCTCTCTCCTCCCTCCCGCTCCCCCCTCCACCTCTTTCTCCCCTTCTTCCTTGCCTCCCCACCACCCTGTCTGTCCCTGCCCCGCTGGAATAAACCTAAGATACCTGGTTGCGTCTGGTGTTTTCGGCTCACGGTAAAGAACCAGGCTGCGGGAATTAGCTGTGCATAATAATGTATGAACTTGAACTGTAACTAACAGGGCTGGACCCAGGGCGGCAGTCAGCAGGCCAAGGGAGGGGTTCAGAGACCCCGCAGTGAGTACATGGGCAGGTGGGCAGGGCCTCCAGCTGTCCACCTGGGGAGGGGTGGAGCTCAGGCAGGCAGGAGCCAGGAAGGCAGGGAAGGGACTGGCGCTGTGGATGTGGGTTAAGCCTCTGCCTGCAGCACCAGCATCCTATATATGGACATGGGTTCACTCTCCATCCATGCTGTTTCACTCTCCATCCAGCTCCCTGCTAATGTGCCTGGGAGAGCGGGGTGGGGGTGAGTGGGGGGGGTGGGGGGGGTGGGAGGGTGGGGGTGAGGGGGGGAGTGGGAGGGTGGGGGGTGGGGGGTGGGGGGGTGGCCCACGTGCTTGGAGACCTGGAAGAAGCTCCCAGCCCCTGGCTTTGGGATTTGGCTTGGTCCAGCTCTCCGCTGTGGCTGCTTGGGAAGTGAACCAGCAGAAAGATCTTTCTTTGTCTCTCTCTCTGCAATTCTGCCTTTCAAATAAATCTTTAAGCAGACAATTGTGCCAGTCAGAATGAGGCTGCTCCCTGTGGGCAGGTCCTCCCTGCACATCCCGGCAGGTGGGGGACGGGGCCCTGGCCGAGCCCTGGGGGCCTGGTCATCCTGCAGGGGGCACGTGCACCCCACACTCCTAAATTATGCTTGAAAACTTACACAAAAGGAAGCTTCAAGACAAGGAAAGAGGAAGAAGAGACTTCGAGAAGGCTCAGCTTCCTGGAGTTACTGTTCCTAGGGGCAGTACAGCTTCAGGGCCTTCCGCTAGGAGGAAGGCTCCACCGGCCAGTCCACACGCGGACCCACCCTGCCAGCCCAGCCTGTGGCCTCAGCCAAACTGCCAGGACGTCCCTGCTTCAGCAGGGAGCCAGATGGGAAGTGGAGCAGCCAGGATTTGAACTGGCTGTCAGACGAGATGCTGGCATCACCGGCAGTGGTTTTACCCACGCGGCCACACCAGGTCCCCCTGTGTCCACCTCCATGCACACCCTCCAGGCAGGCTGCTGGGGTTGGCCCACACCGACTGCCCATTGGAGGCTGTCAGCCTCTTGCTCTGAGTCACCTGTCGGGATCACGGCGAGGGTCTCCCAGTGGTGCTAGGCCATCAGCAGGTGCACCTGCAAGGCCCTGTCCTGCTGGGACCATAATGGCTCCACAGCAGCCATGCCAGCCTGAACCGGGCACTGTCCCTGTGCCTTAGGGTCACAGCAGGCTGGCCACACTCCGGCCCGGGGGCGGGGCAATCTGCTCCTGATGGCCTCCAGTGCCCCACACCCAGAACCCAGCGGCACGGCGGCTGAAGGCACCAGCTCTCTCCTCCTCCGCCGTCCGACTATGCAAGGAGCCGTAGCAGTCAGCTCCCAGTCGCCAGGGCCTGTGAGTCCGCCTCTGGCCTAGGATGGGCAGAGATGCAGCCGGCACTGAGCAGGACACCTCAGGGCTGCTTGGCCCATCTGGTGCCCACCAGGGCCAGCTCAGCGTGTGGGGCATCCTGCACGCAGGCAGCCCAGGTCACTCCCTCTGGAAGGCCTGTGGATCCAGGCTTGGAACATGGGACGGAAGCTCTGCCCTTCCTGTCCCCAGCGTGGCCATCTCCAAGTCACCACGGTATGCTGAGACAGCCTGCCCAACCTCTTTGCAGACCTGATCTCCTCCCTGAGGCACAGGAGAGGGAGCACTCCGGAATATTCTGGAAGACAGACATCCTTGCAACTGACATCCCGTTCTTGGGTGCTCTTGTCTGGAAGAGTTGTCCATCAGTCTAGGGAGCCAATGGAGTGACAGTTGGTGGCCTGTGGCTTCAGGAGCAAGTGCCCGGGCCGGACACATTACAGCATGGCCCGGGGGTCCAAGCACTGGCTCCCTGGCCTCCTTCCCACTCTCAGGGCAGGAGGGAGCCACATGGACCCAAAATACAGGCAGTGGCACAAAACCATGACGGCTCTCCCTGCCCCCAGCTGCCAGCTGTTCACTGGCTGACAGAGTCCCCTGGCCCAGCGAGGGCAGGAGAGGGGCAGGCCCTGCGGGTCAAGAGCTCGTCGGAGGTGAATGTGGGACCCAGGGTGGGCTCGCGGTGCCTCGTGGGTGCAGAGCTGTCTGCTTCAGTCTGCACTGGGCCCCCGAGCGCCCAGGGCATCCCACCCACCACTCCTGCCGCCGGCAAGGCTACCGGGAGTGTCTGTGGAAAGCCAGGCACCCTCTCCTGCTGCCGTGTCCCAGCTGCATCCCCCGGCTGCAAGGGGGAGACCTCCCCACCAGGCCAGCCGCCGGGAAGCCCCCAGGAACCAGCACGATCCACAGGCAAAGGCTTCATTAACATGCCGCTGTGGACCCTGCTCGTGGCAACCTGTGACTTTCACTTCCCTGTCACCACTGCTGATTTACGGCTGGCGTTAATTAAATTCTCAGCACATTATTTGGTGTCCTCGGAAGACAAGGGCGGCAGTGAAGCCTGGGGTATTGAGATGTCACCTGCTGAGCCACCTCACCTCTTCCTAAGTGAAGCCGACAGTGATCAAACTCGGGCTAATTACAGCGACTTGGTTATTTGTTTGTATGTTTTAATATTTAATTGCTTTCATGTTCAGCCAATTACCGAGCAATGGCAAATAGAAATTAACTTTTTATCAGCGTCTTCCCAGCCCAGCCAATAAGCACGCCAAAGCCCACCCCTGCACAATGGAAGCTGCCCAAGCTGAGAGCACTGAGAACAGAGTTGGCTCTGAGGGCGGAGTGATTGGATTACGGAAGCCCCCTTTGGGCTTCCACCCCACCTCCGGGCTCCAGGGGGCTGCCAGGGGCACCTCAGTGTGTGTCTTGGGGGACAGTCCAGCAGCACACAGAGTCCACACTGCCACCCTGTGGCTGCTCAGTGCAATTACCCCACTTTCTTGGGGTTGCTTAGGACAGGTCCTGGCATCTTCTGCCAGGCTGCAGCTTAAACCACTGTGTCACAGCGCTGGCCCTATAGCTGCAGATTTCTGCCACACCACATGCATGTGTGTGTGTGTGTGTGCTCATGATGGGCGGTGTTCCCATGAGCAGCCCACCTGCTACTAGGAGGCCCCACCCCAAAGATGCGCCTCTTTCACGCTAGCGGGCCATGGACCCACTCCCTGAGCTGCAGGAGCACCCGGCACTCCCTATGCGTCCCACCAAACGGTCTCAGCTCCTTGTGTCACAGTCAGAACCCTGTCGCAAAGTCAGGCATCGGCTGCGACATGGCGCTGGGGGGCTCACACACAGACATGCCTCGCACCCTCGTCCAGCTGGGTCCCCGCCCTCCTCGCCCCGGGCGACCCGTGCAGACTTCCACCGCAGCTCCTGACGCCAACGTGAGTCCCTTCCAGAATGACTTCGTGGAAGACACCTAGCGACAGACAGAGCCCCCGCCCACTGGCCTCTAGGAAATCCCACCTGAGTGGCAGGGATCCCAGCCCTGGAGCCACTGGGGCCATCTCCCAGGGCGTCAGCCCCGTGTCCTCTGTGCAGAACCGGGGCTTCTGATGTAGTGTCTGAGCCGTCAGGCCTCCTGCCCACACCCGAGTAGCACTTCTTCAATACACCTGAGCTCAGCCAAAAGGCCAAGAAGTGATGCTAAAACCTTTTCATTTTCTTAGATTTATTTATTTTTACTGGAAAGTCAGAGTTACAGATAGAAGGAAAGAGAGCTTCCATCTGCTGGTTCACTCCCCAAGGGACCACAATGGCCGAGCTGAGCCGATCCGGAGCCAGGAGCTTCTGCCAGGCCTCCTGCGTGGCTGCAGGGGTCAAGCACTTGAGCCTCTTCCGCTAAATTCCCAAGGCAAGGATGCCCTCCTACCAGGCGCAGGGGCCAGAAGCAGCACAGCCATGGTGTGTCCCTCCTGATGTCGGCCAGGGTCCCGGGCACTTGGAAAGAGAAGGAGGCCTGAGAAAACTGGCCATCCAGGGGCACCAAGACGAGCCCCAGCCGTGGAGGCGGGCAGCGGCCCCAGCCACCCGGCCCTTTGGCAGTTCCACACCAGCCACGGCCAGGCCAGCGCGGGCTGCTGACGGCCGGCAGAGCGCACTCTCAGTGCGAGGCGATGACTCTAATTACTAATCATGGCCGTGACCAGAAAATCCGACCGTGAGTCAATTTGTTTTAAAAGCCACATAATAATGTTTAGGATGGGGGATTAATTCTCACGGCCACTGGCACGCTCGCACGTCACCGTAATACAGATTTATGGCGGAGGAAAAGTTCCCCTCAAGTGGTTCGTGTGAAGACGTGGGACGTGTGGAGCCCACACCCACACCGCAGCCCCCTGGGCCGTGCGGGGAGCCAAGGGCCGAGGCCGGGGGTGGCCGCCTCTCAGCACGGGACAGAGCTCGAGTCTCAGACGACAGAGTGTCGCCCGCTCATGATTGGCAAAACCCCAGCCATGGTCTGGTGAGGGAAGGATGGAGAGCTGGGGTCCCGTGGCCCGACCACCCCACTTCCTGCCAAGACGAGCCCAAGAGGCAAGCCCTACACTGCCCCCTGGCCTGTCTGCCCCTCCTCCAGCTCCCAGCGACTTCCACAGGGGGGATCAGCCCCTGGCTCTGCCCTCTTGGCCTGCCTCACGTTCCGCCAGCATACATACCTTGGGAGAAGGTGCCACTCTGAGGGCCCAGCGCAGTAGCCTAGTGCCTAAAGTCCTTGCCTTCCATGAACTGGGATCCCATATGGGAACCAGTTCATGTCACAGCAGCTCCACTTCCCATCCAGCTCCCTGCTTGTGGCCTGGGAAAGCAGTCGAGGACGGCCCAAAGCCTGCACCTGCGTGGGAGACCCAGAAGAAGCTCCTGGCTTTGGATCAGCTGAACTCCAGCCGTTGCGCTCACCTGGGGAGTGAATCAATGGACAGAAGATCTTCCTCTCTGTCTTTCCTCCTCTTTGTATATCTGATTTTCCAATAAAAATAAATCTTTTTTTTTTTTTTTTTAATCACAGGTAGACTTGCCTCAAGGGCAGAGAGAATGTTCCAGAAAGCTGCAGCTGAAAGAGAATGTCAGGGTTGAGGTTAGTGACACCAGGTGTGGCTGAGCCCATGGAGTGGACAAGCAGGGGCTGCCCTGGCCCTCAGCAGCCCAGCAGGAGGCAGCAGGCTGGGACCAGCCTGGCATGTGTCAGTCACCAGCTCTCTGAGGTCACCTTCCTCTGTCCCTTCCGTGCTGGACAGAGACAGCCAGCCTCGCTGTCATGTGCTGCTCCAGGGAAGGGTGGGTGCCCTGGCCTTCCCGTCCAGCCCACTGTCCAGCAGAGCCAAGCAGAGGGGGCTGCACCTGCAGCAACCTGGTGTGGCTGTCACCCTTGGGTATGGCCGGCCTAGAACCCAAGACAGGGATGGGAAAGGGGGCAGGGGAGAAGGGTGGCACCTGGTTCATGGCATGACCTGGGGACATGGCCTGGGGCAGAGGGAGGAGGGGCCTGAGTGTGCCCGCCACCGGGCCCCCACCCAGGGTGCAGCTCCTGTCCTCCCAGTGCCACACCCAAGTCAGCCCAGCTTCGGTCTCAGCAGGGGTGGGGGCCTAGGACAAGGAAACTCCGCAAAGAAGATGCCAAGAGACACCCAGGATCGGAGCAAGAAGCCCTGGCCCGCCTCTCCACGGGGACTCACAGCTCCAAGCAGAGCGCAGCAGAGCGGGGGCGTCCTGAGGGGGCTCACTCTGTGTAGACCCCGGGGACCTGCCCTGTCTCTCCCCCACCACCTCCACTCAGCAGGGTGAGCAGGGGTCCAAGTGGGAGGGGAGGAGTCTGCCCCTGCCCTGGCACACCGGGTCGTCCGGGCAGCTCATTAGCCCAGCCCGTCACTGCCCTCTCGGCATGTTTTTTTTTTTTTTAATAATCCTTGTCTATTACAAGAACACCAATTAAGCTCTGATGAATGTGATATTAATTAATCACTTGAAGACCCACACAGGAGGCGGGGGGGTGGCGGCAGAGGCCGTGCTGTGTCCCCGCGGGGTGGAGCTGGAGGAGGGGCCGCTGGCAGTGCAGGGGTGGGGGTGGAGGGAATAGGGGTGGCTGGTACGACTGTAAGCCTACAGGCTCACTGCCAATGGGGAGGTTTGGGGGGCAGCACTGCGTCATAATGCCGCAGAGTGGGAAGACTGCGGGGGCGGGCACCAGCTCCTCTCCCTGTCGGGAAGGGCGTTCAAGCACGGCTGGTCTGAGCCCCAGCCCCCAGCTTGCTGGAAAGGGTTGGCAGCTTGGGGCTCTGTTGGGTCTCTCTTGTGGGTGCGGCCCCAGCACTCGGGCCGTCCCCTGCTGCCTTCCCAGGTGCCTTAGCAGGGAGCTGGATCAAAGTGGAGCAGCCGGGCTCCAGGACAGGATGACACATGGCAGCTTAAGCAGCCGGACCAGCCCTGCACTAACATTTTCATGGCATGCATTTTTTTCTCTTTTTTCAAGTGACCTACGCTGACAATATTGCCCGCATCGCCACCGGCAGGCTGTGTGGAAGGAAGTGAGAGGAACCCGGCATGAGACGTTGCGGGCAGCTTCACTTCTTGAAGCACACGCGACAACGCTCTCCCAGGCCCACTGGTCCTCATGTCCCCGCTCCTCTTCCCATCCAGCTCCCTTCGAACGCGCCCGGGGATGCAGTGAGAGATGGCTCAGGTGCTTGGGCCCCTGCAGCTCCATGGGAGAGCCGGACACAGCTCGTGGCGCCCGCCTTGCCCAGCCCAGCCCTGTCCTAGCAGGTCCATGGTGATCACCACGTGGCAGGTGCTGGGTGGTCAGCTGTTGCGATCCTGAAGGGACACAGGCGACCCCAAGCTCCACGGGGACCCAGCATACAGGAAGGTGTGTGCCCTTGGTGCAGACCCCACAGCCTCTAGGAAGCCAGCTGGTGGCGCCATTCTGCAAATGCTGCTCAGCTGTGCGCCTTTTGATGACTAAACACCTGCCGTGCGAAGGGTGTGCAGGATGGACGCTCCCTGTCACCCACGCGGGAGGCCTGGATGGAGGCCTGGGGGGTGTGGGAAGCTAGGGAGCAAACCAACAGATGAGGGCCCCCTCTCTCTTGATTAGAAAATGTAAAGGCCCAACAATTTTAAAATCTGACATCCGAGCAGTCGGCAGGTGGATGGGGTGTCTCTCTCGCAGCAATCACTTTGAGAACAGCGCCACCAGCCTCCCCAGCCTTCCATCACTCACCTTTGACCCGCCAGGAGAGGGCCACATCTCAAGGGACGATTCAGTGAGGTTTAACAGACAAGCCACGCAAGCCAGAAGCCAGTCATTCCACAAAGTTCCAGAAAGTTCTCTTGGATCCTCTGTCACCACAGCTGAGCTCCGCCCCCTTGCCTGGGCCCCAGCCGGGCTTTCCTGCAGCGCCCAGGGCGTCTCCTGGGGTGCCTGCTGACCCTCCCGGCACTTGCCACTGCGTCTGACTTACCTGTGGCACCCTTCTCACTCCCCAGGGCCTGGCTCTTGCCTCTTCCTCTCACAGCTGTCTGCTCAGGGTATCCGTGACACTCTGCCAACTCCGCCATGACTGGCACAAACGCAAGGCCCTGGCAGTACCCGCCTCTGGCCTTGGGAGACCACAGGCTTCTGGAGGGAGGGAGGGTGAGCAAAGAGAACGCTCCATGAATGCCTGGACACGGACCGAGGACAGCACCCCTGCACAGGCAGAGGGCAGGAAGGAGAGCCTGTGTGGCCCCTGCCAGCAGGTGTGAGCCCCAAGATGCTGGGAGCAGCAGGTGAGCTGGGCACACGGAAAGCGTGTATAATTACAAACACCATACTCAGCTCCCTCGGGGGGAAGCTGGAGGCTGAATGAACCCCCTTGAGTGTGAGTGGTGGCTGAGGGTCCCCTGGCTCTGTGGGGGTCCCTCCTGCAGGGTGCTGCAGTGGCCAGCGGTGGCGAGCCTCAGGTCCTTACAAGTGACTCAAGCTCCATGGGACCCAGCAGATGGCACGGCGTGCACACACGGCGTGGATCGGGCACTGGGGCCCACACAAGCCAGAATGCCCGGGGGAAGCTCACTGGGTGCTGAGGGTTGGGGAGCCAAGGGGCCCCATGCCCACCCCAGGAGAAGCCAGGTTAGAGCTCTGAGCCCGCAAGATGCTGGTTTTCCAGTGGTGAATTCCACTCTCCAACTGCCCAGAGGGAGCAATGCGTGGAAGCAGCCACACACCCCATGGGAACTTGGAAGCCACTGGGGTGGGCAGAGAGGCCTCCAGCAGGTGGCCCCCGAGACTGTTGGCCCCATGGCAGCCCCGAGGTCAGCTCCCTCTAACCCTGAAAGGGAGATCTAGCAGGCGCCCGCAGCCACCCCTGTCCTCGGTGTGCAACCTGGACAGGCACCTCACTGGACAACACCTGCCTGCTGCTGAGAGCACGAGGCAGAGGGGGCAAGCCTGCTCGTCGGGCGCCAGAGCCGGCTGGGCCACTCCTGGGCTGGAGATGGCAGGGCCACAGGGCGGGGTCAGTGGGACGCGCCTGTTTCACACAGGTGCAGGCAGGGGCCCGCCCATCCTGCCTGTGGCTCCCTCCCACCTCCCACCAGGAGGTGAGACATTGGGGGCCCCTGGACATTGAGGTCCACGCTCGAGGCCATGCAGCTGGGGGATCTGCAGGCTCCAGAAGCCTCCTGCTCCCCCGGCTGTTGTCTTTGCTCAGGAGGGACCCCCAGCCCCTGCTCACACATGGAGCTCATCAGGCCTCCGATGCAGAAGCTGCTGGAAGCTCCATGGTGGAGCACATGGCACTGCCAAATCCTGCTCTCCAACTCTCATCAACACAGGAAGATTCCCATGGCAGAACTGGCACGTGTTGGCAGAACTGGCACAGGTTGGCAGAACTGGCACGGGTTAGCAGAACTGGCACGGGTTAGCAGAACTGGCACGGGTTAGCAGAACAACGCAGCCTGAGCTTCATCTCAGAAAACCCACAACAGCCAATGCTTGCACACACTTTTTAAAAGATTTGTTTTTATTGGAAAGGCAGATAAACAGGAGAGACAGAGACAAACCTGTCTGTTGATTCACTCCCCAAGTGGCCGCAATAACTGGAGCTGAGCCGATCTGAAGCCAAGATCCAGGAGCTTCTTCTAGGTCTCCCACACGGGTGCAGGGTCCCAAGGCTTTGGGCCGTCCTTGACTGCTTTCCTGGGCCACAAGCAGGGAGCTGGATGGGAAGTGGGGCTGCCAGGACATGAACTGGAGCCTATATGGAAATCTGGCACATGCAATGCAAGGACTTTAGCTGCCAGGCTACTGTGCCGGGCCCACAAACGTACTTTTAAAATTGCCTCCAGTTCCCACACACGTGGTCTGGCCGCAGCATGCAGTGGGCAGTCACCCATCTCGGCAGAGAGGGGGAGCCTGGGGTCTGCTGCCCAGCCCAGCCGGGGGGATCCCAGGGAGACATCCCGAGGCTCGGCCACTTCACGACGAACACACTGGACCAGCCGGCTCTGCTCCCTGGGCCTCACCTGCCGGCCCAGCCCTGCCCCACTGCAGGACAGGGTGTGGAAAGCAGAGGGGAGTTGGTGTACAGAAGGTCTGGGTTCCCAGGAACCTGGCTGGGTGGCCCCGCTTGCAGGGACGAGCCCACGAGTCCCCAGCACCCACCCACACCGTCCGGTGCCTCAGCCACACACCGAAGTCTGCCCAGAACCTGTTGTGGACTCCTGACAAATGAGCAAGGCACCAGCATTACACGGCGAGTTACAGCATCAGTTCAAGTCCTGGCTACTCCACTTCCCACCCAGCTCCTGCTAATGGCCTGGGAAGCCCTGGAGGATGGGCTTGGGTCCCTGCACGTGGAGACCTGGTGGACGCACACGGACCTCCTGGCTTCAGCCTGGCCCAGCGCCAGCCACCGCAGCCATTTGGAGTGCCGCGCACGGCAGTACGGTAAGTCAAGTGGACCTCGTGTCTCCAGCGTTTCAACTGGCAGAGTCCCGGCTAATGCAGGTCCTGCTAACACACCCTGGGAGGCAGGGAAGGCGGTCACCCACGAGGGAGACGCAGCAGAGCCCTGGCTCCGGCTGGCCCAGCCCGTCCTCACGAGGTCTCGCTCTCCGCCGGTCACTCAGGTTTTCAAATAAACAAATCAACTTGTACAAACATGGAGAGACTGGCAGGACACCCCAGCCCACCCCTGCCCTGTGGGCTCAGCTGATACCTGGCCTCTAGAGGAAACACTTGGGTGGGGTGAGGGAGGTGGCACCCGGCGGCAGGCGTGGCTCAGGGCGGTGGCGGGCGCTGGGCTTACCCGGGGTGGCCACCTCGTCCACCTCACCAAGGGCCTGCCTGGTTTTGACTGTGCAAGTCCCTCAGCCTTGGAAGCCGCTCTTCCCAGCCCCACAGACAGCCCTGGTTCTCGGCGGGGGAAGAGGTGAGGGTGTGAGGGTGGGCGGGGAGGAGGTGAGGGTGGGCGGGGAGGAGGTGAGGGTGGGCGGGGAGGAGGTGAGGGTGGACGGGGAGAAGTGAGGGTGGGCGGGGAGGAGGTGAGGGTGGGCGGGGAGAAGTGAGGGTGGGCGGGGAGGAGGTGAGGGTGGTGGGGAGGAGGTGAGGGTGTGAGGGTGGGCGGGGAGGAGGTGAGGGTGGGTGGGGAAGAGGTGAGGGTGGCGGGGAGGAGGTAAGGGTGGGCAGGGAGGAGGTGAGGGTGTGAGGGTGGGTGGGGAAGAGGTGAGGGTGGGCGGGGAGGAGGTGAGGGTGTGAGGGTGGGTGGGGAGGAGGTGAGGGTGGCGGGGAGGAGGGCTTGCCTTGAGGCCGGAGACAAGGGAAAGCTAGGCGGGCCAGGGCCGAGGGGCTTCCCGGGGCAGTGGGAATCAGTCTCCCTTCCTCCATGCCTGGGACAGCGACAAAGCCGAGGCAGGAGCGACCCTGTGGACCTCAGCCCAGGGCCGGCCCTGCTGGAGATGGCAGGCGGGGGCACAGAGGGCCAAGTGGATGACCCCATTGAGGTCAGGATCCCGGCAGGGTCCCTCCGGGGTGCACCCACCACCCGAGGGGGAACAGGACGGTGACAGAGGCTGGGGTGAGGGCATGGCCCCCAGGCCTGGACGCCTGCGGGGAGAGCCTGTGCTTAGGGCTTCAAGCCCATCCTTTGCAGTCACCTGTCACCCCTGGGGTTGCCTCCAGGGTCCCAGTCCTGCCCTCACCTCCAACTCACCTCTACAGCCACACGGAACCACCACCACATGCCAGATGCGGTGTCCCATCCAGGACTGAAATCCGACGTGCAGACATTCCCAGCAGGCACTGAGGGGCAGCTGGTCGCACCCAACTCCCACCCCTGGGGACGCGGCCCAGGCAGCCCCTCAGCCTTCACCCCTCAGCCGCCCAGACCAAGGCAGCTGCGCCCAGAGAAGCTGAGAGACTAACACCTCCAGGGGCCCCTTGCATTGGAAACATTTATTTCAGGAAATACAATTTCAACGCTTTTTTTTTTTATACAAAAAGAGATTTCTCAGGAGGCACAGAGCGGAAGGCCGCTGCCGGACAGAACCTGACAGGACAAACTTTTTCTTGAAACATCTGGCTACAGAGGAGGACGGCGAAGCCACCCCCTTGGGCTGCTGCTGACCCCCCACCCCCAGGGAGGGAAGGCAAGGGGGACCCCCAAACCAGGGCTGGCCGTGGACCGCAGAATCTTGGTTTTGGCAAAAACTTGGCAAGTCGGCAAGTAAACTGCTCCATGGAGGGGATCGGCGAAGGGGGGCCTCCCCACGCACGCCTGCTGGGCTGCAGCAGCCGCAGCGGCCACGCACAGCTGGCCTTGTGGGACAGTCCCCCAGGAACAGAGCGAGCAAGCCGCTTTGGTCAGGCAGGCGAGGCCAGGCCGGCCTCTGCTGGCCTCCGGATGCGGATGGCTGTGGAGGGCGCCCTCTGGAGGTGTCTGATGGGGTGCAGGTGCCCAGCTAGGACAAGCAGGGCCCCATGGACTCCCACCTGCCCGGGGCCAGCAAGGGGTGAGAAGCAGGGTGCCCACGGGGCGCTGACATGACCCAAGGACAGACAGGAGCGGGTGTCTGGTGAGGGGAGCTGCAGCCCCTGGGACAGCCCCAAGCCACGCCCCACACCCCCACTTTCCTCCAAGCAGCCCCTCAGCTCTGCCCCCGCATCAGTGGGGACCGGCCAGCCAGAACCAGAGTGGGGGTGTCTGTCCCTGCTGTGTCATTCTCAGAGCCAGTATACCAGCCCCACAGGCAGTCAAGAGGGGGGCCTCAGGACGGGGGCGGAGGGAGAGAAGAGGCCACCCCCTCTCACTGGCCACGGGTCTGGGTGGACGGGCATGCTGGGGAGGACAGCTGCGGTCAAGGCACTTTCTGCTCAGGACGGACAGGGCACGGTGGCTGCCAGGCACCTTGGCCAACGGGGATACCGGCAGCGTGGGTGTGTGGGCAGGGCAGGGGCGGGAGGGTCCTGGTCCATCCTTCCCCGCCCCGGGAGGGAGGCTCAGCCAGGACAGGTGGAGCCTGGCAGAAGGGGAGGGTGGGACAGTGCAGGAGGGCAGGGCCGGGGGAGGCGTCTACATCTCCGGGGCTTCCGGCTCCTTCTCCTCCACGCCGTTGGCCACGGTGCCGTGGGTCTCGCTGAGGCGCCGCACGCGGTACGCCTCGAAGTGAATGCTGCTCGTGATGTCTTTAATGTTCTGCATGTGCGTCCTGCAGGGGAAGGGCGTGTGTCCGTCAGGGGCTGCCTGGGCGACCCCCATGCCCAGCCGAGGGCGGGGGCTGCCTGGGCGACCCCCATGCCCAGCCGAGGGCGGGGGCTGCCTGGGCGACCCCCATGCCCAGCCGAGGGCGGGGGCTGCCTGGGGGACCCCCCATGCCCAGCCGAGGGCGGGGGCTGCCTGGGCGACCCCCATGCCCAGCCGAGGGCGGAGGCTGCGGGCGACCCCCAGCTGAGGGAGGCAGAGGGCCCCACCTGCCAAAGCAGGCTAAGCAGGAGCCATGCACACACAGAGGGCTAGGCGGGCCCGGGCCGTGTGTCCCACCCCCTGCTGACACACGCCCCTCTGTATACCACAGTCCACCCCCGCCTCCTAGCAGCCACCTGCCTGCCCAGCCAAGGCGGACCTGCCCCTCCCCAAGCTCCACCCACTGCCCTGTTCCTGCTCAGGCCTGCAAGGACCCAGGGAGGAGCCTAGGGCAGGTCACAGGTGGGGTGGGAGGTCACTGCCCTTCCCACCCCTCCATGGCTTCCCCTGCTTGGGATGACACCCCTGGCCACGGCCCCCCGGCCCTGCCTCTCGGCCCCAGCTCCGGGCACTGCCGTCCTCTCACCTGATGAGGAGGTCACGCAGGTAGGCAAACTCACAGTGTGTGGTATTCTCCACTGAAGGACAAAGCACGGGGTTCAATGTCACCAGGGTGCGGAGGAGCCTCCCCTTAGCGAGCACGCCCTGCCCCCTGCCCAGTGCAGCCCTGGAGATGGGCCTCGGGCAGCTGCGCCCCGCAGGTGAGCTCAGGCCGCTGGGAAGGGAGGGCCCTGGGATCCAGGACACTGGGCAGCCGCAAAGATGGAACACTTTGCGTTTCCTGGTCACTTCCTTTCCAGGCTGTCTGCAGTGCCCACAGCTGGCCACCAGGGGCAGCAGCAGAGAGCCAATCATAGCTGCGCCCCAAGTCTCCCTCCTAACACCCCCCAACTGCGCCCTGAAATGGAAGGGCGGGTGTACAGGGAATGGGAGGACCACCTCCTCAGAGCGCCCATGCCCCCTAAGTGGGTTTTGGGGTGTTTTAGCACGTTGCCCATTTCACAGATCCCTGCAAACCCCACGCAGGCCCGACTCCTGGGACCCTGTGTGGACAGGGGTCTTGGCAGAGGCACCAGCTGGACCCAGGACCTAGGGAGTCAGGGGCAGTGGGGAGGCTGGGCGATGTGATCAGAGCCACAGGGGGGCCAGTGCCAGCCACGATGCAGCGGGCACCAGGGGGTCCTCCACCCCCACCCCACCAGCCCTGCTGTACCTTCGATGGTGCCCCATTTGGTCTTCCTCCCTAGGATCCGCTTGCCATTAACCTGGTACTCATGGTCACTGCCCACCACGGCAAACGGGATCATCTCCTGGTGGAGGGGTGCGGGAGGCGGGCAGTGTTGGTCACTCGGCCAGGATTCTGCCCCCTGGACTTGACTCTCCCGACCCCAGGGCAAGCCCTTCAGCAGGATGAGGTGCGGCCACTCACCCGGAACTTGTCATTCACCAGCCGGTCCTCTGCGTCCTCGTCAAACTCCTTCTGGGGGTACACGTCGATGCCATTGGACAGCAGGTCCGCGGTGATCTGCGGGCAGGGGCAGGCAGGGCGGCGCTAAGCTGTGTCCCTACCCAGGTGCTGTGTGCATCTGCCAGCCTGCCCGCCCCCTAGCACATTTCTGTCCCTCTCTCCTGAAGCCCCCACCCCACGGAGGCCCGTCCTTGCCTAAACATGCTACAAAAATCCCTGACACCCAGGCCCGTGGGCAGCACGGAGGACTCGGACCCAGGGGCCTGCCCTTGCCCACCCATCCATGCATCCCCCACTCCAGGAGCCCCACTCGGGGACTCCGCAAGAACAGACACCAGCAAGGGTCCCAGGGGATGGAAGGGTGCCCGCGGCCCCACCCTACCCTGACGTAGGGCCCACCACCCCCAGGAGCAGCGCCCTACCCGCTGCTTGAAGTAGACCCTCTCCTCCAGGGTCAGCGTGTCGGCCTTGGCAATGACCGGGACGATATTGACCACCTTGCTCAGGCGCTTCATGAACTCGATGTCCAGTGGCCTGAGACTGAGGCAGAGCCGTGTCACCAGGGGCAGTTGGGCGGGGGAGGCGCCCAGGACGAGGATGGGACACGCCAGCCAGGCAGAGGCGACAGGATGGGGAGGACAGCCAGGGGAGTGAGGCGCCGGCTCGGGGGTGGCAGCAGGACCTGGGCTTGCCCTCGCGGTGCCATCTCACCCTCAGCCCAGACAGAGCTAGGGGCAGCCAGGCCACACTGACCCGGCCCGGTCCGCCTGGCCCTCCCCGCTCCCCCCAAGCCGCGTGGCGAGGGTCGCAGCCAGGCCCCGAGGGGACGTACGAGTGGCCGGTGGCCGGGATGAAGTAGAGACAGCAGTGCACACGCGTGTCCGGGATGCGCTTCTTGCGGTTGATGTTGACCTCCTCCTGCAGGTACTTCTCGTACTGGTCGTTGATGAACTTCATGATGGGCTGCCAGCTGCGGGCACAGCAGGCTCAGCCTGTGCCGGGGCCTCCCAGTCGGGCCACGGGGCAGGCTCAGCCTGTGCCGGGGGCCTCTCAGTCGGGCACAGCAGGCTCAGCCTGTGCCGGGGCCTCCCAGTCGGGCCACGGGGCTGACCCCGGGTGGGGCCCATCCCCAGGGCTCCCTCCCACCTCTACCCTGGCTCTACGTCTGAACTCCAGAACCGGCCGACCTGGGGCCCGGGGGTGAGGCAGGGTCCCCACCTAGCTCCGGCTCGGCCCAGCATTTCTGGGGGGGGAGCCCTCACCAGTTCTCATTGTTGATGTGGTCCCCAAACCCTGGCGTGTCGATCACCGTCAGCTTCATGCGGACGCCCTTCTCCTCGATATCTACAGAAAGCACAGCCCGTTAGTGGGGTGACCAGGGCACGCCCCCCAAGCAGGCTGGCCGGGCAGGCGGCCCCCGCACCAGCCCAGTCAACACAGCCATGGCCCCCGTCCTCCCCTGACCCACAGCAGCCAGGCCCCTGTCCCCGCCCCCACCAGCAGCCAGGCCCCTGTCCCCTGACCCACAGCAGCCAGGCCCCTGTCCCCTGACCCACAGCAAGCAGCCAGGCCCCTGTCCCCGCCCCCACTAGCAGCCAGGCCCCTGTCCCCGCCCCCACCAGCAGCCAGGCCCCTGTCCCCTGACCCACAGCAGCCAGGCCCCTGTCCCCGCCCCCCGCCCCGCCCAGCACCTACCGTGTGTAATGGACTTGATCTCCACTGTCTTGGGGATGCGCTCCTCGGCAGCCGGCTGCACCGACTTGCGGCTGATCTTGGACTTGAAAAGCGTGTTGATGAGGGTGGACTTGCCCAGGCCACTCTGCCCTGTGGAGGGGGTCGCAGCACGGGGTCAGGGGAGCAGAGGCAGCCAGGTCTGGGTGACGTCCAAGGGTCCCGTACCCCTCAGTGCTTGCCGCAAGGTCCCCTGACCCTGGGCACTGGGGACAGAGCTCCGGGGAAGTCAGGAGGCCACAGCCGACGTGGGACGGCCTCGGGTCCAGCAGCGGCTCTGGGCAAACCCTCCGCCTCCCTGTGCCCCGGGGTCCCCACCCACAGGAGAGCCCTGTCTCATGTGTGGCCACGTGAGCAGACGGGCTCATGTCACACACGGCAGGCCATCACACTGACCACCTGAGCAGTGTCCATGCTGCTGGTGCGGGGAGCAGGGGTCAGACCTGCCTGGACAGGACGAGGGTGGGGTGCACACACACACAGCTCATAACACCCGCACATTCAGCTCACACACACCACACAGCTCACACACACACGTTCCTTCCATACACACATGTCTCCCACACACCACGTCACGCCACACCAGGCCAGCTCCTCCCAGGTCACAGATGAGAAGACACAGCCCGGGACGTGGCTGGGGGCCGGGCACTCACCAACCACCATGATGTTGAACTCGAAGCCCTGCCTCATGGCCTTCCGGCGCATCTGCTCCAGGATGGAATCGATGCCCACATAACCAAAGTCCACAGGCGCCTTCTCGTTCCGGGGCGTGGGCGCCTGCTTGAACCCTGCATCTCTGGGGGTGTCGGCCATGTCGATAGCGCAGCTGGGAGCTGCCTCGGGGGCTGGGGGAGGAGCAGAGGTTGGGGTGAGGGGCTTGTCCACAGGTGGTGGTCCTGACCTTTGAGCCCACTTGCAGACGCCCAACCGCCTCGCCCAGGAGTCCCCGCAACAGTGGGGACGGCTCACGGGCCATGTCCCGACCTGCCTTCCTGGCACCTTCTGTATCCCCAGGCCTTGATACCCACCAGGTCCCATGGCCCAGGACATGGCGGTGAGGAGGCACCCCAAGCTCCTAGAACCCAGAGGGTCCACTCAAGCACTAAGCCCACGGGCCTCTCACGCACAGGCAAGCCCAGGTCTGCGGGTCATGGGGCCAAATTTCGTCCTAAAACACCCAACCCTCACACCGGCTACTCTGGACCAACCAGGCACCCTCAGGGACTCGGTGGGCCAGAGCCCCTCTCTTCCTGGCACACCTTGAGCTCTGGGGGTTCCCCACCAAGTACCCTTCCCCATTTGGCCCCCCTTGCCCCTGTCCCACTTTAGAAACTTCAGTATGGGCTGTTGGGGGCAGAAGCATAACAGAATTCATTCCATGTCCCCCGGAGGCTGGCGCCTCAGCAGCCACTCTGTGTGGCTGAGGCTGCAGGCCAGGGCGGAGGAGGGGAGCCAGCAGGGGGACCTCGGACCAGAAGCCCACTGCCACAGCAGCAGGGGATCAGGTCCACGGTTTTCTCGACCTCCACTGGGGGTAAGAGACACACTAGAGGCTGCCCTCCCCAGCGCAGCCCGCAGGAGTGCGGCCCCCCAAACCTGAATTAAACAAGGCCCCCGGCAGAGGAGTGCAGCTGCACTGGCCGGGAACCTGTGGCTTCGGGGCCGCTTCCCCAAGAGGATGGGACGGGGGAGGGGCTGCAGCTGAGCTAGCCCACGTGACCGTCAATTGCTCCCATCTGTGTGGGGCTGGGGGCTTCCTGCCCCACCCTCCCCCAAGCCAGGAGCAGCTCACTGCAGGAGCCAGCACCGGAAACCACAGTACACCCACTGCCTGTCCGGCACCCCTGTGAAGCCATGCGGCACCCCTAGGTTTTTTGTTTTTAAATTTTTTAACATAAAATTCAACAATGTAACTAAACTGGAACCTTGAGCCCTGCTGGCCTCGCCTCACCCACACCCCCAGGCCTGGTAGGCCCCAGAGTCTTCCCAGCTGTCCTGCGTGTCCCTGGCACATTCCCGTCTGCCGACCTTCCCTCCCCTTTCCAGCTTGCTGTGCTCAATCGGCTCATCGAGCCAGGGGACGCCGAGCCCCCAGGGGACGCCGAGCCCCGGAGCGTTCTCTGATGAGGCCTTCTTTCACCCAGAACAACAGGGAAGAACGCTTCACCCGGGGTTCTGGGGCAGCATCTCCGCCCACGTGCAGATCCAAGTGGCCGCACCACCTGCTGGCTGGCTTCCATCCACCAGTTCACTCCGCAAAAAGCCACAGCAGTTGGGGATAGGCCTAGAGGAAGTTGGGGGCCAGCAATCCCACTGGGGTCTCCCACGTGGGAGAAAGGACCCCACCCCTCGGGCCAGCCTTGGCTGCCCTCCCAGCACACGGGCAGGAAGCTGGCTGGAGGCTCTGAGATGCAGGTGGCCCTGGTGGCGGTGGCTCACCCAGATGTCCCCGGGCGCGCTGAGCCTCCATATACAGGGAATGCGGACCAGGAAGTGCATTTTAGTCTCACTTTAGTTTCTGTTTAAATAGCCACACGTGGCCCACAGCAGCTCCCTGCACAGTGCCGACTTCCAGGCCCACTGAGCGGGTGCTCCTGAGACACCACTGGGAGTCTCCCCCCAGCCTGCGGGTCCCTGACACCCGTGGCCTGGCCACCACCTGGGGACGGGGCCAGGATCTCCCCACCAGCCACCCTGGCCTCTGTACGCCCATGTCCCCCTCCCCCCAGTACAAGCCAGGCGGGTGGCCTGAGCAAAGGCAAAGGCAGCCAGGGAGGGATGGCTTCCTGAGTGTGGGTTCTCTGGGGTGCTCAGAATATTCTAGAACAGAGACAACGGTCACGTAGCGGTTGGGATAAGCACCACTGACCCACTGGGTTGGAGTAATGGCAAAAGGGGGGACTTAGAGAGAAACCAGGGGTGCCCCAGAAGCCACCAGCCGGCTGAGCCCCAATGCTGACCGTCACAAGAGGGGACTTAGAGAGAAACCGGGGGTGCCCCGGAAGCCCCCAGCCGGCTGAGCCCCAATGCTGACCGTCACGGCTACCGGCACAGTAGCTGTCATCTAGCCCAGCTGCATCTGGGGGTGCCCGCCAGCAGGGGTTCCCAGGGAAGGACAGCGTGGCTACCTCCCTCTGCCTGCTGCTTCCTGGCAGGGACAGCCCTGGCTTTACCCAGGCCCAGGACAACCACTCCCTCCTCCTGTCTGGGGCTGCTGTCCAAGGCAGCCAGGCCAGCACCACGCCAGGACTTCCGCAGCCAGGGCCTGCCAAGGATGACAGAACGGGATTGCCCCTTGTGGGGGTGGGGGGCAGGGTGGGCGCAGAGACGGAGGAGAGCATGCCAGCTCCTCCTCACAGCTCAGGGTCAGGCACGCAGGGCCCCGGAAGGTTGGCTCGCAGGCAGCAGCACCCAGGGGTCAGCGCCAGCTGCCCCCACACCCGCAGGCCAGCAACGGCACGGCAGCCCTCCCCGGCCCCACGCAGAGGCACCTCTGTGTGTGTGTGTGTGGGGGTGGTCCCGGCTCTGGGGCAAACCAGGACCCTTTGCTGACCCCAGACGCCCTGTTGCAGCGTGCGGGTAAGGCCTAGGGTGGACTCAACCGGAAGCAGGGCCACCCTAAGGCACATGAGCATGGCACGGGAAGGGGGCAGGCCTCGCAGGCACTCACCCGCCCCACCTGCCAGGCTTCAAGAGAACTGTGGGCACCTCCCACAGGTGGTGCTTGTCTTCCTTCCGACTCCCTCCCCAGCCCAGGGCTCAAGGAAGGGGCCCTGGGACCACAGGGGCCTGCTGCGGGCCCGGCACCTCCCCCTCCCCCTCCCTGGCTGCTGGCAGGGTCCCCAGGGGCCTGGGAAACCCGTGGGAGTCTGCCGGTCCCTCCCTCCGCAGTTCCCTCGCCAGCCAGCCTCCCCTCCCAAGCCTCTCCCCACAGACTCGCTGAGGAGGTGAGGCCTTCTCCAGCCAGGCCTCCCCCGCGGGGTGCGGGGTCAGGAAGCCAGACACCTCATCCATCCCGCTCACCCCGGCACTGCCGAGACATACAGCCCTGGCGCGGCGGGCACCGGTGTCTGCTGAATGAATGAATGAACAAAAGAAGGAATGATGCCAGCCCCAACGGTCGACCTCTCCTGGGTTCTCCACACGCCAGGTGAAGGTTGGTTTTATCTTGTTCAAAGGCAGAATTACAGAAGGGGAGAGGGAAAGACAACGGAAAAAGCATTTTCATGTGCCTGGTCCCCCTGCCAAATGGCCGCAACGGCTGGGACGAGGCCAGGCTGAAGTCAGGAGCCTGGAGGAACTCCATCCGGGTTTCCCACGTGGACGGCAGGGGTCCAAGGACTTGGGCGATGGCTGGCTGCTCTCCCAAGGTGCTGGACTGGAGGTGAAGCAGCTGGACTTGAACCCGCCGTGTCACAAGGCCGGCCCTGCCCTAACTCACAGGGCACACAGGAATCCTCCGGGAACAGGCTACCATCTACTCCGTGAGGAAACCGAGCCTGGTGCTGCTCTGTGGCCCGGGGGACGTCAGGATGTGATCCTACAGGCCAGGTGCCCGGGCACCCTGGCATGGCTGAGAAGGTGCCCAGGCATAGGTGAGCATTCAGTCCATACCCCGCCCCGACCGCCCGGCTGCTCTGCCAGAGCGCCAAGGTGAGAGGACTCCACCGCAAGGGTTTAGGGACATCGGGGCCCATCAGGGGACACCCTGGTTCCACAGCTTTTCAGCAGTGGCCGCTGGGCAGTGTGGCCCCCGCTTGACACCAGCCAGCCCCCTCACCCCCGTAGGGCTGCCTGCAGCTCTCCGGGGACAAGGCACTGACATGGGCAAACCCTGGCACACCTGAGGCCCTGTGCCCCAAACCAATCCCAGGTGGTCTGCCCCAGCCTCCCGGAGCAGTGAGCACCCACAGGAGGCAACGCGCGCCACCCTCAGGGAGTACTCAGGCTCCACTACGGAGGCCTGCAAACCTGGCGGGGGTGGGGACTGTTCTCAGCTCCAGCTTCCTGCCCCTATACTCCTGGGTGGCACAGGTGCCAGCCCAAATACCTGCAGAGTCCCACCCTCATCTGAAAAACGCCACCTCCAGGCAGCCACTCCCAGCTGAGCCGACAGAATCCACTGGAGCCTCAAAGGACGGAGCAGAAGGCGCGGGTGCCCAAGGCCGAGGCGCGTGCAGAGGCAGGTGACCTTGGGGGAGGCCCACCAACAGCCACGCGAGAAGGCAGGCCAGCAGCACAGCACCGATCCGTGAGACGGTACCTGCTCCCCAGGAACAGAGAGCTGACGGCACAGGCTGAACACGGTGTGCGTGGGTGCAGGGACGCACACGGGAGGCCTGGAGACCCAGGGTGCCGCCCCACCCGCCGGCAGCACCCTGACTCCCAGGTAAGGCTTGTGTGTCACACACCTCCCCAAGCAGTGTGCAAAGAAGCACATACATACACGTAGGATCCTCCCGCACCCCACCTCCTCCCCCCACAGCGGCTCCAGCCCGAGCAGCAGAGAGGAGGCCGGACAAGGCTGTGGCCGGCTGCTGGGCTGGCTGAGCCGCCCAGTGAGAACAAGGGGGGTGCTGAGCAGCAGCAGGCCGCGAGGGAAGGCCAGCTTCAGCCTCCAGAGTTTCCTGTCAGCTCCCCGATGCCGCCTGGCCCCACGTGTGACCCCCTGCAAACCTGCCCTAGTCGCCACCCCCACGCTGGAAGGATTCTTCCCTTCCACAGAGTTCCACCGCACAGCAGGTATCAGCAACTGGATCACGAGACGCGCCCACGGCTCCTCTGGGCAGTTCCTGGGCAACGACTACACGCCCCCTTGGCACCTCCAAGTTCTGTAAGGAGCCAGAATGCCAGAAATCGGAGCCGGGGGCCCTGCCCTGCTCCTCCTGTCTGGAACTGGCCGCACGTTGCTGGGCTTTGCAGGCGTGGCCACCTCATCTTCCTCCCTCTCCACGTGGAGACATGGGACACAGGGCTGCACCTGACCCCCATAGCCCTGTCCTGGGAGGGACAGTCCCCATCTGGACAGGGGCCAGGGGTCCCCTCTTTTCCTTGCTGGCCCAGCAAGGCCTCATCCAGCCCGGGAGCAAGGAGAGGCAGGCGTGCAGCTTCCCACCCTGCCCAAACGATCCTGTCGGCCAAGGCAAATCTGGACCAAATCCAAGCTCCGGAGCCCCCTCCCCGTCCCTCCTTCGCAGCCCGCCTCCTCCAGGCCCAGTCTGGGTCAGAGCAGGCTGCAACCCGCAGACCTAGTTCTCCACTTCCTGAGAAGTGGCAGGGGAAGGCAGAGGAGCCCTAGCTTCCGGCCTAGGGGGCCTCGTGGCTCACTTCCAGGCTCCCCTCCCCCCCCAGAACTGATTGGGTGGAGGGAGGAGGGGGCACACTGCAGTGGCAGGAAACGCGGCCCCTCCTCGCCCCAACCACAAACTCCTAGGAACCTCCCAGCAGAACCAAGATGTGGCCACGCCCACCCAGGGGGGCTGAGAGCCCCAAATTCTCAGCAGACATCTGCCAAGCCCCTCCTCTCCCCAGCAGGCTGTGCAGGCAGCAGTCACACACCATCGCTGGGGGGTGGGGCGGGGCGTGGAGTCAGGAGGGACACCACAGGCCTTCCCCGGCTCCAGGCACTCTGCAAAGATGGGGGCTGCAGAGTGCATAAACGGCAAACTCCCTAAAGAGGGAAGAGTCTACCCCTGGGGGTGCAGGGGGGCCACCAATAGCCTCACCCACACCTGCAGTGCCCAGCTCCCGGGCTGGACAGGTTCCGCCGGCAGGCCTGTGGGGAGGCCCCTCTACAGCCCCGAGTCCCAGCGAGGGCTGTGGGAATGCCCGCTCTCCCAGGGAGCCACTGGGAGACTAGAGACCTTGGACAAGGTAGATGACTTCCAGTGGGCTGGCTTCCCAGGGACCACCCCCCAGGGAAAGGCAGGCTGGGTGTGCGCCACTGCCTCGTCACCCCCGGGACATTCTCTCTGCCTGCTGCCCAAGGGCTAGGGACTCCCGCCTGCCCCCAAGACAAGAATTCCAGGCCTCAACTTGGGGTTCTGCGCAGAGAGCTGCCAGGTCAGGGGTCAGAGCTGCCCCCGCACTGCCCCCGCGCCAACCCACCCCCATTCCCACAGTACCCCACCTTTCTTTTCCTCTTAGCCGCTGTCTCCCCTCGGGAGTACAGGGCACCTGCAGCCACAGTCATAGCAAGGGGTCCCCACTGTCCACCCTTCAGGTTCCAGACTGTAGTGGGGGACCCCTGCTCTGTCCCAGCATACTGTGTGTGAGCCTGAGGAATTGGGAACCTCTCTGTGCAAGAGCTGAGCGGGCCCCAATAGCACCTAGCACAGAACATGCCCCACCCCACCTCCCCAAGTGCACACAGGCTGGGCCTGGCCCCAGCAGCTCTTCAAACACGGTGACGCACTGCCTCTCCGCCCACCACATTCTCTCCAGCTGCCCAGCACCTCCCAGCCCCGGTGGGCAGTGAACAAGCAGCCTGAGCTCTGGACGCCCCGCAGCCCACCAGCCTCCGGCTGCACAGCAAAGGGTCATGGGAGGAGGGGTGGGGGTCCATTCAGGAGGGGAGTTGGGCAGAGGCTGGGCAGCCAGCCCAGCCCGGAGACAGGTCCGCAATCAGCACCCCCCCGTTGAGCTCCCGGTCCTTGCTCTGACCCAGGTGGCTGTGTACCAGAACTGCTGGGCCCACACGGGGCTCCTTCCCCACCCCAAAGCCTCAGGGGGCCACGCCACACACGGGGCCCCCAACACTGGAACGGCTAGGCCTGCGGGGAGAAAAGACAGCACCACAGGAACTGCATTCAGTGAGACTTGTGCAAGCTCCCCACCCCCATGTCCAAGGTGAATGTCGTCCCCTGCCCAGGAGTGCAGGAGGCCGAGCTGGACAGAGGCAGCCCCAGGCTGACCCGCACGCCCCACACGTGGTCTGCAGAGCACCCCTCCACCCCACGGCTCCCAAGTGTCTCCTGAACGATCCCAAGTTGCCCTCAGTCCTGACCCGTGCCTTCTGCACTCAGAGCCAAGCTCCCAGCAGTGCCCACCCCCACCCCGCAGGACCCCGCGTGTCCTCCCCACCAGGGCTGACCTACCCGGGCACTCAACAGCCAGCTCCAGCTGCAGCTCTTCGTGCAGGCAGACCGGGACCCTGGAGGATGGAGGGTGGGAAGCCAGCACGCTCCCACGCCCCCGGCCCGCACCCACCCCAGCCCCAGCTCCGGGAAGGAGCCCCTTTCACATGCTAATTTCTCCCTGAGCCAGTGAGAAGGTGGGGGCGGGGCTGGCCAGGATGCACGGGGGACCTGCCAAATGGGGTCCGGGCTGAGTGCCTCGGGCACGGGGCAGCGAGGGTGTGTGGCTGGGATGGACTCAGGCCTCTAAGCCGTGTGGCACTGTGGGACGACAATGGCAGCCCCCTGCGCTCACTGCCCACCCCAGACTCCAGCCCTGGGAAGTTCAAGTCGGCCCTGGCCAGACCACCCTGCGTGAGAAAGAAAGTCCCTCCCTGACCCCAGGTCCCCTCCAGGGGGTGGGGTCACCAGACTCACTTCCTCTTCCTCTCACACTAGAACCAGCCCCACCCCCACCCCGCCTACCTCCACGATTTGGGGGGGAAAAAAAGACGCAACCCCTCACTTCCCCTTCCTGACCGGCTCCAGGCACTGGCCAGAAGTCAGCGGCAGGTGGACGGGCCAGGCAAGCTCCGCGCCCCACCCCCACCCCCGCACTGACTCAGCGCTGACTCAGCGCGCCCCAAGGCAGCAGGAGACTGGCCTCTTACAGCTGCAGAATCGGCTCCAGCACACCCACCCGCAAGGCCAGGCTCGGCCACTCCCGGCTGGGGCGGCAGGTTGGCCGCCAGCACCACTCTCCGCAGGGGCAGGCCAGCCTGCACTCAAGCTGGCGCACAGGGAAGGGCAGTGCCAGGGTGTGTCGGTCACCCAGACGGGGGTGGAGCGAAGGTGGCCCCGCCGCAGGCCCTTAGCAGAGGCTGGGGCTGCAGTGTCCACCTCACAGCAGGGTTAAGCCACCACCCGTGACAGCGACAGCACTGGTCTGTGGCTGCTCTGCTTCCGATCCAGCTCCCTGTTTAGGGCCGGGGAAAGCAGCAGAGGACGGCCAGCCCAGGGCCTTGACCCTCACACCCACGTGGGAGCCCCAGATGAGCCCAGCTCTGGCTGCTATGGCCATTAGGGCAGTTCGTCAGCACAAAGATCTCTCCCTCTCTGTAACTCTGCCTTTCACATAAAAATTGTCAAACGGGGGCCCGGCACAATGGCGCAGTGGTTAAGGTCCTCGCCTTGCACGCCCGGGATCCCATATGGGTGCCGGTTCTAATCCCGGCAGCCCAGCTTCCCTTCCAGCTCCCTGCCTGTGGCCTGGGAGAGCAGTCGAGGACGGCCCAAAGCTTTGGGACCCTGCACCCGCGTGGGAGACCCGGAAGAGGCTCCTGGCTTCGGATTGGCATAGCATCGGCCGTTGCGCTCACTTGGGGAGTGAATCATCGGACGGAAGATCTTTCTCTCTGTCTCTCCTCTGTGTATCTGACTTTACAATATAAATTAAAAATAAATTGTAATAATTTTCCCGTTTGACAATTTTTTTTAAAGATTTATTTTATTTTTATTGGAAAGGCAGATGTATAGAGAGGAGAGACAGAGAGAAAGATTTTCCGTCCACTGATTCACTCCCCAAGTGGCCACAATAGCCAAAGCTGAGCTGCTCCGAAGCCAGGAGCTTCTACAGGGTCTCCCACATGGGTGCAGGGTCCTAAGGCTTTGGGCCATCCTCCACTGCCGGGATTAGAACCAGCACCCATATGGGATCCCGGCATGTTCAAGGCAAGGACTTAAGCCACAAGGCTATCGTGCCAGGCCCAAAAACATTTTTAAAAATGAGTATAGTAAAAGACGTGGCCCTCTCCCCCGCAACTTTGTCAACCCACCCTGATGGGTGCTCGAGACCTGAATGGGGTGCACTGGGCTGCCCCCCCACGCCACCAAAGCCCATCACACCTTCACCCTGGTCCCCAGTGGCCAGGAGCAGGCCAGCACAGTGTAGGGGGCAGCAGCCCCTCTCACACCTGCCCACCACAAACAAGCCTGGGGCCTCCCTTGCCCCTTGCCTGCTGAGGGACAGTCCCAAACACCCTCAGGGGCCTCTCCCCAGCCCTGTTCAGCCAGATGGAGAAACTGGGAGGTTGGTGGTTTCTCTCCTTCATAGTCCCCTGGCAGGGAACAGAGCTCGGGCAGGTGGCAGCTGAGGGGTCTCAGCACCCCAACACTGAGGAGGTACCCCCCCAACAGGCACTGGTGAATCGGTGAGTGAAGTCCAGTGTCCATGCAGGGAGCCTGCGAATGGCCGGGGCGCAGCAAGGGTCCCCTGGGCCAGGCGGGCAGGAAGGAGGTGCTGCTGAAGGATGCTGGGCCCCTCCACAGCCGCCCTGGGGAGGGGGCTCTGGGTGACAGGTGCAGGGGGCTCTGCAGCAGAGCTGGGCGAATGAAGTCGGTTCCACTGACTCCCTAACGAACTGCACCCAGGAAGTCCCCCTTTTCCTCCAGGAAGGACACTCCCAAAGGACTTGCCTGCTGCCTCAGTGGTCACCTCTGTCACACAGGGGACAGGAGCAAGGACACAGCCATTTAAGAGCAGATCCACCCGGGGACAGAGCTGCCACTCTCAGGGTGGTGGCTAGGACCTCACCCACCTGTCCAGGGGCTCAGGCGGCCTCTGGAGGGCCTGGACTGGGCTCTGTTTGCTTCCAGAACTCAGAAAGAGGACATGCCGGGGGGTCCAAGCCTCCGGAGGCTTAGGTCACCAGACACGGCCACAGCCGGGTCACAAGGCTCCAAGGCCAACTGTAGGCCCCTGGTACCAGCCCCGAGGGCTCAGCAGGCACTCGGCACTGCTCGCTGAGGACTGGGGAGGCAGTGGAGTGGGCACTGGCCACGGGGTCTGTCCTGGAGGACTATGGAAGAAGCCACAGCCACGAGGGACAACGGAACTGTGGTCTGCTCTGCCTCGGACCCAGGGCTGGCAGCAGACGGGCAAGGCACCCAGCAGTCCCCGAAATGCCCACAGGGGAGCTGCCAGCCTCAGATCACAACCCACAGTCCCAATGCTGTTCCCTTCCAGTCGTCGCTGCCTGCCCCCACACTGGTC
Organism: Ochotona curzoniae; assembly: GCF_017591425.1. Lineage (NCBI taxonomy): Eukaryota > Metazoa > Chordata > Mammalia > Lagomorpha > Ochotonidae > Ochotona > Ochotona curzoniae. Next base: position 12,068,042 of record NW_024466459.1, read on the forward strand.
AGTCTTGGGGTCCCCCTGACACCCAGTGGGGACAGCCCTAGCTCACCACATAGCACACCAGACCTAGCCCACCCCCTGCAGGGGTTGGCAAGGAGCCGCCTGGTCCAGGGCCCCATCCCCAAGGCCACTGTTCACCCACAGAGGCAGTCTCTGAGATAGACAGCTGGCCTGGCCTGCAGAACTTCCCCCAGGAAACCACACGATACTTGATCCACACGGAAAAGCTGAAATCACGACATGGCCACCGGCTTCCTTGGGTACACATGCAGCCAGCACCCGTGACACCCCCCAGGGAGGCCCCCGGGGACAGAGGACACCCAAGTCCTGCCCACTATGGGTCAGTCAGGGTCAGGCAAGCCCTATCAGCCGGCAGTGGTGACCAGCCCCTGGAACAAGGCCTGCAGATAAGATAAGAGATGAGGATGGGGGTGGGGGGAGGTCCCAGCACATTCCACATTCCACGGGGGACAGTGGCAAGCACAAGGATTCCATAGTGACCGCCCGTCTGGCGCCCACATCCCCTGGCGCCTGGCACCTGCACAGGGAGCTTGTGACTTGCCAGCCAGGAGGGCAAGGGAACAGGGTCAGCAAAGAGTCTCCAGCAGCCTAGCCAGGAGCTGGGGTTAAGTGCAGCTAGCCCGTCCACCCCCAGCTCCAGCTCCTGAACTCCAACCCCAGCGCCTCCGGATTGCAGAACAGGGGGTAGAGATGCAGAGCCCCAGCCCCACGCGCACCGCAGGGTGAAGCCACTCCGGTGGCCTGTCATTAGTTCTGGCCCTCCCCGCCCCCACAGCGAGGCAGCCCAGGGCTCAGGTCAGGGCGGGGCAGCTGAGGCCCTCGCAGAATGCTCAGGTCACGCTGGATGCCCCTCCCGGGCCAGGGAGCCTAGCGGGCAGCTGCCAAGAGGATGAGTTTATGGGTTCTGACCATCACCCCACCACCCCAACTCCATCCACAGAGGCCTCGGTTTACAGACTCCCCACTCCGATCTCTGGGGACCCCAGAACAGGGCCTGGGGGTGGGACCGGAGCCAACCTCCCCTCCTTCCTCACCAGGTGCGACCAAGAACCCCCCTCCCCGCAGGCCTGTAATTAACCCTGCACCTTCCCAGCCCACTCCCCATAAAACAAGCTGGCACAGAGAGACTGGGTACACACGTTGCCCTGGGAAAGTTGCAGGGAACAGGCCCCTGCCTGTCCAGCCCAGCTCTGTGCTCACTAAGAGATCAAAGCGCGGTGGGGGGGTGTAGAACCCACCCCGGGGGCCAGAAAGCTTCTGGGGAGGGGGTCCACTGCCACCCCTGGGGTGGGCATGGACATCAGCTTTCCCCCAGTTGTATTAACAGCGTTGTATTCATGCACGGGGAACGAGAGTGAGGAAGGCAGAGACTTCCGGGGAGCTGTGGGAACACGGCCCAAGGCATGCAGGGGCATCAGATAACGGAAACCCTTTGACATGGGCAGCGAAGCAGGGTGCTGGGGGCGAGGCCAGGACGGGCCCCTTCTGTGGCAGTGCACCCCCAGAGCCCCCCCAGAGCAACTGTGAAGAACTCAGCCGTGCCACAACAGGAAGCTAGCTGGGAGACTCAGCAGCGCAATGGTGGCTGGGAGGCGAGTTCAACCAGCACCCAAATGGACTGCAGGCAGAGCGGGGTGAAGGAGCTTCAGCCCAGAGCGGCAGAGCCGGTGCCAGGGGAGGCCGCCAGGCCCCAGGAAGACCCCCAACCCCCCGACACCTGCCTTCCAAGGGACTCCTCCACCTTGGAAGCTCCCCTCAGCACCTCGGAAGGCCCTCCCAGTGGGTCAGATGGCACGCTGGCAGGGGCAGACCCTAAAAAGGTCACTCACTAGAGACCCAAGACGGAGTGAGGCGTGTCTACCCCGTGCCCCCAGGGACTGGCTCTGAGTTCTTCCGGCTTCCTGAACAAGGGGTCCCGGAGACCACTCCCCACAGATGCAAGACCCCCACCCCCACCCCACGCAGAGATAAACTGGCCACGAGGACACAGGCACACATGGTCGCCCCAATATGCTTCAATGTGAAGGACGCGGTGACCAATGGTCCCTCCCAGGCTTCCCCCAAACTGCAGCTCCTACAGGTGCTGACCCCATGGCCCGCGGCCACCCATCACAAGCCCCCTGCACAACAGCTCTCCCTGAGGTGGCAGAAGGGCAGCAGAGGGATTTCAAACTTCTGGGGTGAGCAGAGTGGCTTTCCAGCCCTGCGCCAGAGCCACGGGCAGATGGTACCGACAGGGGCTGAGCCCCGGTGGACAGGAAGCTGAGTCAGCCCCGGGGACTACCGCGATGGGGTTTCAGGGAGGAGGGCCTCTGGCTCCCTGAGCACCTGGAGGCTGTCGGACACCCGAGCCCCCTCCCTGCCCTGCAGGACCGCAGGCACAGCCTTGCCCTTCAGGGCACGCCGGCACACACAGTCCCTGTGCAGACCCAGCCCCAAGCCAGTCACCCTGGGGTGGGTCACCTGAGCCACCTGAAAGACCCGGGCTGCTCCGGGAAGTCTGGAAAGCCCCCAGCCGAAAGGGAGGCGCAGTCAGTCTGAGCACTCCACAAGAGGGGTGGCCAAATGTTTACAGAGCCAGCACTGTGCCCACACAAAGACCCTTTTCTCCACTCCCCGGACCGAAAATCTGGTCCCCGCGTGGAGCCCGCGCTCTCCGCCGTCCCTCTCCAAGAGAGCGGAGCCGCGCTGCCCGCCCAGGCCCTGGCCCCTGGGGCGCGGCTCCCCGCCCCGGTGGCCGCCGAGGGCTGGGAGGGTGGAGCAGCACCTGGAGGCCCCCGAGCCAGGACGTGCAGGGCTTGGAAGAACAAAGAGCGAGGACTCACCCAGCAGCGGAGAGCAGTCGGCTGGCGCGCTGGACGCCCAGAGCCGCGGCCCGCCCACCGGGTCACATGGCTCCGAGCCGAGCAGAGGATCAAAGGGGCTTTGTGGCCGCGGAACAAGGAGCCTCCCAGAGCGCGGGCGAGGTAGGGAGGGGAGCGGCCTCCAGGAGCCCAGCCTGGGAGGGAGGCTCCAAGGGAGGCTGCTGGGGGTGGGGGGGCGCGCGTGGGAGACTCCGCTGGCCCCGACTTGGGGACACCACGGCTCCAGGCGGGCCGGAGGAAGTGTCCTGGTCCCCGGGGGTGCGGCCAGCAGAAGCAGAGAAGCCAGGCTGCCCACGCCCAGAGTCTGATAAGAGTGCATCCAACTCCCCCAGGCATTAAGTCCTGCCAGAAACCTGCGCCAGGGAGCATCGTGGGCCACGCCCACTCGGGTCATGGCCTAGTCCTGGGCTCTCGCTCTGGACACCCCTGGAGCCTTCCACAGCCCCGATGCCTCAGCCTGAAATTTCCCAACAGCTGGGTAGAGGCAGAGGGGCCCCATCTGCCTCGGGGTGCAGGAGAGCAAGCAGAAGCAGGGGAGGGGATGGGGGGGTGGCTGGGAGCTCACCCTTTGCTCGGTTCCTCTTCTTGTAGCCTCCAGACAATTCTGGCCCTGCCTCTCTGGCCCCTGGGGGCCTGACCCGTGATTCATCCAGCCCCTTCCTCCTCCTCCAGGAGACTGGGTCGGGGATGGGCAGTGGGGGAGGGAGTCCCCAGAGGAAGGCTCTGACCTTGCTGGGGCCTGGCCTAGAGGCTGGGATCTGCCAGAACCATCTAGTGCCATGGCCTCTGACCCCGAGTGAGTCACTCCCAGGCACGGATGGGCCTGGCCAACTGGGAGCCAGGCCAGCTCACACACTGGTGGGTTCCCGTGGTGGTGGTGGGTGCTGCTTTGAGAGGAGTCCACTGGGTAAGAGGCTTGACCTCACACGGCTCTGGTGGTCCAGGCCCTGGGGACATGCACACCCACAGCCTCTGGCCACTGCTCCCCCCAAGGTCTGTACAAAGCAGACACCACCACCCCCAATCCCAGTAAGCCTGCCACAGGAAACACCTACGTTCTTTCCCACCAGGGCATGATTTCCGGGGAACAGCCCCTGGGGCTCCTCTCCACAGCCCACCGCCCCACCAGCCAGGGCAGAAGGCGCTGCCAGCCTTCTGTACCTCGAGGGCATTCAGGCCCACCATGTCACTGGGTCATCCGCCCTGCCCCCACCAAGACTCCTTCCTCTGGGCTCCTGGCCGGGCAGGCAGCGACCACCTGAGCCTGGACAACCCTGCAGCAGAAACAGCTGGAGTTACAACCATCAACATCCCATGGTCATGTTGAAGAAGCAACAGGGAGTGATGAATCTAACCCAGCCACACCCCACAAGAGGACATCTTGGTGTCCACAGAGCATGCACATGGACGCACACGCACACGCGCACACACACACACACACGCCTCCCAGAGTACAACTGGGATGAAAATTCCTACCAGGCTAGCGCCATGGCGTAGCAAGTGAAATCTCCTCCAGTACCGGCATCTGGGCTCCGGTTCGAGTCCCTGCTGTTCCACTTCGGATACAGCTCTCTGCTAATGCACCTGGGAAAGCAGCAAGGACGGCTCCAGTGCTGAAGCCCCTGCACCCACGTGGGGAACCTGGAAGAAGCTCCTGGCTGGCCCCGCTCCAGCTGTGGCAGCTCTCTGGGGAAGATCTCTCTGCCTTTCCTTCTCTCTGAAACTCTGCCTTTCATGCAGAACTCAATAAATCCTGGGCCCTGGGATCTCAAATGGGTGCCGGTGTCCCGGCTGCCCCACTTCCCATCCAGCTCCCTGCCTGTGGCCTGGGAAAGCAGTGAGGACGGCCCAAAGCCTTGGGACCCTGCACCCAGGTTGGAAACCAGAAGAGGTTCCTGGCTCCTGATTGGTTCAGCTCCAGCCGTTGCAGCCATTTGGGAAGTGAACTAGTGGATGGAAGATCTTTCTGTCTCTCCTCTCCATAAATCTGATCTGCCTTTCCAATAAAAACAAATCTTTAAAAAAAAATCAGTACATCTTAAAAATGAAACAAGCTCACACCACGCAGCACAGGAGGCAGCGCGCCATCACGGTGCGTGGCGATGCTGATGCTAACAGATGCTGTGCTGCCCGGCACCCGGGCACAAGTGTGGCACCAGGACCTGCTGCAGACTCAGGACTTGCACCCTGCCGCGGCGCTGTACTGTGCATTGTTGTCTCAGCGTGCACGCCTTCCCTGATTTCAAAACAAAAGAAGTGACTGTGTAGGCAGCAGCAGCCCCGGACATCTGGTACTCACCGCATCTCCTGATGGCGGCCAGAGGCCACATCCGAGGGCTGACCTGCAACATCCCGGGGCTGGGCGAGTGGCCCACAAACCGCTGGCTTGTTCAGAATGCAGCAGCACACACAGGCCAGGGCTGCTCTGCGCTGGACTCTTAAGGGAGGACATGTGTGCACTGTCCACCTGCAGCTTGGCTCAGTCTGCAGCAGCCACATGCTGGAAGTGTGAGAGCCGCGTGAGGCCCACAGCCGCACACGGAATGTGTGCGTGGGCTGGTCATGGCTGGATCCTGGGATCCTAGTATCTTGAGTCCACACGTGGGTTCCAGCACTGCGTCTATGAGCCACAAGTACAGATGGCTGGACACAGCCCGGGGGCCACACAGTGACACCAAAATATGTGGCTGGCAGCACTGCCACACCTGTGGCTCCTTACTCTTTATATGAAAGGCAAAATAACAGAGAATCTTCATCCGCTGGCTCATTCCGCCAAAGGCTGCAGTGCTGAGTCTATGCCAGACTGAGCTGCGAAGGCCATCCGGGTCTCCCACAAGGCTCCAGGACCATCTGCTTTTCCAGGTACAGTGGCTGCTGGAGGTGGAACAGCCAGGACTTGAATAACTGTGCCTGTATGGGATACTGGCACTGCAGGCAGCGGCCTAGCCAGGGGCACCATAACTCCAGCCCCTGGGCTCCTTATTAAGACGGAGCAGAGCTCTGGGGCTGGCATGGTGGCACATTGGGTTAAGCCACTACCTGTGAAACTGGTATTCCATTTGGGTGCTGGTTCAAGTCCCAGGTGCTCCACTTCCCATCCAGCTCCCTACTTGTGGCCTGGGAAAACAGCCGAAGATGGCCCAAGTTCTTGAGCTCCTGCAGCTACGTGGGAGACCCAGCCTTGACTGTGGCGGGCATCTGGGAAGTGCATGGAAGCTCTCTTTGTGCCTTTCAAATCAATCTGTTAAAGCAGCCGAGTTTCTAATAAATACACTAGCCTGCCATGTGCTCTCATTGCAAAGGCAGTAGGTATGGGGCTTCACACACAGGTACACAGGTCAGCCTGAAGCCAGCCACCAGTGGGGCCACCTGCAGAGCGAGAGAACGGCGGGTCCATGGGATCGGTCGGCAGGAGACCCCCAAGAAGGGAGGGCAAGGTGCTGAGCTCCCGATCAGCTTCAAGCACTACCCCAACACCGCCTTGCACGGAGCGTCTTCCAGGAACTCCGCCTGCCTGCGCCTGTTTATTTAACAGCCACACGGAACCACGCTTGTTAGGAAGGAATTTGCAGAGACAGAAAGCAGACCGCAGCAGCTCAGGGCGAGGGGAGTGAATGTGAGAAGTGGCCCCCTCATGGGTAGAGGGTTTCAGCTTGGGGTGATGGCAGCCTATTGGCGCCAGGCAGTGTGGCTCACCACACTGTGGAAGCACCCAGGCAGCCGGCGGTGGGTTCTGCATCCTGGGCATCGGGCAGTGTTACAGCACCATATCCAGGGAATCACCGTTCTTTCTCCCGCGCAGAGCCCACATAACCATCCTCATCCTCAAAGGCAAAAGATAATCGCCAGTGACCCAAGGAGGGCAAGGTGGAGCAAGACCAAGGAGGACAGGTACCCATGATGATGGTGGCAGAGACCAACGCTGTGCCTGCTCAGTGCCACCTGGGCACCCACGCTCTGCAGGGCTGGGGGTCAACCAACCAAGGCCGTGCTCCCAGAGGCTGAAGGTCCCCCCAGCCCCCATCCCCAAGCTGCAGCTTCTGGCACACATGGAGCCCGACCAACACACGTGGTTCCCGTGCTGATGGGGGGCCCCTGGGTGTCCCATACTTGCCCACCTGTCGGTGAGCAGCGCCGACTGCCAGCAGGGTGTCTGGGCGTGTTCTACAGCAGCAGGGTTCTGCTCTGGCACTCCCTGGGACACGGCAGGGGCTCCCGAACCTGAGCTAGCTGAGAGCAGAGGATCCTGGGAGGCTGGCCCCTGCCCTGCACCCAGTCAAGCAGGGGCATGGCCTCCCATCCTGCAACACCTGCCAAACTCCTGGGCCACACAAAACCAGGCTGTGGCCCGTGTCCAGCCTGCCTGTCCACTCCCAGGCAACACCCCCTGATGCCACCCCCAGTCAAGACCAAGACAAATATCCCTCACTTCTCCCTCTCTGGACCCCAGAGTGTGCGTGTGGCCAGCAGTGTCCACAGTGTCACATGCTCTAAGAGTCCTGCTCTGGGCAGGAGAGGGGGCCTGGGTCACACAGGCTCCCCATCCATAGGCTCAGCTATCCCTGCCCCAGTTGACGTGCTCTCTGAACAGCTGGTCTACCTGGCGGCTCCTGGCTCCCCTACCCACCTGGGTAGGACACCTGGCTGCTGCCCCTCTCACTTGTAAAATTGCCTCCTTCTCCACCCCCGCCCCAAGAGTATCCTTCCTGACCCGCGCAGCCCTTTCCCGGGCCCTTCTCCCTTCTAGGCAGCTCCCAGTGATCTCCTCGTCCCTCCCCAGCCCTCCCACCCCCCCTGCCCCCCCCCCCCCGTGTCTTCCTGGTGCCTCCAAATTCCTTCCTGCTGGGACTTCCTGTCTCACCCCGCAATGGCCTGTCAGTCCACCCTGCCAGCTAACCCCTCTCCACCAGGTCACTCCTGCCCCACAGGCCTTAGAAGCCCAAGTAGAAAACGGTCTCTGGCCCTGGAGACCCCTGACACCAGGCATACATTCCCACTATTGTTCAAGAGCAACAGCTATTCCACCCAGGCCCCTCACCAGTCTCCTTCTGGAAAATGTCACCACCTCCAGGAAGCCCTCCGGACACCCGCCCTCATCAGAAGCGACCATATCTTCTCATCCAGACTTGAAGAACCCCCAGCTTCCTAGGTACGAAGACCTGGGTGGAGCTCAGGGAACAGGCCCAGCCTCACTTCCTTTTTTCTAAGAGTACCTCTTCCTTTTAGCAGACTCCGCTAATTCACTTCTTCCTTCCTCTTGATAAGCTATCTTCATAAGCAATGAAATTATGTGATGATATCTTCACCTAAAGTGTGACTTCCAGTCAGCAGCCAACACTAGCCCCAGGCACCCAGCCCAGCCCTGCACCTCCAGCCCAGCCCAGTCCCACCCACCCAGCCAGCCAGTCTTGCCAGCACAGCCCTACCGTGCCCAGGGGCCACAAGCTCTTGTCTGACACAAAGGTAGGAGCAACAACACTTGCAGTTCCCAGGGGATGCTCGCACCTCCTCAACCCTCCCGCGGCCTGCAGCCGAGCTCTGCGCAACTGCTGGGCCGCCAAGAAGGCAGGGTTTGGAGCCAAACAGCAACAGCTTGGAGCTGTGGGGAGCTGAGGTTTGGCGGCTGGTGGTGGGTGGTGGGAGAAGGAAGTGCAGGGCGTTCCTGGGCCTTCCGGGGAAGTGGGCTGGGTGAAGATTGCAGGCAGCAGCAGGCGGGCTGACCTGATGGCATTGCACGTGACAGCACCAGGAGTCCTGGCCGCTCTCATCCGGCTCCCAGCTCAGGGCCTGGGGAAGCAGGAGCAAAGCACTTCAGAGGGCCAAGGCCCCCAGCCGCTGAGGGACAGGGCAGGGAGGGGATGGGATGGGGGTTGCTACTGGATCTGCAATGGCCTGGCAGCCAGGAGGCCACAGGGGCAGGGTTAAAATCCCCAGGGGGCAGGGGCAATTTCTTTTAACCTGCAAGCCCAGTGGCCGTTCCCTCTTCCCTCTCCAGCAGCAGAGCATGGGGGAAAGGAGAAAAGCTGCAGACAGCTCCTGGGAGGCTTCAGGCACTTCAAGTCCCTGGGCATGCTTTTAAAGGTACAGGAGGAAGGCGAGGTGGGGTTAAGTTCACCAGCAGCACTGGTTCGAGTCCTGGCTGTTCCATTTCTGATTCAGCTCTCTGCCTAGGGCCTGGGAAGGCAACAGAGGATGCCTCAAGTACTTGGGCCCCTGCACCCCTGTGGGAGACCCAGAGGAAGCTCCTGGCTCCTGTGTCAGCCTAGACCAGCCCTGGCTGCTGCAGCCACCTGAGGAGTGAATCAGAGGGTAAAAGATCAAATAGATAAATCTAAAAAAGAAAAGAAAATGGCCTTACAGCCAAGCGCAGGGTCAGGAAGTGCTGGACGCACAGCCGCTCCCCTCCTGGGCATGGAGAAGTAGGTCTGCCTGCTGTGGCGGCCGTCAGAGGCCTGGTGCTGTTCCACGCGCATGGTGGAAAGCCCGCAGGTGCTCCCTGCACTTCAGCGAGTGGCTGTGGGGAGGGGCAAGGCTGTCAGGCTCCCAGCTCTGGCCCCCAGTCCAGCATCCTGCTGACAAAGAAGCACCCCCAGGGGAGCGAGGCCCAGATGGTGGTCAGCCCTCGGCCCTCGGCCTCAGCTGGGCCCAGCAGCAACTGGCACATAGAGGATTCTCTCTTTACCTCTTAATGCCTTTCAAGACACATTTTATCTTTCATGGAAACACAAAGTTACAACAGGGAGAGACGGGAGAGACGGTGAGAAAGCAAAGAGATCTTCTATCTCCGCAGTGGCCAGAGCTGGGCTGGTATGAAGCCAGGAGCCAGGAGCCTCCGCCAGCTCTCCCAGGGGGTCCCACACTTTGGCCATCGTCTGTAGCCTTCCCAGGTGCTTTAGCAGGGAGTGGACGGACAACGGAGCAAGGCCTTGGGGCCAGGCCCTCAGAACTGGCTGTGGTGCTTAGGCAGGTTGTCAGCAATCTCAGTGTGCCCCCTGTACTGGGTGCCTCCACCAGATGCCCTCACACACACCCTCGGGCATGGGCATCTTGGGGGGGTGTCCTCCCACGGCCAACCCCCATCCCAGGGCCCAGGGCCCGGCTGGAATGTGGCTGTCATGCCCAGGGAGGACAAGGCAATGTGGCCATGGCACCCTGCTGCCGTCTCTGTCACCATGGAACCTGAGAACTGGCCTCACCTTCAGCTCCCTCTGGAAGCCTTCCAGGGGGACGGCACATGAACGCAGGGTCACAGCCTCCGCCCTGCTCCTCCCCGTGGTGCTGAAGGCTGGCAGCCCTCAGCACCACTCCTGGGTACCTCTGGGGTTCACCCAGGTTGCCCCAGACAGGCAGTGGCTGGAGCCATTTGGCGGCCTGCTGACCACGACTTAGGAGAACAGAGTAGCCACACCCTCCCCAGGGCTGAGGTGCCTCCTTAGCACCCCCTTCCCTGGGTCCCCGTGGTGGGACATTCAGACCAACAGTGTCTGCGAGGCCCAGGAGGCCCAACAGGGGGGTGTCAATGGACCGGGGATGACAGCCTGGCCCCGCTTGGCCTGCCTGGGCAACCCTGGGGAAGTCCCTGTGCCTCTCTGGTGCTGTCCCCACCTCAATCAACTGAGGCGCAGACCCTGGGGGCAGCACTCCCAGCTCTGCAGAGCCTCCAGGCCCATCCATACCCTGTCCCCAGCCTGCTGCCCTGGCGCCCCCTGGCGGCTGCTGGCCCATGCAGTACCACAGGAGGCCGTAGGTGCCAGGGGCCAGGGGCCAGGCTGCTCCCTCCAGCAGGGCCCACTTCTTGGCACAGGGTCTCAGGGCAGGGCCGGCTCCCCCACGGGGGAAGGGAAGGGGCTTGAGCTGACACCCCCGCCTCGCTGGCTGCAGCCCAGGCCTGCTCCACCTCCAGGACCCAGCCCCCATGCCGTCTCCCGGGAGAAAGTGAAGGCTCTGGGCTCTGCCAAATGCTGGTAATGAATCCCACACGCATCCCATCCCGGCTCGGCTCGCTGAACAGCTGCACGGCAGACGCTGCCGCCGCAGGCCCTGTGCGAGCTCCCGCACCCCCACCCACCCCTTCCTGCCAAGATAAGGCCGCTCTGTTCCTGCCCTTTCCCTGGGAGAGCAGGCAGGGGCCCGGAAGCGGGAGCCGCGGTTAACTCCTTCCTGCCCGACGGTGGCCAGCACCGGGCAAGCTGGACCCCAGCCCAACGGAAGGTGAGTGGCTTGCTCGCTCGCTCTCTCTCACACATACGCATACACAGCACCTCGCAGAATGCTCACTGGACTGTCCACAGGCTGCAGGCCAGGGTAGTCCTGGCCAGACTGACATCACATGATGACCATGATGAGGCCATACGCCCGTGTCCCCGGTGCACTGCCCTGTGCTCTGCAGGACAGCCAGAGCGACAGTAAATCGGTCATTGGTCAGCCACCCTGCGTCAGGGGGTGTCCACCCCAGCCCTTGTGTCAGTATCTTGCTGGAGCGAGCGATGAACGCCAGTGAGTTCAGAAAGTTCGTGGGGCCCATTCCCACTCCCTCTGCCCCACAGCAAACAGGAGTGCAAAGGCTTGATGAACGAAAGAGGGGGTCATGTTCCAACGACTGTAGGGTCACCTTGGGCCCGTGAGAGTCCCCTGCCACTCTGGCCTGTCACCTGCTAGGAGGGGCTGCTGCAGGGCCAGCTCCTGGGTGAGGGACTTCAGGCCAGTGGAGATCTGGCCTCGGCATACACACACCCTTGGGTGCCCTGCAGTGGTGACCAGGACACGGAGCTAAGGGAGTTGGGAGCCAGCATCTAAACCAGCCCAGCCCCCAGGCTGCAGCCACAAAAAGCAAGAGGAACAGCGTTGTTGCTGGGCAACTGGTCCTTACTCACGGTGCCTCAGCTGCGTGAGTCGGGGGATGCCCAACAGAGGGCCAGCTCGCAAGGTCGGGCCCAGCACCTCAGACGAGCAGGCAGCACGGAAAACTCCCCCGGCCCTCAAGGCTGTAGCTCAGTGTCTCCCGTGTCAGTGAGGCACAGCCTCAGGGTTTGGGAGGCCACAGACTGCACTGGTAACTCCCCAGAGCTCCTGGCCTGTCCCCAGCAAGCAGGACACAGCATTCAAACATCTCACTGGCCACAGCCTGGCCCCAGACAGCTGGTCAACCCAAGCCCTGTCCCTCCAACCCTCACCCTTCCTCCTGGCTCCTGGAAAGTGAGGCGAACGTGGCCGTGGGACATAGCTGTTGCTTCCGGCGAGGCCAGGCCAGGCGCGTGAGCTGGATGGAGAGCATCTGGGGCACTGTCCATTCCTGTTGCGGCCTGACATTCAGGTGCCACATGCCAGCTGGACAACACACAGCCCAGGTACCAGGAGCGCTGCAGATGGCAGCCAGCCCCTCAAGCAGCCCACCCAGCCTCTTTTCCCCCACACTCCAGACCTGCTCAGCATGGGATGCCCTGTGCCTTACGGCAGAATCGAAATCCCCCTCAGAACTGCCTGGAGTTATATTTTAGATTTGGTGCTGGCAGAGGTCACCAGGCCCCCTCCCCATCCCTGCCCTGCCCCCTTCTTGGAGCCGAGGGAAGCTTCCAGAGCAGGACCACAGGGGCAGCTCTGAGTCAGCAAGCCTGTTCCAGCCACCGCTTCCAGAGAAAGCAGGGCCAGGGGCACCAGTGGTGCCCAGTGTCTTTTTCTTTTCTTTTTTTTACGGTTTATGTAAACATTTATCTGAAAGGCAGAGTGACAAATGGAGAGACAGAGATCTCCCACGCAGTGCTCAGTCCCTAAACAGCCAGGCTTGAAGCAAGGTGCCTGGAGCTCTGTCTGAGTCTCCCACATGGGTGGCAGGGCCTGGGCACCTGCAGGAGCCTAACTGCCTCCCCAGCACACCAGCAGACAGCTAGACTGGAAGCGGAGCAGGCTGCAGCTTAACCCTCTGGGCCCACATCTCCTTATCGCGGTCCCAAAAAGCCATTTTGTGCTAAGTATATAGAAATCCACATCTGATCTTATTTCATTTTTAAAAAGGAATCATTTGGGCCCAGCATAGCAGTCTAGCAGCTAAACTCCTCGCCTTGCACACGCGGGGATCCCATATGGGCATGGGTTCTGATCCCAGCAGGCCTGCCTCCCATCCAGCTCACTGCTGGTAGCCTGGGAAAGCAGTCAAGGACGGCCCAACCCATGCAGGAGACCAGGAAGAGGCTCCTGGCTCCAGATCAGCTCAGTTCCAGCCATTGCAGCCACTTGGGGAGTGAATCAGAGGATGGAAGATCTTCCTCTCGGTCTCTCCTCCTCTCTGTATATCTGACTTTCTAATAAAAATAAATAAATCTTAAAAAAAAGAGAGAGTATTTGTATTAAGCTCACATGTGAGGAAAACACAGACAGGAGACCCCAAACATGACCAGTGCCTCTCACGTGGTGTAGAAGCCCCCCTGAGCAGGATGTGGGTGTGGGGACACTCCCGGGGCCCCAGCTGCGAGGTCACTTCCTTCCCCAGGCCGGGTATCCGTGACTGCTGCGGCGAGCCCGGGGGTCAGCCAGGAGCCCAGGGGGTCAGCCAGGGTTTGTGTCAACACTGCTCTACATGAGCCACTGCCAGGTGGGCAGATGTCACAGCGAGGACGGGCACTCCAGCCCAGTGCCCTCTAACGTTCCCAAGACCTCCACTGCCCCTACTGAACAGCCACGGCTGGTGGGGGAGCGAGGCTGTTCCGTACCCCCCAAAAAACCCACACAGGTATGCTGGGAGAACGGCAATTTACAGGGCAGCCCACCGGAACCAGCTCCCTCCCTATCCCCTCCTCTGGCGTCTACTCCACCCACAGGCGAGAAGGCTGGCTGCGACCTCCTCTGCTGGGACCAAGCCCAGAGGCCCTATCAGCCACCATCCACCAATCCCACAGTCCTGTCCAGAGGGTACAGGGTAGGGGTGGAGGAGAGGAACTCGGAGAGGCTCTGCACGGAAAAGGCTAGTGTCCGAATCAGCTCTGCTGCTGAGCCCCTGGGTCGTCCTCCCCAAACGCCCACTGGTCCTTTCGAGTGCCCAGTGCCTTTTAGCCCATGAACCATGGGCTCCAGGAAGGAAACCGTCCCCAAACAGGTCCCCCAACCACAGCCCGAAAACTGAAAAGCAACTTCAGGGTTGCCTGGCCTCTCCCGGGTCCAGCAGGAGAGGTACACAGCCCGTGTGGCCACTGCCACAGCTCACAGCCTGGGTCTGCCAGGTAGCCCCTGGGAGCCAGCAGGCAGTGAGGTGCGGGTGCTCATGGCATTGGCACAGTCCCCTCAACCCCCCTCAGAGAGCTGGCTTTGGCCACAGGAGACTCAAACAGGCTCATCCCCAAGCAGGTGCAGGGCAGAGAGGGCTACCCGGACAGCTTACTCTGGGGCACAGCCAGTGTGCGGCTAAGCCGCCCCCTTGACCGCGAGGGCCTCTGCGGATGCCCCGTGCCTAGGCTCACACAGTAACTCCGTAAGCTAGGCTCAGTCAGCAAGTTAACAGCAGTCACAAGCAAAGGAAAACGGGTGTTACAACTTCCTGGAGCGCAAGTTGCGCACTCAGTGAGGTCTCAGTCCTCAAAGAGCCAAGATCAGCCAACGAGCGAGCGCATTGAGCAGAAACCACAGAAATCAAACCGGGGGAAGGGGCGACTCCCCGAGTCGGCTTCCTAGCTCACCTGTGACACAGCGTATTAAACCACTGCGTGCAATGTCAGCGTTCCGTGGCACAGCACTGGCCCGATCCGGCTCCCTGCTGATGCACCTGGGAGAGCAGCCGAGAATGGCCTGTGTACCTGGGCTCTGCCCCCCACGTGGCAGACCTGGATGGAATTCCAGGCTCCTGGCTTTGATCTGGCTTGGTCATTTGAACCCTGGTCATTGAGGCATTTTGGGCAGTGAACCAACGGACAAAGACCCTGCCCCCTCTCTCTCTGTTCTTTAAATAAATAAAATTAAACTCCAATAGATGCTGGTCCAAAAGGCCCTCTCCTCTGACTGTCCCAGGTTCCCAACAGCTTCCTGCTGTGTGGCCCGAGGGCAGCACCCTGACTTCTCTGGGCCATGAGGTGAGGACATAGCAACACAGCCTCCTGCAGTGGTCCCGGGGGCCTTGTGGGCACGGCTGACACCTGCCCAGCTCGTGACACAGGCCACAAGGATGCTGCGTGTTCCAGAAGGTGCCAAAGTCACACCTGGGTCACAACCAAACCCCAAGTGCACAGGGCTCAGAGCCCACACTCTGGACGTGACTCCCGGCATCCGTCCGCTGCGCCTCTGGGGGCCCCTCGTCTCTCCCTTTCTTTCTCTAAAATTCTGCCTTTCCAACAAAGAATACATTTTCTTTAAAGATTGTCTGTTATCAGAAAGGCAAAGTTACAGAGAGAAGGAGACACAGAGAAAGATTTTCTATCTGTTGATTCACTCCTCAAATGGCCGAGATGGCCAGAGCTGAGCCGATCTGAAGCCAGGATCCAGGAGCCTCTTCCAGGTCTCCCACACGGGTACAGGGTCTCAAGGCTTTGGGCTGTCCCCCACTGCTTTCCCAGGCTATAAACAGAGAGCTGGATGAGAAGTGGAGAGATCGGGACTTGAACCAGCACCTACTCGGGATATTGGTGCTTGCAGGTGGAAGATTAGCCACTTGAGCCATGGCACTGGCCCAAAAATTAACTGAATAAAAGAAAACGAAGAAGAACCACCTCTCCAAGTGCTCAGGACGTGGTAAGGCTGCGAGTGACCCAATTCCCCACTCAGAAGTTGCCTAGCACGGCGGCACCTGGCACAGCATTTTCAGCGAGTGCTTGCAAATGCCAGGGTCAAGTTCTGCCTCCACCACCAGTGCCAACTCCCTGCTAACGTGCCTGGGAAAAGCAGAGGGAGACAGCTCAAGTGCTTGGGTCCCTGCCACACACCTGGGGACCCAGAGGCAGTTCCTGGCTCTTGGCCCAGCTCCAGCTGTGTGGGCATTTGGGGAGCAGACCAGCAGATGGCAGTGTGCCCTCCCCCAGTGCCCAGGCAGACAGCCAGCTCCAAGGCCGGATAGCCCAGGCAGAGGGAAGGCCCGCCGGGACCCAGGACCCTATTTGGAAGTGGCGTCTCCAGGACTCCCAAGTGTGCATGAAGGAAACTGCCAAACTCCGGAGGCCCCGCATGGGGGGCGGGTGCAGCGCCCACACTGGAGAGGCTGGGGGTGGTGCTGGCTGGGGTGACTCCCACCTGGGTCCAGCACCCTGCTCTCTCACACCCACACCCCCACCTGCAGTTCCCTGGGTCTCCTACCACTTCCCCCATCCCTTATGGCCTGGCCACCCCAGGGCCACACAGCCAGCATCAGGCACAACTGGGCCACCTTTGCCTCACCTCACACGACACATGGCTTTGTTCCATGAACAAACTAAGCATTGAGGCACGCACAGATGGGTGATGTAGGGGTTTCCTCTTCTTAGCTCCCTACAAAATGTGCAGGTCATCAGTGTAAGCACAGGAGGCCGCACGGTCAGATTGCCCCATGGGCCTCTGGAGCCTGCACGTGCGGGTCAAGGGCTGGGCGGCCCAGCTTCCTGCACTGCCCCTCAGCTGCACGGTGTACCCTCCTGACTGCAGCTAGGCCCGTCTTCCCAGGCCTCAGGCCTACAGCCTGTGGCAGGGCCCAGGAGCTGGACAGCGGCATGCCCACTCAGCACTCAGCACGCGGGAAAGGAGCCGTCCCACGCATACTTGCGCGAGCTCACCGGCTCTGTGCAAGTGCTGGCTATGCAGCCAGGAGCAGCACGGAGCCCACATGGGCAGGCATCTGGGCCCCCACCCTGGCGGGCCCCTGCCCTGGCTGCCCCCCAGTTCCTCCTTCCAAAGGCTGGGTCTGCATCTGCAATGAGGGGCCCTGTCCACCAGCACCCCAGGCCAGGTTCTCAGACCGTGCTTCTCAAAAGCCCCTGGAAGCTGCTCCTCAATCCAGTGCACAGCCACAAAGTGCCTCGGAGACAGGGAGACCCCATGTGGGGGTCACAGAGCTAACCACCGTAAAGGCCCCGCAGGCCCCAACAGCTCAGCAGTGGGTGAGCACCCTCAGACCACTGTCAAGGGGCCCTGGGCTCGGGGTGGGGGCCCCTGCCGGCCATGGGGCCTGAGGCTGGGTACCAAGCACCCTCTCCCTAAGTCCAGCCCACAGCCCTCAAGTGTGGGCTAAGTGGTCACTTGTGACAATGTTAACACTTGGCCCCTCGGGCTGCTTCCAGAAGCAGGCACGCCCACTCGGCTAGGGGGAGGGGGAGGGGCACCCAGGCCAGTGTCCCCCAGGGGGAACTCCCAGCAGCCACCTGCTTCTTGCCCCCCTCCTTTGGACCTGCCCGACTCCAGGTCCCCTCCCCCGCCACCTTCTGACTCTCCTTTCATTCCTTCTCAAACAGAAATAATTGAGGCCAAATGTGTCAGTGGCTCCCTGGAAAAGCTCCAGGAAGGGGCCGCCCTGTGCAGGCCACGTGGTCAGGGAGAGGAGTGGGGGAGGGGCAACCAGCACTCCTACAAGAAGCCACCCCACCTGGGAGGTGTCTCCCCCATGTGGGGGGCAGTATGTCCAGCAACAAGACCCCTCACAGGGTCAGGAAGCAGGGGTGGCCACCAGATGTCCCTATGGTGTACTCACAGCTCCGCAGGGTGCCGGGGTGCGGGATCTGTGGCCCAGCCTCACAGGAGTGGGGGGAAGGACTCAGGACCAGCAGAGGTGGCCCTGCCAGGCAGATGAGGGCTAAGGGCAGTGCAGTGGGGACGGGGCCGACCCCTCAGGGGTCAGCTTCCCCACGGGCTAGTCTGACAACAGGCCTGGCTCCCTGAGGTGGAGAATGCTTTGCAGGGTCCATCCGCCCCCCCACACCGCTCTCAGCCTTCCCCACCTCCAACCCCCAGCCAGAACTCTGCAGGCCTAGCATGGGGGTGGGGGTGGGGACCGGAAATGAGCAACCCTGACTACTGAACTCCCTGGAAGCCATCCCCACCCCCTCACTGCAGGCCAGGCTGTGCTGCCGGGCCCGAGGCAGGGGCAGGGCTGGAGTCGCCCCAGCTTCTCTGATGTTCCCAGCGGCCTGGCACCCAGAAGGGGCTGAGCAACAGGGCCTCAGGACTGGGCTTGCCCACATCCCACTCGCCCCTGGCAGAGGCAGAGCGAACTCTAGGGAAAGAGTGGGTCTTCCCCCGCCGCCATGCGCAGTAACCCCTTCCTAAGCACAGGGAACAAAACCATAGACACAGGCCTGACAGCTCACATGGCCCCTCCCCAGCGGGAGGGCACGGACCCACGCCGCCCAGGTCCTGTGGGCCCCTCCCCAGCAGGAGGGCACGGACCCACGCCGCCCAGGTCCTGTGGGCCCCTCCACAGCTGGTGGGCACGGACCCACGCCGCCCAGGTCCTGTGCGCCGGACCTCAAGTGAGGGGCTGGGGACGAGTGGGGCTCTCCTTTCTAACTGGGCTTCTCCTGCCTGTCTCAGGAGCCTCGTAGAGAAAGAGCCAGAAGGTCCCGGGCTTCCATACATCCAACCCAGGAGGGAGATTCCAGGAAGGACCCCCAGGAGCTGTGCAGTCACTTGGGGAGGCGGGGCAGGATTTCCCAATCACCTGCCTCCCTGGGAGACTTGAGACAGCTGTGGGGTCGGGGAGGTGGCTGGCAAGCTTGGGGCCTTGACCTTCTAGTCTGGGAAATGGGTGGGCAGGGCTCAGGGAAGCTGCTGTAAGGACAGTTCTTACTTAAGGGACTTTGCAGACATAGGGACCTGCCAACTGTCACACATACACATGACACACCACACACCGGATCACGTTTCTCTCTCACATACATGACCACATCTCTCTCTCACATACACACATCTAGGTCACACAGCACCAAGGGTGGGGCCTCTGAGCTCAGGACCAATCGGCCATGAGACCCGCGGCACCCCCCCAACCAGGGACTGGCTGCTCCCACCCAGGCACCCAAGAGTGACTCGCGGGCTGCCTGCTCCCCTGACAGGGCCCTAGCCTTCAGCTCCTGTACCCCGTGGGGTCACTGTGCAGCCCCCATCACTGCGGTTTGCTCCTGTGTGTCACACAGGATACCAGCCCTCACCTTCCCGGGGTCATTCTTTGTGTAGACATGGGACCGGGGCTCCGACTGCCGCTCCGACTATGGGTTCTGGCCCTGTGGCTCTGGACCAGTCTCCCCATCTGTGCTTGGGTCTCTGACCTGCCCAGCAGGGCACATCCTCAGGGCTGCCATCCCAGCATGGGAAGCAGCAGAGTGGGCCAGGGCATCAAATACATTCTCCTGTGCTTTAAGGGGGAACAGAACCGGCATGGTCTTGCTGCCTGCATCCTGCCATGATCGGGTCAGCTCCCAGTGGCAACTGTCCCTACGCCATCCTGCCACGCCCACAGCTGGTGCTGCCATGGCCACCGTGGCTTCTCAGGAGACTTCAGAGCTCCCAGGCTGCTTTGCCTCCCTCTGGAACCTGGAAGGGAGGAGGGGCTGGGATGCCCATCCCTGCCCGTCCCATACCACTCAGAGGGGTTGTGCCCTGACCTGATGCCAACCATGCAGCAACAAGTCCCCAGGGTGCCAGCCACATGAGTCTGTTACACACCGGGAACACTGCTGTCTCGCCCCGCCCTCTGGACCACCTGCTGCAGCCAGGGTGCCCCCTCTGCAGGTGCTAGGCCGGCCTCATCAGCCCCCTTAAACTAGGGCCAAAAGGAAGGCTTGGCAGGTGCAGGGCTAGGTCCTGTCTTCACATGTCCCGTTATTGGTCATTGTGGGAGGTCGTTTTGTTTTGTTTCTTTGTTGCCTGACTTCCACTGGGGCGTGTCCCTGAACCCTGCAACTTCCTGCAGACTGGTGAGCAGGGACCTCCCACTCTTTCCCTGGGAACTGCCAGGCCCTCGCTCTCATCACACACTCCCCTCAGCCCCCTGCCCAGGGCCTGCGCTGCTCCACCCCATCCCAGCCCTGTCCCTTGCTTGCCCTGTTCATCGTCTGAGCCCTACAAGTACACACAGACAAGCTTCCAGACCAGGCCTGGCACTTGGTGACTCTCATCGTCTCTTGAATAAACAAACACCCTGGCGCGGGGTCTTCCCAGAAATCCCGTTCAACATTCCGCTTACACAGGGAGCTGGCTGTGTCCCAGGGGCCGCGCTCAGCCCAGCCCCATCCCACATGGCAGCCGGCAGGTCCCACACGGCCACCCATGGCAACTGTCGCAGAGGGAGCGGCCAGGATTTCCCTATTTGGATTTCATTTACATTGGTTTTTAAATTAGATTTACTGGGGCCAGTGCAGTGTCATATCAAGCTAACCTTCCACCTGTAGTCCAGCATCCGATATGGGTGCCAGTTCGTGTCCCGCCTGCAAGCCCCCTGCTTATGACCTGGGAAAGCAGCAGTGGACGGCCCAAGTGCTTGGGCTCCTGCAGCCATGTGGGAGACCCAGAAGAAGCTCCTGGCTCCGGCTTTGGGCCAACCCCTGGTCGCTGCCGCCACCCCGGGATGAACCAGTGGATGGAAGATCCTTCTCCTGCTTCTATCTCTCTCCATCTGTAATTCTTTGAAGCAAAATAAATAACTTTTAAATAAGATTTGCTTATTTATTTGAAAAGAGAGCCAATGACCTTGATTCACTGGCTCACTCCCCAGGGGGTACAAGCAAAGCCAGCAGCCAGGAGCCAGGAGCTTCCTCTGGGTCTCCAGCACGGGTGGCAGGGGCTCAGACACTTGGGGCATACTTCACTGCCTTCCCAGGCGCATTCGCTGGAAGCTGGATCAAAAGTGGAGCAGCTGGGACATGACCAACACCCATATAGGAGGCCAGCATTGCAAGTGGCGGCTTCACCCGCGACACT
Source organism: Ochotona curzoniae (assembly GCF_017591425.1). Lineage (NCBI taxonomy): Eukaryota > Metazoa > Chordata > Mammalia > Lagomorpha > Ochotonidae > Ochotona > Ochotona curzoniae. Next base: position 12,088,777 of record NW_024466459.1, read on the forward strand.
ACAACACCAGCCTCTGACTTAAGTTGAACAGCCATGCTGGTGGTGACGACCCAGACATGAACCGTGAATGAGTGGGTAAACGCAGTGGGGTCTGTGGGACGTTGTCCAGTGGTACGTGGGAAGGGAACTGTGACACGGGCCACTACACAGTGCCCCTTCGAGCACGCCCAGCGCAGCGGCCATACCACACATCCAGATACAAAGTCTCGTGGCAGAGCTGGCGAGGACAAAGCATGGCTTGCTAAGCAGGCTGGGTCTGCTTTGTAAGAAGAGTTTATTTTAAAAGGCAGAGTGACAGGGAGGGAGGGAAGGAAGAAGAGAGAGGGAGAGAGATCTTCTATCCACTGCTTCATTCCGCGCGTAGCCACAACAGCTGAGGCTGGGCTGGCCGGATCTCTACCCAGGGCTGTCGGCAGGCACAGCAAAAGAGAACTGGACTGGAAGCAGAGCTGCTGAGCCACGATGCCAGGTCCACAGGCTCGCCACTAGGCTACTGCGCCGGGCCCTGTGACCACCTTCTAAAATGAGCTGTGCTAATGGGGGCTGCACAACACTGAGTGTGCTCAACAGCCAGCGCAGCACAGCAGGATGGGGGAGAGCACATGGGAGCCGAGCTGCCCACCTGGCACGGGAGGCAGGACTGTAAGCCACATCTCAGCGATGCTGTTGGAAGGAACAGAAACCTGTTCCCCTTCTGCGGAAGCAAAAGGCCAGCCAGCCACAGCCGGCACCTCCCTGCGGCTTCGTGGGAATCCTGTCCTGGCTCTGCAGGGGCTTCAAGTCCAAGACTCACACAGCAGAGCGAGGCTCAGCTGGCCGGTGGATAGTCCAGAGATGGCCGTGTTGCTCTCAGCACAGGGAGGAGTTCAACGGCTTCTGCTAAGGGCAGTGCAACCGTCACGGCACGTGTGCGTCTCTGCACCCACATGCAGCCCCGGGCCATGCGCACTCTAGGGACACAGGGCACAAAGCCAGGCATATTGCAACCATAAGATCCCAGTTTATACAAACAAAACCCACAGAAGTACTAGTAGGAGAGTAGGTTAAGCCAGCACCGGCAACCCCGGCACCCCATAGGGGCACTGGTTCGAATCCTGGTTACTCCATTTTCAATTTAGTTCCCTTCTAATATGTCTGGGAAGGCAGTGTCAGATGGCCCAAGTGGTTGGGTCTCTGCACCCATGAGGGAGACCTGGAAAAAGCTCCTGGCTTCTGATCAGCTCAGCTCCACCCCTGCAGCCACTTGGGGGAGTGAACCAATGGATGTCTCACTCCCTCTCTGTAACTGTGCTTCTCAAACAAAAACAAAGCAAAACAAAACAAAAAACACTTAAAAAAAATCAGGGCCTCAGGACAGGGTATCTTGCTTGGATCCCGACTCCAGCCACCACGTGCACGTGGTGAGCTGTCCCCAGGCCTGCCTGGGCTGGGGGCTGCTCCCTTCAGGGCTAGTACACCAAGGGGGGAGGTCCGGGGCCTGCCCATCGCCCTCAATGGGCACTGAATGGGTGAATGGGATTGGAGAGGGGCGCGATCTTGGGCCTGGAGGTTTAAACTTTCAGCAGCCTTCTCAGGACGGGGCATCTCATGCCAGGATCCCAGACGCCAGCCACCATGTGCACATGGTGAGCTGTTCCCAGGCCTGCCAGTGTGCCATTTGGTGCCAGGCTCTGCCTGCTGGCCGCCCAGCTGGGGAGCTCTGGGGTTTTGGTTCTTTGAATCGCTGCTTAGGTAGCTCCAGGTTGAACCCACAGTGCTTTGGGGATGTGAATCAATCCTGAAGATTCCCAACGACAGTGACTCTTCCTTTGAAGAACTTGTGATCACTTAACAATGCTGAGCACCGAACACCAGTTCATGCAAAGGCTAAGGCTCGGCGCTTGTCCAGCAGGATGTCCTATTACCTGACATGATGATGGATCAGCAGACGGGTCACATTATGCAGGGCCATGACATTAACTAGCACTCGAGAAACATATCCGGGGTAGACTCTGTGGGGGCTGTGTGGGCCACACCCTGTGGAAATTCTAGCCCCACTGGTTAGCTCAAGAGTTTGGGTGGTGATGAACTAAGCTAGGTGTGACCAGGTAAAAGAACCTGCAACAGTCTGGACTGGTCAGGGCAGCAGCACCCAAATGTGCATCCTGATTAGGGTGTGGGGTGGGCCAGGCTGCAACGTTCACCAGCTCATACAAGGCCAAATGGAAGGCCAGACTGCGCCGGGCACTGGCCTAAACCCAGTGGCATGTATGAGAACTGTAGATGGGAGTGGATCAAGTGGAGGAACTTGGGAAACTCCCCTGGTCATAGCTCCTGCTGGTGAACCTGTGGTCCAGACCCGGGGGTCGGACAAGCTGGGCAAGTAGCTCCAACAGCTGGCTAATGCTTGAATTGGTAATGGAACGGGATGTACTGGGCAGGACTGAGCAAACCTTGGCCTACAAGCGAAACTAGAGACCAGCATGGAGCACAGGTCATGCCGAGCTAGGCTCTTGCACCTACTGGTCTGTGTGAGTCAGGGACACTAAGCCACAGTGTCTAAGGCAGGGGTCGGGACAGGTGAGAGGCTGAGCCAAGCTAAGTTAGAGCAACCACTGGCATGTGTCTGATCTATGGCTGGGAACAGGCCCGGTTGGGGAGCTAAGGGGACACCCTAACTGGGTTGAGGTTCCCACCAATGGGCACGTGGCTGGAATGGGGGCTGCGTTCTGATCAGGAAACAGTTGTAGTCTCCTTAGGCACAAGTGTGGACTGGGATTGGATGCACCAGGCCAGGCCAGACCCCAACACCCTCTGGTGTCCTGAAGGACCAGGGCAGATGTGCGATGGACTAGGCAAGGTCTCAACCCCTACTGAGCCATGTGTGAGTATGGACAAACCATGGCTGGGCTGAAACATCCAACAGCAAGGACCAGCTTGGGTTGAAGGCCAGTCAGGAAAAGCCACTGTTCCTGCTAGGACAGGAGGCGAACTGAGTAGGGCTGGCTCATGGAACCCCTGGTATGAACAAAATCTGGCATTGGGAGGGGTTCTGATGGAGGAGCCTGGGCAACTCCTCTGGCAGGACACAGACCCGGCAGGTAAGCGCAAGAAGCATGATAGGAAACAGCCCAGAACAGGCCATGGAAAGTTTCCCACTGGCATACATTTGCCATGGGTCGGGGGACAGACCAGGCTGAATCAGTTCACTGGCAAATCTAAACACTAGAACAGAGAGTGGGTCGAGCCAGGTTCAGGTGCGACAAAAACCAGTGCACAATACAGAATGCCAAGGCGAGGCTGCCTGTACCACATGTGACCGCAGCACTCAACCAGCACATGGGAGAACCAGGAAGAGAGGGGGCAGAGCCGGCAGAGGGAATATGGGGGGGCATCCCCTTGCCGGGCAGCTACACCCACTGGAGAGCGTGGGCTGGGCTGGGGATAGACCAGACTAAGCAGGGCTACAATACCTGGGTGCCTCATGTGGACTAGATCAGGGAAAAGCTAGGCTGGGCTGATTATTCCTACTCATGCAAGCATAAATTAGAGTGGGTGAGGGTTGTTTGGGCTTAGCCACAGCATCAGCTGGCAGAAGCTGGCACTTGGGGATAATTCTGTCAAGTCAAACCACAGAACCACCTGGCGAGTGCATCATCCGGGAGTGAGAGAGACCTGGGAGGGAAATAGTGGGCTCCTCCCTCTTGGGTTACCACGGGAGGGCATGAAAACTAGGACAGGGGCTGGGGTAGCTAGACAGAGAGGCACGCAACATCCGTGAGGGTTGGATAGTTGAGCTGGTTGGATGGAACTAAGTGACATGCACGAGAGCCAAATGGGATGTGGGACAAACTGGCAAACCAGGCTAGGGGGCGGGCCTGGTGGGGGTTATTGCGGGTTGCCCTGACTAGGCTGCAGCTCCCACTGGTTTATGTGAGGGCTGAGTGTGTGCTGGGCAGAACGAGGCTGGACTGCCGGCACCCATTGGTTCCAGTGGAAGTCGGGACTGAAAACAGAACCAACCCAGCAATTGCAACCACCAGCTGCGGGGCGATGGACTGTGCTGGGCCCTGTGCTTGCTAAAACACACAAGAATTTGGTCTGGGAACACCTCAGACAAAGTTTCTTTGGGGATCTCCCCAATCAAAATGCTGGACTCAGGGCCCGGCGGCGTAGCCTAGCAGCTAAAGTCCTCTCCTTGAACGCGTCGGGATCCCATACGGGCGCTGGTTCTAATCCTGGCAGTTCCACTTCCCATCCAGCTCCCCGCCTGTGGCCCGGGAAAGCAGTCGAGGATGGCCCAAAGCTTTGGGACCCTGCACCCATGTGGGAGACCAGGAAGAAGTTCCTGGCTCCTGATCGGCATAGCATCGGCTGTTGCGCTCACTTGGGGAGTGAATCATCAGACGGAAGATCTTCCTCTCTGTCTCTCCTACTCTCTGTATATCTGACTTTCCAATAAATAAATAAATCTTTTAAAAAAATAAATGCTGGACTCAGAACCCTTACCAAGAAAGGAGAGAAGACAGAATAGGTCAACCAACCATCTCATCTATGATGGACTGTGTCAATCAGTGGATTCTTCAGCGATATCATCATGCTTGGAGCGGCGAGACTGGCAGTGATTCATAACTGGTGAACTATCAAAACCACTTGAGCAAGTATCTCCGAGCATGGCCTACATCTGGGACTTGGGGTGGGTGGGAAACTGGGTGGGCCTTCTTCCTTAATGCCCCCCTTTAAACATGAAGGAAACAATATGGAAATAATAGTCTTACCCACTACCCTATAGCCCTTGAACCTTTTTACCCTAATTAACTATGTAAAGATTGTCAAAAATATTAAAAAAAAAAAAAATCAGTGCCAAAAGGCAAGACAGGTGGAATTTTCTAGAAGGTTTCTAAGCCAGACACGGATGCCACAGCAAAAAAAAAAAAAAAAAAAAAAAAACCTGACAATATGAGCCTTGAGCACTCTGAAGAAAATCCTATGGGTAAGCCTCTCAGGGAACAACTGGGGGAACACCGGCCCAGCTAGGACACAGGTGCGCAGACAAAGCAGGGGCAGGCGTCCGGCACAGCAGCTAAGACGGCACTTGGGTATCCGAGGGCCTGGGCCAAGCTCAGCTCTGCTGCCAACTCTAGCTTCCTGCTGGCATGCACACAGGAGGCAGGAGAGGACCACCTGCATGGGCACTCCAGGCTCAGTCATGCCTCCTGTCTCAGCACGGCCCAGGCTCAGCTGCTGTAGGAGCCAGGTCTGGGTCTCCTGCGTGTGTGCAGGGGCCCAGGCGTGTGAGCCATCCTCTGCTTTCCCACACTGCTGTGGGGTATAGGCGCTGCAGAGGGAAGCAGAACTGCTATGCTAAGCGCCTGGGCACTTTGGGAACACAGCTCCACATTCTGTATGCATGTGTTGTTCTTCAACACAAAGTCCTCCCCTTAGGGCCAATCCTACAACCACATCCTGTGCGTGCGTGTGTGTGTGTGCGCGAGTGTGTGTGCATGTGCGTGCGTGTGTGTGTGAGCGTGTGTGCATGCGTGCGTGTGAGCGTGTGTGCATGTGTGCGTGTGTGTGAGCGTGTGTGCATGCGTGCGTGTGTGTGTGTGAGCGTGTGTGCATGCGTGCGTGTGTGTGTGAGCGTGTGTGCATGCGTGCGTGTGTGTGTGTGTGTGTGTGTGTGCAGGGCTGTTCCACCAGGCTTCACCGGTCACTGGCCCCCGTGAGCAGGTGGATCATGGTGGGGCCGTGCTGGCGTCGGACGCAGCTGTGAGAGGGACGCAGTTGGCTGACCCCTCATCCTGGAGATGGAGCTAGAATCTCTGGTTTTCAGAGTACCAGCCCAAATCTCACCCACCAAGCAACCCTCATCCCAAAACCCCCCAGACCCTGGGGTTCTCAGGATGGAGTGCTCATCTCTGTGGAGCCCTAAGTGACCGACACAGACAGCGCCCAGGGCCAACCACACACTGGCCACCCCCCTCCCCCGGCCCCAAACGGGCAGCGACAGAGATAGGCTGGCTTCTCCAAGGTCACTTGGTGTTTATCTTTGGTTACCTGGCAATGGCCATGGGGCATGCGGGAAACCTAGAAGATCTTGGCTCCTGGCTTCAGATCAGCCGAGATCTGGTCATTACGGCCACTTGGGGAGTGAATCAGTGGGATGGAAGATGAAATGTATCTTTCAAAAAATTATCATAAAGATGGGCCCGGCGCAGTGCTCACCTCGAATGCACCAGGATCCCATACGGGTGCAGGTTCTAATCCCGGCAGCCCTGCTTCCCATCCAGGGCAGTCCGGCATCCGTGAAGCCTTGGCAGCCACTTGGGACAAGGAGCAGGGCGAACAGAACTGGGTCTCCGGGACCCCTCTGGGTCTGAGCCGTGAACCAGGCCAGCCAGAAGGAGGGTCTTCCACCAGCTTGGCCGGATGTGATGCCACCACAGACGGGTCACGGCCCCTCTGCCAGCCGCTCGATGGATCCAGGGCACACCTTGCTGCAGTCCTCAGAGTCTGGGACCCAGGAGGAGCTCCTGGCAGCAGCAGAGGGTAGCTAGGGACAACCAAGGTGGGGGCAGCTCTGCTCTCCCAACCAAAAGGACTATGTGTGTGGTTCTTTTTTCTTTTTTAAAGATCTATTCACTTATTTTGAATTGCAAAGAGGGATCTTCCATCCACTGGGGTCACTCCCCAGATGGCCGCCAACAGCCAGCACAGGCCATACTGAAGCTTCTTTCAAGGCTCCCATGTGGGTTCAGGAGCCGAAGCACTTGGGCCATCCTTTGCTGTTTATCCAAGCAGAGAAGCAGGGAGCTGGATCGGAAGTGGAGCAGCTAGGACTCGAACTAGTGCCCATATGGCATGCTGGCGTTACAGGCAGCAGCTTAACTGGCAACACCACAGCCCTAGCCCCTAGATCAACCAGCCTCCTTTCATCCACGCTTCCACTCAGGCGTCAGAGCAAACAGGGACCTGGGAGGTCACATGCCCACGGCCCTCAGACATACATCCACAGGTGGCCCCAAAGGACACCCCACAGGGCTGTCAGCTGGAACCAGTTCGGGGCAGCAGGCAGGGACCCTGAGCCTGTCCCTTCAGATTAGAACACACCCAGGGGTGCCATCTCCAGAGCCAGCGCCAGCGGGAGGGGGACCCAGGCCCCGGGCAGCCACCCTGCAGCCACCCTGCTCCATCACCCGGGAGGTACCCGGAGGCGGGCCCGGCCCACGCAGCCGCAGGGGGCGGAGCTGCGTCCAGGCAGCTGCAGCCTCCAGGGCTCTATTTAAGGTATTCCACAGCTGCTGGTGCATTCCTGGGCCCCCTTGCTCCCCACAGAGTTGGCCCTGGCAGACAGCTGGGCTGCCGGTGGGTCATGGGTGGAGCTCTTGGTCCAGGGCCCAAAATGCAGGATCTGTTTTTGCTGCCCCGAAGAAATCCACAGGACTTGGCCATGCCATCTGCAGCTGGGGGACCTCCTGATGCAGCCCTGGGGGCCAAAGTGCTCAGCGCAGCACCTGCAACTCTCCTCTTGGCTCCCTCACCAGACACCTGCCACATCCCGCTGCCCACCTGCCACCAGGGAGTGGACCTTACAAGTGTATGCATCCTATAAACCGAACAGGGAGCTCCACCAAGGGCCCTTCCCCTTCCTCTCCCACTCCCTCGAAGCCCCACCCAGAGTGTCTAGAACAATTCTGGCTGCGGGTGTGGGCCTGGCACAGCCCCTGCACGGGCGGGTGCTTCCATCAGCCACAGCCTCTGCCTGGGTCCCCAGGGAGCCACAGGCTTGGATTACCACTCCCCACTTTGCAGACCACGCCACTCCCCGCCACCCCCCGGACCTGGCACAGACAGGCCCCAGGGGATCACTCAGCCACACCTCACAGGAGAGAGCCATGCTGCCCACTGGGGCTTGAGGTCTGACCCCTGGGCTTCTATGGGCAAGCGGGAGCATTTCCAGAACATTCACAGAGAAATCTTGACTGGACCACATCCCCAGGCCACCCCGCCCCCCGCCAGGGCCACACGCCCGTGGCGGCGCCACAGAACACCCAAGGCCCGTCTGGGCACTGAAGTGTCCAAACGGTTGCAGGGCTCATCCCAAACACTCCCCCCACCCCACCACCCTTGCCTGGCTCGGCAGACTCAGCTTGGGAGGGACTGGGCTCTGAGGAGCACCCAGAGTGGCACGCACCCCCGCCTTATAAGGCAGCCTCTGAGAGACTTGGCTGGGAACGCTACACGGTCGGAGGGGTGGCTGCCAGGGACCTGAGCCAGCAGCCCGGCCTCTGGGTGCTGCTGCCCAGCCCCTCCCCAGGGGGCACCCACAGGGGTAAGGCTGCAGCTATCCACAGCCCAAGGAAGAAGCAGGGATGATGGCCAGGGAGGGCGAGTTCAGGGACCCGTCCCCGAACACAAGGGACTCAGAGAACCCCACACACATCTCGGATCTCACAGCCCACAGCCAGCCGGGTCCCCAGTGCTCCTGAAAAACGAAAAAGCCCGGTAGTAAAGAGGCTCACGCACCAGCAGCTCCCATGTGAGCAAACGTGAGAAACGCGACTCAAGAAGACAACACAGCCCAGGAGCCAGAGCGAGCAGGCCGCTCCACACTCCCGGGAGGGCAGCAGGGCGCCTGGAAGTCCATGAAGGAGGCCAGACACACGGGGCGGTGTGTCAGGGATGAAGAAGTGGGACACCCCAGGGTGCAGGTGTGAGCTGGGCAGAGCCTGGACCTGGGTGGGGCTGTGCCGAGGTGGCTGGTCTGAGAGGACGCCGGCAGCACCCACAGGCCTGGACCCAGACACAGCCCAGCCCCAGGACCCAGCTCCTGGCCGCCCCTTCCCCCAGGACAACAGTGAGGCCTCAGATGCACGAATGAGAGTGAACAGAGCACCCCCAGGATGTGTGTCCGCAGGCGCAGCCTCCCTGAGTGGGGCAATCCCCCTGCCCCACTCCCACAGCCAGCATCACCTCCCTGTGGCCCCGGCACAGCCTGAACACCTCATCCTGGGAGGGGTGTGGCACGTCGGTTCTCCAGGAAGGCGGGCACCACCAGCAGACCACGGTGGAGGAGACAGCCCCGCTGGTGCCAGGTCAGACACAGTGGGAACAGACGCAGGTGCCTGGGCCACAGCGCACGGCACACGCGAGGACCACTGATCCCTGCACGTCCACCTGTCCGGGGCCCCACGCCCTCCCAGCGCCCAACTCCACCAACATCGTCTCATCCAGAAGGTAAAAGCAGAAACACAAGACTCCGAGGGCAGGCATCCAGCCCCACGCCCAAGACGGCTGCGTCCCACGTATTTGCGTGCCCCTGTGCCCAGCTGACGCACGCACTGGGGGGTAGCAGACAACGCTCTACAAAGGAGATCCCTGCAAACACTCCAGCTCCAGACTGAAGCCCCCAAGAACAATGTGGAGCCCTTCGCTTGCCCCCTCCAGTGGCCTTCTGGCTGGCCATCAGGGACTCCTTCCAGGAATTCTGAGTACCCCAGTGTCCACGGCCCAAGGCAACCCCCGTGTTTTCTGTTCTGCTCACCGCCACCCCTGTGAAGAGGGAGGAGGCCCCAGTGCACGGCCAGGAGGGGTACAGCCCCTTCCTCCCCTGCCCAAGCCCCTTCCAGGTGGCCTTCAATACCTCTCCAGCCAGGACAGCCCCTGGCCGGGTGAGCCGCTCTGCCTAGGGCCTCCTCCCACCCCATGGGTGTGCACACCAGCAAGCTGCGTTCCTGCAGGACACCCAGTTCTTCAAGTTAGGTGCTCATGGCCCACCCTACACCACCAAGGTCTAACATGGGCTGCGCTGACCAGTCAAGGGGACCCTGCAGCCCAACCCTTTGCAAAGCTTTCCTGGCGTACCCCTGGGTATAGGCACCTGCTCAGTACCCTGCCCTGTCAGCCAGTCCCTCCCACACCCAGGCCATCAAGGAAGACTGTGTGTGTGTGTGTGTGTGTGCACGCGGACACGTGCTGGCCACTCACCCTCCAGGTTCCTGGGTGGGGCCTCAGCCACGGGGGGCTGGGGCTTTGGCTCCAGCCTGCTTTGCAGCGGAGACCCAGGGGCAGGCTCTGAATTCTCCAGGATCTGGGGCGGAACGGGGGATGTGGGCGCCTCGGCTGGCTTGGGCACCTGAATCTCGACCCTCTTGGGGGCCACGTCAGTGTCGGGGATCTTGGGGGCAGGGGACTCCATCCTGCGGTGGGCGGGCTCCTGGGGCTTCACAAGGGTGATTTCCGTTCTCCGCGGGGCGGGCTCCGGCGTCTTGTGGCCCAGCACCTCAGCCCGCTTGAGCCCGAAGCGGGCCGGCCCAGTGGCCACGGCGACACTGGAGTTCTCCACCTGCTTGGATGAGATATCGATGGAGAGCTCGGTGCGCCGTGACACGGGCTCCGCGGCCTTGGGCCCCGACAGCTCCACCCTCCGCAGCGAAGGCTTGGGCGAGCGCTGGCTCAGGGTGTCTCCATGGCGGGCTCCCGTCTCCGAGTTCTTCACGCCCAGGTCCTGGAACTTGTGGGTGGAGCTGGCCACGGTGGCCCGGAGCAGGGGCGTCTGGACCCTCCGGGGCGGGGTGGAGTTGGGCGCCTCGACCTCCTCAACCTCAAACGATCTTTTCAAGGCTGAAAAAGAGGGGAGGGCGTGGTGAGCGGTCAGCCAGCTGGTGGACATCACAGGGTGCTGCCTGGATGTGCAGCGAGGGCCCGAGGGCACTCCCGCCCTTCTATGGGACAGGCAGCAGCCGAGGCCAGGCTCAGGGAGGACAGCACGGCCTCCCCAGCACACCTGCAGGAGGCCCTGACAGGCAGCCTTCGTTCTCTCCTCACCTTCCCAGCTTCTTCACCCCTCACATCCATCCAAGGCCGCCGCCAGCCAGGCCCCAGAGACAACCACAACCCCACCCATCAGGACCACCACGGCAATGACTGACAGCTGTCACTGGGTCCCTGCTTTGTGTCCAGTCACATCTGTGCCTGCATCGTTCTCCACTCCCTACTCTGTCATCACAGTGGGCACCCAAAGCAGGAGGGGGGAAACCACGAATTACCAGACACAGTCAGGGGGCTGGCCCAAAGCTGCCACCTGTGACGCTGGCATCCATGTGGGCGCTGGTTCACATCCCAGCTGCCCTACTTCTGATCCAGCTCCATTCACAGCATGACAAAGCAGCAGAGGTGGCCCAAGTACTTGGACTCTGCACCCACACTGGGGGACCTGGAGGAAGCTCTCGCTTCCTGGCTTTGGAGCAGCCCAGCTGTGGCCGTTGCAGTCATTTTGGGAGTGAACCAGCAAATGAAAGACCTGCCTGTCTCTCGTTCTCTCTCTCTGCCTTTCAAATAAACAAAACAGACATTTAAAAGAAAGAGAGAGAGGCAGAGCCAGGCCATGGCGCTCACTCCTACCACCTCACTGTCTGGACCCTGACTCAGGCTGTAGAGGCCCCACCCTTGTCCGCACGCCCGGAACTCCCAGGCACGCACCCCCCACGCACACACACATACCCTGGAGCAGCGTCCCCACCCAGCCACGCTGCCAGCCCTGCCGGATCACACCCCCACCCCCCACCCAGGCAGCGCCCTGCCCGCAGTCCCGACAACCACAAGCCAATGAAAAACAGCTGTGTGCTCCCATAGCGCGAGCAGGCAGGGCCCACGTGGCAGGGTCCTTCCCAGCTCGTCCCCAGCCAAGGGCCCACGTGGCAGGGTCCTTCCCAGCGCGTCCCCAGCCAAGACCGCATCCTTCCCTCTGCCGAGAGACCAGAGGCTGGGGGCAGCCAAGGGGCAGCTGGCAGGCAGAGGGTAGAAGGCCCCCATGATGCTTACCTGGACTTGGCACCCCTGGGGGTCCCTCTAAGCCCTGGGTACTGTCCTTTGGCAGACACAGGATGGGACAAAGTCCCTCACCTTTCCCCAAGGCTATGGAGTGGCAGAGACGACCAGGCAGGGAGTCACCACTTGCCAGGACCACAGTGACCGCCCAGTGCACCCTGAGGCCAGTAGGAAGAGCTGCTGGGTCCTGGGGCACCCTGGGCATGACCACCCTGTTCCTGCTGGGTCCTGAGCAGGGAGGGCCCCATCCCCTACACCCACACTCACCCGTCCCTTCCTGGAATCAGAGCCCTTCCCTGCCACCAGCCCACGTGGTGGGAGACATCCCAGGGGGAGTTAACACTGCCAAGCTTTACACGGGAATGTTCGCCAGCAACGAGTGGCGGTCTCCAAGGCAGGCTTTGCTGACGGAGCTCTGGGCACAGCTACCTAGCCCAGAGTTCCCAGCAGCAACAGCAAGACAGGGTCCTCCGGCATGCCCCCATCCCCACCCCAGAGCCTGCACTCCCAGGCAGACCCCTCCCCTTCCCACAAGGAGCCCTCCCCCAACCCCACAGTGGGGAGCAGGTGTTTCCAGACTCATCTGCCCTGCCCCACCGGAGCAGCGAGCCAGACGGACCCTGAGGGTGTCAGCTGGCAGCCGCACTGGCAGGAGTGAGTGGCCTTCTGTGGCAGCACTGGCGGCTGCCTCCTCTGTCTATTGGGAATTGACACAGTCAGGGGACACATGTAGGTGTGTATGGAGGGTCCCCACCAGCCCCAAAGCTGCAAGGAGGCCCAGGGGCCACCCCCACCTCACTGGCCACAGGTCACTGCCGTGGCCTGTTCCCAGGACTTCTCCCAGGGAGGCAGTCAGAGGTGGAGACAGGACAGCACAGAGATGGGAGAATCACGGGCAGCATGGTCATCGGCCTCCCACTTCTTGACAAGGGAACGTACTGAGACACGGCACACAGAAAGCATGCAAGATCTGAATCTCATGACCCTCAGGTGGAGGGTCTGGGATGGTGGTGGCTGTTCCTCTCCGGCAGGCACTGCTGCCAGCACCACCTGGAGGTCATCAGCTCAAACAAAGCTAGAGGGAGGGGGCATGAGTCCCTTGGCCCCTGGCCCTTCCCACGCACCCTCACTCTGTTCCTGGAAACATTTTCAGCTCCAAGACTCAGGACAGGAGGGCAGACCCGCCCCTAAGCAGCAGTGACCTCCAGTCCCAGGGAGAGCCACGCCCCTCGCCTGCAGTGCCCACCAGGCTGAGCCACAATGGCCGGGCCGCTTAGGGAGGAATGCCTGCCCGCACAAGGAGCCATTGTTCAGGCTGCCTGCAAGACTCCCCCGGCCCCTGAAACCAGAGGGAAGCACTTCCTGGTGCAACGCTGGGGCTCAAGGTCCCTGCGACAAATGTCAAGATCAAGGTCAAAACAAACCCATGTATGGCCCCACACGAGGTCCCCTGCTCCCCCAACACACACTGCAGCTGCGGCCAGCACAAGGTCAAGCCCTGGCGCCAGGAATGCTGGCCCTGGTCAAGCCAGTCTCCTGGTATAGGAGGACTGGTGGCAGCAATGGGCAGCTTGGCCCTGGACCAACAGGGCCGCCTCAGTGCCGGGCCAGCGGCTGGGGAGCCCAGAGCAATTGGCACCAAGGAGGTCCCTGCTTGCTCCCTGCTCTGTGAACACCAGGAACCCTTCCGCTCCAAGGCTCAGGACAGGAGGGCAGACCCGGCCCTAAGCAGCAGTGATTCCAGTCCCAGGGAGAGCCACGCCTCCTCACCGCTCTCAGAACCTGGCCCTGGCACCGACACTGGCCCAGAGAAGGAGCCGTCAGGTGGCCGGGCCTGGCTGTGCAGACTCCTGTCCCTTCCTCCTGGAAATTATGGCAGCTCCGTCTACCGCAGCAAGTAATCCCGACCTAGTGGGCAATGGGCCTGACTACCACCACAGCCGCAGGACCGGGTCTGGGGACACCCAGAGGCCACAGGGCAATAGTTGGAGAACAGCTGCGCTCTCCACACTGTGTGCCAGGCTTCAGGGATGGCAGCAAGTTCCACGGGCACAGGACACTTCTTGGCGCCTTGGCACCCCACCTCTTGCAGTGTCACCTGTAGCTGTTGGCACAAGGGAGCATCTGGGACAGGCCCTGCACGCAGCAGTCACCCCTGTGGGAGGGAGAGTCACCTGTGGTGGGCGTACACGCTTGCAGGTGTGGCCTGTCTACCTCTGACATCTGCCCAGGGCTTAGCCTGGTGCCCGTCCCTGGAAGGCAGCAAGAGCCATCAGCTGTACTCCCAGGGGCGGGATCTGCAGTTCCTCAGGCCAGGGACTGCTGGGCGGGACAGAGGAAGACGGTCTTGGAACCTGGTAGTGCACAGAGGATGATGTAGCTGCTGATGGGGCGGGCACTGCTTGCAGGAAGCAAAACAGCCCGAAAGGAAGCACTTAAAAATAGATGCTTGGGGGGCCTGGCGCCGTGGCGCAAGTGGTTAAAGGTCCTCGCCTTGCACGCCCGGGATCCCATATGGGCGCCGGTTCTAATCCCAGCAGCCCTGCTTCCCTTCCAGCTCCCTGCCCGTGGCCCAGGAAGGCAGTCGAGGACGGCCCAAGGCTTTGGGACCCTGCACCCACGTGGGAGACCCGGAAGAGGCTCCTGGCTTCGGATCGGCATAGTATCGGCCCGTTGCGCTCACTTGGGGAGTGAATCATCGGACGGAAGATCTTCCTCTCTGTCTCTCCTCCGCTCTGTATATCCGCCTTTCCAATGAAAAAATAATAAAAATAAATCTTAAAAAAAAAAAAATAGATGCTTGGAGCAACGGAGGTGGGGGGCTCAGCAAACAGTCTGCTAGCCCGGTGGGTCAGCAGGCAACAGAGGCAGAAGGCTCAAGGCAGAGGAGGCTCCCCTCCTCGGAGGGCCCCCCAGCTGCAGCCGCCACGCACCTGGGAGGGCTTGGGCAGAGCAAGGACTTGCTCACCACCCCCTCCCTGGCAAGCCCGCAGTGGGCCAGGCAGTGGCAGGTGAACAAACCGTCTCTGGCACCGGCCTCTTCTGTCCAGGGCTCCAGCTCAGGGTGGTGAAGGGTTCTAGTCAGTCCAGGCTGGCCTGAGGCTGAGAGTCACACACACACACACACACACACACACAGAGGCTGAGGGTTATACACACACACAAACACAGGGGCTGAGGGTTATACACACACACACAAACACAGGGGCTGAGGGTTACACTGCATCTCAAGGCCCGCCACAAGCTACCCAGGGGTCCACCTGGGGTCCCAAAGTTAGGAGCAAGTGGCTGAACCATCCCCCAGAACCACGTGCAGGGGCAGAGGACCAGCCACGACATCCTCGAGAACTAGGGCTGGTGGCCCTAAGAACATTGCCCTTGTCACGGGCACTGGCGAGTAGGGGTTATCTCTAGACACAGGGCAATTTGTCCAGCCACGCCAAGCCTGGGGCCTCCTGCCCCCCAGTGGGAGGAGGCCTTGGCCTGGGTACTGGCAGGATGCTTTCTTCCCTCCGTCACTGGTGCCCCAGGGTTCCTGTTCACCTTGGGATGTTCAGATCTAGCTCCTACCCTGTGACTGGATTTCCCAGATCGTCCAGCAAGCCCCCACTAGGGACCTCTGCGCAGCGTCGGGCACAGCTGCCCGCCACATTCCTTCCAGACTCAGAGTGCCAGCAGCTGGCCCTCGGGCTCTACGCCTCCTGCCCCCTGAAGAAAGCCCTCAGGCCACCTCGCAGCAAGGACAGTCTGACCCCACCAGAGGCAAGAGGCACGGGCGTGCCCAGCCAACAGGATTCCAGAATGGCAGGTCTCAGTCCCAACTCGGGCCAGGCTAAACCGCTAAAAGGAACGCTCATGTCCCATTTCAGAGGATGTGGGCTCCATTCCCAGCTCTTGCACACCTGGAAGGCAGCAGATGGCAGCACAGCACGTGGGTCCTTGCCACCCACATGGGAGACCCAGCCCAACCAAAGCTGGGGACGGACCAGTGGATGGAATATCTCGCTCTGCCTTGGAATATGCAAATGTCCCTTCTCAGAGGCAACGAACAAGCCACCCTTGGCACCGGGACCTCAGCAAGAGGCCTGAGGGGCTCAGACTTAGGACCACTCTGCCTTAGGACCAGCCCTGATCCGTGACAAGGCCACCCACATGGGGACGAGGAAAAGAGGGATGGAGGACGCCAGCCAAGGATGCTGTGGCCTGGTGGCAACTACCACAGACCACCCCCCAGAGCCCGGCTCCGGAGGGAACCTCCTCTGCCCACAGCCTGGCCTCGGACACTGAGAGCAGATGTGGTCCTGCTGCTGCAAACTCCCCACCCCACCCCAACAGCTGTCCCAGGAGACGGAGGACGGCGGGATGAGAGAAGGCGGCCCCGAGGCTGCAGCGTCAGCCCCTTCATCTTCAGGGCTCTGCGGCTTCTGAAGCCACTTCCTGCATATGACTCACCAGTTCTGAGAAGGGGAGCCCGTCCCCTCAGCCCCCCTCGGCCCCTGAGCAGCCCATATCCCCCAGTCTGTCACTTCAGCCACTGCATCCTGGCTGGCCCCCCGAGCTGCCCCCACAGTAACATGCACTGGGAGCCAAGAGGCCCCACCTTTCAGCAACTACCCAGGCCACGTCAGGTGCCCCATGGCGCCTCTGACCCTCCCAAGCAGTCCCGGAGGCTCTGGCACACAGCCGCCCGCCCTGGCTGTGGCCAGCACCATCCCAGCCAGGGTTCGGGGTGGCCATGGTGCTCCGAGTCCAAAACCATGGCAGGCACCATGCACTGGGGCACCTCCTGCTGCAGGCCAAGGGGTCGGCTGCGTAAGGATCAGACGCTCCCCGGGGTCAAAGGTTCCCTGAGAAATGGCCCAGGAGGTGGCCAGCTTCTGACAGGACCAGTGCTACAGGCCACACAGACCCCAAGAGGGTGGCTTTGTGAGTTCCAGCCACACATCCTCACCCCTACCCGGACGCTTGTGTTCTGGCTGGGGGTCAGAGTGCAGTCTCTGTACCCCACACCAAAGCAGGGTCCCCAGTTGCCCTAGCTACCCACCCCTACCCCTCCTCCCTACCCCAACTATTCCAAGTGACCCTGTCCCCCACATCCCCACCCACCCCCCATCCCCTCTGCCCTGCATACTGCTCCCTTCCCCTCCCACCTGCTGGGGGCAATGTTGAAAGCACTCAAAAAATGTAACACAAGGAGCCCACCCCAGCACCGGGGGCACCTGGTCCAGGTGGAGGTCTCCATTAATCACACTGGCAGAGGGGCCCCCCAGGGCTGTGAGCTGCAGCCTAATTACAGGGGCCGATGACCCCTGGGAGCAGAGTTGAGGCTGCGGTCAAAAAGCAACACCCAACAGCCAGCAGCCCCCCAGGGCCTCCCGCCCAGGGAGGGGGTTGGGGGCCAGTGCTCAGGGACGTGGCCCAACGCTAAGGGTATGGACGACACAGGCCCTGTGTGAAACTCATCACTCGCCGAGTCTGGGAGGCCAGAGTAAATCCTCCTCCCGGGGTTTTGCAAAGGCAGGGAGGGGCCTGCCACATGGGAGAGGCCACAGATGCCGAGCCAATTGGAGACATCCTGGGAGACACCAGGAGACACCCAGCAGAGTGCATGTGGCTCTGGGCCAAGTAGGAGCCTGGGCTTCTGCCACCGCCAGCCCCAGAAGCCACACCCACACTACACAGAGCAGAGCCCCCACCTGCAGAGAGGGGCCAGAACAAGCCAAGTGGACGCTGAGAAAGCCGGCGGGGCAGGTGCAGGTGCAGGAGGGAGGAGGCTGGCCTCCAAGCCCAAAATGCACTGGGCTGTCGTCCACCTCCAGGCACATCCCCAAGGCGGGCCGCGGCCACCAGCACCTGAAGACTAGACCGGGAGGGGTCCTGGCTTCCCCAACACTCACAACCACTCAGTCAGCAGAGGGGCTTGCCCCCACACCACGGGCAGACACAGCCACAGGCTCAAAACATCCAGGACTGCTCCTGCCCCACACCCACCCCACTCACCCAACTAACAGTGACCCACAGTGGCCCCAAAGAGCCTGCTCAGCCACAGCCCCTGGCATGGGTCAGCCAAACGCTCCAGCCCCTGGGTGCAAGTACCCACCCACCGTTCAGAAGCAAGACCTGTGATCTGCCTACCACCCACACCTCACCCTGGGAAGCCCCCGGCAGCTATCCCCAGCAGCTGCAGGGGACATTGGGTAAGAAGAAGAGGGACAAAGAATGGGTGCTGTGGCCTAGCAGGTTACACAATATCAGCTTCTCCTAGGGGTGCCAGTGTGAGTCCCAGCTGCTCCAGTTCCGGTCCTGCTCCCTGCTCGTGCACCGAGAACACAGGACAAGTGCTGGGGCCTCCGCCCCGACATGGGGAACCCGGAGAAGCTCCTGGCTCCTGGCTGCAGCCTGGCCCTGCTGGCTGTGGCCATTTAGGGAGTGAACCAGTGGATGGGAGAGCTCCCCTCTCTCAGTAATTTAATAACTTCAGAATTCCAACCCTCAGGTATCCGGAAATGCCCAGCAGGGAGCTGAGCCCCCAGCCAGAAACCAGGCATAGGACAGGAAGAGTCATGGGGGGAGAGAGAGGCCTTTTCTTAACTAAAAAGGGAAAACTGTCCCATCTATGCCCCACCCCAGCCACCACGCAGGTGACCCCTCCGGCCCCAGTTTCCTGGTGAGGAACAGGAAGGGCTGGACTGGGAGGTCCCTTCCAGCCAGAGCACGGTCACTCCATGGGGACCATGACAAGGTCGAGTAGCAGCTCTCAGGCAGCTTACTGCTGGACACAGCTGTTCCCAAGACCAGGCAGTGCAGCTGTGGTGGGCGTGGCCGGTGGGTGGGCGTGGCCGGCCATGGATGAGGCAGGGTCAGCCTGGATGGGGCGTGGCCTGTCGTGCATGAGGCGGGGCCAGCTGTGGATGGGCGTGGCCTGTCATGCATGGGCGGGGCCAGCTGTGGATGAGGTGTGGCCAGCCTAGCTGGGGCGTGGCCTGCCGTACATGGGGCGGGGCCAGCCGTGAATCAGGTGTATGTCTGACTTTCCAATAAAAATAAATCCTTAAAAAAAAAAAAATCAGGTGCACCACTCTTGGGCCCTCCTTGTGAAGGAAGGCACATCCTGTTTTACAAACCATGGGAACACCCTGAGGAGGCATCGCTATAAACCCACACCCCATAGCCACCCTTCACCAGCCTGCCTAGTGCCTGGTCTTTAGTCCTGGGGGGTTCACACAGCAACCCCGAGGGTGTGCTGCCCCACACCTGCACATCTCATGGCTTGGAACTGCTCCCCGACCCTGCCAATATTTCTAGGTCCTGAGACCCCAGGGCCGCCCCCAGCGCCCAGGCAGTCCTTAAAGGACAGTGTCCAGTTCCAACTGGGGCCTGTGTGATCAGCGGTGTGGCCATCCCATGCCCAGGTCCTGCGCCGTGTCCCCTGCTCTGGCTTCGTGCACCTGCTGCAGGGAACAGTCAGGAGGCTCCCCACTCGGGGCAGGAGCCTGGCTTAGTCACTGCTGTCGCCCTCCCTCCCCACCAGGGCCTCACATCCTGCCTGGCACACGGAAAAGGGTTAGAATCTGCAGCCGTCAACATTTCCTGCACCCATAGCGACTCACCCTGGTCCCCACTGCACGGATGTGGCGACAGAAGACACAGTGCTGCCCCCAGACTCCCTCCCCTCTGTGCCTGGCGCCTCCGGCCTGCGGGGCCCCACAGCCGCAGTCCCTAAGCCAGGCTCAGTACCCCAGCTGCTCTCACGGGGTCCAGCTCCTCTCCCGGGCCAGCAAGGTCCAGGAGTGAGGCTGGGGATGACTAAGACACCTGGCAGAGGCAGCACACAGCCAGGGCTTGGCTGGCACGCAGTAGGTGCTTGTAGAAGGAAAAGTGGCTATTAAAAAAAAAAATCCATGCTGTGTCAGAGACGGGGCCCCCAGGCGAGAGGGAAACAGCTGGAAGGGCTGGGATTTGGGTCAGAGACAAAGAATGCAAGAGGGAGGGAGGAGGCAGAGCGACAGCTGCCTCCAGGGCAGCTGTTTGCTGGAGCCATCCTGTAAACCTCAGGACAGACATGAAGACCCCAGAGCCCCGCAAGCAGGCAGAGCCAGCTCCTCACCAAACTCCTACCACCATTCTTTTGTCATTTGGGGGGAAGCTAAGCAGCCTTTTCTCTAGCTTCCCCAAATCAACAACAGATCCCACCCGGATGCCTCATGGCTGGGCCCCTCACGGACACTGGGGTGCACCCCAACTGAGCTCAGGGAACCTGCAATACGAGAGGGGGATCCCAAGCCCCCCTCTTTCCCAGCACAGTCTCCCCCTTCAGGCTGTCTGTCACTCATGCAGGCACCGCCCTTTCCTCACTGCCCGCCTCTGTGCCTGGGCACCTGAGCCAGCTGTGGGCACCCACGGGGCTCTGACACAGGCCTTCGGAAATGACCAAGGCATCTGACCCAGATCAAACGCCTGGAGAGCCTGCCCAGCAAACTCCAACGCTGATCTCCTGGGCAGAATTTGTCCCTGTCTACTGCGGGCATTAGGGTGAGGGGCTGGGGGAGGCTGGCACCCAGCTGTCACCCACAGCCAGCTGCGGAACAAACACATGGGGGATGTGGCAGTCGCCCCCAGCTTGCCCGTCTGGGAGTTTCTGGTGCATACAAGGACCCTGGCCGTCCTCCACCCCAGCCGCCCCATGGAATGTGGGCAGGGGGAGCTGGGCAGAGGGATTCTAATACTTCATGTGGAACTAAAGGAAAAACTCCAAACCCAACTCATGTCCAGCATGCGGACAGAGGCAGGGGACGGCAGGGGACAGCAGGGAACCGGGCCTTCCAGGCCTGGTCTGCAGCCAGGAAAACTTGTCCTGTGTTGTTGTAGATAACATCGGTCCCCAGGGGACACAGGGTGGGGGCTGGCCTGCCCCTCCCAGGGAAACTGCCCACCCACGTGGACGGCAGGGCCTGGTGTCCCTGCTGGGAGCCTGCTCCCTGCACTCGGAGCGGGGGGGGGGGGGGGGGGGGTCCTGCCTGGAGATCCCAGTGTGGCCGAGCTGCTGGCAACTGGGGACCACAAACCCCCTTCATTTCAGGTCCTGCCCAGAAGGGCCCTGGCAAAGCAAGCCAGAGCCCAGCAGGCAAGCGCTCTGAGCCCCGGGGTGCGTGGAGGGCACTGCCAAGCAGGGAAGCAGCCTCCCCATTGGATGTCTGGACTGAGGGCAAAGGTCAACCGAGGGCCTAAGGGAGACTGAGGGACAGCCAGGCAAGGGAGGGGCCTTGGGACTTGGTCCCGGCCCTCCCCAGGGAGCTGCAGCGGGCTGGGTCTCTGGGGGTGCTCCACGAGAATGCTCCCCACTACAACCCAGTTCTTCCTCTCATCTCCCATTTGAATGTCTGGCACTGGCAGCACTTTGGAAAACAACACATCAGATAATTCCGGATTGCCTGCCTGGAGTCTGAGCTCTGTTCAGACCAAACCAAAAGGCCTGAGCCCAGCACTGTCCCCCTAGGGCGGGGTGTCCAGGGGCCAAGTGTGGGGGCTGCAGGTCTGGAGGGAAGGCACACCCTTGGGCTGCCAGGCCGGGCTCAAGGCAGATCCCCAGCACGCAGCTGCACGGCAGCCCCAAGGGCCTCCAAATTTGGGAAAAAGCAGGAGGGTGCTACAGAGACAGCTGCCTCACCCAGAAGGAGCAGGGAGCCCGGCACTCTGGCTTTCCAAAAACCAACAGGAAAAAAACAATAACACCACTTGAGGCCAAGCTCCCACCAACCACAGTCCCATGGGGGAGGGCCTCTCACAAGCACAGACCTGCCCATAGCAGAAGGGTGCCTGGACCAGCCCCACAAGCAGGTGGAGTTTGGGGTCGAAGGCCAGGAAGTCCCTGGCTCCCAGAGGACAAGAGCTCCACGGCCGTGATAGTACTTCCTGGGTGAGGCCGGCCTGCTCCTCTCCACCACTCCTATGTGAACACCTGTTGCTGACCCCAGGGGATCAGGCCCCGGGGCACCACTTTTTTCCAGCACCAAGTCAGTACCCCCACGGCCTCCACCCTGGTCCAGGCTCCCCAAGCCCCTGGTGGTGTGGTGTGCTCCAATGCCAGGCCCAGGTGAGCACGTGGCCTAGCCAGCATTGGCCTTACCTGCCCTTGTTTGCTCCACTAATCCAGCTGTGAGGCCACTGCACCACACTTGAGTAGGCGCTGGCATAGGACACTGGGGTCAGCAGGTACCCCTGCCTGACCCATCTCCCCGCGGACAGCCAGCCAATATGGTCAACCGAGCCCCGCCACCATCTCCACGGTTTAGCCACACAGCACGTGCCTGGGTCACCATCAGCACTTGACCCCGCATTGGGCACGTGGCCCACCCATGTGTGACGCTCCTAGGCAGCAGCGGGGCTGGGCCTCAGCAAGGCCAACGCAGAGCACTGCCACGCCCCCAGGCAGACTATCAGCCAGCAAGAGGGCAAGAGGTCCCCCTCTCCGGCTGCACCAAGGGAACCCCCACCCAGGGAAATGGGGGCCTGGCAGGGGTTCGACCAGCTCTGTTCCACAGTGGGATGGACGGGCCCTTGCCTGGGACCGCCTGCCACCCAGGTCTCGGGCTGGGTGCTGTTGATGGCATCTCAGAACATCATAACAGACTGGAGCTGCTGATACAGCCCCTTAACACAGAAGGAACTGGGGCGGGGGCAGAGACTTATCCAGAACCACACAGCTTCCTTATGCAGAATACATGCAAACCCAGTAGGCCAGTCTCTCCTCAAGGGCCAATCCCCAACCCCCAGAGGGGCAGCCGGCTCTTGCCCCTGCCCACCTCTCCCCAGATCCCCCGTCTGGGGGCCCCCAGCCCAGGTGCGAAGCTGATCAGGAGGCAGTAGATGTCTGTCCATGGCACTGGACTCGCAGCACCACGTAGGTGGAGTTGGCACACACACCTGAAACTCAGCCCCAGGGCCCTCTCCCCTCCAGCCAGGGGCATCTGGTGCAGGGTGGTGAGCAGGCAGAGCCGCAGCAATGGTCATGACCAGCTCTGTCACTGGCACCAGCTCCTGTGTCCTTGTCCTGGACATGTCTGTGATCCCCTCCCATCAGGAATCCCCCAGCACACTCTGCTATGCTGTGTGTGCTGGGCTGGAGGACAAACTCCAGGACTCAGCTGCAAGGTCTCCCCACCACCAGGTGTCTGTCCCCGCTCCCCAGCTCGGGGTCTGAACACCTGTACTCCGACTTCTAGCTTTCCTCCTGGACGTGCAGCTCTGGCTTGAGCCAAGAGTGGGTCGCCGGCAGGCAAGGGGGCAGCTTCTGCTACAAGTGTGGAGCTGTAATCGTGTTAGCGATAAGGGATTTGGCTGTGTCTGTGAAAGAACAAGCCGACAAGACCTCCACCGAAGCAAGGGCCACCCTTCTTGCCACTCCAATGCGGAGACAGCGACAAGGACCGAGTGGCTGCCATGGCCAACTCCAGGAATACCTATGCGGGAACCGAAGCTCTCAGTGCTGCATCGGCAAAAGCACTAAACAGTCCGGGGAGGAGAGGAGGCTCTGCAGGGCCCCAGAGACCAAGACCAGCCTCGAAGGGCGACCAAGTGCCGTGCAAGTCCCGACAGAGAGGACACAGCTAGAAGATGTACTGAACCCAGAGCCAGGCGAGCACGACAGAGAAACCAGGTGAGGGGCACAGCAGGGGAGCTTCCAGGGAGGGGAGGATGCCCTCGGGAAGGGCACCCACTCCACAAACCCCCAACCCTTCCCTCTACCCAACTACCAGCCCCAACCATTCCCAAAACACTCACCCCTCCTCCCCATCCCCGGGCGTTTTAAAGTGAGCGGATGGCTGCTCCACCTGTCCGTCCGAGCCACTGCGGCTCAGCCCCAGCCAGGGGTTTTAGGGAGACCACCCACCCTCCCGGCCTCGGGCCCCAGGGTCCCCACCCCACCTGTGCAGCTAGGAATAGCTGCTTCCTTCCCCTCTCCTCCTGTCCCACCTACCTAGCACCAGGTGGATGCCCAGGGCACAGGCAGCAGTTCCTTCACTCCCAGCCCCGGGCTGGCACGGCTAGCCTCTCCTGGCATCCTGGTGTCCCTTCCCAGGCCAGCTCCCTCAGGCCGCCCCCACTGCCCCTGACCTCAATACTCTCCTCCCTCCTGCACACGGATTCCTGCTCTCCCTCAAGGCCAGCCTGCTGGGTCACAGCGGCTCCCCTCAGCCAATGCTGACCTTTCCCTGCCCTGCTGTGGAAGCTGCGGGCGACAGCCGGCTCTCCTCCCCGCCCCCCTGGGGCCCCACTTCCAGCCAAGGCTGCCCGCTCCCACAGGCACACGTCCCCAAGCTCACAGAGCACCAGGGAGGGGCACCTTGCCATGCTCACAGGGGTGGTGCACAATCCCACATGCACATGTGAGCACACAGATGGCTGGCACATGCACACGTGTGCACTGGAGGAGCCCGGGGAACGGCTCTGGATTCAGTCCAGGCCCCTTTACAGGACAATGGGGTGAAAAGAGAGTGACACACACGGGGCGCCAAAAATCCACAGCCCTACTCCCCAAGACTAAGAACTCTCCCCCCTTGGAGCCACAGGGCTGCCCACTGCTACAGCAGGACAGTCTCAATGAGGCCATTGTTTGGGGCTCCATCAGAGGTCAAGAAGCCAGCCGGCCAGGGAGGCAGCCCAGCTGCCCCTCCAGGCAGGGGCGCCGCGGCTGAGTTACACACACACACATACACACACACACACACACACAGGGTGCCCCGCTGCCACTGAGACCCCAGCTTTCCTCCCCAGAATGCCAGGGCCAGCACAGTACCTGGGCCAGCCACACAGAGCCTGCAAATCTAAAGGGGGGCAGTTGGCAAGGATCTGAGGCATGCCCCCCAGGGCAATGAGGAGGAGGAGACGCAGCTGGGAAGACCCCAGGACAGCCTTACCCCAAGAGGAGGGGAAGGGGCACAGCCCTGCCCACTAGGGCTCTCCCGGTTCTGGGTGGAAAGCGTTGGAGGCTGCCCTGGGGCTTTCCACGCACGCCGCTGAGGACAAAGTCCAGGTTGCGAGGTAAAGCTTCAGGCTTCGCCCAGCTCAAGCCAGCCGCGGCACCAGACACTGCCCGCCCCTCAGGACCTCCGCCAAGGCTCTGGACCCCATCCCAGTGACCACGGGGGCAGTGGTCTGGGGCTCCCCGAGGAGGGCACGGGGATGAGGGCACCTGGAACGCCCTCCAGTCCGGCTTCTCTGCCTCCCCGCCCACCAGGGTAGCCTGCCTGCGAGCCCCTCCGAGGGGCGGGGGCTCCCGGCCGGCAGAGGCAGGCCCGCCCCTCGGTAACGCGGCCCCAGCAGTGCCAGAACCATTGTGTGCGCTTCCCTGGTCGGCGCTGTATCCACTCCCCAGGACGCAGGATGCGGAGCCCCGCCGCGCGGCGGTCACGAGGACGGACACGCACGCACACCGACCCGGGGAGCGCACGCCAGCCCCGGGCTCCGCTCCGCGCGAGACGCTCCCACGTCTCAGCACTCTTGGCAAACACTTTTTAGAGGAAAGAGAGAGCCAGACCGCTGTCCCTGCCCGCACACAGGCAGGCCCAACTCCACGGAGGGAGAGCAGATGAGAATGGGGGGTCACGGCCGTCCCCGCCGCCTCTGGGCCGCGAGGCCGCGTCCGCCCGGGCGTGGCGGCTCGCCTCGGCCCGGATTCGGTTCCGCCCCAGCCCACTGCTCTGGCCTGGGGGAGGGGAGCGCCGGTCACCGGGGCAGGACACGGCAGCCCGCTCGGCCCTGGGGCCTGGCGAGAACCCGCCAGCCGGCCTCCGGGCCTCCGGAGCCGCCGAGGAGCGCGGGCGGAGCGAGCGGCGGCTTCCGAGAGGGAAACTGCGCGCCCCAGATGTCGCGGGTACCCTCTCCCGCCCCTGCGCCCGCCAAACACAAACAACAATAAAAGGAAGGAAGCCCGGGCAGCGAGCGCGGGGGTCCTGTGCGGGACGCCGTCCCCGAGGGTCCCCAGACTCGGGTCCTCCACGTAGGCGATGCCCGGCGCGGTGTCGCGGGGACCGGGGTGGAGGACGTGCGCCTCGCTGTCGGCGCACGGGCGTTGGGGAGGGGGGTTCCCGCGCCAGGCCCGCCCAGAGGGTCCTCCCCGCTGCGCGTTCGCGGCCCACCTTCGAAGTCCGAAATGATCCCGTCCAGCTGCGCGTTGACCGCGGGGTCGGACATGGTGGCTGGTGGGCAGAGTGAGTCGGAGGGCGGCGGCGAGGAAGCGCCCCCGGGCGGCCCGGGGCCCTGCGCGCTGGCTCGGGGCGCCGTGCAGAGCTCGCCGCCGGAGCCCCGCGGCCCCCAGGAGCGGCTGAATGAATGGGGGAGGAAAGGCGGGCGCCGGCCCCTCCCCGCGCGGCCGCCCCCGCCCCGCCCCCGCCGCCCGGGCGGATCAGGTTCCCGCACCCGCGGCCCGGCCTCCCCGTCGCGCGCACTGGCTGCCGCGGCCGCCCGTCAAGGCCGAGCCAGGGGGCTGGGGCCCCGGCGGCCGCACGCGCGTGGGACGGGGGTGGGGGGCACAGGCCAGTGCCGAGCGCCCGACCCCGACGCCCCCTCCTCCGCCACCCTCGCGGACGCGGCTGGGCCCCTCCCCCCGACGCCCCGCCGTGGCCAGATGTGGGCGGATGTGGAGGCCGGGCCGGGGCCGCGGGGCGGGCACCGGAGGGCCAGGAGCCCTCCCCTCCCAGGGCGCGGGTTCCTCCTGCGGGAGGTTTTATTGATGCAGGCAAACAAAGTTTGCTGCCGCTACTGCCTCGTTTGTGCGCACGCAGTCCCTGCAAGGGATGCTCGCCGCGCGGCTCGGTGGGCCGGCAGGACCCTTCTCCTTGACTCAGTCCCCGGCCTGCAGGCTGCACAGGGAATGAAGGCACGGGGCCAGAGAGGGGTGGGGGCAGAGAGAGGGGAGGACCGGGAGGGCACACCCACGGAGAGAGCCAGGGACCATGGCCACCTTTTCAGCCAGGGTTTTCCGGGAGACCAAGCTGGGCCGGCCCCTGGTACAGAGAAGGAAAATCTGAAACGAGGAAGTGAGGAGAAGGGAAGCTGCCCCGGGGTGCCGACCCCACGGGGGGGGGGTGGCTTTTCCGTGCAGGCCTGGAGTCCCTGCGCTTCTGCACCCAGGCAGGCCAGTCCCAGGGGCTGAACACAGGAAGGACCCACACCCACCAGGTGCAGCACCTGCAATTCAGGAGGGCTTCCTGCGCTCACCCTTGCCAGGCCAGCCACCCTCCTCCTGCCTCTGAGGCCAGGGCGCAGCCCCACCCACCCAGCCTGTGTGGCCTGGGAGGGCGCCCTCTGCATCTGCTCAGATCACTGCCACTCCCCTGAGTTTCTGAGAGATCCCAAAGGGGCCGGGAGAGAGGCAGGGAGGCCCAGGGGCCCTTGGTGCGCTGGGCTGCTGCCCGGACTGCCGCAAAGAATCAAACCCTTCCTTCTTCCAGCATCGTGGTCGCTCCCGCCCTCATGCTTGGGATGTTTGCAACTATTTTCGACCCAATGAGTTTGTGGACCCGGGAACTGCAAAACCACAGACGTTTCAGGCACGTGCACACCCTCATCAGTCCACCCGGGGAGCTAGTGCTGTCGGCAGTGGCACCCCAAGGCCTCCTGTCCACCCTGCAGGGGTGTGTGTGCGCGAGCATGCATGCATGCATGGGGTAGGGGTGCAGTCAGTCCCTGAGAAACCCAGCCCCAGCAACTGCCAGTCCCCAGACCAACATCCAGCCTGGACCACAATGCCTTCATCATTAGCACCTGGCAAGCATGGCCATGCTACACACTGGCTCTCCCCAACAGCCCCAGATCAGCCCCGAGACCACTCACTATGCATTCCTTCCCAACACACACACAGCTGAGCCAAGCCCGCTGGAACTTGCTTCCTCAGGGTGCCTGCGGTGCTGAAATGCTCCCTGTGGGAACCAGAGGACCATGGTGGAAGGGAGGGGACCCCGAGGCCAGAAAGGGTCCCCACGCCTGCCTGGCTCACCCTGAGCCGGCCCCCCACAGCTGTTTCCCTTCCCAGCAGGTAAGAAGTGCCAGGCTCCCTCAGGAAACCCATCCTGGCCGTGGAGACGCTTCCGCCAGGAAGCCCACCCTTGGAGCTAACCAGTGGCTCCAACTGGACATCACTTGTTTCCTCTTTGCTTTTCCGTCTTCAGAGACTATGGGAAACAGCTGGGCCCTTCCCTGCCCACCCGGTTCCCTGGCCCAAGCTGGGGGACAAGCCTGTGGCGCACTCCTTTCCCAGACACCCTTTCTCCCAGCGGCCCCATCCCCCAAGGCTGTCCTCTGCTCACCCAGGTGCTGGGTCCCCTCCAGGATCCTGCTCCTCTCCCAGGCCTGAGAGGGACCCTGGGCAAGCTGACAAGCCACAATGGGAGGGAGCACCAAGCTGGCAAGGGACAAAGCATGAGGCCACCAAAAGCTGCAATGGCACAGTCCTTCCAAGGACCCAAGAGAAGGGCTCACCTGCCTCACAGGTACACAGGACCTGTGGTTGAAGGGAGACCCCAGAAGGAGACTTGTCCACTGGAACCTCAGAAGGCAGCCTAGGGGGGCCTAAACTCAGTGACCAGTGTCCCTAGAAGACAGCAAGGAAGGCACCGAGCTCCAGCTGCAGCTGGAGGGACACGACGCTCAGGCTGGTATGGGAAGCCAACACTGCCTGAAGGTGGCTACCTTGCAGGGACCGTGAGTTCTCATGTGACGGACTAGGTAGGGACAAGTCAACAAGCCCAAGGCAGGCCTGTTCCGTCATAGGAGAGGCAGGCTGTCCCGGCCATGATGGACGGATGGACAAAGCCTCCTGGAGCACGGGAAAGGGAAGGAGGAAACGGATGGGCGGAAATGGCCACCAGGCAGGCCAGCATCATCTGTGACCTGGGAGCGCCCAGGTACAGCCCCGGGGGAAGTGAGCCCAGGGAACACAGGCTGGGCCGTGGCTCTAAGCCAGCCCCACAGAGCCACCGCCAGCCAACATCCTTGCAGGCAACAGCTTCAGAAGGGCAGAGGCTTTGGGGCTCACCTCCACATGGGCCTGACACACAACAGGACCTTGCTCAACTCCACAGCCTGGGCTCAGCCTGGGCTCTGGCAGCTGCCAGGCCAGCCCCAGCACCCCAGGCTCCCCAGCCCCCATCTCAGCGAGCGGCACCATGTTCGCGTTGTGGAAACCACCCTCGGATCCTCTCTCCATCACCCTGCAGCCTGAGCAAGCCTTGAGCAGCCCTCCGCCCAAGCTAACATCCTCACCCTGTCTTCCCACCCCCATCTGACACCCTGGGCTGCCTGGGGTCCCACACCCCAGTCAGGACTGTGAAGAGCAGTAACGGTGGACACAGAGTTTCCAAATGTATCCACATCCGAGAAGTGCAAGTATTGCTTCCGTTTTAAATAGACTCCCTTGCAATTAATTCATATTATACAAAATGTAGCATTTTCCCCCAATGAAGCAACACATTTTTATCATAGTGAAATGGCTAACAGAGCAGGTATTTGGCTCAGCAGTTAGGACCCTGCTGGAGATGTCCCTTATTGGAGTTCCCAGTCTGGTTACAATTCAGCTTCCTCCTCATGCGAACCCGGGGATGCTCAGGTGAGGTCACAAGTACGAGGGTCTTTGCCACCCACATGGGACATGATCCAGATTGAATCTGGGCTCCTGCCTTCAACTTGGCCCAGCTCTGCTCATTTAGGGAATGAGCTAGTGAATGAGTGTGTGTGTGTGTGTGTGTGTGTGTGTGTGTGTGTGTGTGCGCACGTGGCATGTTTCAAGTAAAATAAAATGGAACTTGGTAGAATTCTAGGCACAGGCACCGTGGCACAGCATGCTAAGCGGCTGCGTGGCACGCCAGCATCTCATTTGGACCGCCTGACATCAAGTCTCAGCTCCTCTCCCAATCCAGCCTCTTGCCAGGGCTCACCCAAGGAATGTCCCAGGTGAGGGTTCGAGGACCACCCCCCCGCCTGTGCATATGGGAGACCCTCACGGAATTTGATTCCTGGCTTGGGTCTGGCCCAGCCTCAGCTGTTGTAGGCATTTGGAGAATGAACCAACAGATGGAAGATCTCTCCATAGCTCTGTCTCCCTCTTTCTGTAATTCTGCCTTTCAAATAAATAAACTTCAAAATGCAGCTAGCTGGGCAGCTAAGGTGACAGCAAGTACAGGCACCTTGGCATGCGCCCGCCACCACCACCAGCAGTCACCGCCAGAACATCTGGTCTCCTCCGATGGAAACTGTCCACAGGAGAGTCGGAACTCCCGCTGCTTGATCCCCGCCAGGCAGCCCCGTCCTGCTTCTGCTTAGACCCACTGACCTCTCTAGGAAGTGCAGGAAGCGGAACTGCACAGCTGTGCTCCTTGGCGGCCTCGGGGTCCCCCAGGGAGTGGAGCGCCAGTTTCCTTCCTGTAGGAGCTGACCAAGGCTCCACTGTCCTGGAGCACACGGGGTCTGCGCCTCCAGCCCTCAGCGGACACTGAGCAGCCCCCAGGTCTGGCTGGCATGAACGGCACGGCAGTGGGCACACAGGTACACACACCTGTCTAGCCCTGCTTTTAATTCTTGGGGATCTGGAACCAGAAGTGGAACTGCTGAAGAGTACAGGGATTTCCTCTCGCTTAATTTTAAATGGTAATCCATTTCTTGTTTTAAGTGTTTTTTACAACATAATTTAATTTTTAAGCCTCTTTTTTTTTTTTAAATAAAAAAGACTTATTTGCTAGGCAGTTACAGAGGCAAGAGCACTCTCCCGTCCACTGGTTCCCTCCCCAGGTGTCTAGGCCGGGCTAAAGCCAGGAGACTCTCTGGGTCTCCCACGTGGGCACAGGGTGGAAATGGAGTTGTTACAGAGCTGCTGGCACTACAGGTGGCAGCCTAACCAGCATGCCACAGTGCCAGTACCAAAACATATGTTTTAAGATAACTCACCAGATTATAAATATGTGGTTTATATGTAAAATATGTGGTTTATATGTCATTTATCACATTAGGCTGATTTGTTGGAGCACACGGTTTTACTCGTTAGGTGGGTAATTTGTTCAACAACTAACATCACGTTCCTGGCCCCTTTCCCTTGGGTCTGCCTCGGTTGCAGGTCTGCCCGTGCTGCTGCCTGCTGGCTTCTGGCTCCCTGACCGCTGGATGCTGCCTGTCCCCCATCAGCCCCCCACAGAGGCAGACAGCTGGTGTCACTGTGGCAGGTCCCTCACCCCACCTGGACAGCTCTCCTACCCCCTGGCCGCCACCCACTTCTCCCCAGGACCTCCTGCCTGCAGACAGACAGCACACAGTGTCCCCCAGTTCCAGTCCAGCTCTGTGCAGTGATGGCATGCAGCTTCCTGCGCAGGACACAAAGCTGACCCCACCAAGCAGGCGAGCTCAGCCCGTAGGGGCAGGGAGGCTGTCCAGAACTTACATGGACTCATTACACACCCGCTAGCCCCTGCACGGAACAGGCCTGCCACGACATGCCAGAGCGGGGGTCCAGGGCCTTCGCCACTGCCCGGGGCAGCACCAGCAGCACGTGAGGGATGCGCCCAGCACACACACCCTGGCCCCACCCTGCTTGCCACCGGCTGAAGCACAGCACTGGAAGGCTCTGACCTGCAGGGAGGGGGTGGGGAGGGCACTTTGTAAACAGAGTGTTAGTCTTGTAAAGTCAGACGTCTGAGTCACAGGCCCAACTTCAGGATCGGCTCCAAGTCCCAGCCCCCAACTCCCCCCCACACCGTGTGCCACACTGCCCAGGGCTGATTCAGCCTGGAGTTCCCCGGCCTCTCTGGTCCTGACCAGGAACCCCCAGACCTCCTCCTTTCAGTTTCGCCCATAAAGGTGACCTCAGCAGTGACCACAAACCCGAGGGAATGATGGGTGTGGGAGGGGAGAGGCAGTGCAGGGGGCCAGCAGAGCAGGGGGGACCACAGGTGGAAGTTGTGACACTCCAGCTGGCCCCACTCGAGCAGACCCCCAGCTCAGTGATCTGGGAGTTGCTTGTTTATCTGCACGTCCAGTGAGCCCTGACTGGTCAGGTCCAAGCCTAGGATGCGCCCAGCAGCTTCTGTGTGTTTCAGCCTCAAGCAGCGGGGCAGCAGGAGGGCTCACGATGGCTTGCTGACCACAGGCCCATGCCCCAGTTCCTCCTCCACCCTGCCCTCACCAACTTGGCTTCTGGTCCTCTGAGGCTGCAGGTGCACAGAGGTGATGAGGCTTCTGGGGACAAGCAGCCTCTGTCCCCCTCTCCACGGCTCTGGCAGGAACACACAGAACAAAGCAGGAGTGGCGAGCCCAGGATTGGCTGTACCCCCTCTAGGCAGCCAATGACAAAGGCCGCGGCTGGCATGTCCCTCCGGCTGTACCAGCTGCAGACACCTTACCCCAGGCGGCCCGGGGACCTGGCTGAGCCACCGTCTGCCTGGGCAGCACGGGCTGTTCCCAGAGCCCCGCAGTATCCTGGCTGGCACTCCAGCCCAGCTCCCTCGCCCAAGCAAGCACCCAGGGTGACAGGCCACGTGCTGCCACCGCAGTGTGAGCACCAAGGCTGAGTCACTAGCCTGCCTCAGCCTAGCTCCACGTCAGCACAGAGACCGAGCCGAAAAGGAAGCGCTCTGGAGTCACTGCAGTGGACCCTGGGGGAGGGGCCATGCTGTCCCTGCCCCCACCCTCCCCACCCCAAGCTCCGGCAGGCAGGAACAAGAAGATTCCAAGAAGGAGAGGGAAGAGCGAAGGCAGGGAGCCTTGTCCCTCTCTGAGGGCCTGCTGGCCAGTCCCACCTGAGTCCTTAGGCGGCACTAGCTCCCAACACCCACCTCCAGTGCTGGGAGCTCAGACCTCCCCCAACCCCTGCCAGTGCCATCACACTTTGCCTTTGCTTTGGCTTTAAACAGGCGACTCATTTAAAGACGATCGTCTTGTGCCACCAGATGTACCCCAGGTCCATGGCGACTCCCATCTCTGTTCTAGAGAGGCAGCCTGGTGACAGGATGTTCCACGGGGGAGGGAGGCAGGTGGAGTGGGGCTGCAATCTGGTGATGGGGAACAGAACCCGCCCCCAGCACCCTGAGCCATGCTGGGAGCCAGCCAGCAGCCAGCTGCACCCTCAGGCTGAGTGGAATGCTCGGGGCCTCACGTCCCCTGGCCTTGTCTGTCCCTAGCGTGAGTCACTGGCCTGCTGGGCCATGCCAGGGAGCTGGTGGGCTCCGGCTGAGCTCAGTGTGAGGAGACTGACAGGCAGGGAGGACAGAGGGGACTGCCCAGGGACCTGAGCAGCCACACCCCTACCCCTCTGGGGACCAGCCCAGGGCATGGGAGACTGTGCCAACAGGCAGCAGCATGGGCAAATTTGGATGGAGTACATGCAAGGCAAGCCCAAGGCCTGTGGGGCCAACACCACCTTTGCACCTGTGACAGCACATCCTTGGGACGCAAAGATAAGATCAGGCTTCCAGGTTCTGCTCAGGGCTGGGGGGGTAGGGGGAGATGGGATACGGGTGACAGCCTCAGGCGGTCTTCCTTCCCCAGGGCCCCAGGGTCTCCCAACACAGGCTGCATGCTCTTGGAGGCCTGACCCTCCTACCATGCAAGTGTGCCCGTGTCTGCCAGCCTGCTTGTCCTCTCCGCACAGCCAGAGTGAGGGCATAGCCAGTGGGGAGCAGGCTCTATGTTGGCCTCAAGGATGTGGGCGCCTGGCCGCCGGGCACAGCAGCCCCGAATGGCACCCACCCACGTTCTCGCTCCACAGGCCTGCAAGCCAGATGGACCAAGCCTGCACACAGCTATTCCCCAACACAGAGAAATTTCTCACCTTCGGGAACAGGGAGGGGACGTTCCCAGATGGGGCCCTGGGGCCTGGCTCTGGTTGGTCTCATCTGCTCAGCCACAGACCTGGTCTGGCACTGCCCCTCTGCCCTGGTGTGGGGGTGGGAGGGGAAAGCAGACACTGATGCCAGTGTGCCCAGTCGTGAGCAGGCCCGTGCGTGGGCCAGCAGCAGAGAGGTCTGACCAGGAGTGTGAACACTAAGAGAAACCCAGCACCCGCACCTGCGCACTGCCCCCCGAGCATGCGATGGCGACTTTGCCATAGGCTGTGCAGCTGCCCCCTGCCTGGCTCCATCTTAACTTCTAAGCTGCCTCTCCAGGAGTAATCCCGAGACAGAGGATGGTGAGCGCTGCCCACCCAGCAGCACCTGTTAAACAGAAACCAGTGCCGGAACCCTCCGGGGCGACTACAGGGAAGGAAGCGGGGCGTGCATTTGGCACAGCCCACTAAGACACTGGCTGGGGCGCCCAGCCTGTGGCACAGCCCACTAAGGCACTGCCTGGGGCGCCCAGCCTGTGGCACAGCCCACTAAGACACTGCCTGGGGAGCCCAGCCTGTGGCACAGCCCACTAAGACACTGCCTGGGGAGCCCCAGCCTGTGGCACAGCCCACTAAGACACTGCCTGGGGCGCCCAGCCTGTGGCACAGCCCACTAAGACACTGCCTGGGGCGCCCAGCCTGTGGCACAGCTGCTGTGGCACAGCCTTGGTTTCTCCTGCTCCACTTCCTACCCAGCGGGCTGCTAATGCGCACCCTGGGAGAGGAGGTGACGGCTCGGGCCCTTGGGATCCCGGCCCAGTCCTGCCTGTTGCCAGCATTTGGGATTAAACCAGCAGCAGGCTCTCCATCTCTCTGCTTTTCAAATATATAGAAAAGAAAGGAAAGGAAACTTGAAAGGGAAAGATGGAGGCCAGGTTTGTGGTACAGCACATTAAGCAACCTCCTGCAATGCCAGCATTCCATGGACACGAGCAGTTTAAGTCCTCATGGCTCTGCTTCTGACCCAGCTCCCTGCTAATCCCTGGGGAAGCAGTGGGGGACGGCCCAAGTGCTTGGACACTTGCACCCACGTGGGAGACCCAGAGGAAACTCCTGGCTTCAGCCTAGCCCCGGCCATTGAAGCCATCAGGGAACAAACCAGGGCATAAAGATATCTCCTTCTCTCTCTCACTCTGTCATTCCGAGTTTAACAATTTTTGTGTGTGTGTGATTTTTAAAAGATTTATTTATTTTCATTGCAAAGTCAGATATACAGAGGGGAGGAGAGGCAGAGAGGAAGATCTTCTGTCCAATGGTTCACTCCCCAAGCGGCCGCAATGGCTGGAGCTGTGCCAATCCGAAGCCAGGAGCCTCTTCCGGGTCTCCCACGTGGGTGCAGGGTCCCAAGGCTTTGGGCCATCCTCAACTGCTTTCTCAGGCCACAAGCAGGGAGCTGGATGGGAAGTGGAGCCGCCGGGATTAGAACTGGCACCTATATGGCATCCTGACGCATCTAAGGCGAGGACTTTAGCTGCTAGGCCACCATGCTGGGCCCCTGAATTTAAAACCTTTAAAGCTGAATGTCTGGGCTTAGTGCGGTAGCCAGTGGCTATAGTCCTCACCTTGAATGCATCAGGATCCCAAATGGGCGCCAGTTCCTGTCCCGGCAGCTCCACTTCCCATCCAGCTCCCTGCTTGTGGCCTGGGAAAGCAGTCGAGGACGGCCCAGAGCCTTGGGACCCTGTACCCGTGTGGGAGACCTGGAAGAGGCCCCTGACTTCTGGCTTAGTGTCTCAGTTCTGGCCAACGTGGCTACTTGGAGAGTGAACCAGCAGAAGGAAAAATCTTTTTCTCTGTCTCTCCTTCTCTCTGTAAAACTGCCTTTCCAATAAAAATAAACAAATCTTTAAAACAAAAACAACAAAGAACCCCAATGTCTGCACCGAGTGAATGTGCCCTTCAGCTGCACCCCCACACAGTTCCTCCGCTCTGTAGGGACAGCTCTCCTCTCTCCATCCCCCTGGCATCACAGGTGTGGGTATCACAGGGGCGGGGACTGGACCGTGCGGCCTCCAGGGCCTAAGGGCTGCGCTCATCCACCCTGGGTGAACACAGAGTCGGGGCGGGACAGGACAGCTTGTGTAATCGGAAGATCTGATGACCATCCAGAAGTGCCAGGTGACTGCTATGAAACCAGGGCCAGCATCGCGGCATCCCATATGGGCACCAGTTCCAGTCCCGTTGCTCCACTTCCCATCCAGCTCCCTGCTAAGGAGCCTGGGAAAGCAGTGGGAGACTGGACCCCCGTAAGAAGCCCCTGGCTCCTGGCTTTAGGCTGACCCTGTCCTGGCGGTCAAGGCCAGCTGAGGAATAAATCAGCAGATACAAGCTTTCTGTCTGTCCTCTCTCTGTAGAGCTCTGCCTTGTAAATAAGTAAAATCTCTTTTTAAAAAAGAAAGAGAGAGAGAAAGAAAGAAAGAGAGGCAGCGGATGGATCCATGGGCAGAAGGAAGGGTGCCAAGACAAGGGTGGGAGAAGCCAGATGAACAAGCCGGACACGGTGCTCCCCACAGCCTGCCTCCCTCCGCACCGTGTGTCAGGGCCGGACACGGTGCTCCCCACAGCCTGCCTCCCTCCGCACCGTGTGTCAGGGCCGGACACGGTGCTCCCCACAGCCTGCCTCCCTCCGCACCGTGTGTCAGGGCCGGACACGGTGCTCCCCACAGCCTGCCTCCCACCGCACCGTGTGTCAGAAACAGGCCGGACACGGTGCTCCCCACAGCCTGCCTCCCTCCGCACCATGTGTCAGAAACAGGCCGGACACGGTGCTCCCCACAGCCTGCCTCCCTCCGCACCGTGTGTCAGAAACAGGCCGGACACGGTGCTCCCCACAGCCTGCCTCCCTCCGCACCGTGTGTCAGGGCCGGACACGGTGCTCCCCACAGCCTGCCTCCCTCCGCACCGTGTGTCAGGGCCGGACACGGTGCTCCCCACAGCCTGCCTCCCTCCGCACCGTGTGTCAGAAACAGGCCGGACACGGTGCTCCCCACAGCCTGCCTCCCTCCGCACCGTGTGTCAGAAACAGGCCGGACACGGTGCTCCCCACAGCCTGCCTCCCTCCGCACCGTGTGTCAGGGCCGGACACGGTGCTCCCCACAGCCTGCCTCCCATCGCACTGTGTGTCAGGGCCGGACACGGTGCTCCCCACAGCCTGCCTCCCACCGCACCGTGTGTCAGGAAGGATGCGGTGGACGGGTCATTGCAAGCCACCGCAGAACCCTCTGCTCACCCCCATCCCAGAGGGCCGCCCCTCCAGTGTGGCCAGCAGGGGCTCCTTCCCCGGGCGCTGAGAGCCTCAGTGTGCCCAGCCGAAGGTAACCCCCGTGTTCTGGCTCTGCTCCCCGCTTCCCCTGAACCCCTAGCCAACCCCAACCGGCGGCAGACAGATGATAGGAACAGTCTGGTTGTGTTTATTTACTGTCCCATCAATGTATGCTTCATATGGGTGTAGATAAAAATGAGTCTAGGGGAGATATGGGAAGTAACGTTATCAATAACTTCAGTTATATCCTTAATATTGCTACACTCTTATCTGAAATTGATGACCCAGAAATAGCTATAATAACAGACCTCCTGTGTAGATTATGCTGTGACTTGATAATGTATGTATGTTAGAGTGTTTGAGTAGAAATGACTCCATCTTCCTAGACTACTGGTGAGATGGGGCCACCTCCCCATCACTCCTGTCAAGAAGCTCCAGTGTACATAAGCATGTCATGAAAAACAACTTATGGTAAAAATGATAAAAGAAGAAAAGGTGTTTTGATAAATACGTAAAAAACACATGTTTTCTCAGAACTAAGAGAAAGCAAGTGTTACTGATAGATAACCTGTAACAACCAATCAAAACGTAACAACTGCTTGCTTGACCCCTGGATTGAATAAAAACCCATGCCTTGGTCCCAGTCACTGAAGCCAGCAGGCCCCCACGAGGCCGGAGCCAAAGCCCTCGGGCTTCCATCCGAAGCCAGTAGGCTCCCATGAGACCGGAGCCAAAAGCCCTGCAGGCTTCCACGAGGCCGGAACCAAAGCCCAGCAGGCTCCCACGAGGCTGGAACCAAAGCCCAGCAGGCTCCCACGAGACCGAAGTCAAGGGCGCTCTCGGTGGCTTCCCCCATCCTGTTCGGTGTGCGCTCGCTTGAATCAACGCTTGATTGCAAGCATCCATTCTCTCGTTTGTTCGAGTAACCAGGCTCGGTGTTCGTGACAGTAGGCAACCATGAGCCAGGAGGAAGGAATGGGGCCGAAACAGAAGCCCACAGGTCCTGGTATAAGCGCCATGGCTGCCTCGGGACCCTCGCCCGCACCTTTGACCACCAGAGCACATGGAAAAGCTTCCCCGGCAGTAGCAGCCAGAGCCGCTGGCCTCCGTTGGCCAAGGAGCACAGCCTCCCGGGGGTCCACCCAGGAGGGGAGCCCCAGCCTGGGACTGACCCCCAGGGTCACGGGTATCCTGGCCAGATGACCAAGCACTGACTTTCTCCTGAGACACGGGGCTCCCAGCCCCCGGCAACACATACATGTAGGTGCACACTCCCATGTACTCATTCATACGTGTGTACACATGAGAGGAGCCCAGGGAAGGCCTCAGGAGGGCCTCAGGATGGCCAGTGTGGCTGGGAAGGCCTGGGAGCAGGCGGCCCCTGGGGCTCAAGGTCTCCACCCCGTTACAGTGGGGGCCGAGAGCGTACACCGAATCACAGCCAGCTCAAGACACCAGCGAGTGGCCACAGGCAGCCAGGCATGTGGCCACGAGGGTGCCCAGCCGCCTCGAGAGAGGCCCCACTGTCCCCAGGGCCACCAGCACATGAGCTGGGCACACTCAGCACAGGGACATTACACATGGACCCTCGGCCGGGCCAGCAGACAGAGCAGGCCCATTCACTTGGGGCATCCCTGAGGAAGCCAGCTGACCCCACAGCCGGCCATGCCAGAAGGACCTCGGTCCCCAGGCCTCTGGATACACCCTGACTTGATTGGGCCAGTGGCTCCGTCCTGCCCAGCCTGGGCGGAATTGGTGGCAGCATCAGGGACTGGGATCAAAGGCCTGGGGCCAGGCGTGTGACAAGCAGACGTCAGCCTGGAGCTGCCTGCGGGGAACAGGGAGGGGCAGGAAGGAGTGCAGGCCCCACAGGTGCAGGATGGAGCCACTACAGCAGCCGAAGGCTACCACTGCCTCTCCCTGACCCAGTGTCTTCATTCTGAGAAGGTTCCATGGAGTGGCCCTAAGCCTGACCCATGAACTCTGGGGACGACTGAGGGACCTTGAGCCCCTCCCCCTGGCTATGGAGGGGACTCCAGGCCAATCCAAGGCACTGAGGGGTGCGTGGGAATTCTACCTGGCCAAAGACTGAGGCTTCTAGAACTTGTTTTGGTGCTCACAGTCAATCCAGACCCTGGCCAGGGCCAGCCACGCTTCACAGCATGTCGAGGACATGAGACACACTGGGCTGTGCCTTTCCCCTTGGAGGCCTTGGCCCGCCACCCCACAAGACCAGGTGTCACAGCCAAGCACACGGGTTATCATCAGATGAGAGCACATTCGCCTGAAGCGCTCAGGCCGGCACCAGGGGCAACAGGCGCTGGACGCCCGCCCAGGGGCCGGAAGCAGGACATGTGTGCAGAGCAGCGCGGCACACACACGTTGGGACACGGCTCTGTGGGGACTCCACTGCCATTCCACTCGGGACAGGAGGAGCAGCTGTGGCTAGACCCTCATTCTAAGGACCTCACAGCTTGTAGCTGCCTCAAACCCCCAGGGACATGGGCCTGACATAAGCGTGCACGTGTGTCCTTCTGCGTGTGCTGACCCCATAGGGCACTGGGCATGGTGTTCCACTGTGATATCCGGGCTCCTGGTCCACTGAGAGGCTGTGTTCCCAGGGTGAGCACGTGCAGGCCACGAAACAGGGCAGGGACTGCCTAAAGCGAGGACTGGCAAAGGGGACGTGTGTCCCCAGCGTTCCCCCACTGGACTGGCAGGCTCTCTGAGAACAGCCTTAGGATGGGGGCAGGACTCCTGCCTCCCTGGACAATGTACCCCAGGCTCGGGGAGTGCACTGCTGTGAAACCGCCAGCTCTGTGGCCACACAGTGCAAACAGGACCAGAAGCACTGTACTGGGTCACCTCCCATCACCCTCCAGGTCCCCAGCAGTCCCATTTCAGGAGTCAGCATGCTCCTTTTGTACCCCCAGCCCCTCCCTGCACCCCCAGCCCCTTCCTGTACCTCCCCCAGCCTCTCCTTGCACTCCCCAGCTCCTCCATGCACTCCCCAGCCCCTCCCTGAACCCCCCAGTTCCTCCCTGCACCTCCTCCGACCCCTCCCTGCCCCTCTTCCAGCCCCTCCCTGCACTCCCAGCCCCACCTCTACCTCCCAACTCCTCCCTGAACCCCCAGCCCCACAGCTCCTCCAGCCCGCTCAGCACACAGGTCCCTGACCCGGGTCCTTCGCTCCCTTATGCACCTGCTCCATCAAGACTGAACTATGGAGAGCTGCCTCTGCCAAGGGCACCTGCAGCACGTGGAGTTGTGAGTCCCTAAAAGACACGGTCAAGCCCCAACGGGCCACAAGCTATAACTGAGGGGTGCACAGGGTGCGCTGGGATAGGGCGAGCCCTAAATCCTATGACCGACAGGACTCCCTGGAGGCCGTGATGTAGCCAGACACTTAGACCAGGCCCGGGATGCCTCCAGACTCCCCAGCCCAGAGGACAACGGCCTAACTACACTCAGATCAAGACAGCCTCCAGGGCCACAAGAGAAAACGCTGGCCCTGCTTGAAGCCCCCAGGCTGAGTCCCCTGCGATTCCGGCCTGGACGTTGCCAGCAGCACTGCCTCTGCCCCACTGTGGCACACACTGGCCGGCGGGGTGGATTTTCCCATGCCCTACTGCAGGGCCAGCCCCCGTGGCAGGCCCAGCACCTGCCAGCCAGCTTTCGGCATCCGGCCCCCTCCATCCACCCTGTTCACTCTCAGGCCACTGAGTGGGCGCTGGCTGGGCAGCAGCCGAGGCCCCTGATTGCGTCATTTCCTCCCCTCTCTGATCTTGGCCAGGACTCGGGGTGCCGGGGAAGGGCCTTGGTTGCCATCTGACCATGGTTCGCTCACAAGGACAGGTCCAACTCTGCAGTGTACTGCCCCTGACTCAGGAGACCCCTGGCCATACAGGTCGCTGAGGCCTCGGGGAGCCTGGGCACCTTGATGCTTGGGGCTCCGCCCCGACTTTCAGCTCCCTTCCACGCACAGCAACAAAAACATGAATCAGTGCCAAAGGTGGGGCTGCCGTTTCCCAGAGCCCGGCTTCCTGCCAGGCCCAGGGGTGACCCCCAGGAGCGCTGGGCCCGGCTCCCGCGAGCGTCTGTGTGTGCGACTGTGTGTATAGCAGTAGGTGTGTGTATCCGAGTGTGTGTGTGTGACTGTGTGTGTCAGTGTGTGCCTATTATCTGAGTGTGTGTGTGTGTGTGTGTGTGTGTGTGTGTGTCTGTGTGTGTATCCGCCCTCCATGGCAGCCCTCCTCCGACCCAAAGAAGGGGCGAGGCTGCAGAAATTCTTTCTGGCGGTCAGGAGAACCCAACGGCGGACATGAAAGCTGAGCACACACATGCCCACACATGGACATGCAGGCAGGCGAGCACGCTGCACACACATCTATGTCCCCTACAGGAGAAATCGCTCCCCTTTCTTTCCCGCCAGCAGGCCCCACCTCGGCCAGCGGGTCTCTGCTTCCCCGCCAGCGCCCCTTCCAGGTGTGGGCGGCCCCTGTTCCTGTCCTCCGCACCCATTTCCTGCCCGCTGCTGGCTGGACCCCAACCTCAGAGCTGGCTGTGCCTCACTTCCCCTGCAGGGGGGTGTGTCACACACGTGCGTGCACACACACACGCACACACAGTGGGCGGGGTGAAGAGAAGCCAGGGCGTCCTCGGGCCCAGCACAGGCAGCCAGCGGCAGGCTTCCTTGTAGGGGTGCTGTGGCGGGACACTCACCAACACATTCAGCCGGCCAATGCCAGTCCCTCAGGGCCACCCGCTGCGGCCTGGGGAGGATCAGGTCAGGGAAGACAAAGGGCTCTGTTTTGGGGGGCTCCCTCTTTGCCTCAGTGGATGGCAAGGCCGCCTCCAGGCCAGCCCTGCCAGTCAGAGGCCAAACAGCTCCGTGTGCAAGACAGGTAGCCCAAGCTTCCACAGGCAGAGTCCAGGCGTGCTGGGCCGCAGCCCGCACACAGAGCGAGCAGACGGCCCTGCCCAGCTCTAGCCAAAGGCGATGGGCACCACAGTCACCCACACTAGGAATGTCACACTGCAGGATTCAGATCTGTGAGCTTAGACCCTCCTCGAGGCGGCACCGTGCTCTGGCGGTCCCCACTGCCCAGCAGCCATGGTCAGGGGCACTGTGCTTTGGGCTCCCTGCAGAAAACTCCAAATACTTCCATAAGGGGGCAACACTGTGACGCCAAGGGCTAAGCTACGGCAGGCCACACAGGCATCCCATTCCTGAGCTTTGCTGGTTCAAGTCCCAGCTGCTCCACTTCTGATCCCGCTCCCTACTGATGCACCGGGAAGGCAGCAGATGACACAAGGACTTGAGCCTCTGCCTCCCATGTGGGAGATCCGGATAGAGCTGCTGGCTCCTGGCTTCAACCTGGTGCAGCCCTGGCTACTGTGGCCATTTGGGGATGGAAGATTGCCATCTGTGTCTGTCCTTCCCTCCCTCCCTCCCCTTTGCTTCCCAC
Source organism: Ochotona curzoniae (assembly GCF_017591425.1). Classification (NCBI taxonomy): domain Eukaryota; kingdom Metazoa; phylum Chordata; class Mammalia; order Lagomorpha; family Ochotonidae; genus Ochotona; species Ochotona curzoniae. Next base: position 12,131,180 of record NW_024466459.1, read on the forward strand.
CCCACCGGAGTGGCCAAGATGTGACTGGGCTGACAGTGCAAACCATAGGGATGCAGCCCACAGCTACAGATCATAGAAGACACACGCTCCTGCAGGACAGCGGCGCCTCCACCAGGCCCGCCCCTTCCAGTCTCATGACTCACGTGCTGAAAGACGTCAAATGCCGGTGGCCCTTAGAAGGTTCCAGAAGAGCTGTGGACAACACACTTACAAGCCACCCATGAGTCTTCAAGGGAAGACATCCCAAGTGAAACTGCACGATGCCAGGGAAGATCTGAAACCAGTGCCCAGAGGCTGCCCTCGGAGCAGCCGGGACAAGGCTCAGCGCCAAGCCCACCTGCACAGACCTGTTCTACACCAGTGGACGGTGGACACGGATGGTGGGGCTGGGCCTCGTGCGCAGGGGCGGCCCTGAGGGGCATGTGGGCCTCGTGCATGGGGGCGGCCCTGAGAGGGTGCGGGCCTCGTGCACGGGGGCGGCCCTGAGAGGGTGCGGGCCTGAGGGGCATGTGGGCTTCGTGCACGGGAGCGGCCCTGAGAGGGTGCAGGCCTCATGCAAGGGGGCGGCCCTGAGAGGGTGCAGGCCTCATGCAAGGGGGCGGCCCTGAGAGGGTGCGGGCTTCGTGCACGGGGGCGGCCCTGAGAGGGTGCGGGCTTCGTGCACGGGGGCGGCCCTGAGAGGGTACAGGCCTCATGCAAGGGGGCAGCCCTGAGAGGGTGCAGGCCTCATGCAAGGGGGCGGCCCTGAGAGGGTGCAGGCCTCATGCAAGGGGGCGGCCCTGAGAGGGTGCGGGCTTCGTGCACGGGGGCGGCCCTGAGAGGGTGCGGGTCTTGCAGGTAAGCTGCCCCTTCCTGGCTCCAGGCTGCCTCCTTCCCCTCTCCATCATGGCTGCCAGGGCCAGAAGCCCACTCTGACCTCTGGGACAGCTCCTAGAGACCGTTGCAGCCTTTCCATACAACCTCCTGAGTTCCCCAGGTGTCCACTAAGCTGCTGCGACTGACCAGTCCTTTCCCCAGCTCCAGGCGAGAACAGCTCTGCCACCAGGCGGCCGCTTGTTCCCTGACAAGGCCTGACCCAGTGCAGGCACAGCCCTCTTCTCACGCCCTGTCCCGCAGCCCGTGGGCAGTAACTGCTTCTCTGTATGGCCGGTGCACACACGCATGTGTGAAGGTGTGTGTGAGGGTGTGTACGTGTGATGTTGCATGCGTGTCTTGCTGGCTACCACCGGAAGACCTCACAACCTCACATCTGCTCTTCAGGTTCAATCATTTGCCAGTGGCTCACAGAATCCAGAAACTCATGTTACCTACTGCAATGTGATGTAACATTTTTAAGTTTTTAAAAAGCACTTTGAGCCAAGAGCCACGAGCTCCATCCAGGTGCCACCTGTGGGTAGCAGTGCCCCCACAGAGCTGTCTCCCGCTGCCCCATAAAGTGTGCATTAGCAGGGAGCTGGACTGGGTGGTGAAGCTGGACTCGGACCCACCCTGCCTGCAAGCCACTGGCCAGGGTCTGACCACCGTGCCCAGGACGTGCCCCACAAATGACATCTTCAAGGACACCAATGGTAGCAGTGCAGCTGCCCTGGGAGGGGCACACAGTCCCCCAACCCTCTCCACCCCATGCCCATCAGTTTGCTTATATATATGTATTTTTTGCTGTATTATTTCAGAAGTTTTACATTTACAAAATGAAAACTAAGCAGTGGTGGCCCCCAGAGCTCCCCCCCCCCGACCCCAGGTGCTGTGGAGGCCTGGGTCACGGCCACGGCTGATTCAGTCACTGGCCACAGTGACCACCTTGCCCCGGAGCCCTGGGTTCCCCCAGTCTCCAACCTGCCCTGCAAAGCAGCCCCCTCCCAAAGCTGCGGCGGGGGAGGTGGGGTTGCAGGCCACTCAGGTGCCCACCCCAGGGGGGTCAGGGATGCTGGGAGCCGTGCTGGGACACCGGACAGCAATCACGTACATGTGTCACGGTATCCTGTTTTGGTTTCACTGCTGACAGGAAGTGGGCAAAGCTGCAGCTGGGCAGACAGCTCGCGCCCAGGGCCGCAGCACTGAAGACGCTGCAGGATTTACTGAGTAGGGCTCACCCCATCTTAGAACAGCCGCAGCCTGGTCGTCTCCAAGCCTGATTCCTTCAGTGTCTCCCTGCAGCGGCTGGAGCTGCTGCTCCAGAAGCAGCTGGTTGGGTGGGTACCTTGGCCTCGTGCCATACTTGGTGGCATTAACTCCACACTTCCGTGTGGGTCCTGACTGTCTGAGACGCTCCGCCATGACTGCGTCCTGTCTATGGGAATGGCCACCGTCGTCACTCTGCTGAGACAGTGACACTGACTGCTGTCCCCGTGTTCCTGGGGCGGGCCCGGCTCCCTCTGACGCACAGCCCTCCCAGGCGGCTGGATCCGTTGGCCGTTGCCGTGAGGATGTCAGCACGCCGACCCTCGGGGACGATGACGGACACTCGCTTCACCTAGCTTGCTTGGGTAATATCTGGGTAATCTCATTTGACAACATGAGTTTAAGGGTCTCTTCCTTTCTGGAATAGTTTGTCTAAGATGGGGATTCGTCATTCTTGTGCCATTGATAGAATCCATCAAGGAAGCCTCCTTCTTCTTGGAAGGCAGCGGGCTTTATTTGCTTGTTTGTTTTTAATTACACATGTCATTTAACAGAGAGAACTTGGGGCCAGCATGATGTCTCAACTGGCTAATCCTCCTCCTGCAAGTGCCGGGATCCAACTTTGGGTGCTGATTTATGTCTCAGCAGCTCCACTTCCCATCCAGCTCCCTGTCTGTGGCCTGGGAAAGCAGTTGAGGACGGCCCAGAGCCTTGGGACCCTGCACCTGTGTGGGAGACCTGGAGGAAACTCCTGGCTTCGGATCAGCTCAGCTCCAGCTGTTGCGGCCGCTTGGGGAACGAACCAGAAGATGGAAGATCTTGCTCTCTCTTTTTCTTCTCTGTAAATCTGACTTTCCAGTAATAAACAAATAATCTTTTTTTTTTAAAGATTTATTTTTATTATTTTTTCATTGGAAAGGCGGATATACAGAGAGGAGAGACAGAGGAAGATCTTCCGTCCGATGATTCACTCCCCAAGTGAGCGCAACGGGCCGATACTATGCCAATCCGAAGCCAGGAGCCTCTTCCGGTTCTCCCACACGGGTGCAGGTTCCCAAAGCTTTGGGCCGTCCTTGACTGCTTTCCCGGGCCACAGGCAGGGAGCTGGAAGGGAAGCGGGGCTGCTGGGATTAGAACCGGCGCCCATATGGGATCCCGGGCGTGCAAGGCGAGGACCTTTAACCACTTGCGCCACCGCGCCGGGCCCATAAACAAATAATCTTTTAAAAATTAAAGCTATGACATGTCAGCCTCCTTACTTATTTTTTTTTTTAATTTATTTTTACTGGGCCCGTCACAATGACACAGTGGTTAAGGTCCTCGCCTTGCACGCCTGGGATCCCATATGTTCACCGGTTCTAATCCCGGTAGCCCTGCTTCCCATCCAGCTCCCTGCCTGTGGCCCGGGAAAACAGTCGAGGATGGCCCAAAGCTTTGGGACCCTGCACCCGCGTGGGAGACCTAGAAGAGGCTCCTGGCTTCGGATCGGCATAGCATCAGCCGTTGCGCTCACTTGGAGAGTGAATCATCGGACGGAAAATCTTCCTCTGTCTCTCCTCTCTGTATATCTGCCTTTCCAATAAAAAAAAATAATAAATCTTAAGAAAAAAAAGATTTATTTTTACTGCAAAGTCAAATATTCAGAGAGGAGGAGAGACAGAGAGAAAGATCTTCCGTTTGATGATTCACTCCCCAAACAGCTGCAACAGCTGGAATTGAGCCGATCCAAAGCTAGGAGCCAGGAGTCTCTTCCGTGTCTCCCAAGCGGGTGCAGGGTCCCAAGGCTCTGGGCCGTCCCCGACTGCTTTCCCGGGCCACAGGCAGGGAGCTGGATGGGAAGTGGAGCAGCGCCTCGAAGCAGTACGCCTACGGGAGGCAGAGGATGAGCCTGCTATACCACGGTGCCAGCCACAGCCACGAATTTAAGTTCCCCATCTCTTTCTCACTGTAGGTTTATCCAGCTGTGGATCATTTTTAAAAAAACAACTTTTGGCTTTGCTTTTCTGTCTGTTTTTCATTCCCTGACCTTCTGCCATTACCTCCACCCCTCCATCCCCTCCATTCCACGGACTCCAGGCTCTTCCTGGGCCCCGCCACGATTCACGACCTGGCGACAACTGGGACAGCAGCGGGGAGCGTGGGGGTCCAGACGCCGAGTCACCCAGAACAGCGAGGCCGGCCTCACGTCACAGCGCTGCAGGAAACAAGCCCCGGCCCCCGTGCTCAGCTCCTGGACCCGGCCGTCCTCAGGCCGCGCGATGACCGAGAGCAGGCAGCTGCTTCTGTGCCAGACAACCCGAGACCAGCAAGGCGGCCCGCCACCTGACGTCTGTCTGCAGGGAGAGGAGGCTGCAGGCGAGCTCATCACCAGGGGCCTGTGGTGTGACGTCATCACCAGGGGCCTGCGGTGTGACGTCATCACCAGGGGCCTGAGGTGCGACGTCATCACCAGGGGCCTAAGGTGCGACGTCATCACCAGGGGCCTGTGGTGCGACGTCATCACCAGGGGCCTGAGGTGCGACACCATCACCAGGGGCCTGTGGTGTGACGTCATCACCAGGGGCCTGAGGTGCGACGTCATCACCAGGGGCCTAAGGTGCGACGTCATCACCAGGGGCCTGTGGTGCGACGTCATCACCAGGGGCTGTGGTGCGACGTCATCACCAGGGGCCTTATGGTATGACGCCATCATCAGGGCCTGTGGTGCGACGTCACCAAGGGGCTGAGCTGTGACGTCATCACCAGGGGTCTGTGATAGCGTCAACTGAGCCTACACAGCCAAAGCCCAAAGGATTAACTAAGCTAAGCAGGCTTCCTGGGGACCACCCAGAACCAGCCCCGACCGGAAGGGTGGCACACACCAGCTCCACCGGGATGGAAGAGAAAATGGGAGGATGGTTCCTGCTAAAACGGCACGCTTGCTGCCTGCGCCCTCCACGGGCGGTCCTGCCCTCGCACCGTGCACCGTGGGCTGAGCCAGCAGGACAGCCTCCACAGGCGAGGCCCACAGGCGAGGCCCGCAGCCTCCACAGGCGAGGCCCGCAGCCTCGGCTTGTGCAGCCTCCAGAGCCACAGCAAACAAGTGTCCGCTCCCCAGGGGTCACGCAGCTCCCTGGCTGCGGCCCCAGTGACCCTGCCGGGTGCAGGTCCTGCAGGTCCCTGCGCGTGGAAAGGGTATGAGTGGCCAGGCCACCCAGCACGCACGTGGCAGCCTCAGCAGGACTCACCACACAGCCATGCCGGAGGGACAGCATAAGGGTGCAGACAGCTGGGAAGCCAGTGGGAAGGCATGGCCACTAGGGGGCAGTTTCTTTTCTTTCTTTTGTAAATTTTTGTTAAAAATTTGGCCCAGCCAAAGCCAGGAGCTGGGAACTTCACCAGATCGCCCCTGGGTGCAGGAGCCCAAGCACTCGGGCGTTCCGGCTCTGCGTTCCCAGGTGTGCCAGCAGGGAGCCGGATGGGAAGTGGAGCAGCCGGGACTAGAACTGGAACCCACGTGGGACGTGGGTGTTGCAAGTGGCTGCTTAACCAGCTGGACCACAGCGCTGGCCCCCAGCAGCTCCTTGCAAGACCCAGCTGGCAGCTTGCTTCCCCCGTCTCTACCCAGGGAAGGCCAGCTCTGGCGCCCCCAGGCCTGGACAGGAACAAGGCTCACTCGTGGGGACACGGCTGAACCCCCCAAAGGGAGGGTCCCTGGCCTTAACCAGATCTCCCACTGCCCCAGCTGACCGTGAGCGACATCTGTCACTCAACCCGACAAGGCTGGGGTCGGGGACAGGAGGGGCGGCGGGCGCACGTCCCTTCCACCGCCTTTTCTGGATGTCTCAGCAGAGAGGCAGGGTAGAAAAGTTTCTGAGGTAAGCAACACGAAACAACGAGGACCGGGAGACCGCTTGCTCCTTCCTTCCCGCCTCTCTGATCTTGGCAGGGGCGGAGGTCCGAGGTCCAGCCGTGCCCCCCAGTCCCGAGGGGACCCGCAAGGGCTCGCCAGCCAAGCCAGACCGGGGGTGGGGGGCGCGTTGGTTCTCCTCCCGCTTCCCGCCAAGCCGGGAGGGTGGGCGCGCTGCGAGGACCCGCACCGCCACCTGCTGGGCAGTGACGCGCTGTGCCCAAAGAGGCCGACCCTCACCAGCACGAGCCCACTCCATCCGTGTGAAGCCCCCGGGACACAATGACCCCAGGGCCATCCTTAGACACTCGCCTTGGGTGGTCCAGAACACTGGACTCCCCCACCCCAGGAACCGGACCCCTACACCAGGGCAGGGTATGGGGACCCTGAGGGATGGATGGACAGGCAGACAGGATGAGCACCTGTCTGCTCTCATGTGCCCCACCCCCCAGGTCAAACCACTTAATCGCCAAGCCAAACTTTTCATGTGGGGCTGGGGGCTTCAACCCAAACATCTGTTGTGTGGGATCAGGCACCTGCTCCCTGATTGGCAGGGCTCCCCTGTGCCCGCTCAGCCACAGCCTCTGCACAAGCTCTCACTGTGGCATGCACAGGGCAGGGCAGGAGCGTGGTTGCAGGGGCCAGTCCTGGAGGCCCCAGGCAGAGAGGCTGGGGCTGGGGGGAGGCACTGCCACCCTGCTCACCTGGCTTTCCCCAGGGCTCTGGCTGGGCTCCCACCATGGGGCACAGCTCCTCCTGCTGCCCCAAGCTCCAAGAACCATGAGAGCCACGCAGAGCCAGGGCCCCACAGTAAGGGAGGAGCCCCAATGGCTGGTGGCGGGTGGGGGGGGAGAGGGAGCACTCAGGGCCCAGGGCAATGGCAGGCCACAGCATGTGCCACCGGCCCCCAGGAGCAAGACTCCAGGCTCTGATGGGTCCGATCTGTGCCTGAACCAAGTGCACCCAGCCAGTGGCCTCCAAGGCAGGGCTGGGCAGGGCAAGCTGGGCAGGGCTGGGCAGGCTGGGTAGGGCAGGGCAGGCTGGGTAGGGCAGGGCAGGCTGGGCAGGGCTGGGCAGGCTGGGTAGGGCAGGGCTGGGCAGGCTGGGCAGGGCTGGGTAGGGCTGGGCAGGGCTGGGCAGGGCTGGGTAGGGCTGGGTAGGGCTGGACAGGGCTGGGCAGGCTGGGTAGGGCAGGGCAGGCTGGGTAGGGCAGGGCAGGCTGGGCAGGCTGGGTAGGGCAGGGCTGGGCAGGCTGGGCAGGGCTGGGTAGGGCTGGGCAGGGCTGGGCAGGGCTGGGCAGGGCTGGGTAGGGCTGGGCAGGGCTGGGCAGGGCTGGGTAGGGCTGGGCAGGGCTAGGCAGGCTGGGCAGGGCTGGGTAGGGCTGGACAGGGCTGGCCACCACATCATCCAGCCTGTGGCCCTTTCAGCCATGGGGCCACCTGCCCAGAAGAGCCACTCCGGCCACTGAGGTCACCCAGGAGGACAAGGGCATGTCCCCAGTGGCCTCATGTCGCCCTCCCTTAGCCACGCCCTCTGGCCACTCCAGCTGCCCCCTCAGGACCTCTGCGCCTGCTGTCCCCTAAGCCTGGCTGCTCCTTCCGGTCATTCTATCTCCCTGCCATCTCCCAGGTGGGTCTCCCCTTAGTCTCATGGCCCAGGCACCCATGGCATCCGGCTGTCTATTGTCCGATGCCTCCTGGCCCTGACCTCAAAACAGCTGCTGGCTTGCCAGTTCACAGTGACCAGGGGCCGTGTCTCACTCCTTGCCAGAGGCGGGGTACACGGAGACGTCCAGCGCCTACAAGACCTCAGTAAGCACCGGCCTGTACCTGGCGAGACCTTGACCATCGCTCGCCAGGCGAGCTGGGGCCGCTGTGTCCAATGGGGCCAGAAGTCCCTGGCCTGTCCGCACGTACGAGTCTCCCAGGATGTCCCCCCACCCTCCACTGCGGACGCACTTAGGCCCCCGTGCCCACAGGACCCCGTGGAGTGGCCTGGCCCCAGCATGGTTCCCCATTGCTTGGCAACTCTTGGGCAGTAGTTCCAAGGGGTGCATGGCTGCTGCTGGGCCAGCTCTACCATGCTCAGCCCAGGGGGTCCCCATGTGTACAACATGCAAGGCGGAACCAGGGGTGGGGGCAGCAAGCCAGAGGCCCGAGTCCCATCACAGGCCGGAGGCCGCAGGGGCGCAGGGAACGAGCGATGAGACAGACGACAGACAACCAGGGGAATGTGACTGGCGGGTGAAGGGTGCCCGGGGCAGGGAGGAGGATGTGAGGGAGTGCACAGGGCGGGCACCTCCTGGGTGATGAGTGCCAGGAGGCAAGGAAGGGCTGGTGAGCCCTGCCTGGCTCCCGCTCCGGGCAGCTGGCCACGCCTTGGAGGTGACAAGCTCAGGGTCACAGTCCCAGTGAGTTCCACACAAGTGTCCACGCTCAGGGAGGCCACGAGGATGGCCACTTGTGGACACAAGGTCGAGAGAAGCACAGCTGAGGGCAGGCGATGGGTGCTGCGCCCCACCCACACCCACGGAGGCTGGAGCCCACCCTGCCCCGTCTGGCGACCAGGGCTGCAGCTGGGCACCGGCCCCCCAGCCCAGGGGGAGCAGGCCTGGGCTTTCGTGTGCGCGGCTCAGCAGCCACGTTCCTTGTCCTGGGTCGGAAGGGAAGGCTGGGGCAAGCTTGGAAATACTGGCTTGGCAGCCAGAGCACCAGCGGAGCACACAGGTGTCCTGGGCTGGGAGAGGACACCTGCCAAGTGCATGTGGGACAAAGCACACATTCCCACACCCTGGACTGGAGGCGGAGAAGGCAGGCTGTGCAGAAACACAAAGTCGGCAGGACCACAGGGGACACCCACAGCCAGCAGGGAGGCTGAGGGCCTGACGGACCCCCTCTCCCCAGGGGCATGCAGGGGCCACCACAGACAGGCCGAGGGCCTGACACAAGAGGCCACTGGGAAGGGACACTCAACTCTGCCCTCACAGACAGCAGGACGGCCATCGTCACCGAGAGGGAAGACGAGAGCAGGTGACATGGAGAAGGGGAGGCAGGCATGTGCGTTGCTGGTGGGAACACGGCCAGCAGACACGGGGGAAGGCACCAGGCCATCCCAGGGGCTGATGGTGTGGGGCAGAGGTTAACAGACCTGCCATGCTTGCATCCCATGTCAGTGCTGGTTCAAGTCCCCACTACTCCACTTCCCATCCAGCTCCCTGCTGTGGCCTGGGAAAACAGCGGAAGACGGCCCAGGTGCTTGAAGAAGCTCCTGGCTTCGGATCAGCTCAGCTTCGGCTGCTGCGGCCACTTGGGGAGTGAACCAGAGCATGGAAGACCTCTCTCTGTCTCTCTCTGTAATTCTGCCTTTCAATTAAATGCATGAATATTTTACTTTAAAAAAAATACCAGCTCCGGGCCCAGCACAGTGGCCTAGCGGCTAAAGTCCTTGCCTTGAACACACCAGGATTCCATGTGGGTGCCAGTTCTAGTCCCGGCAGCTCTACTTCTCATCCAGCTTCCTGCCTGTGGCCTGGGAAAGCAGTCGAGAACGGCCCAAAGCTTTGGGACCCTGCACCTGCGTGGGAGACCTGGAAAACGTTTCTGGCTCCTGACTTCGGATCAGTGCAGCACAGTCCTCTCTGTCTCTCCTCTCTGTATATCAAACTTTGTGATAAAAAAATTTTTTTAAATAGATCTTAAAAACAACAACAGAAAAAACCACACACACACAGCTCCTCAGAAAGACCCAGAATGCAGCGACCCCTTCTGGGCACCAACCAGAACTGACAGGGACCAACACCCAGGATGGTCACGGCATTACCTGCAGCCGTCAGCAGGCGGCAGCACCCCTCAACACAGGGGTCCCACACCCGAGGTTCCGGGATGAGAATTCTGGATCACTCAGCATGGGTGAACCCCGAGGGCACAGTGTCCCCCGACACGAGCTGGTCACACAAACAAACCAGCTGTGCTTGCACTCAGCTCAGGCTCCGAAGGGCTGGGCCAGGCTGAAGCCAGGAACTTCACGCGGCTCTGCTATGTGGACGGACACTTGGGCTGTCCTCCAGTGCCTTTTCCGGGGCCTTAGCAGGGAGCCGGGTCGGGACTGGAATAGCCAGGACTCAAACCGGCTCTCCGGGTCGGGATGGCCAGTGTTACAGGCAGGCAATGGCTTGCCCCACCACACCACAACGCAAGCCCCCACCATGAATTTTATAAAGTATCTCCAGGCACCCGCGGCCAAACAGCATAGTGGCCTCGGTGACCCAGAGGGCCCCAGTCTCGCGGTGCGTGGCCGTCTAACTCACAACTGTGTCAGGTGCACACGGTCGGTCCTCAGACCCACCAGGCAGATGGACAGCCAGTTGGCACGCCTCTGCCTCAGCCTCCCCACCACTGGGTGAGGGGCCAGGAGAGGGCAGCGGTACAAGCTCCCAGTGCTTTCTGGAATCCTGCCGGGGGCTGAGAGATGGGGTCGTGCAAGCACACAGGCACGTGGAAGCCACAGCAGGCCGGTGTGAGTGGGGGTCCCCTCCCGCTGCCAGGCTCACTCGCACACCCAGGCCTGTGAACATGACCACTTTGGGGATCAAAATCTTGGCAGACATAAGCACTGAAGGGTCTTGCAGTGTGGTCTTCCTCAGCATCAGGGAGAGGCAGAGGGAGATGGGGTCCCAGGAGAGGGGCAAGCAGTGGTGACGGCGGAGGCTGGGCAACGCAGCCGGAAGCCAAGGCATGCCAGCCTGCCTTCCACTGGGGGCTTCTGGCTTTCCGGAAATCAGGCCCCCACAGCCATCAGGCTCCCACAACCTGCCCTAGCCTGACTTGGCCAGTCCCCGCCTCCCAACCCAGGGCCCGCTGGGCTGAGCAACAGTCCCTGGTGGAAAGTTCCCCGGCAGACTGCTCCCTGCTGCGATGCAAGCCCTTGGAACAAGATAAAACCCGCTACAGCTGCAGAAGCCACAGGGCCGGGCCAGCAGAGAAAACTCCAACCCCCGGTCAGTCGGTCAGCGCCTCGCAGCACCACTGGCCCTGTGGACAATCCCCCGCCAGGAGCATCTTCCCCAGGCAGCCCAGTGTGGAGCTCCAGGGCCTGGAGCAGAATGTGGGTCCGAGGGCTCCCCGGGGGCTGGGCCTGCCCGGGCTGGGCACACCCTGCAGGGTGCGGGTCTGACGACTCCCGGGGGCTGGGTCTGCCCAGGCTGGGTTCACCCCAGTGGGGTGGCCTCTCACAGCAGGCCCACAGCCCTCCCATCAACTCCTCCTGGCAGCCCTGGGGACACAGCCACTTGCCCAGGAACCAGCAAGAGCATCAGCAGCATGTCCAGAAGCCAGCGTGGGCATCTGCCTGGGCAGGCCATGACCACATAGGCGCAGGTGGGCAGCCTCCTCGCCCACCACTAGTCACGTATGAGCAGGTGGGGATGGGTGCTGCCCGGCAGCCCATCCTGTGGAGGACACTGCGTGGGGCCCTGCTGCCCCTCGCCTGTGCTTGGCAGAAGGGGAGACCGGGCTGCCTGCTACTCCATCACCCAGCAAGGTGCAGGCGCGGCTCCCACCCTACTGCTTCACACACTGAGAGTGGACAGAAAGACACCGCAACCCAACAGGACATGCACGGGAGCATGGGAGGGGTGTGCCTGAGGCACGGCAGCGTGAGGGGCCAGGGGCCGGCCGGTTCTGCGGCTCCTCGTGCTAAACTCCTGAACCTAACCACCGCAGGAGGTCCCAAGCATGCCATTGCCTCAGCCTCCCTCAGGTCAGACCCGAGGCTGCCCAAGGCCTGCCCCCTGCCCCCATCGCCAGACCAGCAGAGGGACATGCCTGCAGGGTAGTCTGGGAGGGTCTCTCTGAGCAGCAGGCCCCTCTGCAGCCAGTAATTCCCAGCGGGTCCTTGCCCTTGAGCTCCAAGCTGACAGATGGGCTTTCCGGCCCTCTGCACGGCCGTCCCCCCTCCTGGGGTCTGACTGCTGTGCCTCTGTGTGTGTGGTGTTCACCTCTGCACACATAAACATATTCCACCAGCAGGACCCCGGGTGCCTCCTCTCCCCAGGACTGCCGCCCAAACCCTAATGCCACTCCTGGAACCCAAGTGGGCCCAGGAGCAGCACAGGGGGGCTTCTCTTCCCTAGTCCCTTAGGGGACCACAACCACACACAGTGCAGTAACCGCAGCCCTGCAGGAGCCCACGAGTCACCCCAGGCCACCAGCAGAGCCCACGGCGCGCAGCCCTGCACCTGACTCACAGAGGTGCCTGTCTTAACCCATCTGTTCACGCCCCTGCCCCTCTGGGCCCATGTCCCCTCCTGCCGAGGCCCGGATGGAGGAGCGCGCCCACCCACGCACGCATGCTTCCTCTGGGCACCGGGAGCTCCCGTCTCTATAATCAACAGCCAGGGAGGGCCAGAAGCGCCAGCCTGGGGAGGGGACCGAGGCGCCCTTGAAGCCGCACTCCAGCTGGCAGCAAAGCGCCGACCACAGGCTACACAAACCTAAGTTCCAGCCTGGGGCACCCCGCCCTCCCCCTGAGCCATGAGTCTGAGCAGCGTGCACAGTGGCCATGGCGGGGGTGGGGAGGACACGGAGTGACATGGGGGAGGGGCAGGAGGAGGTGAGCATCATCACGGCACCGGGGAAGGCGGCTGGGCTCGTGTCCACAGCGTGGGGCTGTGGGAACGGTTGTGTGGCCCAAACCTGGAACAGCGCAGAAGAAAAACTCCCAGAGAAACCAGTGCAAGTGACCCCCTGGGGGGCTGTTCCCTGCAGCCTGGACCAGACTCCAGGGTCGGGGGGTGCGTGAGGAGCAGGCCCCGGCTGGGGCAGGGGCAGCGTCCGCCTACCTGCGATCCGGTCCTTCTCCATTCCTATGGAGCCGCTGGGCTGCAGCGCGGGCGTCCTGGCGTTGCCTGCTCACAGGAGTCCTCCCCTTCTCACCCCTGCCGCCCTCTCTCCTCCTCCTCCTCCTCGGGAGACACTCTTTGTCTGGTCTAATGCCTTCAATCTGTTGCAATCACGAATGTATCCAAATTACCACACTTCCATGTGCTGCTCATGTGTAGCCGCAATCAAGCAGCATTGCGTCCTCAAACCGGGCGGCAGGAGGGAGCAGGCAGGAAGACGGAGCTGGGGTGGGACTCAGGACCCGGCAGCCCCCAGAGTCCTCCCCTGCACACAGGGACAACCGCCTGGTGCTCCCTGCGCTGGCTGCCGAGGTCCGTGTGGCTTCCGGCGGGACGGCGTGGCCTCCTCTCCCCACCCCCTCCAGCCCCGCCGCCGCTCCGTTTTAATATCCACTTGGAGACACTTAACTCAGCCTCTCGGAAACCAACTCGCAGAGTCAAATTCCTGGCGACTTCCAAAGCCTCGCATTTCTCCCCGGCCCGACATGCAGTGATTTCCTCGGGTCGGAGTACTCCAAAAGTTCGGCTCCCGGCGCGTCACCGACTGGACACACAGGAGGCCGGTGGCCCGAGAGAAGGTTCTGGAAGCACCTCCCCAGGATGAACCCTGAGCAAGCGTCCCGTTAGCCCGCGGTGACACACGGAGCTGCTGTCCCACCCCGGGAGCCGGGAGGGAGGCTTCCTGGAAGATTCCTGCCACACAGGCATGAGTCAGTGCAGCCTTGTCCCCCGGGAGGGGCACGTCCCCTGGCTGCACATTCCCCACACTCAGCGCCTCCCGGGGAAGCACAGGGCTGGGCCGGGCGGGCGATCAGCAGCTGCTGCTCCAGGCACCTGGGAGGTGCCCACGGCAGCCAGCCTCAGGGGAGTTGTGGGGGAGGGGCACTCTGCCCCTCAAGGATTCGGTTTGACCCGAAGACCCAGGCCCGCGGTGGTGGCAGGTCCTACTTAAGGAACTCACGTTTCTGTGCCAACAGGAAGACGCCAAGACCTGATTTCCAGCTTCTCAGAAAAAGGGGAGACTGCCTGCTGCTCTACCCCACCTCGGGGGGCCCCCACCCCCGCCCCCATGCACACGTTCACCTCAGGGGGCCTCTGCATCTCAGGCGTGCCAAGGACCCGCGCCCAGGCTAGGTCCAAACAGCCCTGCACAGCAAGCAAAGCCGCTGCCTGTGGATCCGGCATCCCACCAGGGCACAGCTTCAAGTCCTGGCTGCTCCACTTCAATCTAGCTTCTAGGAAATGTGCCTGGGAAAAGCGGCAGATGGCTTGGTGCAGGGTTGAAGGGGGACCTCCCTGGGGGCGGAAATCTGTGGCACTGGGGGCCAACAGTATCCCCATCTCACGCCTGCAAACGCTGCCAGATTTGGGGGGGTCTGCACCTGTACCTCCAGGAAGGCCCCCCAAGCTGGGAATAGCATCTTGGATTAGCCGGCCTGCGAGGCGGACCCGCCAGCGGCAGGGGTGGGGTCACAGGCCGAGGAGTGCAAGGCAACTGGAAGGGGAAGACCACGGAGGCCAGCAGCTTTCCAAGGGCGTCTGGGGCCGCGAGGGGACAAAGTCAAGGTGCAGCCACAGACACCCAGCCAGGCCTGAGCCCTGCACCCCGTTCTCCGCTGTTCTTGCTGACACCGTCAGTTCTGCTCACTGCGCTTCTCTCAGCGGTGCAGACCACGGAGGGTTTGGGGTTTACTTCATCTTTCCTCTGATTCTGAAAAAAAATTCCCTTTTCTTTTTTCTGATTGGAAATGCCGCTACCTGCGTGTTCAGTCACCACAGGAAAAAAAAAAATCAGGACGAATCACTCCGATTCATCCAAGCACCAGCTTCCGGCACGGCCGGCCGGCCCGGAGGGGTGGGGGAGGGACTGGGCTGTGGCGGAGGGGCACCCCAGAGTCCCTGTGGGGCCGGTGCAGTGCCTGGCAGCCCTGACCTAGTTTGGCTCCAGGTTCCTCTCTCTGCCATGCCCCCAGTCCAAGCACTCTGGCCCAAGCAGGGGATAATCTGAAGCCCAAATCCTGGCAGTCCCAGCTGGGTTCTAAGACCTGCCTTAGCCATGAGCCAGTGCAGATGCGGGGCGTGGGGTGTGGCTTGCAGGACGAGGGGGCGCCCCTGCCACCCCCGCCGTCCCTGGGGTCCACCCCCCCGTGCTGGCACTAGGTTGTGCAATAGCCGGGCCATTCCTGTGCCCCTGCACGGTGGTCCCTCCCTGCCTCCCCTGCCGAGATTTCTGCGGTTATATAAGGCTTCACCGTCTCCAACTCAGGAGGCCTGGCTTAGCCCAGCTTTTCCCACTCTGGACCAAGGACAGTAGTCCAGTGGGCTGGACCTTCAGGGTCACCGGAGCCCCAGAAACCTGTAGACAAGCTCATACTGAGCTGCCGGCCACCCCAGCCTGCCCACATCCCGGAGGGCCCTGCACCCACCAGCCTCTTTTGGTCAATTCTCTGTCAATTGCCCTGGACCAACCAACAGCCGTGACCTGCATGCCTTGGCCACCTGCTCTGTCATGTCACCACCTCCACATGCAAGATGAGAACTGGCCAGGCGCAGACCCCATGAGGAAAAGCAGCTGGAAACCTGGGCAGGGTCAGGGGGCTGACGTCATGCCCCACACACCAGGCAGGCACGAGGGAGGCTGGACCCACGGGCAGCGATGAGGGCCACCCTTGGCGTGCACTGCCTTAACCCAGCTGGGACTGCCCTGCCCCGTTGCCCACCTGACACACGGCTTCCCAAAGGCCACCTCTGCCAGGAAGGCTTTCTTTGGAGACACAGGCTGGCTCTGGTGGACAGCCCTGTCACAGCGGCCTCCTAAGCAAAGCTCCCGTCCCACTCCCGGGAGGACGATGCCGGTGGAGCCCTACTCCCACGCGAGGCGGAAAGGCTGGCTGAGATCCAGTAGCACCAGCCATGGGCAAAAGTCAAACTTGCCCAGAAGCCAGGCATTCAGTGGGGAGGAGACAGAACCCGCCTGGTGTAACAAGCATTTGAATCAGACGCAGCCTTGAACACCCGCAGCCCACAGAGAGACTGGTTCAAGTCCCAGCTTCGCTTCTGAGCCGGCTTCCCTGGGAGGCAGCAGGGGACGGCTCCTGTGCACCTGGGCCCCCCGCTACCCACATGGCAGACCCGGGGTGCATCCCAGGCTCCCGGGTGCAGCCTGCCCAGCCCTGGCTTGTGAGGGCATTTGTGGGGGTGAACCAGGGGTCTGACTCTCTTTCAAGTAAAATGAACATATTTTTTTCAAAAGTGCCCAGTGATCCCAGAGCCTATGAGACAGTGTCACATAATGCAATGTATTCAATAAAAAATAATATTAAAAAAAAAAGAGGGCCCGGCACAATGGCACGGTGGTTAAGGTCCTCGCCTTGCACGCCCAGGATCCCATATGGGCACCGGTTCTATCCCGGCAGCCCCGCTTCCCTTCCAGCTCCCTGCCTGTGGCCTGGGAAAGCAGTCGAGGACGGCCCAAGGCTTTGGGAACCTGCACCCGCGTGGGAGACCCGGAAGAGGCTCCTGGCTTCAGATCGGCATAGTATCGGCCATTGCGCTCACTTGGGGAGTGAATCATCGGACGGAAGATCTTCCTCTCTGTCTCTCCTCTCTGTATATCCACCTTTCCAATAAAAATTATAAATATTAAAAAAAAAAAAAAAGAAAGTGCCCGGTGACCTCGGGGTGACCTGAGCTCCCTGCCCAGCAGGCCGGGGGAGGGGTGATGCTATTGGAGACAGCAAGGACCATGGAAGAGGGGGCTCCTGGGTCGGCCACTGCCTTGCTCCTGGTGCGTGCCCAAGCAAGCAGAGTGGTGCCTTGGGCTACGGTGGTCCTCCCACCCTGACCCGCTGTCCCTCCCCAGCCCAGGGCTCAGTGAGGCCCCAAAAGCTACCAACAGCCTTTCTGTTCATTTCTTGTTCACCTCAAGATCCCCCCACTCGTGTCTGCTTCCCTGAACAAAAAACCAAAGGGGCTCGGTGCGCCAAGCCCTCCCGCTGACCTTGTGCGGCCATGGCGGCCACGGCTACTGTATCTGCCAGCAGGGCGGGCAGCAGCCCGAGACCCTCCGGCCCCATGAGCCCCAGGCCGACGCCGTGAGCTTTGGCTGTTCCTGAGAAAACATGCTACTCCCTGCCCTGGAGGCCGCCGAGGGGCTCCACGCTGCCAGCAGCCTCGGCCGGCCTGCCACGGGAGCCCTTCCAGCTCCGTGTGGAACTGAGACGGGGCCCACACGTGCAATCATCGTCGCCTGCAGCCTGCCTGGAGCCAGAGCTGGCACAGCACAGCACCCCCCAGCCTGCTCAGCTCGATCCGGGGGAACAGATCAAGGGGTCAGTTCGGCCCAGGGCGCCACAGTCTCCCCACCACAAGCTGGCGTCTCACCGCCCACACACACCCCACCCTCTGTCTTGCTCGGTGCTGACCACTTGTGTTTGCTGGACGGACAACCGAGCAGAGGCTTCCCCCCACACCGAGGCGAGCCACGCCAGCGACTGCGGAAACCTGCCGAGGTGACGCAGCTGTGTGCCTGTGGCTGCCTCCTCCCCGCTCCCCTCGCTGCTCACCCTCCATATATCCCTTCCTCAGAGACAAGGCTAAGACCCTTCCTCCCGACCAGTGCCCCGCCCATCCCCCAGGCGTCTCCTCACAAGCCCGGGACAGCCATGCTAACTGCCCCACGTGCCATGAGGGCAGCCCAGCCGAACGCAGCTGCCGGACGGGGTGTAACGGGCGGCGGCCTCAACGTTATCCTGCAGCCCAGCAGTATGGCGGAGGGCAGGGACAGGAGCTGGCAGGAATGGTCTGGACAGGGGAGTGCCACCAGCTACTTCTCCCCAACCAGGGACCCAGGGCTTGGAAAAGGGGGGTGGGCCAAGGGTGCAACCAGGTGTGTGGTCAGTAACCTAGCGCCCTCCATCACCTGCACCGAGGAGGAACTTGGCATTCATCCTCTGAATGTGCAGGGGTCTGCAGAGGAACGCTGAGGGAGACAGGGACCACCTGGGGTCCCAGGAGAGGCCTGACCAGCACATGACCAAAGTCACAGGCAGCCCACCCAAGGGACACAGCATGGGTTGGGGGAGAGGGGAGCTGACGGCATCTCAGTAACCCCAAGGTACCGTGGGGGCTGAGATCTTTCTCGAGTGGGAGTGGGAGGGCTGAGGTATCAACAGACAAGCGTGATGAGGTTCAGTGCAGGCGAGGTCTTGGGGCGTCTTCCAGCACCGGACACAGGGCACTGGGCCATTAGCTCCATTACTGAGCGGTGCACACGCAGGTATGGGGGCAGTGCCCCAGACAAGATGTGGGGGTGACTGACAGCCCCCCCGTACCTCTGGGGACATGGCCACCAAACCAGCAGGCTCTAGTAGAGACCGCAGGGCCTCCAGGGAGTGGGCAGGGTGCTGGGGACACTGTCACGGAACACCTGACTACAGAACTGGCCAAAGTCAAGGTGCTGGCCAAGGCCGCTCCCCCCGAGAGCCCTAGGGAAGGTCCAGCCTTGACCCTCCCAGGCACTCCCTGCCCCAGTTCTGCCGTCACCGGGTCCCCTCCTCCCTGTGCCCTGGTCACTGGGCCGTCCTAATCGGCAAAGTCCTCATTTCCAGGCCACAATCTGAGGCTCTGGGGCAGAGGGACCAGGATTCAAGTGAGTGTGGGATCGTGGGCCCCAGAGGTACGGGGTGAGGAGGGGCGGGACCACAGCTCACTGGATGTGGGCACTCAGAAGGACAAGGCTCTGGCAATCCAGCAGAGGTGGGAAAGCTCGGGCATGACCCAGGGGACTGCATGTGCACCGTGGGAACCAGGGCAAAGGTCGGCCGGAAACTGCCTGACGCTGGGACAATGAGCAAGTGAGCACGTGCAGAACAAACCGGAAACTGTCCACGTGGGTGCTGTGGCAACATGGAGGAGGTGGGCATCCCTGTGGCCCGTCTGACCCACCGGGGAGACATATGCACATGCGTGCAAAAATGCTCCCAGCAGCATCTACAGCAAGGAACCCCATCACAGCCCACCCGCGGGCCAGAGGGGCAGATTTAGTCTCTCTCAAAATGTACTCAGAACAAAGCAAACACGTGGGCCTGCATGGGTGACCGTCCAGGGCTCCCGTGTGAGCATGCGTGGCAGCAGGACGGCCCTGGGGTGCTGCCGACAACACGCATGGCGAGGCAGGGTGCATTCGGCACGCATGTGTCCCCCCACCCCACCTCAGCAGGAGGGGCGGGGTGCAGAGGGTCCCATGGGGGCTCAGCCCCACCTGCCCCAGGGTGGCCGCGGAGCAAGAACCACAAGGGCCTCCTTCAGCATCCTGGAGAGGAGACAGGGTCACACGGAGGCACGGGGTCTGGCCAAGAACTGCCCCCCAACCCTGGACCTGTCAGCAGGGAAGCCACTGGTCTGAGACGGGGCAGCTGAGGCTGGACTGCATGTGTCAGCAGGCAACCCAGCGAAACTCAGTCCCCAGGCCGGCAGCTCAGGGCTCGGCAAATTATGCCTTACGCTGCCAAGGCTGACGGCACAGAACAGGCTGGGCGGGCATGAGGCAGCGGCTGCCAGCAGAGAGCCGTGTCCCCACAGCCTCAGGGTGTCCCAAGGCCTGTGGCTCCCAGAACCAGGAGCTCGTCTAAAGCCCATCCCACGAGCAGGCCGGCAGACGGGGCCCTGGACACAGGCTCGCAGACGCAGGCATACGGCGGGCCATCTGTGGCTGGCGCCCCATGAGGCTGCGAGGGGCGGGGCGCGCAGGAACCACAGCAGCCGCTGAGTCACTCGTCGCCCCCTGCGGCACCCTCCTCTCCCACACCCAGACCCGCCCTGCACCACAGGGCCCTCCCACACGCTCACACGCCTGCAGTCCGCTCATCACCCACATGCCAGCATGCCAACACCACTGCCACCCCCGCTGTCCTCAAGACGGGCCCCAGCCCAGAGCTCAGGAGTTTAGGGGGGCACCTGAGGCTCAGGACCCTGGGTTCCCAGGTGGCTGGCTGGCAGGCAGGGCCCCAGTACTGTCGGTCTCACAGCCGCTTGTCACTGTTTGGTGGAGGTCAACCAAGAGTAAAGAATTCTATGCAAACGAACACATGTCTAACATACGCCTACATTTTGTACTCCAGGAGTGCACGTGGCTTAGCAGTTAAAACACCAGCTAAGAGGCCATGTCCATGTCGGAGTGCCCACTCCAGCTTCCTGCCAGGGTGTACCTAGCAGGCAGCAGGTGAGGACTTGAGCAATTGGGAGACCTGGACCGGGCCCAGGTTCCAAGTCCCATCCACAGCCCAGTCCCACTTCCAGCTGCCCAGTGACCACTGTGCATGTGTGCCTGAGCGCACATACCCCACCCTCTGCCTCTCAAATTTTATCGCCTTGCTAAAAAGATTCATTCATTTGTATAAAAGGCAGATGTTGAGACAGAGAGAGGCACCACACCAAAGCCAAAAGTTACGAACTCCGTACTCAGTCTCCCACGTCCGTGCTGGGGCTCAAGGACTTGGGCTGTCCTCTGCTGCTTTCTCAGGCCATTAGCACAGAGCTGGATGGGAACCAGAGCAGCCAGGACTCAAACCAGCACCCACATGGGATGAGGCACCAAGGACAGAGGATTAGCCTGCGGTGCCACAGCACCACTCCTGTATTTCACGTGGGCAGTCACCCCGTGGACAGCGCAAACAGTATTTCCAACAGCCCAGCATAGCCCCCAGACAGGCTGGGCAGGGGATGGGGCAGCCTGAGGAGGGCCAGCGGCAGCCCTGATGAGCCCTCTCTGACTCTCACCTCCTCCTCTCACAGGCCTGCTCCCCGAGGGGCCAGCCCCTACCTTCTCTATGACACACTTGTCCCCTCGGCCCAGCCTGGTCACCCAGCGCAGCACAGGACGGGCTCTGGGACAGCGGAGCCTGCAGCGGCCAGCCTGGGCCAGGTCCAGGGTCCTCCGTGCCTGCTGGAGCCCCTTGGCCGGCCTGTGCTGGCCCTGAGCATTCCTCCTGGGCAGAGGGCAAGAGCTGGCAACCTTAGTCCCCTCCCTGGTGAAGCACCCAGAGTTCAGTCTGTGAGCCCAGGTAACGAGCGCCACCTGAGCCAGGCGCATCCTCCGTACAGCAGGGCTGCCAGGCGCCCACGACAGCACCCCAGAGAGGGCTGAGTGGCCCCTACTTGGCGCCATGTCCCCTACGTCCTCTCACCTCCAGGCAGGTAGCTGCCATTGGTAGGCAGCCTCCACCCACACGAGGACGGCGCTAGCCAGCTTGGAAGCCCCTGCATCCGGGGCCATCCTTGTTGGACAAGTGGGGTTCAGGGCCTGGTGGACTGCGGCTGATTAAGCCACTTACCTGGGCCTGAGGGGTCTCCAAGCCTCCGGAGCCGGCCGCTGGAGGTCCGGGTGACTCCTGGGGACAAAGTGCAGAGGTCATGCCAGGCCACTGGGGTTCTCCCTGCAGGTGGATGGGGGTGCCCTCCCAGCAAGGGTAAGGGTTCTGGGGTCAGAGGCGCTGCTCTGTCCGGGTAACCCATCACCATCAGCCAACCCACCCAGATCCCGGCACTGGGCCAAGCCTTTCACACTCAGCTCAGCACCGTCCTTGCTGCCGCTCCTGTGTGGCAGGGCGCTGACCACCAGCAGGGACCTTCTCCAGCCACGTGGGAGCTGGCCGAGCCCAGGACAAACCCAAGTCCACCCAGTTCCAGTGTGGGCTGAGCTGCCACATTCAAGATGCCATGACATGGTGGAGAGAGGGGCTGTGGACTGGGCAGGCACGTGCTGGCACCTCGCACCCCCAGGCAGCCTGGCCCCAGACCTGGGAACCGGAGGCCCTCTTGGGTTCCTGGCCCGCAGGGCAGGGTGAGGCTACACAGGATGGGCAGGAACCAGAGCAGGGCCGCCTGGTGCCACGCGTGCTCTCTGCCAGCTCACGCGCCACCGAGGGCGAGTCCCAACTGGAGGGGATCTGCCAAGGTGCTGATCCCAGGCGAGCAGGCAGGGGAGCAGCAGGAGGCGGCCCTGCAGTTGCCAAGTCGCAGAGTGCCAGGAGTGCCCTGCCAGGTAGCACCATGCAGCCACCGTCCGTGGGGCTGCAGGGACACCCTGAGCTAGCCCAGCCCTGACTAGACCAACCCTGCAGGTCCCCCAGCAACTCTAACACCCACCCTGGCCGCTGGCTTCACCCACCCGGCTATCCTCGGGGATTCACCCATCCATCCATCACATAAATCCATTCTCAGGCTAGACACAACACAGCTTTGCAAGGTTCCGGAATGGAGCCAAGACGACCGGCACGTCTACTCCTCCTCAGATGCAGGCACAAGCCCCAGCCCCAGACTTGGCAGAGAACCTGGCACCCGGACGGGCACGGTTCCTCATCCCTCAAGGGCCTGCTATTGTCTCCGCCTGGGGCCACAGTCAGGTAAACCAGATCACCCCATGTAAAGCCACATGGCTGGAAAGGCAGATGGTACAAGGCTCCCGGGTCAGTGGTGAGCAGGGAGGCTTCCAGGAGGCAGCCCAGGACCCACAGGTACCCTGGGGGATACTGTAGCAACATCTCCTGACCCCACATGGCAGGGCTCCGCCAGGCTGCAGGTGCTTGCTCATGCCCTGTGTCACTTAGCTCAGCGTTCCCCAGAAGGCAGACACTGCTGCGTCCATTTCACAGAGCAGAAAGGTGAGGCTGGAGTGATGAGAAAATTGCTCAAGGCCACACAGCTGCTGATTCCTCCTACAGAGCCCCCACCCCCATTAGTCTCTGCTGTGATCCCACACCAAGGGGGAGGGGAAGCTGCAGACAGCTGGGCCACACAGACCCCTCCAGGGAGCCCGGGAATTCCAACTCAGCCTGCGGAGACCAAGAGACTGACCACAGCCTCAGATGTGGGCGGACGGGGAAGGGACAGCACTTGGTTCCCAAGGCTAGAGGCCGGGACGGGCAGGGTGGACGCCCCCCAAGGCTGCTGGGGCAGAGGCTGAGTATGGGGCCTCATGTCCCCCCACCACACCCCTGACCTCACAGAGTGACCCAGGAGCAACACCCGCCCCCCCTCCCATGCCCCTCCCCCATGGACTGCTCTGAGCTCAGCTGTGTGGACAGCAGCCAGCAAGGGCAGCCCTGTCCGTCATCCGTGGAAACACCACGGGGTAAGGATCGGCCAGCCCGCCCAGGGGCAGGGGCCCTAGCTTCCTGCACGCTGAGTCACTTCCGGCCAGGAAGCCGTCTCCATGGGGGCTGCCAGGGACACGAACTGAGCTGTCCTCCCCCAGGGTGGCTGGACACGCAGCTCTGCCACAGCCCCCAGGCACCAGAGTCGTTGCTCTCACCCCAACCCGGGGCAGACACACAGAACACAACGTGGACTTCTGGGCTGCCAGGCAGTCCTGGTACAGAGCAGTTGCCAGCATGCCGGGTGAACAGGACCAGCGGACGGGAGCCCAAGAACCCGGGCGGGCCGGTTCTGAGTCCAGCAAAGCAGCAGCTGGAAGTGCCCCAGAGGCATCTGAAGACACAGCCGTTCCAGCTGAGCTGTGCTATTTTTATGGGATTTTAAAATAAAACACACTCGGAAGGAGCGGGGTGACGCGCCATGGAGCTGCCTGGAGCCATCCTGGGCAGAATCACCGCCATTCCAGAAGCCAAGGAGACAGCGGGGTGTGGACCCTGAGGCTGGAGTCCGGCTCAAATCCTGTCCCCCACCCCCACGCTAACTGGGGGGTCCCGCATTCCACGCCTCAGCTCTCCGTCTGCCCTCAGCACAGTGCCCCACACATCACAAATATGACCGTCATATCATTATAATAATCATACCAGATTATCCTATTATTATGCTACACCAGCCACGACTGCCAGCCTGGGCCCCGGGGCTCTATAATTAACCACGCACAGAGCTTACCTGACACATTTGGACATACCAAGTCAGAACCAAGGCCCCTGGGTGCTGCTGGCCTGACAGTCAAGGCTGCCCATTCGGGGCCTGTCCCTATCCCTTCAGCGGGGAAGATGGGCAATTCCAGTGATCCAGAGAGCATTTAGGGGTTCCCAGAGCCTCCCCAGCTGCTGCCTGCTCATTTGAGCCAAGGAAAAGACCTCCTCAAAGAGTCCAGAAGCCCCAGGCCAGGGACAAACGTGTGGGCAACTCCGAGGTCAACACGTCCCATGACCCTCCGCAACCAAGGGCACCCGTGAACATCCCTCCTGTGTGAACAACCCGACCAAGGTCATCCGCAGAAAAGTCGGTGTTGAGGAGACAAGCGACAGCAGAAGGCAGGAAGCCCGGGGCCCTGCCCTGAGAGGCACCTGACAGAGGAAAAAGGCAGCCTTCAGAGCCCAGGGAGAGACCAGCCCCAGGCCCTCATCCCCCACACATGCTAGTTCAAGTCCCAGCTGCTCTACTTCCCACCCAACTCCCTGCTGGTGCTCCTGAGGATGGTCCAAGTCCTTGGGCTCCTGTACCCACATGGGAGCCTGGAGGAAGCTCCTGGCTTCAGCCTGGCCTAGCCCAGGCTGTTGAAACCATTTGGGCATTGAACCAATGGATGGGAAATCTCTCTCTGCCTTCCCCTGCCCTGAAACTCCAACTTCCCAAAAATCAATCTTTAAAAAAAATTTTTTTCTAAAAAAAAAAAAAAGCAGAAACCCTAGGGGTGAGGGATCTGGTGGGGCTTGGGTCACCTGGCCCTTGTCCTTCAACCTACAACCTGCTGGCGAGTGAAAAAGGCAGAGCAGTAACACCAACCCTGACACACATGGAGAATAAGACAGCCCATTTGGCACCGTCGCAGAGGAAGAACGGAGCAAATCGGACAACTACCCCAGCACGCGATGACAGCACCAATCTGGGTGAATAGAAACCGGAGGTCGACTGTGTCAGCCAGTGGACACTGGGGGGCTGCCTCACCCCCGGAACGGCGAGATCGACAGCACTGCAGAACTATCCAAACCACTTGGTCAGCACCCTCAGAACACGCATTGTAGCAGGACCCTGGGTTGATATTGGGTGGCGGCTCCCCATCCCCAAGTCCTGGGACATTTGGGAGGGTGTGTGTGGCTTCTCCCTTTGTCTCTCCCCTTCCCCCAGAAACAAGAAATGGAAAATTCAGAAACAATGATTTCACCCACTTTTCCCAAATCCTCAGTCCTTCCTACCCCGGCCAACCATGTAATCCTGATTTTAAAAAAAAAGGACAGGAAGGGGATGGCCCAAGACAAAAAACAATGGGTGCTCCTGTTACAACCAGATGTGGCTCCCGAGCTCCAGCAGGTGCCATGCCCCTATAGGCCCAGGAGCCCAGACACCCACCCCCTGCATACAAGATGGGGAGCCTGTGGACCAGAGAGACTTGTCATCTGCCCACAGGAGCGCCTTCTCCCTCCAGCCCTGTTAGGGTAGAGCCCTGGAAGCCACAAGGTCAAGTGCATCACCAGACTCCGTCCCAACGCACCCCTGGCACATGTGAAGGACTCCAGACACTGCACCTCCCTCTGGCGGCCGCCTCTCACGTGGCCCAGGCCCCTGGGTTCCAGGCCATGGCCAGGTACACCAGCACATCCTGGTTCTGCCCTGAGCCGCCCACCCATGGGCCTGGGCCACGCGGCCTCTGTCTCCTCACTGAGCACGAACGTCCATCTCCAATCAGGACATTTCTCGCTGAAACTCAGGGGAGACAGCAGGGGTCAGAGGGACCCTGGGACCCCTCGCTTGCAGGCAGCTCTGCCTCCCAGGGAAGGAAGGACCTGAGGTGGGGGAGGGGCTCCAGGTGGCATGGCACAATCCCCCCAGCCCGGCGGGGTTTGTTTGCTGTGAGTGCTAAGCCTGATCAAAGTCGAAGTTACCGGGTGGGTGCAAAAAGCCGAGTCACATTCCAGGCTTATCTGCCACAGCCAAACAACTTGGGGCCGGGGGGATGGTATCCCCACTTCCTGAGGCCTTGGCTGCAGCGGAGGTGTGAGGCATGCACAGCCGGGGAGGTACACAACAGTCCAGCCCCGGATGGCCACGCCTGGCATTGTGGGCAAAGGCAAGTTCCCCCTGGGTGCCCTGGAGCTGCACCTGGGCTGTCCTCAGCACCTGACCCGAGCCCTGGCCTCAAGGTCGGGGGCTCTGCCAACTCCAAGTGCAGTTGAGAAGCAAGCCGACCAACCCACCCACTGCGTGGGGTTGGGCTGGGGACATCTGGGGAGTGACAGAGTCACAGAGGGACAGGGATCCGGGTTCGGATATTCCAGCTCTTGCCGTCCCAGGGAGTTTTCTTCTTGGCTCACGAATCCTCAGTTTCCACATCGACAAAATGGTTCATGCAACAAGCGCCCAGGTACCCATGTGTCCCAGAGCCCTCGCTCAGCCCAAGCTTGGCAGCGAGGGTCTGGGCTTCGAGTCTTCCCACCCACAGTCACGTGGGAGACATAGTTAGATATGAGTGTCAAAAAAGCCACCGATGAATCGTAAGGCGGCCAGCACCGTGTCACCCAGGCCAGGTGTGGGGGCAACTGAGGATGGCGACAGACCTAACAGGAAGCTCCCTCGCCCTCACCATGGGTGCCTCCCGGCTCACGCTCCCCCAGGCGGCAGTGGACAATGGAGCCACTCCCTCCAGGGCCGCTTCTCCAAGTAGCTGCTGCTTCTCTGGGACCACAGGCTCTGGACCCTGGACCCTGGACCTTGGTCCAGCCCATGGGGATGTCTCAGCTCTCATGACTCTGACCTTCTGCCACCAATAGCAACCCTGGAATTCCCGGGATGTGTGGCGTCATGCGGCACCGCCCACAGCTCCGCCCACAGCCTCCTGAGGGTTTAGGATGCACAGGACACTGTGTAGATGCAGAGCCCACACACACCCCAGCCCCCTGTGCACCCTGCACCTTCTCTGGCCTGCTGCCCCTCCTAGGATCAGCCAAATCTCTGCACGGTTGGCTCTGTCCTGTCCCCTGGATCCCAGTGTGGCTGTCACCTTCCCCGAGACCCCTCACCTGACCCCATTCAAAGCAGCCATGGCTCGAGGCCAGCGCTGCACCAAAGGTGCAAATCCCAGCTGCTCCACTTTGTAATCAGCTCCCTGAGGTTGCACCTAGGAAAGCAGCAGACAATGGCCCAAGCGCTTGGCCCTGTGGGATACCGGATGGAGTTCCGGGTTCCTGGCCACAGTCTGGTTTAAGTCCCGCGTTGCAGCCACCTAGGGAGTGAACCAGAGGATGAAAACCTACATTTACTCGCTCGTTCCTTTCAGGTAAACAAGCCAACCTCAAAGCAGCCGTTGCTCACTCGCCGACGGATCACTTTTTTTTTTAAAGATTTGTTTTGCCTGGCGAAACAGAACTCCAGCCAGCTTTTCAAAAGGACTCTTAATAACCCCTCCCCCATTCCTGTGTCATCCACTCAAATGTAGATTTTTTTTTCTAATCAAACCATTAACCAGTTTCTTTTGCAGGATTAGGAGCGTCCCTCCATGTCCCATTCCTCCCACCAGGCTGCAGCCACTGCCAAGAGAAAACAACACCCCTTTTTCCCTTACGTATAACAAAAGCGAGGAATGTAAGGAGTTATTCAAACATCCCACCCAGGACCTGGCGCCATTTCATCTTCCTCACCGCTCGCGCAGGTCTGGCCGTCCACCAATCAGATGTGACCCGGCATTTGGCCTGAGAATCCCACCCCCAATCTCCCAACCCCGCCCACTCGCCAATCATCCCCAGGCATTCACCTGCAGGCACCAATCCCCTGGGGCCTGCCCTCAATCCCTCCCAATCCCGCCCCCCAGGCCTAGCGGGCTCAGCTGAATATAAGGGGCCCCAGGTGCCTCCATCTCCCCTCCCCCCACCCACCTGCTCTGCCACCACTCCGTCCTGTTCCTGCACTGCTGGAATAAACCTACTAAGATTAAAAAAAAAATTATTTATTTTTATTGCAAAGTCAGTTATACAGAGAGGAGAAGATACAGAGAGGAAAATCTTCCCTTCGATGATTCACTCCCCAAGTGATGCAACGGCTGGTGCTGCACCGATCCGAAGCCAGGAGCCAGGAACTTTCCTCCAGGTCTCCCGCGCGGGTGCAGGGTCCCAAGGCTTTGGGCCGTCCTCGACTGCTTTCCCAGGCCACAGGCAGGAAGCTGGATAAGAAGCAGGGCTGCCAGGATATGAACCAGCACTCATATGGGATCCCGGCGCGATCAGGGAGAGGACTTTACCAGCTAGGCCACGCCACCGGGCCCCTAAGGATCACTCTTCCTAACTGTTCACTTGGCATTCAGCACTGTTGACAGACTGACAGCCTGTGTCCTGTCGCCCTGCCCTCAACGGAGCAGAAGTTCCCAGGAAGAGAAGAGAGTGTCCACTCACTGCTGGGTCCCAGTGCTGGCTCGGAACCTTGCCTACAGCAGGTGTTCAATAAATGCACTTGGAAAGAAGTCATGCCTACAGGAATCCCAGGGCTCCCTGCTGCACAGCCCCAACTGCGAGCTCCCCTCCTTCCTGCTGGGTTCCCCTCTCCAGCCCCTGGAAAGGTCAGCATTGTGTCTGGTCAGTCTGACCTCTGACGATTTAGCAAAGCTTGCACCATGTAGAAGACCTGAACACATCTGGTTACGATCGCTGCCGCCTCCCACTGGCCTCCTGTCCACCTACCTCCCTTTGTCCCGGGGCAGGCGGTCAGGCTGGGCTGCTGGCAGGCGGGGACTCACGCCAAGCAGGAGCTGAGGAGGGGGGAATAGCCTGGCGGCATGGTTCCCCAGGACTTGCGCGCGCAGCCTGGCCACGCCCTGCATCCCAAGGTGGAAGCGGGATGCAGGAGTGCCAGTTGTTCCCACTCCACCTCCGGTACAGATTCCAAAGTCATCAGACGTGACCGCGTCCTGCGGTGCCTGGCGCCAGGGAAGGCAAGGCCTGAGCTGCACGGAGCCAGCAGCACATGGGGGACAAGGCCACGCGCCAGAGGTGCAGCTTCAGCGTCGGGCCCGCAGCGGTCGCCTGGGCCCTTGCAGGGCCTCGCAAGGAAGGCATATGAGAGACCAGCTCATCGGGCGGGGGCAGAGCGCGGTATCCACACACAAACGGAGTCTAACGCATGTCACCATGTGCCCAGCTCTTTTCCCATTCTTTTTCGAATCACGGGAAACAGAACTCCTCAAAGTTCTGGGTTTAGAGCAGAAAACAGTAGTGGCGTCACACAGTCTGGGAGAACCTCCATTTACAGATGCCTCCTGAATACCCAGAGCCAAAAGGCATTTGGGCAAGAAGGACTGTGTTGATAGCAAACGATACGGCCAGGCCGTCCCAGAAAAACCCAACGGGAAAATCCCTTCCGAGGCACAAGGAATAGTAGATTGAAGAAAGAAGTGAAGTTATTTTTCTGGATTCTAACAACACGGGTCAGAAGGACATTTTAAAAATACATGTCTATTTGATTGGAGAATTGGAGAAAGAGACCCCCACACACACACGGCGCTCCACTCCTTAGGATGACTCGTCATGTCACAGGGGTGAAGAGCTGCACGTGGCCAGGAGCCCAGTGTCCCCCACTTCTCCCTCACTTCCCAACCCTATGGGGGTTTCTGTTTCCTGGTTAGGGTCCAGCACAACTTCATGCCCAGGCGATGCCCAGGACAAGACGGGGCAGGTGGAGTGGGTAAGCAGGAGAGAGGCCGTCGGCCAAGGAAGGCCCTTAGGTCCCCAAGTCAGCCACTCGGCATTTCCAGGCCAGCAGCTCATAACCCAGGGCTGTGCCGGAGCGAGAGGTGGGCTTGGGGTCTGACAGGTAGACAGAGGCCCGGGGGTCGGGGTGGGGAGGGGTGCCTCGAACACAGGATGGCCCAGAACCCAGCACCGCTGACCAGCCTGCGTGTTCAAGAAGCAGCTGCTGCCCAATTAGCCAGCCTGACAGTGAGCAGAAGCAGGCGGCACCACCAGGGCCAGCCCGTCTCCCAACCAGGCATGAAGGTGCCCACCAAGGGACACAGGCTCGCGCCAGGGGGTGAGGAACAGGTGGTGAGGAGAGACCCTGGGCGTCACACTCAACCACAGCACTGGAAGTGACTTTTCCCTGCCTGACACACTCCAGCCCCGAGCCCGGGGGAGGCAGGACAAGGGACCGATGGGGTCTCTCACTTGAGTAATTCTGTGCAGGTGTTTATCTGCAGACCCCACGGTCACTGTATTGTAAGAACTCAAGTGCCAGTGTTAGCGTCTGGTGGCGCAGCCAGCTCACCATGCCCAGGGCTGCGAGGACACCTCCAGGAGCTGCTAAGAAAGGGGTTAAGGAAAAAAATTTAAAAAAAAAAAAAAAACAGTTAAGGAAACTTTCAGACAGCGGAAGGCACGACCATGGAAGCCACGCCCACCACCAGAACTCAGGCACGGAATGGCACGGTGTGACGGGGCCCACACGTCTGGGAACACTCGGGACACACGTGGCCACCGGTGCCCAGGGGAACACACCCAGAGCTCGCAGGGGTTGGGCTTGCGGGCTTGCTCCTTGCAACGCCTTGCTCCCGTGGCTCGGGGACAGATAACACTACAGAACCAGGGCAAAGGGGCAGGTACGCCCTGGGAGGCTCGCCCCAAAGCCCAGCCCAGGGCCCCGCAGGTGAAACGCCCGGCACACCTGGCCGGGGCTGCCTGGAAGCTCTGCCGCCAGGATGACTCACTGCCTGCACGGCCGAGCTTTGGCACGCCCGGGGCTGCGGGAGGCCGCGGGAGGCTGGCCTCAGCCAGAAAGGAGCTTCCTCCTCCCCAGGCCCGAGATGCCTGGCTCCCGGTGACCCCCACAGCCGCATCGGATCAACAGCCCCCCAACGCCTGTGGCGCAGAGTCCCCAGAATCAGTCACACCAGCACCAGTGTCGTTCTTGCCGCAGGACCCCCTCAGTTCTGTGGGCACGAGTCCTCCGCAGGCGAGCAGCCGGCAGCGGCTGGCTCAAACCCACTCCCAAATGGCTTGGGTTATATCCGCTGAGATCTGGTTCTGGATGGGAACGGGGCTGTGTGGAAGGAGGCCCCTGGGTGCCACACGGGGCCCGGGGCGGGGGCAGCCTGCCAGCTCTGCCTCAGTCCCGCCCTGCCCGGTAACCACACTCGCATGGAGTCCCGCTCAGACCCGGCAGGCAACTGGCTCTGCTCCTGTCAACCACTGCCCCGACACGCCTGGCGCAGCAAGGACCCGCCAGGTGCCCGGGCACAGCCCTCGGGGACTTCCTCCTCTGCCATGGCTGCCCCACCCCCACCTGTCTCCCAGGTCCTGGCCACAGCCTACGTCGAGTGGCAGGAGCAAGGACAGTGGCCCCTGGATGGCAAGCCACCATCGGGGCAGGATACACCTCTGCAGAACTTCAGGGAGGGTGACAGCGAGGCAGCCACGCCAGCAGATTCTCCTGGCCCCCACACCCAGTGCCCCCAGGGGTCCCCCGGACTGGGGTTCCCACCAGCCAGGGCGGGCAGCCGGGTCTAAACCCTATCCAATAACCTGCAGCCAGGATCGGCTTACACGCCGCCCAGCGCCACTCCCGTTTCCTGCCCAGGTTGCCAACAGTCACGCTCCGCAGAACCAGGTCAGCTCAGGCCCGAACAAAGCTCGGTTGTCGCCAGCTGCCTAGAGGCCACCGCCAAGCAAGGCGCCAGGGGCCACCACCTGCTGCGCCGGGAGCGATCAATGCACTCCTTCACAGGGCTGCAAGTGGACCCCAGGGCCCAGGGCGAGGCCAGGGTGATAAGGGGCTGGGCACAGAGCATGTGGCCAGGGACGGGCACTCAGCAGGGTCCAGCTGACTTTCCACAAGGAGCGCGAGCAGGCTGGGACCTCCGAGAGACGCTGCCCCGAGCTCAGCAGGGCTGGGGGCAGGGAACCAGCAGCCTGGTACAGGGCACTGCAGGGCATCCAGACCCAGCTGTCCTGATCCCGTGCCCAACACCACAGCAGCTCCCCATCATGGCCAGAGCCAGGACCGGCCACGGCCCAATCCAGGTCATGTGACTCTAGCGTTGGAGGGTCACTGGGGCCTCTCACGGTCACCCGTGCACTCTGCACAGGCCCCAGGGGACTTCAACCGCCAGCGACACCCACTGGTCCCCATAAATCCCCTGGCAACAGCCCAGACCCAGGACGTTTCCAAGGCAATAAACAAACAGGCAGCGGCTCCTGGCCTGGGGCCGCCCTCCCCACCCAGGGCGCCCCTCTCAAGGGCCCCGGGGGCCTCTCTCTGTGCCCAGCCCCCCAGGAACTGGGCCCACCGCCCTGGGCTGGTTTCACATGGATGTGTGTGGAACCTTCCTTATCAGGCCCATCACAGCAAGCCACCACACGGGCACCAGCACGCACACAGGGGTTGCCTCAGCCCCACCCGCACCGGCAGGAGTCAGCAGAAGGCAGGCCAGGGACAGCAGGCCGATGGGGCACCTGTTTCCTCAATCCAAGGCCCCCTGGACAGGCACTCCGCATCTCTGCTCCTCCACAGGGATCCCCGTTCCCCACATCTGTCCCAGATAGAGCCGGGAGTCTGAGACGGGCAGGTGGGTGGCCACCGCATAGCCCACAATGGGCAGGTGACTGCGGTCCAGGCAGGTTGTCTGAGCGCGCCCCCGCCTCCTCAATCACACTTGGGGACAGGAACAGGGACCACAGACCCAGGAGGAAGTGCCCACGGTGGCTGCTCCTATGCAGCCCAAGTCCCCTGAACGTGCCAAGGCAGGCAAGCTGGGGCGTGAGGAGGAAGGAGGCTGGCCGAGCAGGCGTGTAGCTGGGAGAAGGGACAGAAAGCCTCCCCACCCTGTCCCCTGCTCGGCAGAGCTGCCAGGGAGCCGCGGATGTGACCCCTTCCTCCCACTTGGGCTGCTTCCTTAGAGATGGGGGTGCACAGCCTCCCTCCCAGCAGGAGTCACCACGGCCAGGAAGTGGCCTCCCACAGAAGCCCCAGTCTGCAGTCTGCAGGGCAATGTAGCATCTACAGACAGGCACCTGCAGGCCAGGCCTCACAGCGGGGGGCTGCGGCCCCAAGCCCACCGCTGGCTTAACCACGGACACACACCGCCATCAGCCCTGCCCACTGCAGGGACAGGGAAAGGCCCAGGGAGACCGAAGCCCACTCGCCCAGGTGCCCAGCCCCATTTGGGTCTTTGCTTCGGTTCCCCACGTAGAAAGACTGTGTTTAGTCCCCACTTCTCACTCCTCAAGCCCTCCCTCCCACCACCACCCTTCAGACAATGGAGGCAGCCCAGAGAGGCTGGGAGCCTCACCCCTACCCTGGAGCAAATGGACAGGCTGCCCTCCCCCACAGGGCTCCGACACCCTAACTGCACCATTTATTCTCAATCCCGTAAGTAGGCCCACAAACAGTAACCCCACTCAATCTAGAGGGACAAAGGAGGCCCCTCACAGCTGTATCCTCGCCTGCCTGCCACCCCTCAGTCTCACTGTGCAGATGGCTACCTGGTCGAGCGACCCGTTCAGAGCAGGGACATGGAGCCTGGAGCCTGACCAGCCCTTCTCGCTGGGCCGGCTTTCCCAGCCCCCCAGCCCCTTGCTGGACCACTGCCAGGAGCCAGAACCGCACAGAAGCGGCCCGGACCTTGCAGCTCCCCATCCTCGGAAGGGGCCCTGCCCCTCTCGGTAAACACGGGCAGCCGGAGAGGCGGCTGTGCTACTGGGCGTCCAGCTCTCACACGCCCTCTCACGTACCAGTCTGAGTCTTTTGAAATTCCGAATTCGCCCAGAAAAGTTGAGGAGCCAGGCTCAGGGACCCCAGCCCGTTGCAGAGGCCCCCGGGATGGGAGCCAGGGCCCCTCGGCACAACACTGGACACAGCTATCCCCAAGAATAAGGAACCCAGGGCACCCCACCCTAGTGGGTGGGCGGCTGGAGACCCAGAGAAGGGGCTGTGCACGGCAGGTGCCCGCAACCATCCCAAGTATTTGGAGCATGCTGGGGAGGAGGGAGGCCGAGGGCCCAGCCAGAGCCGGTGCCACCTGGCAGCCCCCTCCGCTCCCGGAACACGGCATGGGAACACAGAGCCCAGCTCCGGCGAAGGACGCGCAAGGCCCACGGCCAGCAGGGCATCTGAGGGGAAGTGGGGCTGGGTCTGGCCCAGTGTGGGAAGCTGGAAGGAGCCGACAGGCCCCAGGACAGGAGGATGGCCATTTCAGATGACCTGGCCAGCCCCGACCCAGTCCCGTGATCCCGTCCTCTTATCAGCAGAAGTTCATTCACGGGCCCTAGGCTTGGCAGAGCGTCCAAACAGGCTGAGAGGCACAGGAGCCAGGTCGGGGTGTGGGGGAAAGAGGAGGCCCGGGTGGGTTGCTGGAGGGCCCAGGAGGACAGAGCAGCTGGCCTGGATCCAGCAAGGGAGACAGCAGGTAAAGGACACCGCAGCCCAGCAGCCTCAGTCTGCACCTCTGTGAAACGGGCCTTCCTTCCTCCTGAAGGAGCCTCGGGGTGTATTCTGGGCACTCAGGTGCCCGTAGGACTGGCATCCTGACACCCAAAGATGAGTCCAGCTGTGCTGGGACCCTCTCCAATGAAACACCTGCTTCCCTCGCCCTTCGCAGATCTCTCTGTAGAGGACCGACTGGGAGAGAAGCCACCGCCAGCGGAACCCCGCAAGCACCCCACCCAGAGCCCCTCCTCCCAGCCCCCACCCTGCCAGGCGCACACGCATGCGGGGCCCCGGGGCACCCCGACCTTGCAGAGTCAGCGATTCCCCCGACTGCGCCCTGGCCCAGGGGGCAAGGAGGCAGGGAGGGCCAGGGGTCGGGAGCGTGTGCCGGAGCCACGGTCTCGGCCAAGGTCGGGGTGGCGGGGGAGAGGAGAGTGTGGCGAAGAGAGGACCGGCCGCGCAGGGGTCAGAGGGCTCGGGTGCCGGACTCACCCGGCCCTGCACGCTCGGAGCTCGGCGGGAAGCCCGGGGCGCCGGGGTCGGGGTTCGGCGCCTTCAGCGCCCCCCGCCTCGGGCCGTGGGGAGCGCACCCCGCGCGCCGACGCCAGTCCGGAGCGCGAACCGCCCGGCTCAGGTGAGGGGCGCGGGGCGGGGACGGGCGCGCACCCACCTGAGTACGACTTCTTCATGGTGCCGCCCGGCTGCCGCTCCCGGACTGTGTGGCGGCGAGGCCGCGGGCCGAGGGCTCCCGGGTCGGCCAGCCCGGGCCCGGTGGGAGGGGAGCGCCGCGCGCCCCGCCCCGTCGAGGTGCGCCCGGCCCGCCTCCCCAGCCCGGCGCCGCGCGGTACCTGCCGAGCCCCCGTCCGGACGCCGCGCCCCCCGCGCCTCGCCCACGCGCCGCGCCCCCCGCGCCGCGCCCACGCGCCGCGCCCACGCGCCTCGCCCCCCTCGCCTCGCCCACGCGCCGCGCCCCCCGCGCCTCGCCCCCCGCGCCGCGCCCCCCGCGCCGCGCCCCCCGCGCCTCGCCCACGCGCCAAGCCCCCCGCGCCGCGCCCCCCGCGCCTCGCCCACGCGCCGCGCCCCACGCGCCGCGCCCCCCGCGCTGGGCGACCCCGGCTGCCGAGTCGCCATCGGCGTCCACGCGTCCTCGGCCAGCGGCCGCCCGCCACACCCCCTGTCCCCTGGCGCGAGTGGTTCGTCCCGGGAGTCGCCGGCGGGCCACTTCCTTGTCCGGAGTCCGGCCGGGGCGGGCCGGCCGACCAGGTGGCAGCCGGAGGAGGGGGTGCCCAGAGCGGCGGGCCTGGGTGCAGGGTGGAACAAAGACCCTTGGGGCCCCCGCTTGGTCTGGTAACGGGACAAGGCCTCGGGAAATAGACTTGCTGTCCAGCCGGTGATCGCCGGGCAGCCTGAGAGAGGCCGAGGACTCGAGGGCCCTGCTGCATCCATGGCCAGCTGGGGACAGGCAGGGGTTTAACAAGGTTTCCTTATGGAAAACGTCCCCAGTAGAGCAGTTCTGGTTTACTGTTGGAAAGGCAGAGAGGAGAGAGGGGTCTACAAGCCCCGCACCTGCAGGAGCCCCAGCTGTCTAGGAGGCCAGGGCTGGGCTGAAGCCAGCAACTGGGAACTCTTCCCTAACTAGTTGCTGCTCCCTTGGTCAGGAGTCGGAGGTGGGACTTGAACCCAGGCCTTCCCATGGGGCAGCCCAATGCTCTGACTCAAATGGTTTTAATTTTATTTATTTATTTTTTAAAAAGGGACCCGGCATGGTAGCCTAGTGCTTAAAGTCCTCACTTTGCATCCACCCGGATCCCAAATGGGCGTTGGTTCTATCCCGACAACCCCACTTCCCATCCAGCTCCCTGCTGGGCCCAAGATTCATTTATTTTTATTGGAAAGTCAGGTATACAGAGAGAAGGAGAGACGGAGGGTGGGAGGGAGGAGCACCGAGGCCAGGCACCCGTAGGTGACACGGGCAGCTCTCCGTGGATCTGTCCTTCGGGGACCAGCGTCGCAGTGCAGTGACTTGAGCCACAGCTTGGGAAGCTGGAGTCCAACACAGACGGCCGTGCTGGTGTGCCAGCCCCTCCCAGCTTCTGCAGAGCCTCGGGCTGTCGCGAGGAGGGCAGGAGGAAATGAGGCGCTGCTCAGCCTGCCAGAGGAAGCAGGGCTGCTGCGTTGCAAACTCCGGTTTCCCAGGCGGCAGGGAAGGGTGACCAGGAGGACAGGGCCAGCGCACGGAGGGCAGGGCTTGGGACACACCTCCCCCAGTCCCCTCTGCAGCGGCCTCAAGGCTCAGGCCCCTGGCCCTGCAGCCCCTCACTCTGAGTTGGGGCTCAGCCATGCTGGCCGGGGGGCTCACCATCCCGCCTGAGTCCCATGGGGAGGACCTGTGTCTGCTCCCTTTGAAGTGGAGTGGGGCCCGATTGATTGTCACCAATAGATGCAGGGCTCGGTGAGAAAAGCAGATGCCACTCACCACCTCGCCCTTCCCAGGCCTCCAGCATGCAGGTGCCAGTCACCAGGCACTGTGCAGACTGCTCCAAGCTCAAGGGTGTAAGATGGCCCACAGGGGCTGGCGTTGCAGTTCAAGTCCCGGCTGCCCCACTTCCCATCCAGCTTCCTGGGAAAGCAGTCGAGGATGGCCCAGTGCTTGGACCCCGCACTCACGTAGGAGACAGATGGAGTCCCTGGCCTCTGCCTTCAGCATGCCCGTGAAGGCCATTTGGGGAGTGAAGTGGCAGATGGCAGACTCGCCTTTTCAGTGAATTAGTTAACCCGTGTCCGGTCACTGTGCCACAGCCTCTGCATTCTCTCAAGTTCCACTCGCAGAACCCGGTTCCAGAAGCCCCTGACCAGGGAAGGCCTTGGGTGCTCATCTCCGCCACCACACGGGGACCAGACTTACAGCAGCTGAACCTCCGTGGGGTCCCCCGCAGCCAAGGCACTGCGGGAGGCACCACCCATCGTGCCAAGCCATGAGCAGCGTCAGGGGGCCAGCCTGCGAGCCGCCCACTGTGGGGAAGCCTTGCACCCCGCTGACCGGCCTGCACTTGCCTTCCCTCTTCTCTGCTGTCCACCAGCGCCACATCCCTGTCCCCACAGTCTGGCCAGGGCTTTGATCAACCAGGGGGACAGGGTCTTTCTTGGTCACAAAAAGAGAAAGGCTGGGGCCGCCTCCCCCTCGAGGCCTCCCCTGCTTGGCTCAGCATCTTGGCTGCAGTCTCCCTGCGTGGCCGTCTCAGGGCCTTGACCTTCGCGTCTGATTGAGGCTCCCCAAGCCCTGAGAGCACCTGGCACTATCATCAAGAGCTTGAAAATGCCCTGGGCTGCTATTTACTGATGCTACATGGATGTCTTTTTAAAAAATATTTACTATTGGGCCCAGAGTGATAGCATAGCGGTTGAAGTCCTCGCCTGATTGCACCGGGGTTCCATATGGGCGCCAGTTCTAATCCCGGTGGCCCCAGTTCCCATCCAGCTCCCTGCTTGTGGCCTGGGAAAGCAGTGGAGGACGGCCCAAAGCCTTGGGACCCTGTACCCACGTGGGAGACCCGGAAGAAGCTCCTGGCTTCGGATCGGCTCAGCTCCAGCCATTGCGGCCACTCAGGGAGTGAACCATCAGACAGCAGATCTTCCTCTCTGTCTCTCCTCCTCTCTGTATATCTGACTTTCCAATAAAAATAAACAAATCTTTTAAAAATATATTTACTATTTTTTTATTGGAAAGTCAGATAAATAGACTGAAGGAGAGATAGAAAGAAAGATCTTCCGACTGCTGGTTCACTCCCCAAGTGGCCGCAAGGCCTGGAGCTGAGCCGATCTGAAATCAGGAGCCAGGAGCTCTTCCGGGTCTCTCATGTGAGTGCAGGGTCCCAAGGCCCTGGGCTGTCCTGTACTGTTTTCCTAGGCCACAAGCAGGGAGCCAAAAGTGAAGTGGAGCAGCTGGGACATGAACCAGCACCAATATGGGATCCAGGAATATGCAAGATGAGGACTTTAGCCACTAGGCTACTGCGCCAGGCCCACATGGATGTTCTGGATATGTATGTGCAGTACCTGGGGATGGAGGGCCTCTGTGTTATTAGTATTGTTATATTTATTTATCATTTAAAAGGCACAGTTACACAAAGCAAGCTTCCACCTGCTGTTTTACTCCCCAGATGGCTGCAACAGCCAGGGCTGGGCCAGGAAACTTCTGGGTCTCTCACGTGGGTACGACAGCCCAAGCACTAGGCCGTTAGCGGGGCACTGAATTACAAATGGAGCAGCCAGGACTTGAACTGGTGTCCATATGAGATGCTGGTGCTGCGGGCCAAGGCTTAGCCCGCTGCGCCACAGCAGCAGCCGCAGTACTTCTGCTTTAAAGGACGCCTGAGCTAAAGGCGAGGCAGGTGCAGTGAGGGTCCGTGCTGGAGCCGCAGCCCGCCCCCGCCCCCCAGGGACCTATGCCTTGCCAAAGGCTTGTCCTATTCAAGAACTACCAGGGAAGGGTCAGAGAGGGCTGGCTGAGTGGCTAGCCCCCCGGCAGACACGGGGTGTGCCTGCAGC
The DNA here is from genome assembly GCF_017591425.1 of Ochotona curzoniae. NCBI lineage: Eukaryota > Metazoa > Chordata > Mammalia > Lagomorpha > Ochotonidae > Ochotona > Ochotona curzoniae. The sequence goes on from NW_024466459.1 coordinate 12,169,975, forward strand.
CTAGAGGAAATGCCGGTGCTATGGACCAAACTGGGGAGGTAGAGAGCTGTGCATGTTCCCAAGGGAAGTTCCAGAGACAGACTCCAATCCCTGGTTGCTGGGACCAGCTGTGGCCTGGGCGAAGCGGGGGCGACGTGCCAGATGACTCAGGGGGAGCGATCCCACAGCAGGTGGGGCCGGGCACAGAGGCAGCGGCCACCCTCGCAGTGGAGGTGGGAGGGTCTGGGCACGCTGTGTCCAGGAGGCGCACCCCATGGACCCCGGCAGAGCTCTCTGGCGGGTGGTGGTGGATGCAGGAATCTTGTGGGCAGAGTCAAGCAGGAGGAAGGCCAGGACTGCCCGGGGCCCCGGGGCGGGGGCATCAGCCAGGCAACCAGGCGGGGTGGGGCATGAGTGTGGAGAGTGCCTGCAGCCTGGCGCTGGGCCCGGGACCCCTGTGAACCAGTACCCATGGCAACAGGAGGGAAAGAGTAGCTCCCTGTCTCTGCGGCCAGCGCGGGCCCAGCAGGTGTCACGGCACCACACACAGGTGGCACCTCACGGTAAGGGTGCCAAATGCCTGCCCGCTTTCAAACAGCTGCCTCTCAGCTGATGGCCCCAGTGCTTGGGTCCCTGCCACCCCGTGGGAGACCCCAGCGGAGTTCCTGCAAGATGGACGTGAGCGTCGTGTGGTGGGCCTGCCACCACATCCAGGAGCCTGATATAGCCAAGTCTCGTTGTCCTATAGCAAAGCAGTCAGGTTGCGGGACGCACTGAGCCGGCCATGGGCCTCTCTGACGCAAGCCTTCTCAGAGCCTTTAGTCCACACGCTGCAGCCAGGCTTCTGGGCATGCAGCTTCTTCCACCGTATCTGATCCAGAACCTTCCACTCCCACGGGCACACGACGGGTGGCAGAGCAGCCGCTGCCACAGCAGGCTGTGCACCTCAGGGATCTGTCAGGCTCGCCACAGCAGCTGGCAGGGGAAGCCTTTGCCATGGCCTGCCAGCCTCTGCTGGCTCACTTCCTGCTGGCCTCCCCATCCCCCCAGCCCTGGGAGGCTGCTCCCTCTGCAGGAGACAGCGCCAGGAGCTGAGTCCACAGGTCCCCTCCAAGGCTGGCACCTGGCTGCCGCCTCAGCAGCACCTAAGATCGATTGAATGATGTGAAAGGCAGGCAGAGAGAGAAGGAAGACATGAAAGAGGGCCTTCATCTGCTGGTTCACTCCCTCAGTGGCCACAGTAGCCAGAGCTGAAGCGATCCGAAGCTAGGAGCCAGGAGCTTCCTCCAGATCTCCCATGCGCATGCAGGGTCCCACGGCTTTGGGCCGTCCTCGACTGCTTTCCCAGGCCACAAGCAGGGAGCTGAATGGGAAGTGGGGCTGCTGGGATTAGAATTGGTGCCCACATGAGATCCCGGTGCATTCAAGGCAAGGACTTTGGCCACTAGGCCACTGCGCCAGGCCCACTCCCACCCTGTTGCTGCGTTCACTCTATCTGCTGCTGCACCGGGAGGTCTTGTCCGAGGAGCCCACCAGGTACCTCCCTCTGTACTGGAATCCACCAGCCAAGAGCTTGGGTTCCTGGGAGAGCTGAAACTCCCGACTGCTGCTGCCCTCTGGAGAGAGAAGCAGTAGCTGGGAGATTCTCTCTCTGTAACTCTGCCTTTGAAATAAATATCCTTGGGGGGGGCGGGGGGAAATGATGTACTCCTGACAAAATAAAAACCTAGCCACCCCCTCTGGGATCCTCAGCTTTTGTTTCATTTTTAAAGATTTATTTATCTGAAAGGCGGACAGAGAGAGAGACAGATCTTCCATCCCCTGGTTCGCTCCCCAGATGCCCACAGTGGCCAGGCCTGGGTCAGCTCAAAGCAAGAAGCCAGAAACTCCATCCGGGTCTCGCACGTGAGTGGCAGGGCGGCCGTGGCTGGCTCCCAGCAGATACAAAGTGACACACAGTGACACAATGAATCCGCAGGATGTTCTATCACCTGTGGTTGTCAAGGAGGACCAGGGGGTGTGCGGTTGGCAGGTCAGGGGCCAGCGCGGCAGGGACAGCCCTCGGCTGAGCTCGGTTGGGGTCAGTTTGCTGAGATTTTGTTTGAAAAATGAACCTTCACACCTACTGCATTCCAGGAAGCTGCCAAATCACACCGAGTTTCTAAGTTTAATGGCTTTCCGATAAAAGTCAACACTTAAAGCATCAGAAAATGCTGCCTGCTACTTCCAAGTCACCCCACACAGCAAACCCAGAGCAACTTCCAAGACAGAAAATTAAAAGATAGGGCCATAATGATAAATTAAAAACTCAGATAACCATCTTTATGTGACAGGCATGAGAAATGAGGCCCACTTCTGTGAGGGTGGGGGCGGGGCAATCAGCTGTGCACCTGCCGGGACAGGACTGGGAGCTCCCGATTCCCCCATCCCAGAGGGGGGAAGGGGTGTCCCAGGACTCCCTGGGAGGCAGGTCACAGGCCTGTTCTGGGTGAGGAGGGGGAGAAGACACAAGACTGAAATGGAGGGCCCGGCGGCGTGGCCTGGCGGCTGAAGTCCTCGCCTTAAACACGCCAGGATCCCATGTGGGCACTGGTTCTAATCCCGGCTGCTCCACTTCCCATCCAGCTCCCTGCTTGTGGCCTGGGAAAGCAGTGGAGGACAGCCCAAAGCCTTGGGACCCTGCACCTGCATGGGAGACCTGGAGGAAGCTCCTGGCTCCTGGCTTCAGATTGGCTCAGCTCTGCCCATTGCTGCCACTTGGGGAGTGAACCAGCAAATGGAAGATCTTTCTGTCTCCCTTTTCCAATTAAAAACAATTTTTTTTAATTTAAAAAAGGAAAGAAGTGCTGTGTGCATGAAACAATCTCTTAAGTGTTAGTTCACTCCCCAAACGCCCACCGCAGCCAGGCCTGGTCAAAGCGAAGCTCTCCTAGGTCTCCATGGGGTGCAGGGGCCCAAGCACCTGGGCCATCCTTTGCTAATTTCACAGGCCATTAGCATGGAGCTGTATGGAAAGTGGAGCAGCCGGGACTTGAACCAGCACCCCTGTGGGATGCCAGCACTGCAGGATTAACTCAACCTGTTGAATCACACCCCAGGGCCCACTGCGAGATTTTTCAAAACCCAAAGAGGCCCTCAGCCACAGGACAGGAAGCATCTGCTCACACCCGAACACTTTGTAGCAAAGTTGCCTCCAGGACAAGGAGGGAAAATATGAAGATGGAGACAGGTGGGCAGACAGCCCCACCTGGCATGTTGCGCCCCATCGGGCACCCTACTCTGGGCAGTTCACTGGGGACTCCCCTCTCGGCTTGGGACAGGGGAAACACCCACCCCCACTCCCATTCCTGAACATCTACCTGTCTAGCCCCCTTCCCACCGCCCACCTAGATTTACGGGTGCCTCATCCCACCGCACATAAGAGGCAGGAGGGTGCCGCTCTGTGGCTTGGGGCCTGACTGCTGGCCCTGACGGCTACCCACCTACTGGCTCCCAGCTCCTGTGGCCTACTTCGGGTCTCCCAACCCCCACTGTCTGCACCCAGTGCACACCCTGCACACCCTGCTGTGTCTGCATCCAACTGCACCCCAAGTCCCAGGAACTTCCAGATATGCATCCTTAGGGTCTCCTGGGAGTGGAGGCCCCTCCCTGCAGGGGGGCGACCCAGTGGCTCAGGGCGTGCCTGGCCGCTGGCACTGACTCAGCCCTTGGACACAGTGAGCTTCTGTGCCAGCAGGGGTGGCCTGAGAGCAGCCTCCATACCCAGCCTGCCACCATGCCCAGGATCTGGAAACAGGTTGACCATAAGTGACCTGGCATCCCTTTGGGGGATACCATACAGGAGAGAGGGGCAGGGGCTGGGGCGGGGCTTCTGCAGGTTTCCCCAGCTGAGGGTCAGTACGGGCTCCAGCAGGACCCACGGTGCCCACTGCGGCAAGCAGAGGCTACTGAAGGTTCGAGAGAGAAGCTGCTAGCCTCGAGGTCCAGTAGGACTGACTCCACAGGGCCAGGTCCTCTGCTTCCCCAGGAAATGCTTCCTGGCCCCAGGCCTGCAGCCTCGCCTTTGCTCCCTGGGGCGCACACTCCGCCATTAGGGCCCTAGGGCTTGGGTGAGGTGCTGCTTTGCCTCCCAGCACCGCCCAGCTGAGCAGTGGATGCCCCTGCTGGGGTCCCCCAGGCTGTTCTGAGCATGCACAGCTAGGCATCCGATGAGGGTGACACCCCCCCCACCTGTGCCTCCCAGGACCCCTCCTCCCCAGGAGAAGCCTCCTTCTCCAGTGATGGCTAGGAGACCCACTGACCCTCCAGCTGAGCCAGGCAGAACCAGCACGACAGGAGACCTGATGAAATGAACTGAAAACCGTAAGATGGCAGACGTGCCTCATGTGCCGATTAGAAGCCAGAGATGGGCAGAATCAGCTGAGAAGCAAACTGGAGACCAGCGCTGTGGTGTAAGCCTCCGCCTGTGGCACCATTATCCCCTCTGGGCACTGATTTGCGTTCCAGCTGCTCCAGCTCTGTGCTAATGCACCTGGGGAAGCAATGAGAGACAGCCCCAAGTGCGGGGGCTCCTGCACCCCCATGGGAGACCCAGAAGAAGCTCCTGGCCTTGGGACAGCCCAGAGCTGGCCATACCAGACATGCCGGGGAGCGAACAAGCACAAGGAAGATCTTCCTCACCGTCTCTCCTCTTCTCTGTATATCTGACTTTGCAATAAAAATAAATAAATCTTTTTTAAAAAAATCAATTTAAAAGACCACAGGAGAATCTCCAAGCACTTGGGAATTCAGTAATGCACACTAAAGAATTAGTAGATCCGGGCCTGGTGCGATGGCTCAGTGGCTCAGTTCTCGCCTTGCCTGTCCACCCATATGGACTCCGGTTCATGTCCCGGCTGCTCCACTTCCCTGCCTGTGGCCTTGGAAAGCAGCAGAACACGGCCTGAAGCCCCGGGACCCTGCACCAGCGTGGGAGAGCTCTTGGCTCCTGGTTTCGGCTCCCAGCCTCAGGACACACCAGAGGCAGCAGGGAGAGCTTGTGGTACAGACCCCAGAGCTGCAGCAACCGGCCCAGAGCACAGACACGCAGCCTCCAGCAGGTGGCACTGTCACCTGTGGAACAGCCCGTGGGAGCAGTGCCCTACCCAGGCCCCTGTCAGACCACCAGGTCTCAGAGCTACCAGCTCTCAGAGCTGGGCACAAGGCTGGCCCCAGGCAACCACACAGGAAGCCCACAAGCTCAACCCAGGTTGTGGGAGTGTGGAGGGACCAGCAGCTGGGTGCTGTGTTGGCCCACTGCTTTACCTCTCAAATAAATATTCTTAGAAAAAAGCATAATGATTTATTTGGAACCTGTCAGGCACACAAAAAGCCACGAGTCCATATGATAATCAGAAAACTAAAGATGTGTAAAACTTTGTTGGAAAATGGCTTAGCTAACCTCCTACCTGGGAGGCAGGGTGGATGGTGGCAGTGGGGTGTAACAGCGCTAGGGGAGCCCCTCAGGAGCAGAGGGGTCCATGAGCAATTGGGGCTCTCCTTTCAGAAGGATTCCTGGGGGGCCAGAACTGTGGCATAATAAGCTAAGCTTCCACCTGTCGTGTAGATTCAACCTGCTTCCCACCCAGCTCCCTGCCTGGGGCCTGGGACGGCAGTGAGGACGGCCCAAGGCCTTGGGACCCTGCACCTGCATGAGAGACCCAGGGGAAGCTCCTGGCTCCTGGCTTCAGATCGGCTCAACTTGGCTGTTGCTGCCATTTAGGGAGTAAACTAGTGGATGGCAGATCTCTCTGTATGGAAGGTTTGTCTTTGTCTTTCCTCTCTCTAACCGTGTCTTTCAAAAACAAACCTTTAAAAAGAAAAAGGACATGCAGTGCTTTAAAAGAAAATGTCTTACAAATATTTTTGGGGAAATGCCACAAAGACAGTAACTGCCTTGAGAATAATTCAGAAAAAAAAAAATCACCAAGCACAGCAGATGAAGCTCAGTGGCTCAGTGTCAGCGAGCGCTCACGGGGTCCAGGGCGTCCGCCTCACCGTCCTCTCCCTTCTTCCCCATGTGCTTGAAAATTTCCATGAAGCCGTTCCAACTCGGGACATCCGTGCGGGCTGTGGGGCAGCCTGAGGGGACTTGGGTAGTCAGGTGGCATCCCCTCTCCCCCACGCCCCCTCCACGGTGTGGCCAGCACTGCACCTGCCAGGCTCTGGCCAAGCTCAGTGACCCAGCAGCCTGCCGCGAGAGGCGGGCAGGGAGGGTGTCCCGGCCAGCGCCTAGCCTTTCATCCACTTCTAGCAGGAACGCTGCTGTCCGCCATCAGCTCTGGCAGGTCTCAAGCCACTGGGGGTCTCCCCAGGTCTTGTACTGGCAGCCTCCTGGTGATGACAACACTGGGGTTCTGCCCCATCCAGCAGGCTACCCCCTCTGACCCCGGAATCTGTCCCTGCTCGAGTCCAGGTGCACGGGGAGAGGCCTGGTGGCGGCGCCTGTGGGTGGCACTGGCTGAAGGCACGAGCTGGGTTCCACCCAGGGTGACCTGGAGGGTGATATGGGACCCCCCCCATCAGAGCGGGCCTGCAGGACTGGCGCCCGGCCACCGGGTTCCTAGAGCCCGGTGCACCGCACACCCGGTACGGGAAACACCGATGCCAGCTCATCCCACGGCCCCAGCAGCAAGTGGCTCAGGCGAGCCTGGACGGGTGGAAACCGCGGTGCGTATACACGCATGCGCGCAGTTACCTCCGGAGCCCCTCCAGCTTCTGCCCGGGCCTCACACAGCAGGGGAACGGGATGAGCTGGGCCCCTGTGTGCGGGACCGCAAGTGGCTGCTGGAATCTGACCTGCGGGCTTGGGCCCCGCTGAGCACAATGGGCTGGAAAGGGGGGCTGTTGGGAGGCTGGGGATGAGCTGGGAGCTGGTAGGAGTCTGGTTTCCTGCCAGGAGCTTTTGCTCCCCAATTCCCCCTGCCCTTCCCACAAAGCCTTCAAAGTGAATTCTCAGAGCATGAGACTGGGGCCCCAGCAAAGAGCAGAGAACAGGTCCAGATGTGCAGGGGCCAGGGCCTTCGGGGCTCCTCCCTGTGCACCCCAAGCTGAGCCAGTCATAGCCCAGAGCTCCCTGCCCACAGCAGTGGCTGGGGAGGCAGCAGGGGTGGGGGGATCCCCCATGGGACAGGGAGTGGGGCAAGGCGGCCGTGAGCAGGCAAGGGGGGCGCCAGGACTACCAGCCTCAGCACTGGAGCCCGTGGGAACAGGGAAGACTCCCGGGGAGACACCTGGAGTCTCGTCTCCCCCTGCTGGGTCTAGGGGGCACCCTGAGGAGCCAACAGCTCTAATGTGGACTGTGCCCTCTGACTGATGAATGGCTGACGTGTGTATTGGCAGCTCTCGTATCCTGGTTCACACCAGGACTTCAGGCCGATCTCCCACCGCATGGGCAGTGGGAGGGCTCAAGGGGCTAAGCTAGCTGGGAGCAGAACCTGGCCGCCCCTCTCCTGACCTCTGACCTCCCACCTCCTCTTTGCAGCCTGCAGGCCGAGTCCTGGCTGCAGACAACCATGCTGTGCCTGAGGTGGGACACAGCACACACCACGTCCAGAGGGGGAGGAATGACCAGGTGGCACAGCAAGTCAAGCTGTCACCTGTCAGTAGCCATCCTGGGCCAACGGGCAAGGGCAGACAGCAGCCACAAGATGTGTGGTGCAGCACAATGGGAACACAACATGACACCCCCAGCCATGCGCACACAGTTCAGCGGCAGCGCCAGGTGTCGGTGGACACGTGGAGAACAGGGCTTGCTCATGCCGGCTGCAGCCATGAAGGAAAAAGATGGTGCCTCCAGGTGCCACCCAGTGCAGCCAGGCACGCCTTGGCTGTGCGTCCAGCAGCTGATGCTCTGCACACACACCCAGACCGGCGTCACGGCGCAGTGTGGCAAGCCTCTGCCTGCAACACCCGTGTCTCGTATCAGAGCATCGATTCGGATCCTGGCTTCTCCACTTCTGATCCAGCTCCCTGCTAACGTTCCTGCGAAGGCAGCAAACGGCGGCCTGAGTGCTCGGCCTCTGCACCCACGTGGGGGACCCGGATGGCATTCCCGCCTCCTGGGCTTCAAAAGTCTCAGTCATTGCCGCCATCTGGGGAACGGAGCAGCGGATGGAAGCGCTCTCTCACTCTTCTGGGTCTTTGCCTTGTAGACACATAAATGGCTGCCATCAGCCGACCCCTCCTCCGCCATGCTGTGAGGCAGCCACAGCCTCCACCCCTGCACTGGCTCCTCCTGGGCTACCAGGAGGCGCCTGGCCTCAGCCAAGGGAGGCAGATGGGAAAGGAGCCATTGCTCACGTACGTGCCACATGCTTTGCAAGGCCCCGTGATGTTCCACCCTCAGCAGTGGGTGACAGTGATGGCCACACCTAGGCTGTGTGCACCAGGCACAGCCACAGGAGGAGGGGGTACAGGGAAGCTGGTAAGAGCAAAACCAAGCACAGCAAGGTGTGTCCTGACCGTCAGCCTGGGGACCAGCGGGTGGCTCGGCCAGTGGGTGGCTCGGCAACTCCAATCACTTGACAAACAACGAGCGCTTTAAGGACCAGATGGCCCAGTCTCAGCCCTTCAGTGGATGACTGATAACAATAAATGAATTCCTCCATAGCCCTTCTGGGGAATAGCCTCAAGTCCATGTCCATGAACCAGCCAGGACGGCTGAGGCCCTCAGAGCAGGGCCCATCTATCATCCCCAGGCCCAAGCCGACTGGCAGGAGAGAGCCCACTTCCCCAGCCAGCTATGGCCTTCCTGGCAGCTCCCCTCACTGCCCCCCAGGCCCAGCAAAGGGGCTGGGATTCAAGGCCACTTACTGGGTCTTGGGTAGAGATGGGAAACAAGGAGGGCTGGTGTGGAGGGGAGGCCTGCAACCTCACCCACACCCTAGCCAGTGCCTCCACCAGTGAGCAGGGCAGCCGCACTCCCAGGCAAGCCAAGGTGGGCAGATTCAGGGAGTGGCTCCCCCCAGCTGGCCTTGAAACCTTCTAGAAGCAGGGAGTCCTCCCAGGCAGAGATGGGTCTGGGCCGGCTCCTCCCTCCAGGAGGCAGGCCGAGTGTGCGGGGATGGGTGGGGTGGGCAGCCAGGTCCGAGCAGGAGCTCCTGATTCCCAGCTCCCCAGCAGGCTCAGGGCATTGCTCCCCTAGGAAAAGCAGCAGCCCTGCGCAGGCTCCTGGGCTGACAGAACCCGGGCCTGAGCTCACAGAAGGAGGGGGTGCTGCCACTCCCTCAGCAAAACTGTTACCCCATCTCATCCTCTTCACTTGGGGTTCTGGGCTGGGGAGAGTCGGCTCACAAAAAAGTGTGAGAAAGATCGTCCAGCTGTGGGTTTGCTCCCCAAATGCCTATAAGAGGTGGGAACTGGGCCGGAGTGAAGCCAGCTCCACCAGGTCATCGGCAGGGTGCCGGGCCTAACTGCCTGGTCCATGAGCAGAGAGCTGGATGAGAAGTGGAGCTCGGAGCCGATTCCAGGCGCCCCACATGTGATATGAGTGCCACAGCAGTGGTGTGGCCTGTGCCACAATGACTGCACCCCATTTTAAGACCAAAGCTGGACCTGACAACGGCTCAATGGCTAATCCTCCGCTTTCAAGTGCAGAGATCCCTTGAGGGTGCTGCCTGTGTCCCGGCGGCTCCACTTCCCAACCAGCTCCCTGCCTGTGGCCTGGCTGCTCCACTTCCCAACCAGCTCCCTGCCTGTGGCCTGGGAACGCAGTGGAGGACGGCCCAGGCCCTTGAGACCCTGCACTCGCATGGGAGACTTGCAAGCTTCCAGCTCCTGGCTTCACATCAGCTCAGCTCCAGCCATTATGGCTATTTGGAGAGTGAACCAGCAGATGGAAGATCTTTCTCTGTCTCTCCTCTCTGTAAATCTGCCTTGCCAATGAAAAAATCTTAAAAAACAAAACAGCAGCAACAACAAAAGGCAATGGCTGAACCCACACAGAACACGAGCTGGCATGTATTTGTATTTTCCTGTTTATGTGAAAGGCACAGGAGACAAGGGGACAAGGAGTGCTCCCAGCAGCTGGCCTACTCCTCAGACGCCACCATGGCCAGAGCCGGGAGCACCATCTGGGTCCCCCATGACGGCGGCCCAACCACTGCAGCAATGGCTGCTGCCTTCTGGGGTCTACACTTGCAGGAAGTCGGGGTCTGGAGCCAGAAGCCAAACGGGCCCCAGCTGGGCTGCGGGCATGCTGGCAGATATTTGGCTATGTCGATCTCGAGAGGGCCCAGGCAGGGCTGCGGCAACGGGGCAGTGGGAGGTGGGCCTGGGCACAGCTCTCCCCACCTGTCGCAACACGACATGCCTGCCCCTGGCCTCTCTAACAAGCTGGGCCAGAGCCATGGGCCGTCATTCTCCGCCGTCTGCCCAGGCCGACAGCAGGAAGGTGCTGCTAAGTGCAGTAGTCTGAACTCAAACCGGCACCTGCACAGGATGTCAGCATGGCGGTGGGTCACTGAGCCACTCTACCAAAACACCAGCTCCAGCTTTCTTTCACATAAAGCTTACCCCTCCCCAAAGTGCAGACCTGATTGGTCTGCAGGTTTTGTGATTTGGGATGTAGTTGTTTGTAGGTGGGATGCCATGACCACCTTCCCAGAATCCCTTGCTTCCCAAAGCCCTAACTTCTATCCTGGTGTTCAAAGACACCATTACTGAGGGCATCTGTCGTAAACCCGAGCCGTAAGGCATTCTGCTGCAAGGTTGGGCCAGCGCTCTGCCAAGACCACGGATGCCTGGGGCTGGGGCGGGATGGCAGGCAGATGGCGTGGGGAACCTTCTATCTGGGGAGGATGTTCCTGACACACCCAGCAGGAGAGGGAGACCCTGCAGGCCTGCCCTCCACCCCAGCGGCAGGCTGGGTCCTCAGAAGGTGGCTGGGTGACACTGCCATGCGGTAAGGTCTCTGCAGCCCACTCCTCATTCCTGCCTCTTCAGTGCCACCCTGGGAGGGGGCAGGGGATGGCCCAGGTCCGTGATGCCCCGCTGCCCACAGGGGAGAGCTGGACAGGAAGGTCTGGGCTCCTGGCTTTGGCCAGCCTGATCCTGGCAGCTGCGGACATGAGGAGTGAGTAGAATGTTCTGTCTCCCTTGCCAACAAAATGAAAAAGGAAAAACGCAATGCAATGCAGCTACTTTGGCTGAGGAAATGACCCATCCTGACTGCCACAGACAAATGTGTCAATCTGAGTCCCACTAGGAAGGGACCCGACCAGCAAGCAAACAGCCTTGCAGCCCCTGCAGGGGAGGCAGTGGCAGGGGCCTGGCTGCTCAGAGCCTCTGGCTAGTCAGTGCTGTGCTCCACCCAGGCAGTTCTCCTGTGGGTGTCCTGGGCCCTAGGCCATGGCAAGCTGGGCAGGCTCACGCCACGGGCAACAAGCAGGCCCGAACCCCAAGCCCCGGCAAACCGGACAGGGTTGCACCTGTTTTTTCCTTCCTGAAGCACCTGAGGGAAGTGCGGGCTGCGTATCATGCCAGCCAGACTTGCGGGACGGGCACCACAGAGCACTGGCTGAGCTGCCTTGGGGGCTGCCGGCATCCCTCGTGGCAGGTCTAGCTCAGCTCTGGCTGTTGCAGGCTCCTCCCTGTTCACAGGAGCCTTTCACAATGAGAAGACGGGGGTCTTTTCTTTAAATAGCTTCACATTTATTATCAGTAACAATAAAAAATCTTTTAAAGACTATCAGTATTGTATTACCAAGAGTGAGGTAAGAGGTTTACAAAACATTTACAGAATCCGATATGCAAATCATTACCTTGGGAGGGGATAGCCCAAAAACTCTGGAGAACTGGAAAGGGGAGTGACCGCCAGGGTGAAGGACGGCCCGGAAGCGGGGCACGGATGAGCCTGCTCTCCAAAGGGTGCCTCACTCTCTCTGGGTGGGGACCCATGCCACTCGGCACCCACTGACAAGGGCAGATCTTCAGCCTGGGGGTAGGGGCATGGCTGTAACTCAAAACAGTTCTAGAAACATCTCGGGCACATGAGGACTGTCGGTGGAGCGTTTCCTTGGCAGCTGTCAGCAAAATCGCCATCTGAGACACAGAGAGAAAGAGAGAGAGAGAAAGAGAGAGAGGGGACCGACTTCAGGTCCTTATCGTGGGAGACAGAAGCACTGACTGGAAGCCACACAGCAGATGCACTGCCGACACCCCTCGCACATGGCCGGCCTCTGAAAGGCAACACCCGGCTGCCAGCCCAGCGGGCCCACGCGCTCCACCACGCAGGTGCCAGAGGCACAAGTGTCCGGGCCCACCCAGCCCCCACAGGACACACGGACTGCGCACACTCTCCGGCGCCCCCCAGAGGAGGAGGCCTGTCACAGCGGCCAGGGGTCTGGCACCACCTTCACGGTACAACCCCTGCCACGTCCCCAACATGCACCTCCACCCTCACACCCCCACACGCACTCACCCACACCCCCACACGCACTCACCCACACCCCCACACGCACCCACACCCCCACACGCACCCACACCCCCACACGCACGCACCCACACCCTCACGCACGCACCCACACCCCCACGCACCCACCCACACCCCCACGCACCCACCCACACTCCCACGCACCCACACCCCCACACGCACCCACACCCCCACACCCACCCACACCCCCACACCCACCCACACCCCCACCCACCCACCCACACCCCCACACGCATCCACACCCCACACGCATCCACACCCCCACACGCACCCACACTCCCACACACACCCACAAACCCATACACACTCGCCCTCCTCCCTCACACCCCCACATACCACCCTGTCCTCAGCACAGACCACCACACCTAGCCCTCTGGACACACCCAGAGACAACAGTCTTTTTCCGTACAGAAAGCTGAGCAGAGCGGGCCTGACAGCCAGCAGGCTCTGCAGCCACTCAGGAGAAACGCTGACTTGCTCAGCGGAGTGTCCCCTCCTTGCCCCATGTCATGCATACTGCCTGCCTGAGCATGTCACAGCCGCGCGCACACACACACACACACACGGCCCTCCCAGCCGCGGTCTGCCAGGGAAGCTCTCCCACAGCAAGCATGCCCGCTGCAGCCAGCGTGGCTGGGTGGCCTGGGCGCAGGGAGAGTCCCCTTCGTTCAGGGTCAGGCTCAGAAAGCCCTGCTCCAGAAAAACACCAAAGAACTGAAAAAAGAGGACAGAGGAAGTGACATTTAATGATGGCGCTGATTTCCTGCTGTGTGTGTGGGGAGACAAGAATCCTGCCACCGCCAGCGCCCCCCTTGGGCGCTGGGCTCGCGCAGGGACCCTGCTGAGGACTCGGGCTGGAGGCTGGCACGGTCGGGGAGGGAGACGGCGGAGCTGGCTGGGACACGTCTGCATCAACACCTGGGCCTAGGCACGGCAGTCCCTCCACGGGCTCCCCGCAGCTTTCCTCGACAGAGAAGCCCTGGGCCCCGGCTGCATACTGTGTGTATGGCAATCTATGGCTACGAGGGGTGAGGGTCGGAGGCGCGACCGCCCGCCTCAGCCTCAGGGTCAATGGCTACACTGACAGCCTGAACAGCTACTTGCTATCTAGAGGGCGAGAGGAGGGCATGACGTAGCCGCCGGCCGGTTGTCCCCGGTGACCACTCGACGGCGTCGCACCACTACCTGGAAACCACGGAGCTCGAGTGCGACTGGCTGGAGGACGTGGTGGTGGCGCTCAGCTGTGAGAAGCCGCTGTGGCTGGACTCCAGGCTGGTCATCGAGCCTCTGCAAAGAGCCAGCCGGGGCCGAGTGTGAGGCCCAGCCTGGGGACCGTGCACCTGCCCAGCTTGACTTCCTGTGCCCCACACACTGCCCCTCAGTGCTGCCAAGTGGGGACAGTCACCGGCGTGGCCCTGGCCCACCCTCTCCCACCATGAGAGTTCCTGAGCCTCCCTCTTGCCCAGCCCACACCTGGTCCCACAGCGCCCCCTGCTGCACCGTGGGCAGCCTTACCTGAAGTCCTCTGAGCCAATCACTTCTGTGTAGTACATGACCTTGCACTTGTGGGAGGACACCTGCAAGGACGCCAGCACGTCGTCCACCCGGGGCAGGTTGGTGGCGGCGCAGGCCGGCATGCTGTGGAACTTCCACTGCAGGATGTAGAAGCCTGGCCACCGGGTCACGTGGGAGCCCTGCGACAGGGACATGTCGTTGGTGGGGACGCCTCCTTGCCAGGCCCCCAGAACAGGCCCTGCCAGCGCTCTGGCTGTGCTCACAGTCACTGCTATGGGTGTTTGTCCTCCCAACAGGCCCAGCCCGTCCTCCTCCCGTGGACTGGCCACCTGGGGATGAGGTCTCGCCAGTCGGCGCTGGAGGGGCCGTCTCCTGAGCCGCTCGCCTGGGTACACAGGTACCTGGCAGGATTGGCAGAAGCCCCCAGGCTGGGCCACCCATCCCCCGTATACTCGGCTGTCCAGATGTGGCTCTAAAGCTCCCACTCAGCCATCGTGCAGTCAGACTGCGACAGCTCTGAAATGCTCTTGGCTGTAAAAACAGGATAAAAACACTCCCTCGGCTTCATCTAGGACCGCAAGCCTCCGGGGCTGCCGCTTGGAGACTGTCAAGGCAGCAGAGTGCCACCGCCTGTGGAGGCCACAGCACAGGGGGAGGCGCAGGGGGCACGGGCCAGGGCAGGAGTGGGCGCTGACAGAAAGCCAGCCATGAGTGCTCAGGGTCCCCTAGGGCCTGTTGCCTGTTCCCCTGCCTCCCGTGGCTATTCAGGGCGTTCTTGGGAAGACACACAGCAGTCTCCAATAGCCCCGCGGTGGGTGCCTGCAGGGCCCCTGCCCTCCTGCCACGCCCGTTACACAGGAGGCTGGGCCAGGCCCTTCCCGTGGCGCTCACATGGTGTCCTGCGGCCGGGCACGGGCATGGGCTGTCAGCTGCCACTGTACCTGAACACTCTCGCCCTCCTTGCACACCAGGGGCGACTCCACCATGCTGTAGTCCCGGCCCAGCTGCCACAGCCTGTCTATGAGCTGCACGTTGTTCCCGCCGGGACAGGTGATGCTGTGGGCGCCCAGGGAGTCCTTTTTGGGCGGCTGTGGCGCTCTCTTGGAGTGGTAGATGTTGAAGACAATGTCCCCTTTGCACACGTCAAAGTCCCACGTGATCACAGAGGCGGCGTCCACAATCTGAATGAGGATCTGGAAGGAGCAGCTGTGTCAGCCGACAGGTGCACAAGACGGGCCCCATGGGGGTCGGCCTGCTGCCCTCGGCTCTCTGCCACCAGGCAGGGCAGGAGGAGCTGCGGTGTGTCCTGAATCACGCACTAGTTGAGTCACTACCAACAGGGCAGAAAATACGCTGGGCCGAGTGAGGTGGCAGGGTAGCTGGGCAGCAGGTGGGCAGTGCCTGGCACTGTAAGGACAGCAGGTCCCCGAGCAGACAGGTGCTTCCACTCTCTCGTCACCCATAGGCGACCACAGATCCCACAGGAGACAAAGCCGGCCTCTTACAGAGTGGCTGCTTCAGGCCCTTGTAACCTGACCGGCAGGGAACACATGCACCCCCGAGCTCTCGGCCATCCTGGCCTCGTACCCCCCTTCCTCCCTTCAATGAGTGGTCCCTGCAAAGCTGTGTGCCACACACCACTACCTGTACTCCTGGTGGCCTGCACAGGGACCCACATACCATATTCCCTACACACCATCTTCAGACCTCGTCACACACATCGGAGGGCCTGCGAGGCTGTCCCAGGGGCTCAGCGGATGCTGGGGGCACTGCAGGGCCCTGGAAGCCAAGCCCATGGGGCCGAGGGGTGGAAAGGGGAGGGCCGGACCATGGAGCAGGAGGTCCACGTTGGCTCAACAGCAGTCCTAGCAGGTGGGATGGCAGAGTGAGCTGGCTGACAGGGCAGGGGCGCAGGTCTCACACCTGACCTTGAATTCAAGGTGTGGGAGTGGTGGGGAGAGGTAAAGCAGGACCACAGCGCTCCGTGGCCAGCGCATTCTCCAGCCTGGAGGCCAGAGGCTGAGCTGTGCCATCGCTCTGCAGGGCTGCTCGCACAGCCTCCACGCAGTGGTGGGTGCGGGACAGTGCGTTAAGCCACTGCTTTGCCACCAGCACCCCATATCGGAGCAAGTCCCCATTGCTCCATTACCAATCCAGCTTACTGCCAGGGTGCCTGGGGAGCAGGCCAGGAGGGACAGCCAGCCCCTCTGACACGCTGTCTTCCAAATACAAAACCAGCCAAACCAACTGGGGCCTGTGCTGGGGCAGAGGGGGTTAAGACAGCTTCTTTTGTTCTTCTCTTTTTAAAGATTTATTTATTTTTATTGGAAAGTCAGATTTACAGAAAAGAGAGACAGAAAGATCTTCCATCCAGTGGTTTGCTCCCCAAGTAGCCACAACAGCCAGCCGGATCTAAGCAATCCGAAGCCAGGAGCCAGGAGCCTCTTTGGGTCTGCCACACGGGTGCAGGATCCCAAGGCTTTGGGCCGTCCTCAACTGCTTTCCCAGGCCACAGGCAGGGAGCTGGCTGGGAAGTGGAGCAGCTGAGATACTAACCAGGGTCCACATGAGAACCTGGCGTGTGCAAAGTGAGGCCTTCAGCTACTAGGCTACTGCGCCAGGCCCACCCCGTTTCTTTTCATGTGAATGAATAAATACACAACCCAGCATGCCCCTCCAGGCCACCCTCTTCTCCTAAGTCCCTTGCGGCCCCGTCACTGTGCCATGTTGGAATGTCCTTAAACCGTATCAGGAAGCACACAAGTCCCACCCAAGGGGCTGGCGCTGTGGCACAGTGGGTTAAGCTGCCGCTGGAATGCCAGCATTCCATATGGGTTCTGGTTCTAGTTCCAACCCACCTCCCTGTGAGTGCAGCAGAAGATGGCCGCCGTCACTGGCCCCTGCACCTACCAGGGAGACACAGATGAAGCTCCTGGCTTTGGCCTGGTCACTGCAACCATTTGGTGGGTTAACCAGTAGATAAAACCTATCCTTCTCTGTTGCTGCTTTTCTTTCACTCTATCTTTTAAAGAGATAAATCTTTAAAATACATAAACAAACACAAAGAACAAAACAAAACAAACAAAAAAACCCCCCAAAAATCAAAAAGTAAAAAACCGGCCACCCAATCCAAACAAAGCAACCCACATCCCCACCTGGGAGCAGCGGGTGGCCCTGGCACAGGCACCTGAGACCTCCTCTGCCCAGCGCAGACAGCACCTTCGGCCTCAGCCCTGCCAGGGGCCCACAGCGCAGCCCTTTCAGCCACTGGGGGCTGTGTCCCAAGACCTCCACAGATCCCTGACAGTACGGTCTGAAAGGCTACACACGGCATGTCATCCTCCTTGGCACACGTGTGACCACTGCACTGTGCCAGTCAGGCACAGGAAGAGACCACACAAGCCTAGGAAAGTACTGGCCTGGCGTAGTGGCTCAGCGGTTCAGTCCTCACTGGGATCCCATATGGCACCAGTTCGCATCCCGGCTGCTCCACTTCCCATCCAGTTCCTGCTTGTGTCCTGGGACAGCAGCACAGGGTGCTCCACATGCTTGGGCCCCAGCCCCCACACAGGAGACCCAGAAGACAGTCCTGGCTCCTGGCTTCAGCCTGGCAGTTATGCCCATTTGGGAAGTGGACAAGTAAATGGAAGACCTTTCTTTCTAACTGCCTCACAAATACATCAATCCTTAAAAAGAGAGAGATACAGAGAAAAGAAACTGAATTTGGAATTAGAAAGACCCTCCCCCAGGGCCAGATCTGCTGTCCCCCGAATCAAGGGCGTGCAGTAAGAGGCCCCTGCCGGCCTCCCCCAGTCCTGTGCCCTGTCTCCGAGGGAGCGCAGCTCTCCCTGTGTGCCCGCAGGCACCTAAACAAGCAGCAGCTGGCGGCAATGCTCCAATGCCTGAGCAGCAGGGACGGGAGGGGACGGGGGGCAGTCGGGGGTCAGGTACCTCGTGCGGCCTCCCTCAGCCACAGCAGACCCGGCGTGGGGATGGGGAGCAGTCGGGGGCTCCCTCAGCCACTGCAGACCCGGCGTGGGGATGGGGGACTGTCAGGGGTCAGGTACCTCGTGTGGGGCTCCCTCAGCCACAGCAGACCCAGCGTGGGGATGGGGGGCAGTCGGGGGTCAGGTACCTCGTGCGGGGCTCCCTTGAAGACGCTGGCAGACTGGTAGATGGTCTCTGTCCACAGCTTCAGGTCCTCGTTCTCCAGCTCCTCCGCCGTCCGGTACAGAGACTTGGGGACCAGGCCGCCCTCCGGCACCTCACACTGAAACACAGACAAGGCGGTAAAAGCTGGGCCCGCAGAGCAGCCCTGCGGATCCCGAACGGAGTGCAGATGGCACCAGGTGCTAATGCCAGGCCCCCGAGCCACCGGGAGCGGACACCAGGCACAGTCATCTGCACCCCACACTGCACACACGTGTCTATCAGGGACAAGCTGAAGCTGGTCTACCCAAGGACTCACTCCCACGCTCGACACTGGACTCAGCAAGGCTGGTTTACGTAAGAGCCTGCAGAAGCATTCCCACTGCATCGTAAAGGGAACCATGCTAAGAAAAACCCTGTTATTAACAGCTTTGGCATTTTGTGTTGCGACAGGAAATTAGTCAAGAGAGAACTGGGAGCTGGCATGGCAGAGCCAGTTACCCCGCCACCTGTGATGCCAGCATCCATTACCAACTGCTCCCCTTCCGATCTAGCTCCCTGCCAACGCCCCTGGGAAGGTGCTAGAACACGGTCCAGGTGGGATGCAGTTCCTGGCTCCTGGCCTTGGTCTCGCTCAGAGCCAGCTGGCACAGCTACTCGGGAAGTGAGCAGGAGGATGATAGTGCTTGTCCTGCCCCTCCCCTTCGTTAGGATAAAAAGCATCAGCGTGCGTGGCCTCACTGGAAGCCAAGGCCAACGAGGGCTCTCCATCCCCAGCCGTCCAACACAGAGAACTTCCTGTGGACTCAGCCTGAAACAGATCAAATCGCCCCCATTCTAAGTGGCTGGGCTGACAACCTCTCCCAGGGCATAAACCCCAGCAATTGCTGGAGGGCATGGCACAGGAGGCAGACACCACGCCCGGAGGGCAGAGACACAAGAGGGAGGCACCACTCCCGGGGGGCATGGCACATGAGGCAGGCACTGGGTCTAACGCAGCCGCACGTGAGTGTGGCTTCCATGAGCACCATCTCCCCCCGTCCCCCTGATTCTAGTTGCCACCAGAGGGAGTCCAGCGCAGGTCTGCCAGCTGCTCAGAGTCTCTCCCGGCACGGGACACTACCCTGGGCCCAGGCCTGCCACTTCTTTCTGCAAATCCCACAGAGCTGTGCGGGTAACAGCGACAGTTCCATCAGATTCCGGAACAAGCTGCATTAGGGAATAGCCTGCACAATGAAGCAACGGCACCGCGGGCTCCCTCAGCAGTTCCACTTGGTACCAGCTGGTGCTGGAGGGGTGGCAGCCAACAAAACATTCCGATCACCACCCCCAACCCATGCCAGGCAGCAGCCAGCGGCTTCGGCCGCCCCGTACCATGCACTCCCCGCTCAGGAAGTCTGGGATGATCTCCTTGTCGATGTAGTCCAGCAGGCCTCCGGGCCCCTGGTAGTCATTGCCTGCGTAAATGAGGAACTTCCTCCTGGTGTTGTCATCAATGAACGGGCTGACCTGCAAGGAAGCAGGAAACACCACCATCGTACCCCTGTGCTGACCACCAGCGACTCCCGACCTAGGAGCGGGTGGGTGTCCCCCATGGTACCCCCTGTGCTGACCGCCAGCGACCCCCGACCCAGGGGTGGGTGGGTGTCCCCCATGGTACCCCCTGTGCTGACCACCAGCGACTCCCGACCCAGGGGTGGGTGGGTGTCGCCCATGGTACCCCCTGTGCTGACCGCCAGCGACTCCCGACCCAGGGGCGGGTGGGTGTCCCCCATGGTACCCCCTGTGCTGACCGCCAGCGACCCCCGACCCAGGGGCGGGTGGGTATCCTCCAATGTACCCTCTGTGCTGACTGCCGGCACAGGGTGGGGTGGGTGTCGGACACCACCTACACCCAGGAGCCTCGTTTGAGCCTGACTGCACAATCTCCCACCCAGCTTCCTGCACCCTGCGGTGGGGCAACAGGGGGAGGGCCCAAATGCTTGTTCCCAGCCCACCAGACAAGTCACCTGGCATGGATTCTGGGCTCTGGCATTAGCCTGGCCTAGACCTAACTGCTGTGGGCATTTGAGGGGTAAGTCAGTAGAGGGTTTACCCAATCTCTCTGCACCTTTCAAATAAAATGAGAAAAAACGGGGGTCGCTTGAGCAGGTGACTGGGCCATGGATCGACAGACGCTCAGCGTTGGGAACGCCGAGACCCTCACGTTGCTTCTCTCTGAAGAACACTGCCTCTGCATGCAGACCTAGGGTCAGGGCCAAGTGCACGAGCGCAGGTGCCTTCCGAGTGGCCCCAGCTCCTGCACTCCACCTGAGGACTCACCAGGGTCCAGAGGACGGGGAAGACGCGGGGCGCGCGAAGGATGAGCAGGCGGCCGAGCGTCTCCGGGTAGTTGGCCTCCACCACCTCGATGATGCGCAGCAGGGCCTTGACCCCCGGCCGCCACAGGTGGCGCATGTTCAGCCCCTCCAGGTCCACCAGGCAGGTCCAGGAGCTGCAGCGGGGCACAGGGGTCACGTCCAGCAGCCAGCAGGCACTCGGCCTCCTGTCCTGCATTTCTCTCACTTCGATATAAAACAGCTGGCCGTCGCCCAGCACACACAGGGCTGAGTTCTGGCTGCTTGTGCAAAGCCCACCAGGCTCTGGGGGACAGGCCCTCTGGACAGCTCCCTGACACCAGCCCTAGCCTGACCTGCTTGCTGGCAGCAGACAAGCAAACACTGAGTCAGCAGTGTCCAGGAGCTGTGAGCACAGCGGCCAACAGAAAGCCCCGGAAGCCCATGGCCCAGCAGGGGTCTGACGGCCTCCCAGCACCGTCCCATCTACGTCACATCTTCAGGACAGCTGGGCACAGCCACAGTATGCGTCAGGAATACTGAGTAACGGTTCATGTGTGTGTGAGAAGCAAGCCGTGACCCTGGGCCCTCGGGAGGCTGGGCCACTGAGCGCCAGCACCCTGACATGCAGGGCTGGCTCTGGGCTTGGGAACGGTGCTTCTGCCGGCGCACCCAGCCCCCGTCAGCACCAGTTCAAGCCCAGCTGCTCCACCAGCAAGCCAGCTCCTGGGAAGGCAGTGGGAGACGGCTCAAGAGCTCGGGCCCCTGCAGCCACAAGTAAGACCAGCACGGGGCCCCTAGCGCAGGCCCCTGCAGCCACTTGGGAAATGAACCAGTAGGTGCTTCTGTATATTACTTTGCCTTTCAAATAAACAAATGCAAAAAAGAGAAAAAGCGAAACCAGAGACTCTCCAGAGTGGCCCGCCCTCCCAGAGGGCCCGGCTGTCCCGTACCCACCTGATGGGCCGGCCGAAGACCTTGGTGTTGTCCTCACAGCGACGCAGGCCTTCTTCATTGATGGACAGCACCTGGGCACAGGAAGGCCAGCCCACTCAGCACCAGGGCGCCCCACAGCCACACGCTTCCCCCAAGGGAAGGCAGTGGCCACCCACATGAGGCCAGGCTCAGGGGAGCTGCAGCCGAGCAGTGAGGACACAGAGCAGGGCCCTATCCCCAGGACAAGTGTGTGGGGGGACACAGCAGAGAGAAGTGCCCAGCATGGGGACACTGCACTCCACGCAGCAGCCCCCAGGAGGGAGGGGAAGCCAGACTGCCTCCAGGGAGAGCAGCCCACACAGACCCTAGAGGCCCCCCCCCTTGCACCCTGGGGGCAGCCCACACAGACCCTAGAGGCCCCACCCCGTGCACCCTGGGGGCAGCCCACACAGACCCTAGAGGCCCCCCAGGCCTCCGTGCACCCTGGGGGCAGCCCACACAGACCCTAGAGGCCCCCCCCTCCGTGCACCCTGGGGGCAGCCCACACAGACCCTAACAGCACACTAGGAGCCGCCAGTCCAGTGGCGGGGGAGGGGTGTAGCTATACCTTTTAAGGTCTGCATCCACTACAAACTACACTGAAGGGCTATGTTTTGAGGGGCGCAATGCAGCTGCCAGCACAGGGGTGGCTGTAGGGGAAAGGGCCCTGGCAGAGGGCTGGGAGGAGCCCAGGTGGGCAGTGTGGGAAGAAGGAGGGGCGGGAGGGTGCTGGCCCAAGTGTGGGGGTGTACCCCAATGCAATCAGTGTTGTATTGAGGCCAACAGCATGAAAATCACTGTTCTAACTCATGTGCCCTCTTCTGAAATCTTAAGAATATCTGAGCAGAGCTTCTTTTCTAACGACAAAGGCACCCACTCGTGACGTGTGGGGCCATGCTAACGCGCCAGTCCCTCCAGCAGCGAGCCACACGGAGCTGTTGGCACACACTCACGTATCTCAGCAGGGCCTCCTCGCCCAGGGCTCTCACCAAGCCCTTGGTGTCCATCTGGCCCAGCCGCAGCACGTAGAGCGGCCGCCCGTCTGCAGGAGGGGAGAGAGACAGCGTCAGCAGGAGCCCGGGGAGCTGGAAGGGCACCGGCCACGTCCACACAAGGAAGCCTAGCTACCTGGGGGCGGGGCCCAGAGAGGAACACGCTCAGAGCCACTGCCAGGCAGGCGCCTCCGTGCTCCACTCAGGAGATGCTTGCCAGCAGTGAGCGACAGCACAGCACCCACGCAGACAAACTGAGCTTGGATACGAAAAGCAAGCAGGAGCAAGAAAGTGGGAGGGCTGGAGGGGGAGAATCCCCCGGCTGGCCCACTCTGGTTCTGCTCCCTAGCAGCTTTCCCAGGGGGAGCCTGAGTGGACCCAGCTCATTCACAGCCACCTGCCATTACCCTGGGCTAGCTAGCCACA
Organism: Ochotona curzoniae; assembly: GCF_017591425.1. Lineage (NCBI taxonomy): Eukaryota > Metazoa > Chordata > Mammalia > Lagomorpha > Ochotonidae > Ochotona > Ochotona curzoniae. Next base: position 12,192,819 of record NW_024466459.1, read on the forward strand.
TGGCCAGAGTGCTCTGAGGGTCAGTGCTGGCCAGTTCCTGCAACTCTGTGCCAGCAGGCAGGGGGCTGGACAGCACTGCACTGGGCGTCGTCCACCACGAGGTGGTGACAGAGAGCAAGGATTTTGGCCAGTCTTGGAACACTGCTGGGTTTTGCTACCAAGGACTGGATCCCAGGGAGCGAATGCCGGTCACAGGTTTCCAGCACGAACAGAGCAGTGGGTGATGTGGAGAGGCCCAAGTCAGGAAAGCAAAGCAAGCGGAGCGGGGAGCCGTTCCCCGGTTCCTGGACACCCATCCCGCTCGGCCTCCATGCTGTACACCGCAGGTCTGAACAGGGAATCAGCCGACACAACGGCTTCCTGCCAATGTCTCTGCAATCTCCCCCCCTGCGGTGGCCGGGCACAGCCACCGGGGCCTGGCTCTGCTGAGTCCCCAGACAGGACCAAAGCTTGCAGAGCTGAGCACAAACAGGCTGCGTCCCTGTGGCGGTCCTCTGTTGCCCAGCACTGAGTGCTTCCTAGCACTGCGCCATGGGAAATAACTGCCCCCGCCACCACAGCCCCTGCCCTCCCCGCTCTGGGACAGAGGCGTGCCCAGGACAGCACAGGCTGCTGCCGTCATGGTGGGGATGGGATCTGCCCCCACATGAGGCAGGAGGGCGCACGCCCTAGGGCCCTGCCAACTCCACACAGTGCAGAGGTCTCTGGGCACCTTTGGTGGCACAGAGCAAGGCGTGGGCAGTTCCGGGGCACACGCTACCTTTGTCGTGGTGGTGCCAGCCTCCCGCGTAGTAGTCCTGCAAGACCTGCGGGGGGTTCCAGGTGTCCAAGATGTAGTCCACTTGGTGCTGCTTCCGCCACGTCAGAGACTGGCAAAGAATCTCCCTGGCTTTGTCAATGTTAAAGTCCCGCGCGCGAAGGAACCGTAGAATGTGCTCATCTTTGGGAATCTAACAAGGAAACAAGAGGTTTCCAGGCAACCTGCAAGGTTGCCCAGGAAATCGGACTCCTAAAATTCCCATTCCTGCCACCAAGGAGCCTTGTTACTGCATGCACTGTGGCATGGTGGGTAAAGCCACCACCTGCAGTGCCAGTACTCCACACAGGTGCAGTACTCCACACAGGAGTCCCAGCTGCTCCACTTCCCATCCAGCTCCCTGCTTGTGGCCTGGGAAAGCAGCAGAGGATGGCCCAAAGCCTTGGGACCCTGCATACACAAGGGAGACCCAGAAGCAGCTCCTGGCTCCTGGCTGTGGACTGGCCCAACTTGAGAATGAAGACCACTCTATCTTTCCTCCTCTCTGTAAATCTGCTTTTCCAATAAAAAAGGATAAACAGGGTCTGTGTAGTAGCCTGGCAACTAAAGTCCTCCCCTGGATGCGCCGGGATCCCATTTGGGCCGGTTCTAATCCCAATGGCCCCACTTCCCATCCAGCTGTCCGCTTGTGACCTTGGGACCTTGCACCTGCATGGGAGACCCGGAAAAGGCTCCGGGCTCCTGGCTTTGGATCAGCTTAGCTCCAGCCATGGTGGCCGCTTAGGGAATGAATGAGCGGATGGAAGATCTTCCCCTCTCTCTCTTCCTCTCTGTGTACTTGCCTTTCCAGTGAAAATAAATAAATCTTTTAAAAATTGATAAGCAAATCTTTTTAAAAAGAGAAGGTCATGATCTCCTGAAGCTCCAATGCTGTTGCTCTGGGCACCGCCGTGCACGCGGACAAGACCATAAAAGGTGACACTTAAGGGGCGGGTGGCACAGTGGATGAGCCACCAACACCCACACCAGTTACCAAATGCCTTCTGCTTCTAATCCAGCTTCCTGCCTGTGCTCCTGAGCGGAAGGTGGAGGAGGTTCCAAGCACCTGGGCCTCTGCCACCCAAGTGCGAGGCTCGTGGAACTCCTGGCTCCTGGCCACGGCCTGGCTCAGCTTCGAGATGAAAGGCATCTGGGGAAGGAACCCATGGGCGGGAGATCTCTCTGTCTTTCCCACCTGTCACTCTGCCTTTCAAATAAACAGATAAATAAATCTTGATTAAAAAAGTAAAACCCAGAACATAAGATCCTGTGTTTCTGGCAGCCTTGTTGACATTCAGGAACCTTCTCCAGGTCAGAAAACAGGCTGCTGGGCAGACAGCAAGGCGGGGGTGGCTCCCGCGTCTTCACGGCACCAGGCGCCCCCACCCAGCGCCACACGTGGCTCATGTGGGTGGGCAGCTGGGCCTGGGGGACTAAGATGCGAGCTGACACATGGCCAGCCCTATCTCTGGATGCCCAAGGCAAAGCCCACAGGCTCATCTTCACTGGACAGGTCCAGCTATATGGAGGTGGTTAAGAAGGTGGGTTCTGGAACCTAAGGGCCTGGGTTCAAATCCTGATGCTGGCAATGGCCAGCCTCGGGCCTGGACCTCAGCCTCCTCCCACATCAAACACAGGCGTTAACAGCAGACCTGCCTCAGGGGGCAAACATGGCAGCCTGTGTGCGGCCTGGACACAATGGCAGCCACCAGCACCTGGGTGCGAGCAGCTGATTGTTTGTGGGAGGGCACGGGACTCGCCACCCAGGCCGCAGACCCGCTAGCCTGTCCTCACTGTTGAGAGGGAAGGACGCCTGGGCTGCGGCCCACAGTGTGGACCTGGGTGCGTGCCCAGGACCAGAGAGCCCTGGGCCGGACTGCCACTCACTTTGCCCTTGTGGGTCTCCTGCAGCCACTGGCGCAGTCTGATGAGGCAGCTCTCCTGCAGCGGGGTCAGGTCGCCCAGGTACCTCTTGATGTAGTCCGCATCCAGTTTGTCTACAACACAAAGATGGCGGTGTGGGCGGCAGCAGGGTGGCCACGGGCACTTCCCAAGCCTGGCTCAGGGACCATGCAGGGTCCCCAGCTGAGGGGTGGCTCTGTCCACAGTGACAACCCCCCTGGGAGACAACAGGCTGGCCACCTGCACAGATGGGCAAGATACGGCTCTGTGCCCCAAACAACTGCACAAACATGCACAAATGTTAAAGCAACTTAAAAATAATAATAAAGTGAGAAGAAAACAATGACCGGCCACAGCCACGGGCCCTGGGGTCAGACTGCAGACCAGCCACGGCCACGGCACCTGGGGTTAGACTCCAGGCCAGCCACGGCCACGGGCCCGGGGGTTAGACTGCAGACCAGCCACGGCCACAGGCCCTGGGGTTAGACTCCAGACCAGCCACGGCCACAGGTCCTGGGGTCAGACTGCAGACCAGCCACGGCCACGGGCCCTGGGGTCAGACTGCAGACCAGCCACGGCCACGGCACCTGGGGTTAGACTCCAGACCAGCCACGGCCACAGGTCCTGGGGTCAGACTCCAGACTGGCCACAGCCACGGGCCATAGGGTCAGACTCCAACCACGGCCACAGCCACAGGCCCTGGAGTCACTCCAGACCACCATGGCCCAGCCCCCCCGGCCCATTCCAGATGACCTTCCAATGACCTCTACCTGGGAAACCCGGGTCTTAGCCAACCAAATGCACCTCTGTTCACTGCACACAGAGCCACTGTGCACAGGAGTCACAAGGATCCTTACAATGAGGCAGCAAAAACGGAAGAGGACAGCAAGGTCAGCACCCCAAGTCACAAAGGCAGCCAGCACACACAGGCCCAGCTGGCCATTCCTGGGGCCACAGCACAGCACATCAAACTATGCCTTGGGATACTGGCATCCCACATCAGCGTACTGGTTGCTCTTAGAATGTCTACACACAGGCCCCGCGGCGTGGCCTAGCGGCTATAGTCCTCGCCTTGAACGTGCCAGGATCCCATATGGGCGCTGGTTCTAATCCTGGCAGCTCCACTTGCCATCCAGATCCCAGTTTGTGGCCTGGGAAAGCAGTCGAAGACGGCCCAAAGCCTTGGGACCCTAAACTCATGTGGGAGACCAGGAAGAAGCTCCTGGCTCCCAGCTTCAGATTGGCTCAGCACCAGCCGCTGCGCTCACTTGGGGAGTGAATCATCAGACAGAAGATCTTCCTCTCTGTCTCTCCTCCTCTCTGTATATCTGGCTTTGTAATAAAAATAAATCTTAAAAAAAAAAAAAAAAAAAAAAGAATGTCTACACACTAAGATGCTGCTCTGCTTCTAATCAGCTCCCTACTCATGACCTGGGAGGGTCGAGGAAGAGGACCCAAGTGGGCCCGGCATGACGGCTCAATGGTTAAGTCCTCATCCTGAAACTGCCAGATCCCATATGGGCACCAGCTCATATCCTGGCAGCCCCACTCCCCATCCAGCTCCCTGCCTGTGGCCTGGGAAAGCAGTCGAGGACGGCCCAAAGCTTTGGGACCCTGCACCCGCGTGGGAGACCCCGGAAGAGTCTCCTGGCTTCGGATCGGCATAGCATCGGCCGTTGTGCTCACTTGGGGAATGAATCATCGGATGGAAGATCTTCCTCTGTCTCTCCTCTCTGTATATCCGCCTTTCCAATAAAATAAAATAATAATAAAAATAAATCTTAAAAAAAATAATAATAAAAAAGAGCAATCCAGAGTCCCTGGCCCTACCGAAGAGGCGCTGCCGAACGCGAGCGAGCGAGCAGGCGGTACCTCCCTGTGTGTCACTTTCAGCTCAGGGGGTGGCGGGGCAAGCCCACCCTAAGAAGGCAGCAGCCTCTGCCTTACCGTCAGGAGTTCCTGCAGGGGTCTCGGGCCCCCCGCCAGGGGTGCTGGAGGCCTCGCTGCACAGCCCCTCTTTGAGGGCGGCATCTGGGGTGACGGCAGCCGCGGCCACTGCTGGCGTTCTGCTTGACAACGTGTCTGCGGAAGGCGTGGCGGAAGGCGGGGTCCAGCGCGGCACGAAGGTGATGCCCTCCTCCTCCAGCTGCCGCAGGTAGTACTCGATGATCTCTTTGCCCTGCAGGACACCTGGAGGTGAGCGCCCGGCAGCACCTGGGTCTTCTGTCCCTCTACCCAGAGAACCCCCGGAGAATCGAGGCCTGCCCCGTGCTGGCAAACACTGCAGATGAAGTGTCACGGAAGCGCCTGAACCCTACCCACAGCCATCCAGCGCTCCCAGCACGGCCGTGCCCTCAGCCGGCCTTCAGAGAGCATTCCTAATCCACACTGCTGCCACATGGCCAACAGGTGGTGGCACCAACTGCACCAGGCTCTCCTGGAGGGCGAACTAACCACCCCAGGAGCCGCGCAGTGAGCCGCTTACCAGGACCACAGTGAGGAGGCTGCCCACCTGGCAGAACCTGCCGCAGCCAGGGGCAGCCCCTATCTGAACCCCGACATGTGAGGATGAGGCAGGGGCTGGGGTTCAAAGTGTCTCCTCTTCAAGAAACTGCCGGCACCTCCAGCCCACCCCCAAGCACTGTGACACAGGGTGACTCGGAGACTCCACAGCACCCCAAGGCCAAGTCACCTTTTTAATGTTGCTGGTATATTGCTTCATTGCGATTTTTTCTACAGTACTTTCAAACCCAAAGAAAGATTTAATATCTAAACTCGCAGACTGTTCAAAGCAAGTCCAGTCTTCGTTTTCGGGGTGAACCTGCAGACAGAGAGAAGGCACGCTCACTGACCAGCCTGACCCAAGACCCACCACTCTGACTGGAAGGACACACCTACAGGGGAAGCCTCCTGTGGCTTCTCCAGGAAACCACACAGTAACTCGAAAAGGAGCGCTCCACCCCCATCCCTGCTCCACTCCTCCACCCAACGTTTCTTCTTTCTGAATCGGACAGAGCCCTAGCCCAGCCTAGCAGGTCGAGACAGATGACCAGGCACAGACGTAGCAGGTCAAAGACACAGTCACTGGAAAAAAGGAAGCTGGGTCAAAAGACCCAGGAGCCAATGTAATGGCTCAGTTGGCTAATCCTCCACCTGTAAGTGTGGCATCCCATACGGGAGCTGGCTCACATCCCAGCTGCTCCATTTTCCTTCCCTGCCTGAGGCCTGGGAAAGCAGTGAGGATGGCCCAAAGCCTTGGGACCCTGCACCCAAGTGGGAGACCCGGAAGTTCCTGGCTTTGGATTACCTTCAGCTGTTGAAGCCATATGGGGAATAAACCAGCAGATAGAAGATCTTTCTGTCTCTCCTCTCTGTAAATCCGCCTTTCCAATAAATAAATAAATTTTTGAAAGAAAAAAAAAATCATGGCCGACACTACGGCTACAAGGCTGGCACCCCAACAGGTGCCAGCTTTAGTCCTGGCAGCTCCACCCCTCCAGCTCCCTGCTAATACACCTGGCGAAGCAGTGGAGGAGGGCCCCACGTACTAGGCCAGCCCATGGAGGATATCCGGATGAAGTTCCTGGCTCCTGGCTTCAGCCTGGCCCAGTTCAGGCTGTTACGCCATTTAACGAGTGAACCAGCAGGCAGAAAATCGTTTCATGTCTCTTCTCCCCTTTCTTTAACTCTGCCTTTCAAATACATGCGTACATCTTGATTTAAAGAAAAACAAAATCCACCGAGGATCCGGGCTGGCCCCCTGCGGTCGGGGCAGTGGAGCAGCGACTGGGAGGGGTGGGAGGAGGCGGGGCCGGCAGGCCTGGCCCGGCAGCAGAAGGCCATGGACCATGCACGAGAAAAAAGGGACAGCAGAGAAGTGACTGCGTAAGAACGGGGTTCCATGGGCCACACCGAGGACTTGGGGCTTTTCCCCTGAGGAAACAAGGCTGTAAGGCTTTGGGGCTGAGAAGTGGTGTGAGGCAACCCTGGGGAGCGCATGAGCCCTGGTGGGGGGACACGTCGTGGTGGGGGGAGGCGGAGTGCAAAGAGCCAGTAGCAGGTTCGGGAAGGGCCTAGTGACAGCCGTTCCTGCTGGAGGTGGTGCAGGTGGCAAGACAGACGCTCCTAGCACCCAGCATGGCGGTCCCTCTGCAGCATCGCCAGGGGACTGACTGGGACAGTGGCAGTGGCCTGTGGCAGGGGTCAGCACCCCGCAGTTGGCACGAGTTGCAGGCCTGCGGCCGAGGGCCCTCCCCAACACAGACGGCCCTGCCCCATCCAGGGCCTGCACCGCCACGGTCACTCACAGTGTAACAGCAATGCTCATTGATGATGACGCGATTTGAAAACGTTTCGTTATGGGCCTCAATGTGCAAAGTGCGTTCCCGGGCATTCAGGGAGTTTTTCTGGACAAAATAAACATAATCAACTCCTGCAATCTTGAAAACAGAAAGAGAGGGGCCTGTCAGCATGCCCGTGCCATGGCAGCCGGTGGGGGTGGCAGCCCCTCCTCCGAGCCCGGGCACCTTCTTGAGCAGCCGGGGGGCGTCGACGTCCAGCTTGCAGCGCCTCTCGATGACGTGGATGGCCCCGTCTTCGCTCTTAAACTCATTCACAGTGTCGCTGTCCACAAACATGGGGATGAGAGGACAGGTCGGGAACCTCCTTTCATAGGCCTGTGTGCACAAAAAGAAGAAGGAGAAAATGGCCAAGGAGCCGCCTGACAGCTGCCAGACGCCGCTCCAGAGAGCTCCCTGCACACCCCCAGCCGCCACCCCACACTCCAGGCCGCGGAACCCACCAGCCACCTGCTGTGCGGACTCAGGGCCCAAGCCGCAGAGAGGCCGAGCTTCAGACCAGCCTGGCACTGTCCTGAGGACACATGCTCTCTCTGCCTCCCAGTCTCTCAAATAAGCACCATTTAAAAGGAAAGGAGAGATCTGATGCCACAGATGGAAAGGCGTCAACTCTTCTCCCACGGCTAGTTCACTGTCATTCCAACCAAAATCCCAGTAAGTCTGTGCTTTTCTTTTCTTTCTTTCTTTTTTTTTTTGTAGCTATGAATGACATTATTTTAAAGTGTACATGGGAAGGCAAAGCAGCTAGATCAGCAAGCAGGCTTTTGGAAGTCAGCTGAGAGGACGCGCTCACGCCAGAGCTAAGGCTCACCCACAAGGGCAACGCTCACAACGGTGGTTCCTGTAGGACCGCCACCAGACCAACACCCAGACCTACACAGCACACACAATGGCACAGACTCAGAGACAAGCAATGGGAGAGCCATCGAAGGCTTCCAGTGCCTCCACAATGGGGCACTGGTTCAAGGCCTGGGTGCTCCACTTCCCATCTAGCTCCCTGCCAATGTGCCTGGGTAAGTGGCAGAAGATGGACCAAGTACCTGGGCCCTGACAGCCACGTGGGAGACTAGATGTAGTTCCTGGTTCCTGGCTCCTGCCTGGTCCTGTTTAGAGAGGGAACCAGAGGGTGGAAGATTCTTTCTCTCATATCACTGTGCCTTTCAAATAAATAAATCTTTAAAAAAATGGTAAAATTGTATGTATTTTATCATAATTTTAAAAACCTGAATAATGTTTTAAAATCCAATTAGGAAACAGACGAAGATGGAGACCCGCAGCTGCCTGAGCCCAGCCCAGATGCAGGAGCGGTCAGTCAATGGCACGCAGCTGCAGGGGGCTCCCGGCGCACGGGCTGTGCCGTGGGGCTGGACAGGCAGGCCACAGCGAACCACCTATAAAGCCTAGTAGTGGCTTAAACCTTAAACCCAAAACACCACCCCATGTGGTGCAAGGTCTTCATCACTGAGGGGGGTCCCCCAAAACCTCAGGCTAGCGTCCTGGCAGCTTGGCTCAGCCCAGCCCCAGGCAGTAAGCAACCAACCACAGGGGGCCCAGCCTTCAGCCACCCAGGACCAGCCTGAGAAATGTGCTGGCCAAATGCTCTCCGTTGCCCCTGGGGTCCCAGGGGAATCCAGGCACAGAAACTCAGCGTGGACCAGCGGCTGCTGGGACGTAGAGGGCGGGCACGGAAGGGACAGGGACGCAGTACCAGGGACAGTACCAGAGACGCCTCCCCTCCCCTGCCAGAGCCCCAGAACAGGAAGCCCCGAGGTTCCTGCCGCCTGAGCAGGACAAGGATAAGGGATATTCAACTTGTGAATGGATATGCTGTGATTCTATAATTATCTAAAAACAAAGAAAAGCTTAATTAAAAGCAAGGCACCATATAGCTTGTCAAAACTCTAGGCAGCATTAAGGCTGAGGCAGCCCGATGGAGAGCCGCCCCCCCACCCACAACCTGCTCTCCACCCACGACCACCTGGAAAGCTCCGCTCCCTGCGGCTTTCATGGCTCAGCTGCAGGAGCCTCGAGGGCAGCTCGGGCTGGCCACTGAGGAGGTGGCAGGCGCACTCCTGGCCTAAGAGCCCGGTGAGGACAGGACAGTGACTTCCACCTTAAGTGACTCACAAGGCAAATTTAAGGAAGAAAGGAAAAGCTGAATGACAATAGCATAACTGATGCTGGTTTCATGTCCAGCCAAGCACAGGTGGCTTCCAGGCTACCCTTCAGCAAATCTTCCTTCTGGGAGCTATCTGCTGCTCAGGTGGCCTGCCTGCACATCTGAGCACGGGAACATGAGGTCAGCAGAGCTGTCATCACACCCTGGGGGGTACGGGCAGACGGGGCGGGGACAGCAGACACTCGTGTAGCCAGAGCCTGGAGGGACAGCAGGGGACAGTGTTGCGAGCAGTGACTCCTAGCTGAAGCGGAGGCATGTAAGGGCAGTGGAGGGCGCAGGGGAGGGTACAGAGGAGGAGGAGCAGGTGAGGGCATGGGGGCAGGAAAGAGTGTGGACAGGAGGGCGAGGAACAAAGGGAGGAGGGAGTAGGGGAGGGACGGGGTGAGGGGCAGGTAAGAGTACCGTTGCTGAGAGGGGCGTGGGGGGCTGTAGCCAAGTCCCTGTTTGCACTGGGCACCTGCCCAAGGGCAGGCAGCCAGCCCTGCCTCTTCAGGGCGCAGGGAAGGAGGGAGACCTGAGAGGTTCAACCCCAGTCCCATCGTCAGACCGTTAACCTGGAAGGAGGCAACCCCTACTGCTCAGCCCATGGCCAGATGTTGTTACACTGCCCACCTGCTGATCTACACCCCCCCCATGGCAGGACACTGGGCTCCTGGGGCGCATGCCCATCCACCCCTTGCAGAGTCCACACCACAGGAAGGCTCACCCCAGGCCTGAGGACACAGCATCTGGGGGTGCGGGTCACGGTGCCTACTGCTCACATCACAGACTGTGAGCTCCCTGGCTGCTCTCCGGCAGGGCCCCCCAGAGGCAAGCAGGCATGGCCCAAGGAGAGACCTGGATGGGACCCTGGCTCCCTGCATAGGCCTGGCCCAGGCCTGGCTGTTGCAGCCCTCTGGGTAGTGAACAAAAGGACCAGAGTATCTCTCCGGCACTCTGAACATATAAACAATTCCAGAAAAACAACAACAACAAAAAATAAACCTGCCACCACTTCCTCTGTTCCAACACTGAGAGCACTTGACTGTGGGACGCTGGCTGACTCCAAGCAGGCGACCAGCAAGCACCGTGAGCCAGCGCCGTGAGTTAGACACAGGAGGAAGAAGCATCCTAACAGAGGCTGAGCTAGACTCTCCCAGAGCTCCGGAACCAGACGAGACGCCCAGCACTCATGTTCTCCACAGTGGTCGGCATAGGCGGCGCTGCCCACACAGCCCTGCCTACAATTTGGAACCACCTGGGAAACTTTCCAGGCCCCATTACAGATCCCGTCCCGTCGCAGGAACCCTCACCCGAGGACAGCGCCTCGTCCACAAGGTGAGGCATTCTCCATAGTCCCTTTCAGCTCCAGTCACTCTGCCACCAACTGAGCCACTTGGCCACAGGACAGGAACCAACTCCCACCTCTTTTTTTATCCCTACAAAGACTAAGACCTGAATGCTTAAGACTAAGTCCCTGCTCAATAAACTTAAAAAAAAAAAAAAAGGGTTTACTTACTATTTTTATTGGAAAGTCAGATTTACAGAGAGGAGAGACAGAGAAAGTGGATCAGTCAGGACACAAACCAGCACCCTTATGGGATCCCAGCGCACGCAGGGCAAGGATTTATTCACTAGGCTACTGCACCAGCATTTTCAAATTGTGATGTGAAATAAACGAACCATGCCTTCTGCTGCTTGACCACCCTAGGCTGGTGTGAGGGTAACACACAGGGAAGCCTGCACACAGAACTCCAGGCTCCTGGGGGAGTCACAGAGAGCCAGCTGCCACCACCCCACCGGGTACCTGGCAGCGAACAAGGCTGAGGCAGCCAGGGCAGGGTGGGTCTGACATCCCGCCACAAGGACAAGGGTGATGGGGTGCGGGTGCATGCAGAGGTGGGGGAGCAAGCCTGCAGGGCCCTACCAGTGGTTCTGGGGGCCATCCCTGGAGCAGGAAGAACAAGATGGAAAGCATGAAACACAGGACAGCGTGAAACAGGAAAACTGGCAGATGAAGAGATTAAACCCAGAAGGAAGGACGGAAGCAGGAAGATGCTACTCTGCAAGCACTCATGCGAAACGAGCAAGTCAGTCCAGGGCCATGGGAGACAACGGGAGACAGAGCCTCAGATGACAGTCCTGCAAACCTCCAGGCCCAAACAGACAGCAGGCCTGGCAACAGAACGGTCACAGAGGCACCGAGTGTGGCTATGGAGTGGGCACCATGCACTCCTTCCTCTGGAGTCCTCCCCAAAACCATACCCACGAGGCTATCAACAGAGAATGCCAAACTATGTGGCAGCCTGCAAAGAAACAGCTGGAAGTCAAAGACACAGGAGAGAAAACACGATTCCCATAAAATTGTAAAATATAAATCAAAGCAGGGCAGATGTCACCGTGTGAGTCACGTGAGTGGGAGGGGCTGTGTTGAGCATGGGGGGAGGGGACCACATGTGAGCTTGTGTGTGCGTGTGTGGGACCGTGTTGAGCTTGTGTGTGTGATTTGTGAGGTGGGAGCAGGAACCGTGTGTGTGAGCGTGTGTGTGTGAGCGTGTGTGTGTGAGCATGTGTGTGAGCATGTGTGTGAGCGTGTGTGTGAGCATGTGTGTGACCATGTGTGAGCATGTGTGAGCATGTGTGTGTGAGCTTGTGTGTGAGCATGTGTGTGTGAGCGTGTGTGTGCGTGAGCGTGTGAGCTTGTGTGTGAGCATGTGTGTGTGTGAGCGTGTGTGAGCATGTGTGTGAGCGTGTGTGTGTGACCGTGTGTGTGAGAGCATGTGTGTGAGCATGTGTGTGAGCGTGTGTGAGTGACCGTGTGTGTGTGAGCATGTGTGTGTGACCGTGTGTGAGCGTGTGTGTGTGACCGTGTGTGTGAGTGTGTGTGTGAGCATGTGTGTGTGCGTGTCTGTGTGATCATGTGTGTGTGAGCGTATGTGAGTGTGTGAGTGTGTGAGCGTGTGTGTGTGAGCATGTGTGTGAGCGTGTGTGAGAGCATGTGTGTGTCTGTGTGATCATGTGTGTGAGCGTGTGTGAGAGCATGTGTGTGTGCGTGTCTGTGTGATCATGTGTGTGTGAGCGTGTGTGAGAGCATGTGTGTGTGCGTGTCTGTGTGATCATGTGTGTGAGCGTGTGTGTGAGCGTGTGTGAGAGCATGTGTGTGTGCGTGTGTGTGAGAGCATGTGTGTGTGCGTGTCTGTGTGATCATGTGTGTGTGAGCGTGTGTGAGCATGTGTGTGTGCGTGTGTGTGTGAGCGTGTGTGAGAGCATGTGTGTGTGCGTGTCTGTGTGATCATGTGTGTGAGCGTGTGTGTGAGCGTGTGTGAGAGCATGTGTGTGTGCGTGTCTGTGTGATCATGTGTGTGAGCGTGTGTGTGAGCGTGTGTGTGTGAGCGTGTGCGAAGGGTGCGCTGCTCACCCAGGTGAAATGAAGAAGGTGCTGATTATCTTCTTGTGCTTTTCTTCAGACAGAATTTCCCCAAATGAAAGCTTGGGAAACTGAGAACAGGAAGAGCTCCAGCGGGCAGCGTGCGCTTTCACTGCACCGAGCCTCAGCCCACAGCGGCTGGCACACGTCAGAACGCAGCCGTCATCCCCACCGGCTCCTGCACGCAGTTGCCATGTCTGACACCTGGAGCATCATACAGACTCCAGGCCTCTCCCAGCTTCCTCAGGGGCCTCACCACACAACACACTGCTCGGCTCAGAAGGAGGCATCCAGAGCACCTACTCTTCCTTAGAGGCCAGCATCTGGGTTCCCACACCCCTAGGCTCCCAGTCCTGACCTGTGAATCGGGAATCAGTAGGGGCTGGCGACGTGGCACAGCAGGTGAGGCCACAGCCCGTAATGCCAACACCCCACATGGACGCTGCTTTGAATCCAAGCTGTTTTATTCCAGTCCAGCTCCTACAAATGTGCCTGGGTCCCCGCAACTACGTGGCAGATCCAGCTGCAGCCTCTGGCTGATGTGGCCGTTGATGGAGTTAACCAGTGGACGGAAGATTCTCTCTCATACACTTACATACACACAGTCTTTCAAATAAATAAAAACAAATCTGAAAGAGATCTCCCATCCACTGGTTCATTTACCAAACAGCCCCAACAGCTGGAGCTGGGCCGTCCAAAGCCAGGAGCTTCTTCTGGGTCTACCACACTGGGCAGGAGCCCGAGGACCGGGGCCGTCCTCTGCTGCTTTCGCAGGCCCCTTAGCAGAGAGCTGGATCAAAAGTGGAGCAGCCAGGACTAGAACCAGCACCCATACGGGATGCTGTCATCACAGATTGCGGCTTCACCCACAGCACAGCCCCAAAAGCAAATCTTTAAAGAAAGGCAGGGAGGCTGGGAGAACCTCGTAAGAGCCACGTTCGGCTCTGGCCGGGGTCGTTTTAAGGTGAGCCGTCTTCTCTGTAGCATCAGGTGCCCACTTCCTAGCCACATCCAATACTCAGCAAACGCAAACCCTAGAAAGGCTGGACTGAAAGCACTGCTCAGAGAAGGGGAGAGACGCTCTCTTCCTTTTTAAAGAAAACGACTTTGTAAGGGAAAGAACTGTAATCACTCCCTCTCCGCTCCACAGCAACTGTGGCCACAATGGAGACCACACGGGTTTCATCAACTGCTGGGGAGCAAGCTGCCCCGCCCCAGCTTTTTCAAAACCTTCCTACACCCAACTCCTTCTCTTCCAGTTTCTGAGCCTGTGACTCGGAAGCATGGCGCTAGGCCTTGCCTTTTTGCCCACCCTCTGTATGCAATTTCAACATGGTAAAAGCACTGCACAGAGACCAGCAGGCGGTGCAGGCATCCCCTGGAGGGGCAAGGGCTGGTATGCTGCCCCCTGCCAGGAGAGCCTGGCTCAAAGAAACTCCCCCCACAGAAGCTGCCTGGCAGCGGTTTACCGCCAACAGAGCAGGCTGGCTCCTGTTGGCCATGGCTCCTCAGTCAGCTACAGACACACTGGGTTTCACCCTGAGCACCGAAGGAACTGTGGTTTAACTCTTGGTTGCTGCCAATGAACAAAGGCACAAACAATCAAGAAAATGCACGGGGCAACCAGGGCCCACCTGAGCTTTCATCCTGTGGTTCAGTGACTGTAACGGCAGGGGCCAGCACTGCGGCCAGGCAGGCACAATGCCACCTGCGCTGAAAGCATTCTGGTCGCTCTGCTTCTGGTCCAGTCCCCTGCTTCACCCTCTTTACCCTCTCGCATCTCTCCTTGCTCAGAAAAGCTGTGAAAGATGGTCGAGTGCCAGAAATCCCTACCAACCACACCGGGAGACCCAGGTGAAGCCCCTCGCTGAAATGGCCCAGCCCAGCAACCCAGGGAGAGAGAGGAGGAGGGAGGGGAGGAGAGAGGGAGAGGAAGGAGAGAGGGAAGGGAGAGGGTAGGGAGGGAGAAGGGAGGGGAGGAAGGGAGAGAGAGAGGAAAGGGAAGGGAGAGAGGGGGGAGAGGGAAGGGAAGGCAGGGAGAGAGGGATGGCAGAGCAGGAGGCGGCCAACTGCGGGTGAGCCACAGCAACAGCCAAGCCTGACACTGAGAAACCCCGCGGGGTGCAGGCTGGGAGGGGGGCTCTGCCAGGTGCCGCTGCCTGGGCTGTGGAGGGCGTCCCAAGAGCAGGCAGGTGCACCCCTGCTGGGGGACCATCTGCAAAAAGGAAGCAAGGGTTCTTTAAAAGAACATAAACAACCTTAGGAAAGAAAAAACCAAAAGCAACCAAAAATCCAAAACGCCGATGGGAGTGAAGCCTGGATGAGCTCCAGTGAGCTCAAGTGGAGAGCCGGCCAAGCAGCGAGCAGAGCAAGTGGCTGACCTGGTCTCTGCACAGGCAGCTCCCGCGGGTCTCCCTGCACAGGTGGCTCCTGCAGGCGGAGCCCAGAGCAGGGCAGCAGTGAGTAGAGCGGCCAGCCGAGTGGGCTGCCACCGCCAACCCACCCGCTGCTTAGGAAAATGGCACATCATCCATACTTCCATCAGCTGCTTATGAAAATTAAATATCACAAAAACCCAAGCCCTCTTAAAGAAAACCTGTAACCTAGTTCACTGAGCATCCCTCACTCAGATACTACCGACCATCTCAGTGGTGGACAAGTGACATTTGTTAAAGAGCCTGTGTGGTGATGGCAGGCAAGTGCCACATCTGGGCCAGAGTGACCCTCCTTGGCTGCTGGGCTGCAGGTGTTAAGAGTGTGGGTAAAACGCTATTGTTGGGCAGTGTGAGGTTCCTTTGTGTAGAGAAAACTGCTACTCTGCTAGGCCAGAGGCGCCTGGACTTTGGCAGGATTCTGCTTTAGTGATAAATCTGTTCTTTGCTGTCCTGCAACTTTGTGAGCCCAGGTGCAGGGGGGCAAGGGCACAATTCTCTCCGGTCCCAGGAACAGGAGGAAGATAAGGGTGTGAGAATGAGATGAGCCATACAGATAATGGGTATGGGAACAGAACAGGCTGCCTGTGCCTGAAGGCCATAAAAATGAACATGTCTAAGGTTGTTACTTTTGATGTATTTCCCCCAAAAAGGCCTATATAAGCTTCTGTCTTGGGCTGTTCGAGGTCTGACCACCCCGCTTGGCTCCCTGCTTGTGGCCTGGAAAAGCAGTGGAGGACGGCCCAAAACCTTGGGACCCTATACCCATGTGGGAGACCCAGAAGAGCTCCTGGGTTTGGATTGTCTCAACTCCGGTCGTTGTGATCACATGGGGAAGAGTAAACCAGCAAATGCAAGATTTCTCTCTGTCTCTCCTTCTCTCTGTAAATCTTTCCAATAAAAGTAAACAAGTCTTTTTTTAAAAAATCAGACAATCAGCAGCAGCTCAACAGCATCACAGATCCGGAGGGGAGGGGGGGCTGCCAGGAGACTCCACAGGATCTTAAACTGCCTAACACCATGAGAGCTCTCCATGGCGGGCCCTGCGCCCCCACCAGGAGCTGGCCTCAGAGGACCAAGCCCATCCTGGAAACACCAGCAGCTCCAGACTTGAGGGAAAGGCAGGTACCAAATCAGCTGTCCCTGACCGCTGCGCTCCCAGGCATGTGCTCTGAGACAGCGCTGCTCTTCATGCTGGGGGAAGCTGCCATGGCACCAGGCCCGCCCGCACAGCCAGTACCGGGTCCCGGAGCTGACCTCCAGGACAAGAGGAGCGGGCTGCACTCCTAGACTGCCCCGAGACCGGCCGGGCGAGCGCACTGCACTGCACTGCACTTCCTGCAGCTCTTCATCTCACAGCATCACTGCAAGGCCAGACTCAGCCCACCACAAACGTGGCCACGGTTCCACGCCACACACAGGCCACTCGGACAGGAGGGAGGACCCAGCAGCAAGCACACAGCATCTGCTCCACAGACCAGAGCCATGCAAGCTCACAAGAGGGAACCTTTCTCATGCAGACAGCTGAAAAGCAGACATTTGTCTTTGTACTATACTTTGAGAACACACCACCTAAACAATGACCCTAAACACGCAGATGTCAGCGTGCCAAGGTTCAACGTATAAACCAGCCAGGAGCAGCCAGGCCTCCGTCTTCCCCCGAGGCAAAGAAAAGACCAGAAGAAGTTAGAGGCAGCAGAGTGGAGGACTCCCTTTATGGCCCAAATACAGGAATGCTACAAAGCCTCCATGGGTTATCCAACCCGTCAGTTGGGTAAGCCTTACATCAGCTGCTGGGAACCACAACTGGGCCATGGAGAGAACATGACTCAAGTTGGGAAAAGAATTTTCACAAAATAAACAAAGCCAAGAAGGGGCTGGACACATGTGTTCTCTGGCGCTTTGCCGGTTACAGGTGGCCATGACCCCAGGCTTTGTGGTAACAGCGTTCCGTTTTCCAAAGAAGGAAGAAACACAATCTTTTTAAGAGACAAAAAACTCCAGCTGGTGGCATGGCCTAGCGGCTAAAATCCTCGCCTTGAACGCGACGGGATCCCATGTGGGCACCAGTTCTAATCCCGGCAGCGCCACTTCCCATCCAGCTCCCTGCATGTGGCCTAAGAAAGCAGTCGAGAACGGCCCAATGCTTTGGGATCCTGCACCCATTCCAGGAAGTTCCTGGCTCCTGGCTCCAGATCGGCACAGCACTGGCCGTTGCACTCACTTGGGGAGTGAGTCATCGGATTGAAGATCTTTCTCTCTGTCTCTCCTCCTCTCTGAATATCTGAAATCTAGGGCTGTCTTCTGGGCTGAGACCTGAACCAGCAGCAGCGCAGGGAGCGGCCCAGGAGACACAGCTCCCTAGCTGAAGAAGTCAGGGATGGTGTCACCACAGCCGCCCTGTACAACAGAGGCCGCAGCAGAACAGGTGGACGGAGGCGGGGGCAGTCGGGCAGCCCTTCACAGCAAGGGCCAAGACCCAGTCCTACTCAGAGCCTCGAGTAAGGCAAGCCACGGTCAAATCTGGGACAGCTCAGGGATGACCACCGGGTGACAGGACAAAGAAAGCATGTAACAGAACTGCTGGCCCGAGCGGCCCCTACAGAGCACCAGCTGCACACACAGCAGACACACACACTTCCAGGAAACACCAGGCGCTGCCACCTTGCCCCACCCCCTCTGGGCACCTGCTGAGCATCAGGTTAACCAGGGGACATGAGACCTCGTGGTGACAGGGACTGAATAAAGAAACCTGGGTGGCCATAAAAGCAGGCCCTAGAAGTAGCCCAGCGCCGACACATCCAAATCCCACCACAGGGCTGGCCTTGTGGCACAGCTGGTTCAGCCATCACTGTATGGTGCCATTTCAAGACCAGGCTGCTCCACTTCCAATTCAGCTCCATAACACGGTGCCTAGGAGGGCAGAGGAAGATGGCCCAAGTCCTCGGGACCCTGAACCCACCTGACAGATGCAGAAGGAGCGCTGGCTCTGGGTTTGAGCCTGGCCCAGACCCAGCTGGACAGCTACTGGGGAACAAACCAGTGGATGCAAAAATATCTCTCGCTTTCTCTCTCCCTCTCTTATCCTTCCCTCCCTTTCTATACTCTGCCTTTCAAATAAATACATCTTTAAACAAACATTACTACCAACTACATCCAATAACCTTGCAGGTGGTTCCCAACCCTCCCCGGGAGACATCTTAGGGGAATCTTCCCCAGCTGTACCAGAGGGGCTATCTGGTCCACCAACAATGCCCCAATAAAACCCAAAAGTAACTTCATATGTTCCACAGCATGGAAACCCTTGCCCAGTGACACCCCAGAAGGAGAGGGGTGGGGAGCTAGGAAGGTGGCCCCACCCAGGATTCGCCGACAGGCTACATGCCACGCACTGTGCACGCTCGCTCTGAAGCACCTTGGCCATCCGAGGATTTGAGCATCACTTTCAAAGCACTCGATTACCACAAGACCCCAGACACAAGCTCGAGCCCTCACACTGCAAGGCAACAACACAACCAACACACGTGTCTATTTCCACACGCTGGCATAACGTCCTCTGCCTCACAGGTCACCGCCAACCTCAACCACACCCCTGTGGTGTTGGGGCACTGCCTGGAGTGCTTCGGGCCGGCAGCCAACAGGCCGAGGCAGCAGCTGAGCCTCCTTGTCCTCACCTCATGCTGCCTGAACCTCAAGGTAGGTTTCACACAGCACTGGGGTTGCAGGCCGTGGCTGGTCGGGTCGTGAACACGCAACAGCTTCTGCCGTGGACACCTCCACAGCCCTCTGCTGTCCAGTTCTCTGTACTGTACTATTTCAACAGAGACAGACAGGCCAAACTTAAAAAAAAAAAAAAGCCTTTTCCAATGATACCATTCAAGCTGACAGCATACACATAATGGGGAAGAGCAATTTTTGAGGACAAACTCCCCCTCAACATGAAGCTGGGACCGTGTGGCTGGCCCCACGGCGGGGAGCCCGGCTGACGTCCCACGCCCAGCACGCACAGCTGCAGCCCAGCCCCTGCACAGCCCCCCATCTGGCCACCAAGGCTATGTTTGGCTCAGACACACCACTTGTACATTAATTCCACTTCTGATATTTTTGAATCTGCTGTTAGTCATTAAAGAAGCATTACTTGGCACTCATAAATAAACACAAAGCAAACCCAAGCCGTGCGGCCAGGCTCAGCACTGTCAACTGCTGAAAGGAGGTGCAGGTACCAAACCTCGGGAGGAAGACGCTGCTCAGTCACACACAGATTTCACTCTCAAGATAGCTTGTCTGTAGCAATAAGCTGTGAAGCACCAATGCTTCCCACGCTATCAATACACAACCCTGGGCAAACACACACAACGTGCTACAAAAGGCCTTCTTCCTGCTGGCGGCTCAGCGGTTGGACTCTGCATCTCACACAACCGCACGGCGCCTGGGACCCCACACCCCGCATCGCAGTGCCATTGCAGTCCACCTCCGCTTCCGAGCCAGCTTCCTGCTCCTGTGCGCTGCAGGCAGCAGGGGTAGCTCGGGTTCGTGGGCACTTGCCGCTCACACAGGAGACTGAGAATGAGTTGCTGGCTCCTGGTTTCATGGGCATTCGGGTGTGACACAGTACATGGAAGCTGGCTCTCTTTCATATAAACAAGGTAAATTTTTGGGAGGGGCCAATACAGTGGTCTACCACGCTCATCTACTGGCTGGAACACATGCACACCAGTTTGTGCCTTACTGCTCAACTTCTGATCAAGCTTTTTTACATCCTGGGAAAGCAGCAGAGGATGGCCCACGTCTTTGGGCACTGGTACCCACATGGGGGACCCAGAAAAAGCTCCTGGCTCCTGGCTCAGTGCTGGCTGTTGTGGCCATCTGGGGAGTGTGAGCCAGTGGATGAAAGCCCTCTCTCTCTGTAAATCTGCCTTTCCAATAAAAACAAATATAAATATGTATCTTTCTAAAAGCTGTTTAAAAAGGGATTGCTTGGGCCCGGCACGGTGGCACAAGTGGTTGAGGTCCTTGCCTTGCACGCCCGGGATCCCATATGAGCGCCAGTTCTAATCCCAGCAGCCCCGCTTCCCTTCCAGCTCCCTGCCTGTGGCCCAGGAAAGCAGTCGAGGACGGCCCAAAGCTTTCGGACCCTGCACCCACATGGGAGACCCGGAAGAGGCTCCTGGCTTCGGATCGGCATAGTATCGGCCCGTTGCGCTCACTTGGGGAGTGAATCACCAGACGGAAATTCTTCCTCTCTGTCTCTCCTCTCTGTATATTCGCCTTTCCAATAAAAAAATAATAAAAATAAATCTTTAAAAAAAAAAAAGGGATTGCTTGATAATACCTTTACTTTAAAAAAAAGGGGGGGCAATCACGTGGTGAATGGATCCAGAAAAATCCAAAACCTGCCAGAATTTTCAAATGCATTCTAACCCTTACGCGTTACTCTAACACCCAGCAGACAGCACCCACAGGTCTCAATGACAGAATCGCAGCTGGCACACTTCTCTGCAAAGCAGCTCGGGCCTGGCCTCACTCACCGCCTTTCCCCAGCGTGGATGCACACAGACTTGAGAGAAGCAGCCGCTAGCTTTTAGGGAAGCCACGCACAAACAGGACCTGGCCTCCCCCGTGGACGGGGCAGTACTCCACCAGGCTGCACTCAGCATATGTACTCCGCACCCACGCACGTGAGGGCAGCGAGGCATGTGGCCCCGTCCTGGGTTCATG
Organism: Ochotona curzoniae; assembly: GCF_017591425.1. Classification (NCBI taxonomy): domain Eukaryota; kingdom Metazoa; phylum Chordata; class Mammalia; order Lagomorpha; family Ochotonidae; genus Ochotona; species Ochotona curzoniae. Next base: position 12,213,610 of record NW_024466459.1, read on the forward strand.
CCCACACCACAGCCAGGGCGACCCAGGCCAGAGCAGCGCTGGACAGCCTGGGGATGGAACTCTGTCTTTCTGTGCCTCTCACATAAAAACCTGAAGAACACAAGATACAGACCAGACGGCAGAGAGCGGGCCAGGCGTCCGTGAGCTGGCCAAGACAGCAGTGCCTCTCTGAGCAGCCAATACCTGCCAGCCTGGAAGACATACTAACACACACCGCAATGCAGACACGACGGAGTGCAGAAACCCAGTGGCAAAGGGCAAACACCACATGATTCTGCTCACATGTGGCTTCGCAGAGGGGATGGCACAGGCACTGGCACGGGTGTCTGCCCGTTTCCACTCCAGAGTGCTCCGTGTAGGTACCAGCTCCCTACCAATGTACACCCCAAGCAGGCAAAGGCTCCAGTACCCATATCCCTGCCACTCAGAGGGGACCCGGCCAGAGTTCCGGGCCCCTGGCTTCGGCATGGTCCAGCCCTGGCTGTTGTGGCCATCTGGACGGACCATCTGTCCCTGTGTGTCCCTGTGTTTCATAATGAAGGGTGGGGAGGGAGGAGTGACTGGCAGTCGGTGGGCAGGGCTGCTGTCAGTGCTCAAGGGGCACAGAGTTTCGGTGACAGTGCAAGAGTTCTGCGGCCAGTGGTGACAGCCACCCAACGTGGGAAGGCTGTTCCCATCACCTCGCTGCTTACAAACGGCAACCACCGTGACAGTGCTCTGCATGCTGTAGCACCCCAGAGAAGAACTGCATACCTAAGGCCGCCCTACTGGAAACCAGCAACAAAGCCACACTGAGGCAGAGAAGCTGAAGGAAATACATGCTGTGAACAGAATGTTGGTGCCACTAAAACCTCGGGTCCACCACCCCACAGCAACACAGCACTAGCCTACGGCGTCCATCCAGGGCAGTCACACATCCCGCAGAAATGCACAACACACACCAGGGCGGTCACACAGCCCGGTAAGGAACCCACGCTTCTGGAAACCGGCTTTCATTTGCAGTTAACTGTTTAGAAGTTTACTTGAAAGTCAGAGAGAAACAGACACAGCTCTCCCATGCATCACTCCCCAGAGATTTCCAATCCAGGGCTGGCCCAGGCATCCTCGGGGCCAGGAGTTGCTACCTGTCTCCCACTCAGGTGCCAGGAATCCAACCACACGTACCATCAGCTGACGCTCCAGGGCGCACAGCAACAGGACGCTCAGACCTGAACCCAGGCACTTGGACATGGGAACCCCAGGCCAAACACTGGTCCACCTTCCTTTGGAAAAATTTTAAAAGTTTTAAATAATTAAAGTTATGGGATGGACATGGCTCAAGCCAGGAAGTGCCTGGGTGAATCCCCAGCTGCAGCTCCTGACCTGTTTCTTGTTGTGTGGACACAGCAGTGATGGCTCAGGTTACTGGGCCTGCTGCCCACCCAGGAGACCTGCGTGGTTCTCAACCCAAGCGTGGCCACGGCAGGGGGACCAGCAGACGGGAGATCCTCTCTCTCACTGTGGGGACAGCAGACAGGAGATTCTTTCTGTCTTCCGCCTCTTAAGCAAGTAAAGTCTTTTTTTTTTTTTTTTTAAATACACAAGTAAAATTATAACTAAAACCATCTTCCTTTTTCCCTACTGAACTGACTGCAAATTCAAAATCAGAGGACCCCGCTGGCAGCTCTCAGGCCTGTGTGCCAAACCACTGGGCAGGCCCATGGAACCCACGCTGCCAGAGCTCCTTCCAGAATCAGCATGGAGAATGCTCACTTGGTGCTGAGGACATGACCGTGAATACCATAGACACTCGGAGGTGAGCTGCTGGATATTAACAGTATAAATCCTCCCACACACCACTGACAACCCAGGCCAGTCGACCCTTAAACTAGACGCCCTGCGGCTTTATTTTTTTTTTTCTTTCTTTCTTTTTAAAGATGTATTTATTTTTATTGGAGTGGCAGATATACAGAGAGAACGAGAGATAAAGATCTTCCATCTGCTGGTTCACTCCCCAAGTGGCCACAATGGCTGGAGCTAAGCTGATCTGAAGCCAGGAGCCAGAAACTTCTTCTGGGTCTCCCGTGCAGGTGCAGGGTGCCAAAGCTTTGGACCGTCCTCTGCTGCTTTGCCACAGAGAACTGGACGGGAAGTGGAGCAGCTAGGACATGAACCAGTGCCCATACGGAATCCTAGTGAATGCAAGGCCAGGACTTTAGCCACCAGCCTATTGTACCAGGCCCTCGGCCTTGGTTCTTAACACACACACACACAAGGCAGGAAGCCAGGAAAAGCAGCATACTTTCTGTGATCAGGCCTACAGCAAATGTCACCAAATGACTTAGTAAGGACACGATCGGCCATCACCAGCAGCTCTCAGATTTCCAACTCAGAGAAAGGCCCATTCCCCTTCCGCTACGGTCAAGTCCCGTAAACCAGGTGTCATGCAGGAGGCCCCGTGGGGACAGACTTTTTCATAGTCTGCATCCTGCCATGGAACACAAACCTCTCAAAATTCCAAGTGAACACAAACCAGGCCTCACTTGCCCAGCGACTCCAGTAATCTCCCAGCTGCAGGTCACGGAGCACATACCATCACATTCATCAGCTGCGGGTCACGGAGCACACACCATCGCACTCACAAGGCACGCTCTGCTGCAGCTTTTGAGAACAGCACGTAAGCAAGAAGGCATTCAACCAAAGAACTCACTTCTGTGGCCCTCTGACAGCACTTCCAGTAAAAGAAAGAGAAGAGAGCATGGGGACACAGGACTCACTCTAAGAATCACTTACAAGGCAGCGGCTAAAGTCCTCGCCTTGAACGTGCCGGGATCCCATATGGGCGCCAGTTCTATTTCTGGCAGCCCCGCTTCCTATCCAGCTCCCTGCTTGTGGCCTGGGAAAGCAGTCGAGGACGGTCCAAAGCCTTGGGACCCTGCACCCATGTGGGAGACCTGGAAGAGCTCCTGGCTCCTGGCTTCAGATTGGCTCAGCTCCAGCCGTTGTGGTCACTTGGGGAGTGAATCATAGGATGGAAAAATTTTTTAAAGATTTGTTTTTTTATTATTTTTTCATTGGAAAGGCAGATGTACAGAGAGGAGAGACAGAGAGGAAGATCTTCCATCCGATGATTCACTCCCCAAGTGAGCGCAACGGCCGATGCTATGCCGATCCGAAGCCAGGAGCCTCTTTCAGGTCTCCCACGCGGGTGCAGGGTCCCAAAGCTTTGGGCCATCCTCAACTGCTTTCCCAGGCCACAAGCAGGGAGCTGGATGGGAAGCGGGGCTGCCGGGATTAGAACCGGCGCCCATATGGGATCCCGGGCGTGCAAGGCGAGGACCTTAACCACTGCGCCACTGCGCCGGGCCCAGGATGGAAAAATTTTTAATCTCTTTAAAGATTTATCTAAATGGCAGAGTTACACAGAGGAGGAGACGAGATCCATCTGCTAGTTCACTCCACAACTGGTTGCAATGGCCAGGGCTGGGTCAGGCTGAAGCCAGGAACCAAGACCATCACCTTCTGGGTCTCCCAGGTGCGTGCCAGGACCTAGGGACTTTGGGCATCCTTCACTACTTTCCCAGGCAGGAAGCTGAATTGTAAGTAGGGCAACAAAGATACAAACCAGCACCCATATGGAATGCTGGCACTGCAGGCAAGCCACAGCACTAGCTCCAAGAATTGCTTATTCTTGAGACAAAACCTAGTTTTGAGGCCTTAATACACATTTAGGTTACAAAGCAAAGTCCTCTTAGCGCAGGGACATGCACACTATGTAGTGGAATAATCAGGGAAAGCAAAGGGACTCACGGCATCCTCTGAGCAGAAAGGGCATCCTCTGAGCAGACAGCAGCAGGGGAGAAAGAAGGGAAGCGTAGAAAGGCCACAAAAGCCTGGGAAGATGATGGCTGCAGAACCGCAAGGGATGCAACAGAGCAAGATTGAGGAGCACGTGTGGAAAGCCCAACTGCAGAGAAGAGTCTGCAGGGGCACAGGGGCTTTGCGGGGCTGGTGCTGTGGTGCAGCACACTAGGCCAGTTTATGCAACAGCAGCATCCCATAGAGGCACTGGTTCTAGTCCATGCTGCTCCACTTCTGATTCAGCTCCCTGCCAATGCACCTGGGAAAGCAAAAGATGGACCCAGGGCCTGGGCCCCGTCTCTCACTGCAGACCTAGATGGAGTTCCCGGCTCCCAGCTTCAGCCTGGCCCAGCCATGACTGTTGTGGCCACTTGGGAAGTGAACCAGCAGGTCAACTCTCCGTTTCTCCCTCCATCTCTGTAACTCTTCCTATCATATAAATAATTTTTAAAAGCGGGGGCTCTGGAGAGCCAGCCACAGACCGAGTTCACCACGAGGAGCAGGTGCAGCCACTCCAGAATGTGAAACCAGCAAGGGGCACGACCAGATGGACAGCTGTGAAATCTCCCTGAACAGCTGGAAGGATGGACAGCTCCTGCTCCCGGGCTGCTGGGTGAGGACTGGTCTGCGGCTGAGCCACTCGTAGAAGCAATCAGGGACGGCCGCTGGGGACGCCTAGGGTGCTGGGGCAACAGACGGAGACCCAGGGGTGCCACAGCTTTTGGGAGGTGCTGGACTGGTGGCTTTCATAGGGCATGCACTTCCCGGGGCAGGGTGCTGTCCAGGGCACTAAGGCAGCTTCGACTCCCAGCTCCCCAGTGGCATCTGTGCCCACAGCTCTCTAGGCTCTGGGCTCTGCCAGGGACAGCTTAAGCTCCAGGCCCCAACGCGGATGCCCAGGCACAGAGGCCAGAGACGGAGAGCACAGGTTGCGAATCCGAACACCTAGCATGGCCAGGAAGCAGGTGTACAACCGAGGGACACAAGGAGAGGAAGGGGCCATCTGTGGTGAGGAAGGCAAGGAAGTTGGGGAGACAGAATCCAGAGAACCGAAGGGAAGGGAGCTGAACGGGCAGCCATCTAAGCAGACAGCCGAGGCCTCTGCAGACGGGACATGCAACAAGGACAAGCTGCATGGTGGAGCAGGGCTGTGACACAGGGCAGGCTCCTCAACAGAACAGACTCGGGACACGTGAAGACACGAATGAAGGGGCTTCAAACAGTTCACGCAGAATCCACCACCTTGGGCCTGGCGTGGTGGCCTAGTGGCTAAAGTCCTTGTTTTGCACGCACCGGGATCCCATATGGACACAAGTTCTAACCCCAGCGGCTCCGCTTCCCATTGGGGAGTGAATCAATGGACAGAGATTTTCCTCTCTGTCTTTCCTCCTCTTTGTATCTCTGACTTTCCAATAAAAAAAATCACCACCTTTTAATTCTATTTTCCATGTCTTAACACCCGCCCATATAACAGTTATAATACCTAATCACATAAAAAGTGTTACACGGGGCTGGTCCTAACATCACATAGCACCTTCGCGAGGGCTGCCACGTGCCACACGCGTGAACCAACTCCACTAGAAACACAGAAACCTTCTTGGTCATTAGGCTCAGGTTAAACAAGACAGCGGGGACTACGACCCAGGATGGGCTGTCAGTGTCACTCCAAGTTCTCCACCCTCACAGATTCTTCAATATAGTGCTTTGAGCTCGTCCCCCCCCCCCCACAAGAAAACCAAAGATGGATGGACTTAGAGCATCGCCCTCTAGAACCCTCTCATGGTGATTTCTGCGGGAGCGCGCCCACCAGGCTCACCCAGCGCCCCGAGAGCAGCACGGGACAGGGCAGAGGCAAGGCACGAGGGGACACACAGGCCACCCCCTCCCTGCCCACTCAGCGGCCCCTGTCCCGGGTGGGTGTCACATACCTGCTGCGTGTGTCACAGAGAAACCCTGCCCATAAATTAATCTCTCTCAAGCACTCTCAGGACAAAATAGGAGGGCCAACGCCGTGGGCTTGTAAGTAGCTATAAACAGAATGCCCGAGTTTGATTTAGGGGGAAAAAATATTTTGCATTTTATTTGCAACTCCCAAGTACCTAGAATCACGCCGGGGACACAGAGGGAACAGCCAGCTTTAACTCTCCCTCCCACCTTGGTCCGCTAACACCCGGGACAGCAGGGACGGTCAGAATCGAGGTCGGCGCCTGTCTGCCGTGCTGAGCAACTAAGCCAGAGAAAGGTTAAGGTGACCCAACAGGACAAATGACCCAGTTTCCCTAACAAACCAACGGTGTGAAAGGAGGCATAAGGGAAAAACAATGCCAGCAGTTAGAGGACGCACAGACACAAAAACGCGGCACAAGGGCCTTCCAGCAGCAGACTCCCAGATCCGAGGACGGCGGGCAGACCCGCACCTGTTAGATGTGCTAAGAGTAAAAGCACAAGGCTCTTCGCTGTCAGAACACACGCTGACGACCGCACCGAGACCACACGGGTGAATGAGCGGGGAGCACAGAAGGAAGCAACTGCACCACTCCCGGGTCAAGCCGAACCCGGTCGGCACTTGCTGCACTATCCCAGTGTGTGTGTCTGGACTTTTCCATGACATGGTATGACAAGTTTCTGAGGTTTTGTAAACTGTTTTGGGTCATTTGATCTGTTTTTCAGAGGGCTGGTGCTGTGGTGCAGGAAATCAGGCAGCAGCTGGCAGTGTGGCACCTGCACCAGTATGCCAGTTCTGCTTCCAGCTGCTCCACTTCTGATCCAAGTCTCTGCAGTGCACTGGACTAAGCTGCTACCTGAGACTCTGGCATTCCATCTGAACGTCAGCTGGAGCCCGGCTGCTCCACTTTGATCCAGCTCCCTGCTAAGGCACCTGGGAAGGCAGCTGAAGGAGGCCCGAGTGCTTGGGAGACCCAGACGGACTCCAGGTTCCTGGTTTCAAGCTGGCCTAGCCCCCGCTGTTGCAACCATTGAGGAAGTAAGCCATGGGATAGAAGACAACTCTCTCTCTCACACACACACTCCCTCTCTCTCCCCCTCCCTCCTTCCTTCCCTCTCAGTCTGCCTTTCAAATCAATAAATTCTAAAAATCAAGAATTAACACTTGGCATGGCGGGTTAAGCGGCTGCATGCAAAGACAGCATCCCATTTGGCTCCAGGTTCATGCCCCAAGTGCCCCACTTTCAATCCAGATGCCTGCTAGTGAGCCCAGGATGGCAGCGGAAGATGGCCCAGGTGCTTGGGCCTCCCCGATCCCCCACATTCACGTGGAAAACCTGGCTGGAGACAGGTGTGTGCCAGGCCACTGCAGCCACTTGGAGAGGGAGCCAGTGAGAAAAGACCTCTTGCCCTCTCTCTCCTTCTTTCTCTGTTAACTCTTTGAAATAAAAATCTTTCTTAAAAAAAAAAAAAAAAAAAAAAAAAAAGAGTTCCAGGTACAGTGCTTAACAGTTGGGATGCTTGCAGTAACAAGCAAAAAGCCACCAAGCGCTGCACAGGGCGTAGGGGCGGTGGGGTGCCGAGTCCCAGTGCTGCACAGGGCGTAGGGGCGGGGGGCGGGGGGGGGGAGGTGCCGAGGCCTGGTGCTGCACAGGGCGTAGGGGTGGGGGGGGGTGCCGAGTCTCAGTGCTGCACAGGGTGTAGGGGCGGTGGGGTGCCGAGGCCTGGTGCTGCACAGGGCGTAGGGGCGGTGGGGTGCCGAGGCCCAGCGCTGCACAGGGCGTGTACAAGGACGGCTGACACAACGGGGCTGATTCGTCTCACCCCGGCTCACTGAAGACAGACGTCTTAACGCTTGCATCAATTTGACTTTTCAAAGGAGCCCAATTTCCCCCCAAGGACTGATGGGGACCTCACTTCCAGAAACTGCAGCTTTCTTCTTCACTTCCAGACCTGAACAGATTGGCTTGCCTTTTGGTTTTTTTTTTTCAATTCATTTATTTCTTTGAAGGCAGACTTTAGAAACAGAATATCATCTTCCACCTACTGCCTCACTCCTCTAACAGAACAGGAGCAGAACCCAGAGCCCCCGGGGGCTCCCTGTGGGGGACAGAACCCCAGGCTTCCTGGGCCCCTCAGCAGGGAGCCGGACTGGGATTGATGCCGCCAGGACCTGAAGTGGCACCAGACACCGGGGATGCTGCTGCCCACACTGCCCTGTCTTGGCACTCACCCCCTAAGCTCCCCCTTAAGCTGGCTACCCCCAGAATATGCTGTTTATCTGAGATTGAAGCCTGTTGAGGATCTAACAGCAACTCTATGAAAGCATGTGCCCACATTTCACACAGAGCCTGGGAGGCTTGGGCACCGGAATCAGACCCAGGAAGGGAAGGACCAGACCTGGGGTAAGCAGGAAGGGTGTGCTGTGCAAAGATAAAAGACGGAATGAAAACCCTTATGCTCACGAATGCAGCACTGGCATCCATGCACATGGCACTGAACCGAGCAGACAGAGCCACGGGCAACAGAGGCACCTGCTTCTTAGGTAGGAAATGGGAGGTGTCCAGGAGGACTTCCGGCAGGCAGGCCAGTGCCAGATACACACAGAGAGGCTAATGTGGGGACAGGCTCCCGCAGGTGCGCTCTGCTCCCAACCAGCAGGAAGAGTTTGGAAAGAGCTGCACGAGGGGCAGCTTTGTTCCACGAACACCTCCGTGGGACGCTTTCCCGCCCTCGTTTTCTGCTCGGCGCAGCCTCACTGCACCAGGACCAGACTTCGCCAACGCACACAAGGCGGGCTCCACCCTCCCACCCCTTCCTCCCTGCACCCCTGCAGACACACACAGCATTCCTGCCAGCCCCCGTGGAATGGATGACATAAAGCCTGAATAAACACCCGATCACAAAGACACGGACGGAATCCTAACAGGTCCTTGATTTACAGAGTCCTTTCACCTCACAGTGGGGTACGGAGGTGGGGGAGCAAGCTGCCCTTCTACCTTTGCTTGTCATCCCCCAGCTCTCTCACCTGCGGGCTACCAGGTTACAAAGCTGGCCTGGGGCAGGCTAGATTTACACCCAGGCTGGGGTACCCACCGCTGCCTCTGCCTTTCATCTTGTCTGCGGGAAGACAGGAGACGCCTGAGCGGAAAGGAAACGCGCCTGTAAGGCCAGACAACAAAAGCAGCAAACAAAATAAAGCAGGAAGATGAGGAGGGCCAGATGCAAGCTTACTGTACCAAGGCATTTAATCAGCAATCATGTGCTGGCAAGTGGGTCCCCGGTTATTCAACCCAGAAAACAAACAACTAAAGCGGCAATCACGGGGGTCTGCCAGCAGGAGGGCGCATGATTTAGAAAGATGTGAAAAGAAATCCGCCAACTTCCTCCCAAAAGGACTTTGCTTCAAGGGGAGGCAAGGGTTAACTGAAAGCCGCTGCTTCTCTTCCCAGCAGGAAACAGAAAGCTCTGTCAGCAACCCGGACAGAAACCTCCGCTTCCAGCAGCCCCAGCGGCTGTCCTCATATGTGCAGCTCGCGCACCACACACACATGCACACCCCTCCTGTGTGCTGACCCTGGCTCTCGGGGGGGGAGGGGGGACGAGGGCCAGGGCTCGGACAGCCACTCAGAACTCCAAGCAGAAGCCCAGGTGCCCAGGAGTGGCACCTACCGAAGACAAGCCCCAGAGAAGCAGCGGGACACTCAGGGCACCTCCAGGGCATCAGTCACGGGCAGCCCAAGGGAGCGCAGAGATGGAGTGCAAGAGCCAAGCAAAGGCCCAGGCGACAGGACACAGGACCTGGGCTGTTCGGGTGATGGTGGCCGAGAGCAGAGAGGTCAGGGGTGTGTGACTGCACAGTGCACAGGCAGACTGCAGGGGAGAACAGGGAAGGAGGACGGAGCAGCGCTGCCCTGTGACAGCAGGCAGGGGGACACTGCTCCGGGGTGAGTTCTGGGGTGTACAGAAGGGGAGTCGGAGCAGTGACAGCTAGGACCTCGGGTGCCGCCCTGACGGGTCCCAGCCAGGCACCCCCTCCCTGCCCATGCCCGCTGTGTCTCCTTTGGGTTCTCTCACTTCTGTCCTTTATGAAGGGGCCGATGGCGCGGGGGCAGGGCTGCCCCACAACATGTCTGAAAGCCCACAGCACCCAGAGCTCTGCCTCCCGCCCAGAACCCCTCTGGCCTCATGAAAGACACTCCGGCAGCAGGCTCTCCCCTAAATCCCTCTGCCCGCAAGCCACAGCAGTCAGCCTAGGAGAGGCCGTGGGCTGAGACCAGGTGTGGTCAAGGTCTCTCCAGGGCCCAGAACTCCAGGCATGTTAGGACACACAGAGCACAGCAGGCTGCACCACTCAAGGCCCAGGAGTTCTCGGCTCTCCTGTCTCGCGCTCCACAGCACTCATGTTCATTTCTGGCCCCTGTTCCCCTCTTCCGTGCGTGTCTGAGTCCTGCTCAAGTCCACAGTGCCCGCCGGCAGGGCTCTCCTCCCATCAGGAGTACTGAAACACCCTTCTTTAGTCCAAAGGTCTAAATCAAACTTTTAGGGTGACTTTTTAATGCTATTGTCCCAAGACAAATCACAATTTTCACTAAATTAGGAGAAATGCAGTGAACATACTTAATGTAAAATGCACCGATACAATGAATTCCTGTCACGTATGTCCTGGGAAACCATGTACACACCAACAGTTTTACCTACAATTTCCTGGCAATACTAAACTACAGTGAAACTGGGCCTGGCGCAGTAGCCTACTGGCTAAAGTCCTCGCCTTGCACGCCCGGGATCCCATACTGGCGCCAGTTCTAATCCCGGTGGCCCAGCTTCCCATCCAGCTTCCTGCTTGTGGCCTGGGGAAGCAGTAGAAGTCCCAAAGCCTTGGCACCCTGCATCTCTGTGGGAGATCCAGAAGTTCCTGGCTCCTGGCTTTGGATCAGCTCAGCTCCCATTGTTGTGGCCACTTAGGGAGTCAACTGACAGATGGAAGATCTTTCTGTCACTCCTTCTCTCTGTTAATCTCACTTTCCGACAAAAATAATCTTTTTTAAAAAATTAAACTACAGTGAAACTTTCTTTTTAAAAAGATCTATTTGTCTGAACAAGCAGAGATTAAGTGGGAAAGAGAAACCTGCTCCACTCTCCCGTTCACACCCCGTTCACACCCCGTTCACACTCCAAACGCCCCCAACAGGCAGTGCAATCTGGACCAGGCTGAAGCCAGGAGCCAACCGCTCCATCTGGGTCTCCCATGGTCACCTGCACCTCCCAGAACCACAGCAGGACACTCAAGCAGTGACGGGGTGTTAACCCAGGCCCTCCAGTGTAAGACGCAGGCATCCCAAGTGGCAGCTTAACCCTCTGTGCCACCATGCCTGCCCCGACAATGAAACTCTTGGTTAAAATACATGGGCCTTTAAAAAAGGGGGGGGGGGAGGGCGGCACAATGGCGCAGTGGTTAAGGTCCTCACCTTAAACGCCCGGGATCCCATATGGGCGCCGGTTCTTATCCTGGAGGCCCCACTTCCCATCCAGCTCCCTGCCTGTAGCCCGGGAGAGCAGTCGAGGACGGCCCAAAGCCTTGGGACCCTGCACCCGCATGGGAGACCCAGAAGAGGCTCCTGGCTTCGGATCAGCATAGTATCGGCCGTTGCGCTCACTTGGGGAGTGAATCATCGAATGGAAGATCTTCCTCTCTGTCTCTCCTCTCTGTATATCCGCCTTTCCAATAAAAATAAAATAAATCTTAAAAAATAAATAAATAAATAAATAAATAAAAATTCAAAAAAAAATTTTTGTAAGTTAAAAAAGGGGGGTCAGGAGCATACAGTGCTGGGTGCAGGCAGAGTTGCTACCTGCCACCCAGATGGGCACCAGCTCAGGTCCTGGCTGCTCCAATTTTATCCGGTGCCCTGCTAATGGCATGAGAAAAGCAACAGAAGATGCTCCAAGCACTTGGGCCCCTGTACCAAAGAGGGAGACTCAGAGGAGGCTCCTGGCAACAGCCTGGCCCAGTCCTTGCTGTGCGGCCACATCCGGGGAGTAAGGAGATGACAGTTCTCCGTCTCCCCCCTCTCTGTTAACTCTTTCAAACAAACAAATCTCTTGAGAACACACACACACACACACACACAGAGGCAGGAGCACTAGAGGGAGTGAGCAGTTTTTCTCTCAGTCACAGGACCCACACAGCCGCTCCAGGCATGAGCACCACCCACACCCGCCAGGGCTGCCTCCTGTCGCCTGCTCCGCCTTCCACAGACACATGTTCCTGCCCAGGGTGGCACAGATGTCTCCCTGGAGTCAGGGTTCCTGCTTGAACTGACAGAGGATGAGCTCGAGGGCTCACTTCCAGCCTGATGCCAGGGCCCTGTGCTCCCCCTCAAGCAGAAAAAGGTGCAGTCCACTCTGAGGTTGGCACACAACACAATGACAGTGCAGGCAACGCCGCCGCAGAAGTCAGCAGCCACATTCCAGCTCTGCAAAGGCGACGTTTGGGGAAAACATAAAACATAGCCCCACCTTCCAAGTAAAGACCATTTTCGAAACTGAAGCTGCGGAAAGAAAACACCACACTGCCTCAGAGGGCCGTCTGAAGGCCATGCAGGGCAGTGGGCGGCCCCGGTGGCTGACTCCAAGTTCTCTGTCAGTTCACGAGCGAGGCAGACAAGGCAGGACTCACGGGTCTGGAATACGTGAGCACCGCACAGGTTCATGGGAAAGAAAATCACAAATAAGTTTAATTTGGTACCAAAAATTCTGAGACCCAGGCAGCGCTTTTCGCGACATTTTCACTATTTCAACTTTCACACCAAAACAGCCCTTGCTCTCCTTGCATGTCACTGCCATGTCTTCACACAATCAAGGCTATCAGCGAGGCGGGCAGCAGGGCAGTTCCCTCCACTTCCAGGGCACTGCCTTCCCCTCGACACTCAACTCGGGCACCCAACTCGGCAGGCCTTCCCGGTTGGCAGGGTCAGGCAGCACGGCTGCGCACCCGCCCAGCCCGGGACACAAGGAATCAGTGTCCCTCTCAAGACTGTGAACTGCTCCCTTAGAAACTGAAAGAATGCAACAAGCAAACGCCCCAAGGGGGAGGGGTGACAGGAGCCAGGCAGAGCCTCACTGCTGAGCCAGGCCCCAAGGACAGCTGCGCTGCGCCCCGCGTGCCAGGAACCGGCCTCCTCGCCGGGCTCCTGGAACCCAGCCCGGCCTGGCCAGAATTTCTCCTGTGTGCGATTCCTATCACGCCACATGCGTCCCGCATACAAAACTCCTTTTCAAGCCTGCTGGAGTGCTCTTTGTTCCACACGAGGAGCAAGAGCCAAAAGCAGTAGAGACAGCGTGCCAACCGGAAACAGCCTCTCCAGTCAGGAGTAGGAAGCACAGCAGCGCTGGCCAAACATGCTGGGGGGCCCCAGGACACCTTAAAGGAACATACATGCACATGCATGCGCACACACACACATGCATAAGCACACAACCTCCCACCTGCTGCAGGGAACCTGTAACCTCTGTACCCTGTACCCCTTGACAGAGCCGGCTGCTCCGTCAGACCACACTGCACACCACTGGCTGTATACAAATCAGACTTAAAAACAAACAAAATAAAACAAAAAACCCTCTGATTTACAAGGCACTATCACCTATCTGGGCTTTTTTTTTTTATCACCTTTGATGGAGACCCTTCCCACCCCCAGCAGGGCAGACAGGCGCCATAGGCCCTGAGCTCTTGTCTACACCAGGAAGAGACTCAGGCTAACAGTTCAGACAGGGCGAGTGAAGGGCCTGAGGGCAGGGCCGGGGGCCTCCCCAGGGCCATGGCAGCCGCCACCAGCCTGTGCCTCTTGTGTGTGACACTTCCGCAGGCTGCCTGGTGGAGCCTGTCCCTCCACAGCCACACTGAGCAGGTACGAATTCCCCACAGGAACCTAGCAATGGCCTGCAGTTTGCAGCTAGTAAAAGACCTATTTCTGGCCACACTGAGCCAAGCGACGTGCACAAGGACAGTCAGCCACCCCACTGGTGGACTTCCCATGTGACTCGCGGATTCTACTCTGGAGGAAAAACTTACTCAACAGAGCCCTGACTAAAGTGAGGCGTCTACCCCAGGACACCCATCAGCAGGGTGCTCATGGAAACACAGCTCCCCAAGAAACCCACCTCCACACCCCTTTTCTAAAGTAACAAGCAGAAAAAGGAGACAGCAAAACCAACAGGAAGTGTGGCTCAATGCTACTTCTGCATCTTAAAGAGACAAGCAACACAAACAGGGGGCAGTTTTCAAAAACAAGCAAGCAGATTTCAGCTTCCAGAGGCTTCCATGTTTAAAATGTCTGATACATTCTAAGTAATGCTTCGAAGCATGGAAACAGAATAACAGCAAGGCTGGGCTCACAGATCCAACTCCAAAGCTCAGAAAAGAAGCCAAGAGGAACCGGAAAGGTGGGGTACTTACAGCCATAATTAACTCAAAGGGGTGTTTATACACCCTCACCGGGGACTGGTATTTTTGCACCATGATTGTAACTCCAAGCAGTGCCTTCACACCTGTGAAACACAAGCACACATGAGCAGTTAGCTACAGAAGGACTGAGCAGGCGTGAACACGTCCTACCATGGCACAAAGGCACGCCAGGTCGCACACAGGCTGAAAGGCTGACACGCGCATCCACAGGGACACGAGGAAGAAAGGCAGGGAACGGGGAACAGGGGCACAGGCAGGCCTAGAGCTGGAGCACCACAGGGGTGCACGGGCCCGACGGCAGAGGGCCACAGGGTGCAGCCAGGCCCAGAGTCTGAGGGCGGAGGGCCACAGGGTGCAGCCAGAACCAAAGGCAGAGGGCCACAGGGACGGGCCCAAGAGCCAGATGACTGGTGGCCTTTCCAACCAACCATCCCATCCCAGGACCAGGGCTTCCATCATGTTCTGGCCAACCATCTCCACCAGGAGCCAAACAGGAACTCCTAAGATGTGGAGAGGTTAGTTCAGCGGAATACAAAAATGAAAATGGGGGGAAAAAAGCGAAACCCCGGGGCATGCCACAGCACAGAGTACTTTTCCACGGCTGCCTTCGGAGGAACCTTGAGCCGCTTCCTGTTTTCTAGCTGCGCACAGCTCAGCTTCGGGGAACTCTCCTTCAGCGGGGCAGGAAGCCCAAGTTCTTTGGCTCCTCTGAAACTTCCAGCCCCCACTGGCTGCGCAGCACAACAGTCTACACTGCACCAGCCCCGCACTCCTGCAGGCTCCCAACCACGCTCCAGCAAACATGTTCACTCCCCCACTTCAAAGTCGGGAGAAGAAAGAAATGCAGGGAGCCTGTCCCGGGCCGGGCAACCGGGGAGCCATCGACCAGAGGAGGAGCCCACGGCTGCCACGCCAGAACAAACATCCCCACGTTTCGGGCTCAGAATTCCTCTCCAGAGTGTAGGGTCCTTGAGGCCGATCTGGAGCTCTCCCTGGCACGGCTCTCGGAGGAGGCTGTGCTGGCAACCCCTTCCTCCGACAGCTTGGGGAGACAAGCCCGGGGGCCTCAGACAGGCCGTGAACTCGCCGCCCCGTCTCAGGGCCAGACGATCCTCCAAGACTGCAGCTGTGAAATCGGGAGCAGCTCCCAACTCGGCCAGCCGGGAGCCTTCCAGCTCGGGATTCCGGGACCGACACGCCCCGGCGGCCACATTCCACCCGTTCCAACAGGGGAGTCCAACATCTCTGCAAACATCTAACCGGGGACAATCAACTCTGAGGAGGGGGTCCGGTCCCGGCAAGCCGTCGGCATCCCAAGGCTTCCGGCTCCCAACCAGCTCCCGGCTCGGGGATGCTCCGGTCCAGAGAGGCACCCGCAGGGACGGGCGGCATCCTCTATTGCCGGACAATCGGGCTCCAGCCATCCGCCGGCCGCAGGGGCGCCCCACCGCAGGCTCGGAGCCGCCAGCCGGCCCGGGGAGAGCGGCCCGCGGAGGGGAGGCGGCCCGCGGAGGGGAGGCGGCCGACGGCCGGCCGAGCGGCCCGGGGCGACCCGCGTACCTACCTCCGGTCAGAAAGGCCCGGCCTGGCGCGCGGGGCGGCTGGGCTCGCTCATGCCGGCGGCTCCGCGCGGCCGTCGCCGTTCCCTCGCCGGCCTGCCGCCGCCGCCGCTCGCCCGCGGGTTCCGGGCTGAGGGCGGGAGCGCGGAGGGGCGAGGCCGGGGCACCCGTGGTTGTTACGGGTGACGGCGAGGGCGGGGCGGCGCGCATGCGCGGGCGCGGCCCAGCGGGCGGGGGGAGGGGAGGGCCGCAGCGCTACGGCCGCGTCGCGCGTGCGCGGGCCCCTGAGCGACAGCGCGTGGGAGGAGCTCCGGGTCGACGGCGGCCGTGGCTGGAGGCCGCTGGAGCGGCGGGGCGCGACGGCTCCGCCCACGCCGTGCGTCACGGGGCGGGGCGAGCGGGGGCGTGGCTCCTGCAGAGGCGCGCTGAGGTGGAGGCGGAGGGCTGCGCGCGTGGCCGCCTGCGGAGGCCGGGCCTGGGCGACGACCCCGCACCTCCTCGGGGGTCGTGGGCGCCTCGGAGCAGCCGGCTCCGTCCCTGCGCTGTCCTGGACACAGCCCGGCGGCCACCTCCTCCTCCCCGGCCCATGCGTCGCCGGAGGGGCGCTCGTGGCGCTGGCCCGTGGGCTCGCGGGCACCTCAAAGCTGCGTGGGGAGCCCAGGCCGGGGCACGGGGCACGATCTGGTCACCCTCGCGGTCAGCTCGCTGCTTGCACGGGCCTGAGTCGCCCTGGGTGGCCGCACGTGCACGCACCAGACACCACTGGCAGATCCACATTCCTTGCAGGGAATTCCAAGGGAACCTGAGAAGGGATGGTCTGTAGTTTAAGGAGGGGAGGAAATTCGTGAGTCTTGCGTTTAACAATGGTCTGCAGCGGGTTTTTTCTCCCATGTACATTATCCTTCCATTAAAAATGGTGAAAAAGGAACTTGAATGGCATTGCTTTGAACAAATAAAATAATAAAACCATAATGTAAATATTCAGTGACCTCTAACAATGATTAATGTTTTTAAAGGTTTATTTTCTTTTTGTTAGAAAGGTATGCAAACAGAGAGGAGGAGAGACAGAGAGGAAGATCTTCGTCCACTGATTCACTCCGCAAGCAGCCACAACTGCCAGAGCTGAGCTGATCCGAAGCCAGGAGCCAGGAGCCTCTTCTAGACCTCTCACCAGGTACGGGGTCCCAAGGCTTTGGGCCGTCCTGCACTGCCTTCCCAGGCCACAGGCAGGGAGCTGGGTGGGAAGTGGAGCAGCCGGGGCCACAGTCACAGCATGTACAAAGTGAGGATTGTCACTGAGCCGTCTGCCAGGCCCACTTTTTAAAAGAAGCATTATCTTTAGGGACACAGGCTGAATGAAATGTTTTTGGGTGAATTAATAGGCTGTCTAGGATTGGCCCAAAACAATCCAGATTGGCTGAGGCTGGAGGTGTGTGTGTTCTGGGGGCCGGGCCACTGCCTGTGACCCAGTAGCTCCTGTGAGCCTGCCTGGAGTTCCGGTTCCGATCCAGCTCCCTGCTCACGCAGCTGAGGAAGCAGCAGGGGACGGTGGGAAGGCTCGGGACCCTGCCATGTGTGTGGGAGACCCACTGGTGCTCCGAGCTGGCCCAGCCCCAGCCATGGCAGCCATGAGGGAATGAACCGATGCGTCTCTCTCAGTGACTGGCTTTCAGTAAGTAAATAGATATTTAAGAAGTCATAACCCAGATGGAAAAAGGGAGGAGGGGTGGCAGCTTGGGCCTAAGTTAATAGTTGCTGGACTATTCTGCCCTCTGGTGTATCTGCTTCCAGCTATCCATACTAAAGTTTTAGCGATTTATTTGGAAAGTAGATTTCACAGAGAGAGAAGAAATCTTCTATCTGCTGGTTCACTCCCCAAATGGCTGCAGTTGCATTTGTTCAAATATAGTGGCATCCCATATCGAAGCACCAGCTGGCTCACGTCCATTTCAGCTTCCCACTGAGGCGCTGGGAAAGCAGTGGCAAGTGGCCTAGGTACTTGAAGCCTCGGCATGCACAGGGCAGACCCCAATGGAGTCCCTGGCTGTTGAGGCCGTTTGCGCAGGGGCCCAGGAAATGAAAGCTATTTCTCTTTCTCTTCTATCCTTCTGCCTTTTGGATCAATAGGTAGTTTTCAAAAGGCATCTGAGTGCTACACTCCCAAGGCCGGACCAAGGCCCTGACGCCCTGGCTCGGGCCTGACCGCCGCTGGCTGCATTGAGCGATCTGTCAGCCCAGCAGGGGCTCCTTTGCCAAGAGCAGAGATCTTTTGTGAGAACAGATTCCCGAGGCAAACGGCGAGCCTGGCTCCTGGCTCGCAGTGTACTTTCGCTGCACTAGGACTTCCTGGGTTGCACAGCACGGGGTGCTGGCAGTTCCTGCTTTGCCCAGTGTCACTGTGTACGTTCTGCTCACAGACGGCTGGCAGCCAGGAAGGGGTACCAGGAGTTCTCCTGTCCTTGGAAGTCACATGCAGGCGCGTGGGTCCCCTGACCCTGTGTTGGCTGAACTCGGTCACATGTTCACACCTAATCAAAAGGGGCGGGGGCAGCGACACACAGCCTAAGTTCCAGTGCCCAGTACCCAGTACGGAAGGATGAGTTCTCTCACTAAGCCAGCAGCAGGGGACTCGTACCAGTAACAGCTATAACGATGTCTCCACACAGGCTGGCTGTATCTTGAGTTGCTGGCAGGAAAGCCAAGGGAACATGCCAAGGCAGAAGTCAGACTAGGAGAGAGAGCTGGCAGGGGAGCCTGTGATGGGGACGGGGGAACGTAGCCAAAGATGAAATCCAGGCCCCGGTGGAGTCATCCCGGCCCTCCAGGACGTGTGCTGGCATGGGAACATGGACACGCACCCAGGGCAGAATTCAGAACTGCAGAGTTCACCATGGGCTAGTGAGAGGGAGGGTGCTGGGGAAGTGTGGAGGAGGTGGGAGGAGAGCCAAGAGAGGGTCCCCAAGAAAAGGGCTCAAGGACCCAGGCTGGGGAGCGGGACTCCCAGGCTCCCACAAGGTGAGGGTCGCTGGTGTCCCAACGAGGGTGCGGCAGCACCAGCATTCACGCCGACCACAGGCTGTGCTGGTGGGGGACAAGATGGACAACAGGAAGGAGCGTGTCTGCACGCGGGTCCGGGCTGGGACACGGCCTGTATGCACGGGCACACAGTGGGACTGCAGCCCTCCCACCTCCCCTCTGTACAGTCAGTCCTCTCACCAGAGTTGGTTTGTGGTTTTGTTTTAACGTATTTGGAAACAGCGTTATAGAGAAACAGAGATCTTCCATCTGCTGGTTCACTCCCCAAATGGTTGCCCACAACCAGGCCCAGGACAGGTCCAACGCAGGAGCTCGGAGTTTCCGGGTTCCTAACATAGGGCCCAGGGACTTGAGCCAACCTCTGCTGATTTTCCAGGTACATTAGCATTCATTGTGCAGGTGCCCATGGGGGTACCGGCACTGTAGGCAGAGGCTTAGCCTTCTGTGCAGCATCCCTGGCACCTGAGTGTGCCCCTTGCAGAGTGAACATTTTCTTTTTGTTTTATTGTTCAAAAGGCAGAATAGAAAATGAGTGAGGAAGAGAGAGATCTTCCATTTTCTAGTTCATTCCAGAAATGCCTGCACCAGCCAGGGCTGGACCAGGCCAGAGCCAGGAGGCCAGAACTGCAGCTTCCAGGTCTCACAGGGGCCCACGGACTTGGGCCGCCAGCTGCTGCCTTCCCAGGTGCACCAGCCGGGAGTTGGATCAGAAGCAGAGCAGCCGGCATGCCAGTGTGGGCTGCCAGCATGGCAAGTGGCGGCCCAGCCTGGGCCATGACACGGGCCTGCGGTGTCTGTGCAGTGGAGGTGCTGGTCAAGGCCCCATCTGTCAGGAGCCTTGTGGGCAGAGGCTGTGGAGTCCTGGCATCTACCGAAGCCATCCAGTTCCTTGGCACCGCTCAGCCAAGTTCACATCAGAAGCCTGAGGCTGCAATTGCTCTCCCTCCAGCAGCCTCTGGCATCATCTCCGAGGAGTGCCAACAGCCTGCTGGCACCTGCCTTAGCTCCAGCAGCTTCCCTCCACAATCAACCCCACCCAGGATTCACCTGATGGGGGGACGTGGCCATGGCTTCTGAGCCCTGGCGTCACCACTGAACTTTGCACGGCCTTGGGAGTCACTGGGGGGCATAGGGGAGACAGAAGCTGAAACGTTGGCGACATCACAGGAGTGGGAGCAGGGCAGGGAGTGGGGGCAAGAGAAACCACGGCATGCAGGAGAGTCAGGGGCCGCTGGCAATGCTGGGTGTGCGGGGGCCCGGTGGCCTTGCACACGGTCTGGCGTTTCTGCTTCCGGGTCAGAGTCCGCTTCTGGGGCAAACCACGTTCACATTGGGAAGTGAAGGAGTTAAGGGTAGAGGCTCCTGACATGAACCGTCTGGCAAAGTCTCCAGCCTGGAAAAGTACGGAAGACGTAGGTTACCCTACAGGCACGATTTCCTAAGTGAGCGCTGGCGGGCACCCAGTGGCCCTGAGCTAGTGTGTGTTGCATCATCTGCAACCCAGGGAAACTTCAGGCCAAGGAGCCAGCCGTGTAGGTGTTCCCAGAGCCGGCTAGGTTTCCAGAGAATTCCGTTGCAGCCTGGAGAGGTGGAACTCAGGACACGTGTCCCACAGCTGGCAGAATTCTCTGTCAATGGGCTCAGCGCGATAGCTTAGTGGTTAAAGTCCTCACCTTGAATGCACCAGGATCCCATATGAGCACCAGTTCTAATCCCGGTGGCCCTGCTTCCCATCCATCTCCCCGCTTGTGGCCTGGGAAAGCAGTCGAGGACGGCCCAAAGCCTTGGGGCCCTGCACCTGCGTGGGAGATCAGGAAGAAGCTCTTGGCTCCTGGCTTCCAATCAGCTCAGCTCCAACTGGGACATTGTGGCCACTTGGGGAGTGAATTAGAGAACAAAAGAGCTTCTTTGTTTTTCCACCTCTCTGTATATCTGACTTTCAAATAAAAATAAATCTTAAAAAAAAAAAAAAGCAAGCTGCTCAGTTCCAGGGCGCCCGGTGTCACCCGGTGGACCACAGAGCCTTCCCGGGTCACGTCAGCTAGGGACCCCTGTGCTCTGCCCTTGGATCAGAAGGCAGCATCATGGGACTGAGTACCTGCTCCACTTCTGGTCCAGCTCCCTGCGGATGCGCCTGGGAAAGCTGTGGAGGATGGTCCACGTGCTTGGGCCCCTGCACCCGTGCGGGAGACCTGGATGGAGACCTGGCTTCTGCCTGGCCCAGCCCTGGCTGTTGCAACCATTCAGGGAGAGAATCAATAGATGGAAGATCTCTTTCTCTACAACTGCCTTTAAATACACATAAGATTTAAAAACAATAACAAAACAGGCAGTGTGGCCTTCCGCTGGTTGGCTCTAAAAGCTGCCTCTGTCTCTCCCGTGATGTTGGGTTCCTGGCCACTGAGGCCCCAGCCAGGTTTTTTTTTCTACTTCTCAGTGTGTTTGGTATTCCAGTTCGTTTTGTTAAAGATTTATTTCTCTACTTGTAAGGCAAAGTGACACACAGATCTTTTTAAGATTTATCTTTATTTTTATTGGAAAGGTAGATATACAGAGCGGAGGAGAGACAGAGAGGAAGATCCGTCCGATGATTCACCTCCCAAGTGAGCGTAACAGCCAGTGCTGCGCTGATCCGAAGCCAGGAGCCCAGATCCTCTTCTGGGTCTCCCACACGGGTGCAGGGTCCCAAGGCTTTGGGCCATCCTCAACTGCTTTCCCAGGCCACAAGCAGGGAGCTGGATGGCAAATGCAGCTTCCGGGATTAGAACTGGCGCCCATATGGGATCCTGGCACGTGCAAGGCGAGGACTTTAGCCACTAGGCCACCGCGCCGGGCCCACACACAGATCTTCTATCTGTTGGTTTACTCCCCAAAGGGTTACAACAGCCAGGGAGGGGTCAGGTTGAAGTCAGGAGCCAGGAGAGTCTTCTGGGTCTCTGATGTGGATGCAGGGCCCCAAGCACGTAGGCCGTCCTCCACTGCCCTCCAAGGTGCATTGGCAGGGAGCAGGACTAGAAAAAGAGCGAGAGCGACCCACAGGGATCAGGTTCAAATCCTAGCTGCTTCACTTCTGATTTTCTACCAATGTTTCTGAGAAAACAACAGATGAAGTCCCCTCAATGGGACCACTGCCTCCCACGCAGGAGACCCACGTGGAGTCCCTGGCTCCTGCCTGTTGCAGCCATTTGGGAAGGAGCAGAAAAGGGACTATCTCTCTCCTGCTCCATCACGCTGCTGCTTTTCAAATAAGTGCATAACCTTAAAAAAAAAAGCCCGAGCATCTGAAGTTGGAGCACAGTGCTTGGCCCAAGGCTGCCAATCACAGCCTTCTGTCCTGTGACTCCATGAGGCTCGACACAGGCCAGGCTTCTCCCACTTCCTCCTGGGCCCCTGGATCGGGGCTGCAGTGAAGTCCTTTGTGCCCCAAGCCGGGCCCACAGCCCAGCAAGCTCCGCGCTGGCAGTGTGGCTGCGGCGTCTGCGCCAGCTGTCCTCGTGCTGCACCTGGCCTCGTGCTGGCAGTGTGGCTGCGGCGTCTGCGCCAGCTGTCCTCGTGCTGCACCTGGCCTCGTGCTGGCAGTGTGGCTGCGGCGTCTGCACCATCTGTCCTCGTGCTGCACCTGGCCTGGCGCGCCTCAACTCCCTCGCTCCTTCTCCCCTCAGCGGGGCCTGGAAGCCCAAAGTGGCTCTGAGGGTTTTTCTCCTAAAAAAAAACAAGCTAACTAAACAGGATTTTGGTAGAATTTGGCGTTGGAAGGTGCACAACACTGGGGCTTTGCACTGAATACGAGAATGTCTCCGAATCAGCAGGCTAAAGGCTTGGGTTCTCTGTGCCTGCTTCCTACAGTTCTGCCTCCAGAATGTTCTATGTGCATAGATTAGCGTTGTCATCCTGCCCACCCCACGAGTTGGGAACCAGCAGCAGCCGCTAAATTTAGCTAAACCCGTCCCCATCTTAAATTCCCCCAAGCAGAAAAACGACATGAAATTCGCTCAAGAGAACAATAGGAAAATACGATTAAATGACCAACTCTCCCGTGTTCAAGCAGGCGGTGGAGGTGAGGGGATCTTAACCGGTAACCCACCTTCCAGAATTGTGAGGCCCATGGGTGCTGAGGGGTCGCCTGGCTGGTTCAGCTGGGCACAGCAGTCCCTTCCGAGCTCAGCAAGTTCACTCAACTTGAAAACGCCCCAGGGGGAATGTATAATCCATCCCCCAAGAGAGCCTGCCTGCCACTCTGCCTCCCACGGAGCAGCTTCTGGTCAGGTGCTGTGTACCCGTGCCAAGGTCTGGGCCCCGCTGCCTGCAGGGCGCCCTAGGGCTGCTACTGTACCTGCAGGAATGCACTGCCATGGAGCCAGGAGCCTGTGTGACCTTCCGTCCAACCCACAGGGACACAGGAACAGCAGGGACCAGGCAGGTGCCTTCCGGCCACACACAAGCTCAGGAAACTGTACTTGGCCTTCTGCGGTCGTGGTGGCAAATCCTCACTGGCTGGGCAGCTTCCGGCATCAGAAACACGCAGGGTTCTAAAGGTGAAAACTGGGGGATCCAGGAGAGAACCCTTCCTGGAGGCTCGGGTGCTGTTTGGCGTATGGCCCTTGCACCTGCTGTCTCCCCTGCGTGTCCTTAGGTGCCACATCTCCCCCACTTTCTCTTCTAAAGCCACCAGTCGGCTGGATGGACGACTTGCTCTAAACTCACAAAGGTCCCAAGGTCCCTAAGTGCATCTTCAAACCCCTTCAGCCAAGACTGGGAGTTAGGAACTGGACGCAGCTTGCAGGGGACCACCTTCAGGCCCCTGTAGGTGAGGGGGAAGTATGTTCCTGCTCACTCCAGGTCCCCCTGTGCCGTCAGATGCCATGGAGGTGTAAGGCCCTTGCTGTGACATAGAGTGGCCTTTGCCCGTGAAAAGCACACATGCACGACCCCCTTCCTTGTCTTCCCCCGCCCCTCAGCCCCCGATGCAGCCTCCGGCTCACGTCTGATAGCTAACACAGCGTAGCTGCTGTGTGCACTGTGGTTACACCGTCCGGTTTAGGGGACAGTGGCACATCCAACACACGTGCCATTTCCTTATCGTGCACTGACAACCAGCACTAGGTTGAACTTTCAGATGTGTGCAGGGAGGAAGGGACTTGGACAGGCTCGGCCTTCGGGACCCTGCTGGCCCTCCCTCCTGCCCAGGAGGCTGAAGAAGAGCCGGGTTGGCCTGCCAGTCTCCCGGTGGACCCCAGGAAGAGTCCAGAAACCAGGACGTTGTTGTCCTCAGCCACAAGGGCCAGGCGCTCATGCTCCTGGAGACCCACGCGACATGCTTGCCACACACAGGGCTCCTCCGGGGAGCAGCCCTTAGCTATTCGGGGGAACATTTGGGGAAGCCCAAACGGGCAACCTGAGCATGTGGCACACCCAGGGGCACAGGGCACAGTTCACTCACCCTTGGGAACAGCAGGCACTCCCTCTCCATGGGCACTGCTTAGTCAGTTACAACCTGGTAACGGCTCCTCCTGGGAACAGAAACAGTGCCCTTTGTCACTCAGCAGTTTCACGGGGTGAGGAGCGGCTCCCAGCCAGCCAGTAGCCTGGGTCGGGGGACTCGCCGAGACACGGAGCCGGTCCCGCAGCTTCCTTCCAGGGCGGAGGCTCTGGGCCCAACACGCTGTCTACCACGCTCACCGGGCTACTTCTGTGGCATTCACTGCTTTTTAAAAAATATATATTAGAATATCTTCTTTATGGAAAGTGGACAAATTTTGCAATGCAGGTCTGGGAACACAGTGAGTTTTCCTGCCCTCATTCACTATTTTTCTGCTTGGCATTCTTGTCCCGGCTCACCGCTTCGAGACCTGCATGTTGAACATCACCTACCACACACACACACCCCTCGACATCCAAGATGTGTGATGTGAGCAGGTGGCACCCGGCTCAGGACAGTGAGTCCTGGATGACCCTCAGGTGAGCAGGGGCCACCAGCCCTTCGTGAGCCATAGCTGCCACGTGCAACTGTGGGCGTGTGCTGCGTGCTATGTTCTCAAGGAGCACGTGCCAAGGGCTCTTCCAATGCCGTCACCCCCATCCACTGAGTGTTCCGAGGCTTACATCACAGCTCCCAAATGCCTCCCGCATGGCGTCATAGGGCAGGGGAAGGAAAAAATAAATAAGCCTGTAACTGACTTTGGAATCTGCATTGGGGTACAGTCGTGGGGGGTGCCATATGAAACGAAAGGCACTTATGGCTTGGTGAAATGAACAGGAACATCGGGGCCTGGCATGGTGGCTTAGCGGTCAAAGTCCTCGCCTTGAGCGCCCCAGGACCCCATATAGGCGCCAGTTCTAATCCTGGCAGCTCCACTTCCCATCCAGCTGCCTGCCTCTGGCCTGGGAGAGCAGTTGAGGACGGCCCAGAGCCTTGGGATCCAGCACCCGTGTGAGAGACCCAGAAGAAGCTCGTGGATCTTGGCTTCAAATCAGCTCAGTTCCAGCTTGGGCCATTGCAGCCACTTGGGGAGTGAATCAGCAGATGGAAGATCTTCCTCTCTGTTTCTCCACCTCTCTGTATATCTGCCTTTCCGAGAAATCTTTAAAAAAAGAAAGAATGGGAAAGTCTCCTTGCTTTCATTTTCTTTACATTCTCTCATTCTCACGCCCCAGCAGTCTTTGTGGCAGGTACAAAGTTCACCTTGCTCTCTGGCGGCAGGTGACAGCGAGTCTGTCTTCTGGATTTTGGCACCCTTGTTGGCAGCCTGTGAGTGTGGAATAGAAGGGACAGTGTGACAGCTGTGAAGTCAGTAAAACCCAGGCTGCCTCCACGCACCCTCAGACGCCTCGCTGCGCCCAGGGCACTCGGAGAGCATTCCAGCTGCACTGGCCAACAAGGCCCTTGCGAGCTCACCAAGTCTGCAGCGGCGTTCCGGTAGCACGGCTCCGTGCCTTTCACGACTGAGCACACGCTGCTTTCTGAGCTTGATAGGCACGCGGCTGCGCGCCGCCCTGGGAGCGCCTACTGAGCAGCTGCCACAGGGACCCTGCAGCACCCACGGATGCCAGGAGGGACCCACGCACTGCCTGATGCTCCCAGGGGCTTTTCAGGCTACAGCTGAAGAGATTCTAGTAGACTTCATTAACACAATGGGGGCGGGGTGTTCCCAAAGGGCCCCATTATGATTTGAAATCAAAACATGGGCTGTTTTTAAGTTGATTTTCTTTTTTAAAATAAGACGTATTTATTTTTTATTGGAAAGTCAAATTTACAGAGAGAAGGAGGAGAAAGATCCTCCATCCGCAGGTTCACTCCCCAAGTGGCCACAGTGGCTGAGCTGAGCTGATCCAAAGCCAGGAGCCAGGAGCCTCTCTGGGGTCTCCAAGTGGGTGCAGGGTCCAAGTCCTTGGGCAGTCCTCATCCTCAACTGCTTTCCCAGGCCACAAGCAGGGAGCTGGATGGGAAGGAGGGCAGCCAGCGGGACCAGCATCCATATGGGAGTGCAGGATTAGCCACCTCCTGTGAGCCACTGCACTGGGCTTGAGTTGTTTCTAGTTCCTTTCCTTTGTTTCTTTTAATATTTATTTGAAAGGCAGGGGGGGGGCGGGGAAGAGAGGGGGAGGGGGCGCTCTCACTGGTCCACTCACCAGAGGAGCGGCAGGAGCCAGGGTTGAGCTCCTAAGCTGCTGCCCCCCCCCCCCCGCCCGTACTCATTACAGGAAGTGGGGAGTCAGAAGTAGGGCTGGGCTCAATCCAACCCAGGCACCCTGACGTGGGGGTGGGCACCACAGTGCCCCTTGCAGCCCCCATGCCTGCTGGGACCGAGCCTCAGGGAGGCTCCCCAGGGCTTCTGACTCATCCGTACTCCACATTCTGATCCTAAGCCTTGGCTTTTCAGCATAGGAACATGACCTGGGGGCTGGGTGCTGCGGGTAGGACATTAAGCCGCCACCTGCGGCACCAGCATCCTATAGGGTGCAAGTTCGGTTCCGATCCAGTCTGGGAAAGCAACAGGAGATGGCCTTCAGCTAGCCTGTGAACACGTCCAGTTACTATGTGTCAACTTCAAAAGAAAAAAAATCCCTACCTGTTCATGAGTGCGTGTCAGTGGGCCCTCCTTGCTACTACCTTCCTTTTAAGAAGGCACTTCTCCTTAACCCCAATCTCGGTCAAGGGTAACTCAGTGAAACTAACCAGCTGGAATGGTGCTGGGAAAGGGGGGAGGTCGGACCAAGGTCAGGTTCCTGCAGTCCCTGTGCTAAGCTCCAAGCCATTAATTATGCTCTGAGCCCCGCCTGTGCAGGGCGGCTGGAGCTGGTGGGTGTCAGCTCCGGCCCTTTATGTAAGCCGGGGATTACGTGCGCAGCCAGAGCACGAACTGCCGGCGCGTGAGGGCCCACTAGGCAGGCCAGGCTGCCCGCCCGCCTCTTAACCAGGACAGGACGAATTACCCACAATTACAGAGGGTGTTTGGCACACCCTCTGAGTGAAGCATTGCATCAATTACATACTTGCTACCCCGTGGGTGAGTACAGGAAATGCTACTGCTTGTTCTGGCAGAGCGATAGCAGGGTTTTTGTTTGTTTGTTTTTTACGATTTATTTGTTCAGTGCAAAGGTGGGGTAGACAGAGAGAGATCTTCATCTCCTGGGTCACTCCCTAAATGCCTGCACTGACCAGGGTTGGGCCATGCCAAAGGTGAGAGCCAGCAACCCTATCCAGGGACCCCAGCACTAGGGCCGTGGCTTACTGCCTTGCCAGCTTCTTGAGCACGGAGCTGGAGTAGCTGGAACTCAAACCAGACACTGGGAAATGACATGTCAGCATCCCATGCAGCAGTGTCAGCCGCTGCCAGCCCCTTGACAGTGGCCCAAGCCACCGGAGGGTGACATCACGGATGTGACTGACCCGGTTCCTGCTCATCCTTCTGGCTCCCGGACCCTCCCTGCCCTCCTGTCGCCTGCCCGTTCTTGCCCGAGACATGCCCCTCCGTCCCTGAAAGGGGCCCCACCCCAAGCCCAGGAGGCAGGAATGCTGTGCGGGAGAGCTGAGAAAACGGAACAGGTGTTGGGTGGCCCATCCACAAACCTCGGCCCGATGACACTTCTACAGAGTCAGCCACACTCACCCAAGGGGGACTGCAGCGCCCCTCAAGCCCAGGGCCTGGGAGGGCAGAGATCCTGGGGAGAGCCCCTCAGAAGGAGACAGGCTCCACCCCAGTCATCCCCCCAACACCTTCTGCTCCCCCCACCTGCAGCCTCTGTCACGTCCTTCTCGACAACTCACTCACGTGCCTCCCTGGGTGCCCTGAGGTGCTCCAGTGAGTTCCTGGAACCCGAGCAGACTGTGGGCACCCCACTCAGAGTGGTGTGTACTGGTCACCGTATGGGGTGAGGGGGAGTTGTCACAGGGGATAGAGGCCCATGTCTGCAGGTAATGGGGTCAGAGTGGGCCGGAGGGGAGGAGCCTGCTGTGCCTGCCGCGGCAGGGGTGCCAGTGGCAGAACCCTGCTCCCACCTCCTACCTTCGGAAGCCGAGCCGTGGGGATGACGCAGGGAAACCAGAGTGGGTTTTTAAACCTGCTCAGCTCCTGACTTGTTTCTACCTCCTGTGTTTCTTGCTTAGAGAATCATGGGTGATTTGATCCTCATTTTTCCCACACCTGAAAGAGCCCAGTGTGTTTTTCCAGGATGAGACAGAGCCCGGGGCGCCTCCTGGACTGTGGCTGCTGGCAGAGCCCGGTTGTCCCGGATGTGAAGGTGGCTCCGGGGACCCGCTGAGGACGTGGCAAGGGGCAGCTGGGGGATGCTCCAGGCAGTCAGTCCCTGGGTTACCTGCCAATCAAACCTACGGGCCCCTGAGTACAAACTCAGGAATTCTGTGCAGAGGTGATGCAAACAGCAGTTAAAAATAGTCTGTTCCTGAGTGCCCTGCCTGCACGCACATTAGAACAATTATGGGAAGGCGGCTTCTGGGAGGCCAATTACAACCTTGACTTTGGGGAAGTGAGATCTCATCTGGTGGGGATCCGGTCTCTCCCCGGTGCTAGACGGCATTGGCTGGGCCGGTGGCTGGGGACGCTCTGAACTTGGTGGCATCCGGGAGCGAGTTACGTAACGGGAAAGCGTGAGCTGTCACTTGCCTGTGCGAGGCTAATAGGGAGCTGGGTGGGGACGATGCCTTCACCTTGAGTCACACAGTCCTTCCTGCCCCAGCCCCTGTCATCAGGATGACAGAGACGGTCCCAGTAGCCCCAGAGATAGTCTCGGTTTATGACAACAGACCAAAGGTGACTTTCAGCAACACCCACTTTCACTCTCGGAAGGAATGTGGCGTTCAAGGTGACCCATCAGAGACCTCAAGGACAAAGGGGAAGAGGAGGCTGGGCAGCTCTGCACATGCCCGTTCCAGGGAGACCCGGACAGCAGGCGGAGGAGGGCGAGGCGATGGTGGGGGCACAGCTCAGCTCCTGATAGCTACCTGCCCCAGCATCAGGGAGGGCCCTGGGATCACCAGTGTGCTAGGGAGACCAGGTCACTGTTGCCATCCTGTGACCCTGACTCTGGGAGACATGACCTGGCTTGGGCTGTTGGGACACCCTGGGACTGATAAAAAAGGCCCTTGGCCCGGTGCAATAGCACAGCGGTTAGGGTCCTCGCCTTGAACACACTGGGATCCCATATGGGTGCCAGTTCATGTCCTGCTTCCCATCCAGCTCCCTGCCTGTGGCCTGGGAAAGCAGTTGAGGACAGCCCAAAGCTTTGGGACCCTGTACCTGCATGGGAGACCCAGAAGAAGCTCCTGGCTTCTGACTGGTTCAGCTCCAGCCATTGCGGTCACGTGGGAGACCTTCCCCTCTGTCTCTCCTCTCTGTATATCTGCCTTTCCAATAAAAAAGTAAATAATTTTTTTTAAGGGCCTTGGAAATCCCAGCTTCCCAGGAAAGTCACATTTGCAGAGCTGTGAGACTCCGGGGACCAGGGGACAGAAGCAGAAGGCGCTGGGTTTACTCCGGCCCAGGGCTGGGGCTGTCCGTGCGGTCCTGGCCACTTGTCTCCCACCTCCAGCTCCTGCGCCCCAGCCCTGGGCTCCTCAGCCCGGGGTTCAGGCCCTGGCTTTGTTTACACCTCCATTCTCTTGTCATCATAGTTGGTTTTATTCACTGGTTCCCCAGGTACCACTGTCAACTCACAGCCCCACGGGCTGAACGGACGTGGCCTCCTGCAGGACGGTCCTCTCCTTCATTCTACAGTGGACAGCCTTAAACGGGCCTTACTGAGGGGTAAACACACCAGCAGCCCCGCCACTTCCACTCAGAATCTCTCTCCGTGGGCCCCCCACTGCTGACTTCTGCTCTTTCCACTTGGGAGGTTGTGACCTGCTTCCTGTTCGTGTGTGTTTTCAGTTGAAAACCAGAGTCACAGAAGCAGAGATCTTCATGCCTAGATGCTGCAGCAGCCGGAGCTGGGCCGGGCTGAAGGGAGGCCGGAGTTTCAGCCGCATGGGGCAGGTTGGGATAGACACGGGACCATCTTCTACAGCTGTCCCCAGGTGCAACAACAGGGAGCTGGATTGGAAGTGGAAGCCCCGGGGCTCGAACCGGGACCCACATGGGATACCAGAGCTTTACCTGCTGCGTCACCGAGCGGCCCCTCCCTGTGTTCTGTGCGGTGAGGCCACTCGCAGGGGCGTGGCCTGCACAGAGATGCCCAGGTGGGTGACCCCAGGCTCCCATTGAAGACAGCTTCGGACAGTTCACGGGAAACAAGTCCAGGCATGAGTTTCCTCGGGCAGCACACCTCCCCAGACTTGGCTGCCAGGCCTGTGGCTGGTCGCGGCCGCTCAGGCCTCGCCCCGGGGGAGGCCCCT
The DNA here is from genome assembly GCF_017591425.1 of Ochotona curzoniae. Taxonomy (NCBI): domain Eukaryota; kingdom Metazoa; phylum Chordata; class Mammalia; order Lagomorpha; family Ochotonidae; genus Ochotona; species Ochotona curzoniae. The sequence continues at coordinate 12,244,304 of NW_024466459.1, forward strand.
CAGGCAGGCTGGCAGGGGCAGGGGCAGGGCAGGGGCAGGGGCAGGGCAGGGGCAGGGGCAGGGCAGGGGCAGGGCAGGGGCAGGGGCAGGCTGGCAGGGGCAGGGCAGGGAAAGGGCAGCTCTGCAGCGCCGCCCAGAGGCTGAGCAAGGAGCCGCTCTGCACGCCGGAACTGAGCGGGGTTCCTCCTTGGCCTGCAGCCTCCGGGAAGGGCGAGGACAGCCGAGCCCGGGCGGAGGGGCAGCCTGGGGAGAGGCCCCTCGGGCCATGTCGTTGTCGTCGGTGCTCTTCCCTGTCTCCCTGGGCGCCTCTGCCCTCGGCAGCCAGGCTCTCCACAGGGAGGGGCGGCAGGGGCCGGCAGAGGACACCTACAGCCTGGTCAAGGCGACTGCCCACAGGCACCAGGCTCCACTGCACGTGCCTGCCTCTGTCACACTCCTCCAAGCCGCGACTTGAGCTTCACTTTTTTTTTTTTTACTACCCTCTAGGGATTTCTTTATTTGAAAGGCAGTTACAGAAGTTCATTTCCACCTGCTGGTCCACTCCTGATGGCCCAGAGCCGGGAAGTCTATTGGGGTTCCCGGGGGTGGGGTGGCGCACCACCCCCGCCCTTAGGCCATCTTCTGTTCTCCGGGACGCAGGGTGGGGGATGTGCAGGTCATGCCTGGGGCTGGCTCCTAGCCACCCTTCGGCACCAAGCTCAAGAGGCTTTTCCTGGCCACCATTCCAGGGCTATCGGAAGGGCCAGGATTCTCCCACCCTTGGGACCAACTGTCTCCTTCTGGTGCCCCTGACTCATTCCTTTTCCTGTAACCTGGCAACCCAGGCTGGTGGGGGCTGTGCTGCGGGGCTTCTGTGCTCCCCGGAACCCCTCTGGGGCATTCTGCTTGGGCGCCTGCGCACAAGCCACACACACAGGCCCACACCTCTCTGCTGGGGAGCAAAGCAGCTGGCCTACCCCCAGTTCCCATGACGGGGTTCCTCACCCAAGAAGCATGGAGCATGCCAGTGCAGGGGACTCAGTGTGCTCTGAGCAAGCCAATTCCAGTGCATTCGGCCACTGCCGGCAAAAATGTAGGCACAGGGTCCGGCACGATAGCCTAGTGATTAAATCCTTGACTTAATATATATATATCTTTGCTTTGCACTTGCCAAGATTGCACATGGGCGCCGGTTCTAATCCCGGCAGCTCCGCTTCCCATCCAGCTCCCTGCTTGTGGCCTGGGAAAGCAGTGGACGACGGCCCAAGACCTCGGGAGCAGGAGTCTTCGGATCAGCACAGCTCCGGCTGCTGCGGCCACCTGGGGAGTGATCCATCAATTTAAGACCTTTCTCTGTCTCTCCTCTCTGTAAATCTGACTTTCCAATAAAAATAATAAATTTCTTAAATTTTTATTGGAAAGTTAGAGAGTGGAGAGACAGAGAGGAAGGTCTTCTGTCCGATGATTGACTCCCCAAGTGACCACAGTGGACGGACCTGAACTGATTTGAAGCCAGGAGCCAGAAACTTCTTCCAGGTCTCCCATGTGAGTGTAGGGTCCCAAGCAGGGAGCTGGATGAGAAGCGGGGCTGCTTGGATTAGAACCGGTGCCCATATGGGATGCTGGTGCATTCAAGCTGAGGATTTTAGCTGCTAGGCTACCGTGCCAGGCCCCAAAATTAAGAAATCTTTTTAAAAAGTGACAACACTGACAGGAATGCCAACCCCAACAGTCATGCTCCAAAGAGCTGTGGGCAGAGGCCCTCCCTGCAAGGACGGGCAAGGGCAGCAGTCTGCTGAACCTCTCAGCCCACGCTCTCCTGTGACCTTCAGCTTCCACTGAGCAGGCCACCAGGCGGCACAGCCAGCAGGGCGCCTGGAAGCCGCCTGAGGGCTGGAGCAGCTGGGACTGAAGTGGAACACGTATGGCACCACAGGAGGGTGAGCTTGTTAAGCCTCCATGCTGACCACAAGCCCCAAATATAATCTTGAAGATTTAATTTTATTGGGTCCGGCTCCAGCTTTGACCTGGGGGGACGCACTCTGAGGGGCAGGTGCACCCCTCACCAGGTCCCCGCCTCCGTGTTGCGATACAACCAGGACAGTCCCCAGGACCCACAAGAGGCGACAGAAGCAACACACACACAGAGACGGCCTAGGGGAGGGTCCCTGCCGACGGGCACAGGACGCTGGCCCCCTGCCCACCCCTTCCTCCAACACACACGCCAAGCCCAGATTCAATTACCAGGTGGAGATTGTGTTCAAGGGAAATCAGAGATGGCGAGCGGCCGCTTTCAGCCGCCCCATAAGGACGCGCCCACGGACAGGGGACGGAGTCGGGGCCAGGCCACTCCAAGCTCTTGGCTGGGACTCCGGCTTCCAGGCCTTTCTGGCATTTTCCAGAACTGCCTCTCGGCTTTTCTAGCCCCCACCAGTCACCTTCCATGTAAGGTGGGGAAGCCAGGGACAGAACAGGGCCACCTGAGCAGGGGCTGCCCTCCTGGGCGAGGGCTGTGGCACAGGCAGCCCCTCAGGGTCACAACTAAGGGAGGCGGTGTTGCAGGAATTTTGACTCCGAGTATGGCAGCAACCTCAAATTCTTGTCTCGCAGGAAAGAAGAATTTTCATGCGGACACAGTTTAGTTTTAAAGCAAGATTTATTAGAAAAGTTGAGAAGAGAAGACTCCCGTCCTAGCGACGGGAGGGGGTTTGAGATAGAAAAGACCCTTACCTCCTGCCATAGTGGCAGGAGGAAAAGGACCTCAGTGCTCTGCCATAGTGGCAGGAAAATAAGAACCCTAGTCCTCTGCCATAGTGGCAGGAGAAGAATAAGCAAAAACCCTAGTCCTCTGCCATAGTGGCAGGGGGCAAAGAAGTAAAAACCCGTATTAATGGTGGGGAATGCACCTTTTAAAGGTTTCCCTCAAAGATGTTTCTCCATGAACAAAGAAAATTCCTGGTTTCCATGGTACCTGGCCTTGGGACAAAAGGCCACAGAGGTGCCAGACATAGGACATTCCAGGCCTTGGGCAGATGTGTATTACTTCTTCCTGCTCTCCTTTCAATGATAAAGAGATCGGCCTGAGACCCTCCCACAATGGCCGGAGGTAATGGCCGATACTTCTGGTGGGGAATTGATATGCTAATAGCACCCCTGTCCCTGGGAGAGTGAGTTCAAGACATGGTGGGGAAATTCTCTTTTACTCAGGGACCCAGAATACCCTAACTGCCTACTACCCACTCTAACTCCTCTCTCATTCCGCCCCCCAGAAGAAGTGACCCTAACTGCTGTTAGGGGACTGGGACGACGACCGCTCTGGCTGCTTCCTGCTGACATGGGACGAAGTTCAAAGGCAGCAGTTGGGTATTCCTCTGGGGGTCGGTCTAAGGGTCCCCAGTGGAACGTAGAAGTCATCAGAGACGCCTGGCAGAAGTCATCAGAGGTGCCTGGCAGGTTGTTTTGGCTCTGGATGTTCCTTCTTGTTGAAGTCTAGATGACAAAACAAAGACAATTATTATCTCTCCCAGCCTAGTACGTAATGGGATAGGTGGAAACATCAGTTTGAATACTTGAGATTTAGAACTTAGATGAGAAACATTTTGTCGAACATTGGACTTGAGCAGTGTTTAAGGCTATGAACTAGATTTATCAGTTTGAAATAATTCTTTTTAAGCTCAAGTTTTGAAACAATTAGACTCAACGAACATTATAGAACACATGAAGCTTTCTGAGCTACATGAAATTGCTATCTAAGTCCATTAGAAGGCACAGAACCAATGAAAGTTAACATGTGGCTTTAGGACTTGAACCCGTATAGGGCATGTAAACATTAAGTTTCCATGGAGTTACAATTTCGTCTAGCATTGATGATTCTGAATTAAGATTCAAACTTACTTGACTTTTGAAAATACTACAGTTGCTTTGTATACAAATGGTGGATTTTTAAAATAACAATTGTACTTTACCAGTTGCTGGAAACCCTAAGAGTGTCAGAAGACATTGAGCCTAGAACATAAAGCACAGCGCTGAAAACATTTCATTACAAGACTTATCTGGATCATAGCGTAGATGGCAAAAGATTTAACTAGTTGTGAGTTACAATGGCCTAGCAGTTTATAGCATTCTAGTAAGAATTCACAAAACTCCACACATTAGGGCAAAGGCAATGAACTAGTCCTGTAGTTGTAACAAGCCATACATTGACAGTTGGAGAACAGAAGAGTCTTAAATATATGAACAGAGAACTCCAATAATTTAGTAGATGAGGAAGACATGAACCCTGCCTCAGAATGGTGAGGGTGTTCTACCTAGTGATGTCTAGTACAAGCTGAAGAGCGATGGCAAACATGCCCTGTCAGGAGCCTGGTCAGCGATACAGGCTGACAGTTACAAGCTAACTTTTCCCTAGGAAAGCTTCTTTTCTGAGCTTCTAGATTAGTCTGTTCTGTCACCTAAGCTAATTTGGGGCTCCTGAGAGACCCTGATGGTCACTGTAAGAGAGGGAAGAAGCCCAAGCTAGCTAGGACAGAGAAGGCAGTGTCCAAATGGAAACTTACAGTTTTCCCGTCCACTGTGAGAACCACCCGGGGCTCCTGAGTGCTGTTCCAAGGTGTCACCAAAGTCCGTGGATGGCCTTGAGCCTGTGCAGGTTCCCAGGCTGCTTCCGTCCCATGTAGGAGATCCAATGGGAGATGACTGACCTGAAGTACTTGGCCTTCAAGGACAGTCAGATCTCCAATGACCTCCTTGTCAGTTGGGACATGGCCCTGGGTGGCCTTTCTGAAGAAGTGTCCGTTGCTTCTGCAATGAAGAGCACTTGGGAGGCCTCCGGGGGTCTCACTGTAACCAGGAGCACACACCTCTCTCGTCCTGCTTTGCCATGGGATCCCCTCCTGGTCTGAGGTAAAAGACCATGGTGACCCCTTTAAGAGGATATCAGAGAACTTTCAGGTCCCATTTGTCTAAAGTCCTATCCTAATGTCCTGGGCAGTTAAGAATCTGTTATCTATATCACCTATTCTTCTCTACATAGAATCTAGTGGAATATACTTAAAGTCATTCCTCAAGCAGTTTAAGAAGCTGGGGGATTTCTCTGTGGCTCTTAATCTCAGATTTGTTTAAATCAAAATAAAATTCAGCTTAGCAATTCTCATTTATGAACATTTGTCCATAGTCAATTGAAATAGACTACATAGCTTGCCACGTATACCAGATAACATACATTATAAAGCAAAACTTTTGTAACAGCTTTTGAAAACTCTCTTTAAGTGTTTTAAAGTTACCACATCTTGCTCTTAGTAACACTAGTTGAAGGTGCTTTTAGTTGGAACCTGTAGCTTACTGCTTAGCTTTAGTTCTATCTGCAATGGATGCAATAGTATCTGTTGGAACTAGAAGATGAAGCATTCATTGTCAGAATTATAATAACAAATATAAACATCTATTTACACAGCACACTGTGGAACCACCTGTAGGACTTATACACACATGTACTGTTTAGGCCTTGTTCATTAGGATAACAGCTATAAACAATAAAGCAATAAGATTATTAGACTTTAGTGATGTTTTCACATTTGTACCAATAGCAGTCTGTTATGTTAATATTTCATTATACTGGAACTAGCTAGCAGATTTAGTCAGCAATACAATGAAAATAACTTGAAGAGAACTTAAAAAAGTTGCTTTGGCAAAGAATCAGATTTCAATTCCATTGCACCAAAGATGAACATTAAGAAGATGTTGTACACAATATTCAATCATACCATACATCCTTTAAGAACTTGCTGTCTTCCTGTAAGACAAAATCTCACAAACGATGCTTTTTGCAAATTAAAACATAAATAATTGACAATGCAAGAATACAAATAATTCCACAATGTGATACAGCTGCACAATTAAAAGACAGTTTGACCATAAACATAACCACATGCATTAGTAACTTTTGGACCTTTATCAAGAATCTTTGTAATTATGCAAATATTCATTCACTTTAATAGAACATACAAGCTCACACGCAGAATCTGCTCCTCCTTATAGCAAGCACCACTCTAGGTGTAAACACTGTAGGCCAGATCTGATCAGAGCTGGGATGGCACTATTAAATCAGTAGATGGTTAAACTTCAAGACCAAGCATCAGCAAAAGCAGCAGAAAACATTGCAAAAACACTGAGAACTCATCGCTGAAGCCAGTTGCAATGACACAGAAAAACTTTGATTGAAACATGAACACAGCAGTAACAGTGAGATACACCATGAAGCAAAAGGCACATAGAATGAAATACTAGCAGTCAGGGTCAGAGGAAACTGCAAAGGGAAGGAATCTCTCAGGCTACAAAGAGTTAATGAATTTTAAGTTCTCCCTGGGGGTGCAGGAGTCTGGGGTCTGGCCCATTGTTAACTAGCAATATTCCCGTTGGTTCCCGAGATCAGTGACCAAGGAGAGACAAAATGAACTTCTACCTCCTGTTAGATCTCTAACAGTTAAGCCTAAAATGAAACAATTAAAGCTAAAAGACAGAACAGGGAAGGCTCAAGGTAAAAACCAGTTGTGTGCTCCACGTGGCGGTGGAGCCAGCACAGCACAGCAGCATAGTTATGCAAAGAGACCCATCCAGACTAACTCTCTCCACTCTAAAGCTCAAAACTGGCAGCTAAGGCTTGGGTGCAGAAAAAGATCAGGCCCTTTTCTTTATATTCTGGGGATCAAAGGAATCCTAATGCTTGAGGATAAACCCCCAGGGGGGTTGTGGTGGATGGCTTGCTTCCCATCTGAAGAGAGGATAAGAAAACAGAAGCGTCCCTCAGTTTCTATCTCTCCTGAGTTTAAGACGTCTCTTAAAACTCCTATTGCTAGCCCGTGGCGTCCAGGTGTACTCTGAAGACCACAGAAGTAGGGAGGGAGGTGGGAGTGAAGTCAGTACACTTGACTCACGTCGCTTGACCTCCCACGCCTTATGGGATGCGTCTCAGTTAGAACAGCATGTGCCAGGAGTGAAAAATCCGCTCCTGTTTCCTGCGCCATGCTAGACCTAGGCCTCTGCCTGGTGCAATACTCTGATGTCCTGGAGAACATATAAGTCAGAAGCAGCATGTGCCAAAAATATCCCCTGCACCCTGCTGCGTCTGGGACTTCTGCCGGACAAAATATGTTCTCCTTTTGAAATTCATTCTAACCTTGAGCGAACAAGCCTGACCTCAAACTTCAGCCTGATTCTATAAGCCTGTGTAACAATGTCCTTAACTAGAGCTGGAGGAATACCTGTGTTGATTCTGATTTTCTGCTCACATTAGCGACTACACTGGTTAAGAGCTGACCTGGAGGAACTGTCTCTGCTGACTGCCTTGTGAAGGAATTAGAGCACTTTTCTCCATATCTCCGTTGCTTGGATCTCATCTATAAGATGGCCTAGAAACTGCCTGCCTTTTCCTTTTCCCCATTACAGACCAGCTGATATTTAGCACATACTGACCAGTAAAAGAAAACCCAAAAACTGAATCCATAGAGAATGAGGGGACTTAGTGAGAAAAAGCTTTTGGAGAAGATATCAGAAAAGGTAACGGAGGACTCGTCAGTGCCTGAGGCTGTGAATTGAGGCACGCAGCCCAGGGCTCGTGGCCTCGCTGTGGTGACGGCTGAGTCCCCACAGAAGGAAGAGTGCAGATTTCAGCCCGACACCCTGACGGGCTGTCGGAGTCCGGGGTACAGTCCAGAAGCCTTTCGAAAAGCATCAGGGAGTGGCCCTGACCAGAATTTCTGAGGCGCCCTAGGACTTCTCCCAGTCTCACGCGACGGGCTTAGTCCGCGAAAGGAAACTGAGTTTGGACAAAACCGACATTCCTGGAGCCGAGGAGAGAGAAGAGAAAGGTAGAACCCCCACTTCCGTAGACTGAGCACCCAGGTGCCTTTCCCAGGAGAAGCGCTTCACGGTCCTCTGCTCACTGGAGGCCTAGGGTGAGGCTGACGGGCTTTCAGGGAACGCCAGAGAGTGCCCTGACCAGATCCCCTACTCGCCCAAGCCTTCTCCCACATCCTCCACGAGAGGCCAGTCTGCCAGAGCATTGTTTCACGGCGCCTTGCCCACTGGGCTTTTTGGGGACTGAGGTCAGCCGACGGGCTTTCAGGGAACGTCAGGGGGTGCCCTGACCAGATCCCCTACTCGTCCAGGCCTAACCCCAACGTCCTTCCTTTGGCGCCGATCCACAGAAGCGAGAGGAGCCGTTTCCCAGTGCCTTGCCCACCGGGCATTTCTGGGAACCAGGGTCAGCCGATGGGCTTTCGGAGAACACCAGAGAGTGCCCTGGTCAGATCCCCTATTTACCCAGGCTTTCCCTGTCGTTCTTGCGGCACTGATCTACGGGAAGTGGGAAGCAAGGAGAGATCAGAAAAGTGTCCCAGCTCCAGGGGATCAATTTAGCCAAACTCAGCAAGCCTCGCCCCTGAGTCTTAAGACCGGCAGCCGCGCTAGACGCATTTAACTGGCTGACAGGGACCCGGTGTTTCTTTTTCCGAGAGTTACTAATTGTGGAGAGCTAGTGTCTCCGAAAAACAGGAAAGAGAGTCCGCTTTGCTCACCGTCCGACGAGATGGATGTCTGGAGGCTGGCTGGAGATGAACTCAAGTCTCGCTGGTAGAATCCGAGTCACACGGCACCAAAAACTGTTGCAGGAATTTTGACTCCGAGTATGGCAGCAACCTCAAATTCTTGTCTCGCAGGAAAGAAGAATTTTCATGCGGACACAGTTTAGTTTTAAAGCAAGATTTATTAGAAAAGTTGAGAAGAGAAGACTCCCGTCCTAGCGACGGGAGGGGGTTTGAGATAGAAAAGACCCTTACCTCCTGCCATAGTGGCAGGAGGAAAAGGACCTCAGTGCTCTGCCATAGTGGCAGGAAAATAAGAACCCTAGTCCTCTGCCATAGTGGCAGGAGAAGAATAAGCAAAAACCCTAGTCCTCTGCCATAGTGGCAGGGGGCAAAGAAGTAAAAACCCGTATTAATGGTGGGGAATGCACCTTTTAAAGGTTTCCCTCAAAGATGTTTCTCCATGAACAAAGAAAATTCCTGGTTTCCATGGTACCTGGCCTTGGGACAAAAGGCCACAGAGGTGCCAGACCTAGGACATTCCAGGCCTTAGGCAGATGTGTATTACTTCTTCCTGCTCTCCTTTCAATGATAAAGAGATCGGCCTGAGACCCTCCCACAATGGCCGGAGGTAATGGCCGATACTTCTGGTGGGGAATTGATATGCTAATAGCACCCCTGTCCCTGGGAGAGTGAGTTCAAGACATGGTGGGGAAATTCTCTTTTACTCAGGGACCCAGAATACCCTAACTGCCTACTACCCACTCTAACTCCTCTCTCAGCGGCACACCGGGGACAGGAGCGAGCCAGCAGCTTGGAGACGTGGCGCTCCAGCACCAGGCCCTCCACTGGCAGCAGAAGTGTGGTTTGTGGGTCCAGGGAGGGGACTTTTCCCTCTCCCCACACGCCTCTGCCCTTCACTTAATTTGGCATGCAGGATTATGTGTTAATCTGAAGTTCAAATAGAACTTCCCTTTGCTAAGCCGGGTGAGACCCCCAGTAGTCCCCCCTCCCACACACCCCCATACCCTCTTCCCTGAGCAATCCACAGTCCCTGCGCCAGGAACACATGGGTTCCCAGCCCAGGCTTCCAATGGGGTGGTGCTGTGCTGGTGTTGAGCTCTGCCGGCCCACCAGGGACCCAGGCTCCACGCATGCACACCGGCCCGTTTCCTTCTCTGCCCACCCAAGATCCAAGCATGTTCAGTTTCCCTAGCCCGGTCCACCAGCATGCCACCCCAGCACGCTAACTAGGGTTCTTTGCCGGAGTCCAGCTCCAGCTGAGTTCGGAGCTCGAGAAGGGTGCGTGAAGTAGGCGTAGAAAGAAGAAAAAAGAGACGGACCACTACAGTTCCAACATCATTGTGGACTACACGAGAAAGCTGTCCGCTTTATTTATACAGAAGCAGTACACAGTCTTTTTTTAGGGCATTTTGACGTAGCTTCGGGGGGGGCACAATTTACAACAGCTTGAGAGGTGAGTGAGGGAGGACCCCACATTCTTTGCTCATCTCGGCTTGCCAGCCCCTACTTACTTCCCTCAAGTCTCGGTCCCATCCTTGGCGCTGCCTGTGACAACCAGACCCATACCTTGAATTACGCATGGGAAAAGGGCTGAGGCCTTGGTTTATGGGGATTGGGGTATTGGCACCAAAGGTCATTAGGTCTGTAGGCCCACACAGTTTGCTAACTAAGCAAGAGTTACAACGACGGAAAGAACTGCAATTAGCAACGAGCCATGTTTACTCCATTTAGGTTTCTGCTCTACAATGGGCAAGTAAATGTTTCCAAAGATAACTCTACAGATAGTTTCACCTTAAGACAGGACGTTATCCATTCTGATGTTGCAGCCAACATTTTCTCAGTAGATGACACGTCTTATTCAGTAATACATTCCTACTACAATTCTTATTCTATAACTTATCCATCACTTAATGAGAGAAATACATCAAAAGAGAAAAAATATAAAAATCTAAGACAAAAGTTTCAAACATTAAATCCCTCTACAACTGCAGGTTCTACAACCTCATAAATGATCAAACAATAATCAAAAGTATACATGATGTTAGTAAAGTCACCCTATTTCCTCTAGTTAAAAATCATGAAGGCAGCCAAAGCAACTACATTTACTATGTTCTAAAGAGTTGAGAGTTGCAAGGACAGGCTAACCTTTAAGGTCACAGTAGCTATATTTTTGCCATAGCAGGATAGCCTTTAGGGTCACAGTAATTATAACAGGATAACCTTTAGCGTCCCAGTAACAGGATAGCTTTTAGGGTCCCAGTAGCTATATTTTTTGGCATAGCAATTTCAACCCATACTCCCATCACTTCCATTAGTTTGTGAAACTCTTATCAGGCCATTTCCCAGAAAGCATGCTAACTGTTTGGGCCAGATTGCAGGGCAATGGGTAGGCACACAATAAGGTGTCTGGAAACAGCATGGGCTTAATTGTACTCCTGTGCGCAGTTAAAGGCCCACTCACCAAGACATTATCAGTAACATTAACTTTTAAGCTCATGTTGGTTGTAAAAGCCATCTCACAGGGGCAAACTATGCCTAATAGATTGCAAGATTCTTAGTGGAGTGGTTGAGTGTCCATGCAAACGGGGTGAGACTGCGTCAAGATAGTCAGAGAGAAATCTGCCGGGCCCTGCCAAACAGCTGGAAGCTCCCCCGGGCCCTGCCAAGCAGGGGAGCTGTTCTCTTCACACCTTCATGTCATTCACACCTACTGCACGGACCCCAGCAGCTCCTCCCTCCACGTTCTATACCCCGAGCCCCTGCCTGGGGTCAAGTACATGCAGAAATCCTCAGGCTCACTCTGTTTTTCTGGGCACGAGTCCCAGTTCCTGCATTCACCTGCTGCCACCACCCCCAGGCTCCCTGAAATCCCACACCCCGAGGCCCCCAGCCTACCAGTGCTGGCAGAAGCCAGGTGCTCTACCACAGGTAACTTCTACTTACTGCTAAAGCTTCCCTAAGGTGTGGCCATCCGCATGAATTTTCTCATCCTTTACAGGTTCGGCTCCTCTTTATAACCTACACTCTCGTTAAAATGAACACCCCCAGGGATGCAGTGGGAGCCGGCATGGGGAGAGTTGATGTCCTTGTGACTTACTGATGCGACACAACTGTCCAGGATGGACCTGGCCATGCTGGTGTTTAGTAAATAGCAGTGGTCCCTGTCTTTCCATCTGTGTGGCTACCAAGGTTACTGAGCTGGATGGCAGCCCTTTCTCCCTGCATCCTAGAGTGGAGGAGCAGAATGGTTAGGGAACCTGGGAGTCTGACAGCCCTGGGTTAAGTCCTCCCTTGTGGATGTGTGGCCTAGGGCGGGTCACCTCTGTTCCTTGGGCTCTGTTCCCTTCTCTATGAAATGATGTCTAAAGACCAAACAGAAAACTCTAGTCCATGGAGTCCTGGGATAGATACAAGACAGAAATGCCTGTTCCAGGGCCAGGCCCCAAGTAAGCAAATCAGAGATGGTGGTCCCCATAGCCACCCACTGCCACCACTGCTTAGTCTTGTGTTTCACACTCAGGAATGTTTGCTGGCTCACTGAAGTCAGCAGGCGAGAACAATGTGTTTTTCCTTCTCAGCAAGGAACGTTGTGAGGTAACTTGGGCCAGCATGCAGAGAAAGCCAGACCAGAGAACTTTCCCACTGACTTGTAAGGACAGGTGCCCCTTCCGACAGCATGAGACACATTCACATTTGAGGTTGTGGGCTTGGGGAAAAGGCAGGACAGGTCGCCACAGGGCACGAGGCTTCAACATCCAAATATCCAGGCAACCTGAAAGACCTCAGAGGGGTGTGTGGCAGGTCCTCTGTGGTAAAGGACTGGTTCTTGATAAGCCAGGGGAGAAGGCACTGGAATGCCTGGTATTTGACATGTTCATGTCCTAGAACCTGACTGCTGGGGGTGTGTGGTGGGACCCCTGTTCGTCCTGTGCCCATGGTGCCGCCAGGGGAGGATTCTCTCCCTCGGAGGCTTCTAGACACAGACCAGTCTTTCTTGCCTGTGGCCTTGTGATTTTTATAAAACTTAGACTTTTGTTTCTTATCATCTTGGCTGGGATGGCTTATGAATATCACACACACGAGTATTAGAAGGGAAGTGTTTTATAAATGGAGGCAGCCCCAGCAAAAGGGCTCACTCGGTGAGCACCTCCTCGAGGGCTTCACTTTCTCCTTCGGCAGTCGACTCAGCGGCCGCCCTCTCGCCCGGGCCTTCGCTCGTGCTGTGGGGAACAGAGCAGGCCACTTTTCCTCTCTGCCCGCCCCGTTTGTCCCGTTAGGTAACGTGGGGAAGGCAGTCTGTCATTCACCTTGCGCCTCTCACTAAAACGAAAATTGCTTCCTTGTCGGAAGTTTCATTATGTAACTTTTGAACCAATTGTTTCTGGCTCATTACCCGGCGGGGTTTGTGCTCAGCCCTCAGCCAGTGCAGCCACCTCACCAAGAAGCCCACCTAGGAAAATGCAGTAGGTTCAGCACCCCTAGGAATGGGGGGGGAGGGAATGCATATTTTGCCCCTCCTCCCGCCACTCCTTCCCTCCTACTGAGCCATGTGTGAGCCGTATGTGGGTATGGATAAACCATGGCTGGGCTGAAACATCCGACAGCAAGAACCAGCTTGGGTTGAAGGCCAGTCAGGAAAAGCCACAGTTCCTGCTATGACAGGAGGTGGACTGAGTAGGGTTGGCTCATGGACCCACTGGTAAGCGTGAAACCTGGCATTGGGAGAGGTTCTGATGGAGGAGCCTGGGCAACTCCTCTGGCAGGACACAGACCCGGCAGGTAAGCGCAAGAAATATGATAGGAAACAGCCCAGAACAGGCCATGGAAAGTTACCCACTGGCATACAATTGGCAGGGGTTGGGGAAGACCAGGCTGAATCTGTTCACATCATCCACTGGCAAATCCAAGCACCAGTGTGTGTCGAGCCAGGTTTGGTTGCAACAATGACTTAGTGCACAATATGGAATGCCAGGGTGAGGTTGCCCATACCGGAAGGGACCGCAGCACCCAACCAGCGTGAGAACAAGGAAAGAAATGGGCAGAGCTGGCAGGGGAATAAGGGAGGGTTCCTTTGCTGGACAGCTTCTCCCTCAGGAGAGCGTAGGCTGGGATGGGGGCAGACCAGATTAGGTAGGGCTACCACACTTGTGCGCCCCATGTGGACTAGATCAGGGAAAAGCCGGGCTGGGCTGATTATTCCTACTGGTGCAAACAAAATTAGAGTGGGCGAGGGTTGTTTGGGCTTAGCCACAGCATCAGCTGGAATCTGGGAGTGGGAGAGGCCTGGGAGGGAAATAGTGGGCTCATCCCTCTTGGGTTACCACTTCCATGGGAGAACATAAAACTAAGACAGCGGCTGGGGTAGAATGGGGTGTGGGACAGACTGGATTACTGCTACACATACTGGCAAACCAGGGTAGGGGGCGGGCCTGGTGGGGGTTAGTGTGGGTCGCTCCAACTAGGCTGCAGCTCCCACTGGTTTATGTGAGGGCCAAGTATGTGCTGGGCAGAATGAGGCTGGACTGCAACACCCATTGGTTCCAGTGGAAGTCGGGAGTGAAAACAGAACCAACCCAGCAATTACAACCACCAGCTGATTAGGGCGATGGACTGTGCCGGGCCCTGTACTTGCTAGCACATACAAGAAGTGTCTTTGGAGATCTTCCTAATCTAAATGCTGGACTCAGAACCCTAACGAAGAAAAGAGAGAAGACAGAACAGGTCAAAAAACCATCTCAGCTATGATGGACTATGTCAATCAGTGGATTTTTTCAAAGACCTCATAGTGCTTGGAGTGGCAAGATTGGCAGCGATTCATAACTGTTGCAATATCAAAACCACCTAAGCAAGAATCTCAGAACATGCCCTACATCCGGGACCTGGGGAGGGTGGGAAATTGGGTGGGCCTTCTCCCTTAATGCCCCCCCTTTAAACATGAAGGAAACAATAGGGAAAAAATAGTAGTCTTATCCACTTTCCTGTAGCCCTTGAACCTTCTTACCCTAACTATGTAAAGATTGTCAAAATAAATAAATAAAAAAGAAAAGAAAAAGGATGTTCTAGAAACTTAAGTGAATCGTTGTCCTTACCCCAACGAGACAGGCTCCCGTTATTAAGATCACCACTGCCACAGTGACAGATATTGCCATGATGAGTGTTTTGTTAAGGCTGTATCTTGGGACTTCTTTGAGCTAAAAGAGCAATGAAGAGAGTTCAAATAAAGAGAGCATGAACACTTAACTATTCCAGCCCGTATTCTTCCAGGTGAGTGGCTTGTAGGATCTTCAAGACCACATAAGATCCAATGTTACACGATCTGATTATCACACGGGTACTCTACAGTTCATCTAGCTTGTCAGGTCTGCTTCATTCTCTAAAGGAGCAAAGTGGGAAATTGCCACCTTGGCCGAAGTTACGTGCCCAATGCAAGATATGGACTGGGAGCCCCTGCTCTTCCTCCTTGGGGCTTTAATGACACTTCCTGAGCGACAGGAAAGGGCAGCTCTCTGGTCTCGTGGCCGTCCTCACCTCACTTGGCTCGATCATTCCTGCATCAGTCTGGCCTCCTGGGCTCTCGCTGATGTCGTCCTCTTCTTCCCAGCGGTCTGTGTCCCATTCTGCCTTGGCCGTCACTTGTTGCCGCTCACTGAGGAGCTTCATGAGGAAGCTCGTTCTGGAGATGAGCTTGGCACAGGACAGCTGCACCTGGGGGTCCGCACAGTCCATCTGCAGAGTCCTGATAACTACTAAAATGAAGTTTCTTAACATTATTGGGGATGAGGGACCAAAGCTGCTGGTTCAGTTGCCTTTCCAATTGGTCCCCCGGGGATGACTGCAAGGGGTAAGTAATGCCTGTGGGCATGGAGGGGATGGATGCCCCTGCCCATGTTAGGGTTCCCCCATTACATTTGCTCAGTGACCACTACTGAGTTGGGGGCAATCTCGGGGGAACCAGCGGCCAATGGATGCCCCTGGACTGCGCTGGCAGGGGGAGATTCTTCTGGCACAGCCATGCTGTCTTTCAAAGTGTTTCCTAAGTCATTTCCTGCAGCAAGGCTGGCTTCAAGAATGTCTTCTGGAGGAGGAACTGGAAGAGCCATCGCTTCTGGAGAAGGAAAATCCTGAGAACTCGGGTCTCCAGAAGAGGGAGAAGGCTCTCGGGCAGGGGAATCAATGAGACTCTGTAGGGCAAGGAACGCAGGCCTCTTTACAGAGTTCCATGTGTGGATGGAATTCTTCCTTCTCAACTTCAGTCTCCGTTTGGCTTTGGGGGTTTTGAACACTGGAGCAAGATCAATGTTATTGAAATGGCAATCTGTGTTTGGTTCTGCTGTCTCTGCCTTTTTTGCTCACATTTTTGCTATAAATATGTCAATTAGCCTTTTCTCTGGCTCAGGGAGAGACTTTGCACGGGCCGCAGCAGATGGCCTGCCCGCGATGTACTTCTTCAGGAAAGAGGGAGGCTCTCTGTGAGTGGGGGCCCTGGGTAGAAGGAGTTGGCCCCCAGGTGCCAGGGCCTCTGGGCCACATGAAGCTCCTGCGCTCCCCAGCCGGCCTTGCACGGTGCCCTCCACCAGGGGGCGCGCGTTCTCTCTCCTCCCGATTGTCTCCCGCTGCTGCCTTTTCCTCAGGCCCTTTGGCCCCCGGCTGATGTGCTGTGATCCGGTACTTTCTAACTTCCTTAGGAAGAATAGTCGTTTTGCTTTCAGATCTAACGGAGGCTGCATCAGCACGACAGCTTTTTTGGTGTTTTTAACCTCATCATCCCTTTTTTGTTCAATTGCAGAGTGTATCAAATTTTCCAGAAAGTGGATCTTTCTCATTTTACGTTGGTTAGGTTTTAAGGAGAAGTCTTTTGGATTGTTTTTCAAGTGATCCACAGATCTATCTTCTTCTTGTGGACTGGAAAAGAGCAATTTAATGAAGGGTAGTAACACTGACGCTACGTCTTCTAGATCGCTGGCTGAGAAATAACGCAGCATGTAATTTAGTGAACTGATAACAACACCTTTTGCATTCAAGTCTAGCTGCTCATTCATAGAGTCTATCAAGCTTATGTTTCTCTGAATTGTCCATGTCTGAATCAATAACTAATTCCGTGCTACTGTTCCTCTTCCGGGCCTGCAGTATCTTCAGGAATTCCGCTTTGGGATTCCCCGTCGTTGGTTCTGGTTCTGTCAGAAAGGACGAGAATGCTTTCGTTACCAGGAAACTGAGTGTCAGTGTACAGACATACATCCCCAGCAGTTTAGGCTCGGAGTCACCAAGATTTGGTTGCCACATAGGAAGAAAAATTAACCCAAGCTTAAGTCTATGAAATGGCAGCAACAGAAAGGAAGGAAAAAGTGATTTTTAAAAAGAGTGTCATCAGAAGAGTCCTGAGTATGAAAAAGCAGTCACTGTTTAGGGTTGTTCCTTGTCTCCCCAGTGGCCAACTGCCCAGCACCCAGTCCGAGCCCACGGCTGGGAGACGGTCTCCATGCAGCTGGCCCCTGTGGAAGGGCCTGCCTCAGACACATCCTGCACCGTCCTGCCTCAGACACCAGGGGGCACAAGGCTTCCTCTGGCTCCCTCTCCAGCGACCTTGCCTTCTTGCTGCTGTCAACAGGTGACCATGGCCAGACACATTCACACGAGGGGAGTGAAGGCACAGATGCTAAAACAGGGGCCTACTCCTCCTCTGGATGTGTCCTTTTCCACCGAGGCAACAGTTACTTGGTCCCTGCTCAATGTTTCCTAGCCCTTACCACAGAAGGTTCCTCATACAGAAAACTACCACATCCACCCTGGTTCTTTAAATATGGCCAGGGGTCTGGGATGTAGGTGGAGTGGTCTGTGGGTTGCTAGGTGGTACGTATGCACAGATTGTTCTGTGAGCTCTCTGCGGTGGTAGCAGTGTCTGGGCAAATGTTGCTCAATGCTTTAAAATGTAAAAGGGAAAGAGGCTGGAGCCCTGGTGTGGTAGCCTAGTGGCTAAATTCCTCAGCCAGTATGCGCCAGGATCCCGTATGGGCACCAGCTCGTATCCCAGGTATTCCACTTCTCATTTAGCTCCCTGCTTGTTGCCTGGGAATGTAGTCAAGGATAGCCCAAACCCTTGGGACCCTGTACCCAGGTGGGAGACTAGAAGAAACTCATGGCTCCTGGCTTCAGATCAACTCAGTTCTGGCCATGGCTTCCACTTGGGGAGCAATCCAGTGGATAGAAGTTTTTCTCTCTTTCTCCCTTTCTCATTGTAAATCTGAGTTTCCAATAAAAATAAATCTTTTTTTTTTAAAAGATTTTATTTTTATTATTTTTTTTATTGGAAAGGCGGATATACAAAGAGGAGAGACAGAGAGGAAGATCTTCCATCCGATGATTCACTCCCCAAGTGAGCTCAACGGCCGATGCTATGCCGGTCCGAAGCCAGGAGCCTCTTCCGGGTCTCCCACGCGGGTGCAGGGTCCCAAAGCTTTGGGCCGTCCTCGACTGCTTTCCCAGGCCACAGGCAGGGAGCTGGAAGGGAAGCGGGGCTGCCGGGATTAGAACCGGCGCCCATATGGGATCCTGGGCATGCAAGGCGAGGACCTTAACCACTTGCGCCACCGCGCCGGGCCCAATAAATCTTTTTTTTTTTAAAAAAAAGGAAAGAAGCTGCTTTTGTAGATGCCTGTTTTTGCTTTCATTTCTAGTATTTCCAGCTTGACTTGGGGAAGCCTTCAAGCTTCCAAGTGCAGGAAGGTCAAGTGTGCTGTTGTGTGGCGGGGCTTCTCTCCCAGACCCTGCTGTGAAACCGAGAGGAGGAGGTGAGCGTCATGAGAAAGACGGAACATGAGTGCGTGCAGAGTCCACGGCGGACAGAAGACCGGGTGTCTGGCTTCGCCCCTTCATGCCTCCGTCTTGTTCCTGCTCTCTGAGTCCATTAAACTGTTTGTTCTGCGCCCTCTTGGAGAGAAGGGGTTAATAGGTGGAAAAGACAAACAACACTGTTTGTCATCCAGTAGTGTGCTAAGTCCTGGACCCTGACAGAGATGTGCATCCAAGCTCTGGGGAGAATGGACCCTGACAGAGATGTGGAACAGAGCAGTCCTGTCTGGAATCCCAACACTAGTGGGACTTCAGGTTAGTCGGTGGAGTTTAGTTACTTGGCGGGACTTCACATACCCGGAAAACCACAGCAAAGTCCCTGGGTGACTGCCCGATGAGAAGCCTGAGCCTCGGAGCAGGTTCAGCATTGGCTGTCTACTGGTGGATGGCATTCCGCTCCATCAGAGGAGCCAGGCAGCCACGCCTGTCTCGGACCACAAACTCCCAGGCTCAGAATCAAGTAGTGGCACTTGTGTTCTTTTCCACAATTGCAAAACAAAGCCAACAACAATGTTGTACACCTGTTCTCCAGGGCAGAGGCACCGGAGGCCTGCTGTGTATAAAAGCAGGCTACACACTGTGGTGCAGTGCACAAATGAGTGCTCATGGAGGCAAAGCACCAAGCTGAGGGCACAGTGCACCGTGTGGCCCTCAGCGCTAATTCCTTCCCTTCCATTTCTTTCCTGCGATTCTTTATGCACAAGGAACAGTCAGAGCATCAAATTTCCTGTCAGTCACTGGGGGCCGGATGTTCATTGAGAGAGTAGTTCAGAAACTGAGAGTTTTAATCTGAATGAATGAACTAAAATAGTTACATAATAACTTTAAGCATTTATCCCTAATTTACAAATAAGAAATTAAAATCACCAGGCATCTCAGACTCACCACAAGATCGAGTGTTTGTCAGACATTCATTGCGACAGTGCAGTTTGACTGTCTTGCAGACAGCCTCAATGTCCTTTTTAAATTGGCAGAGGCAGCAGGCCATGGGGTTCGGTAAGATCCTGTTAAAAGGAAACACAGAAAATTCAGCTAATAATTAAGGGATTACCTGAGTAGGTCAAGAGGCAGGCCAAGGCTGTGAAAAAGGTAATCTTGAGATGTGGCATCAGGCTATGTGGCTGGGAACCTGATGACCAAGTGCTGCTCTTAAATGTTGCAAATATGGGAAGGATGCAGAGGTGCCCAACAGAAAGGTAAGCAAGGCAGGGGGTGTGGTGTGCTCGGGATAAAGGTGACAGGGGCTGGAAGCGAGTGCCACTGGTCAGTACTGTCACTCAGGAGTATCTCCTCCCAGCTCACAAGTCTCACTCTGGGATAATGTCAGACTTGTGAGAAGGAGTCAGAGCCCCCAGCCTTGGGAGTGCCTTTCTCATCTGCTGTTCGAAGGATCTAATATTAGAAATTACTCTAGCTGCAGAAAAGACTGACTCTAGCAAGAAAGATACAGAGTAAAAGGATCTCTCAGTCAATGCTGGGGTTTACAGTTTGCCAGGGGTGGGCATTTGGCCTAATGGTGAATATGTTGCTTAGCAACCCACATTCCATGCACCTGGGTTTGAATCCTGTCTCCCCTTCCTCCAGTGAACACCCTGGGAGGTGTCAGGTAAAGCGTAATAAATACTCAGAAGTAGAATAGCTGGAACATATGGTAGGTCTTAAAGTTCTTTATGACACTCTGAAACTAATTTGATTAAAAGCTTTTCTTGAGATGTATTTTAAAAAATTATTTGAAAGGTAGAGAGAAAAACAGACAGAAATGTTCCATGAGCTGGTTCACTCCAAATATCTACCTCAGTCAGGGCTGGCCAGGCTGACGTCGGGAGCCCAGAACTCAACTTGGGTCTCCCCCATAGGAGGCAAGAACCCAAGAACTTGGGCCATCAGCTATTGCCTCCCCGGGTGCACATTAGCAGGAAGCCAGAGTTGGAAATGAATCCGGCACTTGAATCCAATCACTTTGATGCGAGTATGCGTGTCCTGGTGGTGGCTTACTGCTGCTCTCGTAACAGCTTCATTTGGGATAGCCAAAAATGGAAAGAACCCAAGTGTCCGGCTGCAGATGAGTGGATAAATGATACTGAGTTCACATAAGGAGATGTTGTTCCACTAGAAAAAGAAATGAGTTATTTCAACAGACAACAGTGGAGTCTTAATCATATTACATAAATAAAGATGATGAGAAAGAGTGCATAGTGTATAAGTCCATTCATATAAAATTATAGAAAATGCATATGATAGTAACAGAAAGATGCTGAGACTTACACAGGCACCGGGGAGAGCAAGAGTGATGGAACAGAAGGATTCCAGAGATACAAGGACCTGTTGATGTGGTAGACATCCGGAGTTGGGTGATGACTTCATTGTATATACATATATCTATACCTTTTTATGGTCTCAGTTATGCTTTCATCTCTGGCATTATTGTGAAACTGTCTGAAGGAAGAAGGAAGGGAAGGCGGGAAGAAGAGAATAAGGAAGGGAAGAAGACAGGCTACTCCAAATCCATGAGACAGGTATACGGGCAACCATTATATTCTGTCAAGTTTGAATTTGTAAAAATATTTACTTGAGTGTGTGGAGAGACAGGGACAGAATTAAGCAGAGGAGAGAGCAGAATTCAAGGAAAAGATGTCCGAAGCTCCCTGGAGTCGGAGAAACCGAGGCAACTTTCACACAGGCAAGAGAGAACCTGGAAGAACTCTCAGGATGGCAACCTGCCGCTTGAGCTTGTGGAGACGGATACCAGGATACCATCCGGGACAGGCAAGGACTCAGTAAAAACCTGGTGAGTCATGAACCGACGCAGGGAAGACACCAGCAGGAGCCTTAGCCTGCCCATAAGAGACAGAGGGAGTCAGGAGGACTCTCAGAGCAGGACACTGGTGGGATTAAAAAAATGGCCCAACGAGGAAGCTATAGGCACAGATATGAGCAGCCTCTCCCAGAGGAGGGAACGGCATTGGGGAAAGGCTAGTTGAAGTGAAGGGTGCAGGTCGGAGACACAGTCGGCAAGGCCTGAGACCACCCCCACCCAAGGTTTCTCAGACTTGGGCCACCCAGAGGGATGCCAGAATCCCCCAACACAGAGATGTGGGAGCCCCCAGGGTCAGAGGTTTCTCTCAGTGACCCAGCAGTGTAAGAGCAGACTCCAAAAGTGCATGAGGGTAGGTCAGTGCCAATACCCAGCAGACCGCAGGAGAACCCAGCGGTGCAGGTACAAATTCCAGGGCAAACCAAAGCCACATAACCCCGAGCCGGCGCTTGCCCATTGGAGATGAGGGAAGGCGTGGTGCACCCCAGAGTGTGGAGATCCCAGCCACTGATTGCACACTGTGTAGCAGAGGCCGGGTCATTTCCACTCTGGGCAACTGCACAGCGGGCAGAGGCTGTGAAGGCGCTTGGCAGCAGGGGCTTGCACACAGAACTGGAATTTGCAGGCTTTCTGTTGCAAAGCTCCACACCCTGCTTGAAGCTGGGAAACGCAAATGAGGAGAGTGAAAGCACTGGTCGCCCACAAGGTGGCAGCAGCTGACAAACATCCTAGTTACCTGGCTGCCTGAGAGGCCTCACAACCCACAGGACAGCTGACAGATACGGTGCTCCCAGAAACCCCCAAAGCACACCAGAGCTAAAATCTCAAAATGACAAGAAAGCACAAAACAGTGGGAAGAAGTACCAGAAAAACTATTCAAATGAAAGAGTCAGCACTCCCCCCAAAAATAACCTGTCTCAGAGTTGCAAGACAAAGACATTGAGGAACTACCTGAAAAGGAACATTAAAAAATGAACATGAAACTCTTCATAGACAATGAGAAGTGTGGGGAAGAGCTCAAAGAGTTCTCACAGAAATTAAACGGGTCCAAAATGAAATTTCAGAACTGAAAAATATGGCAGCAAACTTGACAACAGATTCAGTGCTGCAGAGGAAAGAATTTCAGAACAGAAGGTAACCAAAATGAGAATACACAACAGAGAAGAAAATGAAAACCTGGGAATAAACTTAACAAAGGATGTGGAAGATCTCCGTGAGGAAAACTACAAAACGTTAAGAGACTTCAAAACAGTGGAGAAAAATATGTTCCTGGATGGGCAAAGTCAACATCATCAAAATGTCCACACTCCCAAAAGCAAAATATGCATTCAACACAATTCCAATCAAAATACCAATAACATTCTTCACAGAGCTGGAAAAGATGATACAAAGGTTCATTTGGAAACACAAAAAAAACACGAATAGCCCGAACCATCCTGAAGAATAAGAGCCTAGCGGGAGGGATCACATCCCAGATCTTTGGACATTATTATAGGGTGGTAGTTATCAAAACAGCCTGGTACTGGCACAGAAACAGAGTGGTAGTTCAATGGAGCAGAATAGAAAATCCAGAAGGGAAGCCACACATGCACAACTATCTAATCTTCAACAAGAAACCAGAAAACAGGGCCCGGCGTGGTGGCGCAAGTGGTAAAGGTCCTCACCTTGCACGCCCGGGATCCCATATGGGCGCCGGTTCTATCCCGGCAGCCCCGCTTCCCTTCCAGCTCCTTGCTTGTGGCTCGGGAAAGCAGTCGAGGACGGCCCAAAGCTTTGGGAACCTGCACCCGCGTGAGAGACCTGGAAGAGGCTCCTGGCTTCGGATCGGCATAGTATCGGCCCGTTGAGCTCACTTGGGGAGTGAATCATTGGACGGAAGATCTTCCTCTCTGTCTCTCCTCTCTGTATATCCGCCTTTCCAATGAAAAAATAATAAAAATAAATTGTAAAAAAAAAAAAAAAAGAAACCAGAAAACAATCTGGGAAAAAGGCAGGTCTCTTCAATAGATGCTGTTGGGACAACTGGGAATACTCTGCAAGACCCACACCTTTCACCACACACGAAGATCAAACCTAAATGGATAAAATCTAAATCTACACCCAGAAACCATCAAACTTTTGGAAGAAAAAGTTGGAAATACTCTACAAGATATAGGTGTATGTACTGACTTCCTAGAAAAATCATCAAAAGCAAAGGAAGCCAAGACCAAAATAAACAAATGGGACCTACATTAAGCTAAGATGCTTCTGCACAGCAAAGGAAACAGTCAACAAAGTAAAACGGCAACCAACAGAGTGGGAGAAGATCTCTGCACGTTACACAGCAGACAAAGGGCTACTTTCCTGAATATACAAAGAACTCCAGAACAATAATGCAAACCAACCAGTCAAGAAACGGGCAGGGGGAAATGGGCAGACCTTTACAAAGGAACAAATTCAAATGGCTAACAGACACATGAAGAAATGCTCAAGCTCTCTGGCAATAGGGGAAATTCCAATTAAAAACAACACTGAGGTTCCACTTAACACCGGAAAGAATTGCCCGCATGCAGAAAACTACCAACACCACCTGCTGGCAAGGTTGCGGAGAAAAAGGAACCCTACTTCCACTGCTGGTGGGAATGCAGGCTGGTGCAGCCACTGTGGAAGTCAGTATGGAGAACACTCAGGCAATTAAAAATCCACCTACCATATGACCCAGCAATACCACTACTACTAGGAATATATCCAAAAGACTTGTTACATGAGAAAGCAACACACACGCCAATGTTCACTGCAGCACAAGCTACTATTGCAAGAACATGGAAACAACCTAAACGCCCACTAACAGTGGACTGGATAAAAAACTGTGGTTCATCTACACTATGCAGTACTACTTGGGTATTAAAAAAATGAAATAAAATATTTTGTGGACAAATGGGCCAAACTAGAGACCATTATGCTAAGGGAAATGAGTCAATCCCAAAAGGTCAGGTATCATATATTTGCTCTAATATAGTATGATGTCAAATCTAGGGATATTATATGTGAATCTTACTCTATGTCACTTCATACTTACCTGTACCTTGTGTAATAGGATCTTCACTCAATCTTAGCCAAAAGGTGGAGAAGCGATTGTGTAATAAGATCTTGTGATGTAATCCATTAATCAAACATCCATAAGAGACTGATTATTTATAATTAAAAAAATACAGTGGTAAAATATTTACTTGACAAGTAGAGTGTTAGAGACAGACACACACATACCACAGGAGAGAGAGAGGAAGAGAGTTAATCTTCCATCCTCCGATGGGGCTGGGCCAGGCTGAAGCCAGGAGCCAGGAGCTCCATCTGAGTCTCCTACCCCCGGCTCTTTAGTCTTCTTCTGTTGCCTTCCCAATCACATTAGTAGAAAACTGGGTTAGAGCAGAGAAGCCAGGATTCAAACCAGCACTCCTAAGCTGCTGTGCCACAACCCTGGGCCCCCATGTAGGTATGAATTTTCTCACAACAAAATCTTGCAGCGAAAGATAGCCAAGCTGATTGTCTTATGAGTTAAGGCTTCCTGCAGGCAGTTTCAGGGAGAGAACAGCAGTCTCTAACTGCTGTGCCACACTGCCCACTCACTATAAAATAAATTGGAATGGAAACACACAGATTGCAACCAGAAGAGGAGCAATCACAACTCCCATAACCTGCTGGTGACAATGCAAATAGCACTGTCACTTTAGGAAACAGTTGAACAGTTTCTTAAGGAGGAAAAAATGCAGTTATAGTAGTTGCTGCAGCAATCCTAGCCTTGTGTTTATCCCCTAAGAAGGGAAAACATGTTTACACAAAGGTCTGCCTAGGAGTGCTTTTAGCAGCTTTATTCATTATTGCAAAAATTGAGAAAGTCCAGATATGCAAACTGATGAGTGACTGAAACAAACTGGCCTATTCACACAACTGGGACATTGCTCAGCAACAGCACTGCTGGAGCCAACGGCAGGGCAAAGCGTGATCTCACACAGATTGTGCTCAAACAAGCCCAACACTAAAGCCTACTACATACACTGCATGACTTACAAGACGCTGATGAGGGCCTATCACAACGGCTCAATTGCCTGATTCACCTCCTCCAAGCACCAGTTGCTCTAAGGCAGCCATCTCATGTCCTGGCGGCTCCACTTCCCATCCACCTCCCTGTTACAGCCTGAGAAGACAGCAGAGGATGGCACAAAGTCTTGGGATCCTGCACCCACATGGGAGACTCAGAAGAAGCTCCTGGCTCTTGTCTTCAGATCGGCTCAGTTCTGATCATTGCAGCCACTTCAGGAGTGAACCATTGAATAGATTTTTGTCTCTCCCTCTCTGTATATCTGCTATTAAATAAAAATAAATCTTTCTAACATAAAAAAAAAAACCAACTCAGCAATGTTGAAAAGGCAAAAGCAACAGGTGTCTGGGTTGGAAAGGGTTGACTGCAAAGGGTCCAGAGGGCCCATTTTGGCATGTCAGAGGCAATCTAGTAGGAATTTAGTGATGATTTTATAACGACACAATGATGAAATTTATCACACTGCATACTTAAAAGTTTTATTATGTGCAAATTGTCCCTGAATAAGTCTGATGTAAGAAAGCAATTAAATCTTCAAAATGACAAAAGCATAAGCCTAAGAGAACAACTTACAGTTTTTCCAGTTTGAGAGTCTTCATGAGGATGCTCTCAACCGTGCTGATTGACACCTGTGTTCTTCCGAGGTCTCTGAGAAAGCCCAACAGTCATGATGTGAACCCCGAGAGAAAGATGATTTCAAGGAGCAAAATCGAATAAAATTGAAATGAAACAAAAAACTAAGATACTTTAAAAAGTAAAAAGAGTTAAGAGCATGCAGTTGCATTAACTTTTGGCTACTCTATAAAACAAGACAGCTTAAGGGTTTGTCAGGGCAGATCCTTCCAGGAAGTTCTCATTGAAGAAATTCAAGTACTCTGCACTGTCAAGTCAGTGACCTTGGCACTGAAGGACAGAACCTGCACCGTTTGGTTTGTTGCCATTATCTTCCTTTTCATTTGCCTATTTCACCCCTTGGTTACTTGATATCTTTTCACCTGCTTTGTGTTTCTACATGTGTCTGAATATGCTCAACAACACTGTCTGCTGGGGCTCTTACACATTGTACATCTTTCCTTAATCCAGGAGCCCAGCTCAACTTAAAACTGCAACTTTTAGCCTCAATGCAAAATACTTAAATTTTGATCAAAGTAAAAACAAGGAGTATAAGTCACCCCATGATTCATGAGGTTTATTTTTCATACTTACAGATATTTTAATGCTGGCAAATTAAAAAGATAGGGATCTTCGACAGTTGTCAATGGATTCTGATCAAGATTTCTGACGATGGGATAAAAATTATACACTTCTTCTCTATGTACAAACATGTGCAAAAGTTTATATACATATACATATATATATGACAGAGAATTTGTAAATTAAAAAAAAAACAACAATTTTATGGGTCTGCCCAGTGGCCTGGTAACTGAAGTCCTTGGCTTGATCATGCTGGGATCCCATACGGACACTGGTTCTAATCCTGGCAGCCCCGCTTCCCATCCGGCTCCATGCTTGTGGCCTGAGAGGGCAGTGAAGGATGGCCCAAGGCTTGGGACCCTGCACCACATGAATGGAGGGAGGGAGGAGGCCATACAGCCAGGATCTGCAACAACTGTTGGTCCACTCACTCCCAGCACATCTTAAACCCCTCCCTCGAATGCAAATAGAACTGTGGAATCATGAGCCACAGGTCAGGCTTGGAAGAAAATCTCCATCTCGAATCTCAATTCCCCAGGCCGTGGACCATCACAGAATTGTTAAGCAGGGAGGGAATAAAACTGCAACATTTCATTCAAATGTGCCCAGGATGTAACGAAATCAGGCTAGAGCAGAGCTTTCCTGTTACTTTCCACAGCTTAAAATAAACACCGCCTTTGCTACTTCAAAAGTTCCCTTGCCCACAGATGGTTTACAACTTCACTTGTCAAAACACACCACGAGCTGGGTGACTGTGTTGGATCTTCAGTTGTTCTTTCTGCTTTATCATTTAGAAGAAAGTGACCCTGAGAAAGCACCAGCACCTCGGCTCCCCAGACTGAGCAGCAATCCCAGTTAAATCCCGGCTGGAATCTCAAGGAGCACTGGGAATCCGAGCAGCACTGTGGGGACTCTGGCAGCAGTGCTAACTGGATAGTATTTGCTTGCTATGCTCTCTTGCCCAAGGCCAAGATCAGCACTAGGAAAAGCAGAGCACGTCAGCTGTCACACAAAGTCCTGAGCCTCAATGCACCTTGGTGTCCTCATTTGAAAAAAAAAAAGAGTGGAACTTAAGCCGTACTTTGCAGAGTTTGTTCATGACTTACACTCAGCTAAAGATAACTATATACATTTTACATATACACAGCTCTTTAATATATTTATCTTGTATTTCACTTACACGACATGCAAAAAATGCATTCCATGCCATGCCTGAAATGTGCCAAAACTCACTTCTGTGAGTAAATTGCAACCAAGATTTCTGTGAAAAGACACAAATTAAGAAGAAAGTTACTCTTTTAGAACCTTCACCTTTCAGCAGTGATCCTAATTTGTACAGATGAAACATCGCCTCCACACACTCAAGGCTTCCCAGTTGGAAGACTCTGGCTTCTGACTTCACACTTTCACATTTACACAGGCGGTGCATTAGGTACACCAAACCACACGCGACAAATACTTGTGCTCAGCGATTTTCATTTCCTCTCCCCAAAACAAGGCTTCACAACTTGAGCACCTTAGACGTTTGGGCTGGGTGATTCTTCATTGTGGAGGTCTGTGCTGCACATGGCAGTTGTTCTAGAACAACTCACGGCAGGTGCTTTCGCAGCACCCTGACTTTGGCCCAAAATATCTCTGGAGACTAGAAAGATTTGCTACATAATTCTAGCTAACTTTCTACAAGTAGAATTATAATGATATTGCAAAATATAATTGACTACCAAGGGGGGTTACGATTAAGACTTACTGTAATTCCAAAGATGACATTATAACTTACATAGACATCAAAAAGGGGAATGATTCAAATGTACGTCTTTCAATAAACTGTATTTTATTACAAGATAAATCCCTAGGAAAAGAAAAAAAATGTCTATTAGATCTCATGAGTAGGAATGAACAGAATTTGTATTTCTTAATGTTGAATATGCAGTTTTTGTCTAAACTTTGGGCATCTGTTTGAACATTCCAGAGCTCCTAATCAGACTTATAACCTCTCCTAACAGTCTCACTGTCTGGGTTTTTATAAATAAAATATGCAGCATGGCTATAGCTCTTGATAAGACTCTGAAGGGAAAATTTCCTGGCAGCAAGAGATACGATCAGATGACCTTTGGTAGTCTCATCAAATTCAAGATAATGAGATCAAAGTTTGCATCTCTATTTGTAATTTCTAATATTCAGACGAATATTCTACTTTTATACCTTCCTGGTGTGGTTCTCTTTTTGGAACTAGTTCAGTTCCAGAATAAATCAGAGAACCTTTCAAATCATTTGAAGGGAAGTTACTCCTCAGATGAATTCATCATTTTGAATCAATTCAGAATTATATTATCCTTAGTAGGAATTCTTTTCTGATTTCACGTCATCTTGACATTGCATAAAAGCAGATTTGTTTCAGTTGCACAGTGGCAGCAGAACAGAAAACAACATGGAACTGGATTCTTGTTGGAAAACACTCACTTGTGACCAGTTACATGGATCCCAGCTTGCCTCACTTTTCACCCGCATGGCTGCCAACTGCCCGCTGTGGCTGTCTCCATCTCTAGTCTCTCTTCTGGAACTCTCCAGAAGTGGTTCTCAAACACTGGCTTCAACTAGGCACTGAAGATGCAAATTCTCGGCCCGGATCTAGAACTCAATCAGGAACTCGGCAGGGCTGGGGTGGTAGAGACAGAACCTAGTTCTGCAAGCCCCTGGGTGACGTGGATGCAGGCTCGGCTTTGCTTCAGAGCGCTGCCAGGAACACGTAGCTCTCCTGGCTGGTGACTTTTGCATGACAGTCAAAGCCCTGGAGGCTTTCCTCCGTGGACTCCACAGGTACTCACGGCATTCCTCAGACACTCTCCTGTGTTTTGCCCTTCTCTCACTTTCCTTCTGCGGTCTGAGGGTATCGCCCCACACTGTCCTCCCAATGATGCCCAGTGGCTCTACACAGTGTCCTTCCAATGATGCCCTGTTTAACCAATATCACTCTCGCGACAGCCCCCTGATCCAACTTGGAGTCTCTTTTCCCTGTTCTGTTCTCCAGAAACAATGTGCACATCATGTCTGTGCCCTTTTCTTTTCCACATTGTTACCCTTGCCTCTCCCCTTCCTTCAAAGCATAAACACCTTGAAAGCACGGACTTGGCCTTGCTCATGCGCACTGCTTACCATGTTTCCACCTGGCTCATGGAAACAAAGCACACTCAGATACTTAGGAAATAAAGGAATAGCTAAGGAGTGAGTGAACGGAAGGAGGAACTAGTTTTTTTTTCTTTTAATTTTTTTTTTTCTAAATCACTAGTGTTTAAGGAATGTGGTTGCATTACTCCACTGACCCTCTGCAGTGTGTTGTCATCGACCTGTTTGTTGGATCATGTTTGATTTCTGTGCGTGTTTCCCCTGCAAGCGATCTTGCAGCTCCTAGGAGGGTAGGAAGCCTGCCTTACACATTTTAGAGCCTCAAACTAGACTAAGTGCTTAGCATTCTCTTTCAGTTATGAAAAATGATGGCATTTTAAAAAAGGATGACAATATAGATGCCGACAGAGAATAACTAGCTTGCAAAGGACTTCCCACTAAAGGCAAGGAAGGGCCTGTTGTACTGGACAGTTATTATCTCTTCTGTTTTTCTCCAGATCAGGTCTATAAGGTTTGGGAGTCCAGAAGAAAAAGATGGAAGCAATTGTCCCCTTCAGGCCTAGAGAGCTTGGTCATTCAAAGGATTATTGTTAGTGTCAGATAAGGCTGTTTCTACCCACTGTCCTTCAGCTGTATAAATTGGAAAGAAGAATCTATTTCCTAAGAGTAGCAATAATCGGCCTAATAAAGATGCATGGCATTCGGAGCCCATTGTGGTATAGTAGGTAAAACAGCCCTGCCATGCCAACATCCCAGTTGGGCCCTGGTTTGAGTTCACTGCTCCACTTTCCATCTACATTCCTGCTCTGTGCCTGGAAAGGCAGTGGAAGATGGCCAAATCCTTGGCATTCCTCCCCCTGGCCAACCCCTCCAAATACCCAGCTATTACGCTTGAAGAATTCAAAATGAATAGTATGGATTCAATGCATGAGACCCTATACATACTTACAGAATTGTTATTTTAATACTAGAAGAAACTTCAGAGATTATTGAAACACCTTATTCATTTGATAGAAAACAACTAAAATCTCAGAAATAAATGTGCTTAACTAACTTACAAGTGCTGCAGGGATAGCAGGCCTTCAAATGAATCCTTATGTAATTCAAATAATTTTCGCTGAGAATCCTGGATCAAAATGAAGAATAACAACAAATTTTATTCAGGAATAACTCTGTTATTTCCTCAGGAACCCTCAGTAGGGTGTCACTTAAATGCAAGTTAGACCTCTCTCCCTTTCTCTGTAACTCTGGGTTTCAAGTAAAACAATTACATCTTTTTTTTAAAAAAAAAAAAAAAAAAAGGCCCACATATTGCACTAGTTTTCCTGTATCTAAATTATGTACAGAAAAATATAAGGTCTGGAGCAATGTACATCACAGTCACAGCAGCTTACTTCAGGGATGGAATGTTACACTACAAGAAGATTTTTACTGTATCAGTTTTTAGTCTCTTAAGAACATAATCATGGAGCCCAGCATGAAAGCTCAATGGTTAAATCCTCACCTTGTAAGAGCTGGGATCCAATGTGGGCACCAGTGCACGTCCCGGCTGCTCCACTTTCCATCCAACTCCCTACCTGAGGGCCTGGAAGAGCAGTAGAAGATGGCCTAAAGCCTTAGGACCCTGAACCCATAAGAGAGAGCCAGAAGAGGCTCTTGGCTCCTGGCTTTGAAACCCCTGTAGCTGAATTCAAGGTTGTTCATTTAATATCTTTCATTGCTTTGTAAGTCAGTTCTTTGCAGCCAAACTGTCTACTAACCCTTGCTGATTCCAATGGTCACGGGTAACAGGTCAGGCAGTCAGGATGCTGGCATCCCATACATATGGATACCGGTTTGATTACCAGCTTCTCCATTTCCTGTCCAGCTCCCCACTAATGTGCCTGGGAATACAGTGGAAAATGGCTCAAGTGCTTGGGCCCCTGAACCCACACAGGAGACCCAGGAGAAGCTCTTGCTCCTTACCTTTGGCCTGGCTCAGCCCCAGCCATTGTGGCAATATGAGGAGTAAAGCAGCAGAAGTAAGATCACTTTTTCTAGACCTCTCTTCTTGCTGTAATTCTGCCTTTCCAGTAAATCTAATTTTTTTTTTAAGAGAAGGAGAAGGAAAGGTGACAAGAAAAATGTCACAATAGGAAGTCAGGAAATACAGGTTGAGTCAGGAAGAAGGCCCAGCAAGGTATTGAGCAAAAGGTTACTGTGACAGACAAGATCTAGAGAACTCTGAGGAAGGGTAGTTCTTACAAGATGGTGAAGGTGTCATCGTGGGCACTGAAGGATCCTGGCACAGGCACTTGGTGGAGCTTCTGCTGCAGCTGACTGGCACATGACAGCGTCTCCTTTTTGCAGGTACAGAGCTCGCAGATGTCCGTGCTGTTGGGGGTGCTTTCTTTTGGCTCAATGAAAGTCGTTAGCCGGGTAGCATATTCAGCAGCATTGACTTCAGGATATGAAGCTTGAAATTGCCCTGGAGGTGGAGCTGTAGTCTTCAGGATTTTAGAAGGGTCAACTTCTGGAGCAGGGACTGGAGCTTTGATACACTCCAACTCTGAAGGCTGACTCGTGACTCGGGAATCTGAAGGCTGACCCACGACACGGCACAACACGGGTGATGTTGCTATAGTTACAAAATCACTAGTTGGCTCTGGTGGCCAAGTTAAGAGTAACTGGAATAGTTGTAGGCTTGACCTCTGTAGATAAATTGAGAGGATTGCCTGTGACTTGCTGAGTCTGGCTCCGGTCTGTATATGTAGGTGGCACCTCAGAATGCCTTGGAGGTGCTGCTGCTGTAGTCTCCAGGGCTGTAGACTGTTCAGTCAGTGTGGTGGGTGCTGGGGTTCTGAGAATTTCTGTCTCCAGAGCTTGAACTGTGACACTGACCGGCACTATATGCTGAGTTGGAGCTACAACCTCCAATGGAGGCTCTGGAGGCTGAGCTGAGGTCTCCTGCAGGGCTGGAGATGATTCAGCCTCCGCAATTCTGGATTGAAAAGCCACTCAATATCAAATGCCTGAACTGTGACTTCAGTCAGGTTTGGATGCTGCGTCTGAACCAGCTCTGCCTGTGGAAGTGTCACCTCAGGGACAGCTGGAGGTGGTGTTTTGGCATTCCTTGGGGGCTGTAGAATGTTCGACCTCCACAGCAGGACTCGGGTTTAGATGCTGAGTCAGAATTGTATCTGGACTCATTCCTGTAGGTTCTTTCAGGGCAGTTGCATGCTCAGCCTCTGCAGTGGGTTCTGGACCATTGGTAGGTGGTAGGTTCAAGGTCTGATCTGTGACACTGGGTGTCACTGGAGGTTGAGGTGGAGTTGGCATTGGAACAGCCACCTCTTGCAGCACTGGAGGTTGAGCTCCCACCTCTGTAGATGGCTCTGTAAGCTGCACAGGGGTCTCCTGAGTGGTTGGAGCCTGGTCAACCTCTGTATTGAGTTCTGGAATTGGGGTATTTCCCAGGTCCCAGTGTGCAACTGTGAATTTGGGCAGGGCTGCATGGTTAGTCTGGACCTGGTCTGGATGTGAAATCTCTCTCTCGGAGTCTAGAGGTGTTGTGATCTTCAGGGCTGTAGAATGTTCAGCCTCCACACTGGGTCCTGGAGTTATGGTCAGCTCCAACTTCAAAGGCTGAAATGTTGCGATACTGGGTGACATTTGATACGGAGCCTGCTCCTGAACTGGTTTGGGGACTGTTGCCTCCTTATGCCCTTGTAATGTAGGTAAAATTTTTGAGGTGGCTCTGGAGGTTGGGTTAGGGGCTCCTCTGCCTTCGATGAAAGGCCATCCTCCACAGTAGGAGGTGGAGTCAGGTGATATATTTGGGGTTGGGTTTTGGAACCCACAGTCATTTCTGAATGCTGAGCTGAGACTTTCAGCCATGGTGGCGATGGAAGGGTGACGTGAAAGGTCTATAGGGGTTTATTTGGAGATTTCCATCCTGTAGGGATAGGCTCTATCTCCTTAGGGGAAGCTGCAGTCTCATCCATGGTCTCTGGCTCAACTGCAGAAGGTAAGGCTAGGTAAGGCTCAACCTCTGAAGGGGAAGTTGAGGTGACTTCAAGATGTACCGGTGTCTCTATAGTTGTGGGAAATGTTAAGTGGTCCCCTCTGGACAGGACTGCAAGGTCAAGCAATGAAAGTGTTGTTGAGGTCGCTTCTCGGCCTTTTGGCTAAGATCAAGTGTAGTACCTGTTCTTATCAGTTCAATATCTGATACATCCTCTATCTGAGGACAATATATTAAATGGATTTTTGGAGCCTGGAGTTGGAACAGGAGCTTGCTCCGTCCACTCGGCGCATCGACCTGGTATTGCAGAAAGTGTCGTTGAGGTGTCTGGCAGGGGCTCAAGAGCTCCTTGTGCTTGAGCACCCACAATGGGCTTTTGAGAAAAGACCTGTTTATCAATTTCGTCAGCTTGATCAGCTACAGGAGACTCATCCTTTGCAGGGGTGGTTGGTGGTGGCTGAGCTGTGACTATCTGATGGTCCATCGGGGGCTCCCCCAGCTCAGTGTTCCCCAAGGCCTGAGCTGAAGCTTCCTGTCATCTTGAAGTTACACCCTCGGTCATGGTCTCTGCAGGGTTAACAGACACACTGTTAACATCTGGCAATGTTCAAAACTGACCTTCGTGGGCACCTTCATGAGGAACTGTCGCCTCATGAGACTCTGCAGGTGGAGATTTCACTTCTTCGGTCTCCGACACCGGAGCTGGGGCTTCCTGCTGGGCTGGAGACAGTCTGATTTCCTCAGATGAGGGCTCCTCTTCCTGAGGTACCACCTCCGGCGAAGGCATAGACCCAACCTCTTCAATAGCTTCTGGAGGCGCAGCTGGGGCCTCAGGCTGAGCTTAAGCATTGTGCTTTATTGGCAAGCCATCTTCTGCATTTGCTTGCATTGTGATGGTATTCTGCAAATGTGCAGGTTTAGCAGCCATACTGGGCAAGTCCGTGTGTTGTTGCCAGTGGTGGCGAGCTGAAGGTACGAATATTTCGTCCTGGTGCTCTGGAGGCTGAACTGTGTCTTCTTCAGGCAGGCTTTTAGAAGGTTCACCAGGTCCAGTGGACTCGGATGGCTGAGCAAACTGTTCCTGCTGGCCTGGAGAGGGTTCTGCCACCACTGAAGGGTCAGCTCCTGAGTTAGCTGCTTCAGCTGGGTGGGAGGAGATGTGACCTCCACAGAAGGACTTTGTGTCTGAGCTGGGGTCACCTGGTGGCCTGGAAGAGATTCTGTTCCCAGAGAGGGGCCTGGAGCAGGAGGAATGGGGCCACTTGCTGGCCTAGAGAAGGTTCCACCTCCACTGAAGGCTCAGCATACTATGCAGCTTCCTCTTGATTACCCACAGAAGGGCCTGGAGTCTGAGCTGGAGCCTCTTGTGAGATTGAGGGAGGGGATTCCTCTTCCAAGATCCCTGCAGGCTGAACTGGGGCCTGCAGCTGGCCCAGGGTACTTTGAGCTTCATCTACTGGCTGTATCGTGATCGAAAGTGTAGGTCTCCCTGTGATGCTGGACAAGGTTGAAGGCAGCGGTGGACGTGGAACATGGATCTCATTATTTATGAGCTGCTAAACCTCCACTGAAGGCTCTGCACCCGGAGCCTGCTCCTCCTGCTTGCTGGCAGAAGGCTCTGAACACACAGAAGCACCTGGACTGCGAGATGAGGCCATCTGTTGGCCTAGGGAAGGCTCCCCCTCCACTGAAGGCTCTGTACCCGGAGCCTGCTCCTCCCGCTTGCTGGCAGAAGGCTCAATATCTACAGGAGGGCCAGGAGTCTGAGCTGGAGCCTCTTTGTGGGCTTGAGGGAGTGGATTCTTCTTCCAAGATCCCCGCATCCTGAACTGGGGCCTGCAGCTGGCCCTGAGTACCTTGAATTTCATCTGCTTGTATCGTGATCGAAAGTGTCACATCTATAGGTATCTCTGTGATGCTGGACAAGGTTGAAGGCAGCAGTGGACCTGGAACATTGATTTCGCTCTGCACAAGCTGTCGGACAGCTTCCTCAGCAGCAGAGATCTGAATTGGAGACCCCTGCAGCACTGGAGAAGGTGTAGTCTCCTTGAGAGCCTGTGGAACCTGGGCCAGGCCTTCTTTCTGGAGCAAAGAGAGCTGGCCCTGCTCAAGAGTCTCGGGGCTTTGAGGAATGTCCTCCGGCTGCAGCTCAGATGGTTCTGCTGCATCAAAGGGCTCCAGGAGCTCACCTGGATGCTCCTCCACTTTGAAGTCATCTAGAATATTCGTAGACCCCAGGTTGTCAAAGCCACTGGGGTCTGTATGGGGTGTCAGTTGTACTGAGCAACTCATCTGGTCGATCCATGGACTGGGTAGACCAGGCCTCAGGAGTCAGCTGGACCAAGTCCTGGTCCCACTCCTGAGGAGGAGTTGCCTGTACTGACCCCAAAACCAGTATAAGCCATAGGCTCATGTTGGTGGTGGGCAGGAAGGGGTCTGGGTTTTTTGTAAGCAGTAGATCAAACTACCAAGGGAAGTGCAATCCACCTTGTTCAAAGGTGCAAAGCAATATGGGAGTCCCTTGGCACCTGTTGCTTAGCAACCTTGCCTTCTGCCCCGCCCTTTACTTATGACATCTTCATTACACAGCCTTTGCTGGTCTCTGCTGCTCTGAACTTGGGCGCCTTTTTCTCACAGTCACTGCTGCCCTTCTCCTGCAGGAAAGACAGCTGTTCCCACCACATCCCTCTATCCCCATGGCAAGGCGGGCTGAGGATCACAAGCCCAAGTGGCCCTAGGACACTAGCAGACCATTTAGTGGGGGAAGGGAGGCAGAGCTTCCCAAGGAAGTCACAAGGCCCGGCTTCTTGGAGTATTCAGAATGGCTAGTCGGAATCTGGTAGCCAGAACTCTGCCTCCTCTTGAGTTGAAATCCAAGAGATGCTCTTTCTCTCACCAGAGCCAGCTAGGAAAGGGGCAGAATGCTTCTTGTGGCTACTTACTTAAGTGTGTCCACTTCCTCTAGAGCCTCAGTATCCTTTCTGTCCACGTTTGATCATTCACTCACTCCATTTCGTAGGAATTACCATGAAATCAGGGACGACTCCCAAGATTTTTGTAGGAGGGATTTGGGATGAATAGGCAATGTAGAGGAGAGAGTTTAAATGATTCACCCTTTAAATTGGCTTAGGAGCACTTGCCCCATGGCACCCTGAAAAAGTACTGCTTTTCAGAGAAGACACCTGCGGTGTTAAATCAGCAAGTTTAAGAAGTTTCTTAAAATTCTGGGGGATGAGGACCCACTGACTTCTTCCAGAGCCTTCCTACACTGTTCATTGTCTGGCACAGCCCCTAGCACAGAACCTCCAGAGTGAGGGCTTCATCTTCCTCCCAGTGCCAAGCATGTGGTTTGGCACATGCTGATTTCTAAATTGTTTTCTCTTTGAAACTTAAAATACTATTTATTTGGGAGGAAGAGAGAGCTCTCACTCATTGGCTCAGTTTCCACAAGCCCACTGTGACTGACACAAGGCCCGCTAAGCCGGGAGCCACAAACTCAACCCAGGTCTTCCGTGTAGGTGGTAGAAACCCAACTACCCAACTTCTCACTTCCACCTCCAAGGGTCTACATTAGCAAGCAGCTAGATTCAGGAGCAGAGCTGGGCATTGAAACCAGGCACTTGAACATGGGAAGTGGGCATCTCAGCCAGCATTTTAACTGCTGGGGTAAATGCCCCACCCTCACAGTTCTATTTGTTTTCAATTTGTTCTTTTTTTTTTTTTTGAGAGAGAGATAAACACAGAGGGAAACAGATCAAGAGCTCCATCCAGTCTTTCTGAGTTCTAATTCCTTCCCCCCACCCCCTTTTTCAAAATAATAATCTATAGGCCCGGGGCAATTGTCTAGTGGGTAAAGTTCCTGCCTTGCATATAAAAGCATCTCATTTAGGCAATGCTTTGTGTCCCGGCTGCTTCACTTCCCATCCAGCTCCCAGCCTGTGGCCTGGGAAAGCACTGGAGGACGGCCCAAAGCCCTGGGACCCTGGAAGAGGCTCACGGCTCCTGGCTTCAGATTGGCTTAGCTCCAGCCATCGAGGCCGCCCGGGGAGTGATCCAGTAGATGAAGATCATTCTCTGCGTCTCTCCTTCTCTCTGTAGATCTGAATTTCCAATAAAAATCAATAAAATCTTAAAAACAAAATAAATAGCCTATAAACATAAACAAGTATATATGAAAAAATTTTAATATGATCCATAGAGGCTATTAAAGGCTATGTCTTTCTGACTTTGTTTTACATTTTCTCCGTGAGAAATGCCATTTTAATGACATTGAACATCTTCTCATGTGTTTATTTGGTCCTTTCTGTTCAAATCTTTTGCTCAGTTTTGAGATCATTCTGACCTGCTGAGTGTTGATATGATTAGTTTCAGAAATAAAAATTACTTCCTTGCTTGAAGACAAGGTCCTCCGAGCTTCCTCTCCTGTAACAATCCCAGCGTCCTGTTACTGAACGCCCTGGGAGGCCGCAGGTGAGGATCCAGCACTGGGCTTCCTGCCATCCCTGCCCGACACCTCCACTGAGTTTCGGACCCCTAGTTTGACTTGGCCCAGACCTGGCTGTTGAGGCGTTTGGTGAATGAATGAACCAGTGAGTGGAAGGTGTCTCCCTCTTGCTCTGTGTATGACTATCTTATCTCTCAAACAAAATACAAGTGAATGAAAAAATTTTAATGTAAAATAAATGCTGAAATACTAGTGGGGGCACAAAAGAGATAAACATGATAAGAAAAATGTACGTCCCTTTCAGTGCCAGTGAATATGTATATATTTAATATGTAACTAGTTCTTTCATTCTTTGTAGCTTTTTTGTGGCCTGCCCCATTGTGAACATGCATGGGATTGATCACAGTCTTACCCAGACAGTAAAACCGCAGGTCAAGTCAGAGAGATTCTCAAGTACTTGTTTTACGTCTTCTCTAACTTCATCTGAATTTCATCTTTTATTTTTATTTTTTTTTTTGTTTTTTTTTTTT
This sequence comes from Ochotona curzoniae, assembly GCF_017591425.1. Taxonomy (NCBI): domain Eukaryota; kingdom Metazoa; phylum Chordata; class Mammalia; order Lagomorpha; family Ochotonidae; genus Ochotona; species Ochotona curzoniae. The sequence goes on from NW_024466459.1 coordinate 12,282,922, forward strand.
AAAGATTTATTTTTATTATTTTTTCATTGGAAAGGCGGATATACAGAGAAGAGAGACAGAGAGGAAGATCTTCCGTCCGATGATTCACTCCCCAAGTGAGCACAACGGGCTGATACTATGCCGATCTGAAGCCAGGAGCCTCTTCCGGGTCTCCCACGCGGGTGCAGGTTCCCAAAGCTTTGGGCCGTCCTCGACTGCTTTCCCAGGCCACAGGCAGGGAGCTGGAAGGGAAGCGGGGCTGCCGGGATTAGAACCGGTGCCCATATGGGATCCCGGGCGTGCAAGGTGAGGACCTTTAACCACTTGCGCCACCGCGCCGGGCCCTGAATTTCATCTTTTATAAGAGGGAACGTTGACCTTCTCCATTTATTAAATGTTTCTACAGGAGCAACAGTGAAAGACATTTTATATGATTAATTACATTTCACAAATATTGATCCAATTCAGAAGTATGACATACAAACTCATTGTATCACCTGCTTTTGGGGGAATTAGGTTTAAGACCATCTGAGTCTAGGATCATTAAATTGTTGATATTGGGGCCCGGCGCTGTGGCGCAGTGGTTAAGGTTCTCGCCTTGCATGCCCGGGATCCCAAATGGACGCCGGTTCTAATCCCGGCAGCTCCACTTCCCATCCAGCTCCCTGCTTGTGGCCTGGGAAAGCAGTCAAGGACGGCCCAAAGCCTTGGGACCCTGCACCCGTGTGGGAGACCCGGAAGAGGTTCCTGGCTCCTGGCATCAGCCGTTGCGCTCACTTGGGGAGTGAATCATCGGATGGAAGATCTTCCTCTGTCTCACCTCTCTATATATCCACCTTTTCAATAAAAATTTAAAAAAAAAATAATAATTTAAAACATGTTGATATTGAAGAAACTTCTGCGAAAAAACACAGAACAAAGGCAGGTAGTGGTACTATGAGCTGAGTACAACAGGACACCCACGTCCCCTGTCAGTGTCTGGGATCCATCCCAACAGCACATCCACCCAAGACTGGTAACTTGCCATTTTGAAAATAGTTTCCACAATATCAAGTAAAAATGGCATTTACGTGTGATGGAAGGGGAAAAGGAAAGGAGAAAGGAAATGTGTGCAGCAGGGAGAGAAGATGATGAACTCTTATCTAAAGTTCTGAAATCATCAGGATAACTAAGCAGACTAGGCATGACTCAGGAGAAATCTTGACAGGAAAACATAACTTCATAATTTAATGATCTGGGCCCTGCGTGATAGCATAATGGTTAAGGTCCTCACCTTGCACGCCCGGGATCCCATATGGGTGCAGGTTCTAATCCCAGCAGCTCCACTTCCCATCCAGCTCCCTGCCTGTGGCCTGGGAAAGCAGTCGAGGACGGCCCAGAGCCTTGGGACCTTGCACCTGCGTGGGAGACTAGGAAGAGCTCCTGGCTCCTGATTGGTTCAGCTCCAGCCGTGGCGGTCACTTGGGAAGTGAATCATCGGAAGAAAGATCCTCTCTGCACATCTGCCTTTCCAATAAAATAAATAAATCTTTATAATTTAATGATCTGAATATCAGAAAGTCGGCAGCTTAACTAGTTACTGCTTCCCCTAAAATGCAGGCTTACCTGAGGAGGGGCAAAACTGCACTCACCTCTAAAAAAGAACAAGGTGCTGAGGGGGATAAAGAACTAAATACTGGGCCCGGCGCGGTGGCACAGTGGTTGGGGTCCTTGCCTTGCATGCCCGGGATCCCACATGGGCGCCGGTTCTAATCCCAGCAGCCCCGCTTCCCACCCAGCTCCCTGCTTGTGGCCCGGGAGGGCAGTCGAGGACGGCCCAAAGCTTTGGGACCCTGCCTGGGGGAGGCTCCTGGCTTCGGATCGGCATAGCATCGACCGTTCGACCTTTGCGCTCACTTGGGGAGTGAATCATTGGACGGAGGATCTTCCTGTCTCTCCTCTCTGTATATCCGCCTTTCCAATTAAAAAAAAAATCTTAAAAAAAAATATATATATAAAAAAAGAACTAAAGTACTATCATTTAAAAACTAATAATAAATTAAAAAATCAAACTCCTTGGAGTTGGTTTGTTCCTGCTATGCCTTTGCATTCTGGCTCCAAACACTTGGGACTTGTCATTTCTTTTCCTCCCCGCCCATCAGATTTGGGGGAGTGAGGGTGGGGGGACGTGGGGTGCGAGGACCCTGGACCAAGTCTGTGGTGGGCTTCAAGGCCCCTCCTTCGAATCCCCACCTCCAAGACAGGGGCTGAAGAGAAAGGGGGAGAGCCCGAGTTCACCCTTCCCCACCTCGGACCCGAGTCCCCAACCTACTCGGCCCCTTCCCGCAGCGGGGAGGCCCTCCGGCCCGAGGCCCGGGCTGGCGAGGGGTGGACGGGGCAGTGGGCTCCAGGCCAGCGGGGAGGCCCTCCGGCCCGAGGCCCCACAACCCGCGGCCCGGACCGGCGGCGAGGCGCGGGCCGGGGGCGCCCAGCACCCCCACACGCATCCCCGCTCCCCCAGCCGCGTCCAGGGCCCTCACGGAGCCCGCTCCCCTCGACTGCCCGACCCCGGCCGGGCAGGCTCCTCACAGGCTCCCGGTGGTAGCCGCCTTCCCTTCCCTACCAGCACCCCGACCTCCTCGTGCCCCCCACGCCCGCGGCACCAGTGCCAACGGCGGCTCCCCAACGGCTCGACCAAGCCTACAGTGAGGGCGGGGAAATATCCGCCCTCCTCTGCCTCTCATTGGCTCTTCCGGGACTCCTCGTGGACGCCATTGGCTGAGGGAGGGTGTCCGTCTGGGCGATGGGGCGGGACATAGGGGGAGAGGGATGCTGGTGCTTCGGCGTCTCTGTCTCTCCATCTCGCTGTCTCTGTCTCGGTCTGGGCCCTTGGACGTGAGACCCCTGAAACAAGAGGACTGGCCGGGGCCCTGAGACGGGGAGAGGTGGCACTACGATTGGGAATGCCAGCAGTGCTTCTCACCAGTAGGCCAAGAACTTCCTCTTCCGGGTCTCCCACGTGGGTGCAGGGTCCCAAGGCTTGGGCCGTCCTCCACTGCTTCCTCAGGCTTCCAGCAGGGAGCTGGATGGGAAGTGGAGCTGCCGGGATTAGAACGGCGCCCATATGGGATCCTGGGCGTGCAAGGCGAGGTCTTAAGCCACTAGGCCCCCACACGGGGCCCAATACATGTGATTTTTATTAGTGTATTAAATAATCTGGCATACCTGGGCCCAGACCTGGATGGAGTTCATGATCCCAAGATCCACTCTTCGCCCAGTTCTCTCTCTCAAAGAATATCTTAAAACAGAGACACAATGGAGTAGTGCTAAGCTTTTGAAGCTGGTAGCTATGAGCACTAGCACTGTGGCTAGTCCAAGCTGAGATGGGCCGTAAGTATGCAGTCAGCACACACCAGGTTCCAGAGGCACAACATGAAAACATTTACAATGGTTCATTAGGGCTTGGCAGCGTGGCCTAGCAGCTAAGGTCCTCACCTTGAACGCGCCCGGGATCCCATATGGGCACCGGTTCTTATCCCCGGCAGCCCTGCTTCCCTTCCAGCTCCCTGCCTGTGGCCCGGGAAAGCAGTCGAGGACGGCCCAAAGCTTTGGGACCCTGCACCCGCGTGGGAGACCCAGAAGAGGCTCCTGGCTTCGGATCGGCATAGCATCGGCTGTTGCGCTCACTTGGGGAGTGAATCATTGGACGGAGGGTCTTCCTTTCTGTCTCTCCTCTCTGTATATCTGACTTTCCAGTAAACAAATAAATCTTTTTAAAAAATGGTTCATTAGCATTTTTATTGATTACATGTTGATCACATATTTTGGGTACTTTGAATATACCTGTACAGAAATGTAGAACCACCTCATCCAAGGTCAGTTTCTTCAGGACATAGCCCATCAGATGTAGTGCACACACCATGGTCTCAGGACCTCAGCTCAGGACAACTTCACAGGACCTAGTAGGACATACATTGCAGGGTTTTTAAATTTTTTTCAGGTTTCTACAGAGCAGCAGCAAAGGGGGCTGTTCCTTGCTGTCAAACTACATCAGCATCCAGGCGTAGGAGACAGTCATTTAATGACACCCTGGAGATCCCAGCGTGGGGAAGAGTATTCCAAGGGTGTCACTGGCGCGATTTGGATCGTTCTGAGAAGTCACTGGTTTCATCGTCCTAGGGTTGAGAAAATCCAAGATCTGTTGCATCCACAAACCCAGAAGCATGCTGCAAAGCTTGGCCAGGAGAATCTTCCACGTTGTTCTGCTTTCCATCCTGTGCTGAAGCTGTTGATGTCCACTGCTGGTCTAGATGAACTGGCTGTCATGTTCTTTATGCACATCTGGACATGTCCACTGCACAGGCATTAGCAATTGAGAAAGCCCAATCTTGATACACGTACTCCAAGGCTGGACCACACATCCCGTGATTTTCGCTGTGGCTGGGGTCTGAGTGTAGCAGACTAGTACCAGAGCAGCCCAAGGAACCTCACCCGGGGCGACCTTGGATTTGACTCTTGTGCGTACCAGACAGTACAGGGTCAGGTTCAGTTTGTCATCCGCAGCAGCCAATACACATACTGGTAGATGCAGCTGCCTGGTCAGTTCCCTCCCAGCTCCATCCCTTATGCGAATCAGTGGTTGCTGTGGCCCAGCCTATCCAGCCCACCGCAGAACCATCCCTCACATGCACTAGTGAGTACCATGGCCTAGTAAGGAAGACACCTAATAATCCTCACCAGGCCCTTCAAGCCCTGGATTTTGGGTGCCAACCTCTGCTGCAGCCTAGTCTTGCCCAGCCCAGCACCCATCCAGTTTTTCTGCACACCTGTGGGTGCTGGGGCTTACCTCAGCCCAATTCACTCTCAGACCCAACATTCACATATGCTGACAGGTGCCGCCACCTTGTCCAGCCTGACCCCCCCACAGCTCTAGCTCTTGTGCTCACCAGCAATAGGTAGGACCCAGCAAGGGAGTGCCTACAGCTCCTTTGCCAGGCATTTTCCCAGTCCCATAACTTGTGCTTGCCAGGAGCTACTGCAGTCCAATCTCACATGGCTAGCACCCAGTCCCGGTACTTGCCAGCTGGTATTATGGCCCAGCACATCTGGCCCACACCTATTCTGTTTCTCATGCCTGACAGTAGGTACAGCAATTTGACCCAGCATGGTCTGCTCCCAGGCTGGCCTGCCCCATTCCCAACTCTAACACTCATAGTGAAAACAGTAGCCCAGTAAAGGAGTCCCTAAGATTCCCCTAGCAGTCTCATTCCAAGCCCTGGGTCTTGTGTGTACCAGTAGGTGCTGTGGCCCAATCTAAGATGACCCATGCCTGGTCTTGGTATTCAGAAACAGGTATTATAGCCTGGCTCTTCCTGGTCTGCCTCCATTCCCAGTTCTTGCTGGCAGGTGCAGCAGCCTAGCTCAGCCTGCCCACCTCCATGTGAATTTGCAGTATTGCAGTCCAACCCAGCCTGCCAAACACCCTGTTCAGACTCCCACTTATGCCAGAGTGTGCTGTGGAATGATCCAGCCCAGCCCGCACCCAGTGTGGCCCACCCCCAAACCCATCTTACACATGTGTCAACAGGTGCTACATTCCAGCCTGGTCTAGATGCTCACAGCCCTGGCTGGTGCTGTGCCTAGCAGGACAGTTCCCCAAGTTCCCCTACCAGGCCTGGTTCCAGCAATGGCTCTTGTGTGTACCTATGGGTGCTGCTACTCAGACTGACATAGACAGCCCACAGCTGGCACCCACCAGCAGGTACTACAGCTTAGCCTGACTGGCACAAACCCATTCCAGCTAACACCAATGGGTCCTACAGCCTAGGCCAGCCTGAACCTCTGCCAGGTCCAGTTCTCATGTGATGTGGTAGATGCTGTGACCTAGCTTGGCCTGTTTCACACCCATTTGGGCTCTCATGACCACTGGGGGGTGCTAGAAACTAGCCCAGCCTGGCCCACTCCCAACCCAGCCCATACACATGCTGATGGGCGCTGCAGTCTTTCCCAGCATGGTCCTCCTACAGCTTTCACAATCACTTAGTGGGACTGCAGCCTGGAGTTTCTCTACCATGCCTGTTCCCAGCCCTAGATCTTGCGCATGCTGGTGAGTGCCATCAATCCAGCCTGACATGGCCCACCTGCAGTCTCAGCTCTTATTGGCAGGTGTTGCAGCCTAGCCCAGTTGGGCAAGGCCCACACCTTGGCCTGGCACACCCCCAGCCTTGGCTGTTATGCTCCCCAGCAGGAGCTGGGGCTTAGTAGGAAGTTCCCCAAGTTCCCCTACCAGGTCTGCTTCCAACCTCAAATATCATATATGCCAGTGGGGTCAGTGGCCCTGTTTTGCATGGTGTGTTGCCAGGCTTGGTCCTTGCATGTGTCGGTGGGTGCTGTATCCTGGCACCACCCAGCCTTATCCTGGCTTCAGTTCCCAAGAGTATCAGGTGGGTTCATGTTAGGTGAGTTCTGTGGTCCAGCCTGGGTCAGCCCATCACCATCCCCAGCTCTCTGCATAAACCAGCAAGTGTTGCAGTTCCACAGAGGAATGCCTACAATTCCCCTACAGAATGTGACCTCAGATCCAGTTTTCTCACATTCTGATTGTACCGTCTATCACTCTCAAATGGATTTAGCACAAAATGTCCCAAATAGTGACCACAGTCAGTGAGGGCAGTGCAGGCAGCCAGCAAGGGCAGTGTTCTGGATACTTAACTTACAGGCTTTAGCCAAGTAGAAATCTTGGGCCTGAGGAGGGTGAGGGATGTCAGGGGAGCTGCCAGGTGCAAATGCCAAGAGGGCACCAGGGCAGTTGGGGTATAGGTTAATTTCAGAACCAAGTGCCCCTCACCTTGGTCTAGGGTCCTGTGTTTCCTCACTTCTGTCTCTAATGTGCAGAAAGGTTGTGGCCCCAGGCCTACCTTCCATGTATAAAACTGGCTCTTGGAGTTGGGGCTGGGAATGGCATTTAATAATGCCTCTCCCACAAGTGAGATCCTACCACTACTTGGATTAAATCCACAGTTAAAAGCATGTGGGTGTCCAGTATACTTAACGGTTGAGCACTATGGCTTTAAAATAAGGACATGGAGACACATTATTCACTTCAAGTTGCCAGTTACTGTGACTAAAAAGAGTATTTCACCCAAATTGGCTCAGCAAAAGCATTGGTGGTTTGGCGCGGGATGCCTTGCCCCAGATTGAGCAAACAATATACTTATGTGCTTTGCGCACAGCCGCCATCTCCTGGTGCTGTGGGGACCCCTTGAAGTAATCTTGTCTGCTCTTCAGGAGTCTCTCGGCCTTCTTTCCCAGGCCTTCAACCTTGCCGAAGAGATCTACAGGCTTGTCTCTCTTCTCATCTCACACTGCAGGTATTTGTGAAGCCACATAGCAGCCCAGGTCCTGAGAGGGGCTGGGAGATGGGTGAGAAGGAAATGCACACCCAAGGGCACATCTGGGTACAGATCTCAGCTCCACGAGGCACAGCCCTCACAGCATCTGGGGGTGGCTGCTTGACACAGTGTGTGGAGCTTCAGGAAGTCAGTCCTTATTGCCCAACTGATCACATGCGGAAACGAAGGAACTGTCTATAATGCATTCAGTAATAGTGCTGAGCCATCCCCGAGGGCAGGGCTGGATGCTGGGCCCCGGGGGAAGAATGTGGGAGCGGTGAGGAGTAGAAGATGGGGTCTTACCCTGTCAGCATTCCAGTTGAACTATCAAAACCTAAGAAAGAACTGGGTTTGAGACAGACACTGCCTTTGTAGGCAGCACCTCAAAAAGAGACCCTGGGATAGATAGGATTGTTGGCTCCAGTTCTCTGCCCCTGTATGATCCACACACTGCCCTGATCTCATTGTGGGTGGACCATCCTCTGCTGCCCGCTGGCTTTGGGCTTGCCCATGTAGCCAGTGTTGGCTCATGGAATGAAGAAGCAATTAAAGGGGTCCAGAGTGCCTAGTGCCTGAAGTCCTCACCTTGCAAGCACTGGAATCCCATATGGGTGCCAGTTCATATCCCAAAGGCCCCACTTCCCATCCAGTTTCCTGCTTGTGGCCTGAGAAAACATTGGAGGATGGCCCAAAGCCTTGGGACCCTGCACCCATGTGGGAGACCTGGAAGAGGCTCCAGGCTCCTGGCTTCGGATTGGTGCAGCTCTGGCTGTTGTGGCTACTTGGGGAGTGAATCAACAGACAGAAGATCTTCTTCTCTGTGTATCTGACTTTCCAATAAAAACAAATCTTTAAAACGGCAATGAAAGTTGCTGGTTCTGCCACTAGTCTTAAAGAGGTCTTGTGAGTTTCTGATCCCTTGTGCTCTTCCACCTTCTCTGTGGGTAGCAGCTGGCTCTTCAGCCTGGACCCAGAGTGGACACTCTAGGACCAGCCCCTGCCCTGTCCTTGCCAGTGTGCAGACCTGTAGGAAAAGCAGAGCCAATCTTAGTTGCAGAGCCTTCTGGTATGATGATACCATCCACCTGCAGACCTGTGGAAATCCTGATTGTAATCCACTCTATGTGTTAGTATGGTGGATTACATAGCATTCTTGTGGCCACAGCTAACTTTGCTGAGGTGATAAGCTCAGGGAGCTCCAACAGAGGCTCAATACAATAGCAGGTTAAGTTAAAAAGCCGTTTATTGGGCTCTTGTGTAATCTGGTTAGGAAATCCAGGGTTAGTTTGATGGCTCCGTTGTCACAGGTAACTTTGTTTCTTTCAGTGATTTTTATTTGCTCCATTAGTTTAATATTAATTTTATTTTTGATGATTACATAATTGAGAAGGGTGCATGTCCATATGCACCACTGATTAGGATGGGAAGGGGTCAAGGAATAGTAGGTAGATGAGACCACTGCTTCCAGTTTTGTTTTCCTTCTGTATTGGGGAAGAAAGGAGAAAACGTGGGGAAGCCACCACACCCAGCATCCTAACCGAATTAGTACCAGGTAAGGGGGCATAGCCAATGTCATCCCAGGGTCCTGAATGTGGAGCATGCTCCAAGGGCATTGCTCGAGTGGTTTTGATAGTTCTGAAATGCTTGCTGATTCCATTGCTCCAAGGATGAGAAATCCTTTCAAGGTCCACTGGCTGACATACTCCATCTCAGAATTTTCATTCACCCATATACTTCCTGGCAAACCTTGGCGGGGAGAGTTGTCCAATTTGTTCTGCCCTCCATCCTCTGCTGTGGTACTAGATGTCCTCTGCAGGCCCCAGTGAATTTCCACATCCTCCATGTACATCTGGGCATGCCGTCGCTGCTCCATCTTCAGCAGCTTAAGGTCAATTCTGATACATGCAGCCCATGATCAGGCCACAAATCCTGTGTTTTTTCCCCCATGATTGGTGTTCTCAGTCCAGTGGTCCAGTTGGGGGTTCCCAGAGAAACCTCACCAGAAGTGACCTCAGACATGACTTATGTGAAGCCAGTGTGGGGTCTGGCTCAGTCCATCACCCACATCAGCCTACACGCACACTGGTGGTTGCAGTTGTTGGGTCAGTTCTGTCCCCAGACCCATCTCTTACACAAACCAATGGATAGTGTGGCCCAGCCCAACCCTACCCACAACACATTAGGCACTCATGCATACCAGTGGCAATAGCAACCCTGTCAGAGTGACTTCCAATTACCCCCACCAGGCCACCCCCCAGCTATGGTTCCAGTGTAGGCAAGATACGCAACAGACTGGTCCAGTCTGTCCCAAATACTATTTGGCTTTTCTAGATACCCGTGGGGTGCTGAAGGCTAGCTCAGCCTAAACAACCCCACTACCCAGCCCACAGCTATGCTGGTGGGTGCTACTGCCTGTCCAACCAGGTCCACCCCCAGCCCTAATTCTCATTCTTACTGGTGGGAGCTGCAGCATATCAGAGAGGTGCCCAGTTTCCCTACTAGGCCAATTCCAAACCCCGATCTTATACTTTCCAGGTGGTTCTGTGGTCTAGCTGGACGAGACTTGCCCCTAGTTCCAGCACTTGCCAGCTGATACCTTGGTGAAGCCTGACCAGCTTGCACTTACTCTGGCTCATAAATGCACCAGTGGCTATGTTCACTTAGCCCAACCTGGCTCACATGAACGCCAATGGGTGTTGTAACCCTGCCTATCCTGTTCTGCCCCTGCTGGTCCTAGGTCTCGTGCTTAGCAGCAGTAACACTGGCCCAGCAGAGGAGGCCCCACTGGCCCCCCTGCCAAGTATATCCCCTCAAGTGTTACTTGTGCTGGTGGGTCCTGCAGCCCAGTATAGCATACCTGGCCTCAGGTTGGCATTTGCCAGTGGATGTTGCAGCCTGGCCCAACCTGGACAACACCCAGTCCTGGCCCTAACGTGAACTGGTTGGTGGTGCAGTCCAACCATGCTTGTCCTGCACCCTGTCCTGGTTTTCACATTTGCCAGTGGGTGCTATGAATTGGCCCAGCCTGGCCCAACTCCAGACTTGACCCACATGAATGCCAGCGGGTACTGTAACCTGGTCTGGGATGGGCTGATCTCTGCCTTGGCTCACCTGCAAGGATTAAATCCTGACAGGATTTCCCTGAGTTCCTCTATCAGGTCAATTCCCAGTGGTAGATCTCACGTACACTGGTGGGTCCTTGGCCCAATCTGACTGGGCCCACCTCCTATCCTGGCAGAAACAGTGGCCTTGCCCAAACAGCCCACAGTCAATCTGGCTCTTACTGTTGGATGCTACAGCCCAAGCCCATATGGTCCACCCCAAGATCCAATCAATCTGGCACAACCCAGACCCAAGCTACACCCATGCTGAGGTATACTATAGTTATGTCCAGGACAGTTCACCACCCCCTCCCAGTTCTCGTGCTTACCATAGGGGAGGGCTGGGGGAGGGCTGGGGGAGGGCTGGGGGAGAGCTGGGGAAGGGCTGGGGGAGAGCTGGGGGAGGGCTGGGGGAGGGCTGGGGGAGGGCTGGGGGAGGAGGGCTGGGGGAGGGCTGGGGGGGGCTGGGGGAGAGCTGGGGAAGGGCTGGGGGAGGGCTGGGGGAGGGCTGGGGGAGAGCTGGGGAAGGGCTGGGGGAGAGCTGGGGGAGGGCTGGGGGAGGAGGGCTGGGGGAGGGCTGGGGGAGGAGGGCTGGGGGAGGGCTGGGGGAGGGCTGGGGGAGAGCTGGGGAAGGGCTGGGGGAGGGCTGGGGGAAGGTTGGGGGAGGGCTGGGGGAGGGCTGATTCCCGTCAAGGCTGCAGAAACAGCTGTTCTCATCCTGCTTGTCTTCTCTATTTTTTTCCTAACCTGTTTTTTTTTTTTTGAAAGATTTACTCTGTTTTTATTAGAATGGCAGATTTGCAAAGAGGACAAAGAGAGAAAAGATTCTTACATGTCTCCCACGCGGGTGCAGGGTCCCAAGGCTTTGGGCCGTCCTCCACTGCCTTCCCAGGCCACAAGCAGGAAGCTGGATGGGAGGTGGGGCTTCCGGAATTAGCACCGGTGCCCATATGGGATCCCGGGCGTGCAAGGCGAGGACTTTAGCCACTAAACCATCGTGCTGGGCGCATCTTCTCTCCTCTTGTCAAGCCTCTCAGAGCTTTAACTGGAAGAGCCTTCACTGAAGAGAAGTCTCTTCGCTGGTTGAGAAGGAAGCAAGAAAGGGACAGCATCTTTCTCGCCCACGGTCTCACGGCTAGCGTCAGAGGAGGGCTCCTTCCCGGCTGGGGCTTCTCCCTGGCTGTGAGGGCTCGGGGCTGCGAGCCACCTCCCCATCAGAAAGCAGCACATGTGTGCCACACAGGCACAGCTGCGGGACAACGCACTCCTTTGTGTAATGCCTGCATTCGGAAACATCGTCTTGTGTGGCATGCTAGCCTGGTCCTGTAACCGCTGTCACCACCCCCTCTCCCATCAGGGACAGCTGCAGTGTGCGGCTTGGAGAGCAGGGTACCTCTGCGGTCGGGACTCAGGCCCTGCCTGAGGTCACTCAGTTTACAGGGATCAAGGACTGTGCAAACAGAGCGACTTCTCCCGCAGCCCAGGCGGAGGGGAGCTGCTGTCAACTACCCCAGGAGGGTGTGCACAGGGCACTTGGCGAACGCAGTGGCTGGGGCTGACAACCTCACGCAATGCGATGGTCAGAGTTGGTCCTTAGCCACTGGGGCACTTCCGGGCAGACACGGGGTGCTCCCAGAAGCCCAGATCCCAGGTCTGTGGTGATTGTGGGGCGAGGCCCCATTCTGTCCCAGGAACACCAGGGCCGCACATCGGGCGAGGCATGCAGGACGGCTCTGTCTTGGCCGTGTGTTTTCCGCAGAAACTTTGGCAAAGATTCGCCCGGGAAGTGCACAAACAACAAGCAGGTAAAGCCTAGGAGATGTGGGGTGCCTGGAGAGGAGGGGTGGGGATCGGGGCGAGACTATTCCCCCTGCTTTCCTAGGTGGGCTTCCCCTGATGGAGCTGGCCACGCTGGCTAAGGGGCAGGCGCAGACCCAGCAGCACTGCACGCCAGGAAGAGTTGGCCCGGACACTCCACGACGAGACTTCTGATGAGGAGGAAATTTTCAGCAATTGGGCAAGGTAAAAGGAGGGCTGCCTTCCTCGCCTTACCTAATGGGAGCAGACGGGGCGAGCGGATGGACAGCTGGCCTGCTCTGCTCCCCACAGCATGCGTGAAGGCCCAGGCGGGATGGCACCCGTGGAGTCGGCCACCGAAGCAGAAAGTGAAGCCCCCGAGGACACCGAGTGAGCCCTCGTGCTGTGGCGGCCGCGGTTACACTCTGACCTGCCTGTGACACTTCTTATGAAAATACTTATTTTCTCATGTTCACGTGTGTGGTATTCAGAAGGAGCCCCAGCCAAGGTGGGAAGAACTGAAACCCTGAGCTTTATACACACCCTCAGGGCCACAGCAAGGAAGGCTGGCCTCTCGAGGCCCCTGGCAGAAAATCCTCCCATGGGGCACCGGGGGCACACGACCGGGGGCACACGACCAGAGGCCCCACCGCGTGCCCCTACAGTCAGCCAGTGGGAAACTTCTCTGGTCTGGCTTTCTCTGCATGCTGGTCTAAATTACCTCCCAGAGTTCCTTACTGAGAAGGAAAAGCATATTTTTCTCTGCCTGCTGCCCTCCGTGAGCCAATCCTGAGTGCGAGATGGCCACACCGCAGGGACGGCGGGGGACGGTGGGCGGCCGCAGAGCCCCCGCTCCTGGCTTGCCCGGAGACAGGCCATTTTCAGGCTGGTGTACATCCCGGGACTATGGAGCAGGGTTTTCTGGTTGCCTCTCAGATACCATTTCATAGAGATGGAAATGGCTGCAGCAGCGGAAGGCCGCCCAGGCCCACGCATCCAGAACGAGCGAGGGCTTCACCCAGGGCTGTGAGGCTGCCAGCGCTCCTCACCCTTCCGCTGCCCACTCTAGGACGCAGGGAGGAGTCCAATCAGGGCTGCCTTCGGGGTCCGGAACTGTGATCATCACATGGACAGGAAAACGGGCCACGGTGTTGAGCAGCAGCAGGGCCAGGTCCCATCCTGGACATCTGGGTCACAGCACGTCAGCTGCCACTCCATCCCTGGGGTGCGCCTTTTAATGGGGTGTAGGATATATAAAGAGCTGAAGGCTAAGAAAACTCATGTGGAGGGTCACGTCCTGAGGAAGACGGCAGGTGCCTGGGCCAGAGCGCCTCCCGTCAAGGCTTCAAGACCCCCCTCCGCCCAAGGCACGGGCAGAGGTCTCAGGGCGTGGGCTTGCCCTCAGGCGGGTGGGGGTGAGCTTGCTGGTGCCCTGGGTTGGGGAACTGCGAATGGGCTCGGACCGTGGGTGGGAGAAGAAGTAGGGTCCCAGGCCAGCACATGTGTGTGTGGGGGACCTGGGTCCCTGGGGGGCTGGCGAAGTTCCACACCAGCAGGCCATCCCACTGGAAGACTGGGCTGGGGACCCATGCACACCTGGGAGGGGGGCGTGGGGATGTGTGCGAGGGAAGACGCTGAGAGAGTTTATTGCAAATGAGGAATGGCTTCTGGGGCACTTCCACCAATAAGACTTCTGTGCTTGCAAGTAAACAAGGGAGCAGAAGACCTTTCTGGGTCAGACCAGGAGCCATGGGTGACCCCGTCCTGGTCCCCAGGAGCCGCTGGAGGCGGGATGACGTCAGAGGCCCCCCTCCGCCCAGCAATGGTGTCCCTACTGCGGAAAGGTGGCGGGTTCGGACCCGGGCTCTCCCCTTCCGCCTGACCTGCTTCTCGAAGGCGCGGATTGACTGGAGGGTCCCTGAGGGCGGGGCCTGGGGAGGGGGCGGGGCCGGTGGGTGGGGTCTGCAGATGGATGTTGCCGGCGAAGGGTGGGGTCTGCTGAGGGCGGTGTCTGCCGGGGGCGTGGCCGTCGGAGGGCGTGACCTGCATTCTCCAGGGGGCGGGGCCTGGCACAAAAGGGAGACCGGATCGCCCCGCCTCCCCGTGAGGCCCAGCCGGGTGTTCGAGGACCGTGGAGGGAGCGCCGTTCTACAGCCAGGGCCCGCGGGGAGGGGCTCGCAAGGCCCCGCCCACCCGCAGGGGTGCCCCGCCCACCCGCAGGGGTGCCCCGCCCCTCGGCGCGGCCCTCACGTGCCGTAGGCGCGGCTCTAGGCTAAGGGGCCTTCGGGCGAGGCGTCGGGAAGCCGAGAGCGTGCGGAAACCGCCGAACGCACCTGGAAATCGCGTAGCGCTCACGGAAATCGCCGAGCGTTAACGGAAACTGCCGAGTGTTCACGGAAACTGCTGAGCGCACGCAGAAGCGGCCGAGCCCTTTCCTCGCCGGCCCCCGAGACTGCCGGCAGACGTGAGCAGTCGACGGCCGAGCGGGACGGGTCTTTCCTCCCGGTCCCTCCCCGTCCCGTCCCTCCTCCGGCCTCCATCTCCTCAGCCCGGACCCGGGAGGATTCTGTAGCGTGCGGGTTCCGGGCTGCAGCAGGGCAGGCCGGGCTGCGGGCTGAGGCGGCGGGCGAGGTGGGCACCCGGAGGACGCCAGGAAGCTTGGACATGGCGGGCCCCCCGGCGTTTAAGATGAGGCTGGTCCACGTGGACCTCAAAGGCGCCCCACCCAAGGTCTCGTACCTGGCGCAGGTGAGGAAGGGCTGGGGCTCCAGGGGACACTGGGAAGGACTGAGAGCCCCACCCCTCCATGGCCTGGCCCCCCGTGCAGCGGGAGAGGCACCTCTGCACCCTCGTCACCCACCGGGCAGCCACGGGAGCCCTCTGCACCCTGGTCAGCCATGGGAGCCCTCCGCACCCTGGTCACCCACCAAGCAGCCACGGGAGCCCTCTGCACCCTGGTCAACCATGGGAGCCCTCCGCACCCTGGTCACCCACCGGGCAGCCACGGGAGCCCTCTGCACCCTGGTCAGCCATGGGAGCCCTCCGCACCCTCGTCACCCACCAAGCAGCCACGGGAGCCCTCTGCACCCTGGTCAGCCATGGGAGCCCTCCGCACCCTGGTCACCCACCGGGCAGCCACGGGAGCCCTCTGCACCCTGGTCAGCCATGGGAGCCCTCCGCACCCTGGTCACCCACCGGGCAGCCACGGGAGCCCTCTGCACCCTGGTCAGCCATGGGAGCCCTCCGCACCCTGGTCACCCACCGGGCAGCCACGGGAGCCCTCTGCACCCTGGTCAGCCATGGGAGCCCTCCGCACCCTGGTCACCCACCGGGCAGCCACGGGAGCCCTCTGCACCCTGGTCAGTCATGGGAGCCCTCCGCACCCTGGTCACCCACCGGGCAGCCATGGGAGCCCTCTACATCCTGGCCACCCAACAGGACAGCTACAGGGAGCCCTCTGTGGAGACCCCTCTGCACCCTGGTCACCCACCGGGCCTGCTTGGGCCTGGGAAAGCTGACCAGGGCAACTTGTGTCTGCCCACTGAGGTTCCAACTCTGCCCTCCAGGTGTTCCCCCTGTTCCACACACTCGGGGCTAACGGCCTCCTCCTGGAATATGAAGACATGTTCCCGTATGATGGCCCCCTGCGGCTGCTGAGGGCCACCCACGCCTACAGGTCTGCCCACAGGGTCCCAGGCATCCTAGGGTGGGAAGTGTGGTGGGGCGGCTGGACAAGAGCAAAACTGGTGGGAGCACGGGGCTAACCTCAGAGGCCCCAGAATTGGTCCAGAGAATCCAATTCCTTGGGGGCGAGGCGGTGGGTGCCTGCAGCTAAGCAGATGGGAGGATGTTAAGCCTTGGGCAGTAGCAGATTCAATTAAAGCCACAATGCCACGTGCCTACAAATTAGCAAACTTCAAAAAGAGAAAACCTGTGGCGAGCCCGTGCACGCCTGCTGCTGGGCCGGGGTGTCCACAGACCTGGGCCAGCAGGCGGGAGAGCGGTCCTGCTCCTCTGTGCCTCTCGGCTTCTGCCGTGAGAATGTCCCTGGTGACCGGTTCTCCAGGTCTGCAGCACAGCCCTGCTGAGATGAGCTGTGGGGAAGACGGGGGAAGGTCCTTCCAGGCCACGACCTCACACGGCCCAGCGCTGGCCTGGCAGTCCGGCCTGCAATTCTGCCAGACGACATCACCATGGAGTGTCTGGCTAGGGCGTGTGACGGGCACCACCTGCTGCCCTCTTGAGGCCTGTGGGTCCTCGTGGAGCTGGTCCTCCAGGGCTGTGGGAGCGGCTGTGCTGACTACGGCCTGAGCATCTTGCTGCCTTGTGTCCCCAGCCCCGCCGAAGTCCAGGAGATCCTGCAGCTGGCTGCGCAGAGCGAGCTGGAGGTTGTGCCCCTGGTGCAGACGTTCGGACACATGGAGGTGAGTGGTCCCTGCAGAGGCTGCCAGTGCCGGATGCCTTTGAAGATCATTCCACAGACACCTGCGTGTCTGTATCACAGAAGGGAGACACACAGCGCCAGCGTCTCCTGGGTTTACGGTTGGGTTTGTCACCAGCCCCCACCGCTCCTGTGGCACCAGGACCCCATTTCCACTCGAAGCCAGCCTTGCCCTCAAGGCCCCCAGAGGCTCTCCTGCAGGTGGAGCTGTTCACGGCCTCTGCCACACTCGTGGGTGGGTTCTGAACCCACTCAGCGTGCCTGGCTCCAAATAGAGCATCTTGTGAGAATTAGCCCCGGGTCCCAGTCCTTGCTGGCCGGGCCCTCAGTTACACTCCTGTCCTCAGGCCTGAATCCCGCCCCTTGCTCTGCCGTCCCCAGCTCCTGGCCTCCGTCCCTCGGGCTTGCCTCCCGCCCGGCTCTGCCTTCTTGCTGTCCCCAGCTCCTGGGCTGCTGCTGGCCGGGCCCTCTGTCACTCCCTTGCTCTGCAGGTCCCTGTCCCCACTGCCACTTCCCCTTGCTGTCTGCACGTTGCTGACTCCCAGCTCGTGTGCCCAGCCTGCTGATGTCTCCTTAGGTCCCCTGCCTACTTGGCATGACCACCATCCTCCTAGGCCGGCCCCTCACCGCCTGGCTGGCTGGGACGCCCTCTAGCGGCTCCCTGGCTCAGCAGACCAGAGCACCACTCTACCCTCCTCTTGCTGCACCCCTGCCTGCCAGGGCTCACACCACTTTGAGATTACAAAAAATGGTCAGAAACTGGGGTGCCTAAAGCAGCACCCCAAGATGCCCAAACCAGAGGTGTCTGCACCGAGCGGTTTGTTGCCTGTGTGGCCTCCCCGTTTTGCCTTTTCCCAGCCTGGGGTTGGCCGTGGGGTGTGCTAGCTAGGCTTTAGCTCTGTCTACTCACAGCCCGGGAGGATTTCTGCTTCTGTCCCTCGTGAGGTTTCATGCAGATGAGGCCATTTGGGCGTGCCACTTAGCCAGGTGTTAATCTTGTCACTTCTGGCACAGCTGTGTGGCCTCTTGAGGTGACTGGCTGCCCTCTGGGCAGTGGTGCTTTGTGCCTTCTTGAGGAGCCACGTGGCCACACTTGTAAGCCTTCTTTTTCTTTTATGGAAAGGCAGATTTACAGAGAGAAGCAGAGACAGAAAGATCTTACATCTGCTGGTTTACTCCCCAAGTGGCCACAATGGCCGGAGCTGAGCTGGAGCTAAGCCCATCCAAAGCCAGGAGTCAGGAGCGTCTTCCGGGTCTCCCACGTGGGTGCAGTGTTCCAAGGCTTTAGGCCGTCCTCGACTGCTTTCCCAGGCCACAGGCAGGGAGCTGGATGGGAAGCAGAGCACCCAGGCCATGAACCAGCACCCATATGAGATCCTGGCACATGGAGATGGAGGGTTAGCATGTTGAGTGATTCTGCTCAGACAAAATTGCCGTCTTCAGTGGAATCTGACCCCTAGTTCTTTTGAAAGCATGCAGAGTACCCTGGGCACGCTCAGGGTGGGTGACGGCTGGCAGGCTCCCCCGGGGCATGCTCAGGGTGGGTGATGGCCGACGGGCTCCAGGGGCACACTCAGGGTGGGTGACGGGCTCCCCTGGGGCATCTCGGGGTGGGTGACGGCCGACAGGCTCCCCAGGCATGCTCAGGGCGGGTGATGGCCTACGGGCTCTAGGGGCACACTCAGGGTGGGTGACGGCCGGCGGGCTGTCCTGTGGCATGCTCAGGGTGGGTGATGGCCGACGGGCTCCAGGGACACACTCAGGGTGGGTGACTGCCGACGGGCTCCAGGGGCACACTCAGGGTGGGTGACTGCCGACGGGCTCCCCAGGCATCTCAGGGTGGGTGACTGCCGGCAGGCTCCCCAGGCATCTCAGGGTGGGTGACTGCCGGCGGGCTCCCCCAGGCATTTCAGGGTGGGTGATGGCCGACGGGCTCTCCTGGGGCTGGCTCCCGCTCCAGTGTGTTTGTGTCTATCTCTTGGTTGAAAGCTGGCATCTCAACAGCAGGCCGGAGGTTTTTCTCCCCTGTGGTGGTGCTGGGGAGGGTTTCCCAGCAGATTCCCCGGGAGCAGCACTGGGCTCCCAGCCATGAGTACACTGCCGCCACCCCTGTGTCTCCCTGGTCAGCAGGGCTTAGGGCTTCCCAAGCCTGCACCCCTTTGAGTGGACCTGGACAGCCCTCCAGCTGTCTTTCCGGGGACCTGCAGGGGCCAGCAGGGGTTTTCTGCAGCTGCTGCTTTGGGGACATGGCCCCCAAGGGTCTGGCTCTCACAGGGAGGGGCTGGTAGGGCAGGCTGCAGGCTGCAGCCCTACAAGGGCCACCCTCACTCAGTCGCCCTGTTTCTGCTGGCTCTGGGAGAGTGGCTAGAAGGTCCCAAGGCAGCCAGGGACAGGTCCCGGATAGGTCTGGCCCGTCAGGAGCCCTGGGACAGAGCTTGGCCTGTCTTGGCTGGCGGCAGAGCAGAGGGATCCTGCCCAGGGCCCTTGGGTTCGGGTGGAGGAGGCAGGTCCAGCCGCCCTGTCCCCACCCATCCCCACATCAGTGAGCCTGCCCACCCTGTCTCCACAGTTTGTACTGAAGCACGCGATGTTCGCACACCTCCGGGAAGTGCCAGCCTTCCCCAACACGCTGAACCCCCATGAGCCACAGGCCCTGGCACTGGTAGGAGCCATGATCGACCAGGTGCTGGCGCTGCACCCTGGTGCCCGGTGGCTGCACATTGGGTGCGATGAGGTGGGTGCCATTTGCCACACCTCTCCTCTTACACGTGATCCCAGTGAATACAAACAGGGCTCGTGGCAGGCTGGTCTAGCCGATATCTTGGGAGGGGGTGTGTCTTGGTGGCCAGGAGCTATGCTATCCCTGGCAAAGACAGGTTTGTGCCTTAGACCCAGTACTGGAGGTGGGTGTGTGCCCAGCACTGGAGGTGGGTGTGTCAGCAGCACTGGAGGTGGGTGTGTGCTCAGCACTGGAGCTGGGTGTGTGCCCAGCACTGGAGGTAAGTGTGTGCTCAGCACTGGAGGTGGGTTCGTGCTCAGCACTGGAGGTGGGTGTGTCAGCAGCACTGGAGCTGGGTGTGTGCCCAGCACTGGAGGTGGTGTGTGCCCAGCACTGGAGATGCGTGTGTGCCCAGCACTGGAGGTGGGTGTGTCAGCAGCACTGGAGGTGGTGTGTGCCCAGCACTGGAGGTGGTGTGTGCCCAGCACTGGAGCTGGGTGTGTCACCAGCACTGGAGATGGGTGTGTGCTCAGCACTGGAGCTGGGTGTGTCAGAGCAGCACTGGAGGTGGGTTTCTTGTGGTGTCACAGCCGGAGGAGAGCAGGTTGGGAGTCAAGGACATTGGAGGTCTGGGATGGGATAATGAGCTCTGTGCTTGAGGCAAACACGTCAGTGTCCATGGGTGCCCACTCAGGGAAATGTGTGTGTGTGTGTGTGTGTGTGTACATGTCTGGGGAGACACAGGCAGCATGAGGAGAGTATTTGTCTCAGCCCGGGGCATGCACCATGTGCAGAATTCACAACCCTTGCTTTGTGCATGCACAAACCCTGTGCCCCTCCAACCCTGTGCCCCTCCAACCCTGTGAGCCCCCACAGGGGGCTCCTCTCGGCCCCCTTAGTACTTCCCCTGCTTGCAGTCACAGCCCGTGGCCCTGCTGCCGGCTTCTGTGCGCACACGCCCCTCTGCTGGGGTACGTTTCAGGTGGTGCCATGCTGAGGGGGCACCTCAGAGCTGTGACCTCAGCTCAGCCTGCAGAGGCTGCCCAGGCCCTGTGCCCCCCCAAGGCACACATGGGGCGCTCACAGCCAGCCCCTGCCGTCTCTTCCTCAGGTCTATTACCTGGGTGAAGGGGAGGCCTCGAGACGCTGGCTGCAACAGGAGCCTAACAACAGGGCAGCGCTGTGCCTGACCCACATGAAGGCTGTGGCCGGCCACGTGCTAACCCGGCATCCTGGCGTGACACCCCTGGTGTGGGATGACATGCTGCGGGACATGGCACAGGAGCAGCTCGCAGGTCAGCCTCGGGGGTGGGGGGGTGTGCGGTGGGACCCCTCCTCAGTAGCCCCAAGACTGTAGAGCTCTATACACAGACCCGCTCAGACCACCTTGTGGGGGTCCTGCATCTGAAACCGACAGTCGATGTGGGACCCTACAGGGGGGCCCAGAGCTGAGGGCTGACACCCCCTCGCTGCACCCAAGCCCTGAGACCCCACAGAGCTGAGTCCAGCCCGGCCACTGTTGTCCTGGTTCCCCACAGCCTGGGACAGCCACTGCCCAATCAAGGCGCCACTTAGCAGCGTATGCACATGGGCTGGTGGCCCTGCACGAGAGCCCCAGGCCAGGAGTCGCCACTCCCAAATCCACCTGTGGTCTTGGGGCCTGCCGAAATGGGGCGCCCTGCTGGGTCTGGGTCACACCCACTGGGTCAAGGGTGAGGATTCATACCCATTTGAAGAGGGCAAGCCCAGGCGCTGTGACGATGTGCACAGGCGTCTGCCTCACGCTCAGCCTTGCTCTGCAGCGTCGGGGTTGCCGCAGCTCGTGGAGCTGGTGCTCTGGGACTACAGTGCTGACCTGGATGTGCATGGCAAGGGTCAGTACTGAGGGGCAGGGGGTAGCGGGGAGCAGCACTGAGGGGCGGGGAGCAGCCGGGGGCAGCTCTGAGGGGCAGGGAGCAGCAGGGGGGCAACACCGAGGGGTGGGGGACAGTGGGAGGCACCAAGGGGCAGGGGCAGCAGGAGGCAGCATCGAGGGCCTGGGTTTATGTCCTGATCGACTGTGTGCCAGGTTAGGCCCTGCCCACCCAGACACCATCCCCACCCTGCCACAGCCCCTGTCATGGGTACCATCCCTGCCCTGCCACAGCCCCACTGCAAGCACCGCCTACACTGCCACAGCCCCCACCGTGGGCACCCTCCACACCCCACACAGCCCCCACCGTGGGCCCCGTCCACACTGCCACAGCCCCCACCGTGGGCACCCTCCACACCCCGCCCAGCCCCCACCGTGGGCACCGTCCACACTGCCACAGCCCCCACCGTGGGCACCGTCCACACCCCGCACAGCCCCCACCATGGGCACAGTCCACACCCCGCACAGCCCCCACCGTGGTCCCCGTTCCTGCCCCGCCACAGCCCTGCCCAGCTCAGGGTAACCACAGGCTCATCCAAGACCCTTTGCAGAGTGCTCCCCCTCCTGGTTCTGGCAGGCTTTCCTTGTGGGCCCATGACTGGGTTGCCCAGCCATCATGGCTGCTCCCATGTGTGATGCTAAGTGGATGTGTGTGGCCTAAGGGTTACTGCCCACCACCTGCCTGCTTTCTCTTCAGTCCTCCTCATGGAGAAGTTCCAGGCCTGCGGCTTCCGGCGCCTCTGGGCCGCCAGCGCCTTCAAGGGGGCCACGGGGGCCAGCCAGGCCCTGCCGCCCGTGGAGTACCATCTCCACAACCATGCCCAGTGGCTGCAGGTGGCGGGCCAGGGGCCCACAGACGCTCTACAGGGCATTGTCCTGACCGGCTGGCAGAGGTGAGCTGTCGGGTAACAAAGGGGGGCAGCCTGGGCCTCACCCGCTTGCCAAGGGGAGAAGCCTTTCGGGTGTCCAAAGCAGGGGTGCCAGTCCTGGGGCCTCCAGCCGCCTGTGTGCTCCGGGGCAACAGCTGGCTCTGCTGCTTCTAGATGGCTCACGGTCCCTTTGTACGCCTCAGGCCGCACTAAACTAGGAGCATCTTGCAGAGTACAGCCTGTCCTGTGTTGAGGGGAGTGGCCCAGGTGCAGGTGGAGTCCCCCAGGACCTCAGCCCAGCCAAGCCTGCCAGGCCTGTGGGCGCGTCACCACTCATGAGTACAGAGAAAGCCACGCTCTGGCAGGTGGAGGTGCCCTGCCCTGTGCTGCCCAGCGCCACCCAGCACCAAGCGCCCTCAGCCCTCATTTACCATCTACACTTCCCTGAGCTCACACCTTGTGCCTGGGAGGCAAGGGTGATGGTGGGGGAACCGGAACATGACCCCCAGGGTGGCCAGCGAGCCTTCTTCAAAGGCAAGTGGGACCAAGCCGCATCATCTCCAGCAGGGTGAGGGCCAGCAACCCTCCAGGGTGACCGCAGGGTGAGGGCCAGTGTCGCCCCCCCAGGGTGACTGCGGGGTGAGGGCCAGGTCGAGCTGCTAGTGGACCCGGGCAGGTCCCCCGATATCCCCTGTCACAGCCCCTCACCACACTGTACCACCAGACTTCCCACTCTGCTGCCCCCACTGCGTGCTGCCCTGCGACACCAAGCCTGGTAGGGGAGGGAGCAGCGTGCCCTCAGGCCAGCCGGCCGTGGGCAGTGAGTGCATCTCCCGTGGTTGCAGGTACGACCACTTCTCCGTGCTGTGTGAGCTGCTGCCCGTGGGCATCCCATCCCTGGCCGCCTGTCTGCAGTCGCTCCTGCATGGTATGTCTCAGCAGTGGTCCATCTGTGACCCCTGCCCACCCCTCAGGGCAGGTGGGAGCCAGGCATCTGGGCAGCAGGACCGCCCACCTGGGACCCAAGCGAAGTAGGTAGTGTGGGCCACGGGCACCTTGACGCCATGCGTGCAGGAGGCGGATGAGCCACTGTTGAGCCCTCAGTGTCGGTGTCATGGAGAGCACTGGCCTTGCTCTGGCAGCGTGGCCCTTGCCCAGTGGGCAGCCCAGTGGGAATGGGGCACCTGTGCCAGTCTGCCCTACCAGCAGGGGGCCGGGTACTTGGCTGGCTGCTGGGCTCCAGCCCCGCCACTCCCAGGGCTGTGTGAGGCCCCATGGGGGCAGGTGTTCGCTCCTCAGCTCTGCCTCCAGCTTCCTGTTAACACTGACTGTGGGAGGCAGCGTGAGTGGCTCACGTACCTGGGTTCCCACAGCTCATGTTGGAGACCAGGACGGAGTCTCCAGCTCGTGTGGCCATCAGAAGAGTGAACTGCCAGTGGAGCTCTGTGTCTCAAAAAGAGAACGGACACACACCCCTTGAGGGAGGGGAGGGTCGCGTGCAGCTGTGCCAGGCCCCCACTGTCTGCCTGGTTGCTTTCAGGAGGGTTCAGCGACGACGTTAAAACCAAAGTGGAGAAGCTGCTCGGGCTCTCGAGCCTGGACGTGGCAGATGCCGTGAGGTAATGGCCTGACCTCCCCGCCGACGGGCCCTCCCAGGGACCCCAGTTCTCAGTATGCCTCTCTGGCAGCAAGGGGCCCAGCTCCTTCCCTGGCAGCAACATCCTGGCCCTCGTCACCCAAGTCAGCCTCCACCTGCGTGGCTCTGTGGACGCACTGCTGGAGAGAAACAGGTGGGTAGGTGGGCAGCTGAGCCTGTTGGCCTCCTCCTCCTCTGGACTCCCCAGGGCAGAGGTGACAGAACAGGCCCCAGCAGGCCCCGACTACTGCACATGAGCCGTCAGCCGTCTGTGGATGTGCCCCCAGGTATGTGACAGGCTGGTTCAGCCCCTACCATCGCCGGCACAAGCTCATCCACCCAGCCATCGTTCAGTACATCCAGCCCGAGGCGATCAGGTAACCCCCAGACCCTCCACGTGGCACAGTCCATGGAGACATCACCCAGGGTGACCCCCAAGCCCTCATCGTGGTACCGTCCATGGTGACATCACCCAGGGTGACCCCCAGACCCTCCACGTGGCACAGTCCATGGTGACATCACCCAGGGTGACCCCCAGACCCTCCACGTGGTACAGTCCATGGAGACATCACCCAGGGTGACCCCCAGACCCTCATCGTGGTACCGTCCATGGTGACATCACCCAGGGTGACCCCCAAGCCCTCATCGTGGTACTGTCCATGGAGACATCACCCAGGGTGACCCCCAAGCCCTCATCGTGGTACCGTCCATGGTGACATCACCCAGGGTGACCCCCAGACCCTCCACGTGGCACCATCCACAGTAGCATCACCCAGGATGATACCCCCATGGTACTGTCCATGGTGACCTTGACCAGGGACCACGAATGCCAACCTGTGCAGAGTCGGCCAACTGTCCAGCCGAGTCCTTCCCACCTCGCAGGCTGTGAGTTGAATGTGTGCTGGCCCATGCATCACATTCACAGGAAGTTGGCAAGGCCACAGTGTAGTTTGAGCCACTGTGGGGCTCTGGTGTGTGCTCCGGGAACAGCCGCAGGAGCCTCACTGCGCAGGCTCAGGCTGCCTCCTCGTCCCCAGCCTCCTGGGCAGGTGGAGCGCCCTGGCACGGGAGCTGGAGGCCGCCCTGCAGTGCTGCTTCTACCCGGATGCCGTGGAGGAGTGGCTGGAGGAGAACGTGGCCCCCAGCACGCAGCAGCTACAGGCGCTGCTGCGGGACCTCAGTGAGGCGGCTGGTGGCACCTGCTGGGACCCAGCTCAGGACCCTGAGGTTGGAGGGACCTGGCAGCCGCTCCCTGCGGAGCCCCCAGACGCACAGGACAGATGCCCAAGGACCCAGCTGTGATATACAGAGTTTTATTTTGCAATAAAGTCAGAGCTGCACCTGCTTGCTAGTCCAGCCTCCCTCCGCCCTCATACAGGAGAGCGCTGTGCCCACCTCCCCATTGCCCCCAGGAGGAGGGGCCTGGACGGGCACTGTGCCCCTGCTGCCCTCCCATGCATGCCTACACTCAGTTCCTGCCTAGGAGCCCCTGGTGTTTATATGTGTGTGTGTTTCTCTCTAGGTACCCCATTTTTAGGGAAGTCACCCCTTTCCAGGGGCTCCAGGTGTCTGCCCGTCAGCCCAGCACACAGGACAGCCCTGAAGAGCCCCTGGCCCCAGGAGAGGCCCAGCTGGCTACAATGATGTCACCCCAGGGTAACCCCCAGACAGGAGCCACAGGTGGGGCTGCCCAGACCCGCTGTGCCGCCCACCCCTTAGGCCCCCTGGCTCCCACCAGCCCCTCTCCCTGCCCTACTCCCTGGGCAAGGCCCAGGCTGTGGCTTTGTTCAGTCAAGCATCAGGACTGGTTGAGGCAGCTCCGAAGTCCGGTGGCATGCCCCGAGGTAAAGCAGAGAGGGGCTGTGCAGCTGCTGGTGGGTGTCAGCTCTGCCCGGGGCCGTCGGCCTCGCTGTCGCTGCTCTCGGAGTTGGACAACTCAGAGGGGCTCTCTAGGCGGTGCAGCTCCAGGAAGCCGGTGATGAGCTTGGCCACGGCTTCCACGTCACTGGGAGGCCAGCATCAGCAAGTAGTGGTCAGGGGCTGCCCAGGTGGCTCCGTCCCGCCCACCACACCTCATGTCCTGGTGCCCGCTGTACCAGACCCCAGCCCCGTCCTGGTCCCCGAGGGCCCTGCTGCTGCCACAGCCCCCCACCCCAGACTGCGCCCTCACCTGCGGTGGCCCATGATGGCGCTCTGGGTGAGCGGGTGGGAGAAGCCCGTGACGAACCGCAGCACCACCGAGTAGCCCTTCCCGAAGTACCGGACCTTCTCCTCCTCCACGTTCACGTCCCGGATGTCCTTCAGCAGGACCACCACTGGGGAGGACAGGTCACGGGCCATACCGCCCCTGGGCCCTGTGCAGGAACTGGCCCGGCCCTGCCCAGTCCGGCCCCTCCTGCCTTCACATTTTTCCCCCCGACCCAGAAGCACCTTCCTGGCCCCACCACCAGCCACTGAGCTGCGACTCCCCAGCCATCACCGTGACCGCTCGGGGACAAAGGCGGCTGTGGGACCTTGTGCCGAGCCGCTACCGGGCCCCGAAGAACTTCCGCCTAGGGCTTCCTCTGGCCACGCAGGCCCCGGCTCCACGGCCCGTCCCGCAGAGCCCAGGGTGCCGAGGGTGAGCCCCTGTCCCGCAGCCCTTACCTTGACCGTGGCCTGCTCGGAGCAGAGTCAGCAGCTTCCTGTAGAGGCTGAAGGTTTTCAAGATGACCTTCCCAGTGCTCTTGTCGAAGATGGCTTCCTGGGGGCCACGGGGGGGGCTGAACGCATGCCCACGTGTGTGCAGCACACATGCGCACACACACAAGCACCCAGAGGAGCCCGCCAGCCCGGGCAGTGCCCCTTCTAGAACCGCTGGGTGCGGGGGTCACCTGCCCCTCCGTAAAGAACTTCAGTAGAAGCTAGTCACGAGGCACTCCCTGGAGGGGGACCCCTCAGAAGGGGAGCCCAGGGCAGGCCATCTGGAATGTTCCCTCCTGCCCCCACCCTGCCCAGCCTCACCTCCCAGTCCTCCAGGTTCTGCACGGCCACTAGCAGGCAGCCCGACACGTAGAAGAGCTTCCAGCCCAGGCTGTCTGTGGAGAGGAGGCACCGGTGAGGGGCAGGCCCGGAAAGGCAGCGGGCCATGGGGGGGAGGTGCCCTTACCTGCACTGTAGTAAGCCGCGGCCAGGCCGATGGAGAGGATCCCTGCGGAGAGCGGGAGGCCTGTCCTGACGGGATGGCACAGCACGCACTGCGCACCCCCAGGGCTGTCAGAACCACGTGTGGTGACCCCAGCGGCACGTGGGGAGGGACCACAACCCCATAGCCAGGTCATTGGGCAAGACAGGCCCCCAGGACCCTCCCCTGGGCACGGCCAACAGAGTGGGCGAGACCCCCAGGACTCCTCCCCTGGGCAGGGCCAACAGAGAGTGGCCACGACAGGGTGCCTGCATCAGGCGGCATGCAGGACTCTCCCCAGAGCAGTGAGGGACAGGAGTGCAGGAGGAACCAGATGCCCCATGCCCCAACTGCCCAGTGCAGGGTCCATGCCTCAAGGTACATGCTGGAGGGTACTCAGGCAGGGCCCCAGCCCCGCGGGCAGCACTTTGTCTGGCTCAGCCACCTCAGCCTTACCGACCAGCAGCGACCAGGAGCGCAGGCCCGGGGCCCTCTTGAGGTGGAGGCGAGAGCGGGTGCGGGTCTCCACCTGCATGTACATCCCCGGAGCGTGCGCGAGGCTGGAGCGGCTGGAAGAAAAACATAGCACCCCACATCAAGCTGGGTGGGCCCTCCATGCACCCTGGCGGTCACTCTCTGGGGTGCCCCTCACCCCTGGCACCGTGCCCCCCACCCCGTCATCATGCACCCCGGCCTGTGAGCCTCCTGTACCCCCACCCCATCACCATGCACCCCCACTTGTCAGACTCCAGAGTGCCCCATGCCCGTGTCAGCCTCCTGTGCCCCCACCCCCGGCACCGCGCACCCGCACCTGTCAGCCTCCAGGGGTGCTCCCTCCCCCCCAAGATGCCCCAGGTGACCCGCCCAGCCTGGACGCTGCTGCACCCCTCCCCACCCCGGAAGGACCAGAACCCGACCAAGATGGGAAGTGAGAGTGGCGGCGGCGGGCTGGGCCTGGGGGCAGGGATGGGAGTCGGCCGGTGCCCGCCGCGCTCAGGGCGCCCTGCTACGCCTCGGGCCGCCCCAACTTGTGCAAGCTCGGCCCTGGTGCCCGGCTCGGCCGCAGCCGGGGGTGAGCGCCCACCTGAGGGGGAAGCTGCTGGACGCGCCCGCCGCCCCGCCGCCTGCCGCGATCCCGGGGCGCGAACCCGCCGGGCGACGGGGCGGAGCGCGCGGACTTCCGGGTGCGGGGCGGGGCGCACAGACTTCCGGGCGCGGGGCGGGGCGCGGGGCGTGCACGGAGTCCCCCGTGAGGCGTGGGAGGCCTTGGCGGGGGCCGCTCCCGGGGCGTCTGTGAATTGGAGGTGCATCTGGAAGCTGAGGGAGCCCCTGTGGGCGGAAGGGCTTGGCGGGGACCCCTCCTGCAGCTGGGGCGTCTGTGATTTTGGGGTGCATCTGGAAGCTGAGGGGTGTCACTTTCTGGGTTGTTACTGCAGCAGGTATACCTGCTCACAGACCCAGGCAGGAGAGCCGCACTTGCTCACAGACACATGGGGGCCACTCGCGGCCTTGCCGCCATGCAGCTCTCACATGCAGCGGGAGAGGTGCGCGTGAGCGTTTCCAGTCCAGCTGCTGCTCGCGGTCCAGCGTGGCCCGGGAGGAAACAGCGGGTGCCCACCAGACCTGCTCGGGGCTCGGGGCTCCTGGCACGGGTCAGGCTCAGCTCCCACCAGACCTGCTCGGGGCTCGGGGCTCCTGGCACGGGTCAGGCTCAGCTCCCACCAGACCTGCTCGGGGCTCGGGGCTCCTGGCACGGGTCAGGCTCAGCTCCCACCAGACCTGCTCGGGGCTCCTGGCTCCTGGCACGGGTCAGGCTCAGCTCCGACCTTTGCGGCCACTTGGGGAGTGGACCAGTGGACAGAAGATCTTCCTCTCTGTCTCTCCTCTCTGTAGATATGACTTCTCAATAGGAATAAGTAAATTAAAAAAAAAAAAGAAGGCGAGTCCTGCGGGAGGGTCTTTGAGCTGGCAAGTCCGGGCCATGCAGCGCCAGCCCACGGCACAGCGGCAATGCTGCTCAGCCTGGTGGGGAAGCCCAGCCCGGGCCGGCCCTGCAGACTGAGCAAGGCTGGGAAGTTCTCATGGCGGAAGCGTTCCCGCTGAGCTGGAAAAGGTGCCGCTGACGGTGCCCGGTGCCCGAGGCGAGTGCTGGGTGTACAGGCCACTCAGACACAAAGACCTCGGGGGCTGCAGCCTGGGGTCTTGCTGCTGTGGGCACGAGCCGACCCTCGGGCCAGTCTCCACGGCTCTGCCAGGGCATCAGCAGGGAGCTGGACCAAAAGCGAGCAGGCACCCGCACCGGCTCATGCCTGCCTTTTACCTGCCAGGCCCAACGTCTGCTCTGAGTTTACTTTCAACAGAAAAAAACTTAAACATCCCAACCAATTTCAATATGGTCTGGCAGGACATACCACTCTGATTTAAACTCACAGTGAAAACTACAAGAAAATTTGGGAAATGTGCTCGCTGGATATTCCATGAGATATTGCAATTATGTTTTTAAAACGCCACGTACTGTGCCTGGTGCGATGGTTCACTCCGTGGCTAAATCCTCGCCTTGCAGACACCAGGATTGCACGGGGCGTGAGTTCAGTTCCCAGCTGCTCCACTTCCCGCCCAGCTCCCTGCGTGCCCTGGGAAGGCAGTGCAGCAGGACCCAAGGCCTCAGCACCCTGTACCTGATGCAGACCCGGCTCCCTGACCCTCAGGCTGACCCCCAGGCTAACCCAGCAGACCCCGTACTGACCCTCAGGCTGACCCAGTGGACCCCGCGCTGACCCAGCAGACCCCACGCTGACCCTCAGGCTGACCCCGTGCTGACCCAGCTGACCCCTCAGGCCCCGCGGCCTCGAGCTGTCCGGCACGAGCACGTGCCCACGGGGCGATCGCAGCGCACGCGCACTGTCGCCGGCCGGCTACGTGACGCGCTGCCTGACGGCCATGGCGGCGGGGAGGGGCGGGGAGGCGCGAACGCGGCGGGAGGTCCGTGCCCGGTACGGGGGCCCGCGCGCCCAGGAGCGGGCACCCCGCCCGTGCCCGGCCACCGCCGCCCGCCCGTCCGCCCCGGGCGGTGTCACCTTGGCCGCCCGGTGCTGAGCAGCAGCCCCGCGGGAAGAGGCCGGCGTGCGCTCCGGGGCGGGCCCGCCTCCCTCATTGGCCGAGAGCGGGCCGCGCGGGGCGGGGCCTGGGCGCTCTGCGCGCTCCTACTGGCCCAGCGTGCGGCTCGGCCCGTCTGGGCGCTCTCATTGGCTGGACGCCGTAGGGGGCGGGCCCGCCGGGCGAGCACCACAAAGGGCTCGGTGTCCTGTCGGGCGGCCGCAGGCGCACCCCGAGGGCCAGTCCTGCTCGCAGCTCGGCCCGAGGTCCGGTCCCGCGTCCGGGCGCTCCCCTCGCCCAAGGCCCGGCCCTGTCACGCCCGCTCCAGATGAAGTGCGAGCACTGCACGCGCAAGGTGGGCGGCAGGCCCCGGGGTGGCGTCCCTCCCGGCTGTCCCCCGGACCCTGAGGGGAGTGGAGGGCGCGAACCCCCGACTGTGAGGGGGGAGAAGGGAGGACTCGAACCCCTGACCCTGACGGGAGTGGAGGGCTCGAACCCCTGACCCTGAGGAATGAGCGGAGCGCAGGGCTGGGCTGCGGGGTGCGGGAATGATGGCTCTTTGCTCTTGGCCATTCCTAGGAATGTAGCAAAAAGTCTAAAACGGAAGACCCGGAGAATGTGAGCGCGGCAAGCCCGGGCCCCGCGCGGCCGGCGGGGGAGGTGAGTGGGGGAGCCCGAGGCCTGCCAGCTGCCCTGCGCCATGCCGGGCGGGTGTCACCTTGGGCCGCCCAGCGCCCTGTGCGGGCGAGATAGCGGGGCAGGGACACGGGTGGGGCCGGGTGACAGGTGCACGGCCAGGCACGGGGCAGGGCTCCGAGTGAGGTGTGGATGGCCCACGCGGGGAGGGTGGACAGGTGTGCGGTGCCCGGGTGGTCGGGGCTCAGAGTGGGGTGTGGATAACCCACGCGGGGAGGGTGGGCAGGTGTGTGGCTGGAAGCAGCTGCCCCTTGCCCAGGCTGGTTGCAGTGGGAGGCTGGGAAGACCCGTTGGGCAAGGGGAACGCTTCCGGCGCGTTTTGGGGCTGGAAACATGTTGTAAAGCTGGGGGCAGAGCTGGCTGGGGTGGAGGTCACAGGTGGACGGGCAGAGGCTCCTGAGAAACGTGGGAGGCCTGCAGGGGTGCTCAGCCCCAGCAGACCCGGGCTGAGGGCCTGTGGGGTGCAGCTCCCGTCCGGGGTGGCTCTGGAGGGACAGGGCACCCACCCTGGCTCCTGCCCAGTTTCCCAGAGAGCACCACTGTCGGTCACGGAGCCTTAGGCCTTGACTCCCGTGAGCTGCAAGTTCACCCACAGCCAACCCCAAGTGTGTTCCCAGGAGGGATGCGCTGGGAAGCCCTACAAGGTGGCCAGTGGTGTGTGTGGCAGGTGCCAGGCTCCCAGGCAAGGGCCTCTTGGAGCGAGGCTTCCCGGAGGACGAGGACATGCTGTGACAGGGACAGGATGTCCCAGGGCCAGGTGGACCTCCCGGCAGAGCAGAGTGGGGGCTGCTTTACGATGGGCGACGTCTCCCGAAGAGCAGCCCGGCAGGGGGCCAGGACTGTGGGCCTCCCCAGGACCGTGGGGCTGCTGGCTGCCCTGGGGTGTGCAGACCTGGAGGAGTGGTGCGAGACCCGGCGGCGGGCCGGGGCAGGCGGCAGGTGCAGCCCCAGTGCTGTGTGTGGCAGCCGTGCACTGGAGCCCTCTGCCTAGTGGAGCAGGCGCTGCTCCCCTCTGGCCCCACCGTGGTCGTGGGGGCACCAGCTTGTGCAGCTGCCCTCCCCGAAGGAGCCAGGATAACACCTCACTGTTCTTTGCAGAAGGGAGAATTCCACAGACTGGCTGACGCCAAGATTTTCTTGAGTGACTGCCTGGCATGCGACAGCTGTGTGACTGCGGAGGAGGGGGTCCAGCTCTCCCAGCAGAACGCCGCAGACTTCCTGCGGGTGGTGAACCTGAACAAGGTATGGTGTCTGGGCATGTAAGGCAAGGAGGTTGCTGCACGGGCCTCCCTGTGTCCCTCCGTCCCCAGTCACACTCCTGCCTGGCTCCCGGGCAGTGGCGGTGGTGACCAGCACATGCAGCGTGCTCCTGTGGCCTGGGCGGAACCTCTGCCAGGGAAGTCAGGTGTCTAACCCCAAGCACCCGTCCTGGATGCCTGGGATGCCCTTGGGATGGCCCTGGAGCAGGCGAGGCAGAGGGTGTGGTCTTTAAAGGGATCTGTTAATTTACTTGAAGGGCAGAGGTAGAATAGAGACCGAGTTCTTCCATCCACTGGCTCCCTGGCAGGAACCGGGAGCTGTCCATCTGAGGGGCCTGCGTTTCGGGCAGTGCTACGATGCCGGCCTGTGAAATGTGTGTCCACCGTGTCCTCTGATGGACACGCACGCTGCTGTTACTTTCAAAAACATTTTACAGATTCATTTTTCTCTTTTAAAGGAAGAGTTAGAGAGATGGATCTTCCGTTTACTAATAGCCGCATTAGCCAGGGCCAGGCCAGTCCAAAGCCAGGAGCCAGAAATTCTGTCCAGGTCTCCCCTGTAGGTGGTCGGAGCCCCAGGACTTAGACCGTCATCTGTGTCCCAGGTGCTCTGCTGTGGTGCCCGTGTCCGTCGTAGTGGCCTAAGCCACACAGCTGCAAGGCTGCCCCGTGTGTCATACTGTGAACCAAGGGCCGCCCCGTGTGTCATACATGTGAACCAAGGGCTGCCCCGTGTGTCATACATGTGAACTAAGGGTCACCCCGTGTGTCATACATGTGAACTAAGGGCCGCCCCGTGTGTCATACTGTGAACTAAGGGCTGCCCCGTGTGCCATACTGTGAACCAAGGGCTGCCCTGTGTGTCATACATGTGAACCAAGGGCTGCCCCGTGTGTCAAACATGTGAAGTAAGGCTGACTGTGTGTCACACGTATGAGCCGTGACGTTTCTTCCCCTCTTCCTCGTGCTTGCTGGTGTTTGTCCTTTCGCTCTCTGTGTGGGATAGGGAGTCTGGGTGCTGAGCCTGGGTGAGCCTGGGTGCTGTGCCTGGGTGAGCCTGGGTGCTGAGCCTGAGTGGGCCTGCATACTGAGCCTAGGTGAACCTGCGTGGGCCTGGGTGCTGAGCCTGGGTGAGCCTGGGTACTGTGTCTGGGTGGGCCTGGGTGCTGTGCCTGGGTGAGCCTGGGTGCTGAGCCTAGGTGAATCTGGGTGCTATGCCTGGCTGGGCCTGGGTACTGTGCCTGGTTGGGCCTGGGTGGGCCTGGCTGGGCCTGGATGGGCCTGGATGAGCCTGGGTGCTGGGTCTGGGTGAGCCTGGATGCTGAGCCTAGGTGAACCTGGGTGCTGTGCCTGGGTAGGCCTTGATACTGTGCCTGACTGGGCCTGGGTGCTGGGCCTGGCTGGGCCTGGGTGCTGTGCCTGGCTGGGCCTGGGCGGGCCTGGGTGCTGGGTGAGCCGCCCACAGTGACAGCAGTGTGTCTCTCCTAGAAGTGTGACGTGTCGAAGCATAAGGTGCTGGCGGTGTCCGTGTGCCCTCAGTCTTTGCCTTTCTTTGCTGCCAAGTTCAACCTCAGTGTACAGGACGCATCCAGAAGGCTCTGCGGCTTCCTCAAAAGTCTCGGTGCGTGAACCTCTTGATCTCTGTGGATCGCCAACTTGAGCTTCTAGTCCCTGACGTTCAGGTCTCAGGGCAGGAGCCTTGGGAAGCTTGCAGAGTCTCAGGGGACAGAAAGGTCCTTCCTACAGGCCGTGGAGCTCTCCTGGGCTCAGTGCGGGTGGTGTCGCCAGCTCTGCTGCAGGCACACAGGTGCTCGCTGGCACAGGGGCTGGCCCCTGGGACGCCTCGGGCAGCTCCCTGCAGGCCACCAGGGCAGGGCAGAGGAGCAGGGCACTCCCAGGGCAGCCTCGTGTTGCCGCCAGCAGCCGCCCTCAGACGCAGGCGTCTGGCTTCTGGAGAGGAAGCAGGCTGAAGGCTGACCCTGAGAGAGCAGGGAGCTGCTGGCACGCATTAGGCCTGGCTCTGAGTCCTGCTTCTCCCCTTGGGAGCCAGTGGTCTGCAGCTCCGCCTTGGGGCTGCGCTGCTCGGCACGAACTCGTCCGTCGCTCAGTCATGCTGGCCTGGTGGTTAAGGTGCCTATTGGCACAGCTGGTGCAGTCCTGGCTGTGGCAGCTGGCTCCAGCTTCCGGTCAGTGGGTCCCTGGGAGGCAGGGCAACTGTGGGGGAGCTGGGCTGACCCCCGGCTGCTGCTCCCGAGGTGAGGGAGCTGGGCCGACCCCGGCTGCTGCCCCGGATGGCCTGCTCCAGGCGATGGGAGAGTTGGCTGTCAGAACCATCATACAGCTCTCTGAGTGTCTGTTAAACGGAGCAAGTGTGGCAGCCTGGAGCCAGGGACCAGGGTGGCTGGAGGCTGTAGTGTCGCCCCAGTCTGCTGTGGACCGTGACGTCTGCTTTGTGTACCTGTGGGTTCAACTCCGCAGACCGGAGCTCTCCAGCTGTTCCTGTGGCGTGGTGTCATGTCTCGAGCCCCAGGGCCGGTTCTGAGTGTGCGAGGCTAGCTTCGTGAGCGATGCGCAGGTGCCAGGCTGTTCACGCAGGCCACGGAAGCATGTGGAGGTATTAGCGTCCTGGAACTAGGCCCCCTGGGCGCCAGGAATAGCAATGTGTATTCCCAAGGCATGTTTGTGGTGCGACTGACTGTTTAAAGATTTGCAACAGCTATGGATTTTAAGGGTATTTGCTTAATTCATTATACTTACTGAACGGACATTATTTCATTTCAGGTTTATTTGCCAATATTAAGAAGATTACATTTGGGGGCTGGTGCTGTGGCATAGTGGGTTAGGCTGCTGCGTGCAGTGCCGGTGTCCTCTCTAGGACACCCAGCTGGGTGAGCCTGGGTGCTGTGCCTGGGTTCCCACCCAGCTCCCTGCTAACATGTCTGGGGAGGCAGCAGAGCCTGCACCCACGTGGCAGGTGGTGTTCTTGGCTCCTGGCGCTGGCTTGGCCGAGCATTAGTTATTTCAGGGGTTTGTGGGAGATCCTCTTGTGAGGGAGAGACGGGGTGGGAGGCAAGGAGAGAGGTGTCACTTTCCCCCTCTCCACTCTGTCCCTTGGTCTGCCTTTCGAATAGATGGAAGTCATTAAACTTTTTATTATTATTATTGAAGCCATGGTAAAGGGGCTGCCCAGCTGTCTGCTGCGCTCAACACGTCAACGCCGCCAGGACCCCACGTTGCATTTCCCTGCTGCGGTGCCTTACGGAAGCCCTTGCAGCAGGCTGCTCTCATCTCTGCTCCTTTCAAAGAAAAATGAGAAAATATTAATTTGGTACAAAATTGTTGATACTAAACATTCCATGAACTTTTTTGAAGACCCCTTATAATCATGGGCTTAAAATATTTTGCACCAGAATAAAGTTAACTTTTAATTCCAGTTTCCATTATTTTTGAACCCTCAGTAGTATAGAGTTGTCTAGTTGATTGGTTGGTCTTGTTTGTTTGTTTTTTTAATTTATCGACACAATTATAGAGATAATGAGAGAGACAAAGAGGAGCGCTTGTCTGCTAGTTCACCCCCAGATGGCCGATGGCCGGGCCAGGCCGGGAGCATCTTCCAGGTCTCCCACAGGGTGGCCAGCCCCGACACGTGGACGGTCCCCCTCTGCTTCCCAGTGCGCTGGCATGCGTGTGGGAAGCAGTTCATCGTGCCACAACACCAGCTCCAAGGAGCGTCGCTCTCCTGGTGAGTTCACGGCCATCACCGGGCTCAGCCGAAGCCAGGAGTTAGGGTCTTCCTTGTGGGCGCAGGCCCAGGCGCTGGCGCTGTCCCCAGCTGCTGTCCCCAGCACATTGGCAAGGACCTGAACCAGAAATGGAGCAGCTGAAATTGGAACTGGCGCTCTTGTGGGATGTCTGCATTGCAGATGGCAGCCTAACCCACTGCACCACGGTGACTGTCTCTTAGCTTCTAGAGGAGGGACGGTACTGGGCACGGGGCCGCTGGGCAAGCCTGTCTCCCCTGCAGGGGTGAGGAGGGAAGGTACCAGGCACGGGGCCACTGAGCGAGCCTGCCTTCCCTGCAGGGGTGCACTACGTGTTCGACACGGCCATAGCTGCGGACTTGAGCATCCTGGAGAGCCAGAAGGAGTTTGTGCGTCGGTACCAGCAGCACAGCCAGGACGGATGTGCCCTGCCCATGCTGACCTCTGCCTGTCCCGGTGAGCGCCTGCTGCGTGTCGGTGGGGCGAGGGGGGTGTGGGTGACCCAGCTGCCTTGGCCCGAGCTCAGCCTGCCTCTGTAACGGCTCTGAGTGAACAGTCACTTTCTTAAGGAAAGCCCACCTTCTCTTGAAAGCATGATATATCTCAGCTAAGTGCTGGGACGCTTCAACCAGACCGCAGTGTGATGCGTGGGACAGGTGTTGGCCCAGTGCTCCTCCCTCTGTGTGTCGCAGTGCTCCTCCATCTGTGTGTCGCCTCGGGCCCAGGGGGCGGCCAGGGTCCTGTGCCCCTGGGGGGCTCCCAGCCCACACCCCCAGCATTCTTCAGTTTGTCCTATTATAGGAGACGTTCCGTTTTTCCACCCTGGCAAGATGGCAAGTTGAGAGTAGGAGAGCATTAGCAGAGGCACGTGAGGGAAGCAGGGACGGCCGCCTGGCTTAGGCCAGTAGTAAGCTACAGAAGTTCTGGGATTTTGAAATTTTCCCGCATTATTTATGTTAGCACTTGTCATCATTCCGTCGTGGAGGCAGGGTTCAGGATCAGCATGTGGATGCCAGCTGCTGAGCACCCATCCAGAGAAAATGGTTCAAGGAGCTGGCTTATCTGCTAACAGCCCTGGCCTGGTATTAGTGCTCGAGGAGGGGGGAACCGGGGCAGGAGAGGGTGCCACCTCCATGGCTGCCCACGCTCTGCTGGCAGGTGGGGGGGGGGCTGTGGCAGAAGAGGGTGCCACCTCCA
Organism: Ochotona curzoniae; assembly: GCF_017591425.1. Taxonomy (NCBI): domain Eukaryota; kingdom Metazoa; phylum Chordata; class Mammalia; order Lagomorpha; family Ochotonidae; genus Ochotona; species Ochotona curzoniae. The sequence goes on from NW_024466459.1 coordinate 12,319,918, forward strand.
TGGCTGCCCGCGCTCTGCTGGCAGGTGGGGGGGACCGTGGCAGGAGAGGGTGCCACCTCCATGGCTGCCCGCGCTCTGCTGGCAGGTGGGGCTCCCAGGGTTGTAGTTTGCTGCTATGCATGTCCTGCAGCTGTGAGGCTGGCCTGCTGCCTGCTGGCCTCATCTACCCACTGCAGGTGCCCCTTGCCCTGCCACTGTGCTCAAGGCCCACAGAGCTGTTGTCCCGGTGCACCACAGCGATTGGCCGGTGTGCCCCAGGTGTGCCCTGGTGTGCCCCAGGAAACGGGATGAGGTCGTCCCAGTGCACTGCAGCGAGTGGCTGGTGTGCCTTGCTGTGCCCCAGTGTGCCCAGGTATGCCCCGGTGTGCCCCAGGAAGCAGGATGAGGGTTAGCGGGAGGCATAAGGACCCAGCTCAGACGCTGTGTTTTAAGGCATGTTTTATTTTCAAAAGGAGTAACTGTGCCTGTGGCCAGGGCTCTGGAATGACGGAATTGGGATGAGGGCCCATTGCTGTGGCCAGAGGAATCGATTCTTCCATCTAAGAGGCCTGACTCCCTGTATTCCCTAGGAGACCTTGCCTGCTGGGAGTAGCAGGGAGGGGTGCTAGTCCCCGAGCCTCTGCAGTGGCCCGAGAGCCAGGATGCTCTTGAGTGCATAAGTGTGTGTGTGAGTGTCAGCAGGCTTTGTCAGAACTGCCTCCTTTCCTCCACACCCCACTGACCGCAGCAGAGGAGGTGAGAGCCATGGCAGCAGTGATGGCCAGTGAGGGAGCCGTGGGAGACACAGGGAGTGACAAGGAAGGAGCCCGTGGGAGACATGCAGGCGTCAGGTGGCCACAGCCGGGCCCAGTGTCAGGAAGGTGTGGGAAGCTCCGTGAGGCAGCACTGTGGGTAAAGCTGCTGCCTGGAATGCCGGCACCCCATGTGGGCTCTGCTTCTGATGCGACTCCCTGCTCAGGTGCAAGGGAAGGGTGGAGGGGATGGCTCCTGCCAGCTCTGTCCCTTGTGGCCATCTGGGGAGTGAACCAGCAGAAGGGAAATTGCTCTCTCTGTCTCACTCTCTGTAACTCCGTCTTTCAAATAAATAACTGAAGAAAATTTCATGAGAAAATGGAATTAAAAGATAAACTTTTCCAAAACAAATTGAGGGCCCAGCATGATAGCTTAGTGGTTAAAGTCCTTGCCTTGCATGCGCCGGGATCCCATTTGGGCACTGGTTCTAATCCCGGCGGCCCAGCTTCCCATCCAGCTCCCTGCCCGTGGCCTGGGAAAGCAGTCGAGGACGGCCCAAAGCATTGGGACCCTGCACCCGCATGGGAGACCTGGAGGAAGCTCCTGGCTCCTGGCCTTGGATTGGCACAGTTCCAGCCATTGTGGCCACTTGGGGAGTGAATCATCGGATGGGAGGTCTTCTCTGTCTCCTCCTTTCTGTATATACGCCTTTCCCATAAAAGTAAAATAAATCTTAAGAAAAAACAAACAGAGACTTGGGTAATTTGTGCATAATGTGCGTCTTCGGGAAGTTGCGAAGGCCCCGTGTGCCTGTGAGTCAGTGGCTGCAGGCTGTGGCGCTGGGCGCAGGCTCCTTTCTCTTTACCCTTCCCTTTTTTATTTTCCTTGTATTGGAAAGTCAGATTTATGGAGAGGAGGAGACAGGAAGATCTTCCATCCACTGATTCACTCCCCAAGTGGCCACAACAGCCGGAGCTGAGCTGATCTGAAGCCAGGAGCCAGGAGCCTCCTCCAGGACTCCCATGAGGGTGCAGGGTCCCAAAGCTTTGCCTCCTCCAGGACTCCCATGAGGGTGCAGGGTCCCAAAGCTTTGGGCCGTCCTCGACTGCTTTCCCAGGCCACGAGCAGGGAGCTGGATGGGAAGTGGAGCCATCAGGATTAGAACCGGCATCCATATGGGATCCCAGCGGATGCAAGGGGAGGCTTTAGCCAGTAGGCCATCTTGCTGGGCGCTCTCTCTGCCCTCTGTGGGGGCTGTGGCCCCGTGCCTTCTGTCCATTAAGTCCTCGGGGGGCCTGACAGGACCTCTCACCCAACCCCTGCCTGGCTCGTGAAGGAGACAATGCGGCGGACCCTGAGTGGACCTAAGCCTCCAGGTGCTAGCTGCCCTGTGGTCACAGGAGGGGCCAGGGCAGCGGGGAGCCCAGCTTCCGGTGTGCTCACCCTTGCCCGGGGCCTCCTCTCTCCAGGCTGGGTCCGGTACGCCGAGCGGGTGCTGGGCCACCCTGTCACACCCCACCTCTGCACTGCCAAGTCTCCCCAGCAGGTCATGGGTTCCCTGGTGAAGGACTACTTTGCCAGACAGAAGGTAAGGCCTGCAGGGCTGTGCAGGTGGCCCGGGAGAGGGTGGGGGAGGCCTCTCCAGGGTTATGCCCTGGCCTTCTAGAACATGGGTCTCATGTGACTCCTCAGCTGCTTCCCTGAGGCTCTGCACTCCGTGCGAGGGGACCAGGCCCATCGGGTCCAAGTGCCCCGCCTCAGCCCTCCTTGGCCCTTGCCAACTCCGGGGCTGCCTGCAGTGCCCACGCACGGCCCCTGTGCCTCCTGGGACAGCCCCGTCAGGCAGCCTGAGGCCGCCTCGTGTGCCTGGTCCCTTCAGCGGAAGGGCCGCTCCCTTGGTGCCAACTTGTCGGGCCTGTGCGCTCTGCTATCAGTGTCGGGGAGGTTTTAGCTGTCTGGAGTCTCTCGGACCTGCTAGCCTGCAGCCCTGCCCTCCTGCCGGTTCTGGTGAGGGACAGCTGGGCCTCAGAAACCCGGCCTGCGAGAGTGGCCACCAGGTGGGCTGCCAGCAGGCAAGGGGCCTTCCCACAGAGGATCTGCTGGCACCTGGCTTTGCTGCCAGTTCTGGCTCCACCGTTGGCCCACAGTCCATGTGGCAAGGCCCCAGGACAGAGATGGCCAAACCGCCTGGTAAGCGAGGGGCACACTGGGTGGCAGGCTCGGACAGCCCAGCTCTCCTGCTCGCTGCAGCCAGCTGCCCAGGCTGCTGGGCCTGTGGGTTCCTTGAATCCAGCTCCACTGGGGCAGACTTTGAGCGCCTCCTCTGGAGGGAAGCCAGGGCAGAGCCAGGGTGGACACTTGCCCTGGACACAGTGTTTCTCCCTTGCCCCTAGAACCTGTCTCCAGAGAAGATTTTCCACGTCATTGTGGCCCCCTGCTATGACAAGAAGCTGGAAGCGCTGCAAGAAGTTCCTCCTGCCGCCACGCCTGGTTGCCGCGGTGTGGACTGTGTGTTAACGTCAGGTGAGGAACGTGGGGCCAGGCAGTGCTGGTTCTCATCGCCCCTGGGGTCCCGTCGCCTGAAGCTGGGGGGCAGGGTTACATTAGGCCCCACTTCCAGTCAGCCTGCTCCCCTAGGTGGGGCAGCTCACGAGGTCCACGGCGTGGGGTCCTTACAGATGACAAGTGCACCCGGCACAGCCTGCGAGCCTGGACACTGCTGTGTGACATGGCTGAGCCCTGCATCCTGCTGGCACCGGGGCTCGGCAGAGCATAGGAGCCCGTTTAGAAGATGCCAGGGCCAGCCTACGGAGACTTCCGCTGGTTAACATCTGGCAGCTCCGCTGTAGTCTGAAAACAGGCCCTGCAGTACTTGGACTTGAAGGAGGCTGGAGAGAAGCCTGGAGGGCAGGGGCCTTTCATGAAGCTCAGGTCCCAGAATCTGACAGGGGGACCCTGTCAACAAGGTCTACGGGCCACAGAACAGGAGGAATGGGAAGAGGGCTTGGGGTCTAGCCGGGCAGCTAAGGACGCCCAGTCAGCGAGCGTTGTCATCCCCTGGCCGATCCCCAAGTGACTGCGACAGCTGGGCCTGGCCTAGGCCACAACCAGGTGGAACCACAAGAACTCCAACTGCTTGTCCTGCCGTGGGCAGCAAGAGCCTGAGCACTCGGGCCGTCTTCCACTGCCTCCCCTGGCACATCAGCGTGGAGTTAGGTCTAAGATGGGGTACCCAGGAACAAATGGGCACCACAGGGTGAGATGCTGGCTTTGCACGTGGTGGCTTAATGAGCTGTGCCACACTTGTGTTTTTTAAAGATTTATTTTTATTTTGGGGCTCAGTGCTATGGCTCACTGGCTTAATCCTCACCTTGCATGCACCAGGACCCCGTATGGGCACTGGTTCATGTCCCGGCTGCTCCACTTCCCATCCAGCTCCCTGCTGGTGGCCTAGGAAAACAGCAAAGGATGGCCAAGTCCTCGGGACCCTGCACCTGCATGGGAGACTGTCCCACAGCAATGGACTTGGTGCACAGAGCCAATAATAACATGCGTGGACTCTGATGGTGGCATCAGACTTTATACACTGAGGGTCCTATGGGATACGGGTGGAGGTATTGAGCTGATCAACAAACCATCAACTGTTTCCATACTTTCGTTTGGAACTCTTGTTTATTCCACCAAGTGTCCTCATACACATGCTGTCCAGTCAGGTATACTAAAGGCATCCATTCCGTTGTTCTCATGCAAAATTATCCAATCAACTGGAATCCTGTGCTCGCTGACCTTCCAGGGTCATAATGTCCTTCTGCAGGAGACCCGGAAGGCGCTCCTGGCTCCTGGCTTCAGATTGGCGCAGCTCTGGCCGTTGTGGCCACGTGGGGAGTGAACCAGCCAGTGGAAGAACTTTTTCTCCTTTTCTCTGTAAATCTGCTCTTTCTGATTAAACACACACACACACACACTACGCTGGCCCCAGGGCACTTTTTCTGCCAGCATTTTTCTGTCTATCCCCTGGCTGGAATCCCAGCTCCTCTTGCAGTCCAGTGTGGATGGCTCAAGCACGTGGGAGACCCCGAGGGATTTCTGGGGTCCTGTTGGACCTGGCCTAGCCCCAGCTGTTGGGGCATTTGGGGAGTGAACCCAAGGACTGAAGTTTCTCTTGCTCTCTCTCGCACTGCACTTCTCAGCCTCGGCTGGCTGGCTGCAGCGCTGTCCTCAGCCAGTGTGCACCTGCTCACCCGCCCACGAGAGCTGACGCACAGGAGTTCTTCCGGCAGCAGACACGTTGCTGGAGAGACCCTTTGCGTATCCCAGCTCAGGGCATAAAGAAGCACCCCCCGTTGTGCTCTGTCTCGCCCAACCCTTGCTTTGCCCAGCGGGCCCTGCTGTCCAGGCTTTGTAGCCACACGTTCCTTGCAGTGTCTCACACGTGTTTGTCTACAGGCGAGATTGCGCAGATAATGGAGCAAAGTGACCTCTCCGTGACGGATGCCGCAGTGGACACTCTGTAAGTGGCCTCTGGGCAGGGTCGGGGCACCTGCACCCGAGCCACCACTGTGACATGGCCATAGCACAGCTCCAGCTGGACACTGGGTGGGGAGGACAAGGTGCCCTGCAGAGGCCACCGGTGCGGGTCCCCTGGTGGCCATGAGCCCCAGGGACACATGTACCTCGGTGGCAGAAGAGAGCGGGGGTCTCAACAGGCCCTGTGCTGGGGAGCTGGGTTCCCTCCAGCACTCTGAAGGAGTTGTCTTTTTTCTGCTTGTGAGGTTTGGGCACTGTGAGGCGGAGGCCGTGAGGTGCCATGACGGAGCCGGCTCCGACGGGTACCTGGCACATGTCTTCAGACATGCAGCCAAGGAGCTGTTCGGTGAACACGTGGAGGAGGTCACCTACCGCGCCCTCAGGTGTGAGCACTGGGGGCAGGGCACCCAGGGAAGCCCCCGTTGGGTGGTCGGAGGGCTGGTGGCCCAGGTCCACTTTGTTCGTCTCCCAGAAACCGAGACTTCCGAGAGGTCACACTGGAGAGGAACGGGGAGGTGCTGCTGCGCTTCGCGGCCGCCTACGGCTTCAGAAACATCCAGAACATGGTCCTGAAGCTCCGGAAGGGCCGGTTCCCCTACCACTTTGTGGAGGTGCTGGCGTGTCCCCGAGGTGAGTGGGCACGGGCCTGCTGTGACACTGCCCTGGACGCGATGCCCCTGGCTCCACCAGTTCTCTCTGGCCCATCACACCTCTGTCACGTGAGGAGCAGTTGATGGCCCACTCCTGTGCTGCTGATGCAAGGACACCATCCACCTGCGAGCTGAGACGATGGGGTGGGACCAAGGCTGGAGTCCCCTATGGCGTGGGTGCCCGTCGTAGGCTGAGGTTGGGACAGGGCTTGCCGGTGAGCAGATGTGGGTGGTCAGAAAGGGGGAGCCCTGACCCACGGGGTCCTGGTCTGTGCCTGGGTGGTGATGGAGCTGGCTCGGTTGGGGGGCAGCTGGGGTCTTTGCTGCTCCAAGTGAGGGTGAAATGAGCAGCCCAGTGAGCGTGTCTGGTGTGTCGGGCCCCCAGCATCAGGTGGAGAGGAAGGGGACGAGGTCCCACCTTATCACCTGGTCCTGTGAGCTGAAGGGTCTTCCTGAGGAGGGGTGGCACCCAGGAGTGCAGGAAGCTAAGGCAGGGATACTTTGTGGGGCCGAGGAAGCCCCCACAGGGTGTGCCAGGGGTGTTGAGGGCAGGTCCCACATCGTCCTAATTCTTTAAGAAAACAAACAAGTTTGATTTACTTATATCAAGAGCAGAATACACAGAGGGGGCTTTAACATCCTCTGGTTCACTCCGCAAGTGGCTGCTACAGCTGGAGCTGAGCTGATCCGAAGCCAGGAGCCTGGAGCTTCTTCTGGGTATCTCTCGCGGGTGCAGGGTCCCAAGGCTTTGGGCCGTCCTCGACTGCTTTCCCAGGCCACCAGCAGAGAGCTGGATGGGAAGTGGAGCAGCCAGGATTCAGACAACTGCCCACAGGGGGTGCCAGCACTATAGGTGCTGGTATGACCCCAGTCCCTGCTTCTGAGCGAGTGCTCAGATGGCACCCACTGGCTCACACATGGCCAGCAGGGCCGGCTCCTTGCCGCAGCTGACAGGAGGAACTGGAAATGCTGTGTACGGGCCGCCAGAGGTCGGGTGGCTCGGGCCCCACCTGACGTGCTTCCTTCTGCAGCGGGGCTCCTGTGTGTCTTTCAGGGTGCTTGAACGGCCGAGGCCAAGCCTACAGCGAGGATGGCCAGGCGGACAAGGCCCTGCTGCGGCAGATGGAAGGCATGTCCCCGGGCCTCCCCGTGCGCCCCACAGAAGCCAGCAGGCCTATGCAGGCACTGTACCAGGAGTGGCTGGATGGGAGCGACTCCCCAAAGGCGCAGCAGACACTGCACACCTCCTTCCTGAGCCCCAGTGGCCACACGGATGGCCTGGACATCAAGTGGTGAAGAGGCCGCAGTACGGGGTGCTTGGACCACCCACAGAGCCCTGGTTCCAAGTCCTGCTACTGCTGCGTGTGGGCGTGCCCCGAGGCACACGGTGCTATCTGCAGAAATGCGTGGAGAGAAGGACTTCCCCAGTCCGGCTCCCTCGGATTCTACTCCGTGGCAGAGACCAAGAGCACGCTGGAGAGCCAGCCCCGGATCGGCCTGGGGCTGAGCAGGAAGGCAGGGCTGACATCTGCTGGCTGTGGACAGGGCAAGAGCAGACCCTGGCCCTACTCCTTGCCTGGTTTGGCACTTGGTCTTTCCCGCTTGCAGTTTGGGGGACAAAATCCTTAATTCTGGCAACTGTGCTCATGCTCCTCATGCTCACAGTCTCCGCCCCACTCCCTGGAGGCCTGCCAGGGTCACTCCATCACCCTGGAGGGGCATGTGGGAGGGGGCCTGGCACTGCCCTCGGCTGTGTGGCACAACTGCAGCCTGCAGTGCCATGCTGCAAGCTCCTGTGCAAGGAGCCAGTGCCCGCATGGCTGCAGAGCCGTGGCTGCGGTGACGACCCCGACCCCTGTGTGTGCTCCCATGGTCATCATGTTTGTGTGTGTGTGTGCACACACGCATGTGGTGTGCCTGTCCGGGCAGCAGGCGGGACAGTGTGCTGAAGGCACTGCTGTGTGGTTCTTATAACCTGAGGTGACCAGTAGTGGAATAAACAGTTGAGTGGGCAGGTGTGGAGAGTTGGAGGGGCCGCCACTGCCCAGGACGACCCGGGCACCTTGCCCGGGAGCCGCCCCCTGTTCCGGGGTTGACCACAAGCCCCTGTGGGCAAGAGCCCCGCCTGCGGTTCATTTTGAACCTTTGTTAGACATCGTCCATCTGCTGGTTCACTCTCCAAATGACCGCAGTAGCCAGAGCGGAGCCAATCAGGAGCTTCCTCCAGGTCTCCCCCGTGGGTGCAGGGTCCCAAGGCCTTGGCTATTCTCCACTGCTTTCCCAGGCCACAGGCAGGGAGCTGGATGGGAAGTGGAGCAGCTGGGACACGAACCAATGTTGCAAGTGCTGACTTAGCCCCTTGCCCACAGCACTGGCCTTCCCGGGTTTCTCCCTAATGGCGGGTGGAGTCAGAGGGGGCCAGCACTTGGGCCTGGTGACTCAGTGGGTGGACTTGCTGCTGAGGAGCAAGTGAGGAGGGTCACGGGGGGTCCTGCTCATGGCCGCCTCCGCCCTGGGTGCTGGGGCTGCCTGGACACTGCACATGTGTGTCAGTCTCCACCTGCCTGTAAGTTTGGACCACTTCAGCCAGTGTAGACAAGTGTCTAGCCCCCTGTGGGACACTGGGGTTGCAGAGAGCTAGGCTCTTAGCCGTGTGCCTGGGCATGTCCATTGAGGGACCTTCAGGTCCTAGCCCAGTGCTGGCTTTGAGGCTGGGACGGTGGGTGCTCACAGCAGGCGCACGCAGGTGCCGCCACATGGGCCTCCGGGCCCAGCAGCCATGCTGGTTGGCATGCAGGCACCAGGTGGGCTGTGCTCCTGTGTGTTGCTGTGGTGAAGGCACCCAGAGCGGATGAGCACAAGGACATGCGGAGGAGACACTGTAGCACCTGACACAGCAGCCAGCTCGTCCCTGCAGCTGGTTCTACACCCGTGAAGGGGTTGCATGGCTTATTTCCTGCCGTGGGTTAAGCTGCCCTTGGGGTGCGTGAATCCTGGCTGCTTGCCTATCGTCCAACTCTCCACTCGAGACCCCGCCAGAGCTGGCTGCTGTAGGCGTGTGGGGCAAGAACCAGCAGATGGAGGGTCTCCTTCCAGTTGAGAGAAGGAAGGTGGGAAGCTGCAGCTCCTGGTGCCCCGCTGGCCTCATTGCAGCAGGGTAGTGGAGGGCAGCCACAGGCACCTCGACCGTATGGGTGGAGCCCAGCGTGCTGGGAGACCCCATGGGCAAACAGATAACTAGGCACAACAGGTTCTACCGAGATTTGAACTCAGATCACTGGATTCAAAGTCCATAGCGCTAACCCTCACACCATAGAACCACACCTCCTGGTACTGTGTGAGGGCCTTCCCCAGGCCTTTAGCATAACTGCCAAAAACGGCGGGGAAGCTGGGAGTGAGGCCAAGAGAGGGCCCGAGGATGGGGCTGGGGAGTGACTGGTCAGGTAAAGGAGCACCTAGCAGAGGATGGTTTCGATCCATCAACCTCTGGGTTATGGACCAGCACACATCCGCTGCGCCACTCTGCTACTGGTCCTGTTGACCGGTATGCAGTGTCCCCAGCTACACAGATGACACGTCCATGACAGGGGCTGGCATCCAGCAACAAGCCAACTGGAAAGTTCCCTGAGGAGCAGAAAGTCCCTGGATGCGCGCTTCTTTCTGCCATCACGTCAAAACAGCTCGTGCCACCCGGTAGCCGGTGGGGGTTCACAAGGCAGGACGACACTTCTCGCGGGCCCCAGCAATCCCTCACGCCCTCCCGTGGCCCAGGGAACCCAAGTGTCAGGTCTTGCTCAGCTTTATAGTTTGAAAAAAATGCCCTGCCCTTTTCTGTATGTCTTAATTACTTGAAAGGCAGATACTCCATCCACTGGCCCCTTCACCAAGTCCTGGCAATGGACAGGGCAAGGCTGGGCGCCCAGCACTGGGTAGAGTTCCCACACCTGCTGCTTCCCACGCGTCGTCGGGGTGCTTGGGGGACAAAAGCAAGACTTGGCAGTGCCTGGGACGCTCGCGCCCCTGTGTGAGTCGTTCCTCCCAGAGCCCTGGAGGTACGGAGGGACCTCCAACACCCTTTGTGGGGCTGAAGCCAGAGGGCTCCAGGCAGTGTGGCTTGCACAATGGCCTTCCATGGGCTCCCCGTGATGGGACCCGGCTGCCCACTGCACGCGGGAAGAGACCCTCGGGGGGCTCCCCGTGTCTGGGACCCGGCCTGGTTGGGGTGCAGCTGCCCACTGCACACGGGAAGAGACCCTCGGGGGGCTCCCCGTGTCTGGGACTCAGCCTGGTTGCGATGCCCCTCCCGGGAATGGCTCCGTGCCCGGCGGGGCGGGCGGACTGTTCTGACGTCATGCGAGGCCCGGGCAGGTCCTGGCCCGAGGGCAGTGACGTCACGCGACCCCCGCCCCATGGCGAACGCAGCGGCAGCTGCGACTCCCGGACTCTTCCCGGGGTTTCGGGGTGCAGGACGAGGAGCCGGCCCCCTCACCTCCGGGCCCCGGCACGAGGGACAGTCACGTGGACGGCCTGTCACGTGCTCGCACGCTTCCGTCCCTCGCGCTCGCGCCTGCGCATTCCTCCGCCCGCCGGGAGGGCCTGGGCCTGCCATGCCGGGCGCCCAGTGGGGCGCGGCGTCCTGCGGGACACCTGGCAGTCCTCCGCCCGTCAGCGGCCAGGGCAGCAAAGCCCAGCCCTGGGGCATCCCCGCTGCCACTCAGCCAGCAGTGTGCGCAGGGCAGGCGAGGGCCGGCTGTCAGGGCACCGGGTGGGGTCCCTGCCTCGCTGGGGCGCGTGCCTCAGGCCCCCTGCAGGCCAGCCTGCTGCCCAGGTCCCCTCGATGGCCAGCGGGGGAGCGAACCAGCACAAGGACGAGCCCTTGCTCTCCCCGCTGCCTTAAACTGATGCAGTGAATGGGCGAATGCTGCCAGCTGGGCTTCGGGAAGGCCCGCGGCCCTGGCCCAGCCCGTCCACACTCAGCGTCCCCTTTGTCTCCATCACCTTCCTTCTGCTTTTTTTGCTTCCTGTTTGGGACAGTTCTGGTTCTCAGAATGCTACACCCCCGTCATCACTTCCACTGGCCACTCTTCCGTCATGATTTATCTGTTAGCGTCCACAGTGGTAAAATACTTTCAATGAAGCTCCCAGGATCCTATAATATGATGGCGTACCCTGTGTGAGGAGCCCCCGTGGTGTGAGCTGAGGTGACGTCACTGCCACACCCACACTCACCTGAGCTTGAGGAGCCCCGTGGTGTGAGCTGAGGTGACGTCACTGCCCACCCACAGACTCACCTGAGCGTGAGGAGCCCCGTGGTGGTGGTGTGAGCTGAGGTGACATCACTGCCACACCCACACTCACCTGAGCGTGAGGAGCCCCCGTGGTGTGAGCTGAGGTGACGTCACTGCCCACCCACAGACTCACCTGAGCGTGAGGAGCCCCGTGGTGTGAGCTGAGGTGACGTCACTGCCACACCCACACTCACCTGAGCTTGAGGAGCCCCGTGGTGTGAGCTGAGGTGACGTCACTGCCCACCCACAGACTCACCTGAGCGTGAGGAGCCCCATGGTGGTGGTGTGAGTTGAGGTGACGTCACTGCCCACTCACAGACTCACCTGAGCGTGAGGAGCCCCGTGGTGGTGGTGTGAGCTGAGGTAACATCACTGCCACACCCACACTCACCTGAGCTTGAGGAGCCCCGTGGTGTGAACTGAGGTGACGTCACTGCCCACTCACAGACTCACCCGAGCGTGAGGAGCTCCGTGGTGTGAGCTGAGGTGACATCACTGCCCACTCACAGACCCACCCGAGCGTGAGGAGCCCCGTGGTGGTGGTGTGAGCTGAGGTGACATCACTGCCACACCCACACTCACCTGAGCGTGAGGAGCCCCGTGGTGTGAGCTGAGGTGACGTCACTGCCCACTCACAGACTCACCTGAGCGTGAGGAGCCCCGTGGTGTGAGCTGAGGTGACGTCACTGCCCACTCACAGACTCACCTGAGCGTGAGGAGCCCCGTGGTGGTGGTGTGAGCTGAGGTGACATCACTGCCACACCCACACTCACCTGAGCGTGAGGAGCCCCGTGGTGTGAGCTGAGGTGACGTCACTGCCCACTCACAGACTCACCTGAGCGTGAGGAGCCCCGTGGTGTGAGCTGAGGTGACGTCACTGCCCACACCCACACTCACCTGAGCGTGAGGAGCCCCGTGGTGTGAGCTGAGGTGATGTCACTGCCCACTCACAGACTCACCTGAGCGTGAGGAGCCCCGTGGTGTGAGCTGAGGTGACGTCACTGCCCACACCCACACTCACCTGAGCGTGAGGAGCCCCGTGGTGGTGGTGTGAGCTGAGGTGACATCACTGCCACACACACAGACTCACCTGAGTGTGTGAAGGCTGTGGCAGTGGCATCCTCCCCCCCAGTCCCTCTGCTGTGTCATCGGCGATGGAATCGTTTCTTGTCCACTTCGAGGTGGAGCTCCTTGCTGGTGTGGGAAGCTGGGGGTGTGGGCATGTCCAGATGACTGCCCACCTGGCTGTGGGTGCTGGGACATGTGTACCCCCCATGGGCACAGGTTCTCTTAGGGGCCCTGCTAATAAGGGGTGATGTACAGGGTGGACTCTGATGGAGGTCACACGCAGGCGGGAACCGCAGTCTCCAACCCCTGTTCCGATGTTCCCCAGGAGCAGAGGGCGGGACCCTGGGAGGCGACTGAAGGACTGTCCCAGAAGGGGGGATAGTCTTGGACCCCTGCTGGGGTCCTATGAGAGGTGACATCGGGCCCAGCCTGCACGCGCCGCAGTCAGCAGGGTTCCTTCCCCGGTGCTGGGCACCCACGTGCCAGCTTGTGTGGAACATGTGAACTCGCCCCTCTCCTCAGAGGGGGCCGAAGCCACGGGCCGGGGCTCACCCCTCGCCTCGCAGGAGGTGGTGACCTGCAGCCACCCTCCCTCTCCACTAGGTCCCAGCTGGCCCAGACACAGTGTATCTCCCCTGTCCTAAAAGCACCCCAAGAACCCCAGCTTTGAACGCGGCTGACATGGTATCTACCCAGGGAGTAGGTACCACAGGGAGCTGCACCAGCTTCTCGAAGCGGGGAAGGCACACATCTCCCATTTCCTTCCACCACAGCCTGTGTGGACCCGGGAGCTGGAGACAGGTGGGCAGCTTGGGGCGCCCTGGGCACACGCTGACACAGATCCTGGCACTCACTGCAGGCTGCCGAGGCGGGAGCCGGGAAGGCCAGGACGACACCGGCATGTGAGCTGCGAGGGAGGACGCTCCCAGGTGTGAAAGGGGGAGTGCCATGAAGCCACAGTTCTTTTGGGGGTACATTTTTGGGAAATTCATGTGTGTATTCCCCGCCCATCCATAATATGTATTTTCATGAACTTTTGAAAGTCCTTTAAGGGACCAATTTTTTAAAATAAATTTGTTTTTATTGGAAAGAAAGTCTTATTTACAGAGAGAAGCAGAGATAGAAAGATCTTCCAATCCACTGGTTCACTCCTCAAGTGGTTGCAATGGAGTTGAGCCAATCTGAAGCCAGGAGCCAGGAGTCTCTTTCCAGGTCTCTCATGCAGGTGCAGAGTCCCAAGTCTCTGGGCCATTCTCCACTGCTTTCCCAGGACACAGACAGGGAGCTGGATGGGAAGTGGAGCAGCTGGGATACGAACCAGTGACTATATGAAATACCGGTGCATGCAAGGTGAGGACTGTAGCCACTAGGTTACCATGTCGGGCCCAATGTTTATTTATTAAAGATTTTATTTTTATTGGGAGAAGAAGAGAGACAGAAGATCTTCCATCCATTGATTCGTTCCCCCAGTGGCCACAGCAGCTGGAGTTGCATCAATACAAAGCCAGCAGCCCAGAGCCTCCTCTGGGTCTCCCACGCCGGTGCAGGGTCCCAAGGCCTTGGACCGTCCTCTACTGCTTTCCCAGGCAGGGAGCTGGATGGGAAGCGGAGCCACAGGAACACTAACTGGTGCCCATATAGGATCCTGACGCGTTCAAGGCGAGGAACCACGTTGGGCCCACCCAGTGTTTATTTTTAAAGATTTATTTATTTTTGTTTCAAAGGCAGGTTTACAGAGACGAGAAACGAAGATCCTGCACCCTCTGACTCACTCCCCAAATGGCTACAACAGGTGGAACCGAGTTGATCTGATCCAAAGCCAGGAGCCTCTTCCAGGTCTCCCACGCAGGTGCAGGGTCCCAAGGCTTGGTCCGTCCTCTGATTTCCCAGGCCACAGGCAGGGAGCTGGATGGCAAGCAGGGCCGCCTGGACACATGGGATCCCGGCACTGCAGGGGGGGTACTAGTCCGGTGCACCAGGCTCAGGCCCCAGGACTCCCGGCTGAGGTCCCTTTCGTGGGACGGGACGTGGGCATCCCTGTCCAGCTCAGGGCCCCCACAGGCGCCGCCTCCAGTTCAGCACGTCCCTACGCACCTGGACACCACCCCAGCTAACAGCCGCCGAGTCCGCTTGCCACGGGCAGCTCACACACGTGCTCTACTCCGTGGGTCGCCGTTCGTGTGTCAGTGCACGGCCCGCGCGTGGACTCTCCAGCAGCCTGCCCCGTCGGGACCAGCCACGCTAGAGGCGCTGCAGGGTCCGCGCGGGCGTCTCCGGCCAGCGGTGCAAACCTCTCTGTTCGGGGCGAAGCCCTGATTTTCACCTGTTAGCCCTGTACATGCCCAACGTGAGCGACGCTGCAACCGCCGGCATTTCCCGAGCTCAGCTTGCAGGCGGCCGGTGCGTTGCACCCTCAAGGCTGTGCGCTCCAGCTTCGGGCCCGTGCGCTCCAGCCGTGGGGGCCCGCGGGGCCGTGCGCTCCAGCCGCGAGGCCGTGCGCTCCAGCCGCGGGGCCCTGCGCTCCAGCTGCGAGCCTGTGCGCTCCAGCCGCGGGGCCGTGCGCTTCAGCCCCGAGCGCCCGCGGGGCCGTGCGCTCCGCCCGGCCCCTGACCTTGGGCCGCGCCTCCGCGCCCCGGGCCGCCCGCCCCGCAGAAGCCCGGTCCCGCGCGCGGCTGCCGGGCGTCCGGCCCGGGTTTTCGGCGCCGCCGCGGCCCGGCGTGCGTCGGGGCGTCGCCGCCGGACGCGCCGGCCGCTCGGCGCGGCGTGGCTCGCCATAGGCCGGCCGCGGTAGCCCCACTGCCGTGCGCCGCGCCCATTGGCCTGCGCGGCCGCCCGTCGGCGCGGGGCGGGCCCGCAGCGCGGCCGCGCGTGCTCCCGCCCCGCGCGCGGCTCTCTCGCCGGCCGGCGGCCTCGGGCGGCCCCTCCTCGGCTCGGAGCGCGGCGGCGGCCACCGCGCCTGGGCCTCGGCCCCGCGCCTCCCGCGCCCGCGCGCAGCGGCCCGGCGGGCCCACGCAGCCCATGGCGGCGGCCGCGGCGGCGCTCTCGGGCGCGGGCCCCCCACCCGCGGGCGGCGGGGCCGGGGGCGGCGGGTCCCCGCCGGGCGGCTGGGCCGTGGCGCGGCTGGAGGGCCGCGAGTTCGAGTACCTGATGAAGAAGCGCTCGGTGACCATCGGGCGCAACTCGTCGCAGGGCTCGGTGGACGTGAGCATGGGCCACTCGAGCTTCATCTCCCGGCGCCACCTGGAGATCTTCACGCCCCCGGGCGGCGGCGGCCATGGCGGGGCCGCCTCGGAGCCGCCCGCGCAGCCCAGGCCCGACGGGGGCGCGGGAGGCGACTTCTACCTGCGCTGCCTCGGCAAGAACGGCGTGTTCGTGGACGGCGTGTTCCAGAGGCGCGGGGCGCCGCCGCTGCAGCTGCCGCGCGTGTGAGTGGCCGGTGCGGGGCCCGGCAGGTGCAGCGGCGCGGGGCGCGGGTTCGGGGCTTCCTTTTGTTCACGCGTGTTGGGGCTGCGAGCGTGCCGAGCCTGCGCCGCCCCGACATGGGAAACTTGGAGCGCGGCGGCCCCCGGGCCGCCCGTCTCGGGGGACCTGGTGCGCTCTGCTCAAGTTTGGAAGCGGGCAGCCGACTGGTGCGTGGGGGCGGTTCCGGCGAGCGCTCGCGGGGGCAGCAGGGCTGGGGGTCCTCGGCCCCGCACGCCCTTTGTCCGCACCCCGGAGCTGTGGGGAGTGCTGTGGCAGAGCGCCCGGGGGTCTGCACGCGCATGCGCGAGCGCCCCTGCCCAGGCCGGGACCGCGCCCCCCGAAGCCCCCTGCAGCCTCGGCTGTCGGGGTCCCAGGGCTGAGGCGGCCGGAGAGCGCTGGGCCCCTGCGCTCCACTCTGCCGTTTGCTTCCCAGCCGTGCGTGCAGCCTCCGGGTCTCCTAGTTAGGGTTGGGGT
Source organism: Ochotona curzoniae (assembly GCF_017591425.1). Classification (NCBI taxonomy): domain Eukaryota; kingdom Metazoa; phylum Chordata; class Mammalia; order Lagomorpha; family Ochotonidae; genus Ochotona; species Ochotona curzoniae. The sequence goes on from NW_024466459.1 coordinate 12,336,119, forward strand.
CTGCATTTACGGGGCGGCTGTTGGAAGACCCTTGGCACGCTGCGAGACAAAGATACCCTGGTCTTGGTCTTGGCTTTCATATTTTCTGTAACTAGTGAGTTTTCAAGGTGTTAAATGTGTGATTTGGATATCAGAGAGGCCTCCTGTCCACTCACTCCTAAATCGCACGTGCCTGTTGACGCCAGAACCTGGGCCCTGCTTCCCACAGGGTGGCTGGCAGGAGCCAGGTGCTCGAGCCATCAGCTGTCACCTGCGGGCCCAGAAGGGTCCAGGACAGACCCCGACTGTGGAGTGGCAGGTGCTGGCCTCACTGTGCAGGACGCCCTCCCCCGAGTGCTTTAACGTGCACTGCCAGGGCCTTTCCTGCAGTGAGCCGGACAGGTGTGCGCAGCAGTGCGGTGGGTCTGAGCATCTCAGCGAGTGTGCTTTTCCAGGCCAGCCAAAGATGGAGACGAGCTGATGTCCTCCTGAGAGCCTTGGGAAGCGCAGGGACGGGGTGCCTGAAATAGATCTGTGGCTGCAAGGGCCTGGCGGAGGGTGGGCAGGATAGGTAGGAGGCTTGCCTGAGCCTGGTAGAAAGTCACCGTCCTCTCTGTGTGTGCTCTGGGGAGTGGGTCCTCTGAGGGTGCAGTGGGGAGTGGGTCCTCTGAGGGTGCAGTGGGGAGTGGATCCTCTGAGGGAGCCGTGGAGCAGTGGATCCTCTGAGGGATATCATAGGGAGTGGATCCTCTGAGGGGTACCATGGGGAGTGGATCCTCTGAGGGAGCCGTGGGGAGTGGATCCTCTGAGGGAGCCGTGGAGCAGTGGATCCTCTGAGGGATATCATAGGGAGTGGATCCTCTGAGGGGTGCCACGGGGAGTGGATCCTCTGAGGGTGCCGGGGCGATTGGATCCTCTGAAGAGGGCAGAGGGGAGTGGATTCTGCTCTGAGATGTGCTGTGTGGGAGTGGATCCCCTGAGAGAGCCGTGGAGCAGTGGATCCTCTGAGGTGTATCATGGGGAGTGGATCCTCTGAGGGAGCCCTGGGGCAGTGGATCCTCTGAGGGAGCCCTGGGGCAGTGGATCCTCTGAGGGGTGCCATGGGGAGTGGATCCTCTGAGGGAGCCCTGGGGAGTGGATCCTCTGAGGGAGCCCTGGGGCAGTGGATCCTCTGAGGGAGCCCTGGGGAGTGGATCCTCTGAGGGAGCCCTGGGGCAGTGGATCCTCTGAGGGAGCCCTGGGGAGTGGATCCTCTGAGGGAGCCCTGGGGCAGTGGATCCTCTGAGGGAGCCCTGGGGCAGTGGATCCTCTGAGGGAGCCTTGGGGAGTGGATCCTCTGAGGGAGCCCTGGGGCAGTGGATCCTCTGAGGGAGCCTTGGGGAGTGGATCCTCTGAGGGAGCCCTGGGGCAGTGGATCCTCTGAGGGAGCCTTGGGGAGTGGATCCTCTGAGGGAGCCCTGGGGCAGTGGATCCTCTGAGGGAGCCGTGGGGCAGTGGATCCTGAGGGTGCAGTGGGGGTGGATCCCCTGAGCGTCTTGCTTTGTCAATGAAACATTGTAGGAAAATGGTCAGTTTAAGTATATTTTCTTGTCATGATTGAAAACTCATTTGAGAAAGGAGTCAAGTCTACGACACATTTTTTGTAGTAAGATCGTAGAGTAGTCCGGTGTACCTGAGAGCACCCTGCTCTTCCGTGTTTGGGAAGGGCAGCCCCTGTCCCCGGGCCCACGTCTGCCTGCCTTTGGTTCTGCTGTTGGAGCCCTGCAGTCCCGGGGAAGATGCTGGCCGACTCGGAGAGGCCTGCTGCCGGTGGCCAGGCAGTGGCCCTGCGTTCCAGGCACTGAGAGGAGGGAGCTGCAGATGGCCCGAGAGTGGGGGCCAAGGGCCGGAGCAGGGGACGCCACAGCGACCTGGGAGACTGGGTGTGGGGCTGGAAGGAAGCAGGGCCGGCAGGATGGTGGTTAGAGCTCCGGGGAGGACGCCTGGGTGAGCCAGTAGGAGGCCCGGCCCCGCCTGGTCGCCTGCTTGTCTCCTGGGGCGACGGGGGCCTGGCCAGAGCCCTGCATCAACTCTGCCGTGTTGCCTTTTTGACATTTCCTGTTCTGTGGGGCCGGTAGGCCACTCAGTAGGTCAGTCCTTCTCCTTCAACTACCAGTATCCTATGTGGGCACCGGCCTGTGTCCCAGCTGTTCCACTTCCCATCCAGCTCTCTGGCCTGGGAGAGCAGTCGAGGACGGCCTAAAGTCTTGGGCCTCTGCACCCACATAGGAGACCTGGAAGAGGCTCCTGGCTCCTGGCTTTGGATTGGCTCAGCTCTGGCCATTGTGGCCACTTGGGGAGTGAACCAGCAGATGGAACATCTTCCTCTGCCTGTCCTTTTTGTAAATTTGCCTTCACAATGAAACTGAATAAGCCTTTTTTTTTTAAAGATTTATTTATTTTTATGGGAAAGGCGGATATACAGAGAGGAGGAGAGACAGAGAGGAAAATCTTCCGTCCGATGATTCACTTCCCAAGTGAGCGCAACGGCCGATGCTATGCCGACCCGAAGCCAGGAGCCAGAAACGTCCTCCAGGTCTCCCACACGGGTGCAGGGTCCCAAGGATCTGGGCCGTCCTCTACTGCTTTCCCGGGCCACCAGCAGGGAGCTGGATGGGAAGTAGAGCTGCTGGGATTAGAACCTGCGCCCATATGGAATCCCAGTGCGTTCAAGGCGAGGACTTCAGCTGCTAGGCCATGCCACTGGGCCCTGTTTTTTTGCTTTTTTTTTTTTTTTAATTTATGAGCTTCGGGACCTGCCTGCTGGGCCATTCTCCAAATGCCTGCAGTAGGGTTTTTTTTTTTTTTTTTTTTTAAGATTTATTTATTTTTATTGAAAAGGCAGATCAGACTCACAGAGAGGAGAGTGAGAGCAGATCGCTGTAGGTTCACTCCCCAAGTGGCTGCCACGGGTGGAGCTGAGCTGATCCCAACCAGAAGGCCCGAGGCCCTGGGCCGTCCTCCCCTTCCACAAGCAGGAAGAGCCAGACGCAAACCAGTGCCCACTGGGATCCCAGTGCGTGCAAGGCGAGTTGCTGAGCCGTCACTGTGTCCTGCAGTGGTCTTGCTGGGTTGGTGCCCGACGCTGGGAGCTGGGAGTGTCTCCTGCATGCGTGGCTGGAGCCTGCCCCGTCAGGTTTGGGGGCGTGGGGGCAGGAGCCCTGCACGTGGTTGGTGTGCCTGCTGCTGGTCGTCCAGGAGCCCGAGGCCTTCCCTGCCTCCGCCCCTCGGCCTCGGACATCGGATGGCATGTCTTGGTTCAGACAGGCATCTCGGCACCCCGCTGCAGGGCCTGGCGCCCGGGGCTGTGCGCCCCTTGGCACCCCGCTGCAGGGCCTGGCGCCCGGGGCTGTGCGCCCCTTGGCACCCCGCTGCAGGGCCCGGCACTGGGCTTTGTGCTCCGCTGATTTTTGTTACTGGTACTTTTTCTCTCGGGCTGAGCGTGGACTCTCAGGTCAGCTGGAGTCTGCGAGCGGGGTCCCTGTGTGCACACTTGGTCAAGTGGCTCGTTTCCCTCTGGGCTCGGCCACTGGACCCGGCCAGGGCAGGAACTGACGTGGGAGGGCTGCTCGGGCTCTGGATGCCCCAAAGGGGCTGTGTTGAGCTGCATCCCAGCTCCTTCCCTCCTGCCTGCCAGTGAGCTGGTCCTGGAATTAGTTCCTGCCTCCTGACTTGGGGTGCTTGGAGCAGATGAGTAGCTGGAGGGGCAGAAGAGATATTACGAATTGTGTGAGTGATGGGGCTGCGGGACCCCTGTGCCATGGGAGCAGGGACAGCACAGGGGGCTTCTTGCCCGCCTTGGGGCGCCCTCTGAGCCAGCCCTGGGTGGGCCTTGCAGTGTCCGCACTCAGGCCTGTGGGCTGGCTGAGTCTGGCTAGCCACTGATGCCTGCGCAGGCTTTTTTTTTTTTTTTCTAAATATTTGTTTATTTACTTATTTTATTTTTATTAGAAAGTCAGCTATGCAGAGAAGAGGAGAGACAGAGAGAGGAAGATTTTCCGTCCACTGGTTCACTCTCCAAGTGGCCATTAAGCCTCTTCTGGGTTTCCCACGCGGGCGCAGGGTCCCAAGGCCTGGGCCGTCCTTGACTGCCCCCCCACCCAGGCCACAAACGGAGCTGGATGGGATTGGGGCTACTGGGGTTAGAACCAGTGCCCATATGGAATCCTGGCGCATGCAAGGCAAGGACTTTAGCTACTAGGCTACTGTGCCAGACCCTTAATATTTATTTCATTTCTAACGAAAATGAAGATTTACAGAGAGAAATTTGTTTGCTTCAGAACTGTGCCAATCTGAAGCCAGGAGCCAGAAGCCTCTTCCAGGTCTCCCACGCGGGTGCAGGGTCTCAAGGATTTGGGCCGTCCCCAACTGCTTTCCCAGGTCACAAGCCGGGAGCTGTATGGGAAGTGGAGCAGCTGGGACAGGAACTAGTACCCATATGGGATGCCAAAGCTTGAAGGGGTAGAGTTGGCCAGTTGAACTGTGTTTCATATACGTGTTTGTGGTGTGTGTGTTGGGGTTGTATAGGTAATTGTGGGTTAGGGCTAGGTGTGTGTGTTGGGGTGTCTGGTGTCTGTGGGTTAGGGCTAGGTGTGTGTTGGGGTGTCTGTGTGGTGTCTGGGTTAGGGCTAGGTGTGTGTGTTGGGTGTCTGTGGTGTCTAGGTTAGGGCTAGGTGTGTGTGTTGGGGTGTCTGGGTTAGGGCTAGGTGTGTGTGTTGGGGTGTCTGTGGTGTCTGTGGGTTAGGGCTAGGTGTGTGTGTTGGGGTGTCTGTGGTGTCTGGGTTAGGGCTAGGTGTGTGTGTTGGGGTGTCTGGGTTAGGGCTAGGTGTGTGTGTTGGGGTGTCTGTCTGGTGTCTGTGGGTTAGGGCTAGGTGTGTGTGTTGGGGTGTCTGTGGTGTCTGGGTTAGGGCTAGGTGTGTGTGTTGGGGTGTCTGGTGTCTGTGAGTTAGGGCTAGGTGTGTGTGTTGGGGTGTCTGGTGTCTGTGAGTTAGGGCTAGGTGTGTGTGTTGGGGTGTCTGGTGTCTGGGTTAGGGCTAGGTGTGTGTGTTGGGGTGTCTGTGTGGTGTCTGGGTTAGGGCTAGGTGTGTGTGTTGGGGTGTCTGTGGTGTCTGGGTTAGGGCTAGGTGTGTGTGTTGGGGTGTCTGTGTGGTGTCTGGGTTAGGGCTAGGTGTGTATGTTGGGGTGTCTGTGGTGTCTGTGGGTTAGGGCTAGGTGTGTATGTTGGGGTGTCTGTGGTGTCTGTGGGTTAGGGCTAGGTGTGTATGTTGGGGTGTCTGTGGTGTCTGTGGGTTAGGGCTAGGTGTGTATGTTGGGGTGTCTGTGGGTTAGGGCTAGGTGTGTATGTTGGGGTGTCTGTGGTGTCTGTGGGTTAGGGCTAGGTGTGTATGTTGGGGTGTCTGTGTGGTGTCTGTGGGTTAGGGCTAGGTGTGTATGTTGGGGTGTCTGTGTGGTGTCTGGGTTAGGGCTGGGTGTGTGTTGTGGTGTCTGTGTGGTGTCTGTGGGTTAGGGCTAGGTATGTGTTGGGGTGTCTGTGTGGTATCTGTGGGTTAGGGCTAGGTGTGTGTTGGGGTGTCTGTGGGGTGTGCTTGTGTGTGATGCCGGGTCACCTGCCTCCTCCTTGTGCCTGTATAAACAGCAGGAAGCTGGAGTTAGCAGTCAGAGCTGGCTGCCACACAGGGTGAGAGCAGCAAAAACACCCCTCTGTCCACAGGGTCACCTCCGGGAGTCTGGGATCTGTCCAGGTCTCCCCGTGGGTGCAGGAAGCCCGGTTCTCGCACTGTCGTCTGCTTGGTCCACATTCCCTCGGGGAGTGCCTTCCTGGGTGGTCGCAAATCGTTAGGATTCCGTGCTGTCGATGTCCCTGTGAGAATCTATGACAGGGCCCGGCGCAGTGGCACAGTGGTTAAGGTCCTCGCCTTGCACGCCCAGGATCCCATATGGGCGCTGGTTCTAATCCCGGCAGCCCCGCTCCCTTCCAGCTCCCTGCCTGTGGCCCGGGAAAGCAGTCGAGGACGGCCCAAAGCTTTGGGACCTGCACCCGCGTGGGAGACCCGGAAGAGGCTCCTGGCTTCGGATCGGCATAGCATCGGCCCGTTGCGCTCACTTGGGGAGTGAATCATCGGACGGAAGATCTTCCTCTCTGTCTCTCCTCTCTGTATATCCGCCTTTCCAATAAAAAAATAATAAAAACAAATCTTAAAAAAAAAAAAAGAGAGAATCTATGACGGCCTCTCCCCGTCGCTCCTCAGCCCTCAGAGCTGTGGCTCCGTCCTCTGCCCTCTGTCTGGGGACCCCACCGTGGGCCCTGGCAGAGGCTCTGAGCGCTGTGCTGGGCCTAGGGCGTGAGCCCTCCCTACTGCTTGCTGGGGTCTGCAGGTGTCCCCGCGCCCACCGCTGTGGGCATGGCGGCTTGGCCTGGCTGGGCTGACACTGCCCCCGGAGGCACAGGCCTGGTCTCCTGGAAGGTGTGGGTGGTGCAGCGGGGAGACCTGGGTGTAGGGCCCAGTCCGGGCCTGACTGCTGTCGGCATTTGGGGAGTGAATAAAAGTAAAGAACTTCTTAGAAGCTTGCCTTCCAGGGAGCCCGAGGCTGACCAGTGTTTTTCTGCCAGGGTCCCCCCCGGGAGGCAGAGGCTCCAGCATGCCTGCTCTTCCTGCCGTTTAGGGAATGAAGCAGCAGGTGGGGCTCAGCTGCCTCGCTGCATCTCAAATAATTTATAAACAAGAGTTTGTTCTCTTTCAAACACTGAGGCCTCACAGGCAGCAATGGTGGGGTTGAGCGTGCAGCTTCCGCGGGGCAGGTGTGTGCGGGGGGGGGTTTGGTTTGCAGGCAGGTGCACAGGTCGGGGCTGGGTCCGTGGGGCAGGTATGTGCAGGTGGGGGCCGGGTCCCGGGACCCTGCCTGGCTCCTGCTTCGGTGCTTGTCAGTACACTGGCTCATCTCCTGAATGTCCACAGCCTCTGGGGCTGGCCAGGCTCCAGCATCCCCGGTCCCCCAAGTCTAGGGGCTAGGTACCAAGTGGGTGCTCCCTGGTGGGGTCTTGCTGTACCTGCAGGAAGGGCCTGGGACTTGAACTCGGGCAGTTTGAGGCAGGATCAGGGCACCTCCGTCAGCCCTTGATTCCTGGCCCTTGGTGCCTACAGGATCAGGGTGCCTTTGTCAGCCTTGGCGCCCCCACAGGATCAGGGTGCCTCCATTGGCACCCGGCCCTTGGCTGGTTTCTGGTACCAGAGGAGCTTGCTTGAAGGAGTTGCTCCAGCCCAGTGAGTCCCACGTCAGGACAGCTGTGGCTTGCGGGCTGGCCATGGCCGCTGCAGTGGCTCAGTGGACCTAGGAGGCCCTTCCTCAGCTTCTTGGTCATGAGTGACCTCGCCGAAGTGCCTGTTGGGGGCTGCAGTCGCGGGACCCCCGGGTCGACTCTGAGGTGGGATGAGACATGCAAGCCCATTGCATCGTGTGAAGAAACGGGATGGGGCAAGTGTTCCCGGGGGTTGGGGAGACTGTCTCCAAAGTTGTCCTGTCTTGGAGCAGAAGAGGGGGTTCCCTAGTCACCTCTCCGGGTTCACCTGGAGGGGAGCAGCGCATTTGGGGCCTATCCAAGTCTTTTCCTGGCAGGGAAAGGCCGATGGTAGCTCCGGTTTTTGCTTTAGAGTCACGAGGCCTTGCATGAGCAGTTCTGCTCAGGCAGCTCAGCGAGTGGGGAGTGGGTGCAGGGGCCGGCCCGAGAACCTGCGGCAGCGTGGGGAGTGGGTGGTGGGTGCAGGAGGCCGGCCCGAGGACCTGTGGCAGCGTGGGGAGTGGGTGCAGGGGGCCGGCCCGAGGACCTGCGGTGGAGTGGGGAGTGGGTGGTGGGTGCAGGGGAGCGGCCCGAGGACCTGCGGCAGCGTGGGGAGTGGGTGGTGGGTGCAGGAGGCCGGCCCGAGGACCTGTGGCAGCGTGGGGAGTGGGTGGTGGGTACAGGGGGCCGGCCCAAGGACCTGCGGCAGCGTGGGGAGTGGGTGGTGGGTGCAGGGGGCCGGCCCGAGGACCTGCGGCAGCGTGGGGAGTGGGTGGTGGGTGCAGGGGCCAGGCACCGTGGGGCTGACCGTGCTGTCCCTTGCAGGTGCACGTTCAGGTTTCCGAGCACAAACATCAAGATTACATTCACTGCCCTGTCCAGCGAGAGGAGGGAGAAGCAGGAGGCCCCCGAGTCGCCGGTGAAGCCCGTGCAGCCGCACATCTCGCCCCTGACCATCAACATTCCAGACACCATGGCCCACCTCATCAGCCCCCTGCCGTCACCCACGGGGACCATCAGGTACGGCGGTGGGCGGGAGAGGGTTCTGGGAAGACAGGATTTGTCACGGGGCTTCAGTCTGAGGCAGGTTCCACATGTGCTTCGTGTGTTCTGCATGTTCTGAAAGCCTGTTCTGTGACTAGCCGCGCTGCACGGTCAGCTGCATCCTCCCCATGGTCCCCAGAGGCTGCGGGAAGCTGAGGGTGGCGGGAACCTGCAGCCTTGCGTGGCCTCGCGTCCCCGCTCCACCACTGGGTCCCCAGAGGCCTCGGGGGTGGCTGAGGGCCCTGCGGGGTGGGCTCAGGAAGCTGGCAGGACCCAAGTCGTCCTGTCTGAGGTAGAATGGAGGGCTCTGCGAGGTGCTGGCCTCGGGCGGGCACACATGTCTGCCGGTGTGCCCTGGGCAGCGCACTCAGCTTGTGTCTCTCTCGTGTGTCTCACACGCCAGCTTTGGCAGCAGACCCAGGGATGGAGGCAGGCCCAGAGGGAGCCTGTTCCGGTGCTCGTGGGTGGGGCCCTGACAGTTAGGAGGCTGTGGTCCCGGGGAACTCCGCCATTGGGTGGGCCCTGACAGCCACCATTGCAGAATTGGCATGTCCTTCTCCGAGTGGCTGCCTTCGCCACTGGGCACGGCAGTGATGGGGGGCGTCTGGGCAAAGACAGGCTGTGTCCTGTGCTCTGAGGTCCAGGAACGTCCAGGCGGCACCTCCGGGAGCCGGGGTCCAGCACCCAGGCCTAGGCAGTGATTAGAAGCCTGCAGAACGGGAGGCCGCATTTTGAGTTTGCATCTGATAAGAGGTTAATATTCAGACTGTTAGAAGAATTTAATAACTACAGAAAAAAAAACTTGATGAAGAAATATGGGGGGAGGGTGGATGTTTGCACTGGAGCACCCATATCCCATGCCGCAGTGCCCAGATTGAGCCCTGGCCTGCTGCTCTGAGGCCCCTTGGGGAGGCAGAGGCCACCCCCGTCCCAGTCCGCCTCATGGCCTGTCTCCTCACCTTTCCTCTTCCTCATTCCATCTCTCCTTCTTGCCTAATCCCAGGTACACAGGCCGAGGACAGAGCATGCTCAGTACTTACACCCGATGCTGCTCGGGCCCAGGGGACAGAGTGCGCTGTGGTCCTTGCACTGCATGTTTCTGAGGACAAGCCCTGTATGAGACAAACAGGCCAGGACTGTAGGCTCCCCATAACCTGAGGACCCAGAGGGGCCGGGTGCATGTGGTAGCTGGTGGAGGGGCAGAGGGCAGACGGACGGGAGGGACGTGGGGACGGCTGTGCTGCGTGTGCTCGGGCAGCCTTCTTGCTGGCTCCTCGTGTCTGCTCTGCTTTCTGCTGGCCAGCCTGGGAAGGTGGCGTTCATGGTCCAGGAGTTTTCCTGGCACGACCTTGACCTGGAGGGAGCTGTGGGCTCCTGGTGCAGCCCTGGTGTTGTGGGCGTTCAGGCAGCAGGCTGTGCCTCAGCCTGCCACTGGTTTCCTGAGCAGAGCGCTGGGTGGGGGTGCAGGAGATCAGGTGCCCTGCGAGGGGCCAGGAAGGAGAGGGCGCCCCTCCCACGAGCTTGGGAAGGGGGCCACGCCAGCCTGCTCCGTGTGAATCCCCCCTTGGGGCTCCGGAGGCGGTAGTTTAACCTCCTGTGTGTAGGCCTTGCATGTCTGGCTTTGGAAATTTGTTTTGTTTAATGGCCGCGCCCCTGAGCCAGGACACGTAGCCGGAGCCCAGGCTGTATCCCCTGCATTGTCCCCATTGTCTGGGAGCTTGCTGGCCGTTTTCGGTCCTGAGCAGGGCGGCTCCCCCTCCCTGGGTGTGGTCCTCTCCCCTGTCCACAGGGCCGGTGTGGCACCAGCATACACGCCTTGGGCTCAGGTCCCTGCGTGCTAGAGGCCTTCCTTGGTGTCCTGACCTCCCGGGCGTACTGCGCCTGGCCAGGCTCATGAAGCACTGCCCGGGGCCCCAGCCTCAGGCTGGTGGTCTGCTGCTCCGGCCAGCGGGGCCGGTGACGTGGACACGGAGAGGGTCTGGGGATGAAGCACCGACAGGAGACCCGTGATGGTGGAAGTCTCTGCCAGGTCTCCCTTTATCGCTCCTTCACCTCTCCTTATATACTCTTCCCCCCACACCCTCGTTTAGCAGGATATTGGATACAGATGAGTCCAGTTAGTCTAGGTGTGTTTAGCTACAAGCCTAGTTCCTGTTCCTACCCAGCTGAATGAATGCTGATAAACTCCTTAGCCCACAACAGTCTGCCTCTCCAGCCCCTGCTGCGGTGCCCCCGCCCCAGCCCATCCACCCCCAGACCCAGCCTTATCTGTAATTGATTACATGGGATAATGCTGCCGCCCTGCTGCCCGAGTCACATGAGGGCACGCTGCAGTCTGGAGGCTGCCCAGCTGGGGTGCTGCTGGTTGGCTCGGGCCCTCTGATCCGCTGTGTACCCTTCACTGGGCTTTGCCCTTCGGGGGCACTGGCCTGGGAGGGGCACAGGCAGGTGGCCCACTGGCCTTTCCAAACCACCGTTCAGCCCTCCTCAGGTCAGCCTGGGGGCCTATGTCCTGTCTTGGAAGAATCAGACCTTGTGGCACGTAAGACTATGCCACCACTTGTCCTGGCCGTTTCTCCTCTGATCCAGCCTCCTGCTGACACCAGGGAAGGCAGAGGGCAGGCCAAGTGCCCGGGCCCCGCACCCACCTGCGCCCACGTGGAGTCTGGGTGAAGCTCAGGCTCCTGGCTCTGGCCTGGTCCCTCCCAGCCACTGTGCTCATTTGGGGAGTGAACCAGCCGATGGGGGAGCCCAGGGCCTCTGTGGGGGGTGCCTGGCCGTGAGCGCCGAGCACCCCCTCAGTTCTGCTCTTTTCTCAGGTCACTGTTATTAGATGTTTTGGTGATGATTTTTTTTGTGTGCATTAATTTTATTGGAAAGATACATTTTACAGAGAAGGAGACACAGAGAAACATCTTGCGTCCACTGGTTCACTCCCCAAATGGTCGCAGCAGCCGGAGCTGAGCTGATCCGGAGCCAGGATCCTCTTCTGGGTCTCCCACGCGGGTGCAGGGTCCCAGGGCTTTGCGCCGTCCTCCACTGCTTTCCCAGGCCACAGGCAGGGAGCTGGATGGGAAGCGGGGCTGCTGGGATTAGAACCGGTGCCCATGTGGTGCTGGCTGATTAGCTTGCGCAGCCACAGCTCAGCCCCGCCTTCCTGGGTTTTAACGTGTTGGTGCCATTCTGTGGCCCATCAGGTGCCCCTATTCTCTAAAGGGAGAGGGCCGAGACTGACCAGGCGCCCCTCTCTCCACAGTGCTGCCAACTCCTGCCCATCCAGCCCCCGGGGAGCAGGGTCTTCAGGGTACAAAATGGGCCGTGTGATGCCCTCTGACCTCAGTCTGATGGCCGACAGCTCGCAGCCGGAGAACGAGAAGGAAGCTTCTGGTGGAGACAGCCCCAAGGTAAATGCTGCCCGGGCTCTTCGGGGGCATCGGTGTGCCCGCTGCCACGGGGCCTGTGTGCTCCAAGGGCTGCTCGGCCTTGCGGGGCGTCTGCGTGCCCATGGCCACATGGAAGCTTCTGGAACATGACCAGCACTGGCCCTGGGTGTTTGAAAAAAAAGCTTATTATTATTACTATTGTTATTATTATTACTATTATACCTCAGAGCTTTTATTCGCTGGGTAATGTTAGAGTAAATCCATTTTCAGTTACCTGGGAACATGCGGTGACAAAGGCTTTGCCTCACGCCTCGGCCTGCGTGAACCTGTGTCACCCCAGCTCCCGCTGGCCCCCGTCTGCCGTCGGCAAGGGCTGTCCTTCCAGGGGGACTCACGCGAGGGGGCTTCTGCCTCCGCTCGGGCCTTGCGGGGTGTGAACCGTCACGACTGACGGACTCGGGGCTGGGCGGACAGGCCTGCGGAGTGGCAGCGCCCACTGCCCGAGCCTTGCCGTGGCTTCCTCACGCTGAGTCCCCCAGCTTCTCTGGCTCGCCTCGGGCCCCAGTGCTGCACGGCCAGGAGTGTGTAACAGCCCGCCACTTCTTGTCACTGCAGGACGACTCGAAGCCCCCATACTCCTATGCACAGCTCATCGTCCAGGCCATCACCCTGGCCCCCGACAAGCAGCTCACCCTGAACGGGATCTACATGCACATCACCAAGAATTACCCATACTACAGGACCGCGGACAAGGGCTGGCAGGTGAGCCTGGAGGCACGGTGGGCCTCCTGTGGGGCACCATGGCGGGCAGCCCCTTGCCCTGGGTTAATTGGAGGGGAGGCAGTGCAGGAGTGGCTGAGTGGAGGGGCAGAGCTCAGATGGCAGGAGCTGTTGGTGCAGCCTGGGGTCCCGCAGTCAGCGAGTGCACCCCAGAGGAGAGCAAGCTGCGTGTCACGCAGACACCATGTGTCCCGACCTGGAGCCCAGAGACCCAGCTCGGCTGCCGCCTCCATCACCCTGGGCACAGGCTGGCTCACCAGGGAGCCTGGGATGGGCAGACAGGATGTGCTGGAGGAGGCCGTGCTGGGCCGTGCGAGTGTGGGCCGCCTGAGGCGCTGCATGCGTTTGCTGGCACCTGCTTCGGCTGCTGCAGGGCAGGGCGAGAAGGGCAGGTTGTTCTGAGCCATTGCTCCACAGGCTTCCCCGGGATAGATGAGGCACCCCAGCAGGGTAGGGGCACCTGGCAGCGGAGCCGTTACCAGCACGGCTGCCCCATGAGTCCCAAAGGGACTGACCTCCCAGACAGAGGCGTCCCACCCCATGCTGCCTCTTAGTCCAAGGGGCCTCAGCCAGGGCAGACGCCGCAGCGCCGTGGCTGAGCCGCCCCCTGGCATGGCAGGCTGAGTCCCAGCACTGCAGGCCCAGGCCCCTGCGGAGCACACCCCCTCGCTGACCAGGCGTGCCCCTGGGCTGTTCCTGTAGCTGCCCTCTGCCCCTTCCTGAGGGGACTAAGAGTGAGGGTGAGAGTGAGCCTGACTCTCCATCCTCTGGCTCACTCCCCAGGTGGCCCACCTACTTCCTCTCTCCAGCCCTCCCCCGCTGCTGCTCTGCCTCCCAGTTTGGGGTGGGCCCTGGCTGAAGCAGGCAGCTCCCTGGAGGACCATGGGAGCAGAGCCCGCGGGCCAAGCTGTCCTCACTGCTTTCCAGGCACGTTCACAGGGAGCTGGGCCAGATGTGCAGCAGCCAGGTCTCAAACCCGCTCCCCCAGGGAAGCCAGTACCACCGGGGGTGACTTAACCCACCGGGCCCAGTGTGGGCCTGAAGCATGAGGTCTTCCTTTCGTGTGGCCTAGCAAGTCACAGTTCAACCCTCAGTGCCTGGGTAGTACTGAGGAGAGGGGTCAGGGCCCGCTGGCTGGTGCAGGGCTGTGAGGAGAGGGGTCAGGGCCCACTGGCTGGTGCAGGGCTGCGAGGAGAGGGGTCAGGGCCCACTGGCTGGTGCAGGGCTGCGAGGAGAGGGGTCGGGGCCCACTGGCTGGTGCAGGGCTGCGAGGAGAGGGGTCAGGGCCCGCTGGCTGGTGCAGGACTGCGAGGAGAGGGGTCGGGGCCCACTGGCTGGTGCAGGGCTGCAAGGAGAGGGGTCAGGGCCCGCTGGCTGGTGCAGGGCTGCGAGGAGAGGGGTCGGGGCCCGCTGGCTGGTGCAGGGCTGTGAGGAGAGGGGTCAGGGCCCGCTGGCTGGTACAGAGCTGCAAGGAGAGGGGTCAGGGCCCGCTGGCTGGTGCAGGGCTGCGAGGAGAGGGGTCAGGGCCCGCTGGCTGGTGCAGGGCTGTGAGGAGAGGGGTCAGGGCCCGCTGGCTGGTGCAGGGCTGTGAGGAGAGGGGTCAGGGCCCGCTGGCTGGTGCAGGGCTGTGAGGAGAGGGGTCAGGGCCCGCTGGCTGGTACAGAGCTGCAAGGAGAGGACAACTTCCTGACTGCCTTAGTCATGTCCTACAAGTAGGGTGGCGGGACAGGGCTGAGGCTCGGGCCCCTGGCTGCTCTGAGCTGCAGGAACCCCTGGCATCCGGGTGGACACCTCGCGGGGTTTGGGGGCTCCCAGTGGTGCCCCGCGCCTCCCGCAGTGGACTGTCCTGTCCCGGAGTGCTTAGCCGTGCGGGTTTGAGTTCAGCTCTTTGCAGACGGGCCTGTTGGAGTCACAGGAGACAGACGTGTAACTGGACTGCCCGCGGTGCCCGTGGGTCCCTCCTGCCACGGTCAGAGGCTGTTTGGCGTTGGCTGCAGGGTGGCGTCGCCTGGTGGGACGTCTGTGGGCCGTGCGGCGCCCTGACGGTGGAGGAGTTCGGGCAGTGCGACAGGAGTCCAGGAGTAGTTGGGGACGCCCCAGTGTTGACGCCGTGAGGGAGGGCTCGCCCCAGCAGCACGTGCGCTAAAACTGGAATGAAGGCATGCGGCGTGCTTAGGGTGGGACGGGCAGGCACGTAGGGGGCCTTGCCGAGGATTCAAACTGGCGAGGGCCTTTTTTTTTTTTCTTAAAAGATTTATTTTAGTTTTTATTGGAATGTCAGATATAGAGGGAAAAGGAGAGACAGAGAGGAAGAGCTCTCTGCTGGTTTACTCCCCAAGCGACTGCAACAGCCAGAGCTGAGCCGATGCGAAGCCTCTTCCAGGGGGGAGGTGATCCAGGAGCTGATCGGGAGCTCTTCCGGGTCTCCCACGCGGGTGCAGGGTCCCAAGGCTTTGGGCCGTCCTCGACTGCTTTCCCAGGCCACAGGCAGGGAGCTGGATGGGAAGTGGAGCTGCCGGGATTAGAACTGGTGCCCATATGGGATCCCGGCGGATGCAAAGGGAGGATTTAGCCACTAGGCGATGGCGTCGGGCCCCAGGCCAGGGTCCTAACCACGACAATGCTCTCCTTCCACTCCCCCAGACACGTCCCCGGGGCTGAGTCCCGGGCCCGTCCAGCAGCGTGCGCGCTGCCGGACGCCGGGCTGCAGGGCGCGTGCTGCCAGGGAGACTGTGCGCATTCTGCTGCTTCCTGTTCCGTAGAACTCGATCCGCCACAACCTCTCCCTGAATCGCTACTTCATCAAAGTGCCGCGGTCCCAGGAGGAGCCGGGCAAGGGCTCCTTCTGGCGGATCGACCCCGCCTCGGAGAGCAAGCTGACCGAGCAGGCCTTCCGCAAGCGGCGGCCGCGCGGCGTGCCTTGCTTCCGGACCCCTCTGGGGCCGCTTTCCTCTAGGTAAGGGGTGGGCGCGGCGCCCCCCGGGCCGGCTGCTCACCTGGGTGACACCGGCCGCTTGTGCTTCCGGAAGCTTCCTGGCACCGGGGTGGGTTCTGTCTCGGGCCCCTGAGCGCTCTGTCCTGTGCAGGACTCAGGCGGCCTGGCTCAGAGGTGTCGGCCTGCCTGCTGGCCGCCCGCGTGCACGGGGTGGGGACGTGGTGCGCTGGCATGAGCTGGGGAGCAGCGTGTGCCTGGGGCAAGACCCCCTAACCAGCCGGTGTCTTCCTGGTGACCAGGAGCGCCCCAGCCTCCCCCAACCACACAGGAGTGCTGTCTGCTCACTCGAGCGGTGCCCAGACCCCCGAGAGCCTGTCCCGGGAGGGCTCGCCGGCCCCCCTGGAGCCTGAGCCCAGCACCGCCCAGCCCAAGCTCGCCGTCATCCAGGAGGCACGGTTCGCCCAGAGCGCGCCAGGTGAGACCACACAGCAAGGAAGTGACACGCCAGGCGGGCACAGCCCAGGACCCTGTGGTACCCACTGGGGAGTGGTTGTGCCCTGGGCTCGCATGGGTCAGCGTGGGTTAGCCGTGGTGGTTCTTCCTTGGAATTGGCGCCGTGTGCTCGGAGACCATTGCCCACCGACTGTGGCAGTCCCGGGCGGGCAGCAGCCACATGTGGTTCCTGGGTCGCATCCCCAACCAGGAGCCCGGTGGGCGCAGCCGTGCCACGTGTTGAGCAGGTGCCTGTCCGGGGGTGTCTGGGCGCCGCGGCGGGCACCTCAGACTTGCTCCCATCCCTCCCCAGGCTCCCCTCTGTCCAGCCAGCCGGTCCTAATCGCCGTGCAACGGCAGCTGCCCCCGGCAGTGAAGCCGGTCACCTACGCCGTGGCCGCCCCGGGGACCAGCTCCCCGGCCCAGCCGCCCGTGGTGCAGACGGTGCACGTGGTCCACCAGATCCCCGCGGTGGCTGTCACCAGCGTGGCCGCGCTGGCCCCCGGGCAGGCCGTGGTCCCACAGACGGCCGTGCTGGCCTCCCCGAAGGCAGAGCCACAGGAGAACGGAGACCACCGGGAAGTGAAAGGTAGGCCGGGCCCTGGCGGCTGCTGGCAGCCCACCCCTCGGCGTCTTTCTGGTCTTGGGGGGCTGTCGGAGCGTGGGTCCCGGCGGCTGGCGCCATTTCTGTGTCCCTCGTGCTTGCGTTGCAGTCAAGGTGGAGCCTCTCCCCGCCATGAGTCACGCCGCGCTGGGCTCTGCCGGCCGGATCCTCCCAACGCCGCAGGCCACCCCTGTCCAGACCGTCACCATCGTCCAGCAGGCCCCTCTCGGACAACACCAGCTGCCCGTAAAGACTGTCACGCAGAACGGGACCCATGTGGTGCCCGTCCCCGCGGCGCTCCATGGCCAGGTGAACAATGGTGAGTGGGCTTCCTTGTTGGCGCGTCACTCTGCCGGGCTGGGCACGGCCTGGGTGTCCAGTGTGAGCAGGGACACGCACCCCAGCTCTGGTTCTGGAGGGCTCGGCTGGCCATCGCCTGGTCACCCCGCTTCCCGTGAGTGAGCAAGCATCGCTCTCCCCACCCCAGCTGCGGCCGGCCATGGGGTGCTGCAGCCAGGACCTGGAGCTGGGTGGCACCCCTGGCTACTCCCGGGTGCCCGTCACGGGGGCTGAGAATGTCCCGGTGAGGGCAGCTGGCAGTGTCCTGCCCACTCAAGGACATGTCTGGCTGCCACACGCCTGCCTCGGGCCTCCCGCCCGCTGCCCTCACTCGCAGGTCCCAGTGCTGCTGGCCGCAGCTGCGGGGCCCTTTTGCTACATCTGTCATTCAGCAAGCGGACACATCTGCCCGGGCCCACGAAGGTGACTTTCCTGGTCAGCAACGGGTGGGCCGTGCCCAGCAGGAGGACGAGGGGCAGCTCCGAGCCGAGCGCCTCTCTGGGCTGGCCAGAGCTCTGCCGAGCTGCCCCGGGGTCCCTGGGGTGGCCCCGGCTGTCCTCACCCTGCCGGGCCCTGCAGAGTTAAGAGACGGAAATCAGCCTCCCACCCGCTGGTTCAGGCAAAGCCAGGAGCCTCTTCCGCGTCTCCCACGTGGGTTCAGGGTCCACGGACCTGGGCCCCAGGCAGGGAGCCGACACAGAGCAGCCGGGACTTGTTCATACTTGGGTGGCGCCCGTGACTGCTCACACGGCCCCAGTCCAGGCCCCTGGGGCCACTGCGCTCCCCCGGGGGGCGACGGGAGCCCCTCTGCTCACAGCCTGCCCCGGGCCGGGTCCCCGCAGTCCTGGCTACTGCCCCCCTGGTGCGAGTGCTCAGCCTCAGTCAGGTGCCCCAGGCGGCTCTCGCCTTGTCACTGGCCGTGGGACTCCGGGCCGGGTCAGGAGGTCGTGGGGCCGCTGTGGGCTCCCGTGGGCTCCCGTGGGCACTGACGCTGTCCCTCGCTTCTTCCAGCAGCGGCGGCGAGCCCATTGCACATGCTGGCCACCCACGCCTCAGCCTCCGCGTCCCTGCCCACCAAGCGGCCGAACGGCGACCAGGCGGAGCAGCCCGAGCTGAAGCGGCTCAAGACCGAGGACGGGGCGGGGGGCCTCGTGGTGGCCCTGAGTGTGGACGCCCCCCCTGCAGGGGGCCAGTGAGCGGCAGCATCCTCCCCACACGTCAACTCTGGTGCCAAACGGGGACGTGGCTCTCCCCGGCGCGCAAGCGCATCTCCTCAGCGGGAAGGGCCCCGCGCCCACCGCAGCACTGAACACAGCCGGGGGCCTTGCTGCACCTGCAGCCCGCGGGCCGGCGAGCCGCAGCGCTCCCGCCGCGGGCTCTGACATTTCACATCACTCCATCTCCTGGAAGCCTCGCGTGGACTCCACGCACAAGGGCAGCGTCGTTTTGTTTTCTCCTGTTGTTAGCTTCCTGCCGTTGGAATGATTCTGTGTCCTGTGGGAGCGGGCCAGGCAGGTGGGCTCCCTGGCGGGGAGCAGGGCAGCTGTGCCCCCGGAGGGTGGGTGTGGGCGAGGGGAGGCCGAGGGGGCCGAGCAGCGAACGGGGGCTTTAGCCTTAGTGGGAGCTTTTAAATGTCATCACCATAACGTTATTTATTGAAATGTAGTTATTTTGGTATTTAAATTTTTTTTTTAAGAGAGGAAAAAAAAAAAACCTGTATTTTCCTGGTGGAATGAACAGCTCAGAATGGTATATTTAGGCAATTTTTAAGCATTTATTATTTACATAAAGACCAAATATGACCGATCTGTTCTAAGTATTGTGTGTCCACCCACAGTGTGGCTGTCACGATGTTACCGCACACGATGCATATTAAAACCCTGAAATACTGCACAGGAGCCGGATTTCTGCCCAGCCGGGAGCGAGGTGACGTGTCTCGCTGTCGGGTACACGTCGGGTCCACGTCGGGTCCACAGGGCTGCGGCGTGGCGAGCAGGGAGACTGACACAGGCAGCGCTAGGCACGGGCGGGGCTGGGGCACCTCTGGGATCCAGGTTCAAGACCCACCTCAGGTTCCTGCCCAGCCTCGTGCTCACAGGGATCCACTGTGCAGACCGCGGGGTGGGGGAGCCACCGCACCCCATTCCTTCCCATCTCCGAGGCCTCTGCTGTGGCCTAGCCCCTGCCCTGGACTGGGGTCTCCCCGGGGGCGCTTGAGCCTTGCCATGGCCGGGGCCGCGTTGCTTGCGCCAGCGGGCGATCTGGTCCAGAGCCCGGGGGCAGCTGGGGTTCTGACATCTCATACTGTGTTTCTTAGCAGTTTTAATTGAGCGCAGAGCATCACCGTCGTCTTGGTGACTTTGACAACGTGCCAGGCGTCCCTCTGAGGCGCCAAAAGGGACGAGGCGTCCGGCCCAGCGAGGGCCTGTGCTCCGAGACCTCCAGCCTCTGCCTCAAATGGCTTCCTCGGGCTCTCGCGCATGGTGCAGGGTCCCCAGGCCACAGGCGGGGAGCTGGGTGGGAGGCAGGGCCCACATGGGATCCCAGCATCTTCGATGCCACAGCACTGGTCCCAGAAACAGGAAACTTCATTCCCGGGGTGGGGGGGAACGCTGCTTAGACCAACATGATGTCAGTAGAGGCCACACTGCCGAACCCGAGCTGCGCTCACCCAGCGTTGGGAGAGGTGATCCAGCTGCCGGCGCGCGGTCCTCGCTGCCAAGCTGCAGGTCCAACGGACGCCGACGTCCTGCAGCGGGCGTGCCTGTGGAGCTCAGCTCCCGGTTACCGTGCACGCCGTTTCCATTTGTAATATATTTTTGTGAGAATCTTTGGGATCAAAGTTTCAGTTGCAAAATAAATACATTTTCCACCTTTCACATAGTTCTCTGAAAATAAAACTTGTGACCAGTAAACATACTTGTTTGGAAATTACACTTTTTTTAAAGATTTATTTTTATTGTAAAGATTTATTTTTATTATTTTTTGATTGGAAAGGCGGATATACAGAGAGGAGAGACAGAGAGGAAGATCTTCCGTCCGATGATTCACTCCCCAAGTGAGCGCAACGGGCCGATACTTTGCCGATCCGAAGCCAGGAGCCTCTTCTGGGTCTCCCACGCGGGTGCAGGTTCCCAAAGCTTTGGGCCGTCCTCGACTGCTTTCCCAGGCCACAGGCAGGGAGCTGGAAGGGAAGCGGGGCTGCCGGGATTAGAACCGGCGCCCATATGGGATCCCGGGCGTGCTAGGCGAGGACCTTAACCACTTGCGCCACCGCGCCGGGCCCAGATTTATTTTTATTGTAAAGTCAGATATACAGAAAGGAAGATCTTCCATCCATCCAATGATTCGCTCCCCAGGTGACCACAACAGCCAGTGCTGCGCCAATCCAAAGCCAGGAACCAGGAACCTCTTCTGGGTCTCCCACGTAGGTGCAGGGTCCCAAGGCTTTGGGCCGTCCTCGACTGCATTCCCAGGCCACTAGCAGGGAGCTGGATGGGAAGTGGAGCTGCCGGGATTAGAACCAGCGCTCAGAAGGGATCCTGGCACGTTCAAGGTGAGGATTTTAGCCGCTGGGCCCAGAAATTACACATTTCAAACTCACTGACTAGTTCAGAGTCTTGGGAGCTTGGCGATGGGCTGAGAGGGCCGGCAGAATTCCCGTGGCGCCTCAGCATTGAAGGCCCATGGAAGAGGTCTAATATCTGTTTCCACCTTCCACTAGGAAACAAATCCAAAGCAAGCAATCAAAATTGGGGGGAAAAAAATCAGTGAACTACTAGCCTGGTTGGAGAAGCGGGTGTGACCCTGCAGCCAGCAGCACGGGGTCTCACAGCATGACACGGCCATGCTGCTGCCCAGGTGGACACATCATCTACCCACTGGCTCTGCCATCGGCCCTGCGCTGGGTATGACCTCTCTGTCCACGTCTGCCTGGCAAAATCCCACTGAGCAGCTAGATGTTGGATTTTGGACAGCAGGCAGTTTTAAAAATGCCCAAATCCACAAAATCCCTGGGCCGAACGTGAGACACAAGACCTGCACGTTACAGGTTCGTCTCCTGTGGCAACACCAACACCACAAACGGGCTTCAGACCACGTGGCTGGACGTTCCCAAGTCAGCCAGCGTGGGCACCTCTCCCGGCCACGCCCCTGCCACAGGGAGCCAGCAGAGTCCACGCCGTGACAGAAGCACAGGACATTCAGCTGAGACCTGCGTGGAGCCCAGATGTGCAGGAGAGGTGCCCGAGAGTGCCCGACTGCGCTCCCTGGAGGAGGTGGCCTCGGCAGCACTCGCGGGCAGCGTCAGGAGCTGCAGCCTGGTGAACCAGTCCCTGCTCACTGCTTCTTTCCACGCAAATGCTTCCTGTCAGGGCAATGGCTGCTGCATACCCTCCCGGAAATTCTAATCCAACTCCCTGCCTTTCTGTCACTCCAGTTAATTTACAAGGAAAAACGCTAAGAAAGCTCACAGCTGCGTGCAAAGGCTAAACTTGGCCACGGTCCTGTGCCGTCAGCCACGAGCCCGTGGACGCAGGGCACCAAAACACGGGCTCTGCCATCTAACCCGCCACAGTGGGAGGCTGGGAAGCCGTGCCCAGGGCTGAGCGTGCAGGCTGACCCGAGAAAGCCATTTCTGCCGCCAATGACTGAAAACCGCCAAGGTGAGCGCTGCTTCAGGCTCGGCCATCGGAGGTCAGCGGGCTTTAAGGCTCATCCGTGGAGCGAGGACAACGGCTCAGCTGACTGACCCACGTCAACTGCCAAGATCCCATGTAGGCGCCGATTCTAATCCCGGAAGCCCTGCTTCCCATCCAGCTCCCTGCCTGTGGCCTAAGAAAGCAGTGGAGGACGGCCTAAAGCCTTGGGACCCTGCACCCGCGTGGGAGACCCGGAAGAGCTCCCGATCAGCTCAGCTCCGGCTGTTGTGCCACTTGGGGAGTGAACCAGCAGATAGATGCAAGATTTCTCTCCTGTCTAAATTTCTTTCCAGTAAGAATCTTTTTTAAAAGTTCATTTTATTCGAAAGGCAAAGCAACCCAGACAGAAGTTCATCCTTCCGTTTGTGGCGATAGTTACATCCGCTTAGCCAAACACACTGGCTGCCACCCGGGGGCGGGGGTTTCCGCACCCAGCTGCTCACCGCTGCAGCTCCTGGCTGCTGCAGGCATGGCGGGCAATGAACCAGTAACTGGACAGCTCTCCCTCCATCTCAAATAAACCTTTAAAACAAAAACACCACATCCAGCTACCAACCCTATCAGAAATGCATGATGGGAGCCGGATGTTGGAGCTGGAGCACGGAGTGAGGCCAGGTGTCAGGTGCTAACAGGCACCTCCACAGGCAGAGCTGAGATACAAACATCCTACGGCTCCACAGCTGGACTCACGTGCGCGCGTGTGCCCTGGTGAAGAGCATGCCGGCCAGCAGGCACTCCCACCTCAGCCTCCCCCCCCGAGAACCAGCGGGTTCTGCCTGCCCAAAATTATTTGGAAAACTGAGCTGTTTAAGTCTGGGCTGTTACAGTGGTCTGTCTTTTCCTCTCCATTCCTCTTTCTCGGGGCGTGTTTTCTGAACGTAACTATTTTCCAACCTGAAAACTCAGGTGGACGGTTCCACATGTTGTAGTCAGATGCTTCTTACAGAAAGAGGCAGGATGAGGTAAGAGTTAGGGTTAGCCCTGGCGCACAGAGGAAATGGAGGTGCTCTGACTGCAGACTGCAGAGAGCCAGGGCCGGGAGGAGGGCGCTGGGGCTGAGAAGGGTGCAGGTGGGCTGGGGCAGCTCGGCCACAGCCAGGACCTCTGGGAAGGGAAGCTAGAGCTTCCAGCGGGGGGTAGGCAGGAGACCCCGAGACCTACCTGGAAGACGAGCACGCTGCGGCTGGGCAAGCCCCAAGGAGGTGGCCAGAGTGGTGACACTGCCAGCCATCCCGGTCCACCGGAACCACTGTGTTGCGCACTCTTCATGCTGAAGCAGCAGCAGCCAGCATGGGCCAAGCCGAGGCGGTGGCGAGGTCCTGAACCCTCCACGGGCCTGGTTTGGGGCTTTCCTCGGATGACACGCAGGGCACGCTCAGCAATCCTGGGAGGAAAATGGTGGCCAGAGCAGAGGGGCAGGGCCTGGAGCCGCAGGCCAGGACGCTGGCCACCAGAAGCACGCAGCCAGCCAGGAAACGGACTGCTTCCCACGCTCTGTGCATGCCTGGGCCCCCTCACCTGCACCTGTCAGGTGCCGGCCCAGGCCAAGACACTGAAACAAGATTCCACGGAGGTGGAAACTGCAAAGTTGTCAGCTCTGCAGACAGGAAGGTGTCTCCCACTGGCCTCTGCTCGGCGAGCCCTAACTGGCCTGTGTGCCCAGGCACACCACCTGCTCCTCCTGCCCGCAGGCTAGCCCCGGCAGACAGGCACGGGACAGGGCGCTCCCCAAGCCTACAGTGAGACAAGGACTTCTGGGTCCATAATGCACGTACCACGGACAACAAAATTAGTCACTTTTATTGAAAAGAAACAGTACAAATAAGTGTGCAAAATTAAATGTCATGATTAAATACACATAAAAGCAGCATGCATACTTTACACCAAAATCCACAACAGTTAGCAGATTACAAGACAGTCAAGGGGCTGCACAGGCTTTAAATGTTTGCAACCTGGAACCAAAACCGGAATTCAAGAAAATTAAATATTGACGATGTGGAGCCCGTAACCTACTTTAGTTACCAAGTGTTTTAAAAAGGCATGTGCCATTCACCCCCAGAACTTCAGGGCAACTTCTCCTGGGGGACGACGAGGGCATGGACGGCAGACGGCCGACGTGCTCCGGGGTGCTCCTCTCCCCACACTCGGGAGTTCACGCAGGGCACCGGAGGCCCAGTCGCTGTGCCCCACAGCCCAGGACTGGCAGCTGTGTGACACAAAGGCGCTCGACTGGGGTGGGGAGACTGGAGGTCACCAGGTTCCCCTAGCCCCCAGAAAGACAACGGGGGCGGGGGGAGGGCGGCCGAGACCTCACCCGGGGGCCATCTGTCGGGCCTCCTTCCCGGAGCAAGCTGTGCGAGCTCTCCCTTGACTGCTCGGAGCTCTAAGTCACGTGAGCTGGTGGTGGCCCACGTGCCCCCGCTTACTCAGCAAAGACAGCGGGTTCTAATGCAGACAAGCCTCCCGGCTGCTGTGCCCGAGCCTGAGCTGCGCAGCTCACAGCTGTGCCGCAGGGAGCTGCCAA
Source organism: Ochotona curzoniae (assembly GCF_017591425.1). Classification (NCBI taxonomy): domain Eukaryota; kingdom Metazoa; phylum Chordata; class Mammalia; order Lagomorpha; family Ochotonidae; genus Ochotona; species Ochotona curzoniae. Next base: position 12,360,214 of record NW_024466459.1, read on the forward strand.
GGATGGCCCGGGCTGCCTCCGCAGAGAAAAGCAGAAGGCTTTGAGAGCAAGGGCCCGGGTGGTCCCTCCAGCCCCACCCCGACGAGGCCCACAGGGCGCTGGCCACTAGCCCCGGGAGCCCGTGGGGAGGGAAGCACGGACCACTCGCTAGTGGCCAGTCACAGCTTGTCATCGGTCATCTCCAGGAACTGCGCGTACACGTCACGGACGCACTCCCCTTTGGGGTTGAACAGGAACTTGTAGTAGCTGCCGTCTGCGCAGATCGCTGGGACACAAGGACGCCGCGTCAGACAGCCGCCCGCCTCCTCAGGGCCACCCCTCTGCACTGGCCTCCGGGCGGCAGGGGAGGACGTCCAGGCAGGGGCACTCACCAATGACCGCGTTGGGCTCCGTTCCAAAGGCACAAATGCACGGAGAGCCTGAGGGGACCTGGAACTTGGAGAAACTCCACTTGGAACTGAAGTACTTTGGAAGGAAACTGGCAGATGCCAAACTGCAAGCACAGAAAGAACTCGTGGCTCAGCCCGACCCAGGTGCTCGAGGGCAGCCCTGCCTGGACGGTTTTCGGAAAGCATCCACTCTCCGCTCACGTCTCTCCACCTGCCCACCCCTGCAGAGCTGACCAGGGGCAGGAAGCGCCACCGCGTTGGCATCGCTGTGCATCAGTTATCAAACCCCAAGAGAGATGAAATGGGGCAGCGAGCTCCCGCAGCTCCGGGCTCCCATCCCCGCCCGCACACCCACCTCGACTGCTTATTCCTCTTCGGATCTTCGGCTGCAAACACGTGTACAGTGCCGTGGTCGCTAGACACACAGATGAGCGAGGCATCCTGATTGAAGTTAATGCTGCGAAGAAACCAGGGGGCAAGTGGGTGCTGGCAGGAACTGCGAGCTGCAAACCTTACCCTGCACAGAGCCGGGGGCCGGAGCCACAGGCATACCACAGCGTGCCGGCACTGCTCTGGGTGGGGTCCCACACATATCACCCTCAACACGCAGCTCAGAGCTGGCCGTCCCGAGCCGAACCCCTTGGCCACAGGAAGCCTGGCCCTGTGTGGACTGTCACGAGCCCTCAGCACAGGAACACAGCCACAGCAGCAGTGAGGGGTCGTGCCCAGGCAGGGCCAGAGGACAGCAGCACACACTGTGCAGGGCAGCCACTCTCCACTAACAGGCCGCAGACTGCAGACATGCCAACCAGTCTTGAGCTGAAAGACACCATGCAGAGGGCTTGGCGCGGCAACCTAGTGGCTAAAGTCCTCACTTTGCATGTGCCAGGATCCCATATGGGTGCCAGTTCGCATCCCGGCTGCTCCATTTCCCTTCCAGCTCCCTACTAGCAGTCTGGGAAAGCAGCAGAGGATGGCCCAAAGTCTTGGGACCCTGCACCCACATGGGAGACCTGGAAGCAGTTTCTGGTTCCTGGTTTTGGATCGGCTCAGCTCCAGCCATTGCGGCCACCTGGGGAGTGAACCAGCAGACGGAAGATTTTTCTGTCTCTCCTTCTCTCTGCATATTTGCCTTCCCAATAAAAATAAATCTAAAAACAAAACAAAAAACCAAACCCAAACAAGCATGTAGACTAAGGCCGGTGACAGAGCAAAACCGGCCAGTGGCAACGGGCATCACGTCAGCATGGCGACCTGCAGTTACTTCCTCACGCATTTCCACAAACAGGGGAGCAGTGAGGCAGCGTGCTGTCCCCCGTGCCCCTGCCCCCATCCTTACCAGTAAATGTTGGCTGCCTGGGACCCTCTCCGGAGCTCCTGCACCAGCTGTCCCGATGAAGTGTCAAATATCCTGATGAGGGTCCCCTGGGAGAAGAGCCAAGAGCTTCATTACCAACCTGAGATGTCTTCAATCCATCATCTGGAAGCCCCTTCGCTGCTCCCCGAGGAGACGAGTCCTTCCTGTGGCTCACCCTTCTGTCAGGGCGTCCTGGGCCACCACAGAGCCAAAGCCCGACAGTGAGACGATCCCAGGCCGGCCACGTCAGCCAAGTGCGCCAGCCAGACTCGGCATCCCCAGGGCTCAGGGAGGAACTTTACAGAGAAGGCGGATTTGGACAGCGTTTGCAGAGAGCTGGCCGACAGCACCCGTCCCTCCCTAAGCAGGCCGGGGCAGCAGCACCTCTCCACAGGGGATGGCCCAGGGGCTCGGCCCACAGCTGGTGGTACCGGCTCCTGGAAGCCTGCTCCGTGGGAGTGGAGAATGCCAGTCACTTCCTGAAGAGACGAATGGCGCTCGGCCGGGCCCTGGGCCCTGAGGGACTGAGACGGGGGCACAGCTGCCACAGCCATCCAGCGCTGTTTCTAATGGATGGCCAGTGCTTGCCTACCCATACAGAGGCTGGAGCCCATCCATACAAACCAGTCTAAGACTCAGTGTGATCCAATTTACACAGGTCAAGCTGGGAGGCACTGCCTGGATTTCAGTGAACTGATAACTGTACACTTACAAATCAGATTCTGGTTTTGGTTTTAAGAAAAAAAAACTCAGGGCCTGGCACAGTAGCCTAGTGGCTAAAGTCCTCATCTTACACATGCCATCCCATATAGGTGCCACTTCTAATCCTAGGAGGCACTGCTTCCCATCCAGCTCCCTGCTTGTGCCTGGGAAAGCAGTCGAGGACGGCCCAAAGCCTTGGGACCCTGGACCAGCATGGGAGACTAGGAAGAGGCTCCTGGCCCCAGATGGGCTCAGCTCTGTTGAGACCACTTGGGGAATGAACTGGGGGACAAGAGCTCTTTCTGTCTCTCCTCTCTGTAAATATGACTTCCCAATAAAAATAAATCTTTAAATAAATTTTTAAGAATATTTCACATTAGGCAAACTAGATGGCGATATGACCAAAATTCAGTGAGGAACTGTGGGCAGGCCAGAAAGAGTTCTGAGCTGTCACCTGCTGCCTAACGGATGTACACTGCTCGTCACACACATCACATCATCCCTGCTGTCCTGTGATTTAACTGCATGGCATTTGACAACATCTGTTCGCACACAACTCAACGAAGGCTGGTGGCTTGGCAGCCCCTCTGCGCCCAGGCCCTGCGGCCGAGGCTGCACGCACCTTCTCCGAGGCGGTGGCGATCCTCGTGCCCTGCAGGTTGAGCGCGATGCAGCTGAGGACACCCTCGTGTGCGGGGATGTCCACGGGTGGCTTCTCGGTGCTGGCCAGGTCCACCAGCTGGACGTGACCCGTGTGTGTCCCCGGAAAGGCCAGGAGTGAGTTGTTGCTATTGGGGCACAGGACACACAGGCCTAGCCGGAGACAGAATGAGAGCTGACGCCAAACTTCTCCCTCATGCCCAGCACCCTCAGCCATCCTGAGGCTTCCTTGGTGGCATCAGGCTGCAGACCAACCTAAGACACCAAACCCACAGGCCGCGCTTCCCCAGCGTCATCTGCGGACGTGTCAGCAACCGCCGTGCAGAATGGAGAACGCACGGCCACACCTGCACCGTTAACAGCAGCACAGAAATACAAATAGCAAAAGAAACCCAAAGTACACAGTCTATTGATGCATGAGGCCTACCCGTGAGATTAGCGCTATGTGACGGCCAAAAGTCCTGACAGGCAGGCCTGGGAGACCCCACATGCCCACACCGGCCCACCCTGCCCACACCAGCCCACACTGTCCACACCAGCCCACACCAGCCCACACTGTCCACACCAGCCCACACCAGCCCACCCTGCCCACACCAGCCCACACCAGCCCACCCTGCCCACACCAGCCCACACTGTCCATACCAGTCCACACCAGCCCACCCTGCCCACACCAGCCCACACTGTCCACACCAGTCCACACCAGCCCACACTGTCCACACCAGCCCACACCAGCCCACACTGTCCACACCAGCCCACCCTGCCCACACCAGCCCACACTGTCCACACCAGCCCACACTGCCCACACCGTCCACACCAGTCCACACTACCCACACCAACCCACACCAGCCCACACTGCCCACACCAGCCCACACTGTCCACACCAGTCCACACTACCCACACCAGCCCACACCAGCCCAACGACACCCAGCCTCTCCAAACAGATGACACCAAATGAATGCAAACATAGGCCCTGAGCAGGAGAGGGGCAGGCAGAGTGAATGAGCTGAGCACGAGGGAGAACTGAGCCCGGAGCTGCAGGCCACGGCTCAGACACCCACCATCCAGCATCCCTGGCACCCAGAGGAGCTCCCTGAGCAAACAGCTGGAATCTCGCCAATGTCAGAGCCACCAAGAAATCCAAACCATAATCCTGGGTCTCTGACAAACACCGGCTACAAAAACAAACTTAAAATGGATCACAAGAGATCTCACTCTATTAGAACATAAAGGCACCTCCGATATGCAAATGTCACAGGCTGAAAACATGCAGCAGAATGTGCCTGTCGCGGTGGAACTCTGTCAGCAAGGGGAAGGGGGGCACCTGCAGAGCCTCCCAGCGAGGACTGGGGAACGGCCCCAGGCAGCCGGGAAGGACGCCCATACCCACACTCCGGCCAGCGACTCCCACGCCACAGCACTGCCCCGCAGCGCACCTGCCTGTCACACGTGTCTCTGCGGGACAGAGCCAATCAGCCCCACTCGGCCCCAGCAGGTGAAATCCAGGTTTATTCACAGTAGCCAGGAAAGTGACAGATGCACAACTGCGGCCAACCCAATGACAGAGCATCATTCAGCATTCAAAACGAGCACAACCCTTCCCCATGCACAATGTGGGGAGTTCCATACTTCTAAGAAAGGCCAGCTGGGAGGCCCGGGGGCAGGGGACTGCTTGGCTATCTGAGGTGACCGACTATTCCGTGCCTTCTTACCAACCCATCACAGGATATTGCTCTGCTTTATATAAACCTCCCCAAGCGAGGGGGGAACCTAACATTTTCAAAAGACAGAAAGCCGATACACCACCGACAGTCAGCACAAAGCAATTCCCCAGTCCAGAGGCAGGGACTCCACCAAGCCCAGAGCTCCGTCCCCAAGTGGAAACGGCTGAGAGCAACATGCAATTGTGGATTCTTGGGTTTACGTCCAACTTTTGCCTGGCTAACGACCTGGAACTTTGGAACCAGGATCCAAGCTGCAGCAGAGAGGAGACCCCGTGCCCCCGAGTGTGTGAGCGGCTCAGCTCTGGCCCCCACCTGCACCCCGTGCCGTCAACCGCCCCGGCTTACCTTTAGGGTTGTAGCATGTCTCAAAGACATGCAGCTGATGGGGATTGTGAGTGAACGTGAACACCTTGATCATCGAATCCAGAACCACGACGATTCTGCAAAGGGAAGGTCAGACAGCTGGCTTTTGAGGAAAGCTCTGCTCAAAGCGCCCCGTCAGGGAGAAGCCCTTGCCCACAGTCCCCGTGGGTCACATAGGCCCAGTGAGCCCAGTGAGTTCCCCGGTCCGGGGCCGACCCCAGAACTGTCTGAGCTTCAGAGATGCTGCCACAAGCAGGAGAACCTCAGCCTTCACCCTCTTTCCTGGCCCACACGGTGTGGGATTCAGAGTGTCCCTGGGGAGCAGAGACGAAGGGCTGCACTGACATGCTGGGCCTTCTGGCTTCTCCCAGCTGAGCAACACAAACTGCGAGCACACCACATTAAATCCAAAAGAATGGAGCCCCAGGGAGCTCGATTCTCCTTCACCCTCCGGTGTGGGCACAGTACTGCCCCTGCCAGGGAGGCCTGAGGCTAGGGGCCAGTCCCCTCTGCATCCGCTGCGTCAGAAGTGACAGCCAGCAGCATCCTTCTGTCTTGAATGTTCACTTACTTTGTCCGAAAGGCACAGAGATTCCCCGTCTGGTGGTGAGGTAATTAACTGCCCCAACAGCCAGGGTTGGGGACCACGTCAGGAGTCAGGACCCTCCGGCGGCAACGCCAGCAGGACAGGCAGCTGGCAGGCTGGCGTGCGGGTGCAGGCCTGTCAGCCGCCAGGCCGGAAGCCTGCTCCAACTCGCGCTGGAATCTGCATCGTGGTCATCTGTGCAAACGGCTGCCCAACCTACCGATCCCGCCGCAACTTGACCGCCTTCACTTCGGTGGAAAATTCTATCTCAATCACAGTCTTCTTCTTCAGGTCGTCCCAGATCATCACTGTAATAAACAGGCCACAGTGCAGGGTCACAGCTGCTGCACCTGCACACGTGACACGGGGTCCCTCCCACCATGCCCCAACCTGCACCTGCACACGTGACACGGGGTCCCTCCCACCGTGCCCCAACCTGCACCTGGATGGATGAGAGACGGGGTCCCTCCCATCACACCCCAACCTGCACCTGCACACGTGACACGGGGTCCCTCCCACCGTGCCCCAACCTGTACCTGCACATGTGAGACACGGGGTCCCTCCCACCGTGCCCCAACCTGCACTTGCACATGTGAGACACGGGGTCCCTCCCACCGTGCCCCAACCTGCACCTGCACATGTGACACGGGGTCCCTCCCACCGTGCCCCAACCTGCACCTGCACATGTGACACGGGGTCCCTCCCACCGTGCCCCAACCTGCACCTGGATGGATGAGAGACGGGGTCCCTCCCATCACACCCCAACCCTGCACCTGAGAGACCTCTGGCATGATCATTTGGTGGGGCTGTGCCAAGAATCACTCAGACCAACCCTACAGCACTCACAGTGGGTCTCCAAGGAAGCAGAGCCCAGGCTTCAGAAAACCAACAGGCTTCCTGTCTTCCCTGCTGAAAAAAGGCACCGTGTGCAGGTGACCTGCAGAAAAGGCTGGTTACACACAGGGCCCAAGGGCATAACTACCGCATACCATGGGGTCTGTCTGAATGGACTAAGTGACCTTAAACTTCAAATTAAAGGTAATGTGGTACTGCACGTGCAGCAACCAAACTGCACTGCAGCACTGCACCGGGGCCAGCTAAGAGCCACACCCACTCAAAACCAGCCAGTTTTATATTCATTCCGTGAAAACATCACCTAGCAAGGATGACGTGGTCTCGGAAAGCTCGGAATGGCCACAGCACAGCCCCTCCCCTGCCAACAGTCACCCTCCAGACAACAGCAGGTATGCAAGAACTAACACACTCAGGCACAACTCCCCTGACCAGGCAGCAACATCCTCACGCAGGGGCACAGACCCACCCCAACCCGGTGCTCTACTCCACGCGGACCCCACGAGTAGACATCAGAGTGCCCAGGCTCACACGGACCCCACGGGCAGACACGCGTGTCCCGACAGCCCAGGCTCAACGGACCCCACACACAGACACGCGTGTCCCGACAGCCCAGGCTCACATGGACCCCACACACAGACACGCGTGTCCCGACAGCCCAGGCTCACACAGACCCCACACACAGAGTCATGTATATCCCGACAGCCCAGGCGCACACGGACCCCACACACAGACACACGTGTCCCGACAGCCCAGGCTCACATGGACCCCACACACAGACATGTGTGTCCCGACAGCCCAGGCGCACACGGACCCTACACACAGACACGCGTGTCCCGACAGCCCAGGCTCACACGGACCCTACACACAGACATGTGTGTACTGACAGCCCAGGCTCACACAGACCCCACAAAGAGACAAGCGTGTCCCGACAGCCCAGGCTCACGTGGACCCCACACACAGACGTGTGTCCCAATAGCCCAGAGCAGAAGGGTGCCCAGGTGCCTTGCCCAGCGTCTTGAGCTCAGCCACAGCTCCTGCCCAGCGTCTTGAGCTCAGCCACAGCTCCTTGCCCAGCGTCTTGAGCTCAGCCACAGCTCCTTGCCCAGCGTCTTGAGCTCAGCCACAGCTCCTTGCCCAGCGTCTTGAGCTCAGCCACAGCTCCTTGCCCAGCGTCTTGAGCTCAGCCACAGCTCCTGCCCAGTGTCTTGAGCTCAGCCACAGCTCCTTGCCCAGCGTCTTGAGCTCAGCCACAGCTCCTTGCCCAGCGTCTTGAGCTCAGCCACAGCTCCTTGCCCAGCGTCTTGAGCTCAGCCACAGCTCCTTGCCCAGCGTCTTGAGCTCAGCCACAGCTCCTTGCCCAGCGTCTTGAGCTCAGCCACAGCTCCTGCCCAGCGTCTTGAGCTCAGCCACAGCTCCTGCCCTGGATGTCCATGTTTTGTGCATACATCAGCAAGACAGGTGGAGTTCCACACAGAACGGAGCTTCCTAACCAAATGCAGATGTCCCTGTCTTCTCGGGCCTTCAATGAGCCCCAGCTGAAGGTGCCAGTTTATGCCGCACCAGCTCCTTCAGCCTTGTGGTAGCGTGCTGTTCTTACGTTTTATTTGTTTGTATTTTCTCTCTCCGGCACCTAGCACTGCTCCCCTCGTGCCCACCCCAGCCAGGGCTGGGCCTGGAGCCCCGTCCGTGTCCCTCGCCTTAGGATGATCACCGCTGCCCCCAGCCCCCAGGATGCACACCGGCGGCAAGCACGATGGGAATTAGAAGGGACTTGATCCCAGGGACTCCAGTGCGGGACGCAGAGCCCACACGAGCACCACAAAGCCCATCCCAACTTTCCACAAACCACAGATACTAATCATTTCTACACCAACATCATACAGCTTCCCTTGTAATTAAAATATTAAGAGAAAATTTTGGTAATTTATATTATCAAGATATATTTTTGATCTTAAAACACTAATCAGACCAAGTTCTATTTTAAAATTGCCTTCAGTAATAAATAAAACTAAGTCAGTTGGGCCCAGCATCATGGCCTAGCAGCTAAAGTCCTCATCTTACACGCGCCGGGATCCCATATGGACCCCGGCTCTAATCCTGACAGCTCCTCTTCCCATCCAGCTCCCTGCCTGTGGCCTGAGAAGGCAGTCAAGGACAGCCCAAAGCCTTGGGACCCTGCACCCGCGTGGGAGACCTGGAGGAGCCTCCTGACTCTGGTTTCACTCAGTTCCAGATGTTGCGGCTACTTGGGGAATGAATCAACGGATGGAAAATCTTTCTCTGTTTCTCCTCCTCTCTGTGTATCTGACTTTGCAATAAAAATAAGTCTTAAAAAAAAAAAAAAGCAAAGCTAAGTCAGTAATGAGCACTTCCACATACTTTAAGTACCAGACCCAGATGAGTCACCGGTAAACGCTAGACACACTGCGTGAGGTCACACACGAGTGAGGTCACTGTGCCGAGGGGGCGAGCCGCTGCCTGGGACGCCTACACCATGGATCACAAATGCTGGTTCAGGAGCCGGCGTGATGGCTCAAGTGGCTAATGCCCTACTGCAAGCACTGGCATCCCATATGGGCACGGGTTCATGTCCCATCTGCTCTCTTCCCACCCAGCTCCTGCTGTGGCCTGCAGTGGAGGGCAGCCGCTTCACCTACGTGGGAGGCCTGGATGAAGCTCCTAGCTTCAGTAACCTGCTCCAGCCATGGCGCCCATCTGGGGAGCAAGCCAGCAGACAGCCCTTTGTCTCTCCTCTCTGTAAATCTGTATTTGCAATGAAAATACATAAAATTAAAAAAAAAAAGATTTTTAATGGAAAGTCAGATTTTACAGAGAAGGAGAGAGGAAGATCTTCCATCCACTGGTTCACTCTCCAAGTGGCCTCAACTGCTGGAACTGCGCCGATCTGAAGCCAGGAGCCAGGAACTTCTTCCAGGTTTCCCACACGGGTGCAGGGTCCCAAGGCTTTGGGCCGTCCTTGACTGCTTTCCCAGGCCACAAGCAGGGAGCTGGATGGGAAGAGGAGCTGTCAGGATTAGAACTGGCGCCCAACTGGGATCCAGGTGTGTGCAAGGCGAGGACTTCAGTCACTAGGCTACTGCGCAGGGCCCCAAATACATAAACCTTAAATAAATAAAAGCCTGGTCCAGTTTCCTGCCAACACTCCTTGTGGCTCGCTCAGCCTCAGCCTTGCCCACCACTCTGGTACCTCTTCCCGTGAGGGCCACCTTTTAGCACTTTCTCTCGGTGTAGCAAAGTACCCGAGGAGTGTTGAGGGACTGCGTCTGGCGAGGGCCCTCGTGGCAGCATACAGGATACAAGGCATCGTACCCCGAGCACCGTGTGTGCCCCAGAGCCCCGACGCCAGCTCAGGGGGCACCGTGTGTGCCCCAGAGCCCCGACGCCAGCTCAGGGGGCACCAGGAGCCACTCCCTTCCCAGGCTGGAGTCCCATGACACAGCTGGACTCAGGCTTCCAGCACGTGAACTCCTCTAAGCCCCCAGCCCCCCACCGCCTCAACACTCCCCTCTAACAAGCCACTTCAATCCCTTCTTCTACAAGAACTTCCAGTTCTGCCCTGTGCGTTGCTTCAGGACTGGAACTTCCCACAGCACAGCCCCTGGGGCTCTCAGTCGTGTCGCTAAGCTGCACGCTAAGCTGCTGTCCAGGCTAAAGGCCCTGACCTGGGCCTTTCTCGACCCTCAGCCAGCAGCTACTTCACGGTCTCTGCAGCCCCCTCGGCACACACCTGCTCTTCACCCAACAAGCTGGGGGCACGAGGTCACCAGGAAGACGTCACCACCACGGCCGTGGCCGCCCGTCTCCGTACCGCTGGCCTCTGAAGGCACTGGGGCCGTGCTGACGGCCCAGGGGAATGCGGAGCCCACTCGCTCTCTGCCAGGGCCACCAGGGAGCCCCGCGCGACCAGGACAAGCTGAGGGTGCGGCAGCTCAGAGCCAGGGCCTGCAGCGATGACCACCCACCTTTGTTGGGTGGATACTTTGGCTTCTTCCCGCCACCAACAAGGGCTAGATAGTTGCAGCGAAACAACATTTCAACATGACCAACTCCTCCTTCCAGGAACTCTGAAAAGACAGTATAAAACACAATTTTTAAAGGGACATATTTTACAGTAAAGGAAGTCAAAATATGGAATATTTAGCATTTCATTTCTGTCAGCAATTCAAGTCCTCAGAAATGAGGTGACTGGCTGAAAAGGCGGGACGTGTAGGGCTCGGGACTGTCACCTGCTCTCAGTGCTCACGCTGCGGACGTGGACGGCCCAAAGATACCAGCTTAGCAAAGTGCATCAAGGACCCCGGGCCATACTGAAGACGCAACCGGAGAGCTGAACACTGCTGGAGCCACATGAATCCTCTGCCTGTGACGCGGGCATCCCCTGTACGCACTGCTTTGTGTCCCGGCAGCCCCGCTTCCCATCCAGTGGCCTGGGAAGGCACAGGAGGATGGCCCAGAGCCTGGGGACCCGGCACCCGTGTGGGAGACCCTGAAGAGGCTTCTGGCTCCTGATGGGCTCAGCTCTGGCAGTCACGGTCATTTGGGGAGGAAACTAATGGATGGAAAATTCTGTTTCGTCTCTCTCCCTCCCACCTTCCTCTCTGTAACTCTTTCAAGTAGAATAAATGAATCTTTTTTTTTTTTTTTAAAGAATAAAGCAGGGCCCAGCACCGTGGTGGCGCAGTGATTAAGGTCCTCGCCTTGCACGCCCAGGATCCCATATGGGCGCCGGTTCTAATTCCGGCAGTCCCGCTTCCCATCCAGCTCCCTGCCTGTGGCCTGGGAAAGCAGTTGAGGACGGCCCAAAGCTTTGGGACCCTGCACCCGCGTGGGAGACCCGGAAGAGGCTCCTGGCTTCGGACTGGCATAGCATCGGCCGTTGCGCTCACTTGGGGAGTGAATCATCGGATGGAAGATCTTCCTCTCTGTCTCTCCTCTCTGTATATCCGCCTTTCCAATAAAAAAATAATAAAAATAAATCTTAAAAAAAAAAGAATAAAGCAAACTATCCAGTCTCAGAAGGCATACCAGAAGCTCTTTCATCATTTTAAGCACGTTTCTCCCACTGACATCTGAAAGGCTCAAAACGCCAGGAAAGCCATATGCCACATGCAAAACAATGAGCTGCATTTGTATCCTATGCCATACACAAAGCCAACTGCAAGTAAGTCACAGTGCAGACAAAAGGAACCCCAAACTTAACAATCTTCGTGCACCAAAAGGCATGTAACAGAACAAAGGCAAACTACAATTTGGAGGTATGTACCTTGCCACGCGGAGAACGGGCAGTGCCTCTCCACATGAAGACACACGCACAATGGCTCAGCACACGGGGACACACGCACAATGGCTCAGCACACGGGGACACGCACAATGGCTCACCACGCGGGGACACGCACAATGGCTCAGCACATGGGACACGCACAATGGCTCAGCACATGGGGACACGCGTAATGGCTCAGCACGCGGGGACACGCGCAATGGCTCAGCACACGGGGACACGCGCAATGGCTCAGCACGCGGGGACACGCGCAATGGCTCAGCACGCGGGGACACGCGCAATGGCTCAGCACGCGGGGACACACACAATGGCTCAGTACGCGGGGACACGCACAATGGCTCAGCACACGGGGACACACACAATGGCTCAGCACGCGGGGACACGCGCAATGGCTCAGCCCATGGGACACACGCAATGGCTCAGCACATGGAGACCAGGCAAAGCCTCGCCACGCGGGGACACGCGCAATGGCTCAGCACACAGAGCGCCAACAGCCTGCTGTGAGAAGCCGGGCAGCAGCCCCGGGAGCCCTGCAGGACAGAGCCTACTTTTCCGGAACTTGACAGTTTCAGATGCTTCTTGTCTATCTTTATAAGAACTTACAAATGTAGGGAAGGCAGTTCAGCAGGAAGTACTTGTTACTACACTGCCCGATGTCTGCTCCGGAAACCTGCCCAATCACATAGCAGCTCCTTCAGCAGCAAATCAGAACTCCAGTCTGCACAATGTGGACCCAGTCTTTCTAGAATAAATCAGCGTGAGGGAGCCCAGCAGGCAACTCCGGATTCAGAGCGCTCCTCACGGCGGACACCCCACATCAGAGCCCACTTGAAAAAGGGTTCTGCTGCCCTAATTCCCCCAAAAAACCCTGAACAGGATACACGACTTGCTAAAAAAGGTCATAAATAAAATAAATAAATATGGAAAGGGCCCGCTTAGTGCAGCCCCAGGACACTCCAGATGCAACTCCACCCGACACAACCAGCAGTTCTAGAATGACTTTACCAGGTGCTAACCAGAGCCACGCAGAACACGCTGTGCCGGCTCCAGGAGTCTACCTGCTGATGAGACAGCGAGACAATCCCAAAGGTAGAAACTCAACACAAAGATTCTACCCCTGGAATTTCACTTGTTCTCTGAAATATAGGAAAAAACCCTATGACCATTTGATATGCCATTAGAATTCTTGCTTCCAGCTTCTGAAAACTTGCATCTCTGTGACTACACTGAACTGTGTTGTCACCGCTCTCTGCTCTGTGCCAATACTGAACCCGCCATGGGGCTTTCTCCACTTCCAGCTGCAAGCAATGCCAGGACTGGAGACACTAGTGACACCCCACGAGCCTGCCACCCACCCCCTTTCACCTCCCAGGGACATGCAAGATGCCTGTGGACTTCTGGAAGACAGCCTGCGTCCCCCAGCCTCGCCCCAACCTGCAAGGTAGAATTTGATGCTCTGCAAGCTGAAGTGTCTCACCCCATCACGACTCATGACCCTACTTTTCTAAAGAACATTTCTAAATTCTATAAAGCTTAAAAACTGTGACTTGCAAGTGGAACGGCCCATTCCTTACCTTGCTTCTCCTTTTCCTTCAGTGGATCTGTGTTATACACGCGGAATCCATTTTCCATCCCACAAGCAAAGCACCCTAGAGCAGGAACAGCAAAGAGACGTTAATCACCAGCGCGCACTGCAGCTTGAGCTGCCCCAACCACAGCACACTGCAGTCCCGGTCAGAACCACGGCTGGCTCGGTGGGCCGAGCCTCCCTGTGCCCCCCTGTGTCCCCTCCTGGACCTGCCAGCTCAGCACATGCTTGTCCAGTGGGTAGCAGAAGATCCCTGGGGCCTGGGAACCCCAAGCTGCACTTGGGGAATAAACCACAGCTGTCTACACACACACTTCTCTCAGCCTTTCAAACGGGGGTTGGGGGGAGACACGGAGACTGAGCGAGAGGCAGGTGACCATCTGCTGCTTTATTCCAAATGGCCAAACCAGCCAGGACAAAGCTTGGTCCAGCTCCCATGTGGGTGCAGGTTCAAGTCCTTGGGCCACCTCCTGCCATCTTTGCAAGCACATTAGCAGGGAACTGGACCAGAAGTGACCAAGCAGGACTCAAGCTGGCCTTCACACAGCACGCTGGGGCACCCCACAGGACAAGGCTGGGCTCGTCAGGCACAGGGACCCCACCCCAGCTCTCCACATTAGGACATGGTGACAGTAAGGTCAGGTCTTCTGAAACACTTCTGTATCCATAATCTGGGGTTCTTTGAAGTCCTTAAAATGAAGTGGAGATGAGACCTTGCTTCTCACAGCTCAGGAAGTAAGCTGACTGCTCCAAACTGTTTTCTGTCAATAGAATAGGAAGGACCAGTTTACCTGGTTCTGTGGTGGGATGTTCCTGACTGGATGCTCACACTGGGGCCCCTGCCACTCCAGCTGACTGAAAGCTCACTGCTTAAGAACCCGGCCGGCCACGGTGGCCTAGCAGCTTAACTACTGTCTTGCATATGCCAAGATCCCATATGGGCAACAGTTCTAATCCCAGCGCCGCCGCTTCCCATCCAGCTCCCTGCTTGTGACCTGGGAAAGGAGTCAAGGACGACCCAGGGCCTTGGGGCCCTGCACCCGCCTGGAGACCGGAGAGATCCCGGCTCCAGATTAGTGCAGCTCCGGCCACTGTGGTCACTTGGGGAGTAAGTCATCAGACAGAAGATCTTCCTCTGTATCTGACTTTCCAATAAAAATAAATAAATCTTTTAAATAAAAAAAAGAACCCCTGGTCTGAATATGGCTGATCAGGCTGCTCCTGCTTCCACGTGTGGTGGAACTGGATGACCCTCTGCCACTTGGCACCAGCCACTCAGTAAAGACTCCTGAGCTGCGTTTTTCTTTTTTTAATTTATTTTTATTGTAAAGTCAGATTTACAGAGAAGAGGAGAGACAGTGAGCAGGATCTTCCATCCAATGATTCACTCTCCAAGTGACCGCAACAGCTGGAGCTGAGCCAATCCAAAGCCAGGAGCCATTTTCAGGTCTCCCACGCGGGTGCAGGTCCCAAGGCTCTGGGTCGTCCTTTACTCCTTTCCCAGGCCACAAGCAAGGAGCTGGATGGGAAGTAGAGCAGCTGGGATTAGAACTGGGGTCCATACGGGATCCCAGCATGCTCAAGGTGAGGACTTTAGGTGCTAGGCCAGCACGCTGGGACCAGAAAGCTGTATCTTTACCCAAACCGCAGAGCCCGAGGTTCCAGAACCTGCGACAGGCGCCCACCTCCAAGGAGCTGGAAACCACACTGGGCAGGTTCTTAAACGCCCATCACCAGCCAAGCCCCCACTTCGCTGCTGTGATCAGGGGGTCCAGATGAAGATCCGGTCTTTTCCTTGGAATGCAGGAGATGAACTTTCCCTTCTCAGCTGGTAAATCCTTCCCCGGGTTTCGGCCTAAACCTGTCTTGTCTGTTTCCAGCAGATGGTTCACATTCCCAGAGGCACATACATAAACCCTTATACATCTGGAAAAAGGCAAACAGCCAGGGAGAAGGACCGTGCAAAGCGTGGACACGTGAAGTGCCCAGCTGGTCCTGCACACAAAACCCATTGGAACACCACATGACACTCCTAGGAAGCTCAAATGGAGAGCAACAGGGAAAGGCACTGCCCTGTCCTCCATGGCCAGGTCGGGCCAGTAGACACACGTGCACAAGCGGCCAGTGTGCTCACAAAGGCAGCTTCCAGCCTAGTGGGCAATTCGTACCTGAGACACTGGCACCCCTATGGGTGCTGGTTCTGTTCCCATCAGACTCCCTGCTGCAGCCTGGGAAGCCAGCTAAGGATGGCCCAAGTCCTCGGGCCGCTGCACCCATGGGGGACACGTGGAAGGAGCTCCTGGCTTCCATGGCCACCTGGAGAGTGACCCACACACACAGAGGCCTTGCTCCCTCTCTCCTTCTGGAGCTGCTGTGGGTGAGGGAACTGCCGGCCCCTGCACAGCCTCCATGGGAACAAGGAGGATCCAAAATGAAGCACAGAAGCAGGTAACACACGGTCGGGGTCAGGAGCCTAATGGGGAATCTTGGGGACCAGCAAGAATATTGTGTTTCTTAGCAGGGGGCCACAGCTGTGCTCAGGGCAGAAAGCTCAGGAGGCTGAACACCTGGGACACACACTCTCACACATGAACACTGTGAACACCCGGAACACACGCTTTCACACATGAACACTGTGAAGGGACACACGCTCTCTCACATGAACACTGTGAACACCTGCGACACACGCTCTCTCACATGAACACTGTGAACACCTGGGACACACACTCTCACACATGAACACTGTGAACACCTGGGACACACACTCTCACACATGAACACTGTGAACACCTGGGACACACGCTCACACATGAACACTGTGAACACCCGGGACGCACGCTCTCTCCCATGAACACTGTGAACACCCGGGACACACGAACACTGAACACCTGGGCTTACACTCTCACATGAAGGATGGGCAAGATCACCCTGTCTTGGACCTCTTTTTTCCCCAATAAAGAAACCCCAGCCCTTGCACGCCTCAAGGAGCGGGCAGTGCCAGTAATGCCTTGCCAGCGGCCACACTCACAGGGCCCCCGTCCAGTGGCCCCAACTGCTGCCCTGGAATGGAGGCCTCAACAGCGCCCTACAGCTCATCTTTGAGAGCCAAGCAAGCACCTTCAGTCTTTTAAAACTAGAAAAACAGCCCTTGAAAAGACTGACTGGAAAAAGAGCAAGTACTACCTCTTCTATGAGCTGGCTCACTCCCCCAGATGCCGGCCACCTGGGCAGCAGCCTCGGCTGCCCTGCCCTGCCCTGCCCCAGCTGGGTCTCCTGCACACTCCAAAGCTGCAACCTCAACACTGGCAGGGCCAGGCCCGTCCACCTAGGCAGCAGCCTCACCTGACCCCCACACAGCCGGGCTCAGGATGCTGTCCAGGCCCGCAGTCTGCCCTGCCCTGTCCAGCTGGGCCTCACGCACACCCCAAGGCTGCAAACTCAACACTGGCAGAGCCAGGCCCGGCCACCTGCCTCCTGCGGGAAGGGCCCAGCGCACACCCGCCCGGGGCCAAAGGAACGTAGACCTTCGCTCCACCAACCACAGACGGGACGGCAGGGCGAGTGTAGGGACAGCAGGGCAGGGCCTCTCCCGGGGTCCAGGGATCCCGGGGGTCAGGAGAGGGGTCCCGAAGGACAGCAGGGCAGGCCGCTCCCAGAGTCCAGGGGGGTCAGGGTCCCGGAGGACAGCAGGGCAAGCTGCTCCCGGGGTCCAGGGGTCCCGTGGGGGGCCAGGGTCGGGTTCCCGGAGGACAGCATGGCAGAGCCTCTCCTGGCATTGGGGTCCCGGGGTGTCGGGGTCCCAGGGTCCAGGTCTGCTCCCGGGGGCGGGGAGTCAGGGAGTCCCAGTCCCAGGGGGTCGGGGTCAGGGTCAGGGTTGGGATCCCGGGGGTTCAGGGTCCAGGTCCAGGTCCAGGTCCAGGGGGGTCGGGGAGTCCCTGTCCCAGGGAGTCAGGGTCCAGGTCCAGGGGGGTCACGGTTGGGGTGTCGGGGTATCGGGGTCCCGGAGGAGAGCAGGGCAGGCCGCTCCCGGGGTCGGGGAGTAGGGGGTCCCGGTCCCGGGGTGTCAGGGTCGGGGTTCCGGGGTCCAGGTCCCAGAGGCGAGTGTAGGGACAGCAGGGCAGGGCCTCTCCCGGGGTCCATGGGTCCCGGGGGTCAGGAGAGGGGTCCCAAAGGACAGCAGGGCAGGCCGCTCCCGGTGTCCGGGGAGCCAGGGTCCCGGGGGGTCGGTGTCGGGGTTCGGGAGGACAGCAGGGCAGGCCGCTCCCGGGGTTGGAGGCCCGGGGTCCCGGTATCCCGCGGGCTTGGCCGCCCCTCACCGTGGTCCTGATTGAAGCCTGCGTACAGTAGCCCGTTCCCGTGCGGGTTGCACGGCAGCAGGTTCATGGCGCCGTCCGCCCTCAGCGCTGCATCCCGCTCCGCCACCGGGGACGGCGCCCTGGCCGCCGCGGCCGGAAGTGCTGCGTGCGCGCGCGAGCGTCGGCGTAGGGAGCCTGCGGAGCGCCGAATGCATCCAACCGCAGCGGGGAAGAGGGGGCCGGAGCTCTGAGCTTATCCGGGCGGGGGCGGAGCCTAAAGGGGCGGGGCCCTGGACAGCGTGTCTATGGGACAAGAGGAAGGCCCTTGGAGGGCGTGGTCGTGAGTGGGCGGGGAGGGCCCTTGGAGGGCGTGGTCATTGTGTTGGTGGGCGTGGCCACACGGAGGGCGGAGCCTCGCGTCACTTGGGCCCGCCCTGAGGAAGGGCACGGAAACTAAAGAATCGTTCTGGTTCCCGCACCCCGGGCCTCCGTCCCTCCCCGTTTCCGCACCCCGGGCCCCCATCCTTCCTGTTCCCGCACCCCGGCCCTCTGTCCTTCCTGTTCCCGCACCCTGGGCCTCCATCCTTCCTGTTCCTGCACCCCCGGCCTCCATCCTTCCTGTTCCCGCACCCCCGGCCCCCATCCTTCCTGTTCCCGCACCCCGGCCCTCTGTCCTTCCTGTTCCTGCACCTGGTCTCCGTCCTTCCTGTTCCCGCACCCCGGGAAACCCCCCCCTCCGTCCTTCCCGCACCCTGTCCTTCTTGTGTCCGCAACCGGTCTCTAACGCTTCACCCCCCTGCCCTCCCTTCAGACCTGCTGCATCCTAAGCTGGGGCTTGTGGGATGGGGCGTCTCAGGCAGAGGCTTGGCCCTCTGTGGCACCATGCTGGCTCTCGGTCTATTAATGATTTTACTTTTTATTTCATTTGAAAGGGACAGAGAGAGAGAAAATGAACTCTGATTGACTCCCGAGTGGCCGGGCACAGGTGGAGCCAGGACCCCACCGGACTCCAGCCACACCTGGTTGGGTCTGCTGTGTTTGTTGTTGCCATCACTACCAGCAGTGTCTCTGGGGAAGAAGGTGGCTCCCAGGTCTCTGAAGATGGGTTTGTCCCCTCGGAGGGCGGCAGAGGCAGTGCAGAACTCAGCCAGCCAGTCTGCCCTCCTGTGACTGCCCTCCAGGCCTCGTGGACATGTCTGTGGCCCAAATATCCACCTTCACCCCAGCAAGCACCAGAAATGAGTGGGAGACCTTGGGGTTGGAGTGTCTGCATGAGCCCCAGGAGCCAATCCTGCTCGCCCTAACCTGCGCAGGGCACTCTGGGCTTCCCAACAAGGGAGCAAGTCCATGCTATTTTCTTTTTTCTTTCTTTTCTTTTTTTGTTGCGGCCGGTGGGGGGAGTTATTTGTATTAGAAAGTCAGATAAACAGAGAGGAGGAGAGACAGAGAGGAAGGTCTTCCATCCACTGATTCACTCCCCAAGCCGCCGCAACAGCCGGAGCTGTGCTGATCCAAAGCCAGGAACCAGTGGATACAGGGTCCCAAGGCTTTGGGCAGTCCTCGACTGCTTTCCCAGGCCACAGGCAGGGAGTGGGAAGGGAAGTGGGGCTGCCGGGATACGAACCGGCGCCCATATGGATCCTGGCACATTCAGGCGAAGACTTTAGCTGCTGCACTATCGCACCAGGCCAAGGTGGAGGGTCTTGATTGGCGGATGTCATTAGAGCTAATTTAGACCTGCCCCTCAAATGCTGTGCCTCGTGTAGTGTCATCAAAGGTTACAGAGAGCTGGTGCTGTGGCACCATGTGGCAAGCAGCCACCTGCACTGTTGGCATTTCATATGGGAACTGAATTGGATCCCAGGTACTCTACTTCCAATCCAGCCCCACAGGAGACACCCCAAGAAGCTCCTGGCTACAGCCTGGCACAGTCCTGGCCATGGTGGAGTGGACCAACGATGGAAGATCTCTAAGATCTAACTAGGAAATGCAGCTAGCAGCCACCACAGCACAACATGCGCAGCTAAGCCAATGCTTTTCCATTCTAGTGTGTTTTGCCAGCAGTGCAGGCTGCAGGGGGTGCTGGATTTCCACTGGAGCTCAAGGCTGACACGTCCTACCACTCCAGAACCCCATTCTCAGGATGTGGACCGCCCCACCCACAAAGCCCTGAGGGGCCCTGGAATCTTTTATGGGTGGGGGCTGAGGTGGCTTGCATGCTGGGCCAGCAGCAGCCCTGCCCCTCTCCCCAAGGGGCTGCCATGCAAACATGATTGTGTGGCCTGGCCTGCCATGGCCACAGCAAGGTGCCACAGCGGTCAGCGGGCACCCCTCTGCTTACTCGGGTCCTGGTCATCAACGGGGTCCCTGCTCTGTATCTGTCTGGGAGAAGCTTGCCCACAGAGGTGCCATCCCCACAGCCATGGGCTCTGCTGAGAGCCCCTGCCCCACAGGTGGCTGGCTGGAGACCTCACAGCCTGGCTCAGCTTTGGGGACCTCGCTCCTCACCTCCAACCCCCCACCTGCAGAGAAAGCTCTTGCTCCAGAACCTAGGGACCCTGGACTTTCTACTCTATGGACCCTGAGCAGGGACCAGGGACATCTCAGTGTCTCAGAGTCTCTTCACGTGCAGCTTGAGGTATGCTGCTGGAGCCTGTGTGGGAAGCCCTGGCTCGCTCACTCGCTCTCTCACACACATAGAATGCCTGTAAGAAGCCCCGCTCTCGCTCACACGTGCGCATGCATGCCGAGCAGCATGCCTGGTGGGCACCATGCCTGGTGGCTTGGCAGAGCCCACTCTCTAGGATGACCTTCTGGGGTGCTTGGGGTTCAAGAGAATCAGACACGAGCATGCTGCCGCCAACTCTTTAATACCCCCTTTTGTCACTCAGCATTAACTCTGAGAAACAGGTTTCGCTCTCAGTGGGTAACACTTTGAGAACCAAGCCTCGATACTGCCGTGCTGTCCCCGAGTGCGAGGCCTACGCCAGCCGAGGCAGCAATGCCCCAGGAGGGCGGCACGTGCTCGCTGTGAGGTGTTTCTGTTGCAGCATCGTCTTCTCGCCGCGTCTCTCTGAATCCGCTTGCTCCCCGACTTCCTGCAGCCCTGAGGCTGAGCTCAGCACTAACCAAACCCATCTTGGCCATTTTTTTCCCCTTAGCTTCATCTTGAGGGAAAAAGCAGAGTCAGAAAAATATGCATATAAATCACTTATTGATCCCAAAATGTAGTAAAGAACATAGCAAAAAATGTTATCAAATGCATTCCACACCATGCCCCTGGAGGGGTCTCCGCCATGCCACGCTCCAGGCGCAGTCGCAGCATCAAACCGGTGCACAGACGTGAAAAAAGGCCCTCTTGTGCTGCCTGGAAATGGCTCCCCAACCCCACTTCCCTGGGGCCCCAGGTTTCTGCTAGGCACACACACCACCCCAGAGAAGCAGCTGTTTGTAGAGAGATGCTGAACGGCGCTGTGACGCAGTCAGGTTCAGAGGAAGGACCAGAGCTGTTTTTAGACACACGTTGAAGGCATGCACACCCCCACAGAAGCACCAGTCGGGCCGCAACGTGCCTCCTTGCCCACAAGGCACCCAGCACACTGCTCCGAGCAACTGTAAAGGCATTCCAGAAACTTCCACCTCTTCCTGGGAGATCCCAGCTCTGTGCTTTGGGTGCCATCCTCAAGAGATCTTGCAGCTGTTTCTCGGGCAGTTTTGGGGGGGGCTTTGTGGGGACCGCAGGCCCTTGCGGAGGCCCTTCCTCGTGTGGGCAGCGCCGGCCGTGAGGGAGAAGGAGCGGCCGTGCATCATCCTGGCGTTTAGGCCGTTGGCCATGGAGAATGACTTCAGGTGGCTCCGTAAGGCGATGGGCAGCGGCAGCTTGTCCACCAGGTGCACAGGTGTGCAGGATACCACCGCGCGGCAGCACAGGTCCTGCAGGCTCAGGACTCGGGAGAGGAAAAGACAGCCAGGCTGAGTGCCCTGTTGCAAGGGGCTGACCTCGAGGGAGCAGCGCCCCCCTGGCCCCCTCCCTCTGGGGGCAGCAGTGGCCCTCGCAGGTCCAGCAGCCAAGCCACAGTAGGCAAGGTTATCTGGGCAATGACCCTGTAGGAGGGACGTGGTGGCCTTGAGGCAGGTCCAGGGAGGTGGGACGGCAGAGGCTGCAGCATGGGGCAATGCATGGACACTTACCTCTGCTCGGCCGCCAGAGCCGGTCCATCCCGTGCCGCAGCAGCACGGTCCTGGCCAGCTCCGTGAAGGACTCAGTGATGTTGAAATTGCACAGGGGGCTGACCTCAAAGAAGGTCACCCCCAGGCGCTCTGCGTAAGCCCGGGCCTGCTCTGTGGGCACCTGCCGCTTGAAGGCCAGATGCAATCGGTTCCCCACCAGGATCTTAGGGACACCAGGGGCGTGCTATGGACAGAGAAGCCAGGGTTCCGTGAGACGCCTTGACCTGGCACCAGGAGGGGCTGGTTCAAACAGCCCCCATGCCCCATAGGTCCCTCTCAAAAAAGTGCAGAAAGAAATCTGATTTGGAAATAGGGTCACCCTGAAAGAGGGGTCACCCTGATCTAGGGGTCATCATGCTAGAACTAGGGGTTACCCTGATCTGGGAGTCACCTCACTGGGGGGAGTCACCTCACTGGGGGGAGTCACCTCACTGGGGGTCATCCTGATCTAGAGCTCACCCTGATACTCTCTGTAGAGCATCTAGGGGGCTCTACAGACCCTCAGGGAGAGTATGCAGTGAGGATGGAGGCAGAGCCTGGTGGGGGACATTATTAAGATCCCAGGGGACCCTGGAGACACAGGGTCGGGGGACACCCTTCTGACACCGCATCGGACTGGTTCCAGACTGGGAGGGTAAATTTCCGTGTGTGCGGCTCCCTGCCGTGTGAGCCATTTGCGTGGCACAGAAGCTGCAGTCCCTGCCTGTCAGCCACCCAGCCATGGCAGAAGGCTCCTCCATGCTGCTGGGCCTAGGCAGGGCCCACCGCGCCTCTGGAGGCCTTGGCCAGCCCAGCACCTGCACTAACACACCGTCCTGGCTGTGTCAGGTCTCCTGGCCCGACCCCCAGGCCCACGGGGGGGAGCAGCATCGCCAGGCATACCTCATCAATCTCCTTAATCCACCGATTGATGCCATCGAAAGACCAGCGATTTGCGATGTCAAACACCAGGATCACACCCTGCGGAGAGAGACCAGGCTTACCATGCAGGACACGGGAGCCACCCGGCCCGGGTCACATGGCAGCACTCGGTCCAGCTCGTGTGAGTGGACGGCCACCTGGCTGGTCTTGTTCAGTGATACTCCACGGGCTCCTGACATGCTCCCACACGTCAAGGTGACGCGGGGAGTGGGCAGGGAGAAGTGCGGGAGGAGCCAGGGCCACCCACAGGGATGGATGCACACACAGGTGCATGCAGGCACTCATGCTGCTCCCGTGCACAGGGCAGAGCCGCACGCAGATGCACATCAAGTGCTCAGAGTGCACGCACGTGCGCATGCGTCTGCCTGCAGGCGCGCACGGTGCACACAGGTCCCAGAGACTCAAGAAAGCTCTAGTTGCCCAATGCAACAGTGTGCCTCCACGCTCCCAGCACACAGGAGGAGGCTGGGCAGCCTGCATCACTGCTCCCAGCCAGGCTGCGGTTACCTGTGCGCCCCGCGAGTAGGAGCGGAAGATGGTGCAGAACCTCCCCTGGCCTGACGCATCCCTGGAAAAGACACGGTAGGGGTCACGGAGGCACACCCTCCTCCCGACATCAGCTGCCACTGCGGCTAGCACTTCCCGCCTCCCCAAGAGCCTAAGGCCCCAGCATGGCCACCAGGTCCCTGGGAATGACCTGGGTGTCGGGGTGTCCTCATGGGGCCACCCCCTTGTCTGTCACTTGAAGCGTCAAGCTTTTAAAACTGGGAGTCACAATGACTTCCAGAGAGCTCGGTCAATCTGTTGGCCTCTAACCCCCAGTTCCTGGGAGACAGAGCTGTGCTGTGAGGCTGTGACTGGCACAGACGGCCAAGCGGGCGGAGGGCCTCAGTGAGCACCCAGGAACTCTCCCTGAGCCAGCTCTGCTAGCGCATCCCGGGGGCTTGCAGCACCCAGCACTCAGCTTCCATCTGCAGCTTGCAGCCCTTGGTGGGGCGCCAATCCCACAAGGACCAGGTTGAGGAAGAAGGAACTGGGGAATGTTCCCAGAGTCTTCACCCAGTGACAGACAGGGACCAGCGATGGTCACACAGGCCACGGTCAAAGGTGTGGGGCCCAACTCCACACACAGTGGAAGATACAGAGGAGCAAGGAGACACAGGAGGGGGCGCAGACATTAGAGGAGGTGGGGCAGACATAGGAAGAGGGGGTGCAGACACAGGAGGAGGGGGCAGACACGGGAGCAGGGGGGTAGATATGGGAGGAGGGGGCAGACACAGGAGGAGGGGGGCAGACACGGGAGGAGGGGGCAGACATGGGAGGGGACAGACGCGGGAGGAGGGGGGTAGATATGGGAGGAGGGGGCAGACATGGGAGGAGGGGGCAGACACGAGAGGAGGGGGCAGACACAGGAGGAGGGGGCAGACACAGGAGGAGGGGGCAGACACGCGAGGGGGCAGACACGAGAGGAGGGGGCAGACACGAGAGGAGGGGGCAGACACGGGAGGGGACAGACACGGGAGGGGACAGACACGGGAGCAGGGAGGTAGATATGGGAGGAGGGGGCAGACACGAGAGGAGTGAGGGGGACCCAAGGAGTGGCCCAGCCAGGCTGGCGATGGGTTTAATGGGCTGGCCAGTCAGAGCAGGCGGCCTCTGGCTCCTGCCCTGGTCATCGACTCCTCAGGGCTCACGGGGCAGAGGGCAGTCTGGCCTCCAGCTCCCTCCCCTCCCACTCCTGCCAGGGTCTGCAGTGGGCAAGAGCAGGTGCAGTGGCCAGCAATGCGGGGCCAGTGGCAGGTTGTGGATGGACCCCAGGCTGCCTGGGTCTGGTCATCAGGTGCTAGTCCCCGACATCGGCTCAGGAACGAGGCCCTCCTTCATGGCCCCGGCCAGGTCTGGGTTCGCAGGGGCTCCTAGTGGGTCCCCGCCTCCCACAGGGCCCACTCACCAGAGCTGCAGCTTCACCCGGCGGCCGTCCAGCAGGATGGTGGTGGTCCTACAGCCAATGCCTGCGGAGGGAGGGCACTGAGAAGGGGTCGCCTGACAGGGCCTCCCGGTCACTCTATGAAGGTGACAACACAGCGAGAAGAGGGTTCCAGCCCACTGGGCAGGTGGACAGGACTGCACCTGTGGGCTCCTCAAATCCTGCCCGCTGGGGAGGCCTTTCCCCAATACCCACGCCCCCATCACCAAGACCTTTGCCTGGGCAGTTGGGCACCTCTGAACTTGGGGTTTCCCTTCAACACAGCGGGCAACAGGGGACCCGGGCATCTTCCACCCACAGGAGCAGTCAGGAGGCCCATCTGGTTGGTGCCTGGAAGGATGCCTTGTGACCACAGGGGCCCCATCCAGAGGTGGCTAGCTTGAGCCAGGATGCCCTGCTGGCTGTGGCAAGGCCAGCAGAACCTGTAGAGTGAGGTCACCTGTGGGATCCTGTGTCCACTGTGGCCCTCAAGTCGTCCACCAAGGAGCCAGTTCCCAGCCCACCCATGTGCCCGGGGCCCCCCGATCTAGAACAGAGGCGCCAAGTCTGTTGACCATCCCCAAAGTACAACACCATCCCCCCAGTCTCACTGTCCACGGGCAGCCATGGGGGCCACTCCGCCTCATCATCACGCTCAGCATTGACCCGTGACTTCCTCTCATTGTTCATGACATTGATGTGGTCTTAGTTCTTTTTCTTTAAGATTTATTTATTTTTATTAGAAGGGCAGATGAACAGAGAGGAGGGGAGACACAAAGAAAGATGTTCCCTCCAATGATTCACTCCCCAAGCGGCCGCAACAGCCAGAACTGAGCCGGTCTGAAGCCAGGAGGCCAGGGCTCCCTCCAGGTCTCCCACGCGGGTATAGGGCCCTTTGGGCCGTCCTCCACTGCTTTCCCAGGCCACAAGCAGGAGCTGGATGGGAAGCTGGGCCGCCGGGATTAGAACTGGTGCCCATGTGGGATCCCAACATGTTCAAGGTGAGGACTTTAGCCGCTAGGCCACCGTGCTAGGCCTGCAGTCTTAGTTCTAATACAGTGTCTTCCAATTGTTTATAAAATCCATACACTTGAAATAACATCTGCGCCTTTGTGTGTAATTTCAATTACTTACAGATCAAGGAGGGATCTGGTCAACCCTCCACCTGCAAGTGCTGCCATACGCCTGTTCCAGTCCCGGCTTCCCATCCAACTCCCTGCTTGTGGCCCGGGAACATGGTGGAGGATGGTTCAAGGCTTTAGGCTTCTGCCTTTGCATGCGAGACCTGGAGGAGGTGCATGGCTCCTGGCTTCAGATCGGCTCAGCTCTGGCCGCTGTGGCCATTTGAGAAGTGAATCAGTGGATGGAGGATATTTCTCTGTCTTTTCTCCTCTGTGTATACCTGCCTTTCTTAATAAAAATAAATCTTTTTAAAAGTAAATATTTATTAAAAGCAACGGTAGTGGATAATAATTATTCCCACTCTTTCATTTCTCTGCAGTTGTGAGCTACAGGCAGCCCAGCAATCCGCTCTCCCGAGCACTGGACGCCCGACCCGGGGCAGCGGGTGCAGGAATGCAGGCATGCAGGCTGGCCCCACTCCAGCGGGGTCCAGCTGAAGACCCCTGCACACAGCCACCACACTGCTTTGCTGGTGAGCACAGGGCAAGTGCAGGCGGGCAGGGCAAGGCAGCGTGGGCGCCGGGGGCACACTGCAAGTCCAGCAGAACTTCCTGCGTTGCCTTCCCAGCCCCTGAGCTTCCGTGTAGACATGAACTAAGACAGGTGAACCCACCAACAGATGTCAGCTCAGCAAGACGCATGGAAAACACACTTTGGCCAAGCAGGTTTGTCCCAGGAATGCCAAGTCAGTTCAACGCTGGAAAACCGATTGATACGACCTACCTGTGAGGCCATCTGACCCCTGTGCCCGGCAAACACCTCAGCAAGAAGAGGCGGCATCTTAACCGGTCCAGAGGGCGAACAAGGTGCCGCCCTGGCCATCAGCAGGTGGCGCTGCTGCACAGGTGCAGACCGCCGACCTGGAAACTTCCAGAACCAATGGAGGCACAGACAAGAGCTCGCCATGCAGCCCAGCACGAGGCTCCAGCGCAGCGGAGTCAGGAGAACCCTAACACACGCTGCAGATCAGTGAGGCAGCGACACCAAGGCCTACGCCCAGGCGAGAAACGCCCTGCTGGCGGGAGGCTCAGCCAGGGGACAAGTCCTAGCAGGGGACTGCTGGGCCAGGCAGAAGGGACGCAGACTCCAACATGGGACACGGCCCCCTCCAGGCCAGCTGATAGCTGGCAAAGGATGGCCAAAGCGGCCCCCTGCACCCATGCAGCAGACCCAGAGGGAGCTCCTGACTTCAGCTGGCCCAGCCCTGGCAATGCAAACACTTGGGAGGTGAGCCAGTGTCACTCAAACGAATGACTCTTTAAAGGTTGTGAAAATAGGGGGGAAGTACACACTCACACATATGCACACACACTGAAATCTGAAAACGCATTCCTGACAGAGGATTTGAATTCTGAAGCATCCTCAAAACTCAGTAACAACAACAAAAAAACCCAAACAGCTCAAGAACGTAAGTGGCCAAAATGCTTGAAAAGATGTCAGGAGACAGCAGACAGACACTGTCGGTAGCTGGGGAGGTGCAGGGCCGTGGTGAGGAGACTGCCCAGTGCTTGCAGAGGACAAACATGGATGTGTCCGGGGCTGCGGGCACAGAGGCAGTGAGCTCACGCCCTGGCATGATGCAAAGCAGCACAGCAGGCTTTTATTAAACACGTTCAGGGCCCAGTGTGATAGCCTAGTGGCTAAATCCTCACCTTGCATGATCAGGATGCCATATGGGTGCCAGTTCAAATCCCGGCTGCTCCACTTCCCATCCAGCTCCCTGCTTGTGGCCTGGGAAAGCAGCAGAAGACGGCTCAAGTGCTTGGGCCCCTGCACCTACATGGGAGACCCACAGGAGGCTCTGGCTCCTGGCTCCCAGCTTTGGGTTAGCTCAGTCCTGGTTGCTGTGGAGTAAACCAGTGGATGGAAGATCTATCTCTCCTCTCCCTATAAGATCTTTCAAATGTAAACCCTCAGATAAAGAAAGTTAAAAACTCAACAATGGCAACAACAACAGATAATCAGCCCTCAAAGGCGATAACATCCAGGACGAGCCAGGAGCTCCATCCGGGCTAGCCACGTGGCTGCGGCCCCAAGTGCTCTCCCAGGTACACTAGCAGGAAGTTGGATGAGAAGTCGAGCTTCCGACGACACAGGTGCTTGGGTCATCCCCTGGCTCCTGGCTTCGCCTGGCCCCACCCTGACTGCTGTGGCCGCTTTCGGGGGTGAGTCAGTGGACAGAAAAGCTCTCTCTGCCACTGTTCTCTGGAACTCAACTTGAAAATAATGAGGAAAGCTGTCAAAGGGAGGGTGAGAGAAGTTGTACCTGCATGTATCACAGGAACCAGCGAGGTCTCACCTCCCTAACCGCCAGGTGACACAAGGGCTGCACTCACAGACTCGGGCCTGTGGGTGTTAGGCAGCTGCCCTCACAGATGATCAGAAACCCAACTCCCCAGACACCCCCAAGGGCAGAGGGGTCCACTGTGTGGTCCGTCTGGGCCTCTCAGCTGCAAGGGCTGCCCCGCAGCTCTCACATGCACTGCCTCTGTAGGCGGCCACGCGTGGAAGCTGGCAGTGGGGAGATGCTGGAGGGGCGAAAGGCAAGTCAAGTGCCAGGGGCCGCGGGGGAAACCTGGTGTGGGGGGGGCTGCACAGCTGCACGAATCTCAGGACCCTAGTGAAGAGGGATGAGGCAGGGGAGGAGGGACAGGAGGAAGGAGACGGCAGGGGTGAAGCACACCTCGCAGAGGGACCAGCACATGTCCAAGACCAACGTGCAGGGGGGGAGGAGGATGATGATGATGATGGAGGCAGGGGTGAAGCACATCATGCCTGCCTGGGGCCCCCTGAGGCAACTCAGTGAGGAGCATCTCAGGTGCGTGGGTTCAGGGGAGAACTGGGCCTCCATGCTGCAGCCACAGGAAGCAGGACCCTACAGGGCCATCCCCTCACGGATCACGTCACCCCGTGTGCGGTGCACCTGCCAGGAGTTATTGTGACCATGCTGACTTAGAGGGACTGGGCCCTCACAGAGACACCCGGGGGACGCTGTCCCAAGTCCAGGCACCCAGGATGGGCAGCAGGTAGCCCCAGGCCCTCTGGCAGAGTGGCCCTCACACCCTCATTCTGGACTTCTTGCCTTGGGAATCTGCAGGAATGCACCTCTCCTGTGGTTGGTGGTCCCTTGGCAGCAGATAATCTACCTCCCCTCTCCCTGCCCACCCTTGTGCACGGGTGCAGGCAGAAGGGCCTTGGGGGTGAGGTCAGGCCTCGAGGTGCTTGGTGCTTGGACCCTGCAGCCCTGCCACGCTGGCCTTGTGTCTCCTCCCAGGAGCCCAGCCCAGGACTTGGGGCAGATGCCCCTCCAGGATGCCATTCCAGCCTGGAAGGGGTGAGCTCACTTCCACAGGGATTTTATTCAGCTAAGACAGGATGTCACCTTCTTCCTATTTCATTTTTAAAGAATTTATTTTATTTATTTGAAAGCCAGGGTTAGAGAAACAGAGAGAGAAATCTAGCTGTCGGTTCACTCCCCAGGTAGCTACAACAGCCATGGCGGGGCCAGGAGCTTCTTCCAGGTCGCCCTGTGGGTATAGGGGTTGATGCACTTGGGCCGTCCTCCACTGTTTCCCCAGGCCACAAGCAGGGAGCTGGATCAGCAGTGCAGCAGCCGGGACTTGAACCTGTGTCCTATGGCATTCAGCACTGTAGGCAGTAGCTTTACCTGACAAGCCACACCACCAGTCTCTATTTTTCATATTAAGATAATTTCTTGGGCCCAGCGCCATGGCCTAGAGACTTAAAAGTCCTCGCCTTGCATGTGCCAGGATCCCATATGGTCGCCGGTTCTAATCCCAGCAGCTCCACTTCCCATCCAGCTCCCTGCCTGTGGCCTGGGAAAGCAGTGGAGGACGGCCCAAAGCCTTGGGACCCTGTACCTGTGTGGGAGACCCAGAAGGAGCTCATGGCTCCTGGTTTCAAATTGGCACAGCACCAACCGTTGCGGTCACTTTGGGAGTGAATCAACAGACGTAAGATATTTCTCTGTCTCTCTTTCTCTCTCTTTATATTTATATATATATATATATATTTGTATATATATATATCTGACTTTGCAATAAACATAAATAAATCTCTTTAACAAATAATTTATTACATAGTAATCATTAGTAGCT
Source organism: Ochotona curzoniae (assembly GCF_017591425.1). Lineage (NCBI taxonomy): Eukaryota > Metazoa > Chordata > Mammalia > Lagomorpha > Ochotonidae > Ochotona > Ochotona curzoniae. The sequence goes on from NW_024466459.1 coordinate 12,390,446, forward strand.
TTAGCATTAGGGTGAATCAGAGGTTGCTGTGAATATTTATAATTTTATTTCTACGAATGTGTTTCGGTTTTTCGTCCTGCTGAAACAAGCCTCAGTTATCTAAAATCCCTGCCTAAACTTGTGTAGGTCATAGCTAGGCGGCTGCAATGAACCAATCACCAGAGGCAACAGCTAGGAACATTCAACCTGCATCTGCTAACAAAGGCGTGGGGCGGCCCCGTCCCTGCCCCCACAGTCCCCTGTCTCCAACAGGGCGGGCACCCAAACCCAGTGCTGTGTGGTGTGATGGCAAGGCTGCCCAGCAGGGAGGCTGACCTGCTGGGCACTAAATCACCTGCTAGTTAAACTTGGGACCATGTGACACAAAACCCACCTGACCACAAAGACAAAGCACTCTTAGGAGGTAATTGATGATGGCTGCATGTTCATAGAAGGACCGCCCAAGCACCCAAGATGTGCAGGGCCATCGGGCTCAGCGGGTGACCTCGGTGGGGCACTGCTGTCCTCAGCCCAGGACGCCCCATACTACGGGAGCAAGCCACTGCAGGGCGGCCTGGGTCCCACCTGGGTCCTGGCGGCTCCGCTTCTAGCCCAGCTCCTGCTCACGTGTTGAGGAAGGCGTGGGCTCCTACACCACTCCCAGTTCATGTGTGGCCCTGCCCAGGCAGCTGCTGTGGTGTGGGACGTGAACCAGTGGATGCAAGCTCTCCCTCTGTGATTCCGACAAAGGAATGAAGGGACAATGTGACACATGTGCAAAACTTGGACACCTTTATGACACAGAACATGCAAAAACCTAGTTCACCTACAGCTTTGCAAGCCCACACACCGTACTGTGGGTGATAAACAAACAGCAAAACATCTCATGCAGAGTGACATGCCGCTCCAACTGGAAATTGTGTTTTAAATATTAAGTGGTTGCCAGGGAAACTGCCAGAGCAGCTGTGTGAAGCAGCCAGCCCGCCCCCGCGTGCTGACTGGAGCAGCAGTGGGCAGCACCCCCAGAGAACACTTTCTAAGAGTGAGGCTGGAGCAGGACGTGCCACCTGTTGTTGAAAGTGGCAGCAAGGCAGGGAAAGCTGCCCCCCAGGCCTTCCCCAAGGTCTCCTCCAAGAGGCGGAGAACAGCAGGGCCCAGGGCCAACCTTGTGTGGGCCTGAGGAAGTTACTCTCTGGACACAGTGTAACTTGTCTCAGGAGAGCACCCACGTGCTTCATCTCTCTCCACAGGGGCAGCAGCTGGGGCTGGGGGGTCTCACCCAAGTTCCTGGCCGGAGCACTTCTGCAGTTCTCCAGGTGTGTCAGCAGGGGATCAGGGGTTGCAATGGGGGCCCATCCCACCACAGGGCCCCATCCTGCCGGCACATGCATTCACAATCCAGCAGCACAGCAGAGAAAAGGAAGTGGGACAAGCAGGTGGAACCCAAAGCCATCAGCCTTCAGTATCAGCTTGCCCTCATTGGTTCACCACCACTGGACATGATGAACAGGCCGCTGCTGGGGTGCCTGGGCGCCAGTTCAAGTCCTGGCACTCTCCCTGCTAACGTGCCTGGGAAGGCCGGGCTACTCCCCGTGTCTCTCCCCCTCTCTCTGCCACTTGGCCTTCCAAATAAAGTCTAAACTCTTCTAAAATGAAAACAAAATACATGAAACCCCAAAAGTTCAGCAGTCAGAGGAGACAGGATCATGAAGTGCATGGCAGACCTCGCAGAGCTGGGGGCAGGAGGCAGGGGACAGCCAATCCCAGCTGTGGCCCGGGGGGTACATGCAGGGCCCAGGGGAGGAGGGGCTGAGTCAAGCCATTCCCCTGGGGCAGGCCTTATGGCTCTGGGGAGGGGGCGCCCACACAGCCTGCCAGGAGCTCAGGTCACGGCGTGCCATCCATGCCTGCAGAGGCCTGCCCTTCGAGGACACGTCCAGGGCATCCAGGAGGAGCAGCCGAGCAGGTGCTAGACACGGCTCCCAGCCGTACCCCGGGGAGCCTGCCCCAGGGGGACACACTCGGGAGTGTGTGGCTGTGTCCCTGGCTGTGACAAGGACAATAGTGCGGTGCAGGCAGGCCATGACTCAGAGCAAGTGTGCTCTGCCCCACCTTATGCCTCCTGGCAGCTGGGAGGCAGCAGTGACACCGTGCTGGAGCAGGAAGACAGGGTCTGAGCCAAAACCCGGGGTCCGCCCAGGGCTGCTGCTGCTCACCCAGGACGCACACAAACCTGCACCCAACAAAGGACTCAGCCAAAATGACCCCTTGAAGAACTCACCAGATGGGCAGTGGGTCCTAAGCATGCCTGCACCCATGGTGGGCAGTCAGGGCTCATCCACGGTCCCCCAGAGATGTCCACACCCACGGTGGGCAGTCAGGGTGATCCCGGCTCCCCCAGAGATGCCCACACCCACGGTGGGCAGTCAGGGTGATCCCGGCTCCCCCAGAGATGCCCACACCCACGGTGGGCAGTCAGGGTGATCCCGGCTCCGCTCCCAGGTACAGCTTCCTGCTAATGTGGACCTGGGGAGACAGACCCTAAAAGGCTTGGGTTCTCTACTGTGCTCAGTCCTGGCTATTCGTCATTGGGGCATGAACCATGGATGGCAGACTCTAACTCATTCATTCTCTCTCTCTGGCTCACAACAATATAAACAAATAAATAAACAAAAATTTTTTTAAATTCAATGTGGATATCACCCAAGTGACTAGTATTTACAAAGAGGAAATCCAGATAAACGCACGAGAAGATGCTCAGCCTCCTTTGTCAGAAACGCAGATTCGAAGAAGGCATCAGGCACACAGTGCTCTCCACTCTGCTGGCATAAGGACTGCTGATACAGCCGATCTGCACAGACGCATGCAGGTCCTACGCCCGGCCACTGCAGGCCGGGGATCACATCCACAGAGGCACGGAAGGCGCGATTGCAAACGTTCCAGACAGAAGCTGAGCACACACGTCCATCTCTTGCAGACAGACCAACCAACACCAGCATGGCCTCACCGAGAAGGCCATGCTGCACAAGGACCAGCCACCTGCGTCACCCCCACAGAGTGGACACAGGGAAGCAGTCACGGAGGAACTTGCACTGTGCTACTCCAGCTGTCAGGGTCAGGGCACAGCTGATGCCGGCTGCGACACGGCAGCATTGGCCCAGTGGATTCGGTGAGAGCGTGGGCTCCTGCTGCAGGAGGGCTGTGGCTATTCAGCCGTGTGGCTAGCGCAGGCACTTTTCACACCAATGAAAAGCCAAAAAGAAGAATGCCGGACCTGAGAGAGAACGGCCCCAGGCGGAAGGAAGCCCATCGGTCACTGCACACGACGGGACAGCTTGACCAAGACGTGAGGTGGTGCAACAGAGGGCAAGGAGAAAAACCAGGAGTCATCTGCTCACTCATGAACCTCAACCAGCAGCCCAATGATGGCTTACCCTGCTATACCAGGACACTTACTGAAAAGACAAAAAAAAATTGAAATAAACTCTTGAATGCTTTTTAATAAGGGTTTCAAATTCAAGAACAAAAACTGAAGGCCTGGCATGGTAGCCTAGCGGCTAAAGTCCTCGTCCTGCACGCACCAGGATCCCATATGGGCACTGATTCGTGTCCCAGCTGCCCCACTTCCCATCCAGCTCCCTGCTTGTGGCCCGGGAAAGCAGTCGTGGACGGCTCAAAGCCTTGGGACCCTGCACCCATGTGGGGGACCCAGAACATGTGCCTGGCTCCTGGCTTCAGATTGGCGCAGCACTGGCCATTGCAGCCACTTGGGGAGTGAGTCAACGAACAGAAGATCTTCCTCTCTGTCTCTCCTCTTCTCTGAATATCTGCCTTTCCAGTAAGAAAAAATGAAAGTAAATCTTAAAAAGAGAAAGAACAAAAACTGAGACCTAAACAATTTATTACTGAACTCATAAATTACAAAAATCTGGAAAACAGTCTCTAAAATAAAAAACCAAGAGGGCAAATTCAAGAGGGAAAGTCAGTAAGACTCAGGCAACCAGGGAGAAGTGACTGTGAGTGGAGGACAAAGGAGGCCCAGCACACGGGGCAGAATGGGAGCTCTGAGTCTGCTGGAGTCTACTGTAGGAAGGGACCAGATACACCTAGACTTGTATCTACTGATCAGCTGACCCCACATGCAGACATCACCCTGGGTTGCCTTGGTCCTTAAGCACAGCGGAGGGAAGCTGCAGAGCGCGGTCAGATGCCCCAGCAAAGATGTCCCAACCACTGCCAGCTCAAGACAGAAGGCGAGCCAGGAGGACACTGGGTTGCAGAGCTTGGCCCACCCAGGTCCCTCCTGGCACTGGGCTGACTAGCCAACGTAAGACGGTACATGTGTGACTTTAAGCCACTGACACAGCAGGTGTCCCAGAGCAGCCACAGTGACCAGTCCAACAGGACGCCAGATGGACCTCCCAAACCTAACAAACCATGTTGGAATGCTCCAGGGTACACAGTACAGGGCCCTGCACCATAGCCTACTGGCTACATCCTCACACCAGGATCCCATATGGGTGCCGATGTGTGTCCTCGTTACTCTACCTCCCTTCCAGCTCCCTGTCTGTGGCCTGGGAAAGCAGTGGAGGACAGCCTGGGGCCTTGGGACCCTGTGCCAGTGTGGGAGACCTGGAAGAATCTCCTAGTTGCTGGCTTCAGCGGCCACTTGGGAAATAAACCAGCAGACAGAAGATCTTTCTTTTTGTATCCTTCTCTGTAGATCTGCCTTTCCAACAAAATAAATAAATCATTTAAAAAGAAAAAATGGGGCCCGGCGGCGTGGCCTAGCGGCTAAAGTCCTTACCTTGAATGCACTGGGATCCCATATGGGCACCGGTTCTAATCCCAGCGGCCCCACTTCCCATCCAGCTTCCTGCTTGTGACCTGGGAAAGCAGTCAAGGATAGCCCAAAGCCTTGGGACCCTGCACTTACGTGGGAGACCTGGAAGAAGTTCCTGGTTCCCGGCTTCAGATCGGCGCAAGCACCGGTGGTTATGCTCACTTGGGGAGTGAACCATCGGAAGGAAGATCTTTCTTTCTGTCTCTCCTCCTCTCTGTATATCTGACTTTGTAATAAAAATAAATAAATCTTTTAAAAAAATGTACATGGTTCACCATAAGCCCAGCCCAGATCTCTGCTCTGGGCAGGGCCAGCTAGAGCTGCACCACGTGGGCACAGCCTGACCACGTCCCCGCTGGGACCTGCATCAGGCTCAGCTCTGGGCAGGGCCAGCTGGAGCTACACCACGCGGGCACGGCCTGACCACGTCCCCGCTGGGACCTGTGTCAGAGTCCTGGCTGCTTGGCTCCACAACCAGCTTCCTGCAGAAGAGCCGGAGAAGGCCCAGAGACAGCCCAGTGCTTGAGGCCCTACACCCACAGGACAGACCGGGTGGAAGCCCAGCTCTCGGTTCCAGGCTGCCCCAGACCTGGCCGATGTGGCCACCTGGGGGCTCAACAAGCAGATGGAAGATCTGTTTGTCACTCTACCTTCCGCATCTATTAAAATAAACACATAAATAAAAGGCAAACTGGGCAGTTTGATAAAAGAAGGGATTTCCCAGCGACCGATACAGAAAGGGCACAAGGCACAACACCCACACGGGGCACAGCGAGCTGGGGAAGTGGGGGGCAGTAGCCCACTAGGGAGGAGGTGCCATGCCCCTGATCCAGCACTAAGCTGTGCCACTGGGAGCAGGGCCCTCAGGCACCGTGTCCGTCCTGAGAAATAAGCCTGTTGGAACCCGACTGATAAATGCTGGGCAATAAAACAAACAACTAGGAAATTGATGGCAAGGCAGGTTGGTGGGCTCTGAAGGCTGGCAAATTCAGAACTACCACCACCAGGCACCTGTGGGCATACGGGCACTGTGGGAACCTGAACTACCACCACCAGACACCTGTGGGCACCTGTGGGTACCCAAACCAGCACAGGATGAGGAGACATGGGCAACGGGAGCCCAGGGTGAGGGAGAGAGGTGCAGAGGGCTAGACGCCGTTAGCTGTCAATGCAGGGCACAGCGCCCACTGTACCAACTTACGGTGAAACACAACAGTGACAGAGAGGAGCCGAGCTTCCATGCCCTGGTCTTCTCAGATGCCAACAGCAGGCCAGACCCAGGCAATGCCAGCTCTCAGCGTGTCCGGTTTGGTGCCTCATCCCAGCACTGGGTGCCTCCTCCACGCTGTCCCAACCATTTCTTATCAATCCACTGGGACCAGCATCCCACATCACCATTGGGATCCTGGGGCCACCCACCCTGGCCACTACCTTCTCCTCTGGCTCCCCAGTCTTCCGCCAGGAGAACCCCAGGACCTCCCCCACCCCACTTCAGCCTCACCTCTCCTGGGGAGGGGCTCCCCACATCTGGAGCTGGGAGGGCTGCTGTGCACCCAGTGCCTGCAACTCTGGGCCTGAGGGTCCCCAGGCACGTGCTCCCCAAGGGTCCCCAAGCACCTGGGGTATCGCCCTCCGAGGGTCCCCGAGGGTCCCGGGCATCGCCCTCCGAGGGTCCCTGGCATCTCCCTCCGAGGGTCCCCAGACCCCTACTCCCGGAGGGTCCCTGGGCACCTGCCTTGAGGGTCCCCGGGCATCACCCTCCGAGGGTCCCCAGGCCCCTGCTCTCCGAGGGTCCTCAGGCCCCTGCTCTCCGAGGGTCCCTGGGCACCTGCCTTGAGGGTCCCCGGGCATCTCCCTCCGAGGGTACCCGGGCCCGACCCCCACTCGGACCGGCCACCTCCGGCCTTCCACGCGCTCACCGGCCGAGTGGCCGTACGGGGACTCGGCGGCGCCGTCCTGCAGACTGGCCAGGATCTCGCCCTTGCCCACGTCGCTGTCGCCCACCAGCAGGAACTTGAGCAGGAAGTCGTAGGCCCGGACCGGGCTGCCCAGGGCGCTCATGCTGCCGCCCGGCCCGCCGCCCATGCCCGGCTCCTGGGCCGCGTCCGTCGCCGCCCGCCCCGCCCGCTGGGCCGCCGTTGCCAGGGCAACCGCGCGCATTCAGCGGCCGCAGCCAATAGGGGCGCGGAAGCAGGCCCCGCAGCCAATAGTGGAGCGGGGACGGAGGGGCGGGGCCTGCAGGGGCGGGACCGGCTGTGCACACGCCCGCGTGCACCGGCGTCCTGGGGAGGCTGGGGTGCGTGCGCCCGTCCTTCCTGGGGAGACCTGCCCACTTTCCTCCACTCCGTGCCAGCGGGTACCTCTGCGCGACGCTTGGTTCCACCAGAGCTGTCCCGGCCTGCAGGACACGACGCTCAGGCCCTGAGGATGGACAGGGAGTGCCGGGCTGCTGGCCCAGGAAGCACAGGGACACACGTACTTGGTGAAAGAGAATGCCCATGCCCTTTATTTTACGCCATATATATATATATAAAACCTTCTCTGGGGAGGAGGGGAAGGGGAGGGGTTTCCTGAAACTAATTATCTACATTGAAAACAGGGAAGTAATCTTTTTTTAATTAATTTCTTTTTATTGCAAAGTCAGATATACAGAGAGGAGGAGAGACAGAGAGGAAGGTGTTTCATCCAGTGGTTCAGTCCCCAAGCAGTCTCTGTGGCCGGAATTGAGCCGATCCGAACACAGGAGCCAGGAACTTCTTCCGGATCTCCCATGCAGGTGCAGGGTCCCAAGGCTTTTGGCTGTCTTTGACTGTGTTCCCAGGACACGAGCAGGGAGCTGGATGGGAAGTGGGGCTGCTGGGATTAGAACTGATGCCCATATGGGATCCTCGTGCATTCAAAGCAAGGACTTTAGCTGCTGAACTACCACGCCGGGCCCTATTTATATATTTTAAGTGAAGGTGAGAGAGGGAAAGAGAGAGAGAGGTCTTGTACCTGCCAATCACTCCCCAATGTCACACGTACAGGGCTGGGCCAGGCCAGTTAGAAGTCAGAACTCTATCCGGGTCTCTTGCATGGGGTCAGGGTCCCAGGGCTCAGCCTGTTCCCTGCTCTCTCCCTGGTGGGTTAGCGACCTGCACGGGGAGTGGGAACAGTGTAGTCTCTGATACCCAATGCTGCTGTCAGCACTATACCACCATGTTGGGCTCCTGGGAATAAACTTTGATTTATCCATCACTGTGACTTGGCATGACCCCAAAGGTTGGAGAGGAACTGCTGGAAAATGATAGATGTGTAACCTTGTTTTTCTGTCCTGTCACAGCTTGGATCTCGCCAGTGGACGCTCTCCTGACCTGGCGGGAGCCGCCTGCCGCCCACCACCGGCTCCCCACCTTGGGCCTGGCTCTTCTGCTGACTGACTCCTTCTGGCCTCTGATCCCACAGGGGCTGCTCCGCCAGGCCGTGGTGAGGCTGGAGAGCAACCTGCCCCAGAAACGGCTCAAACCGCTTTGCTCCTGTTTCTTTCCAAGCCATTTCTTTCATTTTAAAAACATTTATTTATGAGCGAGCAAGGGAGAGCTTGAGAGAGAACGAGCACCCATTTGCTGGCTTATTCCCCTGAGACCCTGAGGCTGCATTCGGCTGGAACCAGGAGCATAGAACTCAGTGCCCGTTTCTTGCCCCACTGCAGGGGCCCAAGCACCCGAGCCATCCTCTGCTGACCACTGAGGTTGGTGTTAGTGTGAGCAGCTGGCATCAGAGGTGCAGCCGGGTCTTGCAGCGCTGCAGTATGGGTGGTTGGCAGCCCAGGCATCCACCACTGCTCCATCCGACAGGGCATGCTGTGGCCAGACAGACCAGAGCAGACCAGGTGTCATTCTGATGGCCATGGCCACTGTGCCCATTAACCTCCACCTTGCCCTACAGGCAACCCTGCGGCTCACCCTAAAGCATACGGGTGCACCCAGGAGGTCCCCAACATGATGCCTGATCACCTCGACAACGTCCAGCGGCACGAAGGTACCCAAGGCTGCCTCGCCCACCCTAGCAGTGTGCCGTCTTGGGGTCCCCACAAAGAGCTGCGCCCTCCTCTTGCATTTGTCCCCAGGCTTTGCTTTCTCAAAACCTTCTGCCTTGGCTGGTCCTGAGAAACACGGGACACGGTGCCAGGAAGACACAGCTCCCGGGTCTCGCTCCCGCCCTGACCTGACGTGGCATGCAGCTGGCCTCAGAGCCTTTGGTGACACCCCCAGCCCGCGTGTATGCTTAGAACAGCTCCAGGTGACTGCACTGACACGGGCCTCAGTCCTACACTGCCTAATGCTTCCCTCCCACCCCCAGTCACAGAGGGAGGCTGCTGCAGGCTGCTCCTGCCAGCACGCCGCTGTGCCTATTTTTAATTTTTTGTCTGCGAAAGTCGTGAGAGGTTTGCAGTATTTCCTTGGGAGAGGAGATTTCTGCTGTGCTTTTTTTCCCCCCTGGAGTGTCCAGACTCCACCAGAAGGCAGCCAGCCAGCCAGAGCCCTGAGCAGCAGGAGCAGCCTAGCCCCACGGACACCGCATGCCCGCCAGCTGCATGCTCTGGACCCTTGCTGGGCTCACACTGCTCTGGTCCGTAGTACTCAGTTAAAGCCCTTAGAGCCTTGCAATCAGATTTCCTACTTTTTTCCTGAAGATCTACTTATCTGAAAGGCAAGTGGCAGAAAGGGGCTGGCAGGGAGAGACAGCTGTTCCATCTGCTGGTTCTCTCCCCGAATGTGTAGGACTGGGGTCTGGCGTAAGCCAGGACCCCACGTGCTGCCGTCCCAGGTCCCTTGGCAGGAAGCACAGTGGCTGGCTTGTCCACTCATCACGCACCTTGGCTGCTGTGGCTGAAGCTGCTGCAAGCACCAGCGTGGACATGCGTGCCCGGCAGCATGGCCAGCACAGGGCAGCTCTGCATCCTCTGAGAGCGCTCTCCTGGCGGCCTGGGGCTGCAGCACTGCGGAGGGGCTGGGAGGCTCCCCAGCCTCGGAAGGAAGAGGAAAGAAGGGATGTGTGACAACTGCAACAACAGGCGAGGAGTTGTTTCTTTTTTTTAAGATTTATTTATTTATTTTTATTGGAAAGTCAGAAAATAGAAAGGAGGAGAGACACTGAGGAAGATCTACCATCTGTTAATTCACTCCCCAAGTGGACACAATGGCCAGAACTGAGCCAATCTGAAGCCAGGAGCCAGGAACTTCCTCCAGGTCTCCCAAGCGGGTGCAGGGTCCCAAGGCTTTGGGCCGTCCTCGACTGCTTTCCCAGGCACAAGCAGGGAGCTGGATGGGAAGTGGGGCTGCTGGGATTAGAACTGGCGCCCATTTGGGATCCTGGCGCTTTCAAAGTGAACACTTTAGCTGCTAGGTCACCGTGCCAGGCCTGGGTTGTTTTTTTCTTAAGCTTCTTCCTCTGATGCCCAAATAAAACAGACTCAGGACTGTCACAGGGACTGCCACATCTCCCCCAGAGCCAGGCCTTGCACACCCCAATTAGCCCTGGGGTCTTTTTGTTTTTTCTCTCTATTCTCTTACTATCAAGAAGTAAGCAGAAATTCACGGCTGAGCTCAGGCTCATGAGTCAGCAAGAACTCACAGCCCAGGTGCTAGCTGCCCCGCTATAGAAAGAAACCCTATTTTAGGCAAAACTCTAGCTTTGAGGGTGTTCCAAAGACATCCCAGCCCCCAGGCAGGATTCCCTTTAAGGCTTTGTTTTTTTTTAAGATTTATTTATTTTTATTGGAAAGGCAGATTAAATTTATGAAGATAAGGAGAGACAGAGAAAGATCTTCAGTCTGATGGTTCACTCCCCAAATGGCCGCAGCAGCTGGAGCTGAGCTGATCCAAAGCCAGGAGCCAGGAGCTCCTGGGTCTCTAACATGGGTTCAGGGTCCGAGCCTTGGGGTCACGCTCTACTGCTTTCCCAGGCTACAGGCAGGGAGCTGGAAGTGGAGCAGCCGACTGCAACTAGCACTCAAATGGCTAGTTTTCTGCCAGAGGTCGGCCTGAGGCCTCACCCAGCAGCCATGCCCCTTCCCAGGGGCCCGCAGTGGGGGTGGGGGGAACCAGGCTGAGGGGTCGTGGTTAGGTGAGGCCCTCCCAGGAAAGGCCACACCACAAGTGGGGGGCCCCAGGGGTCCCTGGGTGCATGCCCCTTCCGGGCACTGCCAAGCCACACCCCGTCAGAACCAACACCACCTAGAAATGTTCATGAGGTGACCTGGTCATTATGCCCTTACAATAAACATGCCTGTGGTGCACCTGACTTCGCAGGCTCCCGCACAGCCACGTGCAAATTGCTGGCGCCCTCTCCCACTAGGAGCCACCCCAGGCACTCCATAGTACTGGCACTCCACCTCTGGTAGCAAAGGCCCAAAGCTTGTGGAGGGATTTTTGGCTTGCTTTCTGTTTATTATCTCTCGACTCACTTGGGGTTGGGGAGAGGCAGTGGGTCATTCTATGAAGCAGTCCTATGGCTTGCCTGTATTTACTCCTTTGTAGTTTTTGATTATTTTCAATATTATTTATTTATTAAAGATTCATTTATTTTATTGGAAAGTCAGATATATAAAGAAGAGGCGAGACAGAGAGGAAGATCTTCCGTCCAATGATTCACTCCCCAAGTGAGCGCAACGGCTGATGCTATGCCAATCCGAAGCCAGGAGCCAGGAACCTCTTCCAGGTCTCCCATGCGGGTGCAGGGTCCCAAAGCTTTGGGCCGTCCTCAACTGCTTTCCCAGGCCACTAGCAGGGAGCTGGATGGGAAGTGGAGCTGCCGGGATTAGAACCGGTGCCCATATGGGATCCCGGTACATTCAAGGCTAGGAGTTTAGCCACTAGGCCATGCCACCAGGCCCGATTATTTCCAATATTATTTATGTAATTGAGAGGGATGCATGCCCATGTGGGGCTCTGGTTGGGGGGTTCAGGAATGGAGGAAGGCGGTGGGACACGTTTCAGGGGCTTTTCTTTTTCCCTCCTCTGTCTGCTGGGAGGGGAGAGGAGGGGGCCGCCCCTTGCTGTCAGACCACCTCAGCACCAGGGAGTGGGGGACGTCCTTTGATGAGGATTGGAGACCCGATATGGGGGTCCAGGGCGCCACCTGAGTCGTTTTGAGGATTCCGAGACGTTGTTGTTCCGGGAATGTTTGCAAGGTCCCAGTCCACCTTAGTGTGGTCACAGGCCCAGGAACGCGCTGCAAAGCTGGCCAGGAGGGTAGTCCAACCTGTCCAACTCTCCACCCTTGACGAGGCAGCAGACGTCCCCTGCTGGACCTGGCCGTCATGTCCCCTGTGTGCATCTGGACTTGCTGTCCACTGCACAGACATCAGCAACGAGGAGGCCCAGTCCTGACACATGCACTCAAGGTCGGACCACACAGCCTGTGGTTTTCCCTGTGGCCGGGGTCTGAGTCCAGTAGTCTAATAGGGGAGTCCCCCAAGGAACCTCATCTGGGGTGACCCCAGACTTGATTCGTGTGTGCCAGAAGTGCAGGTCAGGTTTGGTCCATCACCTGCACCAGCCAACACACACACTGGTGGATGCAGCTGCCTGGTCCCGTCTCTCACATGAACTGATGGGTGCTGTGGTCCAGCCAACCTGCCACAGTTCGGTCTCCAGTCATACCAGCAGGTGCCTGGCCTAGTCAGGGTGGCTCCCAACAACCCTCACCAGGCCCTCCCCCAACCCTGATTTTGGCATGTGCTGGCATGTGCTGCTGCCTAGCCCAGACCATCCCACATCCCATCTGGCTCTCGTGCATACCTGTGGGTGCTGCAGCCTGGCTTAGCTTACCCCAGCCCCGGTCCCAGCCCACCCATATGCCAGCAGGTGGCCCTTACTTGACCAGCAGTTGGCCCACCCCCAGCTCTGTCTCATGTTCGCCAGCAGAAAGTGCAGCCCAGCAGGGGTGTGCCCACAGTTCTACCAGGCCTGTTCCCAGCCCCGGATCTTGCACCTGCCAGAGTCACTGTGGCCCACCGTGACATGGCCAGCTCCTAGACTCAGCATTTTCCAGCAGGTGCAGCGGCCTAGGCCAGCCTGTTCCAGCCCCTCATTCATGTGAACTGGCAGGTGTTGCATCCAACCTTTGATTGTGCCAGTGAGTGCATGGATTGGCCCTTCCTGTCACACCTCCAGACCCACACATATACCGACGGGTGTTACAGTCCAGCCCAATCTGGCCTGGTCCCAGCCATGGTCCGGTGCTCCCCATCGGGAGCTGTGGCCTAGCATGGGCATTCCCCAAGTTCCCCTACCAGGACTGTTCCCAGCCCCAGATCCCATGAGTGCTGGTGAGTACTGTGGCCCCTCAGAGGTGAGCCCACAATTCCCCCCCAGAATCTGCCCACACATCCGATTCTGTCCCGTTCAACCTGACGTGGCCCAGCCCCTGCTCCGACGCTTGCGGGCAGGCACTGTAGCCTAGCCCAGCCAGGTAGGCCTCCAGCCCCATGTTTTTGGGTGCACCCGCGGGCAGCGGGCGATGCTACTTAGCCCAGACTGGTCTCCGACACGGTGGGTACCTTGGCCTGACCAGACATGCCCTCCGTTTCCCCTCTAAACCACGTCAGCTCCCGTGCCTACCAGCAAGTGCAGCAGCCCGGTCCGTGGAATCCCCAGGAGTCATTCCTCCCCTGTCACACATACCCTCAGCCGCTCCCACTCCAGTATGTCCCCAGGCCCCCCTCCCCGGCAATCTGCAGCTCCCAGGCCCAGGAGCTGGGTGTCATGTTCCATCTAGAGTTCTCCATCTTCCAGGATGGGGACTCTCTCTCCCTCTCTCTCTCTCTCCCACACACACACTCCCGACCCAGCTGGGAAAGCAGAGGACAGCCCTGTGTGGGGCCCGACCCCTAGACCCGAGGCCAGGATGGGGTCGCTGGCACACACACCCAGAGGAGGCGACCCCTGTGGCGCAGTGCATCAAGGCATCCCCTGCACTGCCGCCACAGGTTCGAGTCCCGGCTGCTCCCCTCCTGGTTCAGCCTGAGAAAGGCCCACGAGCTCTAAGCTGTGCGTGGAGGCCGAGCGTGTGAACACATTGAGCTCCCGGGTGTGTAGGAGTGAGGGCTCCAGTGGGATGTGCACTCCCACCCGGTTCCCAGAGAGATCCGGACGCCCGCTCCTCGCCCAATCCCCGCGCGTATCATCTGGTCCGTCCCCTTCGCAGCCTCACCCAATCCTCAAGCCTGTTATGGAGGCTTGCCTCCAGTCTCGCCCAATCCCCGGTTTGTCACCGCCCCTCGCCCAATCCCCGTGAGCGTCACCCAGCTCCGATCTCGTCCAATCCCCGCGCGCATCGCCGTCCTCTGCTCAATCCCAGCGTGGATTCCGGCAGTCCGGCCCGCCCCCCGCCCAATCCGCGCGGGGATTGCTTTCTGCCGCCGACGCCAGCGCCGTGCCCGGCTGAGGCCGGCGCGGGTCCTGGCGGGAATATGGAGGCGCTGCTGCGGCGGGAGCTGGGCTACAGCGCGGTGCGGGCCACGGGCCACTCGGGAGGCGGCTGCATCAGCCAGGGCCAGAGTTACGACACGGACAGAGGACGGGTGTTCGTGAAAGTGAACTCCCAGGCGGAGGTCCGCCCGGCGGGAGGCAGAGGGTGGGATCTCGGCGGGAAGGCTCCCGGTGCGGTCGGAGCCCGCGGGATGGCGCTGCCCCTCCGTCCTGCGGTCCTGCCCCTCCTGCCCCTCCGTCCTGCCCTCCTGCCCTTCTGCCCCTCCTGCCCCTCTGTCCTGCTCTCCTGCCCTTCTGCCCCTGCGTCCTGCCCTCCTGCCGCTCCGTCCTGCTCTCCTGCCCCTCCGTCCTGCCCCTCCTGCCTCTCCGTCCTGCCCCTCTGTCCTGCCCCTCCATCCTGCCCTCCTGCCCTCCTGCCCCTGCGTCCTGCCCTCCTGCCCCTCCGTCCTGCTCTCCTGCCCCTCTGTCCTGCCCCTCCTGCCCGTCCATCCTGCCCTCCTGCCCGTCCATCCTGCCCTCCTGTGCCTCCGTCCTGCCCTCCTGCCGCTCCGTCCTGCTCTCCTGCCCCTCCGTCCTGCCCCTCCTGCCTCTCCGTCCTGCCCCTCTGTCCTGCCCCTCCATCCTGCCCTCCTGTCCTCCTGCCCCTGCGTCCTGCCCTCCTGCCCCTCCGTCCTGCTCTCCTGCCCCTCCGTCCTGCTCTCCTGCCCCTCTGTCCTGCCCCTCCTGCCCGTCCATCCTGCCCTCCTGTCCGTCCATCCTGCCCTCCTGTGCCTCCGTCCTGCCCTCCTGCCCCTGCGTCCTGCCCTCCTGCCCCTGCGTCCTGCCCCTCTGTCCAGCCCTCCTGCCCCTTCAACCTGCTCCTCTGTCTGGCCGACACTTGGAGTTGCAACCGAGCACAGCCAGTCCTGTGTCTGTGAACTGGACCACCCCCTCCCGACGCTGCTCTCTACACCAGAACTGCAAAGTGGGGTCGCTGTTTTCCAAAGAAAATTCCCTGACAATTCTGCTTCGCAGTTGTCTTTCGCCTTAGCACCTGCAGCTCCCCTGTGGTAACAATACAGGACCACTCATTAGCTGCTAACTGACAATTGTGGCCGCAGTGGCTGGAGATGAGCCGATCCGAAGCCAGGAGCCAGGAGCCTCTTCTGTGTCTCCCACGTGGGTGCAGGGTCCCAAGTCTTTGGGTTGTCCTCTGCTGCTTTCCCAGGCCATGAGCAGGGAGACACGAACCGGCGCCCGTATGAGATGCCATTAGCCTATGCATCTGCCAGTGGGTCCTGAACTCTTATCTTTTGCAGCCAGACCCCTGAGAACACTTGAGTATGGAAGGGCAAAGTGGCGTGATAAGGGATGGAGCGACAGGGAGGTGATGTAAGGAGAGGAGGCCTGGTTGCTGTCCCGGGCTTTGGGTGCAGTGAGTGTCGCCTGTGTCAAACACGTCTCTGTGACAATGTTCCTTAGAAGGTGTTTTCAAGGGCAAGCGAGGGAAGACTTCCTTGAATTAAGCTGGGCCTTGAGTTGGAATCCTAGGCGTGACTGGGCTGGGAGGAACTGACCCGGCAAAAGATGGGGGAGGCAAAAGATGGGGGACTTGTGTCCCGGGCAGAGGTAACATGGCAGCGTCTCAGGGGGCAACCAGAGGCCAGGAAAGCCTTTGCAGGAGCATGTGTGTACATGTTGGGCTGTGTGTGCGTGGGCAGGCCTGAGTGATCACTCTGGGGAGGGTGGGCCGTGTGCGTGGGCAGGCCTGGACGGTCACCCTGGGGAGGGTGGCAGAGTTGGGAAGAGCTGGGTCGCTCCCTGAAGGGACTGCTGTGTCGGGCAGTAGGAGTCGGGTCGCCATGGCCCACGGGATGAGGAGGATGTGGTGATTTCCACTGCCAGCAGAGTGGCCCAGACATGAGCGTTCCCAGCCTCCCGGTGCCGCCTGTCTGTGGAGCAGCAGTGTGTCCAGGGTGTGGTCTGAGACATCAGGGACAGGTCTGGTCAAGTCCGGGATGGGGGTCTTCTGGGTGGCCTGTGGCCCTTGTTGACATGGGCTCCGCCCGAGCACCAGGGCAGCAGGACAGGGAAGGGCGGCCGTGGCTATGCACCTGTCGCCTCCCCTGCTCTCACTCCAACGCCTTGTCCTCTACAGGCCAGAAGGATGTTTGAAGGTGAAATGGCCAGCCTGACTGCCATCCTGGACACAGGCACTGTGAAAGTGCCCCAGCCCATCAAGGTCCTGGACGCCTCGGGGGGCGGCAGCGTGCTTGTGATGGAGCACGTGGACATGCAGCATCTGAGCAGGTCTGTGTCTGCTCAGTACATTCCAGGCAGAGCTGTGTGTCTGTGTGTCACCTGCTCAGCTGTGCGTCTGTGTGTGTCACCTGCTCAGCTGTGTGTCTGTGCATGTCACCTGCTCAGCTGTGTGTCTGTGTCACCTGCTCAGCTGTGTGTGTGTCACCTGCTCAGCTGTGTGTGTGTGTCACCTGCTCAGCTCTGTGTGTCACCTGCTCAGCTGTATGTGTCTGTGTCACCTGCTCAGCTGTGTGTCTGTGCATGTCACCTGCTCAGCTGTGCGTCTGTGTGTGTCATCTGCTCAGCTGTGTGTGTCACCTGCTCAGCTGTGTGTGTGTCACCTGCTCAGCTCTGTATGTCACCTGCTCTGTGTGTCTCTGTGTATGTGTATGAATCCCTATGTGTGAGTGGCACTTTTTCAGCTGTTCCCTCTTGCTTTGACAGTCATTCTGCGAAGCTTGGGTCCCAGCTGGCAGATCTACACCTTGACAATAAGAAGCTTGGAGAGATGGTCGTGAAGGAGGCTGGCACCGTAGGTAGGACATCTGTGTACGCTGTGGGGGCTACCTGAAGGAAGTTGTTAGTTTGTGTGGGCTGAGGATTGGCCAGGCCGGAGCCTCATAAGAATCTGACTCGTGTGGATGGCAGGACCCATGAGTGTGACCCTCAGACCACAGGGAAGTAAGCAGAGAGTGAGTGAGTGTGAGGAGGCACGGTAAATGTGAGGAAGCATGGTGAGTGAGGAAGCACAGTCAGTGAGGAGGCACATTGACTGAGTGTGAGGAAGCATGGTGAGTGTGAGGAAGCATGGTGAGTGAGTGTGAGGAAGCATGGTGAGTGTGAGGAAGCATGGTGAGTGAGTGTGAGGAAGCATGGTGAGTGTGAGGAAGCATGGTGAGTGAGTGTGAGGAATCATGGAGATTGTGAGGAGGCATGGTGAGTGTGAGGAAGCACGGTGAGTGTGAGGAAGCACGGTGAGTGTGAGGAGGCATGGTGAGTGTGAGGAAGCACGGTGAGTGTGAGGAAGCACGGTGAGTGTGAGGAAGCATGGTCAGTGTGAGGAAGCATGGTGAGTGTGAGGAAGCATGGTGAGTGTGAGGAAGCATGGTCAGTGTGAGGAAGCATGGGCAGTGTGAGGAAGCATGGGCAGTGTGAGGAGGCACGGTGAGTGTGAGGAAGCACGGTGAGTGTGAGGAGGCACAGTGAGTGTGAGGAAGCACGGTGAGTGTGAGGAAGCACGGTAAATGTGAGGAAGCATGGTGAGTGAGGAAGCACAGTCAGTGAGTGTGAGGAAGCATGGTGAGTGTGAGGAAGCACGGTGAGTGTGAGGAAGCACGGTGAGTGTGAGGAAGCATGGTCAGTGTGAGGAAGCATGGTCAGTGTGAGGAAGCATGGTCAGTGTGAGGAAGCACGGTGAGTGTGAGGAAGCATGGTGAGTGTGAGGAAGCATGGTGAGTGTGAGGAAGCATGGGCAGTGTGAGGAGGCACGGTGAGTGTGAGGAAGCACGGTGAGTGTGAGGAGGCACAGTGAGTGTGAGGAAGCACGGTGAGTGTGAGGAAGCACGGTAAATGTGAGGAAGCATGGTGAGTGAGGAAGCACAGTCAGTGAGTGTGAGGAAGCATGGTGAGTGTGAGGAAGCATGGGCAGTGTGAGGAAGCATGGTGAGTGTGAGGAAGCATGGTGGGTGTGAGGAAGCACAGTCAGAGAGTGTGAGGAAGCACAGTGAGTGTGAGGAGGCACGGTGAGTGTGAGGAAGCATAGTGAGTGTGAGGAAGCACAGTCAGAGAGTGTGAGGAGGCACGGTGAGTGATTATGAGGAAGCATGGTCAGTGTGAGGTGCTCTCTCTGGGGGAGTTACCTCTGCTTTGTGGCTTTCACACGGTGTGTGTCCCCTGGGTGGTTGTTGACCTGCATCTGTTGTCAGTGTCCCGTTGTGTGGACGGCCACGTGAGGCTCCCGTCTCTCCTCCCAGGGCGGGGAAGCGGGCGTGCAGAGCGGCCCTTCGTGGACCAGTTTGGATTTGATGTGGTCACTTGCTGTGGATACCTCCCGCAGGTGGGTGGGCCCTGGTTTCCTCCTCACAGGAGCTCTTGTTGCTGGGAATTATGCACCCCGTTTTCTTTGTGGGCTTGTGAGGCCCAGAAGTGTCTATCTTATGTTCACTAGCCTCTCAGAGCAGCGTGCCAGGACCTGGCATCCAGTTACATGGCTCTGCTCACCTCACCCAGGAACAGCGGCCCAAGAGAGGGTGCTGGGTTGTATGCATGGATGGGCAGGGGTTCTGCTCCTCTGAAGCCTTGCCTTGGCATCCGGGGGCCCGTAGGCTTGTGGGGCAGAACCACTATTTAGGGGATTGTCCTAAAAGGGCCTTGGTCTTGGGGCTCTGTCTTGCCCACTCCAGGGAGCCGTCAGGTAGGGCCTCTGCCTACACGCTGGTCCTTCGGGGCTGTGGAGAGGTCGCTGTGACCCCATGCCAACCTAGCCATGGTGCCCTCCTCAGCGCTGCCCTGTGTCCCCTGCCCTCTCACACAGTGTCCCCTTCCACTGTGGGATATTCTGGGCTTCAGGTCTGGCGTTGTCCCTGTCGCCCATTCAGGTGAATGACTGGCAGAAGGACTGGGTCATGTTCTTCACCCGGCAGCGCATTCAGCCCCAGATGGACATGTTGGAGAAGGGATCTGGGGACAGGCAGGCTCTGGAGCTCTGGTCCGCTCTGCAGGTAAGCCATGCATGCCTGGTCCATGGGGCAGCCCTGTGTCTGCAAGTGTCCCTCTGAGCTGCGGCCTCCGAGTGCCCTGCTGGGCTTCCCTGGCCCAGGTGGGAGCCCTGCTGAGACGCTGTTCTCCCCCCAGCTGAAGATCCCGGAGCTGTTCCAGGGCCTGGAGATCGTCCCGGCCTTGCTGCACGGGGACCTCTGGGGCGGCAATGTGGCTGAGAACTCCTCCGGGCCCGTCATCTTTGATCCGGCTTCTTTCTACGGCCACTCAGAGTATGAACTGGCGATAGCTGGAATGTTCGGGGGCTTCAGCAGCGCCTTCTACTCTGCCTACCATAGCAAGGTCCCCAAGGCCCCAGGCTTCGAGAGGCGCCTCCAGCTGTACCAGCTCTTCCACTACCTGAACCACTGGAATCATTTTGGGTCCGGGTACAGGGGCTCCTCCCTCAACATCATGAGAAATCTCATCAAGTGAGCTGCTCGAGGGGAGCCCAGTCCTCCCCAGAGCGCCCTGGGGCCCCTATCACTTTCAGGTTTCTGTGTCATCGTCATGAATTCTTCCCCACCTTCTCGCACAGCTGGAATGGCTTAGGACCCACCAGCAGCTCCTTCCCAAGCCTGGCTGGTAAAGTGCACCAGGGGACAGGTTCTTGTCCCGAAGCTGCACTGTTAACGATCAGAGTCGTGGCCTGTGAGGCCTGTGCCCCTGAGCCTCGCTGCTGTTCCAGAGACCTGGGAGAGGCCACAGCCTGGGGAGGGACCCAGTGCGCAGGGAAGCTGTATGCCAGCTCTGCCTCCCTCATATCCAGGGGCGCCTCGTGATGGGCAGGATGGGTGTCCGAGGGCCCAGGGGGTGTCCTGCTGGGTGTCCGAGGGCCCAGGGCGCCTCCTGCCTGGGTGTCCGAGGGCCCAGGGCGCCTCCTACCTGGGTGTCCAACGGCCCGGGGGCATCCTGCCCTGGTGTCTGAGGACATTCCGTTTCTCTTCACATTCCCTCCCGGCTGTTTGTGTGCTGCTGGCTGGCTTTGCCAAGCTGGCTGCACTCTGCAGCATCCCAGGTAAGTGCACAGCACTGCTGGGCCAGCCCCTCTTGAGGCCGCCTGGCCAGAGTTCCCTTGTGGCATTCCACCTGTATCTATTTGCTCAGCAGCCTTTGCAACCCTAACCCAGAGGCACCCGACTAGATTTCCCTCGCGGCTTTCTACCTGTATGTGTTTGCTCGGCAGCCTTTGCAACACCTTGTGGCAGCAGACAAGTACAGGTTGTTTTCTGAATAAAGAAGGCGCAGGTGCAGCCCAGAGCAGATGTGTTATTCAGCGCCGCTCCGCTTCTGACGGAAACCAGCAGAGGGAGAGGCCAGGCAGCTGGGGGAGCTGTGCCCGGGGAGCACGGAGCTCTGGCTAAGGCACCCCAGAGAGGCCTCTGCACAGGACGTAAAGTGGGAGGGTCAGTGTCTCCTGGGCTGCCGGTCAGTAGAAGGAGAGGATGCCTTCAGGGTTCTGGTCTTGTCAGAAAGGGGAATGAGACCCTGGCGACTGCTGGACATGATGGTGAATCAGCCCTGACCCTGGGGTCTGTGTGCTTGTCCCTGGTGGTCACTGCAAACATGGGGTCCAGGGTGGTCCAGACCTGAGGCCTTACTCATCATTCTGGCAGGAAGCTGAGCCCGGGCTCCTCTGATGGTTAGCAGCAGTAGGTTGCCTTGTGGCCTGGGAAGCCTCATGCACGTGGGCCTGCTTGTTTAGTCTAGAGGGTGTTCAAGGAAGAGCCAGACTGGGGCTGGCACAGTGGTGCAGCATGCTAACCCTCTGTCTTGTGGCCCTGGGATCCCGTAGAGGTGCTGGTTCAAGTCCTGGCTGCTCCACATCTCATCAGCTCTGCTTGTGGCCTGAGGGGCAGCGGAGGATCGTCCTTAGGGTCAGCTCAGCCTTGGTCTTTGTGGCCTTTTGGGAGTTGAGCCAGCACATAGAAGAATCTTCTCTGTAAAACCTACTTTTCAAAAAAAGAGTTGGGCTGGCATAGTATGCAAAGCACCCCTGTGACACATCCCATGTGGGCACCAGTTTATCTGGTCTGTCTCTCTGCTGATAACAAGCAGCACAAGATACCCAGGTCAGTGGTGGCCTAGCAGTTAAAGTCCTTGCCTTGAACGTGCTGGATTCGCATATGGGTGCTGGTTCTAATCCTGGAAGCCCTGCTTCCCATCCAGCTCCCTGCTTGTGGTTTGGGAAAGCCGTTGAGGACAGCCCAGAGTCTTGGCACCCTGCACCTATGTGGGAGACCCGGAAGAAGCTCCTGGGTCCTGGCTTCAGAATGGCTCAACTCCAGGCATTGCAGCCACTTGAGGAGTGAATCAGTGGACAGAAGATCTTCCTCTCTTGACTATGCAAAAAAATATATATATCCAGGTCCTTGGGCCCCTGCACCCCGTGCAAGACCCCCAATGGAGCCCCTGGCTCAGCTCTGGCTGTTGTGCCTACTTAAGGAGTGGACCAACAGATAGGTCTGGCTCTCGTGCATATTTTAGATACATAATCCTTAAAAGTGTTTTGCTTTTTTTTTTAAAGATTTATTTTTATTATTTTTTTATTGGAAAGGCGGATATACAGAGAGGAGAGACAGAGAGGAAGATCTTCCGTCCAATGATTCACTCCCCAAGTGAGCGCAACGGCTGATGCTATGCTGATCCGAAGCCAGGAGCCTCTTCCGGGTCTCCCACATGGGCGCAGGGTCTCAAAGCCTTGGGCCGTCCTCCACTGCTTTCCCAGGCCACAGGCAGGGAGCTGGGTGGGAAGCGGGGCTGCCGGGATAGAACCGGTGAACATATGGGATCCCGGGCGTGCAAGGCGAGGACCTTAACCACTGCGCCACCACGCCGGGCCCGTGTTTTGTTTTTTTAAAAGATTTAATTAGTTTTCTTGGAAAGGTAGATTCACAGAAATGAGAGACAGAGAAAGATCTACCATCTGCTTGTCCACTCCTGAAGTAGCCACAGCTGCTGGAGCTGAGCTGATCCAAAACCAGGAGCTTCTTCCAGGTCTCCCACGCGGGTGTAGGGTCCCAAGGCTTTGGGCCATCCTCCACTGCTTTCCTAGGCCACAAGCAGGGAGCTGGATGGGAAGTGGGGCCATTGGGACAAGAACTGGTGCCCACGTGGGGTCCTGGCATGTGCAAGGTGAGGACTTAGCCACTGGGCTGCCGTGCTGGGCCAAAGTGCAGTTATTAAATGTGACAAACACTGCAGCATTACAGACTGCCTCTTGTGCTGTGACAGTTTCTGCCACAGCTCACTGCATGCCTCTCTGAGGTTGCAGCCTGCTGGGCTGAGCAGGAGCCGTGGGGTGGCCGCACTCTCCTCTAGTATTGCCCAGGTGATGGATGGGGCCATTGTGGAGTTGTTCCTGCCACCCAGGCTGCCTCCCACTGCAGACCCAACAGGGACTTATACCCAAATGCCCATTGACCCACTTGAGGCTACAAGTTGTGTGTTTTTGTTGTTAAGATTTATTTATGGGCCCGGCGCGGTGGCGCAAGTGGTTAAGGTCCTCGCCTTGCACGCCCAGGATCCCATATGTTCGCCGGTTCTAATCCCGGCAGCCCCGCTTCCCATCCAACTCCCTGCCTGTGGCCTGGGAAAGCAGTCGAGGACGGCCCAAAGCTTTGAGACCGTGCACCCGTGCGGGAGACCCAGAAGAGGCTCTTGGCTTCGGATTGGCATAGCATCGACCGTTGAGCTCACTTGGGGAGTGAATCATTGGACGGAAGATCTTCCTCTCTGTTTCTCCTCTCTGTATATCCACCTTTCCAATAAAAAAATAAAAATAAATCTTTAATTAAAAAAAAAGATTTATTTATTTTGGGGTGAATCAAGATGGTGGAATAGGGTAAGGACATATTTAAACGGACGGAGAAGCATTTAACCAGAATGAAGCAGAGAGGACATATTTCAGGAAATACGAAAGGACAGAACAACAGCAGAGGGGTACCTGGAGACTGACAGACACAGGAAGCAGCAGGCACAGCAGTGTGATGTTGCAGTGAATGATATTCCAGCACGGCGATCTAAACTCCACCAGCAGCCGGAACTCCACCAGCAACCAGGTGGGAAGGGACTTTCACTGGGAGCTTGGGAGGTGAACCCAGACGGGGAACTGTCTGTCCTGCTGGTCCGTTTGATTTGACCAGGAGCAGAGAGACAGAGCAGCAGATCCCAGGCGGGCAGTGCGAGAACAGCGAGGATTTCATAGCCCAGTCAGCCCCCCCTAGAGCTGAATTGGGCGCCATTTTGCCTAAGGAGGAAAGGGCAAGGGAAAGGACTGAGCATGCTCTGAGAGGGAGTGAGCTCATTTCTGACTTGGTGAACTGCAACGACGTGGCATTCTATGGGTTCCACCCAGGGCAGGTCTGGGTAGCCCTCGAATCTGACAGCCAGCAGATCAAGAACTGTTGTGGTAGCACATCGGGCGCCATTTTGCGCACTGTGGCAATAGCTTTGGGACTGCAGGGGACAACAGTGAACTGCGCATGTGCTGAGCTTGCGAGAACTCGCTGAGGTCCCGCAGGAAAATAATACCAACTGTGGCATTGTACCGGTTGTACAGGTCCATGTGGCACCCAGACCTAGCGTCCAACAAGTTCCGACAAGATCAGTGCCACCAACAACCTAACTAGATAGTCCACCTGGTGTCTCTTTAATCCTGGAACCCACTCCAACCAGAAGAGGGAGAAAGGTTGCAGAGACAACAGTGCAGCCTCATCACGGTATCACAGGAGGTGGAGAGTGGTGAGCCAAGAGCTGGGGCTGTGGAGACCATGGTGGATATCTGACATAAGAACCCAGACTTGGAACTCGCTGGAGGTTGTGGCACAAGTGGCTGCAAGCAAAAAGTTGTGTACCAACTGCAATAAGTAAAATCGCATTGTAGACCTGTGGGTCACACAACTTAGAAACCTGCCCCAAGAAGAAGACTCTGCTAACAATGATCAAGAGCAAAGGAAGAGACAAAGGCACAATGAATATTACTGAAAACTCCCCTGCAAAGGAGCAAAACCCTATGCCAACCTCAGAGTTAACTGAGGAAGACATTGAGAAAATGGGGACACAGAATTCATAAGACTCATTTTAAAGATTCTGGTCAAAAATGAGAAGTTAATGCAAGAGTTCAAAGAATTTAAGGAAGCAGTAAAGCAAATCAAGACTGGAATATCAGAAATTAAGAACACAGTAAAGCAAATTACAAGTACAGTGGAGAGTCTTCAAAATAGAATGAAGCAAGCGGAAGAAAAAATCTCAGAATTGGCAGATATCTCCTGTCACCAGGGGGAAGCAAACAAAAAGCTGGAAGCAGAGCTGGATCAGGCCAAAAAAAGTATTCAAGAATTGAAAGACACTATTAAGAGGCCAAATATAAGAGTTATGGGAGTCCTGGAAGGTGCAGAAAGAGAAGCTGAGTTTGCAAATGTATTTAATCAAATAATCAAGGAAAATTTCCCTAATCTGGAGAAAGAATTGGGAAACAAGATCCAGGAGGGACACAGAACTCCCAACAGGCTTGATCAAAAGCTATCTTCACCAAGACATATGATTATCAAGCTCTCTTCAATTGAACATAAGGAAAAGATCCTTAAATGTGCACGTGAAAAACATCAATTGACATATAAAGGAAGGCCAATTAAGCTCACAGGAGATCTCTCACAGGAAACTCTACAGGCAAGAAGAGAATGGAGTGACATATTCCAGATTCTAAAAGAAAAAAATTGTCAGCCTAGGATAACATACCCTGCAAAGCTTTCTTTCATCTTTGAAAAATGAAATAAAATTCTGCCAGAGTAAAGAAAAGCTAAAAGAATTTGCCTCTTCCAAACCTGCTCTACAAATTATACTTCAAGATGTTCTCTTGACAGAGAGGAGGAATAGCACCTACCAAAACCAAAGGCAAACAGGAAGAACATCCCAGTAAAATGACAACAGAAGACTAAATCAATGAACAACCCATTCCTAAAATTACAGGACCAAAGTACCGCCTATGTATATTTAACTTTAAATGTAAATGGCTTAAGCTCAATCAAACATCATAGATTAGTAGACTGGATTAAAAAACAAAACCCATTTGTTTATTGTCGGGAGGAGACACACTCCAACAAAGATCAGCGGAAACTCTATCACATGGGTTTTGTTGTTTTCTGTTGGTTTCATCTCTTCAAAACACTTTCTTCTGATTAAATCATTCAATGACTCGTAGATCATGCAGTGGCATCATTTTCTTCAAGAAGGTTCTTGATTTTCACTTCTTCAGCTACACGTTAGACATTTAATAGCATGTTGTTTAACTTCTTGGTGTTGTTAATTTCTTTTTTCTCCCTTATGTTGATTTTGTTTTTTGGCTCTTCATTTAAGGGAAGGTCTGGTAGTTGTGTAATGGAGACTGTCATATCTAGTAACAAACTTCATGGCATTGTAAATTTCTATTTTTTTTTTTCTATTGTTGATTTTGTATCATGACTTTTCATTTAAGGGAATGTACAGTAGTTATGTAATGGAGACTAACAACCAGATGTGAGGATGCAGTGTGGTCGGCATCTCTGTTTCCAGACAAAGATGGACTTACAGTGAAACTGTTTATATTATATTTTGACAATAGGATTCTGGACTCTCTGCCATTGTCCATGCCCGCAATGATGAACATATGACTGAGTATGAAGAACTATATGTTAGTAATGATATAAAGGAACTGGGGGTGGGGTAGGGAGGGAATTGGGGAGGGGATAAGGAAATATGGAACTGTATCATAAAATGATAGCAATAATAATAAAATGTGGAAAATAATATAAAAAAAGATTTTTAAATTTTTATTGGAAAGGCAGATATACAGAGAGGAGGAGACACAGAGAAGAAGATCTTCCATCCATTGATTCACTTCTCAAGTGGCCACAACAGCAGGAGCTGAGCCGATTGGAAACCAGGAGCCAGAAGCTTCTTCCAGGTCTCCCACGCGGGTGCAGGGTCCCAAGGTTTTGGGTCGTCCTCGACTGCTTTCTCAGGCCACAAGCAGGGAGCTGGATGGGAAGCAGACTGTTGGGATTAGAACCAGCACCCATATGGGATTCCGACAGATGCAAATTGAGGACTTAGCAGCTAGGCCACTGCACTGGGCCCAAAACATTTATTTGTTTGAAAGGCAGTTACAGGAAGAGACAGATCTAACCACAATCTTGTTTCTCATTAAGACTTATTTATTTGATAAAAGAGTTACACATAGGGAAAGACAGGTCTTCCATCAGCGGGTTTTGCCCCTGAATGGCTGCAACTGCCAGGCCTGGGCTAGGGCAAAGCCAGGAGCTTCAAGTCCCATGTGGGCACATTAGCCGGGAGCAGCTGGGTCTTGCACAGGTGCCCACATGAGATGCCTGTGTTGTCACAGATGGTGGTCTTAGCTGCCATGCCAGCCGCTGACTCATCCACTCCAACTGAATTTTGTGTTTCTATGTGGCTTCTGGTCTGTTCCTTGGGGTTGGTGGCACCCTGGACAGGGCCTGGGGCTGCTCAGGCTTCACCTGGGAACATCTGACAAGACGCAGGCAGCGTCAGCGCCAAGTCACTTTGTTGGAAAGGCAGCAAAGATTCCGATCTCCACCTCTTGCCCCCGTTCCCAACTCTCGGTCAATTCCGAGGAAGGGGTCCTTTGGTTGGTAAAGGGGAGTGGGGCAGCCCCAGGTGGGGGTTGGCCAGGAAGGAGGATGACAAATGGGGTGGTGGCCTTTCACAGTCCAGGGTCCAAGGCTGGTCCTGGGTCTCTCCCCCAGAACTTGGGAAAGCTCAGGCTACACCCAGCGGCCTGCTCAGCAGTGACCACTGAGCCAAGTTCCAGCCATCCCAGCCTCGGAGCTAAACGCGGGAGTGAAAGATGACCCCGGTTGGGCAGGGATCAGGCCCTGGGGTCTCCAAGAACCTCTGGTGGCCTGACCCCTTGCTCCTGGGAGCCAGGAAAGAGTCCTTGGGTTCCTGAAAATCCTGATTTTTCTTTCTTTTTTTTTTTTAGGAATTAATTTTTACTTGAAAAGCAGATTTATAAAGGGAGGATCTTCCATGTGTTGGTTCACTCTACAAATGACCACAATAGCCAGAGATGACATGGAGCCAGGAGCCAGGAACCCCTCCAGGTCTCCCACATGGTGCAGGGACCCAAGCATTTGTGCCACCCTCTGCTGCTTTCCCAGGCCTTTAACAGGGCGCTGGATGGGAAGCAGAGCAGTGGAACTCGCATCAGCCGCCGTATGGGATGCCAGTGCTGCAACGAGAAGGATTAGTCTGTTGAGCAACACTGTCCCCTAGGAAAGCCTCCTTCTTTCTCTCTTTCTTTCTTTCTTTCTTTCTTTCTTTCTTTCTTTCTTTCTTTCTTTCTTTCTCTCTCTCTCTGATTTTTTAAAAGATTTATTTATTTTTATTGCAAAATAGGATATACACAGAGGAAGAGAGACAGAGAGAAAGATCTTCCATCTGATGATTCATTCCCCAAGTGACCACAACAGCCAGTGCTGAGCTGATCCAAAGCCAGGAGCCAGGAACTTCTTCCAGGTCTCCCACGCGGGTGCAAGGTCCCAAGACTTTGAGCTGTCCTGCACTGCCTTCCCAGGCCACAGGCAAGGAGCTGGATGGGAAGTGGAGCTGTTGGTATTAGAACCGGTGCCCATATGGGATCCCGACATGTTCAAGGTGAAGACTTTAGCCACTAGTCCACCGTGCTGGGCCCAGATTTATTTATTTTTATTGGAAAGGCATATATACAGGGACGAGGAGAAACAGAGAGGAAGATCTTACATCTGATGACTCACTCCCCAAGTGACCACAACAGATATGAAGCCATGAGCTTCTTCCAGGTCTCCCACACGGGTGCAGGGTCCCAAGGTTTTGGGCTATCTTATGCTGCTTCTCAGGCCACAAGCAGGGAGCTGGATGGGAAGCTGGGCTGCTGGGATTAGAACCAGCACCCATATGGGATCCTGGTGCATTCAAGGTAAGGACGTTAGCTACTATACCACCACGCTGGGCCTGGAAATCCTGTTTCTTGACTGAACCCTCAGGCAGTGTTGCTGACCTCAGTGGGTGTCAGGGGGACAGCAGCAGTCAGGTTGTCAGGCTGGTGTCCCCAACCCTGCCCAAGGCTTCTGCAGCCAGCTTCCAGTCAGGAGGACACATGTTCAGATCCCGTTTGCTGCTTCCTGGTGCAAGGTGGGAGCTGGCGTCCATTCAGGTCCAGCATACAGGGCTTGCTGACAGTGCCACCAGCACGTCCATCTTCCCAGGCGCTTTCTTGCTGCGTGGAGGAGGACACCGTGGACTGTGTGGAGGAGGACACCGTGGACTGCATGGAGGTCACCGTGGACTGCGTGGAGGACACCGTGGACTGCGTGGAGGTCACCATGGACTGCGTGGAGGAGGTCACCATGGACTGTGTGGAGGAGGACACTGTGGACTGCGTGGAGGACACCGTAGAATGTGTGGAGGACACCGTGGACTGTGTGGAGGAGGTCACCGTGGACTGCATGGAGGAGGTCACCGTGGACTGCGTGGAGGTCACCGTGGACTGCGTGGAGGACACCGTGGACTGCGTGGAGGAGGACACCATGGACTGCGTGGAGTAGGTCACCGTGGACTGCGTGGAGGAGGTCACCGTGGACTGCGTGGAGGAGGACACCGTGGACTGCGTGGAGGAGGTCACCGTGGACTGCGTGGAGGAGGTCACCGTGGACTGTGTGGAGGAGGACACGGTGGACTGCGTGGAGGACACCGTGGACTGTGTGGAGGAGGTCACCGTGGACTGTGTGGAGGAGGTCAGGGTGGACTGTGTGGAGGAGGTCACCGTGGACTGCGTGGAGGAGAACACCGTGGACTGCGTGGAGGAGGACACCGTGGACTGCGTGGAGGAGGACACCGTGGACTGCGTGGAGGAGGACACCGTGGACTGCGTGGAAGAGGTCACCGTGGACTGTGTGGAGGAGGACACCGTGGACTGCGTGGAGGAGGTCACCGTGGACTGCGTGGAGGAGGACACCGTGGACTGCGTGGAGGACACCGTGGACTGTGTGGAGGAGGTCACCGTGGACTGCGTGGAGGAGGTCACCGTGGACTGCGTGGAGGAGGTCACCGTGGACTGCGTGGAGGAGGACACCGTGGACTGCGTGGAGGAGGACACCGTGGACTGCGTGGAGGAGGACACCGTGGACTGCGTGGAGGAGGACACCGTGGACTGCGTGGAGGAGGTCACCATGGACTGCGTGGAAGAGGTCACCATGGACTGCGTGGAGGAGGACACCGTGGACTGTGTGGAGGACACCGTGGGCTGCGTGGAGGAGGACACCGT
Source organism: Ochotona curzoniae (assembly GCF_017591425.1). Classification (NCBI taxonomy): domain Eukaryota; kingdom Metazoa; phylum Chordata; class Mammalia; order Lagomorpha; family Ochotonidae; genus Ochotona; species Ochotona curzoniae. The sequence goes on from NW_024466459.1 coordinate 12,420,102, forward strand.
GGGCTGCGTGGAGGAGGTCACCGTGGACTGCGTGGAGGAGGACACCGTGGACTGCGTGGAAGAGGTCACCGTGGACTGCACGGAGGAGGACACCGTGGACTGCGTGGAGGACACTGTGGACTGCGTGGAGGAGGACACCGTGGACTGCGTGGAGGAGGTCACCGTGGACTGCGTGGAGGAGGACACCGTGGACTGCGTGGAGGAGGTCACCGTGGACTGCGTGGAGGAGGACACCGTGGACTGCGTGGAGGAGGTCACCGTGGACTGCGTGGAGGAGGACACCGTGGACTGCGTGGAGGACACTGTGGACTGTGTGCAGGTCACCGTGGACTGCGTGGAGGAGGTCACCGTGGACTGCATGGAGGACACCGTGGACTATGTGGAGGACACCGTGGACTGCATGGAGGAGGACACCGTGGACTGTGTGGAGGACACCGTGGACTGTGTGGAGGAGGACACCGTGGACTGTGTGGAGGAGGTCACCGTGGACTGCGTGGAGGAGGTCACCGTGGACTGCGTGGAGGAGGTCACCGTGGACTGCGTGGAGGTCACCGTGGACTGCGTGGAGGAGGTCACCGTGGACTGTGTGGAGGAGGACACCGTGGATTGCGTGGAGGAGGACACCGTGGACTGCGTGGAGGACACCGTGGACTGCGTGGAGGAGGACACCGTGGACTGTGTGGAGGAGGACACCGTGGACTGCGTGGAGGACACCGTGGACTGTGTGGAGGAGGACACTGTGGACTGTGTGCAGGTCACCGTGGACTGCGTGGAGGACACTGTGGACTGCGTGGAGGAGGACACCGTGGACTGCGTGGAGGAGGTCACCGTGGACTGCGTGGAGGAGGACACCGTGGACTGCGTGGAGGAGGTCACCGTGGACTGCGTGGAGGAGGACACCGTGGACTGCGTGGAGGAGGACACCGTGGACTGCGTGGAGGAGGACACCGTGGATTGCGTGGAGGAGGTCACCGTGGACTGCGTGGAGGAGGTCACCGTGGACTGTGTGGAGGAGGTCACCGTGGACTGCGTGGAGGAGGTCACCGTGGACTGCGTGGAGGAGGACACCGTGGACTGCGTGGAGGACACCGTGGACTGCGTGGAGGACACCGTGGACTGTGTGGAGGAGGTCACCGTGGACTGTGTGGAGGAGGACACCGTGGACTGTGTGGAGGAGGACACTGTGGACTGTGTGCAGGTCACCGTGGACTGCGTGGAGGAGGACACCGTGGACTGCGTGGAGGAGGTCACCGTGGACTGTGTGGAGGAGGTCACCGTGGACTGTGTGGAGGAGGACACCGTGGACTGTGTGGAGGAGGTCACCATGGACTGCGTGGAGGAGGTCACCATGGACTGCGTGGAGGAGGTCACTGTGGACTGTGTGGAGGACACCGTGGACTGCGTGGAAGAGGTCACCGTGGACTGCGTGGAGGACACCATGGACTGCGTGGAGGACACCGTGGACTGCGTGGAGGACACCGTGGACTGCGTGGAGGTCACCGTGGACTGCGTGGAGGAGGACACCGTGGACTGTGTGGAGGAGGACACTGTGGACTGCGTGGAGGTCACCGTGGACTGTGTGGAGGACACCGTGGACTGTGTGGAGGAGGACACCGTGGACTGCGTGGAGGAGGACACCGTGGACTGCGTGGAGGAGGACACCGTGGACTGTGTGGAGGACACCATGGACTGCGTAGAGGACACCGTGGACTGTGTGGAGGAGGACACTGTGGACTGTGTGCAGGTCACCGTGGACTGCGTGGAGGAGGTCACCGTGGACTGTGTGGAGGAGGTCACCGTGGACTGTGTGGAGGAGGTCACCGTGGACTGCGTGGAGGAGGACACCGTGTACTGCGTGGAGGAGGTCACCGTGGACTGCGTGGAGGAGGTCACCATGGACTGCGTGGAGGAGGTCACCGTGGACTGTGTGGAGGAGGACACCGTGGACTGCGTGGAGGTCACCGTGGACTGCGTGGAGGAGGTCACCGTGGACTGCGTGAAGGAAGACACCGTGGACTGCGTGGAGGAGGACACCGTGGACTGCGTGGAAGAGGTCACCGTGGACTGCGTGGAGGAGGTCACCATGGACTGTGTGGAGGAGGTCACCGTGGACTGCATGGAGCCTCCATAGGAGCTGTGGTTACGTGGTGATAGAAAAGCCTGCAGCCCCGTCAAGGGCCGGGCTGGGGCTCAGTGGCTAAATCAGCTTGCATGCACTGGCATCCCATATGGGCTGCAGTCACTCAGGTGTGAACCCTGGAAGAAGCTCCTCGCTCCTCCTGGCCTTGAAGCAGCTCAGCTCTGGCCATTGTGTTCATTTGGGGAGTGAGCCAGTGGATGGAGATCTGTGTGACTGCCTTTCCAAAAAAAATTTTGTGTAAGATTTAGTTTTACTCCCCGTACCCCAGGAATGACAAGAGGAAATAGCAAATTTGGAAGCAATGAGCTCACCCAATTTTCCCTAAACCTTGAGCCTTCCTTCTCTGGTCAACCATGAAATCATTATTAAGAAATGAGATTTAAAAAAATCTCTACTGGAAGGGGAGATCCAATATTGGATATTGGGTTATGGAGAGGAGAGGCAGAAGGATGCTCCACGGTCACTCCCCAGATGGCCACAGTGACTGGAGTGGAGCCTTGCTGAAGATAGGAGCTTCTGGGTCTTCCACGTGGGTGCATGGTCCCACGGCCCTAAGCCATCCTCTGCTGCTTTCCCAGGCATGGGAGTAACTGGGACATGAACTGGTGCCCTCTTGGGATCCCAGAGTCTGCAAGGTGAGGACTCAGCCCCTGAACCATTGTGCCAAGGCCCTTGAATATATTTATTAGAAGGCATGCACCCCACATCGGGGTACCTTGGTTTGATCCCCCGTCCCAGTGATGGTTCCTGTAACTGGTTTCCTGCCAACCGCCCTGCCCAGAAGACCTGGACGGAGTTCCCCGCGGGGGGCAGGGTGGAAACAGCCCCGTTAGCACAACTCCGTGTGACTGGGCGCGTGCTTGGGTGTGCTCGGGCCCTTCTTGGCTCCAGAGCTTATCTCTGGGGGGCACCTGTCTGGGCCAAGAGGCCCCAGCCCTGTCTGCACTGAGCCTGGTTCCTGGCCAAGGCCTCTTGGCGCCCCTTGCTCTGTCCCCAACGGCAGTGCTGGTGTGGGGCCTGTGCACCTGCCCTGCCCCTCACCCCAGACCAGGGCCAGCGAGTGGCGGTAGAGAAAGCTCTGGAGCCGGCCCAGGGGGCGGGAACTGGACAGGGGCCAGCGAGGGAGGGTCAGCTGAGACGCGCTCCCGGAGCGGTCCCCACGGTCTCCCCAGAGCCGCCCAGAGTGCGGCTGCGGGAGCGCGCGCCAAGTGCTGCCCAGTGCCGCGGTGACGCCGCGCCATGGAGTCGCTGCTGCGCGCAGAGCTGCGCACCAAGACCCTGCGGGCCTTCGGCAGCCCCAGCGCCGGCGGCTGCATCAGCGAGGGTCGTGCCTACGACACGGACTCGGGCCCGGTGTTTGTCAAGGTCAACCGCAGGACGCAGGTGCGGGGTCGGGGCACGGAGCTTTTCCCAAGGCCTGGCCTGCGGGTCTGAATAGTGGCCACCCCTGAGCTAAGCCGGCTACAGCGTCCTGGGCCAAGGGGTTTGGGAGCCACTCCTTGTTCCCCACCCGCTTTGAGATCAGAGAGATTTCGGGAGGTTGCGCACCACCGCCCCCCCCCCCCCCCCCCCCGCAGAGTCCTGGCTCCCAACAGCTAAATCCCTGTCAGGAGGAAGCTTGCGGTTCGTCCCGACCAGCAGGCGCGCACAAGCAGACCTGCCCTGGTCTGATCATTCCCGCCCTGCATGTGGGGGCGGGGGGTCTCCCGTGTGTCTGAGGGAGCATCCCTTCAGTCCACAGGGTTTGGCTTTATTTAAAAACCTGCAGCCTGAAAGACACCAGCACACCTTAGCTGGTGCAGTGCTCCCCTTCAGTGAAAGTAGGGGTCTGTGGGAAAGACCCTGGGACGGCGAGTGACCGGGAGAGGGTGGCCTGTGCCTGCTCAGCTCACAGACCAGGCCCCCTCAGGTTTGTCCTGGCTGCCCCTGGCTGCTGTCCCCAGGGGGCAGCGAGGGACCAGCCCAGCCTGGATTCTGCCACTGTGTCCCCAGCTCCCTGGGGACGAGCTGATGAGGCTCATGTGGTGTGTGGGCCCAGGCCCGGCAGATGTTTGAGGGTGAGATGGCGAGCCTGGAGGCACTGCATAGCACAGGCCTGCTGAGGGTCCCGCGGCCCCTGAAGGTCATCGATCTCCCAGAAGGCGGGGCGGCCTTTGTGATGGAGTATTTGAAGATGCGGAGTTTGAGCAGGTGAGTGTGTAAGAGATAAGACACACATGGGTGAAGAGACATACAAAAGGAGAGATGGACAGAGACAGAGACACACAAATGGAGAAAGACAGGAAAGGAGGGAACAAGGGAGACAGACTGACAGAACAGAATCGCGAGTGGGCAGGTGTTGGGGTGGGTGTGGCTGGCGCTTGCTCAGGCGCCATGGGGGCAGGGCATGAGTATGGTGGTTCTCTGGTGGCTGGCAGCATCTCCCAGCACTGAGCTGATCTGAAGCCAGGAGCGAGGAGCCTCTACCGGGCCTCCTGTGGGTGCAGGAGTCCAAGCACTTGGGTCATCCTCTACTGCTTTCCCAGGCCATCAGCAGAATGCTGGATTGGGAGTGGTGCAGCCAGGATGCAAACTGGTGCCCATAAGAGATGCCGGAGCCTCTGGCAGAGGAGTAGCTTGTTGACCTCTGTGTTGCTCCTGCCCACCCTGACTTTCCTGAGTTGTACAGCTGTGTATGCTCAGGGTACACACAGTATGTGAGCCAGCCTGGAGGCCCCCACAGTCCCGCCGGCCAGCAGTGGTGGCTGGTGACACCTGAGCCTTTGTCTCATGTGGGACTTGCCTCTGTTCCTACAAAGCCTGGCAGCTGGTTCTCGCCCCAAGTGATCTTTTAGAGCTGGGAGGCTGCTGGCTGAGTCCTCCTGCTGATGAAGCCCTGTTTTGTGTTGGCAAAGAGTCACTGGGACTTGGTTTTCACCTTTAAGAGAAAGCAGAGTTTTGATATTTCTGGGGGAGACACTGTTTCCTGTTGACATGTTTCTTCTGCCCTAAGTCAGGCGGCAAAATTGGGAGACCAGATGGCTGAGCTGCACCTCTACAACCAGAAGCTTGGAGAGAAGCTAAAGAAGGAGGAGAACGTAGTGGGTGTGTGCAGGGCTGGGTGTGTGCAGGGCTGGGTGTGTGCATGGGGCTGGGTGTGCACAGGGGCTGGGTGTGTGCAGGGCTGGGTGTGCACAGGGGCTGGGTGTGTGCATGAGGCTGGGTGTGTGCAGGGCTAGGTGTGTACAGGGGCTGGGTGTGTGCAGGGGCTGGGTGTGTGCATGGGGCTGGGTGTGTGCAGGGCTGGGTATGTGCAGGGCTGGGTATGTGCAAGGGGCTGGGTGTGTGCAGGGCTGGGTGTGTGCAGGGCTGGGTGTGTACAGGGGCTGGGTGTGTGCATGGGGCTGGGTGTGTGCAGGGGCTGGGTGTGTGCATGGGGCTGGGTGTGTGCAGGGCTGGGTGTGTGCATGGGGCTGGGTGTGTGCAAGGTGCTGAGTGTGTGCAGGGCTGGGTATGTGCATGGGGATGGGTGTGTGCAGGGCTAGGTGTGTACAGGGGCTGGGTGTGTGCATGGGGCTGGATGTGTACAGGGCTGGGTATGTGCAGGGGCTCGGTGTGTGCAGGGCTGGGTGTGTGCAAGGTGCTGAGTGTGTGCAGAGCTGGGTGTGTGCAGGGAACTGAATGTGTACAGGGGCTGGGTGTGTGCAGGACTGGGTGTGTACAGGGCTGGGTGTGTGCATGGGGATGGGTGTGTGCAGGGCTGGGTGTGTACAGGGGCTGGGTGTGTGCATGGGGCTTGGTGTGCACAGGGGCTGGGTGTATGCAGGGCTGGGTATGTGCATGGGGCTGGGTGTGTGCAGGGCTAGGTATGTACAGGGGCTGGGTGTGTGCAGTGGCTGGGTGTGTGCAGGGGCTGGGTGTGTGCAGGACTGGGTGTGCACAGGGGCTGGGTGTGTGCAGGGCTGGGTGTGTGCATGGGGCTGGGTGTGTGCAGGGCTAGGTGTGTACAGGGGCTGGGTGTGTGCATGGGGCTGGGTGTGTGCAGGGCTGGGTGTGTACAGGGAACTGGATGTGTGCAAGGTTGAGTGTGTACAGGGGGCTGGGTGTGTGCAGGGCTAGGTGTGTGCAGTGGCTGGGTGTGTGCAGGGGCTGGGTGTGTGCAGGGCTGGGCGTGTGCAGGGAACTGGATGTGTACAGGGGCTGGGTGTGTGCAGTGGCTGGGTGTGTGCAGGGAGCTGGGTGTATGAAGGGAGCTGGGTGTGTGTAAGGGGCTGGGTGTGTGCAGGGAACTGGGTGTGTGCAGGGAGCTGGGTGTGTGCAAAGGGCTGGGTGTGTGCAGGGCTGGGTGTGCAAAGGGCTGGGTATGTGCAGGGCTGGGTGTGCAAAGGGCTGGGTATGTGCAGGGCTGGGTGTGTGCAGGGCTGGGTGTGCAAAGGGCTGGGTATGTGCAGGGCTGGGTGTGCAAAGGGCTGGGTATGTGCAGGGGCTGAGTGTGTGCAGGGCTGGGTGTGTGCAGGGCTGGGTGTGCAAAGGGCTGGGTATGTGCAGGGGCTGAGTGTGTGCAGGGCTGGGTGTGTGCAGGGCTGGGTGTGCATGGGACTGGGTATGTATAGGTGCTGGGTGTGTGCAGTGGCTGGGTGTGTGAAGGGAGCTGGGTGTGTGTAAGGGGCTGGGTGTGTGCAGGGCTGGGTGTGCAAAGGGCTGGGTGTGTGCAGGGCTGGGTGTGCAAAGGGCTGGGTATGTGCAGGGGCTGAGTGTGTGCAGGGCTGGGTGTGTGCAGGGCTGGGTGTGCAAAGGGCTGGGTATGTGCAGGGCTGGGTGTGCAAAGGGCTGGGTATGTGCAGGGGCTGAGTGTGTGCAGGGCTGGGTGTGTGCAGGGCTGGGTGTGCAAAGGGCTGGGTATGTGCAGGGGCTGAGTGTGTGCAGGGCTGGGTGTGTGCAGGGCTGGGTGTGTGCAGGGGCTGAGTGTGCATGGGACTGGGTATGTACAGGTGCTGGGTGTGTGCAGTGGCTGGGTGTGTGAAGGGAGCTGGGTGTGTGTAAGGGGCTGGGTGTGTGCAATGGTTGGGTGTGTAGAGGGGCTTGGTGTGCACAGGGAGCTGGGTGCGTACAGGGAGCTGGGTGTGTGCCCAGGGTTCTGGGTGTGCCAGGTCACCTCTCCTGCCTCAGTGTGTAGTTTGCATGCCATCTGTGCTTCCCCTGCACCCTGGAACTTTGGCTACCAGCAGAGTTTTGACAGAGTGCATCTCCCAGTAGTGTCGACTTAGGCTCCTTCCTCTTGTGCGCGGCCCTACCGTGCAAGGAGCTTGAGGCACTGGCAACCTGGAGCAGATCTGAGGCTGGGCACCTGGCATGAGACTCCCCCAAGGCTGGCAGCCACGAGGAAGATAAGTTCACGTTGAGCTTTTTCCAATAGGTCGGAGGGCTGAGGGCGCTGAGCCCCCCTACGTGAGCAAGTTCGGCTTCCACACTGTGACCTGCTGTGGCTTCATCCCACAGGTGAGGGGCTGCTTGTGGAGCACAGTGTGTGTGAGCCCTGAATGGGAGCAGTGTGGGTGCTGTGGTGGCTGGGATGGGCAGAGCATTGGCGGGGACGGGGGAAGAACAGGTGAAGGGGCATGGGGGGAACCCCAGGTCAGGTGTGGTGGAGATGCACACAGTGAAGTGTGCAGCCTGGTTGGTCCTGCAGGGCTACTCCCACAGTCCTGGGACCACTGTCTGGTTCTGGAACATTCCTGTCAAGACCAGCAGCTGTCTCCCCGTGCCAAGCCTCAGCAGCCACTGCTCTGCTTTCTCTGTAAGGTCCTTCTGTTCATTTTGTGTGAGTGGATGCTCTGTGTCCACCTCAGCCCCCTTGGTGTTGAGTTTCCGAGGTTCACACATGTTCAGCCTGTTCCAGAAATCCCTTGCTCTCTGTGGCACTTATGCCAGCTTCCCTCCTTGGGAGGGTCAACTGGGGTCCTGGGCAGGGACTGTGACACCTAGAGCCTGGGGCCCCACTGGCCAGAGTCACCAGGCTGCTGTCGTCAGCGGCAAAGGAGGAAATTTATGTGCTGGGAGACCAAGTGTGGGAGTTGGAGTGAGGGGGAGTCGGGGAGCCTGGAGGAGTTGGGGAGTGAGGGGAACGGGCAGCGAGGAAGAGTCTGGGAACATGATCCACTAGCTGGTCTCCATCAGGATACAGAGTGGACACTGAGGCCTGGGCAGGAGGTGAAGAGGTGCCTGGGGAGGGGTCTTCCCCTGTGCTCTCAGGGTGCCTTCAGCCCCAGGAGCTGTCCCCTGCTGGCTTTCTGGGGACAGGGAGACATCCAGTGGAGGCCCTCACTGGGGTGGTGCTCTGGCGGAAAGTGACCCCTTGTAACGTCCTCTGTACTCTTGTTGCTGGCAGCAGCTGCACCTGTGTGAAGTTGTGGGGGTAGGGCTAGCCTGTGAGATGCCCACTGCAGTCCGTACAGCCCTGGACTTTCCTGTGCCCCGTAACCTCCCCTCCCTGCCTTCCCCTGCTCTCTGCCACTGAGGTTCGGTGCTGTGTATGGAATTTCATGTCAGTAGAACTGCGTGGTATGGAACATTTTTGCGATCATTCCAGCATTAAGCCCTTTGAAAGACTAGGTACTGCCCGTTATATCCATCTGTGCGCACAAACTCCTGCTTAGTTTGCTCTCAGAAGCGTCTTTGAAGATGCAGTTTGACGCGGTTGGTGGTTGGGACCCTGAGACGTTACCTTCCATTTGTCCTGGGAGGCAGCGAGGACATGCCTTCTGCCACTCCTGTGGGAGCCCCGGATGATGCTGCAGGCTCCCTTGTGGGTGGCGGCAGGTGTGTACACCTGGAGAGGGGGCAGCCGCAGAGGCCCTCCCACTTGGACACAGGTGCTGGACACCTATCCCTATGGCTTTTGCACGACTCCTCACGCCTTAAGGTCATGGAGACTTCCTTCTCTTTGCCCCTATTGGCTTGTAGTTCTGGGTGTCACAATTTGGTCTGTGGCCTATATCACGGAAGCCCAGTTTTCACCTATAGATCGCCAAGAGGCACTGTCATTTGGTGCCATGCCGGAGGCCAGCTCCAGCCAAGTTCAGAGCTTGAGAAGGGTGTGTGGAGTCGGCGATAAGGAAAGACACAGACACTGTCCCTTGGTGCCCTCTGCCAAGAGCTCAGGAAGCTGTCCTTTTTTAGTTACCCAGCCACATCCCAAGCTTCTGCACAAACATTTAATTGTTCTATTTTTACTTCAAGACTAAAGGAGCATGTACAGACATTTGGTCATTTCGTCTGCACTTCATGGCTAAGCAGGTGTCCCTAAAGAGAATCCTGCAAAATACTGTATTCATATTCTTCAAAGCAAGCCATTATTTATTCTTCAGTCGTAGCCACGGAGCGACAGCCAGGACTCCAAGGCCAGGGCACATGTGGTTACCTGCTAATCATTAATGCATTCCTACCACATTTCTATTTCCACAGCTTGCCTGTCTTTTAATGGGAGAAATGTTACAAGGGAAAACATGTAAAAATCCAAGAGGAAAGTTTCAGATATTAAATCCCCCTACAACTACAGGCTCTATAACCCCACAAACAAGTAAACAATAATTAAAAGCATATTTCCATAATATTAGGAAAAGCATCCTTTAATTCCTCTAGCCAAAAATCATATAAGAGGCTAAAACAGCTACATTTCCTATGCTCCAAAGAAATTGCAAAAACAGGCTAATTATATAAGCTTTAAATGACAAACACTACTTTGCCATGAGCAGTTGAAGTACTTTGTGTCCAGCAGTAAAGTTCTGGAGAGAGGATACCCTGAGGTTTTCATAGGTTTGTATCAAGATTATAGGTGATTTAAACTTTCTTCTTTTTAGACTGTATCTATAATATTTCAACAGATGTAACTTTTTAATTAGAAATAATACTAAACTAAAAACAAACAAACAAACAGGCTAGCCTTTAAGGTCACAGTAACTGTATTTATTGCCATAGCAGTTACAGCTCAGACTCCCATCACTTTCATTAATATTTAGGATATTTATCAAGCCCTTTCCCAGAAGGTGTGCTGCATGTCTGGGCCAGACTCTGAGGCAATGGTTAGCACACAATAAGGTGTCCAGGAACAGCACGGGCTTAATTGTGCTCCTGTGTGTAAGTTGTCAAAGGCCCACTCACCAAGACGTTATCAGCGACATTAACTCCCAAGCTCACATTGGTTACAAAACCCATCTCACAGGGGCAAACAACAACGCCTGAATGTATTGTACGGAATTCTTAGTGGGGTGGCTGAGCGTCCATGTAGAAGGGGGTGAGACTGCGTCAAGGTGGTTGGAGAGACACCCACTGGGCCTTGCCAAACAGGGGAGCTGTTCTCTTCACACCTTTGTGTTATCCACACCCACTGCACAGACCCCAGCATGACACAGCCACGCTGCCGCACTGCAGACAGAGGCGAGTCCATACCTGGACCTCTGCTGCTGCGTCCAGGCCCACCGTGTCCTGCTCCTGTGTGGGCCGCTGGTCATCCCTCCCAGACTGCTGGCATACAGTCTTGATGCTGTAGCATTGTGTGTCTGAACAGGAGCAGCCGGGGGCTGACGTGGTGGCACAGTTCATCGTGGCGGGGCCGGGCCACCTTGAGGCCAGAGCCCTCCTGCTTGCTGTCCTCTCAGCCCTGCAGATCACAGGGCTTGCTGGCCTGTGGTGCCAGCTGTGGCCATTCCTCTCCCACTGCCCAGGTGAACGAGTGGCATGATGACTGGCCAACCTTCTTCACCCGGCACCGGCTCCAGGCGCAGCTGGATCTCATTGAGACCGACTACGCTGACCGCGAGGCCCGTGAGCTCTGGTCCAGGTTACAGGTGGGCAGAGGCTGTTCTCAGGTGGCACTCTGTGGGGAAGGTAGCTGAGGGGGCTGTGGTCGAACTGCTGGAGCTGAGAGAGGGTGGCTCCCGAGGCACCAGTCACCCTGGGTTGCCAGCACTGGTCACTCTGCTTCGGGGTATTTAGCTCCACTCCCTGCCCGTGCAGCCAGGGGCGCGTGCACTTGGCGTTATGGCTGCCCCTGCTTCATCTTAACCTGTCCCTCACAACCCGCAGCTGAGGATCCCGGCCCTGTTCAGTGACCTGGAGGCAGTCCCCGCCCTGCTGCACGGGGACCTGTGGTCGGGGAACGTGGCGGAGGACGACTCAGGGCCTGTGGTGTTCGATCCGGCCTCCTTCTACGGCCACTCTGAGTTCGAGCTGGCCATCTCCTTGCTGTTTGGGGGCCTGCCCAAGGCCTTCTTCACCGCCTACCACCGCAAGGTGCCCAAGGCGCCGGGCTTTGAGCGGCGGCTGCTGCTGTACCAGCTCTTCAACCTCCTCAACCACTGGAACCACTTCGGGCGAAGTTACCGCTCCTCTGCGCTAGGCGCCATGCGCAGGCTGCTGGTCTAGGGGTGCACCCCACACAGGTGTGGACACAACTCCGGGACCACCCACCCGCAGTGGCCAGGACAGGGGGCCTGCAGATTGGGGGTGGGGAAGTGACTGCACCCCAGACTGACCCGAGCCTCCTGCTTCGGGGCTTCCCTGGCTGTCGCAGGCATTTGAGGGGCTGTGAACGTATCTCTGCCTTTCAAATGAACAACATTTACTGAAATAAGCTGCCCCTGCGTGCTTCCTGTGCTGCCGGTGCCAGCCTGGACCTGGAGTCAACTCAGTGCAGCGGAGCCCACGTGCTAGGGACAGGGGTCCACTCATAAGCTCAGGCCACAGCCCCAGGGTCAGCGCCTGCCCAACCAGGCCCTCGGGTCCCGCCTGTCGCTTGGGAGGCGCTCAAACCCTGCTGGGCCAGAGCCCACTCTCAGACCCTAACCCTAACCCTTACCCACTGTCAGACCCTAACCCTAACCCTAACCCCACTGTCAGACCCTAACCCTAACCCTAACCCCACTGTCAGACCCTAACCCTAACCCTAACCCCACTGTCAGACCCTAACCCCACTGTCAGACCCTAACCCTAACTCCATCCCCACTGTCAGACCCTAACCCTAACCCCACTGTCAGACTCTAACCGTAACCCCACTCTCAGGCCCTGCTGCGCCACGTTCTCGGGCTCCTTCCGTCCTTTAGAGACCACGCTCAGCTCGGGGTGCTCGGAGCGCTCGGCTCCCCAGGCCGGCCAGCTGGTCTCCTCAGAGCCGTGCTCAGACCGCGCCTGGTCTACCCTAAGGCCCCGCCCATTGCCCAGACCCCGCCCGAGGCCACCTCAGGCCCCGCCCCTTCACCCAGACCCCGCCCCCAGGCCGCTCCACTAGGGATCCGCTCAGGCCCCGCCTCCCCCCTCTCCCCACCGCGGAGCGCGCTCTGGCCAGGTCCCGTCTCCGCTGTGCGGAGTTCGGGTCCAGCCGGGATCCGGGCCCCGCGGCGCCGCTCAGGCCCCGCCCTCGGACTCCGTCCCGCGGATAAGGCCCCGCCCTCGTACCCGCCCCGCCGCTCAGGCCCCGCCCCTCCCGCGGAGCGCGCTCCGGCTAGGTCCCGTCCCCGCCGTGCGGAGTTTGGGTCCAGCCGGGATCCGGGCCCCGCGGCGCCGGCCTGAGGCCGCGCTGTCCTCGGCTGCTGCGCGGGGCTCGGGGCTCGGGGCTCGGGGCGCGGCCCGCCTCAGCGCCGCCCGGCCCGGGCCGTCTGCGCGTTTTGGGGCTTCGCGCGTGCCGTAGCGCGGCCGGCGCCGGGTCGGAGGTCGAAGGGCGGGGCAGTCTTGCGCGCGCCGGGCGGGTTCCCTCTGGTCCTGCTCAGGCGGTGCTTGTCACGGCGTCCTGCTCAGGTCGTGCTCCTCAGGCCGTGCTCCTCACGGCGGACTCCGCCGGCTCCCCGGCCATGGCGCTGAGCGACGAGCCCGCGGCTGGCGACCCCAAAGACGAGGCCGAGGAGGAGGCTCCGGCGCTCGGCCCCGCGCTGGAGGCGTTCGGCGAGAGCGCCGAGGTCCGCGCCCTGCTTGGCGGCCTGCGGGACGTGCTGGGCGAGCGCGCCGAGCGGGAAGCGGCCCAGGAGCGCTTCCGAGGTGAGGGGCGGTGGGGCCGGGCTGGGGGTCGGGCTGGTGGCTGAGGGCCGGGGGCTGAGGGCCGGGGGCTGAGGGGTGAGGGCCGGGGGCTGGGGGCTGAGGGCTGGGGGCCGGGGGCTGGGGGCTGAGGGCCGGGGGCTGAGGGCTGAGGACCGGGGGCCGGGGGCCGGGGACCGAGGGCTGGGGGCTGAGGGCCGGGGGCTGAGGGCTGAGGGCCGGGGGCGGAGGGCTGAGGGCTGAGGGCCGGGGGCTGAGGGCTGAGGGGCTGAGGGCTGAGGGCCGAGGGCCGGGCCTGGGGCGAGGCTCTGGATGGGTGCTGGGGTACCGGGCGCAGAGCTGCCTGCTGCAAGGCTTCTCTTGTTTCCTGAGGAGAGGTGAACCCACCCGGGGAGGGTTGACTCCAGTGTGTGCATGTCTCTGTCAGAGAGAGGCTGTGTGTGTGAGCCTGTGTGTGCATGTGTGTGAGCCCGTGTGTCCATCCACATGTGACTGTGTGTGCATCCACGCATGTGAGCCTGTGTGTGCACATGTCAGTGAGCCTGTGTGCATCTACATGTAAGGCTGTGTGTGCACCTGTGTGAGCCCATGTGCACCCATGTGTGTGAGGCTGTGTGTCCATCCACATGTGTGTGAGGCTGTGTGCATCCATGTGTGTGTAAGGCTGTGTGTCCATCCACATGTGTGTGAGGCTTTGTGTCCATCATGTGTGTGAGGCGAGGCAGTGTGTGCACGTGTGTGAGCCTGTGTGCATCCACGTGTGTGAGGCTGTGTGTGCATGTGTGTGAGCCCAAGTGTCTGCACGTGTGTGTGAGCCTGCCTGTGCATCCACATGTCTAACCCTATGGACATAGTGTTAGGCTGTGTGCCCATGTGAGTGTGTGCACATGTGCAGTCCTTTGTTGCACTATGTGAAATTGTGTAAATGCATATCTTTGAGAGCCTTTGTGCACTTGTCTGTGAGTCTGTGCAATGCTACGTGAGCTTTTGCACTCATGGTATTCATGCAGCTGTTTGTGCCCACACTCTTCTCTGGTCCTTTGTTGTGTATGCACTTATGTGTGTAGCTGTGGCTCACACTCTGGTCTGGTCTTTTGTTATGTGTGTACTTTTGTGTACGCCTACCTGTGTGTAGCTGTGTGTGCTCACACTTTTATGCACCAGTGTGTTCTCACAGCTGTGTGGTCTCACACCTGTATGTACATATACCTGTGTGTACCCATGTGCTTACAGCTGTGTTCACACCTTTGTGTACCTGTGTGCTCACACCTGCTTGGACATGTGTATGCTCATACCTGTCTGCTCACAGCTGTATGTACCTGCAAGTGCTCACACCTGTGTGTACCTTTGTGCTTACACCTGTCTGGACCTGTGTATGTAGCTGTGTGTGCTCACACCTATGTGTATGCCTTTGGTGTGCCTTTGTGTGGATGTGTGTGCTCACACACGTCTGAGGATACTACTTTGTGTGCTCACACTGTGTGGACTTGTATAGACTTCGGTGTGTTGACTGTGTGTCTAGAACCAAATTTGTGATTAGCTAACATGGACTGCAGGATATGTATTGTCATTTGATGAGCTGCATGTATGTGTCAGTGTGTCTGTGGATGACAGTGTGGGCTGTGTGTGTGTCAATGTGCAGTCTGTGTCAGTGTGGACTGTGTGTGTCAATGTGGACTGTGTGTGTGTGGATTATGGTGTGTTTCAGTGTGTACTGTGATATGTGTCAGTGTTGACTGTGTCCATTTGAACTGTGATGTGTGTCAGTGTGGATTGTGTGTGTGTGTCAGTATGGACTGTGTCCATTTGGACTGTGTGTGTGTCAGTATGGACAGTGTGTGTGTGTATGTAGGTATGGAGACTGTGGTGTGTGTTCCCACAGTGTATGAACTGCCTGGTGGGGTGGGGCCTGCAGTTTGGGGATGGCATGGCAGGCCCTCATGGCAGCTGTTCAGGGGCACAGTGTGTGGGCTGCCCTGGGGCTAGGAGGGCCTGGTCAGGGTGGGGTAACAGCCACAGCCTAAGACACAGTTTGTTGGCCTCAGTTGGCCACCTGTTTGTGTCAGGCTTTCTCACCGGGCAGTCTGGGTGCTGGGGCTCCAGGAAAGGGTGGCAGGACATGGGCTGTGGCAGAGGCAAACACCCGTGTTGAATACTGTCTGTCAGTTACCTGAGTGCTCTGAGTCGTGTGGACCAGGGTGACCAGGACACTGTGCATGGGGTAACCACCCTGGGGCCAGTGGAAACCCCTCTTCTGTTCCTGGAAAGCAGTCTGGTGGGCAGCAGATGAGGAGTGCCCAGGCAGCTCTTGCGTTGGGCCGAAGCTAGTTCTGCTAGATCAGCAGGGTTGCAGGGCTTGGCAAGGCTGAGGTGGGGTTGTCGGACAGCAAAGCTGTAAGGGATGGAAGGGCTGGGTGTGCCAGAAAAGGGAGAACCTGGCATGGCTTCTCAGAGTGAGGAGATGAGCGTGGGGTAGGAGGGGAGGCCAGGCGTCCTCAGGGGTGCCAGAGGGTGGTAGAGGCACACGCCAAGATGAGGTGTGTGCTCGGGCATTGCAGGGTCTGAGCAAGGGCAGGCAGGGTGCTTTCTGAGGTTCCTGTGCACCTCTGGCTTAGTGGTTCCATGTTACTTTTCTTTTCAGTAATAATGGACAAATACCAGGAACAGCCTCACCTGTTGGACCCACACTTAGGTAAGCATTAGAAGACGACCATCCTGATGGTGCAGCCAGCGAAGAGTGGCAGGTGCTGTGTGTGTGTATGTCTCTAGCTGGGGATGTTGGGGTGTGTGTGTCTCCAGCAGGGGGTGTTGGTGTGTGTGTGTGTGTCCAGCAGGGGGTTTTGGTGTGTATGTGTGTCTGTGAGCTGGTGCCCATGAGATGCCAATACCACAGTGCAGAGAATTAACATGCTATGCCACCACGCTGGCACCCACCTTTTTTTTTTTTTTAACAGATTTGTTTATTTTTATTGGAAAGTCAGACATAAAGAGAGGAGAGACAGAGAGAAAGATCTTCATCCGCTGGCTTGCTCTCCAAGTAGCTGCAACGGCTGGAGCTGAGCTGATCCAAAACCAGGAGCTTTTGGTCTCCCATGCTGTGCAGGGTTCCAAGGCCTTGGGCCGTCTTGCACTGCCTTCCCAGGCCACAAGCAGGGAACTGGATATGAAGTGGAGCAGCTGGGACACGAACTGGCACCCATATGTCTACCCTTTTTTTTTTTTTTAAAGGGTTATTTATGTATTTGAAAGGCAGAACAGCAGATGGGGACTGAGAGAGACAGAGAAAGAGAGAGGCAAATGTTTTCCCTCTGCTAGTTCACTCCCCAGATACCTGTGACTGCCAAAGCTGGGCCAGGAGCTCCAGTGGTGTCCCCATGGGAGTGGCATGGACCCATACCCTGGAGCCCTTGCCTGCCGCCTTCCCAGATACAGCAGGAGGAAGCTGGATGGAAGGTGGGCTGATTGAAGACCAGGCACTCGGGTGTGGAAGTGGGTGTAGCGGGTGGAAGCTTAGCCTGCTGTGCTACCTGTCCCTATTTTACATGTTTGTTTTTTTAGTTTTATTTTAATTTTTATTGGAAAGGCAGATACATAGAGAAAGGAGTAAGAGAGAAGAATATGTTCTGTCCGATGATTAACTCCCCAAGTGACTGCAATGGCTGGTGTTGTCCTGATCTGAAATCAGGAGCTAGGAGCTTCTTCTGGGTCTCCCACATGGGTGCAAGGTCCCAAGGCTCTGAGCTGTCCTCTACTGCTTTCCCAGGCCACAGGCAGGGAGCTGGATGGCAAGCGGGGCTGCCGGGACAGGAACCGGCACTTGTATGGGATCCTGTGCTTGGCCTTCAGCTTGACAGGCTATGTCTGGATTTTAGGCGAGAGGGGATGAGCGAGGTGTGAGCGTTTTCCTGGTCTCTGTGCTTAGGCTGGCAGTGGCTGGGCCTCAGAGCCCACACCGGTGGCTGCTGTGTTTATTTTTGTGAGGGGAGAGTTCAGCTGCACCCCTCCTGAGTGGGGATCTGGTTTGTGTGGGGCAGTGCTGAAGGGCAGGTGTCCTCTGAGGCTGTGTGGTGGGGTTGGGAGAACTAGACGTTTATACTGATTTTAAATTAAATTCCTATTCACATGTGTATGTCCTTGCCAAGACTGTGTTTGAATCTTTGAAATGTTTTCCTGCATAAATTTAATGCTGCTTGTTAAAGGGGGAAAGGAATTTTTTTTTTTTTTTTTTTTTTTTGGTATTTTATTGCTGCCTGTAGAGGATGAATTAATTTACTTTTAGTTACTGTCTAAAAAGTCTAGTTTTTTTTTCTTTCTTTTTTTTGGGGGGGAAGGCAGAGTGATAGAGCGATACAGAAAGAAACCTCCCACTTGCCGTTTACTCCCAAGTCCCTCGGGAGCGGGGCTGCAGCCGGGAGCTGTGAACTTGGTGCCCAAGGACTGCCTTCCGGGTGGATCTGTGGAAACTGGAAGAGAGTGGGCTAGCCAAGACCTGGTTTTTCCATGAGAAGGTGTTGTTACAGGTTGCTTAACATACCACACCACACGACACGACACCATACGACACGACACCATACCACACCACACACCATACCTCACCTCATACCATGCACTATACCCCACCACCCTACCCCACATGACACCACACCACATCTCGCCACACCTCACCGTATAACGTCATATCATACCACACCATACCACACCACACCATTCCACTCCATTCCATGCCACACCATACCACACCTCACTACACCATACCTTACCTTACTGCACTACTCACACCATACTGCATCTCACTACAACACACCACACTTCATGCCACACCACACCTCACCTCACCTCATAACACCACATCACACCACACCTTACCTCATTAGCCCACACCACACCATGTCACACCATACCACTCCATTCCATTGCCATACTATACCACACCTCACTACACCCATGCCACGCCGTGCTATACCTCACTACATCACCCACCTCATGCCACACCTCACCTCACCTCACCTCACCTCACCTCACCTCACCTCACCTCACCTCACCTCACCTCACCTCATAACAGCACACCACATCTCACCACACCTCACCTCATAACACCATACCATACCACTCCATTCCATACCACATCACACCACACCTTACCATACCACACCTCATCTTACTACACCACCCGTACCACGCTATGCCATATTACACCATACCACATCACATCTCACTATACCACACTGCACCTCATGCCACACCACACCACACCACCACACGCTATACCACACCACGCTATACCACACCACGCCACGCCACGCCATGCCACACCACACCACACCACACCACACCACACCACACCACACCACACCACACCACACCACACCACATCGCCTGCGTAAAATTTGGTGGATTTTAATTTTGGTTATTTTTGGATGGCTCCCAGAAACTTTTTTTTTAAGGATTTATTTTTATTGGACAGTCAGATATACAGAGAAGAGGAGAAACAGAAAAATCTTCCTTCTGCTGATTCACCCCTGAAGTGGCCACAGCAGCCGGAGTTGAACCAATCTGAAGCCAGGAGCCAGGAGCCTCTTCCAGGTTTCCCACATGAGTGCAGGGTCCCAAGGCTTTGGGCCGTCCTCGACTGCCTTCGCAGGCCACAAACAGGGAGTTGGATGGAAAGTGGGGCTGCCGGGATTAGAACCGGTGCCCGTATGGGATCCTGGCACGTGCAAGGCAAGGACCTCAGCTACCAGGCTATCGCACTGTGCCCTTAAACTTTTTTTTTACTTTGTTTCTAGGAATGCTTTTTATTCTGTGAAACTGTGTTATACGATCTGACTGTTGTTGCTGGTGTCTGTGCTGTACCACAATGATCGCCTACATTCTTGTATTTCTTAGTAAGCTTTATAAAGTTTATATACAAATGTGTGTGTGTGTGTTTATTTAAAAGGCAGAGAGAGGCTGTCAGGTCTGTCCCCTGGGGCACTCCACAGATACCCCTGGGACTACTGAACAGGCCACATCTGGCCTGCAGCCCCACCTGAGTCGTCACTAGCAGGCAGGGACCCAAGTGCCCAGCCGATGCCTGTTGCCGGTTAGAGCAATGGATGGATAGCAGAGCTGAGTTGAACCCAGGCATTGTGCTGCGCAGTTGGGTGTCCCAGCTGGGGTCCCCAGGGCTCTGTGAAGTGCCCTCTTCCAACGTCATGGTGATGCTGAGTTTAGGAGCAAACGTTTGGTGTTTTTCCCTAGAATGGATGATGAACTTGCTGTTGGACATTGTGCAAGACAAGACGGTTCCAACTGCGCTTGTACACCTGGCTTTTAAATTTCTTTACATCATCACCAAGGTAACGTTTGTATAGTGCTTGAGAGTTGTCACTTTTTTTTTAAAGTAACTTGTTTTTATTGGAAAGGCAATTTACAGAGAGAAGGAAACAGAAAGATCTTTTGGCCACTCCTTAAGGAGTCACAATGGCTGGAGCTGAGCTGATCCGAAGCCAGGAGCCAGGAGCTCCTGGGTCTCCCACACAGGTGCCACAGGCAGGGAGCTGGATGGGAAGCGGAGCAGCCGGGACACCAATTGGCATCCGTGGAATCTCAGCATGTGCAAGGCAAGGGTTTAGTCACTAAGCTGTTGGGCCCTAGAGTTGTCACTTTGTATTATTTATTTTAGAGGCTTGATTTATTTATTTGAAAGGGAAAGTTGGAGAAAGTCGGGGAAAGACAGAGAAAGACCTTCCCTGTCTGGTTTATTCTTCAGATGTCTGCAGTAGTCAGACCTGGGCCAGGTTGAGTACAAGAGCCTGGAACTGCCTCCCTGTGTCAGAGGCTGCAGGCTGTCTCCTGCAGGATTAGTGCTTGAACCAGCGCTCCCCTGGTGCTTACAGAGTGAGGCTTTAGCCACTGAGCCATGGCGCAGGTCCCTGGTGGCAAGTTTCCATGAGAGGAAAAAGGGAATTATACTGCTTCTAATTATGTTAAAAGCTCAAACTCTGTCTTTGGCAGGTTCGAGGATACAAAGTATTTCTTCGTTTATTTCCTCATGAGGTAGGGAATGTAGAGCCTGTTTTGGACATGTTCACCCACCAGAACCCTAAAGACCACGAGGTAAGAACCCTTCCCCGTGCCAGCCCTGTCCCTCACTGTGTCTCTGCTGTTGCCCAACCTACAGCCTCACCCAGTGTTGTGTACGTGGCTGATTTCTGTTCTACTGAGAAGGCAGAATGATGGGCACACAGAGGGAGAGCTCCGTCTGCTGGCTCACTCCCGGGATGCTGTGTGAGGCCGGGAGCCAAGAACTCCCTGGGGCTCCCATGTGGATGGAGCCGTCCTCGGCTGCATCCCAGGATGCGGGCTTGGGAGCAGTGCAGTCTGAACTTGGGCTGGCTTAGCGTGCTGGGCCACGACACTTGGCTTGGCTTGATTTGAGAGAGGGAGATGTGCAGAACTCCCATCTGTTGTCCTCAGATGCCTGCGTTGTGGGGGCTGAAGCCAGGTGCTGAGAACTCTGTCCAGGTCTTCCAGGGCAGTGAACTATCACTGCTGCTTCAGGGGCTGCACTCGCGGGGGTCAGTAGTCAGACTAGGAATCGAACTCGGGCACCTTAGCCCTTATACACCATGACTGCCTGACTGAAGACCTGTCCAGGCCATCTGGGTAACTTGAAGTGTGGCTGTGTTGGGGCTTCCAAGGTCACGTCTGGGTTTGGGGGCTCCCAGAACTCTGTGGAGTCCTGGGAAGAGTGTGGGGGTAGAGCTCCCATAGCTTTCCCTGTGTCACACAGGGCACTAACCCCTGTCTGTAGCAGTGGCTCTGTCTGTCGCAGAAGCATGGGTGTTGGAGGAACAGGGAGGCTGCTCCTGGGCACTGCGGGAGGCCCAGGGAGTCGCCGTAGCAGCAGGGCTGGCGGGGCCCTGCTGGAGTCTGGCCAGAAGCTTCCGGCAGGGGTGCGTGTGGCGGGGCGCTGTCTGCGGGAGCGTGCGGGGGAGGGATGCTGGTGGTTTTTGCCTACACCTTCCATTTGTTAAAGAAAGTGAAGGTACTGGAACAAAAGTAAAAATTGTTGCTATAGATTTTTTTTTTTTTTTTTTAAAGATTTATTTTTATTATTTTTTATTGGAAAGGCGGATATACAGAGAGGAGATACAGAGAGGAAGATCTTCCGTCCGATGATTCACTCCCCAAGTGAGCCGCAACGGGCCGATACTATGCCGATCCGAAGCCAGGAGCCTCTTCCGGGTCTCCCACGCGGATGCAGGGTCCCAAAGCTTTGGGCTGTCCTCGACTGCTTTCCCGGGCCACAGGCAGGGAGCTGGAAGGGAAGCGGGGCTGCCGGGATTAGAACCCGGCGCCCATATGGGATCCCGGGCGTGCAAGGCGAGGACTTAACCACTTGCGCCACGGCGCCGGGCCCGCTATAGATTTTTTAAGCACTTTTTTTTTAAAGATTTATTTATTTTTGTCACAAAATCAGATATATAGAGAGGAGGAGAAACAGAGAGGAAGATCTTCCGTCCGATGATTCATTCCCCAAGTGACTGCAATGGCCAGAGCTGAGCTGATCCAAAGCCAGGAGCCAGGAACTTCTTCCAGGTCTCCCATGTAGGTGCAGGGTCCCAAGGCTTTTGACCGTCCTCGACTGCTTTCCTAGGCCACAAGCAGGGATCTGGATGGGAAGTGGGGCTGCCGGGACTAGAACCGGCACCTGTATGAGAGCCTGGCACGCCCAAGGCGAGGACTACAGCCACTAGGCCACGGCACTGGGCCCCTGCTATGGATTTGATACAGCTACTTCTCAGTGAAAAGATAAGAAATTAACATAATTGTAAATTGAATTTGTAAATCATCAAAATGTATTAAAATTTTATTTTAAAGATTTATTCATTTACTTTTATTGGAAAGATTTATAAAGAGAAGGAGAGACAAAGAGAAAAGTCTTTCGTCTGCTGGTTTACTCCCCAAATGAGCGCAACACTTGGTGCTGTGCTGATCCTAAGCTGGGAACCAGGAACCTCTTCTGGATTTCCCATGCGGGTGCAGGGTCCCAAGGCTTTGGGCCGTCCTCTGCTGCTTTCCCAGGCCACAGGCAGGGAGCTGGATGGGAAATGGAGCAGCCAGGACAAGAACTGTTATCTGTGCGTGGTGCTAGCGCCTGGCAGGTGAAGGATTAACTTGTTGAATCACTCCGTCGTCTTTTTAAAAATCTCTCTTTGGGACTGATGCAGTAGTGTGCAAGGCTAATCCTCTGGCTGCAGCGTGGGCGTCCCATTTGGGCACCAGCTCAAGTCCCAGATGCTCCATTTCCCATCCAGCTCTCAATGGCCTGGAAAGCAGTGGAGGATGGCCCAAGTCCTGTGTACCGGTGTAGGAGACCTGGGAGAGCTCCTGGCTCTGGATTGGCTCAGGTCCGGCCATTGGGCCATTGGGCCATTTGAGGAGTGAACCAGCAGATGAAAGTGCTCCTTCTGTCTTGTGCTCCCTCTGTAATTCTGTCTTACAACTAAAAATAAGTAGGTCTTTTTTATCCCTTGAAAGATGTCTGTACGGAGAAGCGATTAGACTGATGCTTTAGGTGATTTGCACTGATGTGTGCGTGTGTGGCTGCTCAGGTGCTCGGATCAGATCCTGGGAGGGTCGTGGGATTTGTGGGTTTTGCTGTGAGCTGGGGTAGGCAGGCAGGGCAGCAGCACTGAATGTCCCTATTGCCCTCCTAGACCTGGGAGACGCGCTACATGCTCTTACTGTGGCTCTCTGTGACCTGCCTGGTCCCTTTTGACTTTGCCCGCTTCGACGGGAACCTGCTCTTGCAGCCGGAGTGCAGGCGGACGCCCATCATGGACCGCATACTGAGTGTCGCAGAGGTGAGTGTCCCCTGCAGGCGTTGCCTAGTTGGGTTAGGTGGACAAGCTTCTGTGGGGTCCAGTCCACCCTGATAGACCCCTCCAGTAAATCCCACCAAGGAAAGGGAGCAGGGTGACATCTACAGGTCAGAGTGGTCATCACAGGAAAACTGGAAAATACTGAATTGAAATCTGTGATCCTTGTTTGTTTGGTCTTTTTTTTTTTTTTTAAAGATTTATTTTTATTATTTTTTCATTGGAAAGGCGGATATACAGAGAGGAGAGACAGAGAGGAAGTTCTTCCGTCCGATGATTCACTCCCCAAGTGAGCGCAACGGGCTGATACTATGCCGATCCGAAGCCAGGAACTTCTTCCGGGTCTCCCACGCAGGTGCAGGTTCCCAAAGCTTTGGGCTGTCCTTGACTGCTTTCCCAGGCCACAGGCAGGGAGCTGGAAGGGAAGCGGGGCTGCCGGGATTAGAACCGGCGCCCATATGGGATCCCGGGCGTGCAAGGCGAGGACCTTTAACCACTTGCGCCACCGCGCCGGGCCCTGGTCTTTTTTTTTAAGATTTAATTTTTATTGGAAAGGCAGATATACAGAGAGGAGAGACAGAGGAAGATATCCTGTCTGATGATTCACTCCCCAAACCGCCTCAGTGGCCGGAGTTGAGCCGATCTGAAGCCAGGAACCAGGAGCTTCCTCCAGGTCTCCCAGGCGGGTGCAGGGTCCCAAGGCTTTGGGCTGTCCTCGACTACTTTTCCAGGCCACAGGCAGGGAGTTGGATGGGAAGTGGAGCTGCCGGGATTAGAACCAAATGCCCGTATGGGATCCTGGAGTGTGCAAGGCGAGGACTTTAGCTGCTAGGCTCCCGTGCTTGCCCTAGATTCTTCTGTTTTTAGTTAAATTTTATTTTTGATGTTGTTTATATAATTGACACAAATGGAGACCCGTGAGGACCCTGAGTAGTGGGGAGGGTCGAAATATGGGGTGAAGGTGGGTGAAGGTGAGTGAAGGTGAAGGTGGGTGAGACAAATGTTTCCAATTTCTCTTTTCTCTCCTTTTCTCCTGTCTGTGGGGCGCAGGGACTGCTCTCAGGGTGGGGGATGTCCACGTGATGTGGAGAACCACCAAAGCTGTCGCTCGAGTGCTTTGAGAGTTGCTACGGAGAAAATCCTGGCACGATCCCTTGGCTGACAGGGTCAATGTTAGTGTATCTGCTTGCTCAGACACTTGACACCAGAGCTCAAGCCGGAGAGCGGCCTGACCTGCTATGCTGTCTGCTCACCTGGCACTCGGCATCCTCTGCAGGCCCTGGCGAGCTGGTCCCCTGCATGGTCCCCAGCACTTGAGGAAGCCCAATCCTGACGTGCATGTGGCCCAAGGTTGGTCACAAATCCTGTGATCTTCCTTGTAACTGGAGTTGTGAGTCCAGTGGTCCAACTGGGGACTCCCCCAAGACAACTCACCTGGGGTGACCCCAGACCTGACTGCTGCATGTGCCAGCCCTGGCCCTCATGCACTCTTATGGGAACTGCAGTGCAGCAGAGGGGTGTCCATGGCTTCCCAGCGAGGCTCATCCCAGTCCTGGATCCTGCACTTTCCAGTCTGATGAGACTGGACCGTGTTCTGGCACTTACTAGTGAATGCTGTGGCTAAGCCTGGCCAGTCAGCACTTGTACTGACCCTTGCATGTGCCAAGCTCCCATGCAGGCCAACAGTTGTGGCAGGCCTGCCCAGTCCCAGCTCTCACGCTTGCCAAGCTCTGAAGCTGCAGATGATGCTGTGTGTTTGTTTCAAACTCTCCTGACCTGCTTGTTGTTGTTTGCTGCTTCATGAATAAGCACCCAACCACTTGTTTCACAATCCGTAGGCCATGCCTAGCTTAACTGGGTCTTCCCTCCCCTTTTTTTTCCTTGTAAAGATTTATTTGTTTTATTTGAAAGGCAGAGTGAGAGAGATCGATCTTCCATCCTCTAGTTTGCTGCACAAATGGCCATATTGACCAGGGCTGGACTGGTCTGAAGCCAGGAGTCAGGAGTTTCTTCTGGGTCTCTCATGTGGGTGCTTTCCCAGACCATTAGCAGGGAGCTGGATTGGAAGCATCTGGGAATTAAACCTGTGTCCATAGGCTGGACCTGTGCTCATACTGGTACTGCAAGCCAGTGGCTTTACTCACTGTACCTTACTGCTCACCCCACTCGTCCTCGAGCCTCATAGCTCCTGTAACCCATCACTACTCACAGGGCAGGTCAGCTTTGTGTGTGGGAGGGTCCCAGGTGGGAGCCAGTGCTGGCATTTGCATGTACCCCTCCGACACTGCAGATTTTCTGATAAACCAGAAGAGAGTGCAGTGACATGGAGTCATGGTACCTCACAGCATTGCCCCGTGTGGGACTCTGGTCCAACGCCAGTCCCCCGTGGCTCACACAGGGAGGTGGCCCAGGTAGGAGCTGCCAGGCAGGCCACTGCGCTATCTCCACTCATCCCTCTGCCTAGGGGAAGACATGGAGGTCTGGGTCCTTGGCTGCTGTGGGCAGTGGCTCGCCCCGATTCTATTATGGTGTGTGTGTGTGTGTTGTCCTGCTCTGTGTACCGTGTGGCTCAGTCTGTCACCTGGAGTGTGGCTGCGTCCACCTGTGGCCAGTGCACGGTGTAATGCTGCTTGTCCTCTCTTTGCAGTCCTACTTGGTCGTCAGTGACAAGGCCCGAGATGCAGCTGCTGTCCTTGTGTCCAAGTAAGTCCTTTTACTGGCTGCCCTACTAGACATCTGACCACTGGGCGGAGACATGCTGCGGGCCTCTGTGGTCCTCGGCCAAGAACTGGGGGCACTTAGCTTCCTGGACCCTTCTGCTTTCTTGAGGGCAGCTCAAGACTCTGGTGACCACCTCCTATAGGAGCTTAAGGGGGACCCCTGACACTGCTTGGTTGGAGATTAGGGGCCTGCTGGTGCTGGGCGTGGGGTTGCCTGGTGTGCCCATCGGCAGGAGCAGTGACACTAGCAGCCCAGCAGCGGGTTCTGGGCACAGCCTCCCTGCCTCTTGCAGTTTGAGAAAGCCATTGTCTGTGGCGATCCTGGGCAGTTCCTGTGTCCATGTGGCTTGGGCAGAAATCCCAGACCTTCTCGGTTAACTGTGTCATAGACAAGTGACTGGCCTTAGGGGAGCTGGGCAGAAGAGGGGCTAGAATTGTGGCATCTATATGTGGCGGGTTCAAGTCCCAGCTGTTCTGCTTATGATTGAGTTCCCTGCTCGTGTCCTAGGAAAGCAGCATGCAGTGGCCCAAATCCTTGGCCCCTGTCACCCATGTGGGAGACCCAGAAGAGGTTCCTGGCTTTGGTTTGCCTCGTTGAACCAGACTCCAAGGTGGGGTGCCACACCACAAGGGGTGACACAACCTGCTGTGCTGCAGAGCAGCTCTGGGTATCACGGAGCAGCCCTGGCTACCACGGAGCTACCCTGGGTATTGTGGAGCAGCCCTGGATACCATGGAGCTGCCCTAGGTACCATGGAGCTGCCTTGGGTACCACGGAGCAGCCCTGGCTACCATGAGCAGCTTCCTCTGTGGTTTGTAGGTGGCTGAGAGCCCTAGATGAGGCCTTGTGAGGTGCTGTGTGTGTGTGTGGAAGGGCTTAATGGGCAAGGCTGCTTTTTCTTTGATCAAAAATTTAAAAAGGTGGTATATTTTTTTCTATATTTTTAGAGAAATTTATTTATTTGAAAGGCAGTGTTACAGAGAGGAGGAGTCGGGGAGAGGGATACAGAGAGACAGACAAATCTTCCTCAGATGGCCAGACCAAATCCAGGAGCCAGGGGTATCTTCCTGGTGTTCCACGAGGGTGCAGGAGCCCAGGGTCTTGAGTCATCCTCCACTGCTTCCCCAGGCTGTAGCAGGGAACCAGATGAGGAATGGAGTACCTGGGACATGAACCAGCTCCCCTGTGGGTTGCTGGCGCTTCAGTGGTATTTAACTTGCTGTGCGCCAGCGTTTAATTCCAACAACAATAAGTGTGTTTAATGTAAAATGCAAAATGAAACCCACATGTGCTTTTGTGTTCAGGGTGTTGCTGCCATGTCCTGCCTCTGCTTCCTGTGAGCCCACACACTGCCAGGAGCTCCCTTGTGTAGAGTGTGGACCCATGTGGGAACTGTTGCTGGGCGTCACATCACTGCCTTTGCAGTGGTTGAAACGAACGGATGACTGTCAACAGTTGGATGACTTGTGGGAATGAATTCCTAGTGACTGCAAGTGCTTGCCAGTGTTGTTAGGTGGAAGCAGTGTGCAGTTGAACTCTGTGCTACTTTCATTGCAGGAAGGCCCGAGTGCCTGGCCAGTGCACACTGAGCCTGATTCCAGGGGGTTATACATCCGGTGGCCGGGCGGAGGAGGCTGAGAGTCTGCAACACCACGAGGCGCTGGTCCTGGCCAGCTGTGATGCAGCGTGGTGCTGGGCGGCTGTCTCTTCCTTTGTCTTTGGTGTCAGCTCCCGGAGGGTGGGCCGATGCTGTGATGGAAGAAGTCTTGGGGTCATCAGTCTAGCTCTGCCCCACTGTCTTTCTGGCATCTGTGTGGTGAGGTCAGCTGGTGGGTCGCAGGCTGGCCCTTGTCTGCAGTGAAGATTCCTTGCCTGCCTCTATTTTAATTTGTTTTGTGGCCTTTTTTTCTGCTGTAAGAGCAAGGGGGCAGTGAGATGGTGGTTAGGACACTGGCTCAGAGCTGTGCCCCACACCCGAGTAGCTGGCTTCGTATCTAGGCCCAGACTCCAATTTCCTGCCAATTGGACCTTGCAGGAAGGCAAATATGGCTTAAGGACTGGGTTCCTGCCGCCCAGCAGGGAGATGTGTGTGGTGTTTGGCCCTTACCCTGCAAGCATTTGAGGGGAGAACCAGCAGGTGAAAGCTCTCTGTCCACTTGTCTGTTTCCCACTTTTTTTTAAATTTTATTTTTGATGATGTTTACGTAGTTGAGAAGGATGCATGCCCATGTGGACCACTGATTAGGGTGGAAGGGTTAGGAATAGGGGAAAGTGGGTAAGACCATTGTTTCCAATTTTCTCCTTCTTCCTGTATCTGGGGGAAGCCGCACCCAGCATCCTAACTGCATCAGTACCGGGGATGGGGACAGCCAGCCGGCGTCATTGTAGGATCCCCGATGTGGAGCATGCTCTGAGGGTTCTGCTCAAGTGGCTTTCATAGTTCTGAAATGCTGTTGATCTCGCAGATCCACGGGTGAGGAAATCCTTCCAAGGTCCATTGGCTGATGTAGTCCACCCTAGAGTCTCCGCCCAGACATGTGCTGCCAATGCTTGGCCAGGGTAGTTGACCAGTTTGTTCTGCCCTCTTCCCTCTGCCATGGTACTAGATGTCCTCTGCAGGCTCCAGTGACCTGCCATATCCTGCAGGCGCATCTGGGTATGCCGTCCACTGCTCCTTCTGAGCCACTGAGGAGGCCCGGTTCTGACACGCGCACTCCCAGGTCAGACCAAAGATCCTGCGATTCCCCTGTGGATGGAGTTCTGAGTCCAGGGCTTCAGTTGGGAGGATCTCCCAAAGAAACCTCACCAGAGGTGACCCTAACCTGACTGTTGCGTGTATGAGCCAGTGTGGCGCCCAGCTCAGCCCATCACCAACACCAGCATACACACACACACCAGTGGTTTTAGTTGTTGTTGGGTCAGTTCTGTCTCCAAGCCCTGTCTGTTAGGAAAACCAACGGATGCTGCAGCCCAGCCTCATCCTGCCTACCACACACAGCCTCATGTTCACCAGCAGGTACTGCAGCCCAGATGGAGCTAGCCCAGTAACCTGCACCAGGCCTGCCCCCAGCCCTGGTTCCTGTGCTTGCCTGTATGTGCAGCAGACTGGTCCAGTCCATCCCACCTACATCCCACTCGGCTTTGGTACACACCCATGGCTGCTGCAGCCTAGCTCAGCCCAACCGACCCCACTGTCCAGCCCACACTTTCTCCTGTCCAGCCAGGCCTGCCCGCAGCCTTCTTATGCTCACCAGTGGGAGCTGCAGCTCATCAGAGGGGTGCCTGCCATTTCCTTACTCTCCAGGAGGTTCTGCAGACCAGCTTGACAGGACTTGCCCCAGTCCCAGCACTTGCCAGCTAATGCTGTGGCAAAGCCCAACCAGCCTGTACTTACTCTGGCTCACGTGTGCCCCCGCGGATATGGTCACTTAGCTCACCTGGCTCTCTCCCTAACCCAGCTCACATGCAGACCAACGGGTGTTGTAGCGCTGCCCAGCCTGGTCTGCCCCTGGTTCCAGTTCTCATGGTTACCAGTGGGAGCAGTGGCCCAGCAGAGGAGCCCCTGCTGTCCCTTACTGCATTGGGCTTACCTTCCACCCCCTGAGTGTTGCGTGTGCTGGTGGGAGCTGCAGCTCAGTCTAGCATGGTCTGCCTCACCTCGGCACTTGCTGGTGGCTGATGTACGCTCGTCTGGCCCAGTCTGCCCCCAGTTCCAGCAGTGCTATGGCCTAGCCCAGGCTGGACGGCCCCAGTCATGGCCCTAATGTGAACTGGCTGGTGTTGTGGCCCAACCCGGCCTGTCCTGGTTCTCAGATCTGCCAGTGGGTGTTATGAACTGGGCCAGTCTGGTCTGCCCTCACATGTGACCTACATGTATCCTGACGGGCACTGTAACCTGGCCTGGTCTGGGCTGCTCCAGCCTTGGTTCTTGTGCTCACCTGCAGGGACTGCATGCTGACAGACAAGTTCCCCAAGCTCCTCCATCGAATCACCCCACAGTAGCAGATCTCACACGTACCAGTGGGTTCTTGGTCCAGCCTGACTTGGCTCACTTCCTTTCCTGGCAGTAACAGTGGCCTTGTCTGACCGGCTCATACCCATTCAGGCTCTCACTATTGGATGCTACAGACCAACCACCTCTGGTCCACCTTCAGACCCAGCTTTCACGTGGATCAGCAGGTGCAGAGACCTAGCCCAGCTTGTCTTATACTATTGGGGTCTCCCGTCCCACGGAAGAAATCACCCGACACTGGAGAGCATCTCAGAGGCACTTTATTCAGACCTTCCGTTAAAACCGTTATGTCCGTTAATTCCGTTACGCAGAAGTCCCTTCCCAAAAAGCCCCTGGCTTATATGTCAATCCTATCCAATCAGCTTAAAGATCACCAAGGCACACTAATCAGGGCAAAGGGCCAATCACAGGGCAGGAAATTGTCAATGCCCCCAACATTATACCTATCTTAGCTCTCATGAGTACTAGGGTGCTGGAGCCTAGCTCAGTACACCCCAGAACCAGTCCACACCCATGCTGAGATAAACTGTAGTCACATCCAGCCCAGTTTGCGGCCCCCATTCTGGCTCTCACATTCACCAGTGAGTGCTCGGCCCTTACCTCTGTCTTGGCCTCTGTGTATACTGGTGAGTGTTATGGCCCAGTCCACCCCATACCTATTCTTGGGTGCGCCTATGGATGCTGCGTCTTGGACCAGCCTGGCCTGTTCCCAACCCAGGACCTGCTTGCTCAGCCTGTCACTACCCTCTTAAGCGTAGCAGCAGATATTGCAGTTCCCATAGGATCTGCCCCAAGTCCTGGTTCTCTCACATGCTGGTTAGTGTCATGGCCCAACCTAATGTTACCCATCCCCTGTACTGACACTGGTGGGCACTATGGTCTATCCCTGCCAGCCAGGCCCCCCCTGACGTAGTTTTAGTGTGTGCTGGTGGCTGGTGTTTGGCACTAGCTAGCCAAACTCGGGTCTCCCACATGGGCAGATGTATTGGTCTGGCTCAGAAAGCTCCTCCAGCTTCCCTCCCCCTCACTTGCAGCTACAGTGGCCTTGCCAGTGGAAGTCCCCTAGAAGTGTCATTCCTTGCCTTCAACGAACTCCCTCAGTGGTCCTCGCTCCCACACATCTTCATACCCCCTTCCCTGAGCAATCCACAGTCCCTGTGCCCAGGAGCACGAGGGTTCCCAAGTCCAGTCTATCAGTGGGGTGGCTGGCTGGTCTGGAGTTCTGCCTGCCCGTCAGGGACCCAGGCTCATAGACGGGTTCCCAGACTCCATCCTCTGGCATGTGTGATGGCCTGGAACCTTACCCCAAGGTAAGGTTACTCCCACCCTAGACCCCAAGCACAGTCCTCAGCACACCATGCCAGCATGCTAACCTAGGACTCTCCCCTCCCCCAAGCCCCCACTGCACCCGGGATCAAGCTCTGCCTGCACAGGCACAAGCCCCCAGGTCCCCACGCCCCTGCTGGCAGAAGCCAGGTGCTCTTGCTGGCTGCACTCTTTTTTTTCTAAGTAAAAAGACAAATCGTGGAAATAGTACATTCCTTGTAAAAAAGTTGAACAATTAGGAGGAGGAAAGCATGAGTCAGTGTGTGTTGTGTTTTGTCCTCTCTGTATGGTTACAGAGTTGAGGATGCACAGGGAGCTCTGAATGACCACTCCATGCGAGCTGTGTGGGCAGTCATTCTTGTGTCTGGGTCACAGGATACCGGGACGGCGCCACCAGGTGGTGCTCGGGAGCCATGTTGGAAGATGGGCCCTGGTGTATCCTGCCTCTGTCCTGTGTTAGCTGTTGTACACCCCTTACTGTGACTGTCTACTGGTGGCTCCTTTCCTCCCTGTTGGGGCGAGTTCTCTCGGGGAATGCTGTGGGATGCTGTATTGCCCCAGGCAGTTACTGGTCTTTTACTTAAAAAAAATTATTTTATGATACAGTTCCATATTTTCCTTACCCCTTGCTCAAATCCTCTCCTCCCCTCACTGAGTTCCCCTATATTATTACTGTAGTATAGTTCTTCATAGCAGTCATAAATCTATCATTGTAGGCACAGACAGTGGCAGACAGTCCAGCATCCTGTTGTCAAGATATATTTAACAATTTCGTTGGGAGTCCATCTTTGATCTGGAAGTAGAGATGCATATGATAGTCTCCATTACACAGCTACTATACATCCCCTTAAAAGCCACAAAACAAAATCAGCAACAAGAAGGAAAATAGAAATTTACCACACATGAAGTTAAGTAACATGCTACTGAATGACTAATGTGACGCTGAAGAAATGAAAATCAAGAACCTTCTTGAAGAAAATGATGCTACAGTATGACCTATGAGTCCGTGAATAATATGAAAAAAAAAAAACTTTTGAAGAAATGGAAATTAAAACAGGAACATCAAAATCTATGAGATATAGTTTCTGCTGATCTTTGTTAGTGAGATGTGTCTCCTGTAGGTTTTTTTTCTTTTTCTGTATCTGAAGGAAGGGGGAGATAAAGGGAGAAGCCCCACCCAGCCTCCTACCCATCTCAGGTTCCCGATGTGGGGCATGCTCCAAGGGCACCACCCAAGTGGTTTTGATAATTCAACAGTTCTGAATTGCTGCCAGTCTCGCCATCCCAAGGATAGATGAGTTTTGTTTTTTTAATCCAGTCTACTAATCTGTGACATTTGATTGAGTTTAAGCCATTTATATTCAGGGTTAATATGAATAGTTGGTAATTTTAGTCCTGTCATTTTAGCAATGGGTTGTTCATTGTTTAGTCTTTTGCTATTATTTTACTGGGATGTTCTTCATATTTGCCTTTGGTTTTGGTGGGTGCTATTCCTTTTATCTGTCAAGAGAATATCTTGAAGTATCATTTGTAGGGTGGGTCTGGAAGAGGCATATTTGAGCTTTTCTTTGCTGTGGAAAACTTTTATTTCATTGTGAAAGACAAAGGAAAGCTTTGCTTAGTATGTTATCCTGGGGCCAACAATTTTTTCCTTTTAGAATCTGGAATATGTCACTCTATTCTCTCGTGGCCTGTAGTGTTTCCTGTGAGAGGTCTGGTGTGAGTCTGATTGCCATTCCTCTATAGGTCAATTGATTTTTTCATGTGCACATTTAAGGATCTTTTCTTTATGTTCGATTGAAGAGAGCTTGATTATCGTGTGTCTTGGTGAAGATTGTTTTTGGTCAACCTGTTGGGAGTTCTGTGCCCCTCCTGTCTTCTGTTTCCCAGTTCTTCAGATTAGGGAAGTTTTCCTTTATTATTTAGTTAAAAACATTTTTAAGCCCAGCTTCTCTTTCTGCACCTTCTGGAACTCCCATATTTTGTATATTTATCTTTTTAATAGTGTCTCTTAATTCTTGGATACTTTTTTTTTTTTTAAGGTTGATTCAGCTCTAGTTCCAGCTTTCTGATTGTTTCACCATTGTGACAAGAAATATATTCCAACTCTGAGGTTCTTTCTACTGCTTTATTCATTCTATTATGGAGACTTTCCACGGAATTTTTAATTTGCTCTATTGTGTCCTTCATTTCCAATAGTTCAGCTTGATTTTGTATCAGTGTTGCTATTTCCTATGTGATGTATTTCTTAAATTCTTTGAACTCCTGTGTATGCTGCTTATTGTTGCTTAGAAATGAGTTTTCGGAGTTCTGTGTCCCCCATTCCTTGATGTTTTCCTCAGTTAACTCTGAGATTGGCATAGGGTTTTGATCCTTTGCGGGGGAGTGTTCAGTAATGTTCATTGTACCTGTGTCTGTTCTTTAGCTCTTGGTCATTGTACTTCTGGTTATCATCAGATTATTCTCCTTGGGGCAGGTTTCTAAGCTCTGTCACCCACAGGTCTACAGTCCAAAGCTCTCTGTTTGCAGTCACTCGTGCCACTCCCTCCAGCGAGTTCCAGATCTGGGTTCTTATATTAGACTTCCACCATGGTCTCCGTAGCTCCAGCTGCTGACTCACCAGTCTCCACTTCCTGTGATACTGTGCTGAGGCTGGACCGTTGTCTGTACAACCTTCCTCCCACTGGCTCGATTGGGCCCAGGATTGGGGAGACACCAGGTGTCCTACATAGCTAAGGTGCTGGTGGTGCTGATAGTGCTGGAACCAAAGTCAGTCTTATTTTCCGTGTGGGACCAGTGCAATGCACTGAGCTTAGTGAGTTCATTCCTGACTTAGTGTATGCGCAGCTCACTGTTGTCCCTCCAATCTCAGCCTTTGCCACACTGTATAGAATGGTGCCGGATGTGGCACTGGTAGAGTCTGGATCTGCTGGCTGTTAGGTCTGGGGGCTACCCACACCTATTTTGAATGGAACCTGCAGGATGCCACGTCAGTGCAATGCACTGAGTTGGAAATGAGTTTGCTCCCAGCCTAGTGCATAAACAGCCCTGTCCCAAAGCCTTTGTATCCCTATACAAAATGGTGCCCGATGCAGCTGTGGTGGGGATCTGGGCTGTGAAAACCACCCTGTTCCTGCACAGCCTGTTTAGGATCTGCTGTTCTTCCTTTGCTCCTGGTTGAATCAAACCAATCAGGATGGGTAGTTCTTTGCCTGGATTCACCTGCTGAGCTCCCAGTGAACTCTCCTTCCCACCTGCCTACTGGTGGAGCTCAGGTCACCTCTTGCTGACTGC
Source organism: Ochotona curzoniae (assembly GCF_017591425.1). Classification (NCBI taxonomy): domain Eukaryota; kingdom Metazoa; phylum Chordata; class Mammalia; order Lagomorpha; family Ochotonidae; genus Ochotona; species Ochotona curzoniae. The sequence goes on from NW_024466459.1 coordinate 12,454,465, forward strand.
CACAGAGATAGCTGGTCCCTGCAACATCACACTGTTGTCTCTGCTCTTTTGCCATGTCCGTCAGGCTCCAGATGCCCTCTCTGCTTCACTCTGGCTAATGATTGAGTCTGTTTGTACATGTCCTTACACTATTCTGTGATCTTGAGTCTCTCTGCTTTTCTTTTTGAATGAAGAATTTTAAAAAGATTTATTTATTTTTATTGCAAAGTCGTATATATATGTATATGTATATATATATGTATATATATATAGAGAGAGAGAGAGAGGAAGAGAGGCAGAGAGGAGGATCTTCCATCTAATGATTCACTCCCCAAGCAGCCACAGTGGCTGGAACTTAGCCAATCTGAAATCAGGAGCTTCTTTGGGGTCTCCCATTTGGGTACAGGGTCCTAAGGCTTTGCGCCGTCCTCGACTGCTTTCCCAAGCCACAGGCAGGAAGCTGGATGGAAGTGGGGCAGCTGGGATTAGAACCGGTGCCCATATGGGATCCCGGTGCATTCAGGCTGAGGACTTTAACTGCTACCCTGCCGCACCAGGCCCAAGCCAGGAGCTTCTTCCAGGTCTCCCACATGGGTGCTTTTGGTCCATTTTCTGCTGTTTTCCCAGGCCATAAGCAGGGAGCGCTTTAATCTTCTACAAGAAACTTAAGCCTCTGCTGTAGTTCAGTGCTGACCTTGTGTGATTTGATGTATTTGTCTAGAAATATATTTATTTAAAAGGCAGAATTACGTAGAGAAAGAGGTATATATATATATATATATATATATAGAGAGAGAGAGAGAGAGAGAGAGAGAGAGAGAGGCAGACTTTGATCGACTCATCCCTCCATCCTTTCACCCATCCACGCATTGTCTTGTTCACTTTCCAGATGGCTGCCATAACTGGTCTGGGTTATGCTGAAGCCAGGAACCTGGAGTTCCATCTGGTCTCCTCCATTGGTGTCAGGGACCCAAGCACTTGGGATTTGCTCTGCTGCTTTCCCAGGTGTGTCAGCACAACGGTGGGTTGGAGCGGAGCAGCTGGGCCTTGAGCCAGCACTCTAGCTGAAGCTGGTGTCACAGACAGTGGCATAACGCTCACACCACAGCTGCAGTCCCTGTTTGAGTTGGTTGACAGCATCCCATCCTGTTGTGTGTGTGATTTCTGCGTGTTGCAGGTACATGGGAGAGGCAGGCTGGTGTGGTGTCCTCAGGGTGCAGATTTCCAGAAAGGTTAGAAACGATGGCCTGTGCAGCTGACATGTCCTTCACTGATGGCTCAGCCTCCCGTGCTGTGCCCCTCTCTGGCTACGGTACCTGCCAGGGTCTCAAGTTAGATTCAGACTGTGGATCTGAGGCAGTCTGCACTGCCTTGAGTCCTCAGCACCAGACATGTCAGTGTGGTCATTGTGCTGGGGTGCAGATGTGAGGTGGCATTGCCAGGTTCTCTCAGGCCCACAGATTTCCAGGGCGAGGGCACACACCTGTCCTTTCCCAGCATCATGAAGATTGACTGGGAGAGGTGGGGTGGATTTCCAGGCGAACACCCTCATCTCGGGTCAAGAGCATCCTGAGAACTGAGAGGGACCCCGCACAGTTCACTCTGGAGGTGCCAGGGGTTGCTGCAGAGCTTCTCTGATGGAGCCTGGGTCTGGCACAATTCCACCCACAGTATGTGGAGCCGGTGCCAAGGTGCTGCCATTGCCAGTTCCTGGGGATGGTGGCCAAGATGCGTAGGGCCTTACTGTTGAGGAGCAGGTGAAAAGTGCAGTTGCCCATTTCCACCTGGCACTGTGCTTCCCTGTGGTCAGTGGCTGTCCATGCTGTGCTAATGGAGCCGTTGTAGGTCTGAGTGGACAGCGTGATGAAGCTCCAAGTCAGGTCAAGGACATAGTAAGGAGAGTGGATGCCTCCCTTTGCAGGAGGCCACTGCCTTCAGGAAAAGCCCGTGGACCACTTCCCTCCTCTGCAAGGGGATCCTAGGAGTATAGTCGGGCCTGAGGAGGACGAGGTTGGGGCTGCAGGCTGGGGTTCTGCCCCTTCCCCCCTCTGCTCTGCTACTGCCGACCAGTCTCCTCTGTTTCTCAGCGTCTTTCCTCCTGGGCTGTGACTCTCGCTGTCCCCTGAGAACTCCTTCCTGCTAGGGCCTTCCTTGCCTTTTTTATTTTCCCCAAGATTGAATTGCAAGGTGGGGTTAGGAAGAGTGAGAGTGAGCGAGCAGTACTTCACTAGTGATTTCCTGCTCAAGTGGCCACAACAGCTGGGGCTAGGCCAGGCTGAAACAAACAAAACCTGAGTCTCCCACTTGGGTGTAGGGGCCCAAACACCTGGGCTGTCTTCCGTTGCTTTTCCAGGTGCGTTAGCAGGGAGCTGGATTGAAAGTGGTGTATCTAGGACTCTAACTGGTGCCCATATAGGGTGCTTGTCTTGCAGGGTGCTGCTTAACTCGCCATGCCACAGTGTAGGCCCCCTTGAACTGTAGCCCTTCCTGCTCATCACTTAGTGTTTCCTTTGTGATATCCTGGCAGGGGACAGAGTGGGAGGTACCTTGCCTGCTTCCTGTTGCACAGCCAGTTTCAGTCCCTGAGACCCAGCAAGAGGAGTGTCCTGGGAGCTGCTGAAGCAGAAAGAAGGACCAGGCTGTAGTCGAAGGGCTGTGTGTGTCAGCTAAGGGCCGTGTGTGTGTGTGAGAGCTGAGGGCTGTGTGTGTCAGCTGAGGGTTGTGTGTGTGAGCTGAGGGTTGTGTGTGTGTGTGTGTGTGTGTGTCTATTGAGGGCTATGTGTGTCTGCTGAGGGCCATGGGTGTGTCAGCTGAGGGCTGTGTGTGTGTGTCAACTAAGGCCCTTGTGTGTCAGCTGAGGGCTGTGTGTGTCAGCTGAGGGCTATGGGTGTCAGCTGAGGGCTGTGTGTATGTGTGTCACCTGAGGATGTATGTGTGTGTGTCAGCTGAGGACTGTGTGTGCTAGTTCTTTGTGTGTGTCAGCTAAGGGCTATGTGTGTCAGTTGAGGGCTGTGTGTGTGTGTCAGCTGAGGGCTATGTGTGTCAGCTGAGGGCCATATGTGTGTCAGCTGAGGGCCGTGTGTGTCAGCTGAGGGCCTGAGGTTGATTTTGCATGGGAAGGTGGTGTGAGGCTGGGATCCAGGGGGGAGGTCCATTGGGTGGAACAGTTTCATGCTGTGAAGTGGAAGGGTGGTGAATGTTGTGGGAGGTCCCTGAGGTTGGCAGGGCTGGGACTTGCCTCTGGTGCTAGGCTGTTTGGGTCACATGTCTTGAGTTGTGGAAGGAGATTGTGTGAAGTGGCCATGGGCTCCTTGGTTGGGGTGGGGACAGGTAAAGGTGGCTAGAGGAGATAGGGGTGAGCTTCCAGCTTTGGGGGTGTGTGGCCTGGGCTGTGACTGGTGGAGAATGACTGGATACAGATAGGACTTGGGGTGGCTGGTCTCTCGTGTCAGGTGGTGGAAGGATTTGGTGACCTGCACATTGCTTTCCTTCTGCCAGGTTCATCACACGACCAGATGTCACTCAGAAGAAGATGGCCGGCTTCCTGGACTGGAGCCTATGCACCCTGGCTGGCTCCTCCTTCCATACCATCGAGGGTGTCATCGCCATGGATGGGATGCTGCAGGCCCTGGTAAGCACTGTCCAGGCACGGCTTCCAGAGCTCCGGAGGCAGCAAGCCAGGGAGCATGCTGGACTGCAGCTTGCTCTATGAAGTAATTGGAGCTGGTGAGCCCTGATGGGAAGTGGCTGGAGAGTGGTTTGAGCTGGTGACTCTGGTGGGGTTGGAAACAGTTTTTTCCAAGCTGCCTGGGGCTCCACCTTAACCCAGGGCTGGCACTGCACTGATGCTGGTGAAGGTGTGTCGCCTGGAGGGGGCAGCATTGTCCTGGCAGGAGTGTCTTGTGCATCAGACCCAGTAAGGTGAGGCGCAAGGTTTGAGTTTGATTTTGTCCAGGTCCTCAGGCTTGGCAAGTTTGACTCCTGCTTAAATGCAGACCTGTACCCACTCCCAGCTGCTGTGGTGTCCCTGTTCTCCTGCTGCATGTGTCTCATTTCTTGTGCTCTTGAGGACAGACTGGGATTGAGATTGCAGAAGGGGAGGCGTGGTGGCAGAGGCCATGGAGTTTCTGGGTCAGCAGACCAGAAGCAAGCAGCCTACGGGACTCTTGGTTGCCGGCGCAGTGCTTTCTTCTCTTCTGCTGAGTTGTGGGTGAGAGTTTGCATGAGATCAGTTCTCATGTTTGTCTCTGACCAGTGAGGAGAGTGGGCTCTTGGGAGGCTACCAGGTGTGATGCTGTGTCAGGTGTCTGGTGGGCGCTGGACAAACTGTGGGAGGAGCTGGGAGGGAGCCCACCTTGCACTCCGCAGCCCCCTTGAGTGTTCTCCTGGTGGGAACTGAGATGTTCCGAGCAGCTTTTCTTTCTTCTCCAAGGATGAGGGTGTTTTCCAGCCTGTTAGAGAGAGGAAGACAAAATAGACCCTAAACCCTGCTCTGCCAAGGTTGCATCTGTTTCTTCCATGCCTCGGTTTGCCACATAAAGGTGACATTACTCCCCAGGATGCTCTGTACCCCTCCAGGCTCTGGGTCTGCCAGGTGAGGGCATTCCATGTGTGTGGAATCACACAGCTGTGGCCTGCTAGGGTGTTCCATGTAAGAAAGTGTGTGTGTGTGTGTGTGAGATCAGACAGCTGTGGCCTGCAAGGGTACTCCGTGTGAGAGTATGTGTGTGTGTGTGTGTGTGTGTGTGAGAGAGACAGAGACAGACAGAGACAGACAGAGACAGAGTGCATGCAGTGATACAGCTGTGGCCTGTGAGGGTGCTCTGTGTGTGTGTGTGTGTAGTCACACAGCTGTGGCCTGTGAGGGTGTTCCGTGTGTGTGTGTGTGTGTGTGTGTGTGTGTGTGTGTGTGTGTGTGAGAGATCAGACAGCTGTGGCCTGCAAGGGTACTCCGTGTGAGAGTATGTGTGTGTGTGTGTGTGTGAGAGAGAGACAGAGACAGACAGAGTGCATGCAGTGATACAGCTGTGGCCTGTGAGGGTGCTCCGTGTGTGTGTGTGTGTGTAGTCACACAGCTGTGGCCTGTGAGGGTGTTCCGTGTGTGTGTGTGTGTGTGTGTGTGTGTGAGAGAGAGAGACAGAGACAGAGACAGAGACAGACAGAGACAGAGTGCATGCAGTGATACAGCTGTGGCCTGCGAGTGTGTTCCGTGTGTGTGTGTGTGTGTGTGTGTGTGTGTGTGTGTGTATAGTCACACAGCTGTGGCCTCCGAGCATGTTCCGTGTATGTGTGTGTGTGTGTGCGTGCAGTCTCACAGCTGTGGCCTGCGATTGCCTAGCCTTCCTCACAGTGCCTAATGCTTTCAGGGTCCATTTCATTTGCTTTAGGCTGTTGTGAACAGTTTGGCTTGAACTTTCATGTATAAACTTTTGTTTCAATTTAAGGTTTTAATTTCTTGGGCATTTAATAAATTTTTTAAAGTCTTATTTATTTTTATTGGAAAAGCAGATATACAGAGAGAAGGAGAGACAGAGAGGAAGATCTTCTGTCCTGTGGTTCACTCCCCAAGTGGCTGCAATGGCTGGTGCTGCGCCGATCCGAAGCCAGGAGCCAGGAACCTCTTCCAGGTCTCCCACGCGGGTGCAGGGTCCCAAGGCTTTGGGCCATCCTCGACTGCTTTCCCAGGCCACAGGCAGGGAGCTGGATGGGAAGTGGGGCAGCCAGGATTAGAACCAGTGCCCATATGGACAAGGACTTTAGTCACTAGGCTATTGCGCCAATCCCTCAAGTTTTTTTTTTTAACCTTTTCATAAGAATAACTCTTCGTGTCTTTGAACTCTTGTAAGTTTATGGGCAGCCATGTGCCAGCCGGTCCTGTTGATGAACTGTGCCAGCACGTGCTGTGTGCTTGGGGGCTGTGAGGCCAGGTTTTGTCTGTACTGTCGTCCCAGCTCTGTGTGGGCACGGAGCCGCATGGAGGCCATTGCAGGTGGGGATTGACCGTGAGGGCAGCTGGTGTCGGGGGAGGACCTGTGGGCATAGGTGGTGCCCTTAGTTCTGGATCCTCGGGGATTTGTGTTCTGGGTAATTGTAGTGAAGCACAATGGGTGGAGACGCTTAATGAGAAGGTTTGGGTGTAAGTGGCTTCTTAATTTTTTTGGTCCGAGTAAAAGTCAGGAGGAGTCGAAGGTCTGACCTGACGTAGTTGGGGCCTTTTGCTCCACAGTGGCCTGCAGGGTCGGGGTTCCCCCCGCCCGGGATGTGGGGCTGCCTCGGAGGGCGGGGGCCTGTGTCCTTCCTGGATTCTGTGGGCAGTGACCAGCTCCAAGGGTCCCCTGTCTGTGTCTACCACTGGAACCGGCGGACTGCTTGGAGCCAGGGGCAACCTGTGCGGCCCGTGCCTGGCTGCGCCACTCATTTCACATTGCTCGAGGGCTCAGTGGTGCTTCTTGGCCAGCATTCTGGTGTCCGGGTCGGAGGTCATGGCTGCCACTGTGTGTCTCGTTCTGCAAGCGCTTTGCCCACAGCTGTTTTTTTCCTTTGTCTTTTCTTTTGGGCACTGTGTGGCTAATCTCTCAACTGTCCCCATCTGGAGAGGGACGTTTGTGGCACTCCAGGTGCCATCGGCCGAGCCGACTGCTAGCCATGGAGTGGCTGAGGATCCTTCAGTCGCTTGTCAGCACGAGTTCTGTCTTGTCCCTTCCTCCTGAGGTCTTAGAGGTTTCTCAGAAACCTCCAGAGCTGAGCTGGGCACGGGCTGGCAGGGGGGCTGGGCACTCGGGCAGCTTGGCAGCAGTGCCTCAGAGCCATTGAGAGCTTTGCCCTGAGCGAGAGTGAGCAATGGTCTGACGCAGCTGCTATGATCCTGGGAAGTGAGTGATTAATACTGCCGCAGGGCAGCCGCCCTGGTGGGGCTTCCTGACTCCTGACTCCAGGCAGTCCCACCCAGAGCCTCCTGCAGTCTCGGGGGTCGTGCGCCCTGCTCTCTGATGTGTGTTGGAAGGGTCGGTTTGCCCGGGTCCAGGTGCCTTGGCAGCAGGAAGTGGTGTGAGGTGCTGAGCGGGTGGAGTGGTTTCGCCATGGGCTCGTCAGACCTGAAGGCGGAGGGTTGGGTGTCCTGCTGTGCATGACGAAACCTGCAGGTGTCTGGAGCTTTGGGATTTCATCTGTTTCCTTTGATGCACTTGGCTTCGTTTTTATCCACCTGTTCATTAGTGTGGGCTAAGCGAAACAGGTGAACTCGTAACAAGTACAATCGAAACTGGCACTTGATTTTTCTTTCCCTCCAAGCGTAGTTCTCTGGTAGAGCTGATCCTTAACTCCTGTGGGGGGGAAGCTTCATTTCACTGGGGGGTCTGGGCCCCTGCTTCCAGTTGTTCAAGTACGTGTAGTTCAATTTCACTTTTATATATTTGGATTAGTTCAAATTGAGGACATCCGAGGAAGAAAAAGCTATGAGGAAAGTTGGGCATGGCCTCACGTGTTCTGTTTCTGCCTGCTCGTTGGTAGCTGAGCTGCGTTTGTCACTCAGGTTTGCAGGTGGATGGCTGTGGGAAATGGGTTCCTTCTGTGTGTTCCTGCCGAAGTGAGGGAGTGGGCAGCTTCCACTGCTTGGGGTGGCTGGGCACGGGTGGGTATGCCGTGTGAGAGGGGGCCCATGTCTCCTTCACGATGCTGGTTTTCTTTTTTCTTCTTTTTTTTCAATTCTTACTGCAAATTCAGCTATACACAGAGAAGGAGAGTCAGAGAGGAAGATCTTCCGTCTGATGATTCCCTCCCCAAGTGACCGTAGTGGCCCGTGCTGCACTGATGCAAAGCCAGGAGCCAGGAACTTCTTTCCGAGTCTCGCATGCAGGTGCAGGGTCCCAAGGCCTTGGGCCGTCCTCTGCTTTCCCGGGCCACAGGCAGGGAGCTGGATGGGAAGCGGGGCAGCTGGGACACAATACCATATGTGTTTCCAGTGTGTGCAGGGTGAGGACTTTAGCCACAGGCTACTGTGCTGGACCCCACAATGGTTTTTGAAAATAATTATGATCTTTGACAAAAGCAAAAGTCTTATTAAAAGTACAACAGCCACAAACCCCAGGAAAGCCAGTGGGTACCAGCACCTGTTGTATGAGGCACCTGTGTGGAGGGGCACTGAAGCCACGCCATGTTTTGCCAACAGGTGTTTCTTTGCATAGAAAGGCTTCAGGTGGCCTTGCTCAAGCGTCCCTCGACTTGGCCGTCAGTGGCTGGGCGGGAGGCCCGGAAATGCAGGGCTGGACTCGAGTGTCCCCAGCTCTGCTCTTGGCTTGGGGCTGGCACCAGGGGAGGCTCCTGATGTGGGCCTTTGCCCCGGGTGTGCTTTGGCAGCCCTGTGACCTGAGGCAGAGGTGAAGCCCTTGGCCCACGCACCCCACCTGGAGGAAATAGCAAACCTCTTACCTCAGAGGGTGGTGTGGAGGCTAATTAGTGCCTGTCGTGCACTTTGAAGATGGAAAAGGAGTCGGAGCAGTGGCCAACGCACCTCGCCTAGGTGTGCTTTAACTTCCTGCCCTGCGGGATCCTTCGGAACACAGCAGTCACCTGTGCCTGGGGCTCAGCCTGGCCGGGGGACCCACCGTCCAGGGACAGCACTCCTCTGTGATGCTGGGGACACAACGTCCGGAGTGGCTGTGGGCAAAGGGAGTCTGGGAGGAGCCGTGTGGGCCTGTGCACTTGGAGTCCACTCAGAAACTGCCTTTATTTCCTGTAACTCAGTGTGGTCTGCTGACGCCTTGGGAGAGTCTTGTGCCTGCTGAGGTCTGGCTGCGGGCGCGTCCTGCTCGCAGGACTCAGCAGAAGCCCCTGGAAGGGCCACAAGGCCTGGGGGAAGGACCTTGGTGAGTCACAGGCCTCACCCTGCTAAGTGGGACCTGCTCTGAGCTGCTGGCCAGTGTCCCCTGTTCTCCCTGGCACATGTCCTTTGCTGTAGGTGACCTGAGGCCTCTCACAGCCCATACTCCTGCCCCTTCCTGTCTCCGTGTGTTTAGTGTGTTCCCAAGGCTCCGGCCCACCTCAGCAGGTACCCTGGCTGTGCCTTGTGCCGTGCACCTGACTGTTGTACTTGGTTCCAAGGCTGCTGTCTAGGTCAGGACACACATGTCCCAGCCTGCCTGTATTCCACATGTTCCTCCTCAGCCCTGCATACAGGGACTGCTGCTCCTGCTCTCCAGGCCTGCCTGTGTGGAACTGGCTCTCAGATGTGTCTTCTGCTGTCAGATACTCGTCCCTGCCCTCTTTGCTGCCATCTCTGCCCTGTCTCTGTCCTCATGCTGCAGTGCCGTCCTGTCCTCTATTGGCACTTGGGCCTTCTCTGCCGCTTGCTGCACCACCATAGCTGCTCCTAAATCTGGCCCCTTCTTCAGGGCCGTGAGTGCCACATGGGCAGAGCCAGTGTGTGCAGTGAGGGGCTCTGTCTCTGAATGGGGGCTCTGCTTTGCCTGTGTGCCTTGTGAGGGATCTCAATTGTGCTCAATTTTGGCCTCCAGGCTTGTTCTGTTGTGTCAGTGTTGCTCAGGCTGCCTCAAGGCCCTTCTGCATCCTGTACCCCTCCATGTGTCCCCAGAGATGTTGGCATGGCTCTGGCATTCTCTCCCTCATGGAGCTGCTGCTCAGTGAGCCTGGACAGTCACGTAGGCCAGCTCCTACCTGGTGCAGGGACAGTGCCAGGCTTGTGTCTCCAATCTCAGGTAGACTAGCTGCTTCTCAGTGCCCATCTTGCACATTAGGGTCCCTGCCTGCCGCCCCGTGTGGTGAGGCTCTCCTGTTGCCTTGGGCCCGTGGGCTGTGGGCCAGGGAGTTCCACGTGTTCTTTTAGTCCAGCTTGTCCCCAGGTTCTCTGGGGCAAGGGTTGTGTGTCTTCATTTTTCATTTGCCACTAAGGCAGGTGGGTGGGAGAGATGTCATCAGTGCTTCTTGGCATTTGTTGACTTTTTTGACAAATGGTAATTTTTACCTGAGGATTATTAGAAATTGAAATAAGTGTAGCCTGGCACAGAAGCCTAGTAGCTGAAGTCCTCACCTTGCATCCACTGGGATCCCATAGGGCACCAATTCATGTCCTGGCTGCTCCACTTCCCATCCAGCTCCCTGCCTGTGGCCTGGGAAAGCAGTGGAGGACGGCCCAAAGCCTTGGGACCCTGAACCTGTGTGGGATACCTGAAGGAGGCTACTGGCTGCTGGCTTCAGATCAGCTCAGCTCCAGCTGTCGCAGCTACTTGGGAGGTGAACCAGCTGATGAAAGATCTTTCTGTCTTTCCTTCTCTCTCTGTATATTTGCTTTTCCAATAAAAAAACAAATCTCTTTAAAAAATCGGAAGAAGTGGTGCTGGCAGCCGTGTTTGCAAGGGCCTGGAAGTTGTCCTGCCTTGGGACTGTTAACCCACTCGCTGACATGCCTCTCCCGTTTTCTGCATCCTGTTCCCCGTTAGTGGACTTTCTGGCTGGCTCATGGAGAGCGCTGTGGAGGTAGTGTGTTGATTTCTCTCAGCACTTTAATCTGTCACAAACTGTCTCAGGGTTTCTGGGTTCACTTTGGTGCCAGCTGGTCCTAGTGCAGCTGGTCCCTTCGTCACAGCAGCACATTTTCTGCCTGTAGAAATTCCCTTTCTGAATCTCAACTGAACTTGAACTGTGGTCACGCAACAAGGTGGAGGAATCCACCATGGGGAGTTTGGGTAGGGGTGGGGGGAATCCCAGTGCCTATAAAACTGTGTCACATAATGCAATGTAATCAATTAAAAAAAAAAAAAGAAAAAGAAATTCCCTTTTTTCTGAGGAGAGAAAGCAGGTGGTTGAGTCTTGCTGGCCTGGAGCAAGAGGCGCCAACTTCACCTTCAGGCCCCTCCCCACTTCTGCCTCTTGTTGGGACCGTCAGGTGCTCCTTCCTTTAATGTTGGCTAGCAAATGCCCAAGGCTCCAGCTGCGTTGTGGTAACAGGGTCTGGACAGAGGGACAGAGGACCCCTGGTGGGCTTCCTCAGGCCCTCTGAAGCAGAGTCCGGTCTGGAGTTGGCTCTTGGTGTTCTGGGTCATGTCCAGGAGTGGCCATGGGTGCCGAGCCTGTTGTGAGGGTCCGTGCCAGGAATCTGAGCCTGGAACGGAGTTGCTTCCTGTTCCTGCACTTGGTCTGTGTGGTTGACATCTTTATGTACTTGTGCCTTCCCAGGAGACAGAGACGTGGTGCTGCGTGGTGCCTCAGGGCGACCCAATGCAGAGCAAGTGTGGTCTTGGCAGCTGGCTGCTGTGTGGGCCACTGGCCATGAACTCCCAGGGAAAAGGTGGTGTGAGCCACGCCTGGATTCATGGGGTGTGGGGGCCTTTCTCCTGGGGCTGGAGGTGGAGCTGCTTTTCTTGGCCTCAATGTGGCAGTGCCTTGAGGGAGCCCAAACCAGCACCTCCTGCTTGGCAGCAGGTGGATTGCTGCCCAGGAGCTTGGAGCCTGTGATTGATGTGCTGGGAGAACATGCCCCGGGGAGGGAAGCCGGTTTGCACAGTGCAGAAAAGCAGGCTTGGGTGGGTAGCAGTGGGAAGGTGCGGTGGCTTCGCATGATTACTGAGAAACTCATTTTGTTTGTGCCTCAAACTGTGCTAGTTTCTAGAACAACAAAAGCAGCTGACGGCTACTTCCTCTGGTCGCTGAGGGTGTTACTGCTTCTGTGCAGCGTGCTCTTCCACAGGCGTTTGGGTTCCTGTCTGTGCTTTCTGAAACAGAGGGCACACTCACACTCCCTCTGTCCTGTGGGCACACTCACATTCCCTCTGTCCTGTGGGCACACTCACACTCATACTCCCTCTGTCCTGTGGGGCACACTCACATTCCCTCTGTCCTGTGGGCACACTCACACTCCCTCTGTCCTGTGGGCACACTCACACTCCCTCTGTCCTGTGGGGCACACTCACACTCCCTCTGTCCTGTGGGCACACTCACACTCCCTCTGTCCTGTGGGCACACTCACACTCCCTCTGTCCTGTGGGGCACACTCACACTCCCTCTGTCCTGTGGGCACACTCACACTCACATTCCCTCTGCCCTGTGGGCACACTCACACTCACATTCCCTCTGCCCTGTGGGCACACTCACACTCAAACTCCCTCTGTCCTGTGGGGCACACTCACACTCCCTCTGTCCTGTGGGCACACTCACATTCCCTCTGTCCTGTGGGGCACACTCACACTCACACTCACATTCCCTCTGTTCTGTGGGCGCACTCACACTCACACTCCCTCTGTTCTGTGGGCGCACTCACACACTCACATTCCCTCTGTCCTGTGGGCACATTCACATTCCCTCTGTCCTGTGGGGCACATTCACACTCACACTCCCTCTGTCCTGTGGGGCACACTCACACTCACACTCCCTCTGTCCTGTGGGGCACATTCACACTCACACTCCCTCTGTTCTGTGGCTGCACTCACACTCACACTCCCTCTGCTCTGTGGGTGCACTCACACTCCCTCTGTCCTGTGGGGCACATTCACACTCACACTCCCTCTGTCCTGTGGGCACACTCACACTCCCTCTGACTTGTGCCCTCAGGTGGTTCCCACCCCGCTCTTGCTCAGACTCATCAGACTGCACCTGCTGTCTCATGGGAACGAGGCCTCACTTGTTGTTGGGGCAAAGCCCCACAAAGGGGAGCAGCGATTCCTGGGTGAATTTGGTTGCTCCTTGCTTCTCCTCCCCCTTCCCTGTATGTCCACTAGTGGGAGAAGAAGGACAGAGGTTGTGTTTCTGCTTTTTCTGCCTTCGTGGGGACGTGGCTGGCAACAGGCCTTGGTCTTTGTGTGGGGGGACACAGGTGCTAGGCTGAGTTTCCCAGTGAGGAGACCTTTGCTTGCTTGCCCCATGGGCATGATTCTTGGTTTTTAATATGTATTTGTTTGAAAGGCAGAATGTTAGAGAGACAGAGAAGAGTTCTTCCGAGTGGTTGTGATGGCCAGGGCTGGGCTAGGCCCAAGCTGGGGGGTAGGTGCTTCACCTGGGTTTGCTGTGTGGTTAGCAGGGGCCCAAGTGCTTGGCTCAGCTTCCCGCTGCCTCCTCCAGCGTTAGCAGGGAGCAGCCAGGACTGGAGGCGTCACAGGCAGTGGCTTTACCCTCTGCACAGTGCTGGCTCTGGTAGTTTATGAACACTTCTCACCATGTGTGTTCCATGGTCTCTAATGTAGCATACTGCTGTGCTGTGTTTTATCAGGAGTTGGACAAGTAACAAATACCAGTATGATCAAGCATCTTTGTATTCAGGTGGTGATTGAGTCAGGAGCACGGCTGCCCACCCAGTGCTCACTCCTGTCCACTGCTGCCCTGGGTGTTGCTGGGCTCCGCCGGCAGCTGCCTGGGCAGTGTTGTTAGCTCCCATCTCCTGTGTGGCTGGCCCTGCCCCACTACCTGGGTAGTGTTTATACAGCTAGGGTCCTGCTTGCTGCTGCTGAAACGGTGGTGCCCTTGCCTGCAGAGTAGATCTGTCCCAGTCCTTGCGTGAGCTGCTGGAATCTGTGGGTCCCACAGGGCAGGACCTGGTGAGTGGCTCCTGCCTGCCCCTTGGTGCTGGGGTCTCAGCTGGGAAGATGTCCTAATAGGCTGCCATGAAGTGTCCTGAGAGAGCCAGGAGAGCCAGAGAGATTGTTTATCTGCTGGTTCACCCCCAAGTCACCCCAGCAGCAGGGGATGGTCCAGGCTGAAGCCAGGAGCCCAGTGCTACGTGCAGGTCCCCTTGTGGGTGGCAGGGCCCTGAGGACGTGGCCCACCCTCTGCTGCCTCTCCAGGTGTGCCAGCAGGAAGCTGAGATTTGAGCTGTGTGCTCTGAGACAGGAGGCAGGGATCCTGAGCAGCAGCTGAAGCTGTACATCGCAAGGTTGGCATCCTAATGTGGGAAGGCTCGTGCGTCTCCAGTGTGGCAGCAGGGGCTGGGTCAGCACCCAGCACCCTCCAGGGACTGCTCTGCTCTGTGTCTGGTGCAGGGCACTGACAGGCTCAGCATGAAGTCCGTTTCCTGGCTGCCTGTGTGGAAGAGTTGCTTCAAGGCTTCTGAGTTGAGTTGAGGGGAAGGGAAGGGTGTGCTGTGAGGAGCAGAGCTTGTGCCGAAGGACTTGGGCTGGTGTTCAGCAGGCTCTGGGGCACAGGGAGGACTGGCGGTGACCAGGCTGCTCTGGGTGGTGGAGGTGTGCCGCCTGCCCCAGTGCCCCGTACGTCCTGGGCTGCTGCTCCTGGCTGAGTGCTGTGTGCTGGCCTCCTCAGTCAGTGTCTCCTTGGCCAGGTCCTTCTCACTGGGCACGGGGCTGAGGCTCAGGCGGCGTGTCCTTGTCGATGAAGGGGCATGTGTGCACTAGGCCTCAGTGCAGAAGGTTGGGTTTCAGGTTGAGGGCTCAGGCGGACCAGGGCCGGCTGCTCCTGGGATCTGAGGACCATTCCACCACTTGGTGCTGTGCCTGAGGCCTGCAGGGAGGGTCCAGAGCCCTTGGTTCTTGTCCCAGTTTCTTGTATCTGCAGAGAACCCTAAAACCCTACCGAGAGTCCTAAGTGTCCCTGTCCTGACGCTGCACACGCTTTGGGAGTGGCCGAGGTGAGGAGGGAGTCTGCATCGCAGCGTTGAGCTGCGCCTTGTCGTCAGGGCCCTGTTTTAGACTCTTTTGGAAGTTTCCTGTGGTTTTCTTCATCTACTCATCTGTTCTTTTGTTATTAGTTCCTGAACTATTAGAATGGAAATTCTGAAAGTGGCAAGGAATGCCTCCATGGTGTATGTTTTAAACTTGTGAATGTATTTGCAACATTTTAAGCTGATTTGTTTTTTCCAGGCACAGATATTTAAACACGGAAAACGTGAAGACTGTTTACCCTATGGTAAGGCTCATTTTAAAAATTTGTGAAAGTTCAGCTTAATGCAGCACTTGTGTATTTTAAGGGTGCAGAGTGATATTTAGCACATGGCACAGGGTAAGCCAGTCTTCCCGTTTGTCTAACAAGAGGCCTTCTAAGAGGCTGGGGAAAGGTCCCCCAGCATAGTCGGGGGAAGGGCAGGATCCTGGGGCCTGGGGCACTGCGGGTGACCCTAAGTGCGGTGGGGGGCGGGGAGGGCAGCTCCCTGGGGCCTGCAGGTGACCCTCAGTGCAGTCGGTGGGGAGGGCAGCACCCTGGGGCCTGCAGGCACCATGGGTAACTGGCTTGCAGTGATGAGGGGCACTGCCCAGGGCTGCTGGTGCCATACACCAGGGCCATCTTAGTGGAAAGTATCTGTGAGGGAGGTGCCACAGCTGACCAGTCTGCATTTGCTTCTTGTGTCTTTCGTCAGACTCCCAGGTCACTGGAAGCAGATAACTTCGCTGAGGGCTGTGCAGGAGGCCCTGGGGTTCTTGGGCACAGTGGATGTGTCCTGTGTTGCTGCTGGCTTCCTGGGCCACGTTAAGCTCTGAGCTGCAGGCTCCATTCCAACTTCCTTCCTCTTCTCCCTTAGGCGCTTGCTTTCAATCATGGGCCTCTTACCTCAAACCCACCTCTGACGTCCAACCATGAGCACCCAGCCAGCCCCCGTGGCAGCTCCACCCCTGCCTTGGGACACGTTGTTGGTCTCAGCTCCCTCCTTGAGGCCTCTCTGCCCCGAGTGGCCTCTGTGGTGCAGGGACCAGCAGAGGCTCCCCCCTTCAAGCTATGCTGGGTTTAAAGCTCTGCCCTGTGCTCAGCCTCTCATCCTGCAACACGGAATGCCCTCAGGGACCCTGTGTGCGCTGTGAGCTCTTTCTTGCCTTAGTCCTGCCTGGGTGCCCGTGCTCTGCCAGGGAGGGGGCTGAGTTGGATTCCAGCTACTCTTGATAAATGTATGGGGGAGTGAGGAGCCTGGTGATAGGAATGAAGGGTCCCCTGTGAGGTTAGGCTGTCAGATGCACTGGGTCCCCATGGAATCATGTGATGTTGGGGTTGTAGGCCCCACAGATGGCTAGTGGGGAGGCCCCTGTGAGACCCTTCCGCCATCCTGAGTCCAGCTCTGTTCACAGCCTGCACCGTGCTCGCGTGCCTGGACAGCTGCAGACTCTCCGAGAGCAACCAGACCCTGCTGCGCAAGCTCGGGGTGAAGCTGGTGCAGCGTCTGGGCCTGACCTTGCTGAAGCCGAAGGTGGCGGCGTGGAGGTGGGTGGAGGGGCGTGAGGGAGCCTCTGTTGGGGTGTCTGGGGTGTCTGCTTCCCAGGCGGCCCAGGCGGCCCAGATGCCGACTAGCAAAAGCTGCTTCTACTTTCAGTTAATTCAAGGCGTTTCCAGTTTCGAGAGGAACGTTTACTTCTGTCTGTTTTCTGATCTTCCGGCTAGAATGCTCGAAACTGGAATGATGGAAGGAAACACTGTCCAATCTGTGTTGCCCTGTACATTTAGTGTGGTCATGAATTTTTAAAACTGTTGTTTATTTACTTATGAAAGATTATCCATCTGCCATTTCACTCCCCAAATGGCTACAACAGGGCTGGGCCAGGCCAAAGCCAGGAGCCAGGATCTCCATGTTGTTCCCACGTGGTGGGTGTTCAGGCACGTGGGTCTTCCAGGGCATGTTGACAAGAGGTTGGATCAGAAGCTGGCACTCGGGACGGGGGAAGCTGGTGTGACAAGCTGTGGCATAGCTTTCTGCACCACACTGGGCCCTGTCCTGGGAGTTGGCTTCTGTTGCTTGTCCGTGCTCACCCCGGGAGGACAGGTGGCCCAGGTGGCCTCTGTGGGCCTTGCTGTGCACGGCGCTGATCACACCCACATTTCATGGAGGGGAAGCCGAGGTGTTCGGGACCCATGCTCTGGGCCTCACGGTGTGTTCAGGGTGGGAACTAGGGCTGTGGTGTGGGGCAGCTCTGGTCTGGGAGGGATGGGGGACTGTGCGGGTGCTGGGAACAGAGGGTTCTGGGAAGGGGGAGGCACATCTGCTTTGTCTCCCAGACTGCTCACTGGCTCCTTATTCCGTGTCTGCTCTTGTGGCTCACAGCTCTGTTGCAGACCACACCCCCACTGACGTTGCTGGGGTCACAGGTCCCTTGAGAAATCAGGGACCCTCCACCGTTGATTCATGACTGAGATAGGTTACTGTTTAGGCTCCACGTTGCAGCGGCTGACCTGAGAGTGTTCCGTCTGCAGGTATCAGCGAGGCTGCCGGTCTCTGGCTGCTAACCTGCAGCTGCGCACTGAGGGTCAGAGTGAGCAGAAGCCACAGGTGGAGACGTCTGACAGTGAGGAAGACTATGATGTCCCCGAGGGCATGGAGAGTGTGATAGGTATGTGGGTCCATTGGCTTGGTGCCCCTGTTCCTGCACTTGCTTTTCAGTGCCAGTACCCCTGGACTGCCAGAGTGCTGTGCCCAGGGCTGCCGACTGGTCCTCCTGCTCCCGAGGGCTGGACCCGTCCATACCCATGGACACTTTCCTCTGAGCATGTCTTGTCTCCGTCTGTCATTCCCCCAACCCCACTGCCTGCCCTCCAGCCAAGCTGCCTTCCTGCACACTTGCCTGAAGGCATTTGACTGCTTACCTAAGCGTCTCAGGCCACAGAAACCTCACAGGAAATGAAGTTGGGCCTTGTCAGACGGTCCTAGAGCCATCTCAAACTCCACGAGCCTGCTTCACCTGCTGGAGGCCATGTTTCTGTTGCCCTTGTTGGAGCTGCTGTGTTGTCATTCAAGGCTGTCTGTCCATCTCTTCCTGTGCTGCCTGACTAACTCTATACCAGTGTCCACTCCCTGCATCTGCTTGTGTCCAGTTGTGCTGTGCCTGTACAAGGACTCCCTGGAAACCCCTCCCTGTGGCTGCTGCTTAGCATCAAGTGGCTTCTAGCAGGCAGTTCCCCGGTCCCCTCACCCTGCCTCAGACACCCTGGCCCTCCCAGCCTCCCCGTGGCCTCCAGCAGACAGTTCCCTGGTCCCCTCAGCCTGCCTCAGACACCCTGGCCCTCCCGGCCTCCCCGTGGCCTCCAGCAGGCAGTTCCCCAGTCCTCTCAGCCTGCCTCAGACACCCTGGCCCTCCCAGCCTCCCCGTGGCCTCCAGCAGACAGTTCCCTGGTCCCCTCAGCCTGCCTCAGACACCCTGGCCCTCCCGGCCTCCCTGTGCCTTATTGGTGGTTTGACAGGGTTGTCTAAGTAACAGTGGCAAAATGGGCTTTAAGTGAAGAATTAAGACCGCTATGAAGGAAGTGGTCTTATAATTAAAGTGTGTTTTTTTAGTGTTTGCTTACTTTCATCTACAAAAGAGGCAGAGTGGCACGCAGGCACAGAAAGAGAGAATGAGTGAATCTTCTCCGTCCATTGGTTTACTTTGAATGTCTGCAGCAGCGAGGGCTAAGGCAGGGCAAAGCCAAGAGCCAGGGCCTCCCCTGAGTCATGTGGGAGTCAGGGTCTCAAGCACCAGGCACCACCTACTGCCTTCCAGGATGTGTTATGAGGAAGCAGGAATAGAGGTGGGATACTTGGGAATTCACTGATGCTCCAGTGAGGGGTGGGGCAGCTTAGCAGTATCACAGGGCCTGCCCTGCTGTGGTGGACCCCTACCAGGGCCCGGCACGCAGTGGTGGATCCCTACCAGGATCTGTCTCGCAGTGGTGGATCCCTACCAGGCCTTCCCGGCAGTGGGGATCCCTACCAGGGCCTCCCCCGCAGTGGTGGATCCCTACCAGGTCCTCCCTGCAGTGGTGGATCCCTATCAGGCCTTCCCCGCAGTGGGGATCCCTACCAGGTCCTCCCTGCAGTGGGGATCCCTACCAGGCCTTCCCCGCAGTGGTGGATTCCTACCAGGCCTTCCCGGCAGTGGGGATCCCTACCAGGGCCTCCCCCGCAGTGGGGATCCCTACCAGGCCTTCCTGGCAGTGGGGATCCCTACCAGGTCCTCCTTGCAGTGGTGGATCCCTACCAGGGCCTCCCTGCAGTGGGGATCCCTACCAGGTCCTCCTTGCAGTGGTGGATCCCTACCAGGTCCTCCCTGCAGTGGTGGATCCCTACCAGGCCTTCCCGGCAGTGGGGATCCCTACCAGGCCTTCCCCGCAGTGGTGGATCCCTACCAGGGCCTGCCCCACAGTGGTGGGATCTCTGCCAGAGTGTACCTTTGAGTAAAGCTCAGGGTGGATTTCCTCCAAGCTGGGAGTGTAGGGCAGTCTAGGATGGAGCTGGTTCTTGCTTATCCTCCTCTTGTTCCCACAGAGCAGCTGCTGGTTGGGCTGAAGGACAAAGACACCATTGTGCGGTGGTCTGCAGCTAAAGGGTAGGTGTCTGCTTTCCTGGGGTTTGGGATCTCCTAGTACATGCCTGATTTAAGGGTAGGTGCCTTATTTGAGCTTCGAGACCTCAGAGTTGTCTTACAGATAAAATATGCCCCCCCATTTTAACTTTATTTTACTTTTAATATTGTTTACATAGTTGAAAGTGATGCACACCCATGTGGGTCTCTGATTATGGTGGGGAGAGTCAAAATATGGAAGAAAGTGGGTGGGACAAATTTTTCCATTTTTCTCCTGTATTTGCTGGATGGAAGGGCAGGGGGCCACTCCTTATTATCAGACTGTGTCAGCACCAGGGGATGGCAGACAGTCCTTTGGTGACACTACAGAAACCCCAATGTGGGAAAGAGTGTTCCCAGGGTGTTACTTGTAGGTCTTTTTGCGGTTTTGATAGAAATGAGACATCATTAGCTTTATTGCACCGGGACTGAGAACATCTTCCAAGGTCTGTTGGCTGACCAAGTCTACTTGAGTGCATCCGCAGACCCAGGAACATGAAACAAGGTTTGGCAAGGAGAATTGTCCAACCTGTTCTGTTTTAATCCTTTGAGGGGGCACTCAGCATGTTTTGCTGGCCTAGAAGAGTTGGCTGTCATGTTCCCGTGTGCATCTGGACACGTTGTCCACTACACAGGCATCAGTAATTGAGGAAGCCTAGTTCCGACATATGCACTCCGAGGTCGGACCATATATCTGGAGATCTTCCCTGTGGCTGGGATCTGAGTACAGTGGTCTAATAGGAGAGTACCCCAAGAAACCTCATCTGGGGTGACCTCAGAGTTGACTTTTGTGTTCAGTCTGTCATCTGCACCAGCCAGTGACATATACTGATGGATGCATCCTCCAGCCCCATCTCTCACGTAAATTGATGGGTGTTGCAGGCTGGCCTAGCCCAGCCCTCCACAGGTCTGGACCTGCCCCCAGATCAGGGCCACACATGTGCCTCCAGGTGCTGCTGCCTTGACCAGCCTGGCCTGGTGGAGCCGTAACCCAGCAGGGGAGTGTCCACATTCTCCAACCGGGACTGCTCCCAGCCCCAGACCTTCTGCCTGCCAGGGGGTGCAGTGATTCAACCTGACACCTTTGCACCCATGCCTGCACTTGTCAGCTGGTGTTGCAGCCTGGCCTGGCCAGGCCACACCCATTCTGGTGCTTGTTTAGCGGTTTAGCCCAGCCTGGCCCTCCCTCAGTCCTAGCTCTCGCACTCACTAGTGGAAGGAGCAGTCCAGCAACAGTCTCTGAAGTTCCCCAGCCATGGCCTGCTCCGGCCCCACATCTTGTACGTGCCAGTGGGTACTGTGGCCCAGCCTGTGATGGCCCACCCCCAGTCTTGGCATTTGTCAGCAGTTGCTACAGCCTGGCTTATCCTGGCCTGGCCCAGCACTCAGTGTGTACTAGCAGGTGTTGTGGTCCAACCTGGCCTGACCTGCGCCCCATTCTGGCTCTTGCTTGTGCCAGCATGTACTGTGGACTGGCCCAGCCTGGCCTGACCTGCACCTAAGCCTGGATCTCTTGCTTATCAGTGAGGGCTGGAGTCTAGCAGGGGAGTTCTTCAACCCCAGCTTTATAGATTTTTAAAGGTGTAATGACTATCTTATAACTCATTTTTTGAGGGGGGGGTTGTTTTTTTTAATTTTGAAAAACCACAAAGCAGGAAATACCTGAAATACATTAAAAAAAATCCAGCTGTCACATCACCTCTGTGATGTCGTGTTTTTGCTAATGCCATGTGACAATAAAAAGATAACCACAATTTTTATATAACTATTTCTGTTAAAATTCTGATCTCAACTTAGCTATTGTTAGTTTACAAATAAAAAGGTAGATATCATAAATTAGGGTAAGCAAAACATGCAAATCTAAAGAAGCTATATCTGAATTCCTAGATTAGCGTTAAAACCAGTCACCGCAACAAATACCTCCTCAGCGTCCCTTGTGTGTGGAGGGGAAGCGGCGCTGAGCAGCGGTGCCATAGCCGTAAGGCGGGGACGCACCTTTGGCAGCTGCAGCGGCTTCTGTATGGAATGCTCCCCTTTTCTGGGGCAACTTGAAAAAACCAAGTCAATTCGAATTACGTAGCTGTAAGACATCAAAATGTGTTGTATAACTCACTTTTATTGTTCTTCATCAAGGTGATCAATGTGGTGAATTCTGGGCTCCCATGGGTGTGATGTTAAGATGAGAGGTGAGACCAGGGCCAGGTGGGATGACGCTGCCTGCCCTGTGGGCTCTCCTGGGTACCCGTGCTCCAGTGAATTCTGTCTGTGACCCTCACAAAGAGGGTGGAAGGGTTGCAGAACACCAGTGGGTTTGTATTTGTGTTAGCAGTGGACGGTGTCGTGCCCATTGTCATGTCACAGATCACGGAGAAAGGGCAGAGCTTGCTCCCCTCTCGCCCCGCCAACCCGCCAAGGCTGTCGTTGGTGTTTGGCTGGTGAGCCAGGCCTTTCCCCCATGGAGCCTGCCACACAGCTTAGTGGTGGGCAGCTAGCTAGTTTGAAGGGTTCACATGGGTGCCTGGAGCATTCTCCTGGCCTGACAGGTGTGCTGACAGGTGACCGCGGGCACCTGCATGCCTTGGGCTCACTTGTCCCTGTGCAGCCACCTTGCTTCAGGCATGGAGGACTCCTCACTCCCTCCGCTTATTTAACCTGACATTCCCACGTAGCTGATGAGGGTTGCCGAGCAGTGTCCGAGGTTTGCCTCGGGTCGCGTCCCCATCTCTGTTCTCTGGAGGAAAAGATTTGTTTGGGACAGCTCAGGTGGGCACCTTTCCTGGTGGGCTGAGGTCCTGACCAGCTGCTGCTGGTTTTTGCAGAATTGGTCGGATGGCTGGAAGGCTTCCTAGAGAGCTGGCAGATGATGTGGTGGGATCCGTGCTGGATTGTTTCAGGTACGTGAGTGGGGCCTGGGGACACGCGCTCGGAGCAGCCCCACTGGTGAGGCTGTGGCTTTGCTTTCTTAGGTCCTTTTCATCCTGTCAGAACCTCGGTAGCACTCCTGCTTCCTGTGAAAGTTCAGCTTGGTAGCCCTAGGCATCCCAGGCACGTTGAGGGCTCTCAGCCCCTGAGAGGGAGCGTGAGGTGGGCCTGCCTGTGCCAGGACATGCTGTGGCTGAGTGTCCTGGGTAGGTTCTGTCCTGGCTGTGAAGACCGGGAAAGGAGGCTGAACTTGAACTTCACCTGAGTGCAAGAACGCTTGCATTTAGTGCCACCTGTGTTGAGCCACTGCACCCTCAGCTGGAGAGGGGCACGTGGCCATGCATGTTGGGGGAGTGAGTTCCTGTGGCCTCCCTCAATTTTCTTCGGGTTTTTGAGGCAGGATGTGAGAAGGGTTTGTGCCTTCTCAGGATCCTGGCTTCATTCTTGCCACTCGTTGGCTGCTGCTGCTGTTGGGGTTCTTCCCATGCCTGCTGTGCGTGTTGCCTCTTATACCTGTGCCTGACTGGGCATCGGCCCGAGTGCTGCCTCTCCAGCCCGTGCCAGACTGGGCATCAGTCTGAGCGCTGACGTGTGACCTCTGCTCTCAGTTTCCAGGAGACGGACAAGGCGTGGCATGGTGGGTGTCTGGCACTGGCAGAACTGGGCAGACGAGGCCTGTTGCTCCCATCACGACTC
Organism: Ochotona curzoniae; assembly: GCF_017591425.1. Lineage (NCBI taxonomy): Eukaryota > Metazoa > Chordata > Mammalia > Lagomorpha > Ochotonidae > Ochotona > Ochotona curzoniae. Next base: position 12,477,312 of record NW_024466459.1, read on the forward strand.
CCAGAGGGTGAGTAGCCACAGCGTGCTCCTGGACCACATCAGACTTGCCTTGGCCCACCTGCCCGGCGTGGCCCAGCTGCCCAGCGTGGCCCCGCTGGGAGCGTCTTAGACCTATGTCTCCAAGCTTTTTACGTCCACCAGTGTTTTCTCGTGGAGATTTGAGGCTATGAAGTCTTTGCCCTTGAGAACCCCTTTTAACTTTCAGGGGTCCTGCTGTCCACGGAGAACACTGCAGCTGCAGGCCTGCGGGTGGTTCCTGCAGGTCTGGGGGCTGAGCACCTTCATGGAATGGGTGGAGGGCAGCAGGGGTAAGCAGGGCAACTGGGTTAGTACAAGTAGTGGAGCTGGGGGGACCACAAACCCCAGCCCAGATGCTGGGCCATGGCTGCAAGTTACTGCTGTGGTGTAGGGGTGGCGGGGGGTGTCCTCTGGAAGGGTGGAGGGTGTCCTGCCCCAGGTGTGTTAGCGCAAGCGCTATGCTCTTGGCGGTTGCTGCTGTGCAGTGTTGGGTCGCCTGAGCCAAGCAGCTGACTGCACGTGGCACCATGATGGCCAGGGAATCTGTTAGGGCCTGTGGTTTCTGTGCAGTTTTTATTTTGTCTCCAAAATTTTCCTTGAGAGGCAGAGAGACCGCTGAAGAGAAAGAGCTCCCCTCTGCTGGCTCATCTTCCAGGAAACTGTCACACCTGGCTTTGGAGCTGGGAATACTGTCCAGGTCTTACCATGGGCAGCAGAAATTCAGCGGCCCTGAGCTGTGCCTGCTGCCCCTAGGGTCAGGGTCAGCTTGCATCAGGAGCCAGAGCTAGTCTCAGCGGCTCTAAGCCGGACCTGCTGCCCCAGGGTCAGGGTCAGGGTCAGGATCAGGAGTAGAGCTGGGAAGTGAGCACTGAATTTCCATGTGGGTACAGTGTCTGCATAGCTTCATCCCTGGACCAAGTGGCTGACCAAGCTTTCTTTCTTTCTTTTTTTTTTTTTTCAAAATGTATTGTTATTTTTAAAAACACAACAAAGGAACTTGACTGAGATATAACTCACAAACTCTAAATTTCACCTATTAAAGTGGATGGTTAAGGTGCAAGTGGTTAACCTTGTGGTTCAGTTTCCACTGATGTGTTAAAGACACGGGGACCAGGGGTTAGGAGTCCAGACTTCCCTGTACCCATCTTCCCGTTGAGACAAGTGAGCAGCACACAAGGCTGCTCCCGAAGTGCTTCCTAGTTCTCTTGAACTTGCAGTCCATTGCTAGGTTTAACCTCATAAAAGCAAGTCTAGTGGGAGTGGCCAGAGGGTGCAGAGGCAGAGCCTGTTGCCCGGCCAGCGTTCTCAGGCGGCTGTTTGCGCACCCCTCAGACTTCAGGCTCTTTCCTCCAGGCCTTCCCGAAGACCAGAGACACTCCCAGTGGTCACAGCCTGGCTCATTCTCAGTACTCAATCCTCCAAGCTCCTCACAGCTACTGTATGGGGGTTCATTGGCTTACTCTGGATGCCTGCTAGTGTAGACCTTGGGAGGAACTGAGTTCCTGCTGCCACACGCGGGAGGCCTGGGTTGGGCTCCTGGCTCCTGGCTCCGGCCCGGACTCATCATGGCCGTTTCCTACATGCAGGGAGTGAACCAGCAGAGTGCTTACCTTCTCCCTCACATGTCAGTCAAAGCATTTTCGGTGGTTGTTAGGGGAGTCCAGTTGTGCAGCCATCGCCACAGCTTACCTTAAGAGCATTTTTGCTCTCCTTGAAGAAACCCTCTTCTCAAGATGAGTTGTTCTTTATCACCCACAGTCTGAACCCCGAATGTTCCCATTCAGCATCCTGTCTCTGTGAGTTTCCCTTTGCGGAGCATTTCCTATCAATGGGAAAATAGGAATCTGCACCATATGTTCTCTTCATGGAGTGTCCTGTTCTTAATGTGTATCCATTTTGTAACGTGACAGCACTTCAGATTTTGAAACAAAGAAAATTTTTTTAACTTAGTTTGAAAGACAGATGAATAAGTAAGTATGGATTTTTCAATCTGTTGGTTCGCTTTTCAGATACCCTTATGAGTAGGGGCTCGGCCAGGCCAGAGCGAGGAGCTGGGAGCTGAATCTGTCTGCCATGTAGGCAGCCTGTGCCAGGCTGCGTGAGCCGCCACCTGCTGACTCCCGGAAGCAGGCTGGGGCTTGAGCCCGTCCCCGCGGCACGGGGTGCTGCTGCTCAGACTTCCTCACAGCTGCTGTGCCAAAGGCCTGTCCACATCGTGTTTCCTCTCTGAAGCAGTCCTGTGCGGACAGACCACGTGCCATTCACTCATTCTTTGCTTGGTGGACATTTGCATTTGCATTATGAATAACATTGCTGCCAAGGTTTGTGTTCAGGTTTTGTGGGCCTGTTATTTTCATGTTGCTTGTTTATAAACCCGAGAATGGAACTACTGGGTGTAGAGGGTGAATTATGTCTCAGTGAAACTGAGAAATAAATGAAGGATCCTCAGGCTCGTGTTTTAGAACGCGGCAGCCCTTGTTCTTACTGCGTAAGTGTGTCTCTATGTTGTTGCTCAGACTCTCAGTGGGCTGAGCCTCTTGCCAGGTGCGTGATTTGCACAAGTTTTTCTCCATTCCCAGTTGTCCGTGTACTTTTCCTGAAGCACTTCTGTCTGCCCAGGTCTGTGGTCCTCCTCCCTGTCCTGTCCTCCTCCCTGTCCTGTCCTCCCTGTCCTGTCCTGTCCTCCTCCCTCTCCTGTCCTGTCCTCCCTGTCCTGTCCTCCCTCTCCTGTCCTCCCTGTCCTGTCCTCCCTGTCCTGTCCTGTCCTCCTCCCTCTCCTGTCCTCCTCCCTCTCCTGTCCTCCCTGTCCTCCTCCCTGTCCTATCCTCCCTGTCCTGTCCTGTCCTCCTCCCTGTCCTGTCCTCCCTGTCCTGTCCTGTCCTCCTCCCTGTCCTGTCCTCCCTGTCCTGTCCTGTCCTCCTCCCTGTCCTGTCCTCCTCCCTCTCCTGTCCTCCTCCCTGTCCTCCTCCTTCTCCTGTCCTCCTCCCTGTCCTCCTCCCTGTCCTGTCCTCCCTGTCCTCCTCCCTGTCCTGTCCTCCCTGTCCTGTCTTCCCTGTCCTCCTCCCTGTCCTGTCCTCCTCCCTCTCCTGTCCTCCCTGTCCTGTCCTCCTCCCTCTCCTGTCCTCCTCCCTCTCCTGTCCTCCCTGTCCTGTCCTCCTCCCTCTCCTGTCCTCCTCCCTCTCCTGTCCTCCCTGTCCTGTCCTGTCCTCCCTGTCCTGTCCTGTCCTCCTCCCTCTCCTGTCCTCCTCCCTCTCCTGTCCTCCCTGTCCTGTCCTCCTCCCTGTCCTGTCCTCCTCCCTCTCCTGTCCTCCTCCCTCTCCTGTCCCCCCTGTCCTCCTCCCTGTCCTGTCCTGTCCTCCTCCCTCTCCTGTCCTCCTCCCTCTCCTGTCCTCCCTGTCCTGTCCTGTCCTCCTCCTTCTCCTGTCCTCCTCCCTGTCCTGTCCTCCTCCCTGTGCTGTCCTCCCTGTCCTGCCCTCCTCCCTCTCCTGCCCTCCTCCCTGTCCTCCTCCCTCCCCTGCCCTCCTCCCTATCCTCCTCCCTCTCCTGTCCTCCTCCCTATCCTGTCCTCCCTCTCCTGCTGTCCAGACAGCTTCTTAGTACCTGTGTCTCCCTCTCTGTGGTCCCAGGAACCCATTGCTACGTTGGCAGCTTGTTAGGGCCTCAGCTTCCTTTCTTACATGTCCCTCTGGCTGCTGCAAGCTTGTGATTAGATTCCAGAATTTGGAAAAAGGTGATTTTCTCATTGTTTGCTGGTTCAGAGACTGTTGTAGTGGAGGGGCCAATTGGTGGAGCTCTTTGCTTTGGCCATGGTTATGATGCTATTTGTCATCTGGCTAATATGTCCGGAATGTATCTGTGGTGGGAAGGTGAAACACGTAGGGTTACATTGGTCTTGGGAGGGCTGGAAGCTGCTGATTAGGCACATGTGATGGAGGGTCCTGGTTGTCTGTATGTCTGTTAAGGGTTTCAGTGGCCTTTGGTGGGTTGAGGGCAAAATCAGCACAGGGGAGACTATGTCCTTGAGAAAAAACTCAAACTAGCATGACTCCCACGTCCCCTCCTGACAGAGCTGTGCAGGATCTGATGCCACAAGTTTTCCTGTTCTTCCCTGGGCCGTGTTTTGCCTTTCATGGAGCATCTGCCCCAGGCCTGTGCACCTAGTTGCTAGGTGAGCAAGTAACCTGGAAGGATGGGCTCTGATACAGCTGCAGCCCCACCCACAGGGTCTACATCCCCTGCTGACCACCTGCTTTGTTTGAGTTCTGACCAGCCTGGTGTAGTTAGCAGCTGTTGTTCTGGCCTGGAGCGAGGCCTCTTGTACTATAGGTGGGAGCTGCTGTCTCGTTAGATGAGTGAGTGAGGGAGGGAGGAAGACACTGTCTCCTTACAGTGAGCAAGAATGTGAGTGAGTGAGTGAACTAGTGAGACTCTGTGTCCTTAGGTGAGAGAGTAAGTGGTTGAGAGAGACTGTGTCTCCTTAGGTAAGTGAGGGAGAGAGTGAGCAAGTGAGTGAGTGAGAGAGACTGTATGTCTTTGGGTGAGTGAGTGAGTGAGTGAGAGAGACTGTGTCTCCTTAGGTGAGTGAGTGAGAGAGACTGTGTCTACTTCTGTGAGTGAGTAAGAGAGACTGTGTCTCCTTAGGTGAGTGAGTAAGTGAATGAGTGAGAGACTGTTGCCTTGAGTGAGTGAGTGAGAGACTGTGTCTCCTTAGTGAGTGAGTGAGAGAGAGAGAGATTGTGTCTCCTTAGGTGAGTGAGTGAGTAAGTGAGACTGTGTCTCCTTAGGTGAGTGAGTAAATGAGTGAGTGAGAGAGAGTATCTCCTTGGGTGAGTGAGAGAGAGTGAGTGAGTGAGGGAGGGAGAGAGACTGTGTCTCCTTGAGTGAGTGAGAGTGTCTCCTTGGGTGAGTGAGTGAGTAAGTGAGACTGTGTCTCCTTAGGTGAGTGAGTAAATGAGTGAGTGAGTGAGAGAGTATCTCCTTGGGTGAGTGAGAGAGAGAGAGTGAGTGAGTGAGTGAGGGAGAGAGACTGTATCTCCTTGAGTGAGTGAGAGTGTCTCCTTGGGTGAGTGAGTGAGAGAGACTGTGTCTCAGCGAGTGAGTGAGTGAGTGAGTGCCCCTGAACCTTGCATTCCCACAAACAGCATCTTGGTTGAGAGTAAGGCAGCTCAGAGGGCACTCAGAAGGTACTCAGAGGGCACTCAGAGGGCACTCACTCAGAGGGCAGCGTAGAATGAGATGTGATGGTTCTGTGAGTACCTGTTGTAGTCGGTCACAATGCAGTCTACCCATGGAAAGTATGTATTATTGCATTATTGCTTGAGAAAAATTGCGACAAAATATAGTCATGAAACAGTTTTAAAATTTTTACCAATTGAAAAGTATTTAATTTAAAGACACAGTTACAGAGTGAGAGAAGGAAAGATTTTTTCCATAGGCTGGTTCACTCCGCAAGTGGCTGTAACTGCCAGGCCTGGGCCATGCTGGAGCCAGAACCGAGCGTGCAGGCTGTTCCCTGCTGCTTTCTCAGTGCACTGAGTGAAGGGTTAGAAACAGAGTAACCTGGACCCCAGCCAGCCCCAGATGGGATGGCAGTGTTGCAGGCAACGGCTTGGCCCTCACACCACAGCACCAGCACCGACTTTTACTGTTTTTAGACATAGAACTCTGGCATCATCTCCTGTGCACTATGCATTCGTCAACACTGCCTCCTTTTGAAGCTGGTCTCCCTTTGAGAAGTCCTGGCCTGTCGCTGCCACCCAACCACAGAACCCCTTGGCACTCAGCTCTGAGCAGGTAGACGCTCTGGAGCCCGTGAAGGCACAGTGCCCCTGCAGCGTTGCTCTGCTGGCCAAGTTATTGCAGCTGGAGTTCGAGCTTGAGGCTCCTGTGTGTGCGTGGTGGGGAGGACGCCCTGGGGTTCCAGGCTCCTGTGTGTGACAGGGTGTGTGGAGAGGACGCCATGGGGTTCCAGGCTCCTGTGTCAGGGAGCGGAGAGGATCCCTGGGGTTCCAGGCTCCTGTGTGTGACAGGGTGTGGAGAGGATCCCTGGGGTTCCAGGCTCCTGTGTCAGGGAGCGGAGAGGATCCCTGGGGTTCCAGGCTCCTTTGACGGGGTGTGGAGAGGATGCGCTGGGGTTCCAGGCTCCTGTGTTGGAGCCTGGTGAGGATGCCTTTGGGCTGTGGTGGAGTTAGACCCCCTGAGCAGATGATGCTGTCTCGCACATCTTGTGCTGTGCACTGATGTTGTGATTCCTCCTCTGGCTTCCTGAAAGTTGGCTGCACACCTGGAAGTGAATTGCTAGGTTGTGTGATAATCTGTGTTCTGTTTTGGAGAGATTAACACTTCCCATATACAACTGTTAGGAACGTTTAGGTCTGAATTGTGTCCCATATGAATGTGGACAGGGTGTGTGGTTAATACGTTGGTGGATCTGTTTGGCTGTAAAGCTTGAGGAGCTGTACTGTTTTGGAGCCAGATGCGAAGGCCTGCCCCGGCTGCTGGGGTTCGCACCAGGAGTGTGAAGCTTCTGCCAAGATGGCTCATGCTGCAGCACAGGGAGCCCAGGTCAGCAGAGTGGCCCCTGCATCCCTGCCACAGCAGGTGGTGCCTCTTGCTCCACCCTCAGCCTTGGGGGCTTCTGACGCAGAGATACGTTCTTGAGGTAATGAAGAGTGAGCAAAAACTCTTCGGCTGCAGGGCCCTGCCTGTGGTGTGGGTCCTCAGTGCAGAGCATGGAGTTTGGTGAGTCTCACTCTGTCACATTTCCTACAGGGCTGTTTACTTCCTGGAAAACAGAACGTGTGGTGGTTCTGTTCTTCGGCCAACATCTTGGTGTATGTCAGTGGAGGAGCAGGGTGCGTGCTGCAGTCTGCCTAATTCTGCCTCTTTGAGTTAACATGATCACGTGTCTCTGTGTCCCGGTGGTTTTTCCTCACCCCACTCCTGCCATCTCTGCTGAAGGTTCCAGTCAAGTTTGTTCACAGGAATTCCATCCTTCCTTTCTGTCCCTGAACCAAGGGGCTGTCTGGGTTTATAGGGTATGGGAGCTGTGCCTGCCTGCGTATGTGGCTTCTGTGAGCAGGCCTTCAGCCCGGCGGTTAAGACTTCCTCATTCCTGATTGGAGCCTCAGCTCCCGGCGCTGGCCCCGGATTCCAGCTTCCTGCTGGTGAAGACTCTGGAGGGAGTGTTGGGGCTCGGGTGGCTGGGGTCTTGCCAGCTCCGTGGGTGGTACTCCTGCCCCTGTCTTCAGCTGAGACCTGGTTGTTGTGGGTATCTGGGGAGTGATCCAATGAATGGGAGCTTGTTGTCTCTCTCTTCTTCTCCCCTTGCCTCTCAAATAAATAAATAAATAAAGTTTTAGAAATTCTAAATTGGATCCTTATTTAAGTTTTTTTTTTTTTTAAATATTATTTTAAGATTCATTTGTTTTTTGCCTGGCGCGATGGCACAGTGGTTAAAGTCCTCGCCTTGCATGCCCGGGATCCCATATGGGCGCCGGTTCTAATCCCGGCAGCCCCACTTCCCATCCAGCTCCCTGCCTGTGGCCTGGGAAAGCAGTCGAGGACGGCCCAAAGCTTTGGGACCCTGCACCCGCGTGGGAGACCCGGAAGAGGCTCCTGGCTTCGGATCGGCATAGTATCGGCTGTTGCGCTCACTTGGGGAGTGAATCATCGGACAGAAGATCTTCCTCCCTGTCTCTCCTCTCTGTATATCCGCCTTTCCAATAAAAAAATAATAAAAATCTTTAAAAAAAAGAGATTCATTTGTTTTTATTGGAAAGGCAGATGAAGGAGAGACAGAAACATCTTCCATCTTCTAATTCTCTCTCCAAGTGGCTGCAACGGCTGGAGCTGAACTGATCTGCAGCCAGGAGCCTCTTCTGGGTCTCCCATGCGGGTGCAGGGTCCCAAGGCTCTGGGCCGTCCTCGACTGCGTTCCCAGGCCACAGGCAGGGAGCTGGATGGGAAGTGGAGCAGCCGGGACAAGAACTGGTGCAGATATGGGATGTTGGCACTTGCAGGCGCTGGATTAGTCAGTTGAGCCATCATGCCAGCCCCTAGGTTGAGTCTTTTAAACAAGCAGTGTTAGTCCCGAGTGGGCTGTGTGTCGTTTGTGCAGAGGGTAATGTTCGCTGGAGGTCAGTGACTCCTAAGGTGGGGTTTTGGTCTGGGTTGTGCTGTGTTCACCCATACAAGGTGGAGGTTCTGCTCAGTGCCCACAGGCCCTGCTCAGGGGTAAGGGAGGTGTTGTCTGCTGTGTTTGTGTTTGTGCTGCCTTGGTGGGAGCTGTGGACAGGCCAAAACGCCCGTGCTGTCCGTGCAAGACGGAGACTTCCATTCGGGAGGAGGGGAGCGGGGCCGGGAGGCCGCCTGCTGAAGCACAACTGGGGCACTGGTAAGGTGCTCTTTGGGCCACTGGTTCACACATGTGGGCATGCAGAGTGCGTGTTCACCATGCACGTTGCGTGTGCAGCGCACACTCCCATGGGATGGATGCTCAGAGTTCACACCAGGGTGAATTGGAATGTCAGTTACACAGACATCATAAGGATTGGAAACTCAGACTGTGTAAACCAAAAAAAACCTTTACTGCAATATGATAAGCAAATAGGGTACACGTGTGATACCATCACCAGGAATGTCATTGCATAGGAAATAATTTATCTGTATAAATAGCCTCTTGATGTCTGTGTGCTATGAGTCACGGAGTCACAGCACCCTCCTGCAGAAGCTGGAACCCAGTGCCTTGCCCTGGTGTTTTTCAATAACTTCTGTTTGCTTTGAAGTACGCAACTGTGTTTAATAGAAAAAAGATTGCAACAGCTTGTCCTGGTGCTACACTTCAGTGTGTGTGTGCAACTCGGGGTTGCAGGCATGAAGCCAGGGTCCAGCTGACCATGTTCAGGGCGTCTGTAACCAGGCTGGAAACACCTTTTGCTGTTCTTGTCAGACGTCTGCACCTACACAGGTGAGGGTGCGGGGCTGCGCCCTGGCACTAGGACACCCGGCCTCTTCTCCGGAGGGTGAGCACCCTGGCCGTGTCGCTTGCCTTCGTTCTCTTACTTCCTGGCTGGGATTTCCCTGCATCTCTCTGGCTTGTCCTCTTTGTCCCTCTGGGCCTGAGGTCACACGGAGCCTCCTGGCTGTCTGTGGACCTGCGAGGAGACGAGTCCTGTGGGCAGGCCGGCTCCTGGGCTGCAGGCTCCCCGTCGCCCACCCTGACGTTGCCTGGGCTGTAGGCTGCCAGCTGACACAGGGCCACAGCTGCCGTCTGCTTCTGCTCGTCGCCGCTGTCTTCCTCACATGCTTCACGGGCCTTCCTGTCTGGGCTGCACTCTGGGGCCTTGTTGGGGCTGTCCTGTGGCTCGGGGTGGCTTGGTCCGTGCCTGGGACTTCCTGCTTTCTTTTCCTGAGCAGCAGTGGCAGCGCTGGCATCTTCTGTGAGCGGGCTGGTCAATGTGGGCCCTGGGGGCCGCACATTGCAGGGGTCTTTAACTGAGAGGTTAAGGGGCAGGTCCTGTAGCTCTGGGAAGCTGGGGGGTTCCTCCAGGAGGCAACCCCGGTACACGGGGCCGTGAGCTGCTGCCGGCCTGGCTTCTGCCCTCTTGGAAAGGTTGAGGGGGCTTATCCTGGAGCTGTCTTCTGAGCTGGAAGGCAGGGCTTCTGCGACCAGAGTGGCGCTTCCTGTCTGGGCGGGAGGTTCCCCAGGTATGGCCTCGAAGCTGGAAGAAGATGAGAGAGGGCTTAGATAGTGACAGGGTGGAGATTCTGAGCCAGCACAAGCATGGCTGTGGGAGCAAACCAAAAACCTGACCTGTGGGTTTTGAAAATGAATTTTCCTTACCTGTCAGGCGACGCTGCCCCCTGTGCAGAAGCCTGGGAAGAGGGGCCTTCACAGCTTTTCTGGATGGGTTTGAAGGCGGTGAGGCTGCGTTCCAGCTGGTGGGGCCGTCCCAGCGTGCCCAGGGCTGGCTTGTTGGACAGGTCGCACAGCCCCTCGCATGGCTGGCTGGTTTGTGTGAAGTTGGTGGGACTTGGCCTCCCTGGGGAGCCTGTGGCTGCGCTGCCCTCACGGGGACTCATCTTGGCCCCTTCAGCGTCCCCCTGCCCGTCCTTGGAAGCGTCTTTAGCCTCTGGAAGGGGGCTTTCCTTCTCCCGTGCCGCGTGTTTCTTGTGGGAGGTGGAAGGGGTCAGCTTGGAAGGACTTGAGGCTGGGAAGAGCAGAGTGGCCTCATCCAGTGCCTGAGAGCCCTGATCCTGCGTGATGCCAGCCACCGGGGGCAGCCTGAGGCTGTAGGAGAAGGCTGACTCTGGCCGGTAAAACCCATAAGGAATTGGCAGATTGGAAGGGTAGTGCTGGAAGAATCTATAGTGGTCGTATGTGGACGGAGTCGGACCCAGGTGCTTGGGAATTGGTCCTGGGTGAGGCAGGAAGGGCCTTTGGTCCTGGGCTCCATAGAGGGATAGCAGGGGCCGGTCACACTCAGGTGGGTTCCCAGCCAGGAGGTAGGGGGAATAGATGGCAGCCAGTCCGTGTTCCGTGTGGAAGTGTGGGGGGTACTCTGACACGGTGGGGTGCATGTAGGGGGGAATGGCGCTGAAGCCCTTTGTTGGTGGCATTCTGTGTGGAAGCTCCGGTGCAAGGAATGGGGAAGTGGCTTTCCAGGGATAGCTGGGAGTGTGGAAAGCGGACTTGGTGTGGAAGGCAGTGGCCTTGGCTGCGGGGGACGCCACCGCCAGCAGCTCCGGGGCCTCTGCATTCTCCGGCCCCTTCAGTCTGTGCTCTCCGACCGGAACAAACGCTGAATGCCGGACCACACCTTCCAGGGCAGCCTGGGTGCCCAGTGCTGCTTCTGGAGCTGGGCTCAGGGGTGCCGTGTCCTTGAGGAGGCCTGGCTTTGGAGGGCACTGGGGGGTCCCCCTAGTCTTCAGCTCCACGTTTTCCTTGGTGTCCTCCTTGGCAAAGCTCTGCTGAAGTTTCGAGTCAAATCCAGGGAGTCCACTTGTCGCTGCCTTGGAGGAGGCAGGCTTGGCTGCAGGGTCTGTTTGGCCGGTCGGCTTGGGGTCGAGCGCGTTAGATTTAGGGCACTTGGGGCCCCGATCTTGCTCGGAAACTAAGGTGATGGAGTTCTTGCAGAGGCCATACTTCATGTGGTTGAAGAGGTGAGACTTTTCATTGCAGGTGAAGGGGCACTGGAAGCATTTGTATTTGAAGGGCTTCCCTGGGGGCCTGGGGATGTAGTGGGGCTTCTTGGGTTTCCGCTCTTTGAGGAGGCTCATTTTCCGCTTGTGTCTCCCACTCTGGCCTTCCGAGGGGGTGGGTAATGCTGCACCTCTCTGCTCAGACTCCGTGGCTGTCTCTCCACCGGGAATGTGATGAGGAAAGCACCGAGCTGCAGGGGGAGAGCAGAGTTGGGTCAGCATAGTTGGACACCACTGGACACTGCCTGGGGGATCCTGCAGTGCCCACAACAGGTGCTGCCGGGAGTTGGGCGAGGGTCACCAGCTGCCAGCCCTGGAGCGTGTGCTCTATTTTCTCAGGTCTGACCTGGGACTGTTGCCCTGGTCCAGGAGGTTTGCTGTGTATGTTTTCACCACCTGTGATTCTTGGGGTCTGGGAGCCTTCATCCCATCATTCAGACCTGCTCTGCAGGGCGCCATGGCTGAGCTGGCTCTGTCCGTTCCTGTGAGGTTTCTGAACTGTGGAAGGACACATCCTGGCACCAGGCTGTTGCCTGACTGCTGTGAGGGTGAGTGTTGGCTGACATGCTCCAGCCTAGGCCCGCCACGTGGCCGTGTTGCTGCCGTGCCCTGAGTGTGGGCCTGCTGTGTTGCTGCTGTGGCTCGGTGCAGGTGCTCACTCTGCCGTGTGTCTCAGTGTGAATATGTTGCTACATTTGTACTGACCAGTAGGCCTGTGGTGCTGACCACTTCTGAGTGGCTGCATCTCAGCCTGTGCCCTCCAGCCTGGGGGCTCACCGAGGCTCATCGCCTTCTCCTGGATGTGCCTCAGCAGGGAGCAAGTGACACTCTGTAGCCCCACTGACTGGAGTAGGAGGGCACCGGTATCTCGGAAGGAGGAGTTTTAGGACATGGACCTGCCCACTCAGGGCTTGGCACTCTGTCAGCTCTATGGGCTCCAGGACTGTGTCAGAGTCTGACCAGGGTAGGCTCCCCCGGCTGCTGCCGGGATTGCCTGCTTATTCTGCCCTGGATTTACTCACAGGCTGTTTGGCACCCCGAACCTTCACTGCCCCTATGTGGCTGTGTCTCAGGTTGTGTGTGGCTGTGTGTCAGGGTGTGTGTGGTTATGTGAGAAATAAAGCTCAGTGGTTTAATTCATGCAGAAAACGTGAAGAAGGAATGGTCTCCATTTGTGAAATCAGATGGAGAGGGTGTAGAAACCGCATTCTAAGGAAGGAGCTTGAGCCTGCTGGGCTCCTGCACCAGGTGCTGCACACTGTGGGCATGGCCTGCCAGAGGCCATGGATGGCACAGATTAGGGAAAAACATGCAGGCGCTCAGTTTGTTTTGCATCAAAATAAAACCATCTTTTCTATGGAATTTTGAAGTGTGCTCTTTTACACATTGGGGTGGTTATGAAATTTCCACTGGAAGGAAAGGTCCTGAGGGAAAATTGGAGGCACCTGTGGTCTTCTCTGACCCGCCTGTGTACACTTGGTAAGAGATTCGGGGCCGTGATTTTTGTGTGAGCCTCAAACGCTGCAAGAGCCCTACTTCCATCAGGTGGTGCCTGTTCACACATGTACACACACCACCACCACGTGTCTGATAACTCACACACCTCACTACTTCCTGCAGGTGGTGTCTGTTCACACACACACACACCACCACCACCACCACCACCACCACGTGTCTGATAACACACACACCCCACTACTTCCTGCAGGTGGTGTCTGTTCACACACACACACACACACACACACACCACCACGTGTCTGATAACACACACACCCCACTACTTCCTGCAGGTGGTGTCTGTTCTCTCTCTTTCACACACACACACACAACCACCACCACCACGTATCTGATAACTCACAAACCCCACTACTTCCTGCAGGTGGTGTCTGCACACACACACAACCACCACCACGTGTCTGATAACACACACACCCCACTACTTCCTGCAGGTGGTGTCTGCACACACACACAACCACCACCACCACGTATCTGATAACTCACACACCCCACTACTTCCTGCAGGTGGTGTCTGTTCTCTCTCTTTCACACACATACACACACAGACCACATGTCTGATAACACACACACCCCACTACTACATGTCTTCTGGCATCATACCCACCCCAACCACATTTCTGCCACATGCACGTGCTGTGCGGGCGCGCACACACAGACACACATACACACACACATACTGTTATACGTATGATCACACCCCCCACTTGCCATGCCACATCTCTCCACATATGCGCATGTACACCCACCCCAGCATGCTGTGTCTCTGATACACACATGTACAAGCCCCCCACGCCATGTCACTCTGCTGATGTAGGAGTTAAGACACTGATTTAGGGTGCTTGAGGAAAGAAAGCTACTACTGACACCAGAAGGCTTCCCTCAAGTGAGATCCTGCTGTGTGAGTGTGTGTCCTGTGTGGCTGTGTGCCATGGTTGACGCCGAGAAGTGAGATCTTGCCGTGTGAGTGTGTGTGAGCACCGAGAAGTGAGATCCTGCTGCCTTCTTCTGGCTGTCAGGCAGGACCTGCAGGTGCTTGGGCTCCTCTCCCAGCGTACGCTACCTTAGAGGCTGGAAGGCACCTTGAGCAAGTTCAACGCGTAATAATAGCTCCGTGTGTTTCTAATTTCCCCTCTGATTAAAAGAAAAAGTGTGAACTAATTCTTTATGGTTCTGCCTGTCCCTGAGGGTAGCTGTGCCCCTGGCGATAGAAGCCCAGTCTCCGTGGCTCTTGTCAGGAATGGGGGAACGGGCGCCTGGTTCCAGCCAGATAAGTCAGCAGGGCCTGTGCCGGCACGCCTCATTGTGCTGCCTGAGTCTGAAGGCGTGAGAACCTGTGCAAGAGGAGTTCCCATGATTGTATAGGATGTGTTACGGCAAAGATCTGAAAGCTGATGAGCTCACCACTCGCTGCAAGCACCACGGTCACAGTGATGACAGTTGCAAAATGTTTATCGGGCGAGCGCTGCGCCCCGCGCACCCGCTGCCGTCCCTGAGCCCTGAGCGCCGTAAGGGGCACGGATGCTAAGGAAGAGAGGGTGCTTTTGTAGAAGCAGTATTTTCAAATGTGGCTGAGACCTCCGTCTCCCAAACACGTACACTCTGGAGGATGTGTTTCCTGTGACATCTGGGAGAGGTTGTATGTGCATCAGTGCAGTACTGTCACCCACTTCCCTGCCGGCTGTGGCACAGTCTGCCTGTTGGTTGCTGAGGGTGGTGGAGCAGCTCTGGGCGAGAGTGTCAGGGTTTGGCTGTGTGTAGGGCCTGTTCGGGAGATGGAGGCCCGGGTGCGGTCTGTTTAGATAAGCTGACCTCTCCGTACCAACTGCCCAGCTGCTGTCAGTGGAGTGCCGGAGGCTGTGGGTCACAGGTCTGCAAAGCTGCACTGGGAACAGTGAGGGGTGGATGCTTCTGTAAGCTCTCCAGAGGCGAAGTCACTTGCCCAGGCCAGGTCACAGGGATGGGGAAACTAACCCTGACAGCGGGACCTCAAGTGGTCGCTACCTCCGTGGCCTCGGCTTGGAAGCAGTCTCTGATCAGCTCCTGCCTGCTGGCAGCTACTGGTGTTAAATATTCCAGAAAAAGAGTATATTGTTGCCAAAACAAGAAGACCCACAAGTGCAAGTGTTTACAGTAAGTTTGGATTGGCATTGAGGAGGGTGAGGCTCCCCTGGGGAACTGCAGTGTCGACACAGAGGAGATGTGTTTGCCAGGCGTTTCCCCCTCTGCCCGTGGGGTCCCACTCGGGTCTCGTCCTCATTCTGCGGTGTGTCCAGGACCCCTTGAGCTGGCCCTGATTCTCCCACTGTTTACAAGGTTTTTCAGTGTCTCCGGGCCAACGGTGGAGCCACTTTGCCCATGGGAGATCCCTGGGCTGGGCTGAGAGCACTATGGGCTTTGGGTACAGCTGTCCACACCACACTGCCCATACCATGCTGCCCACACCATGATGCCACACAGTGCTGCCCATACCACGCTGCCCATACCACGCTGCCCACACAATATGCCATCGGTTTTGCTGGTTACAGCACGGAGCTGCTAATGACCCATCTTTAACAGGTTCCTAATGGACAGTTGGTATAGTTACTAGCTAGGGTGATAGCGAGTGGCTGAAGTACTTACAGAGTTTCTAAGGCATTTGAATTTAGGGAAACAAACAGGCCTTTTTTTATTTATTATTTTGTTCATACTGGGCTTATTGGACACTGTTGTGACCAGCTGGGTCACCTGTGACCTGAAATGGTGCTGGTGGTGTCCAGCTGGCTGGCATGGAGCCCTCTTGTCGGGTAGACATTGTGAAGGGCATGCTATAATTATGATATTGTGATGTGGCGTTATTGCATAACTCAAGGACACGCCACTGTCGCCTGCCCACTGGGTGTTGCAAGAACGAGATCTGTGAGTTTTACACCGATTGAGCTTTTCCACTGATTGATGCCACTCCCTCCCAGCCTTTGGGTTTGAAATGAAGGATAAACTGCTGGGCAACCCTGGCCTCCTGGCAGCCCCCAGGGCCCTGGCTCCCACCAAGCCCAGCTGGCCACCTTACTGACCCTTCAAACTCTGTCAGCAACCCCAAAGCAAAGCAAGCATCGTGGTGACAGTTGTAGGCAGACTTTGCCGAAACGAAGTCTGAGTTCAGACTTGACCAGTACTTCGGGCCATATTGTCCTCTTCCCAGTTTCTGAGAAGTGTCACAGAAGGGGAAAAAATACCCCTTTCTGCGTATAAAATCCCAGCAACCAAGCAAAAATCACCAACAGGTTAAAGTTTGGTTTTGTAAACTTAAGTGAAAACAGTCCTTGTTTTTTGAACTTTACAAGTTAGTAAAATTAAAGAAACTTTAAAACCAGCTGTCTAATCCCATGTGTAAGTGAGAGATCCTTGCCTCTTATGTTGCAATCTGCCGTAGTTTATTTCTAAGGTGAGAAGCAGTTTAGCAACAGTATAGCAGTTTGCAGATTCATGTTTTGGCTTCGCTTTCTGTGAATTTTATAGCAGAAACACAGACCTGATCGCCAAATAAACTTGGTTATTGGACAGTGAAGAACCAGCCTGCTCAGAGGTCTGTGTGCTGGCAGTGCACCTGCAGCTCTGAGTAAACCCCAGAACAGAACTTCGTCCGGCAGGTACTTTACGCAATAGCCCAGAGTCTCTGTTAGAGAAAACTGAAAATGAGAAAGAAGTGGTGGGCACTTACCAGAGGTGGGCACTGCTGGACGTGGCAGGCGTCTTGGTGCCGGTGCTGGGCTGTGCTGACAGTGCTGGGAGCAGGACCTGTTCTCACGCTGGCTTGCTAAGTGAAACTGGAGCTGGCTCTTCCAGTGGGAGGGATTTAAGTGTAGGAGTTGAGCCCTCAGGGCACAGAGATGCACTTGATATTCTCCTGCCCGCAGCTACGATTCATGTGTTTGCACCCACCTCTGCAACCTGTCCACGCAGCCTCACCAGGCTCAGGACCCAGCAGTCTGGCCCACCCCCGTGCCTCCCGGGACGCTCCTGCTGTGGTTTTGTGGGTGCCCTTTCGGTCTCCCTGGTGGCTACAGGCTGCAGGGTTTGGATGTGTTCATGGCTGGAGTACAGGTGACTGGTGTAGATCAAACCCTGCTCAGTATTGGATGTTATAGAGACCTTGTGAGCAAGTCTTTCCTCTGGAACACTTGGCAGCAGGTGCTTCAGCGCATGTTCCTCAGAAGCTGCAGTGTCGGAAGTGTCCCTGCCGAGGGCCCAAGGAGGCCTTGGTTACCTGTGCCTCTTTTCGCCCAGCTCCTGAAGCTGAGTGGCAGGAAGGGAGCGTACCCGGTGGCCTTGTCACAGGGACCTGCCGGAGCATGCCTGGGACCAGCCCGGCACGGCCATGGACGTGCGCTGCTGGTGGGAGCCGGCCTGTGTGCTCTTACTGACCCCTTTTCAAGGAACGGAGGCAGTTACTTTTGGTGCCAACTGACTCCCTGCCTCCGTCTGCTTGCTTATTTCGTCCAGGGCTATTGCCCTGGCTTCTGGGAAGCCCGGAATGCATTGTCGGTTGGGGGGTAGGAAAGGAGGAGGTGAGCTGCTCTGAGCCTGGGGTGGTGCCCGGGGCCACTGGCAGAGGCTCCTGCATCCAGGCCAGGGACGAGCTCACCTGGAGACTGTTTCTTTTTCTCCTTGGTTAAGACCTAGTGCTTTGTTTGGTTTTATCTTTATTTAACTCTTAAAACATTTTTTCTGCTTACTTTTGTCCAGATTAGCCATGTTTATAATTCTAGTCTCACAAAAGCAGCAGTTGGGTGCTGTGCTGAGTACTGTGGGCTGTGTGGTACAGAGTGCTGTGCTGAGTACTGTGGGCTGTGCGGTGCAGGGTGCTGTGGTGACTGTGGGCTGTGTGGTGGGCTGTGCTGTGGTGAGTACTGTGGGCTGTGCTGTGGTGACTGGGCTGTGTGGTGGGCTGTGCTGTAGTGAGTACTGTGGGCTGTGTGGTGCAGAGTGCTGTGCTGAGTGCTGTGGGCTGTGCTGTAGTGAGTACCGTGGGCTGTGTGGTGGGCTGTGCTGTGGTGAGTGCCATGGGCTGTGTGGTGCAGGGTGCTGTGCTGAGTACTGTGGGCTGTGTGATGCAGAGTGCTGTGGTGACTGTGGGCTGTGTGGTGGGCTGTGCTGTGGTGAGTACTGTGGACTGTGCTGTGGTGAGTACTGTGGGGTGTGCTGTGGTGACTGGGCTGTGTGGTGGGCTGTGCTGTAGTGAGTACTGTGGGCTGTGTGGTGCAGAGTGCTGTGCTGAGTGCTGTGGGCTGTGCTGTGGTGAGTACTGTGGGCTGTTTGGTGCAGGGTGCTGTGGTGAGTACTGTGGGCTGTTTGGTGCAGGGTGCTGTGCTGAGTACTGTGGGCTGTTTGGTGCAGTGGGCTATGCTGAGTACTGTGGGCTGTGTGGTGCAGAGTGCTGTGATGACTGTGGGCTGTGTGGTGGGCTGTGCTGTGGTGAGTACCATGGGCTGTGTGGTGCAGGGTGCTGTGCTGAGTGCTGTGGGCTGTGCTGTGGTGAGTACCATGGGCTTTGTGGTGGGCTGTGCTGTGGTGAGTACCATGGGCTGTGTGGTACAGGGTGCTGTGCTGAGTGCTGTGAGCTGTGTGGTGGGCTGTGCTGTGGTGAGTACCGTGGGCTGTGTGGTGGGCTGTGCTGTGGTGAGTACCATGGGCTGTGTGGTGCAGGGTGCTGTGCTGAGTGCTGTGGGCTGTGCTGAGTGCTGTGGGCTATGCTGTGCTGAGTGCTGTGGGCTATGCTGTGCTGAGTGCTGTGGGCTGTGTGGTGGGCTGTGCTGTGGTGAGTACCATGGGCTGTGTGGTGCAGGGTGCTGTGCTGAGTGCTGTGGGCTGTGCTGAGTGCTGTGGGCTATGCTGTGCTGAGTGCTGTGGGCTGTGTGGTGCAGGGTGCTGTGCTGAGTGCTGTGGGCTGTGCTGAGTGCTGTGGGCTATGCTGTGCTGAGTGCTGTGGGCTGTGTGGTGGGCTGTGCTGTGCTGAGTGCTGTGGGCTGTGTGGTGGGCTGTGCTGTGGTGAGTACCATGGGCTTTGTGGTGGGCTGTGCTGTGGTGAGTACCATGGGCTGTGTGGTGCAGGGTGCTGTGTTGAGTGCTGTGAGCTGTGTGGTGGGCTGTGCTGTGGTGAGTACCGTGGGCTGTGTGGTGGGCTGTGCTGTGGTGAGTACCATGGGCTGTGTGGTGCAGGGTGCTGTGCTGAGTGCTGTGAGCTGTGTGGTGGGCTGTGCTGTGGTGAGTACCGTGGGCTGTGTGGTGGGCTGTGCTGTGGTGAGTACCGTGGGCTGTGTGGTGCAGGGTGCTGTGCTGAGTGCTGTGGGCTGTGTGGTGGGCTGTGCTGTGGTGAGTACCATGGGCTGTGTGGTGCAGGGTGCTGTGCTGAGTGCTGTGGGCTGTGCTGAGTGCTGTGGGCTATGCTGTGCTGAGTGCTGTGGGCTGTGCTGTGGTGAGTACCATGGGCTTTGTGGTGGGCTGTGCTGTGGTGAGTACCATGGGCTGTGTGGTGCAGGGTGCTGTGCTGAGTGCTGTGAGCTGTGTGGTGGGCTGTGCTGTGGTGAGTACCGTGGGCTGTGTGGTGGGCTGTGCTGTGGTGACTGTGGACTCTGTGGTGGGCTGTGCTGTGGTGACTGTGGACTCTGTGGTGGGCTGTGCTGTGGTGACTGGGCTGTGTGGTGGGCTGTGCTGTGGTGAGTACCGTGGGCTGTGTGGTGCAGGGTGCTGTGCTGAGTGCTGTGGGCTGTGCTGAGTGCTGTGGGCTATGCTGTGCTGAGTGCTGTGGGCTGTGTGGTGGGCTGTGCTGTGGTGACTGTGGACTCTGTGGTGGGCTGTGCTGTGGTGCAGCTCACCAGCTGGGAAACCTTGTCCCGTGTTAGTGTCCCTGGTTCAAGTCCTCTGGCTGCCTACTTGTGCACAGCCTGAGAGGTGGCAGATGGCACTTGAGAGCTACATGGGAGATTCTGGGCTCTATGCTTTGATTAGACCCAGCCCTGGTTGTCTCAGACGCTTGGAATTTGAACTAGCAAATGGAGATCTCTCTGTTCCCCTAAGTAAAATGAAATTAAATAAGTAAAAATTTAGAGAACAAAACAAAGCAAAAACTAGTGGCTGAACTGATGCCCTGTTTGCAGTGTGTGGGGCTGTAAATAGGTTTGGAGCGCGGGCACGACGTGGTGTTGTCTGGAGTCACTCAGCGTCCAAGTGGCTTAGTGGGTGCTGCTAGAAATCTGGCTTGAGCTGCCAGAGGTTCCTGTCGGGAGGAGCTTCACCTTGCAGGGGCTCAGGACACCCCGAGACCCCCCACGGCATGCTGAGAATGGTCACAGCACTGTTTTTGTGCTTTCCAGTGTGTGCCATGTGTCTCTTGGACAGTCCTTCATTCTGGTGTTGATCGCACCCACTGGGTGGCTCCGGAGGCGTGAGCCGTTGGAGGTGGTCTCCTTCTGTCTCGTTCCTGCTCATTGGCTGCTCTGAGTTCTCTGTTTCCTGTGGTGCTGGGCTGCTCAGGTTGCACATCGGAATGTTGCTTTGAAAAGAGAGAGAGAGGAAGAAGGAGAGAAAGGGAGAAATATAAGTCTTCCATCCTCTCGTTCACTCCCCACATTGCTGCAGGGCCAGGGCTGGTCCAGGCTGAGACCAGGAGCCTGAAGCTGCATCTGGGTGTCCCAGGTGCATGGCACGGGACTTCGGCTGTTTTCCCAGGGGCACTGTCTAGAAGCTGGGCCAGAAGCAGCCAGGATTCAAACCAGCCTGCAGATGGAGGATGCTGACCCATGGTACCACATGCCAGCTCCCCCTTAACATTTAAATGCCAACATTTTCAAGCTCACAGACAAGGTGTGACCATGTGGCAGTGCAGTCTCACGTGCTGGCACCTGAACCCCACAGGCAGCTCTTTCCTGTGGCTGCTCTTCCCACCAGCCTCCTTACTTGTTCGGCTGTCTTTCAGCCTTGTGTGCGGACTTCAGTGTGTGTCCTTCTGAACACTTGCGTGAGCATGGAGTGGCTCTGATGGTTCTTGTCAGCGCTGGCAGCAGCACCAGGCAGTGTCCCTCCATCCCCAGCGCTGGCAGCAGCACCAGGCAGTGTCCCTCCACCCCCAGCGCTGGCAGCAGCACCAGGCAGTGTCCCTCCATCCCCAGTGCTGGCAGCAGCACCAGGCAGTGTCCCTCCATCCCCAGTGCTGGCAGCAGCACCAGACAGTGTCCCCCAGGGGTCTACATGGCTTTGTTGGTATCCCTGCTGCCCCCCGCCCCCTGGTGTTGGCAGCTCCAGCACGATTTTGCCCTTGGTACCTGCATCGGGGTGACTACTGGGTCCCTGCACCTTTTCTTCCCGTGGGCTGACTCTCTCCACTCTTCCTGTCATGGTGGTTTTGGGGGCCCAGGGGTTCTGCTTTTTTCTGAATGCCCTAGTCTTCAGAGGTGGGCGCTGTCTTTCTCTTCTTCCTGAGAGGTTGACAGCCTGTGTGCTTGGGACATGGGGAGACATCTCTGCTGATCCATCCTGAGGTAGTTCTGTAACCTGCTTCTTGGGGAGTCCAGTTCTGATGCCATAGGTCTTGATGGTCAGGGGGGTGGGATGGCCTTGGCCCAGGGCACTGGACACAGGGCCATGTGTGCCAGCCCTCACTGTCCTCTTTGACCTTTGGAGAATGAAGACGGTTGTTTCGTGGAACCTAGTCCGCCGTGGCGTCCAGCCTACTGCATTACCCAGCCGTCTCTGAAAGACTCGGACTAAGGAAGGGTGACGTCACTGGCGGCTGATGCCCCTCAGTGCTCAGGGGCGCGGGCCCTGTGCCGAGGGGCGCCCTGTGCCAAGGAGGGGTCTATGCTGAGGGGCACCCTGTGCCGGTAGCGGCTGCCATATGCTTGGCAGCACAGCCAGTGCAGCTCAGCCAAGAGACCCGTGGAGGGTGCGCCTCCCTGCTGGCAGCACTCTGGCAAGGAGGGCGTCTGGTAGAGAGGGAACCTGGGCCCACGCTGCCCTCGGAGCCACAGCACTGGCAGGGCTGCCGGCTGCGGTACTGCCTTGGCCTGGCTGTCCTGAGCACCCACTGCGGCTGGACTCTTGCACTTGAGAGGGAGGCAAGGGCTGCCCCGTGTGTGTGCTCTCTGCCTCATTGGTCCCTGAGCTGCAGCATCCCAGCCATCTCATCTTGCTGGCACAGGTGGTGAGCCTGTGCGCAGGTGCTGGGGCACTGAGCTGTGCGCCTCATGTTCGGTGGGGAGGACGTGAACTCCAGAAAGCTCAGGGGCTTCAGTTTGGCCAGCCGTGCTGCTGAGCAAGTCCCGTAGCTGCAGCGTGGTCAGGGCCAGGTCTCGGGGAGACCCCTGAATCCTAAACTCTGTGGGTATGGGCAGCAGGACCTTGGTTAACTGTGAGCACATTCCTTGCCCTCCTCAGTTCCGTGTCCCTGTGGGTCCAGCAGCTGCCTGCCTGGCTGGAGTGATGTCTTCTCGCTGTTGTCTGGGCAGCGGTGCTTTCTGAGTGGACAGAGCACACACTCATGATGGCCCCTCCCTCCCCAGCTTGCCTTGCTGCCTTTTGGAGGGGACCCTCTCACAGCTTTGTCAGTGGCTTGCAAATCTTGGGGTTCTCCTTCACTAGTGAGGTGTGTACGAGTCCCAGCCAGCCTGCTTATTTTAAGATTTCAAAGGACTTTGTTTGTTTTGTGCAAGCTTAGTAATACAGAGAGGTGAAGCAAGTCAGTTTCTAGTGATGCAGAAGCCAGAGGAGTGAGGATATTTGGGGAGCTTTTGTGGCTGGTGCATGCTGCCTTTGATGGGGTAATTGTTTCCTGGGTGGGCTGTGGGGCGGGGGCAGATGGACTGCCCTACCACACTCCTGTTTCCTACCCAGGCTGTGCTGAGTGCCCTAGCTGGACGTGCGAGCAGAGCTGGAGCACCCTGGGGCAGCAGGGCTGTACCCAGCCTCGGGGTGTGTGGCCTGTGGGCAGTCTTTTTCCTGGCACGTGGTCTTGGCTCTTCCCTGGGAAAGGGAGCAGCTGAGAGCAGAGTTGAACTGGGAGCAGAGGGGCCCCCTGGGCTTGGCCTACACTGGCAAGTCAGCGAGGCTGGACAGCCGTGGCTTCCACTGGAGCAGAACCCCAAATCCTGCCTCCCCTCCTTCAGCAGTTTGGTTGGCACCGCAGCTTCTGTGTCCACGCCTGGGCTTGTTTTTGATGGAGGAGCGGGCTTTAGGGCTGTGAGCCTAGCCAAGCATGGGGATTGCCGTCTTCCTCACTGTGGGGTCCCAACACTTTGCAGTGTCCATGTGCTGGCCTTGTCCTGCTGCAGACCCGAGTGTTTCTGGGAGCTGCTCCTGGGCCTCAAACTTCCCTTGAGTCTGTTTCCTTTGTGTGTGCTCCTCCCTGGCAGTGCTCTCAGGCACGTGGAGGGGATGAGAAAAGGGGCTCTTGTAGAGTGTCTGTGAAATACACAGCATTCGGAATGGTGGCATGTGCTAGAGCAGTGGGGTCCCCCCATCGGAGGCCCGACTGTGTCTCCAGTCATTGCAAGAGGCGGCTGTGATGGTGTAAGTGATTGGGTCTCTGCTAGCCATGGAGATCTGGATTGAATTTCCACCTCCAGGCTTTGACTGTAGCCAGCATTTAGGGAGTGAGGTTACCAATAGAAGATACTGTTTTATCTGTCCAGTTAATAGTGGTAATAGTGGCCCAGCACGGTGGCATCGGCATCCCATATGGGCGCTGGGTCTAATCCGGGCAGCCCTGCTTCCCATCCAGCTCCCTGCCTGTGGCCTGGGAAAGCAGTCGAGGACGGCCCAGAGCCTTGGGACCCTGCACCCGCGTGGGAGACCTGGAGGAAGTTCCTGGCTTCTGGCTTCGGATTGGTACAGCACTGGCCGTTGCAGTTACTTGGGGAGTGAATCATTGGACGGAAGATCTTCCTCTCTGTCTCTCCTCCTCTCTATATAGCTAACTTTGCAATAACTAACTAACTAAATAAATCTTTTAAAAATAGTAATGGTGGTGGTGTTAGTATCATTATTACCACTAGTAGTAATAGACATGGAGACTCCTGTTTTTTGGCTGTGAAGCCTGGGAGGTGTCCTGTTTTTGTGTCTCTTCCTCTCTCTGCTAAGTTCCGTTTTCTTTCTCTCTCTTTTAATCAAGCTTGGCCCTCTCAGCCACAGGTCCTCTTCAGCTGTGTCCGAGTCCATCCCATTTCTGTCCACCGCCGTCTTGACCTCTGCTTCCCTTCTTTTCACATCTGCCCCGTTCTTTCCCTTTCATCTCTTTGATGTTTTAGACTTTTTCTTTAGTGTCTTAGGTCTGTTATCCCAAGTCATGGAAGTGGGAGTCACACCTCACGAGTTGTTGCTTGTACTCCGAGTCCTCGCAGGACCCTTTGTGGGGGGCCTGCGTTGTGCTGATCAGGGGAGGGGGAGGCTGGTCCATGGCTGAGGGATGGGGACTTGCCTGCTGCTTCTAGGGCATGGCTGTGCAGGTTCCTGGATGCAAGTGCTCCTGACGCAGACCCCTGCCGGGCCCCCAGCACTTACCCCTGCACGACAGTGGAGCTTGTGAGGGCCGCAGGCTAGTGCGCCTACCTGTTTGCCTGCTGGAGGCCGTGGGAAGGAAAAGTGGCTTCCTGAGAACGCGACACGGTCTCTCAGTTGTTGGTCAGGTAGGAAGCAGACTGTTGTACAAGCACACTGTTATGTAGCTGATGCCAGGTGTGTTGTGTGCGATTTAAAGTGGAGCAAGCAGGCTCTCTAGATTTAAACACACACATACACCCATACACCCTCTCGAGAGGCCACAGAGCAGGGTTGTCATGGCACCGCTGGCACAGGGACTATAAGTAAGACTGGAAAATTCACGCAGAAGGATGCTGGTAAGGCATGGACTTTGTTTGGAAGACGTGCGTTTCTAAGGAACCTGTAAGAGAAGAAGCTACACACAGAGTGTCCTTTTGCCAGTGGGTCGGGTGACCTCTGGTAGCAGATATCCCTGGGGAAATGGGAGTTAGCAAGCTTGGTTACAGCCCTTGCTGCAGTCCCCTTAACTGGATGCTGACAACTTCCTTAGGGGACAGTCCACGTGCTCAGAGTTGCAGTGCTGCTACTGTCGGTGCAGGACTCTTCCACTACCCAGAGAAACCCTGCCCCCCTTAGCTGCCCACCATCCCTGGGCAGCTGCAGATCGGCCTGTCCCTGTTCCACCCCTTAGCTGCCCCCGTCCCTTGGCAGCCGCAGATTGGCTTGTCCCTGTGTTTCCCACCAGAGGTCTTGCAGCATGTGCTGCTTTGTGGCAGGTGGAGCGTGGACCACCTCTTGGTTTCTTCTCGCAGTGTGGACTGCGTAACGGGACCCTGCAGGCTGGGGTAGAGGTTTGCAGGACGGAGTGAATTTCCATGCCGTTGGGAAGGCTGATGTTTCAGGCAAAGGTGCCTCTCACCCGTGTCCCAGCAGCAGCTTCTCACCAGGCATCAGTCAGAGCGGGTCAGGGCCCCACCTGCGGGACCTCACTTCACAGTAAACAGAGCTTTCCGAATATTCTGAGGTTCTGACGTCGCGATGTTCAGCCTGCAAGTTGCTCAGCCCGCCAGCCCCGGGCAGTTTTGTTAATTCATGGATATTTGGGTATTTTTTTTTTTTACATTTTGGCTCTCAGGAATGTTTGTGTGAATTTCGTGTGCAGTTTTCATTACTGGTGGTTATAACTAGGAATGTATTTGTGATTATTTTGAAAATGAGGAAACGATGTTTCAAAAACTGACCATATAAGATGGTGCACAGTGGGGTCCACCCAGGCAGTGGTGAGGTGTGCACAGTGGGTCCTCCCAGGCATTGGTGAGGTGTGGTGCACAGTGGGTCCACCTGGGCAGGGGTGAGGTGTGGTGCTGACTCGTCCTGCTTGATACCCCATGGAGTTGCCTGTGTTCTCTCTGATCAGCCCGCACTCAGCATATTCTTCTCATCCTTTGATGTTCTTAGGTAGAAGTACGAGAGGTAAGCTCAGGAGGTAGATGGAAAAACTGCTTTGGAGTTCAAGGCTTTTTGCACTAAAATAAGGTTTTTCTTTCCCTCAGTTTTTTTTAAGGACTGATCCCTGCATTGCTGAGTACAAACCCTTTCTTTTTGTCTGAAAGTTATTGAAGAGACAGACACAGAGTTTCCGCCAGCTGGTTCTCTCCCCAGTGGCCTCTGCGGGCTGTGGGAGGGCATGGTGCTGTGGGCTTGGGCTTCTCAGCATTGTGACTGAGGAGCTAGGTGCGCTGTGAAACTGCCAGTTGGCTGTGGAGTTAGTCCCTGTGTGCTCAGATTGGAGTCTGCTCTCTTCTGAGGGACGCTGCTGTTCCTGTTTCTGTGTTGGAGTGTCTGTCTGTTGAGCCCCTTAACCCCCAGGCTGAGGCCGGACCTTGGGTCTCCACCAGCCAGACCCTCCACCTTCCTTAACTGGTGTTTCCTGACTCTGGCACTTCTCAAGTGTTATCTTCAGCAGCATGACGTCTCTCGACATGTCAGGAGCAGGAGCACTTGTGAGGCTGGGTCCAGGCCCTCGGCTGTGCACAGCTGCACGCGCTGGGATGTGAGAGTGCTGTGTGTGTGACAGACTGCAGGGTGACTGCCCTGTACTCCTCCCACCAACAGGGAAGACCACCACAGGGCCCGGCCAAGGTCAAGACTGACCCGGCAGAGCCAAGGCTGCGCCAAGCAGGTGTCCTTCAAGATGCGGGCCGTGGGGACACTTCCCCCAGGAAGGCTTGTGGCATTGGCAGTGTGTTCTCATACTAAGCTGAGGGAAGAGCCTGCTGAGCCCTGCCAGCAACACACTACATACTTGTCTTCCTCTCATTCTCTGTGGGCTTCAGTCTTTCTTCTTGTCATCTGAGCCTGTGTCATGAATATCCCACTCTGAGGTTCAACACAGAACGTGCTGTGTCCTGGCCATGTCCCTCCTTGATGGTCATCTGTAGGCTGTGTCACGAATATTTCCCTCTGAGGTTCAACACAGAACGTGCTGTGTCCTGGCCACGTCCCCTTGGCAGGTATGTGTCTGTTGAGTGTTCGTTTTGTGCTAACCTTAGATTCTGTAATATTGATATTATTATTTTAAATATTTATTTACTTACTTGAAAGGTAGAGTTAGAGAAGGAAGGCAGAGTCATTCTTCATGCTCTAGTTCACTCCCCAATGGCTACAGTGATCAGGGCTGGGCTGGTTTGAAGCCCCCAGGCGCTTCCTCTGGGTCTCCCACGCGGGTGCAGGGTCCCAAGCACTTGGACCATCCTCAGTTGCTCTCCCAGGCCGTAAGCAGGGGCTGGATGGGAAGTGGGACAGCTGGGATTAGAACCAAACTCTGGATGGGATGCTGGCGCTGCAGGCGGAGGCTTTAGCCTGTTTGGTATGTGCTCACCAGGCATTGGCACAGTGTTCTGTTGTCCCTAAGGTGCTGAAGCTGTATCCTGCTCTGTAAGGGAGGTCTGCTCTGCCCATCCCTGCCTCCCTCCCTTAGTTACTGTCTCCTGAGCTCTGGGCCCTTGGGTGTTGGGGCGAAGGTTGGTTTAGTGCATGCCTGGGGCTTGTCATGACAGGGCTGCTTGGTTGACCTAGAAGCAAGGAGGCAGCTTGCAGTGGTCTTGACATGTGTCTGCTGAAATGGATGTAAAACAAACCGGGTCTACCACGTGCCCACTGCTCCCCTAGGAACCCTGTGCCAGAGACTGGGACTGGGGGGAGACAAGTTGTCACTGATGAGGGGATGAGCTGTGGGTGGGACAGAGAGAGGAGGTGTCACTGATGAGGGCTTGAGATCCTGCCCAGCAGTCACTGGGGTAGTGAGGCCCTGACTGTGTCCTTCAAACCCCCAGGCTCCCAGGGAAGACAGTCATGAGCTCTGTGCTGTCTCATGACTTCAGGTTGAAGGCATTGCCGTGCAGTTGGGCACAGCAAGGAATCCAAGTGTGACCACAGGGTGGGCAGTGCTGATCATGAAGTTGTGACTGGGAGTCGTGGATGGACAGATGGGAAGCAGCCTAGCTGGTGTCCGAGGCAGTGCCGTCCTCAGACCCCACTTGTTCTCGTGTGTGCACGCTATGTTCCTGATCTCATGCCATGGTCACCAGAGGTAGAGCAGGGCCTGACTTCCTGGCCAGGCCCTTAATTCTCCTGGGTGCTTGTTTGTGCTTCTTTCAAGTTGCTGTACGTGGGCCACTCTGTCATTAGCATGGGTGTTCCCTTGCCAGTGGCACAGCGTGGAGTGGTTAAGGAGGAGGCTCTTGCCTCAGGGAGGGTACCTCCTCCTAGTTCTGTGGTGAGGCTGGACTCAGTTCCCCTCCCTTGGATGACCCTTGGTGGTGGAAGAGGGGTAGGAACTGACAGGCATTGGTTCTGTGACAGGGCTGTGAGCTGCTGGTGAGGGGCAGGCTCGGGCAAGGAAGGTGTGGTGTCCAGAGGTCCTGTGTATGCTTGGGTTAGGGAGCCATTGCTGTGACTGTCAGAGGATGTTTCTGCACCAAGCACAGTCCACTCAGGGGTACCTTATCCAAGAAAGGTGTTTGCTGGCAGTAATGTGGTCAGGACATGTGCAGGTGTGGCAGGTTCTGTTGCTGGTGTGTTACATAGGTGTGACAGGTGTGACTGTGTGCATTCCGCTGACACGGCGGTGACTGTGTGCTCCCCACTGACACGGGTGTGACTGTGCTCCCCACTGACACGGGTGTGAGGTGGTGTGTGCTCCCCACTGACACGGGTGTGAGATGGTGTGTGCTCCCCACTGACACGGGTGTGAGATGGTGTGTGCTCCCCACTGACACGGGTGTGAGATGGTGTGTGCTCCCCGCTGACACGGGTGTGAGATGGTGTGTACTCCCTGCTGACACGGGTGTGAGATGGTGTGTGCTCCCCGCTGCTCAGGTACAGGTGTGGTCTGTGCCGCTGGTGGATACCTGTTCTTTTATATGTGTAAGCTTGGGACCCCTTGGGCCTTGAGTGTTCTGATTCTAACCTGAATGATGAGCCGTCACCATGCGCTTTGTCCGGCTGTGTTATGACCGCTGTGACTGATCAGAGAGCACAGGGCATAGAGGTGCTTCTTTGCCTTCTCCTTCCCCGTTGCAAGCGGCGTGGGTGTGTTGTGGTGCCGTGGCACGAGGTGCTGTGTGTCTAGGTCACTGGGTGTGTCGGCCCCAGGACGCAGCTGTGTTGTGTTCACAGGGACGTGCTGCTTTCCTGCCCCCAGGCACAGCTGACAGTGTGCTGCACACGCAGGCCTGAGTTCGTGCTGGGCAGCTCTGATGTGCAGCTTCTAAGATGCAGGAGCCCGTGTCAGCCATGGACATAAATGCTGAGTAAGAGGTAAGCCAGAGGCAAGGCCCACCTTAAGTGTGTTTTCAGTGACTGTGCAGATGCGAACTTGCAGTCTCCATTTTCATACTAGGGAAGTAACAGGAAGCTCTGCCTCTCTCCCACCACTTCCCTCATCTCTGGGAGTGGTCAGAGATGGAAGACCTGGCAGGGGACTCGGGGACTTCAATGGGTAGAAAATAAAAAATACTCCTGCCAACTACGTTAACAAATAAAAATGTTGAAAGCAACTTTGCTTCATTAGGGTTATTTGAGAGGTAGAGAAACATGCGTACAGCAGCTGGGAGATGGACTGTGGCTGGCAGGAAGGCAGTTCCTGATTTGTTCACCATGGCCTCCCACAGTGACCCAGCCATTGCCTGCTGCCCTCCCCACCCCCGGGGTGACCCAGCCATTTCCCACTGTCCCCCCAGGGTGACCAACCCAGCCATTCCCCACTGCCCCTGGGGTGACCCAGCCATTCCCCACTGCCTCCCCCCGGGGTGACCCAGCCATTCCCCACTGCCCCTGGGGTGACCCAGCCATTCCCCACTGCCCCCGCCCCCGGGTGACCCAGCCATTCCCCACTGCTCTCCGGGGTGACCGACCCAGCCATTCCCCACTGCCCCCAGGGTTCCCCACTGCCCCTGGGATGACCCAACCATTCCCCACTGTCCCAGGGTGACCCAGCCATTCCCCACTGCCCCCTCCCTCCGGGGTGACCAAGCATTCCCTGCTCCCTCCAGGGTTGGCCTTAGTAGGAAGGTGGGGTCAAGAGCCTGTCCTGCTGTGGGACTCCAGTACTTTGATGTGTCCTCACGGGAGGTGTAAGATCCCTGCCCTCTCATGTTAACTTGTGTGAGAGAGAACACACTTCCATCTGCTGGTTTACCTGGTACCCAGGTTGTTGCAGTGACCTGGGCTTGGTGGGAGCCCCAGTGACAGGAGTCAGGAGCTCCGCTGGGTCTCCCTCAGGGTGGTAGGCCAGCACTTGGATCTTGTGCTTTCCAGCCATTAGTGGGGAACTGGGTCAGAAGTGAGCGCACAAGGGATGCCTTGGCACCATGGTATTGCTCCCCTGACCCTGCCACCTTTTCCTGTAAGGATTGATTTATTTGAAAATCAGAGAGAGAGATTGATTGATCTTGCATCTACTGTTTCATTCCCCACATGAGCAGAGTGGCTGGGGCTGGCCCAGTAGCCTGGACCTTCATGTCCTGCTCCTGTGGACGGTGTGGCTGGGCCATCTTCCACCTCCTTACTAGGCACATTAGAAGGGAGTTGGACAGGAAGTGGGGCCCCTGGCTCTGGAAGCATCTCATATGAGATGTCAGTGTTGCTGGGGTTTCCCCTCTCAGGACGAGTCCTTCCCCTGAGTCTGCACACGCCTGCGTGTTTCACGGTGGGACCTTCTGCATTGTGGTGATTTCTTGGCTTAATTGTGTTTGTTGGCCAGTGCCTCTCCTGGTGGGCCAAGTCCCTCCTGCTTGAGTGTGGATAGGGCTCTGTCCAGGCAGAGGTGGGAGCTGCATGGTGAAGGCCAAGCCCACAGCCAGTCTCAGGGCTTCCTGAGTGTGCAGGCTACCATGTGGCGTGGTCTGAGCCCATGGCCAATCTCAGGGCCTCCCGAGACTGCGCAAACTGCCACATGGTATAATCTGAGCCCCAGCATGGGCTGCCGCGTGGTGTGGTCTGAACCCCAGCACAGGCTGCCACATGGCATGGTCTGAGCCCCAGCATGGGCTGCCGCGTGGTGTGGTCTGAGCCCCATCGTGGGCTGCTGAGTGACATGGTCTGAGCCCCAGTGCCGGCTGCCACATGGTGTGATCTGAGCCCCAGTGTAGGCTGCCACGTGGCATGGTCTGAGCCCCATCATGGACTGCCACATGGTGTGGTCTGAGCCCCAGCACAGGCTGCCACATGGCATGGTCTGAGCCCCCTCATGGACTGCCACATGGTGTGGTCTGAGCCCCAGTGCAGGCTGCCACGTGGCATGGTCTGAGCCCCAGCGCAGGCTGCCACGTGGCATGGTCTGAGCCCCAGTGCAGGCTGCCACGTGGCGTGGTCTGAGCCCCAGTGTAGGCTGCCACATGGCATGGTCTGAGCCCCATCATGGACTGCCACATGGTGTGGTCTGAGCCCCAGTGTAGGCTGCCACGTGGCATGGTCTGAGCCCCAGTGCAGGCAGCCACGTGGCGTGGTCTGAGCCCCAGTGCGGGTCTGTTTTCTGCCGTGTGTTAGAGCAGCTGGGGCCACATGGTAGCCCCTCTGTGCCTCCCTCTGCCATGCCACCTGTGAGGCCGCACACTGGCCGCCTCTGTCAGGGCCACTGAGAGCCGTCCTTAGGCTGAATCACAGCATGGGACATTACTGCTCACGGTTGTGGGACCACGGCGCCTCCCTCATAGGTGGTGTTCTCCTTTGCACCTAGAAGGTGCAAAGATACCCTCAGGCCTCTGGTGTGGGCCACTAATCCTGTTCCTGAGGCAGAGCCCAGCTGAGTACTCACACCTCAGGGCCTTAGGACCTGGCGCCCAGGTGCCAGACCACATGCATCCCGTGGTCTGGGTGACGGGTGAACTGCGTCTTCTAGCACTACACGGAGGAGTTGGTGTCAGGGCGTTTGGTGTCCACTGCCTCTTTAGGCTCAGTCACACTTGCTCGCTGGTACTGAGTTCTCTCCTTGAGATGGTACCATCTTGCTCGGGGGCCAACTTTGCTTATTCATCTTGAAATGATTCTAGATGTGCAGGAGGTGGCACAGATACGCACAAGGCCCGGTATACTGTTCTCTTCCCCTAAATCCACACTTGGCATCCAGACCAGGACCCCAGCTTGTAGCGGGAGACTGCAGAGGGTATGGAGGCCTGTGTGTGTGACCCTGCCGCCGGAGGTCTCAGCTGTCACATCCCCATGAGACCCCCACCTGTCTGTCTGCTCAGTGAGCCATGTCAGGCCAGGAGTGTTATGTCTGTGGAACTGTACAGCGTGTTTCATTTTGAGATTTCCTTGTGTGTTGGTCGTTTGTGGCGCTGGTTGGCAGGTGTTCATTCTGCAGCGTGGAGTTGGCACAGTACGTCTGAATGTTCCATACTGAAGGGTATCCGAGTAGTGTCTACTGTTTGGCTTCTAATAATGAAGCAGCTTGGAACATCCGTGCTAAGAGCCCTTTTGAAAAGAGATCTTGACCTGCCCTGGGGTACAGCTTTGGTGTGACTGCTGGCTGCATGGCTGGGGGGACGCACTAGGGAGTTTTCAGACAAGCTGTCCTGACTGCAGGTGGCTTGGATGAGGGTGGGCGGTGTGCTGATGTCCTGTCCTGAGGAGGTAGCTGGGTCTCTGGCTGTTGGGGCGGAAGTGGGTTTGTGTTGTTTCACCTGTTTGTCATCGCTAGGGGACTGCTGCACTGGGGGTAAGCCGAGCTCTCCCTGTGGGGTGCAGAGCCAGGCATGTGATGTGGCAGGAGCCACCTGGGACACAAGGCGATAGGCCCTGTCACATGGATGTGTAGGCACTTGTGGGTGTTTGCTACCGCCCAGTGCTGGGGCTGTGGAAGGGCCCACCTCCGGGCAGGACTTGCTGGCTCTGCTCTCTCCTGATGGCAGTGCCCGTGTGGGCTCGACTCTGACTCATCTGTGTTAGCGCTGTGGGGTCTTTGGGGTGCCTCCTGAGGGAGCAGTGAGTCCCTGGTGCTTGATGGGTGAACCTTGGCTCTCAGCCACCGTGTGGGGTCTAATGAGTGGGGTGAGGGCATTTTCTTTCCCGTGGAAATACTGGGGGCGGAGCTTGAGGCACTTTGGCAGTTACAGTTGCCCCCCAGAAGCCACTCCTCTGAGGAGGCATTGAGCAGACTGCAGTTATGGTCGCAGCCACGTTGCTGACCATTGCTGCCCGTGTGCTTCCTTAGGGGCATCTGGACAGTCTCAGAGCCGTCCTGTGGGAACTGAAACCCAGAGTCTGTGGAACCTGATATGCCGTCCTTCGTTTCCTCCTGCCCCCAGCATATTCAGTGCTGGCATTTTCGTTGAACAAGTCGAACTGCATTTTTGAGGAAGGCATGATGGCTGTTTGTACTGGGTGGCAGAGATGGGAATTCTGTCGCGAGGGTCACACCTGCTCCAGGAAGCTGGTGCTTTCCGGAGCTCAGGCTCTGTGCCAGGTGCCTGCTGATGTCTGCTAAGCTTCATGTCTGGCTCAGTCGCAGAGAAGGTGCTCCGTCATAGACAGGTGCCTCCTGTTTGTCGAGAGGCAGAGCTTTGCTCGCTGTCTTTCCCATCTGCCCCTGCCTGTGTTTTGCCACTGGTTTCAAATGGGGAAGTCTACGAGACATTGTGATTTTCAGTGGATATGCCTGTAGGAGTCTGGGTAATCCTACTTGTGCGTAAAACGATGAGTTTGCCTTTAAAAATCAGTGTGCTTGGTGGTTATTAGGGTTGTGACAGTTTATTTGTGCCTTTGCTAGGAACAGTTGGACCCCTCTGTCTGCTGGAGCTGTGTGCAGGGTTAATTTAGGCTGCTGTCACCTGGAGGCTGCTTGTTCCTAGGCAGTTGCCCTTAAACAAATGACATGCTGTCAGAGAAAAAGCATATTAAAATTACATTGCTGGACTCTGCGTTGCCAAAAGGAAGCCCTCTGGGGTATGTTATATATTTGACATGCAATTGCAGTGTGTAATTGGAACCATGAGAAAGGTTTTTGTTCAGACCTACTGAACGATTTCCTTATTGTCAACCTGTTGAATGTGGAGGGAATTATTGGTAGTTCACGTTTTCGCTCGGATAATGCTTATGGAGAGGTTTGAGGTGTTTTCCCTGCCACCATCCACCCCAGGCCATGGGCAGCTGTGTTCCTGCTGTTCTGAGTCCCTGGACATGGGGCTGGAGGCCCAGGGGACATCCTTCCATAAAAGAGGTTGAAAAAGGGTCAGGCAGCAGCACTGCTGGGTCCTTCAGCTTGTTACCCTTCCTGCTAGGGCTGAGTCAGAGCTGTAGGCTTGCTTTCCACTGCCCTGTCGCACTCTCCCTCCCCTCCCCTCCCTGCTGGCCTCTGCCTGGAGCCACTTCTTCATTTCCCAAGTGGCAGCCCCTGACGTTCACAGTTGATAGGACACTGCTTCGGAAGGCTGCCTATGCCATGGATGGGGGTGGAAAGAGGCCAACTGGATCCTACCAGGAAATTGGTGGCCAAGACTGGCAGTAGCTCCAGGGGTCTAGACTCTGCCTGCTCCATGACACTGGAGGGTCAGCAGTTAGGACAGCAGTGGTCAATGACAACACATGCATCGGGCAGCCTCTCATGAATTGGCCTCTTCCCTTGGGACAGGGCTGGCCAGGAGCTGTCTGGAAGGCTGATGAGACTGCTGAATTGGCTAAGCTCAGGCCAGTACCTGAGAATGGCTGCATCTCCATGACCTGGGACAGTCACTCTGGGGGACCAGCCTCTGTGTGTGTGTGTGTTTGTTTATGCGTGCATATGTGTCTTCCTGGGAGACCAGACTTCGTGTGTGTGTGTCTCCTTGGTGGCAGCAGGCAGTCCCCACTTGTCCAGTGTGGTTCTGAGAATTTGAGCTGAGTGCTGAGTGTCATCACTCAAGGCTGTTGGCCCTGAATTGGTTTTGTCCACTGGACAGATAAATTGGGACTCAGCTGTCTGTGTGCAGCTTTCCCGAGGCCCCAGAATCGCTAGCCAGTCTTTCCCTGGAGCTGTCTGGGTGGCTGCTCTGAGGGACGCAGAGATGCTGCGTCTGCAGGAAGCTTCCCTCTGGGGCTGCCACTGCTGGTTACCTGTGATGGCTCCCTGTGCACTTGAGTAGGCTCGCTTCTCAGCACAGAAGGTGCGTGCAGCAGAGCCAGCAGACAGGAGTAATTCCTTGTGAACCAGCATTTATCTTGGTAAAAAAGCTAAGGATATTTGGTAACACTGCAGATGAGTGACTTCCAGTGGAGATAGTCATTTTAAAATCACCTACCAGATTTAGTTACTTCATGGCAGCTGTGGCAGTACCCGTCCATTTGGTTTACACCTGTGAGCCTAGTGGACGGGGACAAGACATTTTTTTTTCCCCCCCAAATACTCCAGTTAGTATAAGGATTGTTGACTATGGTCTCCTGCTGGCACCACAGCTCCTGGGCACTGGAGAGGCCTTGGGGGCACTGGAGAGGCCTTGGGGGCCCTGGGCACACTTGCAGGTGGGAGTGTTAGTCCACAGGATATGTTCCAGGACACAATTGAGAGGGTGGCTGTGGGGCCACTTGGGCCTTGGGAAGGGCTCTGCTCTTCCCGTGAGTGAGTTATGGAGTGGTCGGATGGCAGCATGAAGTGTTGTGAAGAGCCAAGCAGGCTGTGGGAATGGCTCTGGGTGAGTCGTTTGCATACGTGCTGTCATGAATGGGGCCTCCTTCGACTCCGTGTAAGCGCCTTGCTGGGTGGTAGGGCAGGCCGGCAGGTGCATTACACACCAGACTGCTGGACCTTGAGGGCAGCGCTGCAGCCTGGCGGGCTCTTGGCCTCTGCTGGCCTAGCAGAAATGTCAGGGAGCACCCCACACAGACCTGGCCCTAACCCTATGTGTCCTGAGGGATGTGGCTGCCTCTGTGGCCTCTGCCCTCTGACTTCCAGCGATGCTGTGTGGTGCTGGGCAGCCAAGTACGAGACCGGAGTGGAATGCAGAGGCTGACTGTGCAAGTCTCTAGTGCTTTTTCTAGTTTCAGGGTAGCAGGAGGGCTTTGGAGGGACCCCAGTGAGGAACCAGGAGTGAGGCAACAGAGGACAGGCCTTGGACAGTGATGTGTGGTGGGCCGGGGTTTCTGGAGTTTTCCATCTAGCAGCGCCTACCTGCTGCTGTGGTTAGCCAGCAGATGCGCAGCTGCCAAGAGGAACATGTTTCCACTGACAGCAACATCGCTCTCTCATGGTTGGGGAAGAGCTCTGGCAGCTGGCAGCGGTCACATGCCATGCTGGGGTCTTCAGGAACATTTGTGAGGAGTGCTTGTCATAATAAAAATGAAACATGGATTTCAAGTCCTGAAAAACATTTGCTTATTTTCATTTTATCTGAAAGGCAAAGAGAGAGAAAGATCTATCTGGTTGTTCATGCTGCAATACTGGCTGGGCTAGATGTTCAGCCAGGAGCCAGGTGATCCAGCAGCCAGCAGCCAGGAGAACCAGAGCCAGGAGCCAGGAGCCTGCTCTGAGTCTCCTGTGATTTCCAGGAGCCAGGAGAGCCAGAGCCAGAGCCAGGGGCCAGGAGCCTGCTCTGAGTCTGCTGTGATTTCCAGGAGCCAGGAGAGCCAGAGCCAGGGGCCAGGAGTTAGCAGCCAAGAGCCTGCTCT
The DNA here is from genome assembly GCF_017591425.1 of Ochotona curzoniae. Lineage (NCBI taxonomy): Eukaryota > Metazoa > Chordata > Mammalia > Lagomorpha > Ochotonidae > Ochotona > Ochotona curzoniae. Next base: position 12,513,699 of record NW_024466459.1, read on the forward strand.
GAGTCTCCTGTGATTGCCAGGAGAGCCAGAGCCAGAGCCAGGAGTCAGGAGCCTGCTCTGACTCTCCTGTGATCACCAGGAGCCAGGAGCCTGCTCTGAGTCTCCTGTGATCTCCAGGAGCCAGGAGAGCCAGAGCCAGAGCCAGGGTTCCAGGAGCCAGGAGCCAGGAACCTGCTCTGAGTCTCCTGTGATCTCCAGGAGCCAGGAGAGCCAGCAGCCAGGAACCAGGAGCCTGTTCTGAGTCTCCTGTGATCTCCAGGAGCCAGGAGAGCCAGGAGCCAGGGCCAGGAGACAGCAGCCAGCAGCTAGGAGCCAGGAATCTGCTCTGAGTCTCCTGTGATCTCCAGGAGCCAGGAGAGCCAGAGCCAGCAGCCAGCAGCCAGGAGCCAGCAGCCAGCAGCCAGGAGCCAGCAGCCTGCTCTGAGTCTCCTGTGATCTCCAGGAGCCAGGAGAGCCAGCAGCCAGGAGCCAGCAGCCAGTAGCCAGCAGCCAGCAGCCTGCTCTGAGTCTTGAGCCATCCTCCTGCTGCATTGAGTGCCCTCTCCCCAAATGTGTTGTGGACCCCAGGGAGCTCCCCTTTCACCCAAACTCTCCAGGGACTTCTTTGTTTCTTTGTTTCTTTTTTCTGGTGAAAAGCACAGGTTTAGAATTGGGCAGCTGGACTGACTTGACCTGATTGTGCTGGTGACTGGGCAGCCAGTGCCGGACACCTGCTTTTCTCTGCCAGGCCGGATGCGGTGTTGACCTGGCCATGTCAGTGTCATGATGCTCCTTCATAGCTGTTGACCTGGACGTCCATGATGAGCATGAGTGTGCTGTTGTCTTCTGTCTTCTTCGTAGCAGACCCTGTGATCAGGGTGAACTTGCTGATGGTGTAGTGGTCGAGCTTGTTTCTCGTGGGGTAGCTCTTCCAAGGCTGTTTGAGGCCCCCCGCAGGTAGAGTGTTTGGGTTGCTGGAAGATGGAGGTGTGCGGCTCTCCCTCTTGTGGCCATAGAGCACCTTTCAGCACCACCTTCGTGGCCTTCGGGCCCTTCGCTTTGTCTTCAACTTTGGGAGGGATAGGAGCATCCCACCCCGTGGGGCTGTGTGCAGCTGCCTCAGTTTGGGATCAGTGAGGTGGCGTTTTCCATGTGGTCTTTCAGAAAAAATGTTTTTTCTTAAGCTTTTCAAAGTGTTCCTATTATAAATCACTTATTTCCTTCATTTTATATAAAGATTTTATTTATTTGGAAGAGTGACAAAGGGGTAAAGGGAGCAACTTCAGAGAGACACTCTGATTTGCTGGTTGCTCCCTTAGTGGCCAGCTGGAAGCCCAGGGGGGCCTCCGTGCTTGGGCTGTTTTCTGCTTTCCAGAGGCACTAACAAGAAGCTGGTAGGACATAAGCTGCTACTCATTTGGGACGATAGTGGCACAAGCCACCTCCTGTTAACCCTAACCCTTTTAAGGCCCCAGAGCGGTGGTTCAGTGGCTAAATCGTTGCCTTGCACATGCTGGGATCCCATATGGGCATCATTTCCTGTCCTGGCTGTTCCACTTCCCTGCCTGTGGCCTGGGAAAGCAGTGGAGGATGGCCCAAAGCCTTGAGACCCTGCACCCGCGTGGGAGCCCTGCTGTCACTTCTGTCCTCTCCTGTGGTGCCCGTGGGAGCCCTGCTGTCTGTTTTGCCCTCTCCACACATGCTGTCTCCTGCTCAGCCCTTCTCCTTTTGTTTATTCTGTGCAGTTGTTGGTGTGATCCTGAAGGCCCTGACCTATGACGAGAAGCGGGGTGCCTGCAGTGTGGGTGCCAATGTAAGGGATGCTGCCTGCTACGTGTGCTGGGCCTTTGCACGTGCCTACGAGCCCCAGGAGCTGAAGCCTTTTGTGACCGCTATTTCCAGGTGAGCGTGTTGTTCTGTGGTCTCTAGCAAGTGCCAGTGCTGAGCAGGAGGTGAGCCCTGCGGGCCTTGGCCGTCCCTGGACACAGGTTTTTTCTTTGAAAGATTTATCTGTTATTGGAAGGAGAGAAGAGACAGAGAAAGATCTTCTGTGTGCTGGTTCACTCTCCAAGTGGCCGCAATGGCCAAAGCTGAGCCAGTCCAGAGCCGGGAGCCTCTTCTGGGTCTCCCACGTGGGTGCAGGGTCCCAAGGCCACAAGCAGAGAGCTGGATGGGAGGTAGAGCAGCTGGGACAGGAACTGCTGCCCATATGGGATCCTGGTGCATTCAAGGTAGGATTTAACCACCAGGTTACCATGCCAGGTCCTGGACACAGGTTCTTTTTTTTTTTTTTTAAATAAATTTTAAAATTTTGACAATCTTTACATAGTTAATTTGGGCAAAAAGGGTCAAGGGCTACAGGAAAGTGAGTAAGACTATTATTTCCATATTGTTTCCTTCATATATCTGAGGTAGAGGGGGATATTGAGGGAGAAGCCCCACCCTGTTTCCCACCCACCCCAAGTCCCGCATGTGGGGCATGCTCCGAGATACTCGTTGAAGTGGTTTCAATAGGTCACCAGTTTTGAAATTGCTGCCAGTCTTGCCTCTCCAAACACGATGAGATTGTTGAAAAATCCATTAATTGACATTGTCCATCATAGCATCTCTATTTGCCCGGTATTTTGTTGCCAACCTATAGCTGAGGTGGTTAATTAACTTGTTCCATCTTCTGTCCCTTCATGGTTAGGGTTCTGAGTCTGGCATTTCAATTGGGGGGATCACCAAAGAAACTTCGTCTGAGGTGTTCCCAGGCTAGATACTTGTATGTACCAGCAAGTACAGGGCCCAGCACAGTCCATCACCCGGTCAGCTGGTAGTTAAAATTGCTGGGTTGGTTCTGTTTTCAGCCCTGGACACAGGTTCTTAAAAGAAGGCTATTGGGGCAGAGTGGGCAAGCACAGGAAGCCCAGAGTGACTGGAATGGCCCTGTCTGGCCTGCCATGTAGCTATCATGGGCTCCACTCAGGGATGCGGAGAGGTGCTGCCTGTCAGAGTTTATACTTCAGTTCAGGAAACGGAGAACACTGTGTCTGAGGGCTGTACATCTGACTGGGCCGAGTGCTGATTTGCTGTGTCCCAGTGCAAGTGCACTGATGGCCGAGCTCACCTCAGTCCTCTCTGACCCCCTGGGTGCTGGACTGGCTGGTGGTCCAGTCCTTTCTTGAAGATCGGCTGCTCCACTTGCGTTTCTTATGGAGCCTGAGGGGTGAAGGTGGTCGAGGGTGTGAGAGCCCTTGTCTGAATCACAGGCGATGGGAAGCAGCTCTTCACCTGATGACTTTTACTAGGAATGTGTACTAGGACATTTTTTTCTTAAAGATTTATTTTTATTGGACAGTCAGATATAAAGACAGAGGGCGGTCTTTGGTCTGCTGATTCATTCTCCAAGAAACCATAACGGCTGGTGCTGCTCTGATCTGAAGTCAGGAGCCGGGAGCCTTTTCTGGGTCTCCCATGCGGGTGCAGGGCCCCGAGGCTCTGGGCCATCCTCACTGCTTTCGCAGGCCACAGGCAGGGAACTGGATGGGAAGTGGAGCTGTCGGGATTAGACCCAGCGCCTATATGGGATGCCGATGCGTTCAGGGTGAGGACTTTAGCCACTAGGCCACCGCACTGGGCCCAGGAAAATAAAAAAAAAAAAATGTATTATTGGAAAGGCAAATATAAAGAAAAGAAGAGAGACAGAGAAAGATCTTGTATCCTCTGGCTTGCTCCCTAGATGGTCACAACATGGGCTCATCCACTGGCCCTCTAGCTCACTTCCCAAAATGAAGCTGAGTTGATCCAATCTGAAGCCAGAAGCCAGGAGCCTCTTTAGGGTCTCCCACGTGGGTACTTGGTCTCTGGACTTTGAATCTGCCTCCACTGCTTTCCCAGGCCACAAGCAAGGAGCTGGGTGGGAGGTGGAACAGCCAGGATAAGAACCAGCATCCAACTGGGATCCTGGTGAATGCAGGGTGAGGATTTAACCACTAAGTGCTGTGCTGGGCCCAGGAAATGGATTTTGAAATCAGGCTGCGTCCCAGCAGACACTTCTGCAGCTCTAGTTCTGTGCTGTGTGCCTACAGGTGGGCAACCTCCAGGTGTGAGAACCGGGCACAAGGACTCCTGGTTCTGGAGAGCTGGGGTCAGGTGTCAGCCCAGGTGTGTGTGCCTGGTGGCTTTGGGGCATTCCGGCAGTTTCTCCTGTCCTCCCTGCTTGGGTCTTGGGGTGGAGGAGGGAGCTGAGGCCTGTGTCATTTCCCGGAAGTGCAGCACGTGGTGGGGGTGGTGATTAGATCACTGCCTCAGAGAATCTGAGGATCCTGTCCGCTCTGGGAGATAAGATGTCCGGAAGCCAGGAATAAGTCTGGCCTCTCCTATCTTGTCTACAGCCACAGGGCACAGGTGCTGGAGGATGGTCTGAAGAGTGTGAGCCCCTTGGGCAAAACAGTGAGCGCCCCCCAGTCCTCGTCCCTGACAGCTGCTCTGTGCTGCAGAGGGGCCGAGACCTTGGGGAGTCTTCATTGAGTGCTGCAGGGGAGGAAGAGGCATAGAGGGGGCCTGGGACACCTTACCCCTGGCCTGCCCGCCACCCCACTGTTGAGGATGCCAGCCCTTGGGGAGACTCTTTATCTGGTTTTGCTTTGGAGTGTGATTCTGTAGCCTAGGAGCAAAGTAAGGAGATTGGATTTCCTTGTTTCATTGGCTGTCAGGTTGGTGATGGCCCCGCAGCCCCTCTCTGTGGTCACCTGTGAGACACTGTGGGTTGTGGGGACAACTGGCTTCCCTGAAGATGAAATGGGGACCTCCCTGGCTCTGTGACCAGCAGGTGCCTAGCTGATGGTGATGTTGGACGCAGGGGCCAGAGACCCAGGTTCATCCAGATGTGGCTCCCTAGTTGGAAGACACTGTCTGGAGGTTGTTCTGCCCCTTCGCTGTGCTGCTTGGTCCCACAGCATGGAGCAGAAGTGCCTGGGACTGAGGACCATGAGGCTGGGGCTCAGCAGGGAGAGTGTTTAGCCGTCCCTGGAGTGGCACATAGGCCCCTGCTCCCGTCAGTGATCATGTGAGGAGTAGGCACGTAAGCTCAGCCTCTAGCTTGGTATGTGAGGATCAACAGGTGAAGGCCTATCCTGGCCGGAGCCTGGTGCTCTGTGGCTGTTAGCTTGGCTCTGGCTCCTGCAGGTCAGGCGTGGGAGGTAGAGCTGGACGTAGGAACAGGGGCTGCTTGCTCCCTCTGTGTGTCGTGGAGCTGAGAACCCCTAGAGCTTTTACCTCCAGGGTGAACACCTCCCTTCCTGGGAAGATGCAGGGAGCATTCTGGCTGGTTCAACTGGGCCGGGCCACAGTCTGCCCAGGTCACTGCTGTGCAGTGAGGGAGCAAGCCTGTCCTGGGGTGGGTGCACGTGGAGGGTATGGCGTCCTGCAGGAGGAGTAACCTGCAGAGGACTGGGGGCTGTGAGGTTGTACACATGATTCCTGGTCGTGTTGGGCTAGAGGGCAGCGTGGCTGCTGGTGCTCCAAGAGCTGCTTCGGCCTCATGTTGCCAGGACTGGCTGGTCCGTGCCCGGAGGTGCCTGTGCTTCCCTGGATGTGCCCGGGGCTGCCACCGAGCCAGGCTTCCCCAGGACCCTGAAGCTGCTGTGTAGGGCTGGGCTGGTCCCCACACCCACCCTGCCCTGGCTCTTGGGTGCCTTTGACCCCGCCCACAGGCACCTTTCAGGCCAGTTTGACTGGTTCTGAGGGAACCCACGTTCCAGCCCTTCTTGGCCCCTCCGGACTCCAGGCGTGAGTCAGGGAGGAGCAGGTAAGCTGGGCACACCTCCCTGCCCAGGAGCCTGAGCCTGAGTATCGGCTGGGTGTGTCTCCCTAGAAGTGCCTCCCTTTGGTTTGCTGTAATGGCCACATTTTAATTATCAGCCTTTCAGCCCAGTAATTCTGGCGCATGATACCATCTTGGTATCTCTAACTGTTCCCACAAACTGCGGGAATCCTGCAAAAGTCAACAGTGTGGATGAGGGCGTGATTCTCCTGATGGAGCAGAGTGGCTGATAAGAGGAGGTGACGCCAGGAGCCCCTGTTTTCTGAGGGAGCAAAAAGGGGCCCACTTTTTCTGGTTTTGCTCAAGAAACTGGCACTAATGGGTCTTCTTCTCTGTTCCTTTCTGTCTCATGAATGGTCCAGACACATTTTCTTGGGTTGGGAAGTGGTGCTGACTGGTTTCAGAGGCCCACATGTCCTTGCCCTTGTACCAGCTGGCTTGGAAGCTGGAAGGCTGCTGTGGGGCCCGGGGGTTCCTGCAGAGCCCAGTGTGGCTGAGGGGTTCACAAGGAGCGGCCCAGCCCCGTGGCCAGAGGCGCGTTACAGAGAGGGAGAGAAAGACACGCTGCACTGTGGTCACCGCCTGGCGATTTCCTCACCTGAAACTCTACGCCGCCTCCTGTTGACATCAGCCAAGCTGCTGGCAGGGCCCATCCCGTGCCGGGGGCAGCACCTGACTCTCAGCCCCAAACCACAAGCGAAGCTGGCAGCGTGGGCTGCAGCCTGTGCCGGGCTCAGCACTATCTCTTCCTCCAGGCCAAGGCTGTCCTGAAAAACCAGAAAGTGGCCAGCCCACAGCTTCAGCAAGGGCAGCTTGCAGGGGGAGGGAGCCCTCCGTTGTCCATTAGGTGTCTGCTCCTGACTGAAGTCCAGACCCCACAAGGCCCAGCCAGCTGCTGCTCCCGGGTCAGCTGGCAGTTGATGTGCATGTTGGCTGAGAACATCATTGAGGTCAGGCTGTGGCACAGTGAGTTAGCTGCTGTCAGCAGCGCTGCCCTTTACGTGAGTGTTGGCTGCTCCACTGCTGATCCAGCTCCCAGCCAGGGAAAGCAGCGAGGATGGACAAGTCCTTGGCCAGTGGTGGGTACCCAGAGTAGCTTGGCCCAGCCATTGCTGTCTTTTGTGGAGTGAACCAGCAGATGGAAGATGTCTCTCTCTCTAGCTCTGCCTTTCAAATAAGTAAATGAAATCTTTTCTAAACATTGAAATAAACATTAAAAAGTTGTAAGTACTGTGATAGGCAGAGCTTACACTCTACTTGAAGAGAGGTGGGGTTTGCAATTTTCAGAAAACTTGGATGCAAGGTGAATTGCTGCCTTAGAGAAAGTTTAACTTTAGAATTCTAGGGCTGTTATTTAAGGTAAAAACTGTTGGTATAGAACGTCCTACAAAGGAGGAGGGCTGGGTTGTGGGGAGAGCTGCTTCTTGGTGTCCTGGAGCTAGGAGCAGGTCCGGGCCTGTCGCTGCCCTCTGCTTGGATGAGGAAGAAAAGCCCTTTCTGCCCAGCATCACTTCTGTGTTGGGAAACCCAGGTGGAGTATCACATGAAGGTCTCCGGCGAAAGCAGACAGGTGCAGACACCCACGACACGCTCCGCCAGGGCAGGCCGGAGCGCACCCGGGATGCCAGCCCAGAGTGGTGACTCATAGCCGCGTCATCCTGTAGGGGCCCCCAGAGCCCAGGCGTCCCAGTGAGCTCTGTGAGTGCCTGGCTGGTGTCACTGCCCTGGTATTTCTGGATGAGCCAGTTTTGTTCCCAGAGCAGTATTTTAAAACCTGCTGCTGTCCTGGGGAGTCATGGGAGGTCTCCAGCCGGCCAGAAGGAGTTTCTCAAATGCTTGCTGGCCTTCTGCTTCTGTGTCTGCATTGTCCACGGCTGCCTGCTGTGGCCTGTACTGCACTCTGCTCCGTAGTGTCTAGGTCACCCACTCAGTCTGTGTGGAGCAGTGACGGCATGGACAGTGGTTATCCTAACAGACGAGCCACTGCTAACTCAGTCTGTGGAGCAGTGACGTCATGGGCAGTGGTTATCCTAACAGACGAGCACTGCTAACTCAATCTGACCCAGTCTCGGCCTTGTTCAGGACTGTCATTCTGTGGCCAGTCAGCAGAGGAGCTGGAGTGAGTGGGCTGGTACTGGGCATTGACTGGACACAGGATAGAGGCTGCGGTAGTGCATGCACCTGACCACCATCACATAGGAGAGGAGTCGACATATTTCAGGCAGCTTGTGCAGTGGCCCTGGGGTCAGGCTGGAGGAGAGCGGCCCCCACAGCAGCTGTGGACCCTGCAGCAGCTGCCGCAGCTCCCTGAGCTGGAGGAGAGCTCCCCCACAGCAGATCTGGAAGCTCCCTGTCCTCCTCAGGACTCAGGCGCCGATACTCTGGCTGTGCCTACTGGTGGTAACCCCCTCACTCCACAGAGCCTGTTTATCCTAGAATGGGACCAGATATCTCAGCATGCATTGGACTGCCAGCTGCTCTAGATCATGTAGAGCAGCAAGATGGAGTGGCTGGGCAGAATAAAACCACAGATGCTTGACTAAGTCTGGACCTAGCAGTGAGCAGCCGCTGGGGGCAGAGGGGGTGTAGCGTGCCCACAGGTGTCTTGGGAGGAGGGTGGAGACCAGGCATCCCCGGGGAGGGACATACTACCTTCCTGTGCTCATGTCACACCACAGCTCTGGGAGCCTAGTGGCAGGCAGATCATTTTTAGTTTGCTTTCTCTGCTCATTACTTGGTGTTTCATTTTGTTTGTTTTTAATTTTTGAAGATTTATTTGAAAGGCTGAGAGGGAGGGCAAGAGAGAAAAGGGAGGAAGAGTGGGGAAGTGAGAGAGAGTGTTCTGTCTGCTGGTTCACTCCGCAGAAGGCATTGCAGCAGTGAGGGCTGAGCCAGGCAGAATCCAGGAGCCGGGAGCTTCATCCAGCCCTCCACATGGACGGCAGGACCCCCAGGCACTTGAGCCATCACTGCAGTGAAGCTCCACATTGCCAGGCAGACGTAGAGAAAGCACAGTGTCCCTGCTGTATCTTTTTCTAGAATGAAGTATTTAAATTTCCATTAATTCTGAGATGTATTTAGAATAAAATTATCAAGAAATTATTTTCCTTTGAATTTTTCTTTTTTTATTTATGAGGCTAGAGGACAGAAATGTCCCGCTACTGGTTTGTTCCCCAAACACCTGTACAGCTTGTGCTGGGCCAGGGACTCCATCAGGTGTGCACGCACTGCGCCACTGCCTGCCTTGTCCCAGGGTGTCCAAATACTGGCACAGCAGTTGGGACGGGCACTGGCACTGTGTGGGGTGCTGGGGTGGGCTTTGGGACGGGCACTGGCACAGGCAGCGGCACTGTGTGGGACGCTGGGGCGGCCTCCGGGATGGGCAGCGGCACCATATGGGGCGCTGGGGTGGGCACCGGGATGGGCACCGACACCGTGAGGACGTGGCATCAGTGTCGGCTTTATCTGCTGTCCTCTGACACCAGCCTCACTAGCAATACCCCTTTAAACTGTTCAGATGATTAGTTTCTTTTGAGAATACTTTTAGTTTTGAACAAGTTTTAGGTGTCCAGAGTTGTGAAAACAGCACAGCTTCAAATTTAAGTATTTTTGCTGTGAGAGTCCAGAGATGAACTCTCAGTGAATTTTGAAAATATCCTAACAGTAGGGTGCTGGACTCTGCCACGTTGTCCATGCCTGCACGGTCAGGAAACACTTCAGTAACAGCATGATGGACTTAGGACTGTTCGTGAAAGACCACACTTTGTAAAACTAGAGGGGAAATTGACAAGGGGAAGGGAACTTGTGGAGTGGGACGGGAAATCCCAGAACCTATTGAACTATACCGTAAAAACTTTTAATAATAATAATAATAATAGCACAACTTTCCTGACCCTCTCTAAATGCCTCAGTGATCACCAAGTCAAGGGCTGACTCCCCCAGGCACCCAGGCTTCCCCCACATCCCAAGCAAGTGCCCAGACCGCCCCACCCAAGGAGGCACCCAGGCCCCTCGTGCAGGTGCTCAGGCCGCCTCCCCCCCCCCCAGCAGGTTCCTAAGCACCCCAGGCAGGCGCCCAGGTTTCCCCCGCCCACCCCCCCAGGCACCTAGGCTCTCCTGGGCAGGTGCTCAGACTCCCCAGGACCCCATGTCTTCCTGCACCTCTTCATATCACTCTTCCTGCTGTGACCCTAGGAACAGTTTCAGTGAGCTACAGTGCCTGTGTAACAGCCTTCGCCCTCCCACTCTGTGCCATCAGTGGCTGTGATTCACAGGCTGTGTCCTAGGTGGGCAGTTGATGGTTGATTTACAGGCTGTGTCCTAGGTGGGCAGGTGATGGTTGATTGACAGGCTGTGCCCTAGGTGGGCAGGTGATGGTTGATTGACAGGCTGTGCCCCAGTCTGGGTCATTGATGGCTGTGTCTGGACGTGGCTGCACACCATTGCCCTGTCTGTCCCAGGCTGTGTCTTATCCCTGGGCTGGCTCCAGTGTGGTTATGGCTAGGTGACAGCTCCCGGCCACCTGGGTGAAGCCTGCCTGTGTTTTCACATTAGTAACGGGGTCCCCTGCTGCCCTGTCTGTGCATTTCCAGAGGTGTACTGTGGGTGCTGCAGGGGTATGTTGTCCACCCTTGCACTTGCCTGACCTTGGCTTTCTGACAAAGCAGCCCATCCTGGACTGGGGTGAGGCCCTGCTGTGTTGTGGGACTCAGCCAGGATGTCTTAGCTTGGCTTCTCTGTCTGCCCGCCACGACCTGCTCTTGTCTGTTTGGGTGCTGGAGGTATTGGGACAGTTCCATGGCTGGCCTGAGGTTGACACTGATGCAGTCGTGTGCTTGTTTGGGCAGGTGCTGGTGGAGGATGTGCAGTGTCTACTGGACCAAGCTCACACTGCCCAGAGTGGCCTTGAAGACCAGGGTGGCCTTGTCCATGGGTCTCGGTGTCGTACACCTTGACTCGCTGCCCTTGTCCTCTAGGTCGCTTCTCTGTCCCCCTTGGCTGCCTCCTTGCAGGCAGGTGAGGCCCCCGTGTGCAGCAGCTCTTTGTCCTGTGACTTTGGGGTACCCTTTTGTGGGGCTGTTGTTAACTGGGGTTAGCTCCCCATGTGTCCTTGTGTCTGCCATCTGTCCACCCGCAGCCCCCAGGTGTCTGAGGGCCTGCTGTAAGAGCCGGCCAGCCGGGTGGGCAGTAAATGTGCCAGTCTCAGCCCTCTGGTGACTCTGCAAGTTTCCCAGTCACTAACTCTTTCTTCTCTTTCACAGTGCACTGGTCATCGCTGCGGTATTTGACCGAAACATAAACTGCAGACGTGCGGCCTCTGTAAGTCTTCCCTTTCTACGTCCTTGACCACCTTGGTCTCCCTGGTGTGACCCAGGTGACGAGCCAGGGCCAGGGCCAGGGCCAGGGAGGCCCTGAGGGCTGAGGTCCCCTGGGCAGGGCTGTGTGGCGTGCCCCCTCCCCAGATGCTCTTGAGCTGCATCCGTTGAGGGTGGGTGGCAGCTGTCAGTATGACCTCTTCAGGACAGTCCTGGCCTGAAGGGTGAGGGCCATGGCTTGGTGAGTTTGACCAACCGTGGCGGCAACATGGACCCTTCCTCACAGGCGACCTGTGAAGGAGCTATTGCTGAGCAGTGGTCAGACCTCTGCGGCCCCCGGCTCACTCAGCTTGGGTCTCCCTGGGGGTGCCTTGTAGCCACAATGGAGTTAGTTAGGTTTGAGCATGGACTCCAGTGGCTTCACAGAGGTGGTGGCCAGGGGCCTCCCCAGGCCTAACTGCTGCTTCCAGCGTAGGACCTGGAGGGGACCTGGGGTGGCCATGGGGAAGCCTGGGGGTGTCCTGGGTAGGGTTCCTGGGAAGCCCAAACAGCTGTGGGGTCTAGCCCCTTCCTGCTCAGCTGCCAGTGGTTCATGTGGTCTAGTCAAGTCTGTAAACAGGAAGCTGGATTTGGGGCCAGCCTGGCATGGGGGCACGGTGCTCTCTGTGACGCACATGTGTGTGACCTGTCAGCATGCAGTCCGTGCCCGCTGAGGACATCCCTTCCCTCTGCCGGCCTGTGGACATTATCTGAGTCTCGAGTGTCGGGAGTGAGGGATCGTGTGATTGTATCCTTGCACACTTGTGAATGTGCATTTGTGAAGGGACGCTGCTCAGAGCTCGTCACTGCTGTGATGTTTCTGCCTGGCTCACTCCTGTTTTGTAGTGATTTTAAATGTTTCTATTCTGAGTATCGGGCAGGATTCCCTGTGGGCCCATCTCTTTGCTTGATGTCTGTCCAGTTGTCCTGTTTTCTCCCTGGCCTGCCATCTCTGGTATTCCTGGTGGCCGAAGGCAGTGGGGTGATATAGGGGGAGCCATGGCCCTGTCCTCGCTCCAGCCTCCCTCTGGTTGTTTCTGATTTGGGACCGTTAGGAGCTGAGCTGTGAGCATTGATGGGACAGCTTGCTCCTCTGGGCAGCAGCAGTGGGGTGGGGTGGTGGTCAGATGTTGGCTCTGTGAGAGCCTGGGAGCCACTTTCCACTGTGTGGTGTGGTCGCTCTGTTGCCCTGCCCCCCCCTTTTTTTTTTTTAAAGATTTATTCATTTTTATTGGAAAGTCAGATTTACAGAGAGGAAGATCTTTCATCTGCTGCTATTCATTCCCCCGTGGCTACAGTGGCCAGAGCTGAGCTGATCCAAAACCAGGAGCCAGGAGCTTCTCCCAGGTCTCCCATGTGGGTACAGGGGCCCAATGCTTTAGATCATCCTCTACTGCTTTCCCAGGCCACAAACAGGGAACTGGAAGGAAAGTAGAGCAGCCGGGACATGAACTGGTACCCATATGGGATCCCTCACATGCAAGGTGAGGATTTAGTCACTGGGCCGGTGGCCAGGCCCTGCCCTACCCTTAAGGTAGCGTGTGTGCCCCTGGTCTGGTTGGCTGACTGTCTCGGTGCTTGATGCCTGACCAGGTCCCCGCTGGGCAGTCTCTCTTCCCCAGGGGGCTCTGTGGTTGGCTGGCCTGACTGCGTTTCCCTCTTTGCCCATAGCCTGCATGTCCCCCTGTGAGGGCAGGTTAGTGTCTTGGCTGAGCTGTGCTGTCAGCCTTCACGGTGCTTGGTGATTGCTCCTGGTTCTGGGGCTTTTGCAGTGATGTCACCACAGCAGTATGCCAGCTGACCTGTTGTACCCAGCGTTGACTTTTGAGTGCTTCTGTTTCTTAATTTAGTGCGAAAGTTACAAAGCAGCCCATAACAGAAATCAGGTCTTACTGCTCCGGGTTGAGGAGCTGTCAGAGCAGCTGGTGTTCAGCCCTCTTGTGTCTGCGCTCTGCCCCAGGGCAGGACCCTGGAGACCCTGGTGTTCATAGCATGGCACAGGTGCTCCCTGGTGTCCACCAGGTTAGGACACACTGCTTCTGGCCTGCCTGACCTGTGTCTACCCCAGGGGCTACTCTCACTGTGCCCAGCTACCTTGGCCCTGGGTGCAACTTTGCCTGTGTTCTCTATGTGGGCTGAGGTCCCCTGCGTCTTGCCCTGGGCTGCTTTGGAGGAATGGCAGGGCAAGAGGCATGGCTGTCACCATGTCCGGGCTATCTGCCCTGTCTAGTGGCCCTGAGCAGGACAGGGTGGAGGTTAGGAAGAAGGGGGCCATGAGGACTGGAGGTGGGACTTGACCACTGGGTGGCCCAAGCTCTTGCATGGAAACAGCCTGGGAGCCCGGCTGAATAACTGCAGCCCTCTCTGAAGTAGCTCACATGGACTGTGGCTGAGGCCCGAGGGGCACACTGGTGCCCTGTCCTTCCTCTGACCAGGCCGTTTGGCTCTGTCCACTTCCTGACCCGAGGCACTGAGGTAAGCACTGCTGTGGGCACGGCTTCCTCAGCACGCTTGGTTTGGAAACCTGAACCCTTAAATTGTGGTTTTCGAAAGCACCAGGACATGGACTGGGACAGACCCAGCGCCCTTGAGGCCCAGCCCTGCCAACAATGGGGAAATGGATGTGAAAAACGAAGCCATGGGTCGTCTCTGTCCCTGTTTGGTGTCTGGCAGAGAGCCGGCCTCCTCAGCTGTTTGTTCTGTCCGCAGGCTGCCTTCCAGGAGAATGTCGGGAGACAGGTAAGGCCACTTTCTGTGCCTCTCCGTCTGCCTGGCCCATGCCGGCAAAGAGCTCACCTGCTGGGCATGGCGGCTCCACACAGGGGCACTTGCAGTTCAGGGGGCACACAGAACCAAGGGCGCCAGTGCTGGGGCAGGTCCCTGGAACCAGCAGTCCCCACCATGCTTGCCCTGGAGGGGCACTGGCTGCTTGGTCCCAGCAAAGTCCAGAAAGAGCTCCTGGAAGTTGTTGCCCCATGACCCCCACCCAGATGGTGGCTGGGCCATCCTTTCTCTGCCCTCTGACCCTGACACCTGGCTGCTGGCATCAACCTCACCTGGGAGATGGGGTCCCAAGTCCCCCCAGTTTGTGTGGGAGGGCCCTGACGCATCAGGCGGGTCCTGGGCCTGAGCTGGCAGGGAGCAGTGAGAACCACACTGGACAAGGAGGATTAGAGGATTAGACAATGGCCCTGCTGTTTTCTGCTCTGGGGGCGGGGAAGAGTGGAAGCAGTGATACAGCCAGGCCATGGTGTGGGACACTGGGTCTAGCCGATCACTTGGGGAGGTCCACCAGGTTCAGGCTGGCCTGAGAGAGAGGTTCTGATGGCAGGCAGAGGGGGATCCGGAGACATGCTGTCCTGGCCTTGCGTGGGAAGGGCAAAGCTGTGGGGCTGCAGCCTGTGCCCAAGACCCTGCCTTGTCCCACCTCGCCAGCCCCTGGTCACAGCTTTGCTCTGCCAGCCTTCCTCCTGGAGCCCTCCTCACCCTAGTCGGTGGTTCTCATGTGCAAACAGGTGTTGATGGTCCTTGGAACTTCCCATGTGGTGGGAAGGGTGGGACCAGGCCCCGCCTCCAGCCACGCTGCCTGAGTAGATGTCCAGTGATCCAGGCTGGACAGACTCTCGCAGAGGACCTGGCCCTCCCCACTTGCCCTTTGTGTGCAGTCTCAGTCTGGTGGGTCACCTGGCCATGCTGAGGTGGAGGGTGAGCTGTCTTCCAGGACTGGGAGCAGGAGGTGGGTGTGGTAGAGACCCCTCTGTGAACTAGGAGTAAGGCCCAACACGCCAGGATTTGGCACAATGTGGGCAGGGCAGGACATTTGAGGCTGCTGCCCTTAAGCTCCTTCACGCCCAGTGCTGACGACCACTGAGCTGGTGACCGAAAGAGCACAATGGGTAACTGGCCAGCAGAGCAAGCTGGAGAGATGGACAGAGCTGGATCATAGAGGGATCCTGTGGGATCGGGTGTGGGGACTTGCCTTCCATGGGTGGAACTCTGTCTCAGGGCCTACACGTTGTGTGAGCTCAAGGTGCTGTCCTCAGGGGAAGCTTTCCATGTGTCCTGCGTGTGATGCTTGGCTGCCTGGCTGAGGGAAGGGATGGGACCCTGTGAGCATGGGATGTGTGGTCCTTGGTAAGGAGAGAATCTGCTGACAGCCGCTTGGCTGACCAAGGGGTCACCAGCCCCTGCTGCTGGGGGGAAGTGGGGGATGTGCGGAGGGCATGCCCAACAAAGTCCTTTAAGCAGGAAGGAGGGAGAAGGTGGGGTCCTGGCATGCTTAGGGTTAGTGGTGGGCCCTGTGAGTGGGTGGATCCTGGCCCATTTCCTGTGGAGTTTGATGGGCAGGGCAAGGAAAGGCCTTCACGTTGAGTCTGACTTGAGGCCAGCAAGCAAGGATCAGCATGTTAAGATTGGCACTGGGTGCCCGGTGGTCCTGCTGCATTGGTTGTGGTACACCCACACAAGATGAAGGAATTACCAGTCCTGTCCTGGGTCAGTGTACCCTGCCGTGCATGAAGCAATTCTTCCATTTGAGAAAGGTGAGAACTTGCCAGAACAAACAGCCCTGGGCACCCTTTGTGGAGCTGAGGGAGACAAATTGGAGCAGGTTCTGTCCACAGATGGAATAAGGTGGTAGGCAGTGTGTTAGTGGTGCCCATGCCCACTCCTGGCCACTTGCTCTTCCCAAGGCCTGCTCTGCCCCTCTGTGGAGCCAAGGGCGAGTCTTTGAGGCCCCCAGAGTGCAGGCTGTGGGCAGCGTTGTGGACTGAAGCACTGGTGGCTGGGAAGTTGGGGCCTCCTGTGAGGCCTAGCCCCCCTGCAGACTCAATGAGCCTGCCCTGGCACCATTCAGATCCCTGGAGGGGGCTAGGCCACGTAAGCTATTCCTGGAAAGTACATTCAGTTTTACGTATGTGGTCATACCAAATTTACTCACCATGTGCCCATGCATGCAGTGTACACACACACACACACACACACACACAGGCCATGTGCATGGTAACACATGCACACCGCATACGTACATGATAGACTTAGCGCACACATTTGTGATAGAGGGGCACACAGAACACACCCACATACACATGTAACAACACATACATGATAGACTCACTACACACTCACATACATGATGGAGGGGTGCACACACAACAAAACACATATGTGATAGATTTACCACACACATACATGATAGGTGCACACACCCCCACACAGCACACATACATGATAGAGTTACCACACACTTACATATATGATAGAGGGGCACATAGCACACACATCCATGATAGGCCTACTCCACATTCACAGAAACAAGCACATACACAGAGTACAGCAAGCCAGGCTCCAGCATGCCAGGAATTGGACACACACACACACGCAGAGTAAAGGGGCACACATCCATGTACACACACATGATAGACCTGCACACACAGCACACACAGAGTAAAGGGGCACACATCCATGTACACACACACATGATAGACCTACTGCACACACACAGAGTAAAGGGGTACACATCCATGTACACACACATGATAGACCTACTGCACACAGCACACAGAGTAAAGGGGCACACATCCATGTACACACACATGATAGACCTGCACACACACAGCACACACAGAGTAAAGGGGCACACATCCATGTACACACACACATGATAGACCTACTGCACACACACAGAGTAAAGGGGTACACATCCATGTACACACACATGATAGACCTACTGCACACAGCACACAGAGTAAAGGGGCACACATCCATGTACACACACATGATAGACCTGCACACACACAGAGTAAAGGGGCACACATCCATGTACACACACACATGATAGACCTGCACACACACAGCACACACAGAGTAAAGGGGCACACATCCATGTACACACACACAGGATAGACCTACTGCACACACACAGAGTAAAGGGGTACACATCCATGTACACACACGATAGACCTGCAAACACACAGCACACAGAGTAAAGGGGCACACATCCATGTACACACACATGATAGACCTACTGCACACACACAGAGTAAAGGGGCACACATCCATGTACACACACGATAGACCTACTGCACACACACAGCACACAGAGTAAAGGGGCACACATCCATGTACACACACATGATAGACCTACACACTCACAGCACACACAGAGTAAAGGGGCACACATCCATGTACACACACATGATAGACCTGCACACACACAGCACACACAGAGTAAAGGGGCACACATCCATGTACACACACGATAGACCTACTGCACACACACACAGAGCACACAGAGTAAAGGGGCACACATCCATGTACACACACATGATAGACCTACACACTCACAGCACACACAGAGTAAAGGGGCACACATCCATGTACACACACATGATAGACCTGCACACACACAGCACACAGAGTAAAGGGGCACACATCCATGTACACACACATGATAGACCTACACACACACAGCACACAGAGTAAAGGGGCACACATCCATGTACACACACATGATATACCTGCACACACAGAGCACACAGAGTAAAGGGGCACACATCCATGTACACACACATGATAGACCTACGCACACACAGAGTAAAGGGGCACACATCCATGTACACACACATGATAGACCTACTGCACACACACAGCACACACAGAGTAAAGGGACACACTTTCATGTACACACACACATGATAGACCTGCAAACACACAGAGTAAAGGGGCACACATCCATGTACACACACATGATAGACCTGCACACTCACAGCACACACAGAGTAAAGGGGCACACATCCATGTACACACACATGATATACCTGCACACACAGAGCACACAGAGTAAAGGGGCACACATCCATGTACACACACATGATAGACCTACGCACACACAGAGTAAAGGGGCACACATCCATGTACACACACATGATAGACCTACGCACACACAGAGTAAAGGGGCACACATCCATGTACACACACATGATAGACCTGCACACACACAGCACACAGAGTAAAGGGGCATACATCCATGTACACACACATGATAGACCTGCAAACACACAGCACACACAGAGTAAAGGGGTACACATCCATGTACACACACACATGATAGACCTACTGCACACACACAGAGTAAAGGGGCACACATCCATGTACACACACATGATAGACCTACTGCACACACACAGCACACAGAGTAAAGGGACACACTTTCATGTACACACACATGATAGACCTGCACACACAGAGTAAAGGGGCTCACATCCATGTACACACACATGATAGACCTACTGCACACACAGAGTAAAGGGACACACTTTCATGTACACACACATGATAGACCTGCAAACACACAGCACACACAGAGTAAAGGGGCACACATCCATGTACACACATACATGATAGACCTGCGTACACACAGAGTAAAGGGGCACACATCCATGTACACACACATGATAGACCTGCAAACACACAGCACACACAGAGTAAAGGGGCACACATCCATGTACACACACGATATACCTGCACACACAGAGCACACACAGAGTAAAGGGGCACACATCCATGTACACACACATGATAGACCTGCACACACACACAGAGTAAAGGGGCACACATCCATGTACACACACACGATAGACCTGCAAACACACAGCACACACAGAGTAAAGGGGCACACATTCATGTACACACTAATTCACATGCCAATGCATGATGCACTCACACAACAAAATGTTGCATGCATGGCACACATGTGCATAATATATACCCATGCATGTTACACACACCGTATATGTATTCAAGGATAGCACACTCATCATTTGGAATATAGATACAAGCAACACCCAGCCACATACTGTGCGTACATATTCATAGACAGTGCACCTGCTACATGCCCATGTGTGTGACTCACACCAGAAGCATGCAGCACACACAGTATTCCTTCCTCATGCACACATGCATACAAACCACATGCCCCAAATGAAGGGAAGCACACACGTGTATGGTCATGGCCTTTTGGTCTGGGACAGTCTTGCCCCGCCCCTTGCCCCCGAGGCCTCCCTGTGGGGGTCCACTGAGCAGGGCACACTTTGAGAGCTTGCTGCAGAGGGAAGGCCACACTGCACAGCAGGGCCTCTCCTGCTGCCTGCTGAGCCCTGCGTGCCCAGGCTTGTGTGGCAGAAGCTGGGGGTGCCTGCAGCTCAAGCCTTGCAAGTGCCATCTGTCCTCCAGAAGAAACTGAGGGTGTGGCTGTGTGGGTGCCCCGTGTTCCTGGGTGTTCTTACACAGAGATGTGAAATGGAGATGAAGTGCTAAGGTCACTGGTGTGAAAGTATAGCAGGTGCTGGGTGGAATACGTGGGGAGCTGCTTATGCTGACCACACATCCCCAGCACCTGGCTAGTGGCAGACACTTGCTGGTAGCCAGTTATGAACAACATTACCCATTCTGTGCCCTCGTCTGTCCGGTGCAGGAAAGCCAGAATAGCTACATGCCTGCTTTTGCTGGGTTACTGCCCTGCCCCACTTGCCCTTAGCTGTTTTTGGAGTTGGTATAGTGGATTCCACTGTGTCTTAGACGTGCAGACTGAGCACTAAAGCTTCCGTAATAGCCTAAACCCTCAAGTCCTAGGGCTAGTTCTTGGTCAGTTTGCCTAGGGGCTGGCAGCATGCCTGTGTATTGAGATAGTAAATACTCTTGGTGTCTACCAGGGCCCCACAGAGTGACGGGGTGCAGATGGCTTCTGTTTGCATGCATTCACTGGTGTGAAAGGGCAGGATGCAGGGTTTCGGCTGTGTTAGGTGCAGTGGGGGGCGGGTATTGTGATTGGTTACCTGGGTGCAGTCAGTTGGCGGTGTTGGGTGCAGTGGGCATCCATGCTGGGCTTTCAGGTGGCTAATCCCATTCTCTTCCTGACTCCCATTATTAGGGCACCTTCCCTCATGGGATTGAGATTCTGACCACTGCTGACTACTTTGCAGTTGG
This sequence comes from Ochotona curzoniae, assembly GCF_017591425.1. Taxonomy (NCBI): domain Eukaryota; kingdom Metazoa; phylum Chordata; class Mammalia; order Lagomorpha; family Ochotonidae; genus Ochotona; species Ochotona curzoniae. The sequence continues at coordinate 12,533,823 of NW_024466459.1, forward strand.
CAACATATCAAATTGCTTCCTGGTTATAAGGTAAGTGTGTGGTTCAGTGTCCGTTTCCACTTTATCCCCTTGTCCGAGCAGGGACACTCAGTGTGAGTGTGATTTGTGTGAAAAGGGGAGTACCCAGGCATGCTGCTCTCTGGAGAGGTGCTGGGTTCTGGGGGATACGGTCCCCCGTTACACTGGGCCCCATTTCCAGAAAGAACCTCCGCCCTGTCACCTGAGTGATGTTCTTTTTGTCCTGTTCTCTGGTTTCCAGCACGGTGTGTGGACTTCACAGGGAGTGTCCAGCACCACTGCTCCAAGAGCCCGGGGAGTGGCCAGCTATAGGGGGCAGTGTTGTGGCGGGCATTACCACTGTGGCTGCATTTGAGAACTGGAGGGTTGGAGCAGCATGGGTGGTATGGGGATATTCCATGGGATCTTGGGACTGTTGGTGCCCAGAGTGAGAGCACAGTTGAGGGAAGGTGCCTGTGCAGAAGGCCAGGGACTCAGCCTTGCATCTGCTGAAGATGGCCATGAACCCTCAGCCAAGCTCTTTGGGAAGCTGAGATTCTGTTTTAAAAAAACAAGAACAAATAGTAACAATAATAATTTATTCATTCATCTGAAAGAGTTACGGAAATATAAGGAGAGACAGAGAAATCTCCCATCCATTGTTTCACTCCCCATGGGCTCCAGGGTGCCCTGCTCCCTCTCCCCATGCTTGCCTTTTGGCTCCAGGGTGCCCTGCTCTCTCTCTCTGCGTGCCCCATGGGCTCCAGGATACCCTGCTCCCTCTCCCCATGCTTGCCCCATGGGCTCCAGGGTGCCCTGCTCTCTACACGCCCCATGGGCTCCAGGGTGCCCTGCTCTCTCTACACGCCCCATGGGCTCCAAGGCGCCCTGCTCCCTCTCCCCATGCTTGCCCCGAGGGCTCCAGGTCCCCTGCTCCTGTGTGCCCCATGGGCAAGGGCAGTCTTGCACCAGCCTGTCCCAAAGGAGAGGCAGTGTCCTCCTGAGGGTTCTTCGTGTACTGTGAGCCTGGCATGTGTGCTCCTCACAGACTGTGTGTGAAGTAAGAGGTTATTTCTGTGTCAGGTTCAGGTTGGTTGCAGAATGTGGTATCAGTGTGGGAAGGACTGTGGCCCGTGTGGAGAGTGCACAGCTCCCCCTGCTCTGCTGCTTCACACTGTCACTCACAGTCACCTGCCATGCTGGTCTGTGGACACTTGAGGCTGGACATCCAGCCCTACATCTGTCTCACACCAGGGGCTGGCTTTGTGGTTGCAGCTTCTGCTACATGAAGCTCAGGTCAGTGTGTCCTGTCCACACTTCCCTGCACCTCCCCCTTCTTTCTTTCACAGAATTACTTGCATATTTGACTGAGTCAGGGATCAGGAACTTGATCCTGGTCTCTATGGATGGTAGGAGCTCAAGTAGTTGGGCCATCACTTGGTGCCTCCCAGGGGTGTTAGGGAGCAGAATCAGAAGCAGACAAGCTGGGCCTGCAGTTGGCGCTCTGAGGTCAGATGGTGGTGTCGCAGTGGGATCCCAGGACTCCTGCGGGGAGGCAGGACTGGACTGTGGGGCTGAGCCCTCATTCCCCAGCAGGACTGGGTTGTGGGGCTGAGCCCTCATTCCCCAGCAGGACCGGGCTGTGGGGCTGGGTCCTCGTTCCCCAGGACTGGGCTCCCGGCTTCTCTCATCAGCTCAGTGTAGCCCCAAGAGCTTGGTTGCTGATCTTCTGACTGTATATTTCCTTGGTTGAGCATCTTCAGCATTGAGCATTCTTCGTAGAGTGCATGTCTGTTGCCTGTGAGGTCCTCGAATCAGAGAAGTCTCAGAGTGAGCCGACTCCCAGCTCAGTAAATGAGTGTCACTCTTACTCATATCTTGACTCTTTCTCCCTACATGGCTAGTGACCTAGTTCTGCTAAGTCCACATCCCTAATGGCTGTGAAACAGGCCTCTTCCTGCTCACCTCGTGCCACCCCAGACTTCAGCTCTTACTAACCTGAACAGTCGTCCGAGCTTCCTCTACCCTGAGGGCCTGACCTCACCCATCTGTGTTTTGCCTGGCTGCCCCAGGAACTGGCTGAGATGCACCCAGGGGCAGCTCTTCTTTTTTTTTTTTTAAAAAAAAAGATTTATTTTTATTATTTTGTTTATTGGAAAGGCGGAAATACAGAGAAGAGAGACAGAGGAAGATCTTCCGTCCAATGATTCACTCCCTAAGTGAGCGCAACGGCCGATGCTATGCCAATCCGAAGCCAGGAGCCTCTTCCAGGTCTCCCACACGGGTGCAGGGTCCCAAAGCTTTGGGCTGTCCTCGACTGCTTTCCCAGGCCACAGGCAGGGAGCTGGAAGGGAAGCAGGGCTGCGGGGATAGAACCGGCGCCCATATGGGATCCCGGGCGTGCAAGGCGAGGACCTTAACCACTTTGCCATTGTGCCGGGCCCGGGGCAGCTCTTCTTTATTACAGCACTTTCAAGCCTTCTTGCCCACAGCCCTTCTCTGTTCCTCCCTCCCCAACCTCCTGCACCTGCTAGACGGCTGGTCTCTTGCTCCTGCACCTGCCCTGGCCCCATCCCCTTCTTCTTCAGCTGCCCTGTCCCTCCTCTTCCTGCCTGGTCCCTCCTCCTGCACCTGCCTGGTCCATCCTCCTTTACCTGAACCTGCCAAGCCTCATTCCTTCCCTTTTCTCCGCTCCTGCCAGGTCCTGTCCCTCTTCCGTCCTCTCCTCCCCTCTAGTGGAGAGTGTTTCGGCTGCTCTGAGCTCCTGGGAGAAGCACAGGCGTAGATTTTCCATCTACTGATTGATTCCCAGCTGATCATAGCAGCAAGGTTGGGCCAGTCCCGGGTCTCCCCCTGGGTGCTTGAGCCACCACCTCTGTTCCCAGGGGGAAGCAGGGCTTGGGCACGGAGTGGGCCTGCAGCGCAAGCACTCTGGTGCAGGCTGTGGGTGTCCAGGTGACTGGTGGGATGCCTGCCTCTGTTTTGAATGTTTGACCTGGTGTTGAGTATTTGGAAGTCTGGATGTGGGTATCTCAAGATCTGGCTGATAATCAACTGGGCAGTTGCTATGTCCAGTCCTGGGTGACTGCACTTGCTCCAAGAAATGTGTATGAGTTCTGTGGTTTTGCTTATTTGTTGGCACGTGGTACTTGTCAGTCCTCTGTGCCCATTTTTCAGGAGTCAGGGGCCCTCATGGACCGCCCTGCTGAGTGTTGGGGCTCAGCACCTTGTCCACGGGCACCCTGCTGAGTGTTGGGGTACCTCGTCCACAGGCGCCCTGCTGAGTGGTGGGGTACGGCACTTCGTCCACAGGCGCCCTGCTGAGTGTTGGGGCACAGCACCTTGTCCACGGGCACCCTGCTGAGTGTTGGGGCTCAGCACCTCGTCCTCAGGCGCACTGCTGAGTGTTGGGGTACCTCGTCCACAGGCGCCCTGCTGAGTGTTGGGGCTCAGCACCTCGTCCTCAGGCGCACTGCTGAGTGTTGGGGTACCTCGTCCACAGGCGCCCTGCTGAGTGGTGGGGTACGGCACTTCGTCCACAGGCGCCCTGCTGAGTGTTGGGACTTAGCACCTTATCCACAGGCACCCTGCTGAGTGTTGGGGTACCTCATCCACGGGTGCCCTGCTGAGTGTTGGGGCTCAGCACCTCATCCAAGTGTTGGCACAGCACCTTGTCCATGGGCATCCTGCTGAGTGTTGGGGCTCAGCACCTCGTCCACGGGCGCCCTGCTGAGTGTTGGGGCTCAGCACCTTGTCCACGGGCACCCTGCTGAGTGTTGGGGCTCAGCACCTTGTCCGTGGACGCCCTGCTGAGTGGACAGGTCTGTGGGGACGCACCACGGGTGTCCCTGACCTGGGAGGATGTAGCCCCCATCTTGGCCTGAGCCACTGTGGGGGTGTGTTAGTCCTGCTCCTGTGTCCTCACTGACTGGGCTCCTTGTCTTGCAGCGTGTTTGTTGCTGGCTTTCCTGAGTACACCCAGCCCATGATTGAGCACCTGGTTGCCATGAAGGTCAGCCACTGGGACGGGTAGGTTCTGTTGCGTGGCTGCTCCTGCCGTGGGGAACTGCGTGGAGCTGAGCAGCACCAAGTGGAAGTTATATTTAAAAGAACTCCAGGTTGCATGCTTGGTGTCCCAGATCATGCCTGTTTTCAGTTCACTCTGGAGCCCCTTCGGGCAGCTCGGTGTGTGCAACCTCCATGTGATTGCCCTGGCCTGGTGTGTCCTGGAGGGCAGAAACTTGCCTACGGCCAGGAGATGCTGAGGCCAGGGACACGCTTCATCTCTCTTGGCAGGTGCTACGCCTCCTACCTGCTCAGGTGTCTTCCTTGCTGCCTGCATGGGGTGGAGCCAGCTTTAGTGGCAGCTTCCATAATTACAGTTGCAGTGTCAGGATATGGTGGCTTTCAATGGTAATTCAGTGTGTCTTCAAAGAGAAGAGCTCAGGGTGCAGCAGGGCATTAGTGTGGCCAGTCTTCATATTATCTGACCCTGCCTATGACAGGTGCTAGAACTGAGGGCAGGAAGTGCCTCCTGCAGCCGTCCTGAGGGGCCTGTGGAGCACCAGGGCCTTGGGATACTGATTCCTGTGGCTGTGGGCTGCAGTGCTGTCTGCTATGACACCTAGGGGTTCTGGTCTTCTAGCTTCCAATGTTGTAGTCTGCAAACACAGCACCCTCAGAAGGGCATGTGTTCCAAGGACACACATGTGTTCCTGCCTCCCTTAGGGGCGTGTGTCCTGCACACAAAGCCTGCCTCCCTTAGGGTCGTGTGTCCCACAGACAGAGCCTGCCTCCCTTAGGGGCGTGTGTCCTGCACACAAAGCCTGCCTCCCTTAGGGTCGTGTGTCCTGCACACAAAGCCTGCCTCCCTTAGGGGCGTGTGTCCTGCACACAAAGCCTGCCTCCCTTAGGGTCGTGTGTCCCACAGACAGAGCCTGCCTCCCTTAGGGTCGTATGTCCTACAGAGCCTGCCTCCCTTAGGGGCGTGTGTCCTGCAGAGCCTGCCTCCCTTAGGGGCGTGTGTCCTGCACACAAAGCCTGCCTCCCTTAGGGTCGTATGTCCCACAGACAGAGCCTGCCTCCCTTAGGGTCGTGTGTCCCACAAACAGAGCCTGCCTCCCTTAGGGTCGTGTGTCCCACAGACAGAGCCTGCCTCCCTTAGGGGCGTGTGTCCCGCAGAGCCTGCCTCCTTGGCTTACAAGCGAGTAAGAGCTGTAGACTTTGAGAGAGACAGATCTCCAGCTTATTGATTCACTCCCCAAATGCAACAGCTAGTGCTAGACACCAGGAAGCCGACTCTCCTGTTGGGTCTCCTGAGTGGGTGGTGGGACAGATTAGGAACCGCAGCTTCATCTGCTGTTGCCCAGGCATCTTGGGAGGGAACTGGGTCAGAATATGGGGTGAAGGCGCCCATGCCCACCCTGGCCTTCGCCTCCACACTGTCATCCTAACATATGATTAGTGTTGCACACGTGTGCAGACTGGTGGGCGTTCACCTTTTTCTTTCTCTTCTTTTTGTAAAATTTTTATTTCTTGGGCCCGGCGCGGTGGCGCAAGTGGTTAAGGTCCTCACCTAGCACGCCCGGGATCCCATATGGGCGCCGGTTCTAATCCCGGCAGCCCCGCTTCCCTTCCAGCTCCCTGCCTGTGGCCTGGGAAAACAGTCGAGGACGGCCCAAAGCTTTGGGAACCTGCACCCGCGTGGGAGACCCGGAAGAGGCTCCTGGCTTCGGATCGGCATAGTATCGGCCCGTTGCGCTCACTTGGGGAGTGAATCATCGGACGGAAGATCTTCCTCTCTGTCTCTCCTCTCTGTATATCCGCCTTTCCAATGAGAAAATAATAAAAATAAATCTTTAAAAAAAAAAAAAATTTTTATTTCTTTTTATTGAGAGGCCAGTTTTACAGAGAGGTGAGAGAGTGAAAGATCTTCCATTCTGTGTTTCGCTTCCCAAATAGAGCTGAGCTGATCTGAAGCCAGGAGCCAGGACCTTCTTCCAGGTCTCCCTTGTGGATACTTTGTGCTATCCTCCACTGCTTTCCCGGGTCATCAGCAGGGCTCTGGATGGGAAGTTGAGCAGCCAGGACACCAACCAATGCCCATGTCGGACCCCATGTGGGTCACTTGCAGTTAGATTAGCCAGTTGAGCCAGTGCGCTGGCCCCCCCATGGGCCTCGTCTTAAAGGGCCAGGCAGTCAGTGTCTTAACGTGAAGTTGTGTTTAGCAAGGCCCGCTGCTGCTGGCTGGCGCTGTGCTCATGCTGTTTGCAGCATTCTCCTTGTTCTATGTCTGCCTGCTGCCTCTGTCCTTGTGTGGGAGGCATTTAGTCCATCCACATTTAATTACTTAATTATCAACACAGTACAGTTTAACCCTGTCATTTTACTGGTGGTTTTCCTTTTTTTTCTTTTTTCTTTGTTTACAAAAAGCTTAGACCTCTACTTTGTAGCGGACGCTGCAGAACTCTGACCTTTTCAGGGTGTGTGAAGCACAGACTGGGAGGGGTCATCTGGTCTTCCTTTCTGGCCAGTTCTCACAGTCACACAGCATGGGAGTCACAGTATGACAGTGACCAAAAGGTGTATTTGCTTGTTTGAAAGTCAGAACCAGAGAAAGAGAGTGTGAGAGTGAGCTTCTGTTTGCTGGTTCATTCCCCACGTGGCCACAGCAGTCAGGGGTGGGCCAGACTGGAGCCAGGAGCTGCCTTCAGATATCCAACACCTGGGCCCCGCTCTACTTTTCCCAGGTTATTAGCAGGGAGCTGGATGGATAGTGTAGCACCTGGGACATGAACTGGTGCCTGTAGGGATGCCAGGGCTGCAGGCTGTCCTGTTTTACAGTCTTAGAGAATTGGAGATGTTTGTGTTCTTGGCCTGGAATCCTAGCTAAGAGCTAGGACCTCCACGGGGTGTTATCCTGTTTCCCTGTCTGCGTGTCCCTTTAGGGACCTCCATAGGGTGTTACCACCTGTCCCTGTCTGCGTGTCCCTTTAGGGACCTCCACGGGTGTTACCACCTGTCCCTGTCTGCGTGTCCCTTTAGGGACCTCCATAGGGTGTTACCACCTGTCCCTGTCTGCGTGTCCCTTTAGGGACCTCCATAGGGTGTTACCATCTGTCCCTGTCTGCGTGTCCCTTTAGGGACCTCCATAGGGTGTTACCATCTGTCCCTGTCTGCGTGTCCCTTTAGGGACCTCCATAGGGTGTTACCATCTGTCCCTGTCTGCCGTGTCCCCCAGGAAAGTCAGGCAATATCAACCTTGAGCAGATTGCTTTTCAAGGAGTGTCTTGTCCTGAGTTTTCTTTTAAAAAAGTTTTGATACTTAGACATACCAAATCCTTTTTTTTTTAAAGATTTATTTAACTTTTATTGGAAAGGTAGATTTATCGAGAGAAGGAGAGATGGAAAGATTTTTCTGTCCACTTACTCACTCCCCCAGTAGCTGCCAGCAGCTGGAGCTGAGCTGATCCGAAGCCAGGAGCTGGGAGCTTCCTCCAGATCTACTATGTGGGTGCAGAGTCCCAAGGCCTTGGGCCGTCCTCACTGCTTTCCCATGGCACAGGCAGGGAGCTGGATGGGAAGTGGAGCAGCCGGGACAGGAACTGGCACATATGGGTTCTCAGCATGTGCTTGGCAAGGATTTAGTCACTGGGCTGTAGTGCCATGCCTGAGTTAAAACATTTTTTTTCCGCTCCTGGCTTCAGACTGGCATAGCATTGGCCGTTGCGCTCACTTGGGGAGTGAATCATCGGACGAAAGATCTTCCTCTCTGTCTCTCCTCTCTGTATATCGCCTTTCCAATAAAAATAAAATAAATCTTTTTAAAAATATGTATATATATTTTTTTTCCGAAAGAAGCTTCTGCTTCAAGTGACAGTGAGAGGAAGGAGTGGGTCAGCCTGCTGAGGTAGCTGTCCACCTGTCACCGTGGGGCCTTTCATGTTAAAATCCATGGGCTTCCCTTGGTTCCCATAAGAGGCTCTCTGGAAGTAGACCATTTACATTGGGCTTGGGGTGGGGGAGGTGCATTGGAGTGACAGACAGGGCGGTATGGCCCTCCTTTGGGGTCTTTCCCCAACAGCCTGCCACAGTCAGGCTTGGTCAGGTCCGCCAGGAGCCAGGAGCTCCACCCGGGTCTGCCTGTGTCTCTTTGGGGCGTATATCAGCAGGATGCTGGGATGAGAAGCAGAGAAGTCGGTTCTTGACCCGGGCACACAACACCTACCCCTTGTGCTGTGTCCCCTGGACAGCACATTGTGCTTGGTGCCGGGTGTCATGACACTGGGTTCTGTACCCGTAAGATGCCCGCTGTCTCGAGGAGCTGTTTACTCTCGGAAATAGACCCTGAGCAGGGTGTAGGGTCCTGCAGGCCAATGACCTAGGGCTGGGGTCATGGCATTCCCAGGACACGATGCCAGCATGCCCCCTGCCCAGGAGTCCCTCCAGACCTTGGGCTGGGTAGTTCAGAAACTACTGGAGTGTTCTTGATGAACCAACACCGCCCTGTGTCCTACGAACACACTTGTGACTGCCCTTGGATCTGATGATGATCCACTGTCCCGCTCACTGTCCTGTCCTGCACCACAAAGAGACCTGGCAGGAGCCACAGGCTCCCAAGGAGCCTGCTCAGATCACCCCCTGTGCTTCTGTGTCCACCTGTTGGATGTTGACGACCACTTGACTCATCAGTGAGAAGGGGTTGACCGTTGCTGCGCTCCTCCATGTTCCAGAGTCATCCGAGAGCTGTCCGCAAAGGCTCTGCACAACCTGACCCCCCGAGCACCCGAGTTCTGCGCCACTCACGGTACGTGTCTCCCAGCATTCTGCAGGCTTCGCGGAGGGACATGTGGGCTGGCTGCACAGTCCTGCACATCCGTGTGCACACTTGGCAGCAGCCTGAGGGGCAGCAGCAGCTGAAAACAGCGTTGGATTTGTCTTGCTGAGAAGTGTTGGAAAACTCAGGCACAGGCTCATGCAGAGGCAGAGTACAAAGCCATGTTGTGTGTGTGTATGTGTGTGTATCTGTGTGTGTGTGTGTGTGTGTGTTCATCCTGGAGCCTCCAGACTGTGTCAAGTGGCAGCAACTGAGCAGAGGCTGCCAGCCATGTGTGTAATCTTAAAGATGAAGTAGCCCCGCACGCCCAGCTTGCATGTGGCTGGGCTTCCAGGCAGCCATCCTGCCAGGGATTGTAATGTCCATGCGTGGGCCTGGGCGGAGGCTCTCCCTGCTTCAGAACACAGCTGCGAGGTCTGCCATTGTTTACGCGTCCTGCGTTTAACGAGACGCCAACGTGTGCTTGTCTTTGCTCCCTGGAGCAAACAGGCATCCTGCCTCTCCAGCCTGGCTCCTCCTGTGATGTCCCGGCGTTTCCCAGTGCCCTGCCAGTGCTCTGGCCTTGGGGGACTGGCATGGGGGTAGGCTGTGTGTTCTGGCCAGTGACCCCATGTGTCTTACCTGCTCCAGTGCTCCCCAGGCTGCTGTCCATGACACAGAGCTCGGATCTCCACAGCCGGCATGGGGCAATCCTCGCCTGTGCGGAAATCATCCTGGCGCTGCACAGGCTCGCAGAGCAGCAAGACAGGTAGGACGCGGGGTGGGGGGATGACGGACAGCAGGACGGGTAGGACGCAGGGTGGGGGGACAGCGGGCAGCAGGATGGATAGGCTGTGCAGTGGCAGGGAGAGGAGAGGGTAGGACGCAGGTGGGGAGAAGGAGGTTTCAGTGCTGACACATGGAGAAGGGCTCCACCTGCCCAGCCTGTCATCACGGGGATCACAAGTTTGTGGCTTCTCATCTATGATAATTTTTGTTTATTTGCGCCAGTGTCACAGGCTTTGGTTCTCAGCATTTTGTTCATGGTATTGGCAAGTGGTCCTCTGTCCTATGAGTCACGTCCTGGGTGGCCCACCCCCTGCTGTTTAGCTGGGCTGGCAGGCCAGAGGGCCCTGACGTGGCCCTGTCCCTGTGGCAGTAACCGGCCTCATGGGCTAGAGCCGCTGTCTGGAGTAAGCACGTATCTCTCGGGGCGCTTTGACCTGGCTGTGAGTGCAGACAGCACTGCAGGGCTCCTCACACTCACGTCTGTTCTGGCTCTGGAACTCCAGTGTGAGGGAAGTGCATCTGGGTGGTGCCCTGGGAACACAGCCATACTGGCCTGGACGCACTTCCTGCCTGCACACCCCGTGCGTGTCCCCAGCCCCAGGGAACAGAAGCAAACCAGGGATCCTGCCGACTGAGCGTTAGTGTGACACAGAGGTGCTTGTGGGCTGGGCCCAAGCCGGCATCACTCTCTTCAGGCGTGAGGGAAGGCAGTTGGAGCGAAGCGTGGGTGGGGCTGGAAGGAATTTCCAGAACCTTCTCCCACTGGGAGTTCTTTGGCATGGTGACACACGTGGAGTGCCGTCTGCAGGGAATCGTGTTGAGGGTTTGGGACCTGGTTCCCCAATGTAGACCCTTGCTGAGCACCCAGGCTGGGGCTTGTGGATTTCCCTTCTCTGTTGGGAGTGGTGGGAGTCCTGCCGAGATGCTCTTCTCCGGAGGGTAACAGGTCCTGTGTCTGTCCCCAGTGGACACCCAGAGGAGCCCGGCTCCCTGCTAGCCAGGCCTCGTCTGTCCCCAGTGGACACCTGGAGGAGCCAGGCTCCCTGCTCGCTGGGCCTCGTCTGTCCCCAGTGGACACCCGGAGGAGCCCGGCTCTCAGCAGGTCCTCCTCATCTGTCCCCAGTGGACACCAGAGGAGCCCGGCTCCCTGCTAGCAGGGCCTCGTCTGTCCCCAGTGGACACCTGGAGGAGCCCGGCTACCTGCTAGCAGGGCCTCGTCTGTCCCCAGTGGACACCTGGAGGAGCCAGGCTCCCTGCTCGCTGGGCCTCGTCTGTCCCCAGTGGACACCCGGAGGAGCCCGGCTCTCAGCAGGTCCTCCTCATCTGTCCCCAGTGGACACCAGAGGAGCCCGGCTCCCTGCTAGCAGGGCCTCGTCTGTCCCCAGTGGACACCTGGAGGAGCCCGGCTACCTGCTAGCAGGGCCTCGTCTGTCCCCAGTGGACACCTGGAGGAGCCCGGCTACCTGCTAGCAGGGCCTCGTCTGTCCCCAGTGGACACCTGGAGGAGCCAGGCTCCCTGCTCGCTGGGCCTCGTCTGTCCCCAGTGGACACCTGGAGGAGCCAGGCTCCCTGCTCGCTGGGCCTCGTCTGTCCCCAGTGGACACCCGGAGGAGCCCGGCTCTCAGCAGGTCCTCCTCATCTGTCCCCAGTGGACACCAGAGGAGCCCGGCTCCCTGCTAGCAGGGCCTCGTCTGTCCCCAGTGGACACCTGGAGGAGCCCGGCTACCTGCTAGCAGGGCCTCATCTGTCCCCAGTGGACACCTGGAGGAGCCAGGCTCCCTGCTCGCTGGGCCTCGTCTGTCCCCAGTGGACACCCGGAGGAGCCCGGCTACCTGCTAGCAGGTCCTCCTCATCTGTCCTCAGTGGACACCAGAGGAGCCCGGCTCCCTGCTAGCAGGGAGTGACAGAGCCGAGTGTTGGCAAGTCCCCTTCCCCCATTCTCTAACTGTGCGTGGGTCGCAACAGAGGTGAGGACATAACCCGTGGGACCTCTGGGCCCAGGAACCACTGGAACTGAAGCGTCGTTTCCTGTGGCCTTGGTGCTGCTGACCTCTGCTTTCTTGTCTCTGCAGGCCCCTCTCCGACTACCTGGATGAGAAGACTGTGCAGGGCGTGAAGCAGATTAACCAGCAGGTGTGTGTGGCCCCATATCTGCTCCTCTTGTGGGGTGACCAGGAGAGGGGTCCCTCTCAGGCATTCCCCTCCGGGAGAGTGGCAGGTGGGGACAGACTCGTGTGGCCAGAGGAGGGTTTCAAGGAGGTGGGGGCCCTGTGGGGAGCACAGGGGGCTCTGTCAGCCTGTTGTGTACACGTGGTGTTGGAAGGCCCAGATCACACAGATAACTTCTGTTCTCTTCCAGCTTCGTGATCGCCAGTTGTACAGGTGAGCTCTCAAAAACTAAGTGTTTGTGTTTTATGTCTGTTTTCAAAGGAATTTTGTTTCTTCAATTTGAAATGCAGAGTGGCCAAGAGAATCCACTGGTTCACTCTCCACACACAGCAGCTGAGGAGCCCCAGGTGCCTGCTGCCTGCCAGCACGCGTGAGCAGGAAGCTGGGTCCACGGGGAGCCTCCCAAGTAGACACCACAATGCTTGCCCTGTGTTTTGTGTCTGAATGAAAGAGTGTGTCATCCAGAACTTCGGGCAGCATGCGTCCTGCCTGAATGGGTGTAGCATGGAGGTGTATCCATGGTGGTCTTTGAGTGTTACAGGGTTGACTTTTGTGTGATGTTGCATCAGCTGGGCGCACCCTTTGTCCCAGGTCCAGCCCCCACCCACCTCGCAGTGCAGTCCACTTGCCTGTGGGCAGTTGGTGCCTCCCACGCCCCAGCCCCGGGCGCTCGAGCTGTCCTCCTAGCTGAGGCGTCTGTCCCCTCCTGCACAGCTTGCTGCACGGGACTCCACACCAATCTGTGGGTGTGGCTTATCCTGGGCAAGGTGTTGGGAGGGTCACTCAGGGGTGTTTCACTCAAGAGCAGGGCCTTTCCGTGAGGTCAGTCATCGCTTAGTGACAAATGCAAGTGCAGACTCAGCTGCTTTCTAGAGCTCGGTCAGGCTTCTGGCATGCCTGTCACGTCTGGTGCTCCCCTGCTGGCTGGTGTGGCCACTGTGGGCAGGAGCACAGCCTTGACAGGGTCCACACCTTGAGGGTCTGCACCTGGAGAGGATGTCCCCAAGGACAGGCTGTCCCGACAGCCGCTCCCTAAAGGGAGCCATCTGCTTCTCTCCTTTCTGTGCTGAGTGTCCGGCTGACCCTTTGCGTCCCTCATTCTGCATTTCCTCTGTCTTAAGACTGTCACGGAGACATGTGGGCTCTTGTCATGGCCACCAGTGTGTGGTTGTTGAGGTCACTGTTGCAGGATCCCCGCCAACCCACTCTGGTGGGCAGTTGCTGTCACTGACTGAGAGGCCATGGGTGCAGTCAGTGTAGTTCTGACAAGTTTGCAGCAGGCTGCAGACAATGGGCGGTCTCACATGAACTTGTGGGATGGTCCCTCACTGGGGGCTAACTTCTGAACCTGCAGCTGATGGTAGATTCTTGCCACATGTTGACAAATGGAAATGGATTCTTTCATCCTATTGCTGTCCCATAGGTTATTAGAGTGTGAAAGAGGGAGGTGTTCCATCTACCAGTTTGCTCCCCACATGGCCATAACAGCCAGAGCTGGGCCAAGCTGGGCTGGGGCAAAGGCTCCATCTGGTCTCCCCAGAGGGTCACTTGTTCTGCTGGTCAGAAACTGAGCCAGAGGCAGCTTCCCTTCCTGCATCGCAGTGCAAACCCCTGACAATCTTTTTTTCCCCTTGAGAAATAACTTAGGAGCAATAAACTAACTTAGGAGTAATAAAATTCACAAAATTGTGAATGTTGCTAAACTGCAGTCACAGCTACTACAGTGAACTCCTGTGAGGCCTGGACCTCCCGTGAGGCTTGGACCTCCTGTGAGGCTGCTCCCAGCCGCCAACAGGTGCCTTGTGCCACTGTGCAGTGGAGGGTGGTCCCGCACCCACTGTGCCATCCCCTCCTCCTCTTCCTTCTCTTTGGCTCTTTCTCATTTGCCCATTAAGTTTCATGCAGTTTTTCTCGTCATACTTGTGGTTTAAAATATTCCTTAAGCTTCTGTTTGGTGTCTTACACTTTCTGGACGTGCCAGGGACCTAACCCCAAGTTGGTGAACACAGCGTGGCCCTCCCTCCTGTGCCTCCGGAGGCCTGGCGGGGTTGACTTGCCTTCTAGGCCCAGCCATGCTTCAGTGTGATCCTCCTCATGAGGTGTACGTGGCCGGTGTGGGCCCTGCAGGCCTGGTGGTGAGCCAGGAGCAGTCAGAGCCAGGCACTGCAGCCCCGGGCTCTGAGTGTGCCTGCTCACTCCCATGCGCTCCATCCGTTCTCCCAGGCCTCCAGGGCCAGAGGGCAGGTGGGGTACCAGGAGCTGCCCTCAGCTACCCCTGCTCTGCTCTCCATCGCAAGCCCTCGCACTCACCCCCACTCTCCTCCACCTCCACCCCTGCCCCTCACCCTCCTCCACCCCTGCCCCCACCCTCCTCCTCCTCCAGCCCTACCCCTCACCCTCCTCCTCCTCCACCCCTACCCCTCACCCTCCTCCTCCTCCACCCTGGCCCCTCACCCTCCTCCACCCCTGCCCCCACCCTCCTCCTCCTCCACCCCTACCCCTCCTCCACCTCTACCTCTTCTCCCACCCTCCTCCTCCTCCACCCCTGCCCCCACCCTCCTCCACCTTCACCCCTACCCTCCTCCACCTCCACCCCTAACCCTCACCCTCCTCCTCCTCCATCCCTGCCCCTCACCCTCCTCCTCCTCCACCCCTAACCCTCACCCTCCTCCTCCTCCACCTCTACCCCTCACCCTCCTCCTCCTCCACCCCTACCCCTCACCCTCCTCCTCCTCCACCCCTGCCCCCACCCTCCTCCACCCCTACCTCTCACCCTCCTCCACCCCTCCCCCCACCTTCCTCCACCCCTACCCCTCCTCCACCTTTACCCCTTCCCCCACCCTCCTCCTCCTCCTCCATCCCTGCCCCTCACCCTCCTCCTCCACCCCTGCTCCTCACCCTCCTCTACCCCTGCCCCTCACCCTTCTTTATCCCTGCCTCTCACCCTCACCCACCTTCCCCTTCAGCCTTCCTTGCCCCACAGCATGGTTGGGGTCATTCTCCATTTGGGTTCGCTCATATTGCACCTAGCCCTGCTTCCTCACTGCTTGGTAGGTAAACACGTCACCTTCCACCTTCCTGGAAGGAGGCACTACCTACCTCAGGCAGTCGCTCTCACCAGCCTGCCTGTGCGTAGTCGCTTGGTGGCCATGGGCAGGCAGGTGCTGGCCGGCCGCTGTGGTGCACATACATGCTACCTCTTGGGTGCTGCGACAGCCAAACAGTCCCTGTGGCATGGCCAGAGGACCTGTGTCCAGCAGATGCTGGCAAGTGAAGGGTCCAGTGGAAACTGGGGTGTGTATGAGATGGTTGAGCCACTTCTGGTGAACTTGATTCCATGTGTGTGTTCTGTGCCTGAAGTTCTGCCTGCGCTCGGGAGGGGGGAGCTTTTCCACATTGTACTAACTCTGGGTGTTTTTGTTGATGTCTTTCAGGGGTCTGGGAGGAAAGCTCATGAGAATAGCAGGTAGGTCTGAGTGTCTGCCAGAGAGGGGCCAATTGACCTGGCCAGGCCTGCAGCAGACGCTGTTATGAGGCCAGATCTCCACTGCCACTCCACCTTACCATGCCTCTACATGCCCCCCATTCCCCGCTGTTGTGGGCCCAGGTGGGTGTGGGGGAGCAGCCCGCCATGGGTGCTGTCCCCATCTCCTATATGTGACTTTAGGGCAAAGGGCCGTTTCCCTGTTGGGAAATTCAGGCACTCAGAAACTCAAGCCTGTCTGGGCTTTCTCTGGGGCCCCAGTGCTCTTTGTCACCTTAGAAAGTGCTGGCTGGGAAGGCTGGTGGGCAGCTCAGATTACATTGGGCTGCAGCCTCTAGTCCATCCAGGCTCCCACTGAGAGCTTGTCCTGAGTCCTGCCCTTGGAGCCCCTGCAGGAACTCCCTGCCACTTCCTGCCTGCAGGAACTGCAGGACTGCCTGTAGTGTTCAGCGACAGGCCAGGCCACACGCCATGGAGCTGAGGAGTCGTGGCCACTGATGACTCTGGGCCACGTGCCATGGGGCTGAGGGGTCATGGGCCACGGGTGACACTGGGCCACGTGTCATGGGGCTGAGGGGTTGTGGACCACAGGTGACTGGGCCACGTGCCATGGGGCTGAGAGGTCATGGGCCACGGGTGGACTCCAGGCCCCGTGCCATGGGGCTGAGGGGTCATGGGCTACGGGTGGACTCTGGGCCACGTGCCATGGGTGCTGAGGGGTCATGGGCCACGGGTGGACTCTGGGCCACGTGCCATGGGGCTGAGGGGTCATGGGCCACGGGTAACTCTAGGCCACATGGCGTGGGGCTCAGTTGTGGGCCTGAGGGCCAGTCTGGGATCCCTCATCTGTAACAGTGCTGACTCAGGCCACGTGCCATTTCAGAGCAAACGAGTGTCAGGGGTCATGTTTGTGTTTGGCCGTGATACCTGAGGGAGTCGAGTCCAGCACTGCCTGCCCACGTGCTTACTGGGAAACGAGGGGTCGTGAGCCGGCAGCACTGCCTGCCCATGTACTTACCAGGAGGAGAGGGGTCCTAAGTCGGCAGCGCTGCCTGCCCACGTGCTTACCGGGAAGCGAGGGGCCATGAGCCGGCAGCACTGTCTGCCCACAGTGGCTGGGAAGTGTGCTGTGATCTTATGCTGAGCTCCAGCCTGTCTCTGTGGGCCAAGAGCGCTTTATTGGGTGGAGAGGCATGAAGCTACACGTAGGGGTCAGGATGACGAGCAGGGATCAGGGCTGTACATTACAGGTGACCAGCAGGCACAGGTTCTAGGAGCCTGCAGCAGTGTGACCCTCCTGGGTGCCATGACCTGCAGCTGTCATACCTGCTGGTCCAGAGGGACCTCTCTGCTCAATTCCCACCCATACCTTCCAGCCAGCATTGGCTCAGTGTTGAAGGAGGGGCTTGGTGGTGTGCTGCCTACTGAATGGCAGTGGTGACCACACCTGCCCTGCAGGTAACCGTGTGGCCAAGCACGTGGGGATGGAGGTGGCCACTCTGCCTCCTTGACTTACCAGTGTGGGCCTGAGTTGGGTGGTGGCCTGCTCGTTCCGTCCCTGCTCACCCGTGCCTTGTGAGGAGCATGTTTGCTGAGGAGCCCTAATCCCTGGAAGGGCAGCCGCTCAGCCTAGATCTCGTGGCTGTGCTGCAGGACTGTGGCTGCTGTGGCTGAGGGCTGTGATTGCCCTAGGTGCCTGCTCTGCCACCAAGTGTGTCTTGGTTTAGCCTGTTGGACACGCCGTATGTGCCTGTGGAACCCGTGGGACTGCAGCCTGGGCTCTGGGGTTGGTGCGTTGTAGTGATAGGGAGTGATGGGACAGAACACAGACACTCGGCCCGGCACTGGCTGTGACAGTGCTGGGCTGGGCTAGGGAGCTGGATGGGAAGTGGAGCTGCCAGGGTTAGAACCAGTGCCCATATGGGATCCCGACGCGTTCAAGGCGAGGGCTTTAGCCGCTAGGCCACGCCGCGGGCTGTGACAGTGCTGGAGTGGGCTAGGGAAAGGGGGCAACATGGTCTGTGGCTCAGAGGGGCAGGAGGCAAGGGACCTCCTCCTGTGTGCTCACTGCCCTGAACCCCTACCCAGCAGGTAGGGCATTCTGCGCCTTGGTTTTGTGTGTGTTTTAATTTTTTGAGAGAAAAGCATAGATGGACGTTACTGCCATTAACTGGTTTATTTGAATGCTCAAATAACTGGAGATCAGAACCTCAATCCACGCCTCCCACAATGGAGGAGCCACCATTGCTGCCTGCAGGGGTCTGCATTCCCCGGAAGCTAAATCAGGAGAGAGGTCTGAGCATGAAGCCAGAATCTGTCTCCCGGAAGTGAGTGCTTCAGTGTCAGGCAGGAGCACCCCTGGAGTGTCCCAGCATGTCCCCATGGTCCCTGTGTATCCCAGTGTGTCCCTCGTGTTCCTGGTGTATCCCATGTGTCCCCGTGTTCCTGGTGTATCCCAGTGTGTCCCTCGTGTTCCTGGTGTATCCCATGTGTCCCCATGTTCCTGGTATATCCCAACGTGTCCCCGTGTTCCTGGTGTATCCCATGTGTTCCCCTGTTCCTGGTATATCCCAGTGTGTCCCCCTGTTCCTGGTATATCCCAGTATGTCCCCCGTGTTCCTGGTATACCCCAGTGTCCCCCTGTGTTCCTGGTATATCCCAGTGTGTCCCCGTGTTCCTGGTGTATCCCAGTGTGCCCCCTGTGTTCCTGGTGTATCCCAGTGTGTCCCCATGTTCCTGGTGTATCCCAGTGTGTCCCCATGTTTCTGGCATATCCCAGTGTGTCCCCATGTTCCTGGTGTATCCCAGTGTGTCCCCCTGTTCCTGGTATATCCCAGTATGTCCCCCGTGTTCCTGGTATACCCCAGTGTCCCCCTGTGTTCCTGGTATATCCCAGTGTGTCCCCGTGTTCCTGGTGTATCCCAGTGTGCCCCCTGTGTTCCTGGTGTATCCCAGTGTGTCCCCATGTTCCTGGTGTATCCCAGTGTGTCCCCATGTTTCTGGCATATCCCAGTGTGTCCCCATGTTCCTGGTGTATCCCAGTGTGCCCCCTGTGTTCCTGGTATTCCCGGTATGTCCTTCATGTTCCTGGTGCATCCCCAGTGTGTCCCCATGTTCCTGGTGTATCCCAGTGTGTCCCCATGTTTCTGGCATATCCCAGTGTGTCCCCATGTTCCTGGTGTATCCCAGTGTCCCCCGTGTTCCTGATATACCCCAGTGTGCCCCCTGTGTTCCTGGTGTATCCCAGTGTGTCCCCCGTGTTCCTGATATACCCCAGTGTGTCCCCTGTGTTCCTGGTATTCCCGGTATGTCCTTCATGTTCCTGGTGCATCCCCAGTGTGTCCCATGTTCCTGATATCCCTGGTGTATCCCAGTATGTCTCTGGCGTGTCCTGTTCTGTCCTGCTGTCTGCTCTTGTCCGCTGGCCTGGGCCTGGCTGCCTAGAGAGCCTGTGTGCTTTTCTCCCCACGCCTGGTGCAGCCTGGGCATGGGCTTTCTTGGGTGCAGGACTCTGCTGACTTTGTGGAGCCTCATGCTGGTGAGGGTGGGATCTGTGTCTAGTGCAGGCACTGAGTATCGGGCTGGATGCTGCTTTGCCAGAGAGCTGCTCATCCCCGGACCTGGCAGGTCACTGTGTGTTGAGGTTGGCAACTGCAGCCCCTCGAGAGCCTTTAGCCCCTCACCCATTGAGCAACCCTGGGCTGTGTCTGGCTTTGCTGCCCAGCCTGTGTGTCTGTGGTTTTGTGAACCCAGGCATGTCCCAGTCCCCCCTGTGTTAGAAGGAGTACCTCCCACGTACCTGCCCGCCTTCCTGTGCCTTCTCCAGATACTCAGCCAGCATAAGCCGGTATCCCTGTTTACTTACTCAGGTTTATGTGTTCATTTATTTAGTTGGAAGGCAGAGGGTGAGATACAAAGAGACAGATCTCCTGTCCATTCTGCATCCCAGCCAGGGCCAGGCGCTCCGTCTGCCTGTCACGTGGGCAGCAGGGCCCAGGTATTTGAGTCATTGCCTGCTACTTCGTAAAGTGCATATTAGCAAGAGGCTGGATTAGAAGTGGAAAATTCAGGACACAAACTCAGGCCCTGCGACAGGCAGTGTGGGCATCCCAGCATTTTCATTATTTTACACCTGCGCCTGGGGCCTGATTTTAATGTTGGTTTCTCTGATTTCTGCTGGAGTTGAGTGTATTTTCATGGGTTAAATATTTGCTTGTTTGACAACCACAGGGACAAACACAGAGGAAAAAAAGCAGGTTTGTGCACTGAAAACTGCCCAAGTGGCCACAGTGAGCAGGGCTGGGCCAGGGCTGGAGGGCTCTACCCTGGACTCCACAAGGGTGTCAGGGTCCAGGCACTTGGCCATCAGCTGCTGCCCACCGCTGCTACGTGCCCACCGCCACCTCCACAGTCTTGCTGAGGGTCCTGGCTCACGCCCCTCCCTGCTCTGAAGCAGAGCCCGAGTGTGTGTGCAGAGCCTCCTCAGATGTCCTCCAGCCC
This sequence comes from Ochotona curzoniae, assembly GCF_017591425.1. Classification (NCBI taxonomy): domain Eukaryota; kingdom Metazoa; phylum Chordata; class Mammalia; order Lagomorpha; family Ochotonidae; genus Ochotona; species Ochotona curzoniae. Next base: position 12,553,577 of record NW_024466459.1, read on the forward strand.
TGAGAGACTCGGCGGTAGTTCCCTAAGCAGAAAGAGACAGGAAGGTGCTGTCTTCACAGTGTGGGATTAGTGGGGAGCCGAGGACATGTGTATTGCACTGAGGGAGTAAGACATAAAACTGCTAGGGAAGAGCCTGTGCCGGAGCAGCTGGTCAGTGCATGCTGCTGAGGGCAGGCCTCTGTGGCACACCCAGTGGGCCGTGGCCTGTCAGACTCCCCCCACTCCGCGGGGTCCCGGGATGGCTGTTTTATGAGGACGGGTCCTCGAGTCTGTGCCACCGAGTCAGGTTCTTCTGTGAAGCTACACAGCCTCATAGAACCCGCGTGGTCACACCACACTTCCGTGGAGCATGCTGGCGCCGTGGCCTCCCAGCTGCCCCAGGACCTGCCCCTTGGGGCCTCGACGGCTCGGCTCTGACCTCCTGCCTGTCCTGTGCCTGTGGGTCCCCGGGTGCTCCCATGTCAGCGGTCCCTTGGCTCAGGGTCTCTCCCCCGAGCCTTGCTCAGCCCAGGCTCTGCTGTGCCCCACTGTGTTCCAGGTGTCCTTGATGGGGTCAGTGAAGCCCAGGACACAGGCCTCCCTGCCCCAGCTGCCCGAGCTGCTCTAGGTCCGGCCTGTTCTTTTCCTGCCACAGCATGGACCAGGAGGTTGGGGAGTCAGGGGAGGGCTCTCAGTCCTGGGGCAGGGAGGCCAGGCGGGAGCTGGGTGCCAGCAGTACAAGGTCACAGGACAGGGATGGCACCTGTGGGAAGATAACGTTGACTTGTCCTTCTCTCCTAGTGTGCGTTTTAATAGAAAACTTGTCACTTTCCAGAATGCCTTTCAAAGGTGACGCCGTCATTGGTGAGTATTCCGTGTTAGTGACTCAGCAGTGGGGCTGTGGCTTGAGTTCTGAGCACCCCTTCCCCACACGTGAAGGTGGCCTACACCCGCCCCTTCTTGGGGACCCGGGCTGCCATGTCAGCCCAGTCCTTTGTCCTAGGCAGACAAGTACCCAAAGGGGGGTACTGATCACTGCCTCTCTGGGGTCTCCCCCGAGGGGCCTGCTGCTGTCCAGGAGGGGCTCCGGGGTCTCCCCCGAGGGGCCTGCCGCTGTCCAGGAGGGGCTCCGGGTTCTCCCCCGAGGGGCCTGCCGCTGTCCAGGAGGGGCTCCGGGATCTTCCCTGAGGGCTCCAGGGCCCAGACACTGGACCATGGTCCGCTGCTTTTGCAGGAGTATTAGCTGGATTGGAAGTGGAGCGGAGCTGGCAGCCGGTGCTGACCACAGCACCAGCTCTCTGCTCTGCTCAACTGTGTGCTTAGTGTGTGTTGTCTGATGCTGGGTCTCATTTGACTATTTGAGTTTATGCTGATGAGAGAGATGGTTTTCTGCAGTGTAGGTTCTGAGTTCAGCAGATTTCAGCCCCAAAGGTTGCCTGAGGCTCCGGCAGAAGAGTCGGTGCGAGGTGCATTTGCTGACTGTTTCAGCTAGGTTAACTGAGTCCGTGTCTCCAACAGGTGGCTGGCAGTGGTTGATAGATGACACGCTGAGGAACCTGCGTCTGATGTCGCACAGCTCCACACAGGTCAAGGTAGAGTGAGCGCTGCGCCCCGCCATCTGGGGTGCTGACTGGGGATTCTGGGTGCCGCCTTCCCCGGCAGCTGCCACCAGGCACCCACCAGTCAGCCATCAGTCACCCACCAGGCACCCACCAGTCACCCACCAGTCAGCCATCGGTCACCCACTGCCATGCTGCTTTACCCATGGCATTCATCCATTTAGGTTGATAACTGCTCTGCTGGTCCTTGAGTCGTAGGTTTGAAAGTTTCAGAAACTCCATGGTATACAAGTGCAGGTGAGAGCTGCTGTGCACAGTCCGTCCACAGTAGTGGCTGGCAGCGTGGCTGCGAACGAGGGCTGTGCCGTGCCCCTCTTCCCAGCCCTCTGCTGGAAGCTGCTTCCCGACGTGGTGGGCACAGGAGAGAACCTGCGGGGTTCCAGAGCTTGAGGGCAGACACCTGGTGTCCAGGTTCTTCTGGCTGTCTGCCCGTGGTGGCGAGGGTGTGGGGCTCCTGGAGGCCGTTGGGGTCCGCCAATGCTCCACCCTGCCAAGCCTCTGGTGGCCTCTAGATTGATTCCTGAGGTGCCCCTGCCTGGTGTCCCTCCATCCCCAGCACCCTGCCCAACCATGTTCTTTACAGGACCTCAACAACTCTGACCCTCTAGCTCACGCTGGCCCTCTGGCTCACACTGACCCTCTGTAACACACGCTGACCCTCTGTGGCTCACACTGACCCTCTGTGGCTCACACTGACCCTCTGTGGTGCATGCTGACCCTCTGTAACACACTCTGACCCTCTAGCTCACACTGACCCTCTGGCTCATGCTGACCCTCTGGCTCACGCTGACCCTCTGTAACACACTCTGACCCTCTGTGGCTCACACTGACCCTCTGTGGCTCACACTGACCCTCTGGCTCACGCTGACCCTCTGTGGTGCATGCTGACCCTCTGTGGCTCACACTGACCCTCTGTGGCTCACGCTGACCCTCTGTGGCTCACACTGACCCTCTGTGGTGCATGCTGACCCTCTGTGGCTCACACTGACCCTCTGTAACACACGCTGACCCTCTGTTGCTCACACTGACCCTCTGTGGTGCATGCTGACCCTCTGTAACACACGCTGACCCTCTGTGGCTCACACTGACCCTCTGTGGCTCACACTGACCCTCTGTGGCTCACACTGACCCTCTGTGGTGCATGCTGACCCTCTGTAACACACTCTGACCCTCTGGCTCACGCTGACCCTCTGTAACACACGCTGACCCTCTGGCTCACACTGACCTTCTGTAACACACGCTGACCCTCTGTGGCTCACGCTGACCCTCTGTGGTGCATGCTGACCCTCTGTAACACACTCTGACCCTCTAGCTCACACTGACCCTCTGGCTCACGCTGACCCTCTGGCTCACGCTGACCCTCTGTAACACACGCTGACCCTGTGTAACACACGCTGACCCTCTCTAACACACGCTGACCCTCTGTGGTGCATGCTGACCCTCTGTAACACACTCTGACCCTCTAGCTCACACTGACCCTCTGGCTCACGCTGACCCTCTAGCTCACACTGACCCTCTAGCTCACACTGACCCTCTGTAACACACGCTGACCCTCTAGCTCACACTGACCCTCTGGCTCACGCTGACCCTCTGTGGCTCACACTGACCCTCTGTAACACACACTGACCCTCTGTAACACACGCTGACCCTCTGTAACACACTCTGACCCTCTAGCTCACACTGACCCTCTGGCTCACGCTGACCCTCTAGCTCACACTGACCCTCTGTAACACACACTGACCCTCTGTAACACACGCTGACCCTCTGTAACACACGCTGACCCTCTAGCTCACACTGACCCTCTGTGGCTCACGCTGTCACAGAGCTGCACTGTGCCGCCCGTGGTGTCCAGACAGAGGTCCTAGGAAAGAACCACAAAGGGGAGGAATGGGCAGCTCATGGCTCTGTGAGCTTTGCCACAGTGTCTGTGTGGAGGATACCCTCTGGTTCTTATTGCTGGCAACCTTGTAGCAGTGGGCAGCAGCAGCTGTGACTGTCAAGGCCAAGTTGGGGGTGCTCACATCTCACTTTGTTCAGGACATGGCTGTCTCGGCGCTGGCCGCCCTCTGCCGAGAATACTACATGGAGGAGCCCGGGAAGGCCAGTCCTGCTGTGCAGGGTGAGTGGACGGCGTGGGCCCTCATGGGGCCTGCGGGTAGGGCGGAGGAGGGCAGGAGCTGGGCAGCGCAGCGGTGGGTGTTGGGCTGGGAGGGAGAAGGGGTCCAGTCATGTGAGATTGTGCATTCAATTCTTCCCGGGGCCAGGCAGGTTTCTTCTCTGTCGCCTTCCTGGGTGTGCGGCGTCCCCTGGTCCTGTACTGTGTCCAGAATCAGAACCCGAGCCCTCCAGTCCTGATCCCTCCTGTCAAGCCCTGAGCTGCCAGGCTCTCTACCTCCTCCCCCCATGTCCCCTCAAGGCTCCAAGCTGCCTGCTCCACTGTCTCCCTGGCCCTCTATCTCGCTCATGCTTCCTCTGCTACTTGGACACTCTTTTCCCTTTGAGAGACACAGAGCTCTTGTCTGCAGATTCACTCCCCAAGATGCCGACCACTCTGGGTCTCCTGCTCACGTGGCCCCGTCCCCACATTTGCTCCTGTGTGCTCTTGGAAGACTGGTGTGAAGCCACTGCCCACCAGCTTTGCCCAGTGCTGAGGCTCCCACTGTCCCTTGCTGCCCCTCACTGCCCCTCACTGCCCCTTGCTGCCCAGTGCAGTGGCTCTTCACTCTCCAGGGCATTCCTGCGCTGGCTGTGGCAGTGCTGAGCTGGGTCCTGGCACTGCTGGTAGGATCAAGGTCCCAAGACCTTTGGCCACTGTCCACTGCTTTCCCAGGGTCTTGGGACCCTGCAGCTGTGTGGGAGACTTAGAAGAAGATCCTGGCTCCTGGCTTTGGGTCAGCTTAGTTCCAGCCATTGTGGCCACTTGGAGAGTGAACCAGCAGATGGAAGCTCTGTCCCAAAGCTGGCCCTTAGTCCTGGCTCTTGCTAGCTGCTGCTGTTCTTGTTATAGTTCCTCTCTGCTCTGGTGAGCTCTGGCTGGCAAATGGCTGAGTTGCTGAGGGGAGACATCACTTCTCTGTTCTTCGTAGATGAAAGAGGAGTGCCTGGAGTTTGTGTTCTTAGAGGAAGCCCCCGGAGGGGAGGTGTTGGAGCTGTGGTCCTGGCTCCAGCCGCTGCTGCCACCCTGGGGAGACCTGGCCATGGCCCAGCCGTCACAGGCACTGGGGGGTGACCGGCACCCAGCCGTCATGGGCACTGGGGGTGACCGGCACCCAGCCATCATGGGCACTGGGGGGTGACCAGCAAATAAATGGAAGTGCATCTCTCTTGCTTTTGAAACAAGCTTTATGCCACCTTATAAGACTCCCTCATGACGTGCGCCACTTCGAGTTTGTCTGCTGGAGCAGTTCCTGGCTTCGTTTCTTTTTTTTTCCTTTTTATTATTATTTTTAAAGATTTATTTATTTTTATTACAAAGTCAGATATACAGAGAGGAGGGGAGATAGAGAGGAAGATCTGTCCGATGATTCACTCCTCAAGTGAGCGAAACGGCTGGTGCTGTGCCGATCAAAAGTCTGGAGCCATGAACTTCCTCCAGGTCTCCTGCATTGGTGCAGGATCCCAAGGCTTTGGGCTGTCCTCGACTGCTTTCCCAGGCCACAAGCAGGGAGCTGGATGGGAAGTGGGGCTGCCTGGATTAGAACTAGCGCCCGTATGGGATCCCGGCTTGTTCAAGGCCAAGGACTTTAGGCGCTAGGCCACGCCGCTGGGTCCTGGCTTCATTTCTGATGCCATGTGGCTGGCGCTGCTGCCATTCACGAGGCTCCATGCTGCCTTTCAGAGGAGCTGGTCAGCCAATACCTGGCCGAGCTCCGGAGTCCTGATGAGAATACGCGCTGTGGCTTCTCCCTCGCCCTGGGAGCCCTTCCCGACTTCCTTCTGAAAGGCCAGCTCCAGCAGGTGAGGCTGCCATGTGGACAGCGAGGGGGCCGCGTGAGGGTGGGCCAAGGGTCAGAGCCTGGCAGACACAGGCAGGCTTGTGGCTATGGAGGTGCCGGTTGCTGTGCTGGTCTGTAGAGGTGAGAATGGAGACTCAGCCTGCACTGGTCCCTGGTTCTTTTCCCCCAGGTCAGCTGTGGCCGGGGGTCTCTGCCTGCTGCTTAGGACTCATTAGTTCTGTGACTTTAGCTGGCACCATGGTGCTGGCCTGAGCTAGGAGTGCCGATGGGCAGGGCCCTGGGTCTGAGGGTGTTGGGGCTGCTGACCCGGTCTTCCTCGTGCTCAGAGCCAAGGTCCAAGGTGTAGCTGCACCTGAGGCTGCACTGCCTCAGCACTGTCCTCATGTAGAGCTCCCCAGGAGGGCCTCAGTTGCAGCTGGCCCAGCTGCACCCAGAATCTACTCTGTCCCTGCCAGGGCCAGGGCACACACTGGGTGCCTCCTACTGAATTCTGCTTGTGCAGCTGCTGCTTCAACTGCCGGCTGTGGAAACTCCTCGTTTGTCTTGGTCTGAGCTCAGGGCAGACAGGGGAACCTTGGCCTTGAGGAGGCCAGTGGCTCCTCATGCCTGCACCGGCTGTTGGGGACTTACCCCGCACATGGTTCTGAGCTCCAGGCACATTGCTTTCAGGTTCTTTCGGGGTTGATCTCTGTGACCCAGATCTCTCCCATGGACGTGAACTTTGCCGAGTCCAGAAGAGATGGCCTGAAGGCCATTGCCCGGTGAGTCTGCAGGGCCAGCCTGGACACGGGCAAGCATGTGTCGTCCCAGCAGGGGACTCTCTTGTGTTCTGGTTCCATTCTGTGGAAAACCCTCGGTGTTCCTCAAGTCTGGGCGGCAGCTCTGGGCCAGACACTCTCCACTGAGGCCTGTGCCCACTCACACGACCCACAGGCCAGCCTGTGTCCAGGCAGCCCTCCTGCTTCCAGCGTGGCTGAGTCCCCTACCCTCAGGGAAGGTGCAGGGACTGGCCAGGCCATGGGAGGGGGCTCTGAGACCCTCAGGCCTTCCTTAGAGGGAGAACTCGCAAGCTCCCACTTGGGTCTCATCTTGGGTTTCCCTCCAGGGTTTGCCAGACCGTGGGAGTGAGAGAAGATGGTAGCCCCGACGACACCCTGTGTAAGGAGAATGTGCCCCAGGTGTACCGCGCGCTACTGAACTGTATGAATGACTACACCACGGACAGCCGCGGGGACATAGGCGCTTGGTGAGGGGCCGTGTGTGTTGTCCTCCCCCACCCGAGGACCTGGGCTCTCCTGGCACTCAGCCGGAATGGGCTCAGGGATGGCGGTAGGCAGCCGCTGAGTGCTCTGTGCTCTGCACGCATGGGTGTGGGGCGAGAGGGTGCCTGTCCGGGCCTGCGCTATACAGAGCAAGCTCCCTGCACCTGCTCAAGGGGCGCAAACATAGCCAGTGGCATCCTGCGAACTGCAGTGTCAGGGGCAAAGGCTCATGGGACAATCACCTGTTCTGGGCGTGTGCTGATCATTGGGCACCATGACCTTCCTCTGGGCACCACGTGTCTCGCACATGCATCTCCATGGTCGGAGCAGGGCTGCACAATCTGCATGCGTCCTGGGCAGCTTGTGGAACCAGGCTGGACCCTGTCCCAAGTGGCTTTCTCCATGTCTCCTGTCCCTCAGGGTCCGGGAGGCCGCCATGACCAGCCTGATGGAGCTGACGCTTTTGCTGGCCCGGGGCTGTCCGGCGCTGCTCGAGGCCCCTGTGTGAGTGTCCCAGAGGCCCTGTGCTCTCCACTGACCCCCGCCCTGCTCTGCATCTTCCTCAGACACTGTCCTAGAGCCATCTGCTGGCCTCCCTCCCCCACTGTGGCGATTCCTGGACCCATGTCCTCATGTTCCCCGCACCCTCCATCTTTCCCAACCATTCCCTCCTTCTCATCTCCCTCATCCTCTGACAGTCACCCTGTTCATCAGTGTGTACTGAGCACACCTGTGCTGTGCACCTGCCTTGTGGGGACACTGGATTGAGAGTGGGCAGGCCTGGTCCTGGGCGCTGGGGGCAGGGTAGGCAGGCTGGTCCTCAGGGTCCTCTACCTGCCACTGTACTAAGGCTTGTCCCTGGTCGCAGCTGTGAGCAGGTCATGTGCTGCGTGGCCCAGCAGGCAAGTGAGAAGATCGACCGATTCCGTGCTCACGCTGGCCATGTGTTCCTGACACTGCTGCACTCTGATGACCCTCCTGTCCCACACGTGCCTCACCGAGGAGAGCTGGAACAGCTGTTTCCCAGGTACTGGGGGATGTGGGTAGGGATGGGCTCCCCATGTGTTGGCTGCCCAGTGTGGCCTCATACACAGCTTCTCCCAGGTCTGACGCAGCCTCTGTGAACTGGAACGCGCCTTCCCAGGCCTTCCCCCGTGTGACTCAGCTACTGGGGCTGCCTGCCTACCGCTACCACGTCCTGCTGGGGCTGGCTGTGTCCGTGGGAGGCTTAACCGAGTCCACGGTGAGGAGGTTGAGGGTTAGGCTGGTGGGGCATTCAGTGGAGCTGCAGGAGTGCCTGCCCCCTTAGAGCCAGTGGGAGACGGGGCTTCCACACTTCCTCTTTGGGGTCAAGGAGCCATGCACTCCCAGCGCCATGGCCCAGGGTCAGGCTGGGGAGGTGGGAATGGGATGGGCAGCCCTTGAGGTCCTGGCCTGGAACAGGGCACACAGCTCCAAGCCGTCCTTGAGGTCTCAGTGTAACTAAAGAGCACTGGCTTCATCCGTGTTTCCCTGGGCAGCTTGCCAACGTGTGGTGGACGTTCCCGTGCCCTCCGGCAGCCCATGTCCATGTTCCCCGGAGGGGCATCCTGCAGGCCTCTGCCTGCACACAGATGGGCCTGTTCCTTCCGTTGTCTGAGAGCAGGGTCAGGCTGCAAGGCGTGTTGTGCCCAGGCCAGCGGCACAGGGTGGTCTGTTTGTTCCTCTGTGAGTGCTGGGGTCACTTCACCCTCCTGCCTTCTCTGGTGTGCTCTGCTCAGAGCTGGGCACTCGGGGTCGCTGGCCATGCCCCTCGGTTCACACCGGTGCCAGGGGCAGGACCTCACAGCCCTGGCTTGTGGCCAGTGTCCAGCTGTCAGCTTCCAGAGCTGCGCTTGTTGGCCAGGCGTCTGCAGCATGTGTTTGTCGCTTGGTCGCCTCAGCTCTGTGGCTGTTGTCGGGATGGTGGACCCGGCACTCACGGTGGTCTGGCCCTCGTCCTGCTGCAGGTCCGGCACTCTACTCACAGCCTCTTTGAGTACATGAAGGGGATCCAGGGTGATCCACAGGCCCTGGCCAGCTTCGGTGAGACGCTGCTGCAGGTCTTCGAGGACAATCTTCTGAATGACAGGTGGATGATGTCCCTTGTGGCCTGGAAGTGCTGGGATTCCAACCCAGTTCCCGTAGGGACTTGGGGAAAGCTGACCCATCTGGACGGTGAACCTGGGTCCCCACACCTTGTCTGGGCCCACTCCTGTGCTGCGTCTCAGCAGTGAGCAAAGGACCAGAACGTAGGAGCCCTGTGGAGATGAGGCGGTGTGCTGGGCAGATTGGACCCAGGCCTGCTCCCACACAGAGGTGTGGTAGAGACCCCAGACTCTGCTGTCAGAACCCAGGGCCCCGTGAGCCCTCCCGGGGAGTCAGAACCCAGCAGCAGGAGCCTGTCCCCGAGGAACACCTCTGGGCATCTGGGACCCTGCCAAGAAGGGCTTGGGATGTCCTGGGCCTGGGGGTGGCGGAGCCGTGTGGCTTGGGCCCCTTGTACCGGCTGTGCTGTTGACCTTGTCCTGTTCCGTGGAGAACACGTGCCAGGTGAGGTCCCCATGCAGGCCTAGCAGCGTCTGGCCTCAAGCTTCCTTCCTCCCCTCAGGGTGTCAGTGTCCCTGCTGAAGATGCTTGACCAGATGCTGGCCAACGGGTGCTTCGAGGTCTTCACCACAGAGGACAAGTGAGTTCCCCCAGCACCTCCTCCCCTCCCCTGCTTGCTCCCCAGTCACACTGAGAGGCCATTTAGTGCCTCCCGGATTGGTTTTCACACAGAATAAACTTAGCTGGCAGATGATGAGGGCAGGGGCTGGGGGCTGCAGGCTTCTTCCCTATCTGCCCTATGGGTCCACCAGCAGGGAGGGGTCTGGCTGGGGGTGGAGTGGTGCACAGTGACCCCTGGTGGAGAGCGGGGCCCGCCGCAGGCTGAGTGAGTGGCTGTGCCAGCCTTCTCGGAGCCCTTGGTCTGCATGCTGTGCGGGGATGGGGTGGGCAGGGGGTGGGAACGGTCACCTTTCTAGGCCAGAAGGTTTCCTCGGTGGGGCTGGTCTGTCCAGGGGCTAGCTCAGAGCCGGGCAGCAGGGTTCTTACTGGCTCTGTGGCTGCAGGCTCCAAGCAGGAAGGCTGAGCACTGCATTTTTGCCATGGTGGGAAAATCCCCCACGTGAAAGGCTGCTGAGTGCCCGGCAGCCCACCAACCCTGCAGTGGACAGGCACGGAGTATGCTGAGGCCAGGCCCTGGGCAGGGACCGTCGGTCCAGCTAAGCTGGCAGCAGTGTGGCTTGCTAGTGGCAGAGGGGCTCAGGTACCTGGCAAGTCAGACTGACTGCAGGGATCAACAGCCCAAGGATGGAGCTAGAGGCCAGAGTGGTTGCAGTTGTACTGGGACCCTTGGTCCACGGAGCTGCTGCTGCTGTGGCTGGGATGGCCATGGCCAGCCCCAGGTCGTGTGGTCTGTGGTGTGGTCGGGGCCTCCCTCCGGCTGTGCCGACAGTGCCGCAGGCCTGCCCCTGAGTGACTGCTGTCCCTCTAGCCACCCCTTCTGCGTGCGGCTGCTGGCGCTGTGTAAAGAGGAGACCCGCAAATCCCGGGACGTGCAGAAACTCCGCTCAGGCATTGCTGTGTGAGTCCTGAGCCTGGCTGGGCAGCGGGGGGTGCACCCCGGAGCTGGGGTCTTGCCATGGAGCTGCAGGGCAGCAGCCACAGCAGGCCCTCGGGTGTACACACGTGTGCCGCAGGCACTCACAGGGCCGCCATCCCGTCCTTCTGCAGGTTCTGCGGGATGGTGCAGTTCCGTGGTGACGTGCGGAAGCGAGTGCTCCTGCAGCTGCTGCTGCTGCTGTGCCACCCATTCCCTGTGGTGAGCGGGCTGGGTGCAAGCAGTGGTGTGCAGGCTTGTGGACCCTGATCCACCTGCTGGATAACTCCAGTGGGGCTGGGAACTTGCGGGGGGCAGTGGATGGGATTCCCCAGCAGTGCCCTATCCCCCCAAGATCCGCAAGACTACGGCGAGCCAAGTGTATGAGATGGTGCTGACCTACGGCGATGTAGTGGACGTGGACGTGCTGGATGAGGTCATGGCGGTGCTCAGCGACACAGTGTGGTGAGTGGGGCTCCTGCATCCGGGTTAGCGCCACCCTCACTTTTCCCAAACCTTCAAGGAATGGGGAGAGGCTCTTGGGACATGCAGGTGGACAGGTGTCTGTGGAGGGCTGGGTGGTTCTAGCCTCCATCTGCAGGCTCCTTGCTGACCGTGCTGTCCCACCTGCTGAGCAGCCCCCAGGGCTGCTGCCCTGCTCCAGGGCTTGGCCTGCTTGTTCAGAGGCCTCGCGGGCAGCAGGGCGTGGGAAGAGCTGCTCCACCTCCCCGGAGATGGGGTGCTGGGCTGGAGGACTGAGGACTGCCTGAGCCTGAGCAGAAGGGGTACCAGGCACGTGGGGTTCTGGAAGCAGTGCCCAGCAGTAACAGTGACAGTGGAGGCAAACACTTCAGTGAGGCACACATCTGGACATGCTCACATGCACATACATATGCAGGCACAGGTGAGCACCACGTGTCTCCCCACACGTAACACTGTCCCCGCACATACGCCCCACATACACATGTAGACACACACATCTCATACACGTCTCCACACACATGGAATCATGCACATCTCACACGCACGTGTCTCCACACATGTAACACACTGCCCCCGCACATATGCCCCACATACACATGTAGACACACACCTCACACATGTAAGCATGACGTCTCATGGTGTGGTTCCACACACGTGTAAGCATGCCATCTCCCCACACGTGTAAGCATGTACCTCTTCCATACAATATGTCCCCACACCATGTGTAAACATGCGCATCCCACACATGCCTGCACACTCTCATCCACATGGGAAGGAGGTTGTCTCAACACTCTCATTTTAGGGACAGAAGCAGGAGGGGCCAGGTGGCCAGAGCCGGGGTGGTGTCTGTCCATTTCCTTCACGGAGCACGGAGCCGTGAGCTGCCGTTCGCGCTCCCTCCCTGCCCTACGAGCTGCCATCACGCCCCATCTGCCTCCCTGCCCTGCCCAGGTGTCTTCATGGTTTCCTAGTCTGGGAGGACTGACCACGTGATCTCGTGGACAAGCCGTGGCCAGCTTGGGTCGTGAGGACAGAACCCCTCACGGGTGTAGAAATAGCCAGCTAAGAGTGTTGGGTGTGAGCGAGGTCTGGGGCTCTCCTCCCCAGTAATGTGAACCCTGAGACCTTCAAGCCGCTTCTCTGTGACAGAAAGGCCTGGTACCTCTGCAGCACCGCCAAGTGTAGCTTTTGCTTTTACTTAAACACATGGCTAAGTTCAAATCAAACCTAAATCCACGATAAAGTCAGCCTTTCTGTGTGCCCCGCCAAGCTCCCCCTGCTGCCAGCTCCCTTTGCTGTCAGCCCCTGGCTTCAACGGCCTCCTGGGGGTGGCCCTGGGATGCGGGCAGTCACCCCAGTTCTCGGACCTCTGCCCACATGTGGTGTCAGTGCCTCATGCTCCCTCCCCACCTGCCCCCACAGGGAGGCAGAGCTTCCGGTCGTGAGGGGACAGCGGAATCACCTATGTGACCTCCTCGGCGTGCCCAGGCCACAGCTGGTCTCCAAGGTAGGCCCGCATCTTCCTTTGGGACTGTGGGTCTCTCGGAAAAACTCGAGGGGGGCTGTGGGACCCAGAGCCCTAAGGAGCTTGGCTGTTCAGGCAGGAGTTTCTCCCGGGAGCTCAGGACGGGCCTGGCCCCATCCAGTGTCGAGGGCCGAGGGCACCCTGTCTGTGTTACACTTCCCCGTGTCACGTGTGCCTCGAGCTGTGGTGGATGTCCCTCCCTCCACAATGGAGTGAGCCCTCAGTGTCCACCACTGGCCCCTGACACGCCCCACCGCTTCCCAAGGCCCTGAGTACGTGTGGCTTTTGAGGGTCCGACGTCCACGCAGGTCAGGATGCCACCTGGCTGTCCCCAGGTCAGTCCCCGTACTGGGGCCTGCTGAGCTCTGGTCTGCATCTCCCATGGTCTGCCTTCAACATCCTGCCGGGTGGGCCCCTTGTCCTGTCCGCACACACAGCCTGCTGGCCCCTTTGCTGTTTAGTCTCTCCTGCTGAGGCCACTCCACCTCCTCCTCTTCCTAAAAGCTTTTCATCCCATGGAGATGCTTCTCCACCCAAGGGATACACTTTCCCTGTGTCCAGACGGCCCTCTTGGTGCCGTGTGACACGTTGGGCGTGAGCACCAGATTGACTGTCCTGGCCCTTGGGTCTTCTTGTCAGCCTTGCCCTGGCCACAACCCACACAGCCCAGCGTCTCCTCAGCCCTTCAGCCTGTATCCTTCTCAGCCTCGGCTGGTCAGTCTACCTGAGAGCCAGGGGGACACGTGGCCCTGTAGCTGGAGGACACTCCCGAGCCTGGCGGAGGGGGCCCACCCTGCAGGCTGTCTGCTGGGGGGTGCCTGGCTGGGCTCAGGAGGCACGGACCACTGTGATGACCTGCGACGGAGCCACTTGCTGGTGCTCAGACGGCTGGAGGAGACATGTTTCTACCCGCTCCTGGGACAGTGGCAGCAGCCAGGGCTGGGCCGGGTCCAAGCCAGGAATCCCATCCTCATCTACGTGGGTGCAGGTGCCCAAACGTGGGCTGTCATCTGCTGCCGTCCCAGGTGGATTAGCAGGAGCTAGACTGGACCCAGGACTCAGATGAGCAATGGCCATGTCACCTGCTGTGCCTGACCCACTTCTCTGCACACCCTGTCCATGCCCTCGGTCTTGGATGCTCCTTTCCCTTCCTCATCTGCTCTTCCTTCTCTGTCTGGAATTTTCTCCCACCATTCCATGCCAACTCAGCTCTCCGAGGGGCACTGGCATCTCATTACCAGCGTTTCACAGTGACCCAGAGGGTGGGAACTGGGCCTGCTCATCACCTCGTACCCGTGTGGCCCACAGGTTGCCAGTCACAAGCATCCTATGCTGGTGATTCCACTGTCTGCCAGGGCTGAGCCCAGTTCGGTGTATGGTCTCTGCCACGTGCTGCATGCCATGGCAGAACCGAGGTGTGTGGATGGGGAGCTGCTGTGGGGACCCCACCCAGACTCAGCTCCTGTGTCCTCAGAGATGCTGTCAGTGCACACGGGATGTGGGGGGCCTGCAGCCCTTGTGTGGGCTCTGGCTTGGAAACCCTTCCCTCCCACTGCCAGAGCCAGGGTCCCTTTCAGGTCCTCAGGGTGTGGGGGCCTGCACCCAGCTCCCCAGTGCTCACAGGTCGATGGCCCCAGACCTTTGCTTCTGGGAAGCTGACCTCGGGTGAGGACTGGGATTCCGGGGGCGTGCAGGGAGTCCTGGCCCCGCAGTGGCCGAGCCTAGTGTGGCTGCTCAGGGTTCTGTCTGTGTCCTTCAGGAAGCTTGGGGAAGCTGTGCTACTCTGTCCATCGGACCTTTGACTGGCGGTCTGCCTGTGGTGTTGATCCCTGCACCTGTAGGCCACCTGTGGAGGGAACCACTGTTTCCAGATGCTCTTTCCCAAACCACTCCCCTTCTTGTGGTCCTGCGCCAGCTCCCTGGTCTTTGAGGTGACAGCAGGACACCTCTCCGTGCACTCAGGGTCTTCCAGGCCCTCAGGCTTTCACTCCCAAGTCCTCTCCCCTTCCCTTGCCACCAGGCGCCTGTAGTTAGGTCCCCTTCCAACGCAGATCTGGCCCTTACACAGGTGGGACAACAGGTCACAGTGGACACGCAGGCTAAATGTGCTGCTTGCATTCTTATTGGGGAAAATTTCAGGTGTGCATGAGGTGAAAGCACCTGGGGAGGTTCTCCCCAAGATACTGGTCCTGGTTGTGGGGAGCGGATGGGAGGGGCGCCAGCCTGCCTGACCCTGTACATCTGTCCACAGCCTGCTGATGCTCGTCCCGAGAGCTGAGGATTGGACGCTGGTGGCCGCCGTGGAGCCTGTGTCACGCAGGGTATGGGTGGGGCACTGGGGATGCTTCTGTCTCTACTTAGACGTAAATGCTTCCTATAAAATCCTGCCCCAAGCAGCCGAACCTCTGTCCTTCTCTGGGCCTGATGCTTGCGAGAGCAGCAGAGCCGGTCCCGAGGGCCTGGACCTATCTTGGCTGATAGAGCAGCTCAGGGTGCAAACCAGAGACACACTGAGCTCTAGCTGCGGGTGTGGGGTGGGGGATCCCTCCAACCCCCTCACACGTGGGCTTGGCCACACATCCAGGGCGTGGGGCACACACGACTGGTCACGCCTTTGTCCCCGTGGCTGCTCACACTGGCCTGTCCTAAAGCCAGAGGTGGGGGAAGACAATGCAGGTAAATAGCGTGCTGGCACCCAACCTGTCCATGCAGGGAGGGCCCTCCCTGCTCACAGGGACCTGGGCTGCCATACAGCCCACAGCAGCACCTGGCTCACGCGGCCAACCAGGGGCCCTAGGGTGGGCAGTTCTGAACCAGCTGTCACCCCCAGGCTTAGGAGCTAGAGTTGGCACAGAGCAAGGGACCGGGCAGTTGCGTGGCCAGTCTTGTCAGCACCCTGGCCCTCGTGGGACAGGTGAGTCACACCACAGGGTGGGGACAGGCTCAGGCCACTCAGAGAGGTTTGGGCCGATGGTCCTCCTGCCAGCTTTGCTGAGTCCAGCCCCACGGGACACGTTCACCATTCTCGCTCTGCACTCGGTGCAGGAGCGACTCCCTCAGAGCAGCCGGGGCACATGTCTGGGAGATTCAGAATTTCCCTTGAAGCCCAAGGAACACCGTGCTGCCGACCCCTGCGCCCAGGACTTCTGCTCTGGTGGGCAAGTTGGCAGAGTTCCCTGGTCCAAGTGGAAGCCTGGCTGTGACCAGCCCCGGCACTGGCTGTGGGCGCCTGAGCCTGTGCTGTGCTGTGCTGTCTGCCGTGTACAAAGCCCAGGACACACTGCATGTGGAGAGCAGTGGTTAGGTATTAGAGTCCATGCTTGCAGTGTAGCGGAGGACATGGGGACCGTGTGTCCACCAGGCTGTGATGAAGGTGGACAGCAGACGCCCCCACTTGGGCGTGGCCGGGTGCTCCTCCGCAGCTGCCTGGTCTGTCCTGTCACGGGCCCATGTTCTCACCGAGTGCATCTCAGGGCTATTCCTTTGGGCAGCAGCATGTGCAGCCCAGAAGGATTCCCACCCTCCTCAGTGGGCATAGAGGAGAAGATCTGAGTGCAGCCATGTCACATGAAGCAGGTGGATCTGGCATCTTGGCAGGCAGAGGCACCAGAAGCAGGGCGGGCATCCCTGGAGCACGCAGGCCACGTGGCCCAGAGCCAGGGTTTATGGAGGAGGAGCTGGGCCCCCAGAGCTGCCCCTCACCAG
This sequence comes from Ochotona curzoniae, assembly GCF_017591425.1. Lineage (NCBI taxonomy): Eukaryota > Metazoa > Chordata > Mammalia > Lagomorpha > Ochotonidae > Ochotona > Ochotona curzoniae. The sequence continues at coordinate 12,569,767 of NW_024466459.1, forward strand.
GAGAGTGAGGAGCACTCACACCAGGAGGCCCTGCCCACGCCTCAGTCCACAGCTGGGGCTGGGTGGGCAAAGCCGAGAGCCGCGGGTGGGTGTGCGGGCATCGTTGCCACACACTTGCCACACTTGGGAGGTGAAAACATCCTGGAAAAGGAAATAGCTAGAAGTTGTCTAGACGTGGAGATGCTGCAGACACCACGGCTGGGGAGAGATGCGGAGAATGAGGTCGGAAGAAGTGACCCGAAGCAGTGGGGGGATGATAGTGCCTGGCAACACGCAGGCCCAGCAGCAGTGGGACTGGGTGTGAGAGGGAGCCAGTAGCTGGTGGGGTTGAAGAGGCCTCGCTGCCCAGGACCCAGCTGTCCTGACAGGGGACGGGGCGTCCATGCCTTGAGGTTCTGCCACAAGCCCAGCCACACGCTGCCCGGGGCCCAGCCGCAGTCCTGGCAGATGAGTACAGCTTAGAGGAATGCTGAGCAAAGATGATGGCTAACACACAAGTGCGTATGATGAAAAACTAAGCATAAATTTGAGTTTTTGTACAAAAACAAGCTAACTTGTTACAGTATTTCTGAATAGAATCTGTCTAGAGATACAGGATGTCGGTATGAAAAAGGCTTCCATCAGAACGTAAGTTCTCTAAAATAAGAATAGTGCTATCACTGGTGCTTCATGTGCCAGACGGACAGCGACACAGCACATCCCATACCGACTGTGCTTTGGGTCCTGGCTGCTCCACTGCCGATCCGACTCCCTGTTGATGGCTTGGGGAGGCAGAGGAGGATGCTCCAGGTGCTTGGGACCCTGCACCCGAGTCTGAGAACTGGAAGAAGCCCCTGGCTCCCAGCTTCAGATCAGCAATGGCTGTGGTGGCCCCTGGAGAGGTGGACCAGCAGATGGAAGAGCTGTCTGTGAAGTCTGCATTTAAAGGAAAACCAAACACATCTTAGGAAATGACAAGGAGCGGACATAGGTGCTAAAGATCAGAACGCTCACCTCGACCTGGTCCTGGCTGGCCCCAAGGCTCCTCCGTGGCTCAGCTCACAGGGCCTCACGGGAGGCAGCCTCCGCACAGCAGGAGTTTGGGACAGACAGGAAGTGTTTCCAGTGGTCCCAGTCAGGGCCAGAGCAGCCCTCCTGCTGGGCGGCAGGCCCACGCCTCCGCCTCACCTCGGGCAAGCAGCTAGCATCAAGTGTCTCCAGTTGCAGTCCTTTGTTTAAAAAGACCTTTAAAAGGCACCATTTTTCTTCAGTTAATAATGTAAAATGGCCAGTCCCTTCGGAGCTGGCTGGGCTTGTCCACTGAGAACCGAAGCTTGCTTTTCATCTTCGTTCCACTTTGCATGGACTTCCTGAAACTGCCTCATGTGGTTTTAAAAACAGGAATCGGGGTCAGAGTCAGTGGGATGTGCAGTGTCTGGTCTGTGCGCCCACACCCTGGAGCTTGGTAGACAGGAGGGCACCCTGGGGAGAAGGCATGATGGACATGAGGCAGACACAGCAGTGCACCTATGTGTGAGAGACAAAGCCATGTGGAATGTAACTGCGTGTTGTCAAGTGACACGCCTCAAGCAAAGGTAGCCCCAGTCAGGACAGGTGTTTGCACGCAGGCGGCAGCTACTGGGAGGTTCCGGTAAGAAGCATCTGGAGACAGTGGCTCCTCGTGGGCACGCGTCTGGGGCCCTCGGAAGAGTGGCCGAGCCCAGCACTGCAAGCGCTCTTCTGCAGTTGCCACACTGAGACAAAATGCTCCAAGCATGGACTGGAACACAAAAGCTCGCGCTAGGTGCGGTCTGCGCACACATTCTCAGTCTGGTAACAGACAAAACATTAAGTATTTCATGCAAGTTAATAAAATACAGTGAATCAAAATCTCTGGAAGTAGTGTTTGAATTCTCAAAAATATGCTTCAGCGGAAGACAGAATACGAGGAAGAACTGGCAACCCACCTGGAGTAGCCAACCTCAGCTGAAGTGCACGAAGTGCTGGCCCTCACGCAGCTGCAGTGACCGCAGGTTCTCCTCAAACTCGCCCCCTGTGAGGTCCTGTGGCGGGAGCACAAGTTCTGGTGTGGCCCAGCAAGACCAGCTTCAGCTGGACAGACACCAGGGTCCTCTGAGGTGGTCCCTGCCCCTCTCCCTGACCACCTGGAGCCTCCAGGCACCCCTGCCAAGGTATCACGCAGTGACCACACAGGGAGGGAGCGCCTGGAAACTGTCAGCCACTCCCAGCATGCCAGACAGCGAGGCCACAACCCCAGGTGCTGTGTACCTGTGCTGGTCAGGCTGCCCAACCCTAACCCTCCTGCCTGGAGCAGCGAGGGGCTCAGTGGGACCGTACAAGCACCTCGGCCACGTCGCTCCCAGACCCTAACTAGAAATGTGTCAGTGTTTGCCACCATGCCCTCTCAAACCCTTCCTCCTTGCTCTCATCTCCACTCTGGGGGTGCCAAGCCCAGCCCAGCCCAGGCTCTGGTCCAGCAGCGGTAATCATGTCCAGGAGTGCTGGGTGACATCTCCCAGTGACAGAAGGGGACAGACCACAGGATGGCGGGACACGTTTGCAAGACCAACAGGGACTAGCATCCACAAGAAACGTACCCTACATGTGGGGAGGGCGGACCACCGTGGGAGGCGAGGAATGACTTCTGGGGACTTCACTGACAAGGCCACTGTAGTTGCAGGTCAGTGAGGACGCTGAGACCAAGCGGTTTGGAGGAGGGAAGCTGGAGGACCTTTCTGGGTCAGACCAATGCACCCACTCACGTGGGAAACCTGAGCTGGGCTGGCTAGCTTTGACCACCGCAGAACACCAGCCACTGGCACACACTGACGGGCTGGGGGGCCTAGCTGGCATGGCTAGACCTCAGTACCTGCCAGTGTCGGAACAGGGGGCGGATAATGTTAGGCTGGGTCATGACATTAACCAGCACGTGAGAGAACCAGGTCTGGGGCAGATTCTGTGGAGGATATATGGGCTCACCACTGTGAAACTGCAATAGCTGCTGTTTTGTTCAAGAGCTGGGGGTAGTGACGGCCTGAGCTAGCATGACCATGGAACCCCAGGACACTTGTGGGTACTGGGGTAGGGAACAGGCTGGCCTGGTCCAGGCTGCAGCACCCATAGGCACACCCAATAGGGTGTAGGCTGTGCCAGGCTGCCACATCCACCAGCTCACATAAAAGCTGAGACAGAGGGGGGCAGACTATGCCGGGTGAGGGCCTAGAACCCGCAGGCACGTGTGAGATCTGGGTCTGAGAGTGGACCTGGCGGGGGAACTTGGTGAGCACAATTCAGGCCTGGACGTTGGTCAGGCCAGGCGAGGCAGCTCTGCTTGTCAGCAGGAGTGTGGGTTGGTTCAGGGGGTGGGGGCAGGGCCGGGCCAACCTTAGCCCACTGGCATGTGCAGAAGCTAGGATGGAGAAGCGGCCATGCCGGGCTAGGCTATGACATGTGCGAGGCTGCATGAGCTAGGGGTGGGAGCAGACTGAGCAGGGCTAGGCTGTAGCACCCACCAGCAGGAATTGGGACTGGGGTCAGGCTGGGCCACTGCAACATCAGATGGCAAAGGCCAAGATGGGGAGATGGGCTATGCCAGGCCAGAGTAACCACTGGCATGCATAAGAGCTGTAGCTGGGAACAGGCCTGATTGGGAGCTAAGGGGACACCCTGGCTGGGTTGTGGTTCCCACTGGTGAGTGTGAGAGCTGGTATGGAGGCAGCGATCTGGACTGGACTGGACATCACTGCAGTGTCCCTTGGCTCGGGTGTGGACAGGGTCTGGTCTAGACTCCAGGACCTGTTAGTGCTTGTAAGAGCCAGGTTGAATGCAGGACAGGCTGGGCTTGGGCTCAGTACCCACTGAAACGCATGACAGCTGAGTCTGGGGGTGCACCAGGGAGGGCTGGGCCACAGCACCCAACAATAAGAGCTGGAATGGGTGTGGGTCAGTTGGGCAAGACCGCTGTTCCTGCCAGGACAGGAGGTGGGCCAAGTCAGCCTGGGCCAAGGCCCCACCGGTGTGCATGAGATCTGCCATTGGGAGGCCCAGTTTCAACACATGCACTCCCTGGTCAGAGCACAGACCCTGCGACTCCCCCTGTAGCTGGAGTTCTCAGTCCAGCGGCTCAGTTGGGGGTGACGGGGTTCCCCAAAGAAACCTCACCAGAAGTGAGCCCAAGACCAGGCAGGTGTCATCAGGTGTCCTCAGTTGCCAGCAGGGCCATGGTGGCCACAGCACTGGGAACCACCCTGCAAGTGGGGTCCAGAGTGGCCAGCAGTGAAAGGAACCAGACACCATGGAGGCTTAACTAAGTTGGTGTAAAGTGCTGTGGTTCGGGGTTCATGTGCACAGGCCCTGGCGGAGTGAGGCCACAGGCCGGACTTCCTGGGTCCCCCATGTGGGTGCAAGGGCCCAGGCACTTAGGGCATCCTCTGCTGCTTCCCCGGGGGCAGGAGTGGGAGGTGGAGCAACTGGCACGCAAACCAGCACCCACAAGGGATGCTGGCTGTGCCACCTCTGCACCAGGCGTGCCAGCACCTCATAAACATGCTTGCTGACTTTGCCATCACCTGTCCCGGGTTCTAATAAAACCCAGGCAGCTGGAGCTCACCCACATGCCGCCACCTGCCCTCCACGTAGGCCATCCAAGTGTGTGGCAGCTGACAATAACATTTACTTCAGAAAAACACGACAAACCTGACAGAGTAAGAAGACCATTGTCAACCACCAATCACTATACGAAACTGCAGTAATGGTGCAGGACACGGGAAGCCCAGGGCAAAGCCAGCCCGGGCCCTGCCTGTGCACATGGCGCTATTCCTGCAAACGGGAGAGGGGCTGGGATAATTAGGCATACAGCAGGAAAAGCAGCCTGAGGCTTCGCAGGCCTCCAGCAATGTCCAGCTGTCTTAGCCCTGGTGTCCTGGTGAACATGGGACCAGAGCTAGCCTAAAGCAAAGCTGTGGATGACTGTGGCCAAGCAGACCCAACCCGTGCTCCCTAAATGAGGTCCTCCCTGCCTCACAATCGTGTCTAGATGCAGCAGCGCCCACGGTGCCCTCACACTTACCAGCTTCACACAGATGACGAAGGGGGGCCGGGCAGCTCGGAAATGCAGGATTGGGACCCGCGGCCGGGGCCTTTCCTGCCAGGAGACACAGGGAGTCAGCGCTGCAGACTGCTCAGGGCTGGCACAGCAAGGGAGCAAGGGGAGAAGTGACTGACCATGGGCAGTTGGGGCAGACTGATGGACAGGGTCCACTCCTGCTGGGCACCTCAGAGCGGCCAACCTGAGACTCAGACCCAGTAGGAACACACTGGTATCACCCAGCACCCCAGCCCAGGAGGAGGAACATGGAAGACAGGTGTGTCGGGGACCCTACACACCTGAGACTCCTCGTAGCAGTAGAAGCCCTTCCTGATCTTGTTCTCATCCACATCACAGAAGGCGACCACCTGGGATGGCAGACAGGACGCTGCTGGACACGTGGGGCAGGTGTGCACGGGGGGTGGGCAAGGAAGGGAGGAGGGCCCACCTTGTGCCTGTTGGCAGCTGTGAGGCTGCGGTACAGCCTGCGCCCCTGCTTGCCCGCATTCCAGATGGTGAAGGTGGGCCAGTGGGGCAGGGCCCGCTCCTCCAGGAAGTGCACGCGGTGGGTCCAGATGGTCGTCCTGGAGCACAGGAGAAGGCGGCTGGGGCTGGATCCTGCCACAGGCTGCCCACACCTGACCCAGGCCCTGTGGAAGCCACGGGCCTGGTGAACCCACAGGTGAAGATTGCTCTGCCACTGTGCCTTTCTCGTACATAAACCTTGAGCATGTCTCACGTGCAGCTGAACTGCTTGGGAACATATGCGCACATTGGTTATGTGAACCAGCACTGGACACGCCTAACAGGGTCACGGGTGAAACACCTGCAGGAGCCCCGTGGGCACCGCGCGGGACTGCTGAGTGACACACACGTAGGCCATTCTCGGTGTAAAACAAAAAGGACTCAGGGCACGGTCCCCACAGGAAATCTGAACAAGTTCAACTTGTTAGCAAGTCCTGTCTCAGTTCCAAGATGCTTAATCCCATACCGAAACTCACATGAGGTCACTTGTTTTGTGCACACACAGCTTCATCAGCCGAGGTGCGGGTCCTGGCCTGCTGCCCGGCTTCCTGGGGTGGCCACGCCCATTTCCCCGAGGCCTGGCCCCTTCACGTGTGTGAACTCTCCTCAACCCTGAGGCAAGGCACACACCTAAACATGAGCCTTGGGCAGACAGGTCCAAAGCCACCGTCTGCTCAAGGCCTTCCAGGGCCAGAGCCACGTGGCAGAACCTCTCAGACGGAAACCTCCGCGTCTCAGTTTCCAAGCACATAGCTGCAGCTGCTCCAGCACACACACCTGTGGCCCATGCCAGTGAGTCCCCAGGCAGCCCTCCCCAGAGCACGCGGAACCTCCACCTGCCATGGACACCCATCTAGTCAGTCTGCCACAAGCGTCCCCAGTGTTCCGGCCAGGCTCTCCTGCCGCACCAGCCCCTACTCCTGTGGGTGTCAGGCTGAGGCGCAGCCCCCACGTGTGTGCGCGCTTGCCCACTCCCCGCTGACATCCTGCTGACAGTGTCCCAGCTGTTCACAGCTACGCGTTGTGCAATGCTCTCTCTGTCTCTGGTAAACACCCAGAAGTGAAACTGCTAGGTCATCAGGAAGATGTAAATGTGTGCAATTGAAAAAGCCGAATGTTTTCTGCCAGGCCAGGGAGTCCCAAGTCCTTGCCGCCTGCTGCCCGCAGAGGCCAAGCTCGGCCTCCCCAGGAGGTGCCTGGGGCTGACTCCAGCTCTGGCTGTGGATGCAGCCTCTGGAGCCATGTGTGTTCCACTCCACTGCCCGTTCTTACTGGGCATTTGCTGGTCAAGTTGAACACACACACACACACACTCTCACTCTCTCTCTTACGAGTATTTTTTCCCTGTCTGGGGTCTGTTCATTTTCCTTATGGTGCTTGCTGTTTGTAAAAGTTGCAGTTCTGATAGAGCCCATGGGTTCTGGCATGGTTGGATTTGGGCCGCTCTCCAGCCTCGAGCACTCTCGCCCCGCCGAGCCTCGGCTGTTTCCGTCCAGGGCTTGAGACCCTGGCCCCATCCCTGTGGCCACCCCGTCCCACAGTTCCTGGCGCAGACTTCACTCACTGGCTTTGGACCTTGCTAACGATCACTGAGCTTGTAGATTATTCTGTGCCGCTGCTGTGGCCTGTGTCGGGGTGCTCTTTCTGAGGCTGCTGAGGGAGCCGGGGCGGGGACACGCTTGCACTCATTGGGTTGGCGCTCCTCACCCTGGACCCTCACCCTAACATCACGGACAGAACATGTGTGATGCCATGGAGTCCACGGGTAGGTATTTTGTTTTTATGCCCTTGTACCTCCCGCTTCTTAGGCAGGGAGACCGAGGATGACCGCTCTTTATCTGCTGGTCCACCTCAGCCATGGAACTCCACTGTGGGTCTCCCACCATCTGCTGCCTGCCAGTGTGGCACGGTGACAGGAACTGGATCAGAGGAGAGAACCAGGCACCCAGGCGGTGGCTAACCCACAGCAATCCCCAGCCCTGGAACCCTAACTTGTAATTATCACTGATGTTCTGCCTGCGGGTGTTATGGTGGCGGCATCATTCCCAAGGTTGCTGCGTCTTATTTTTACATGTCTTTCTCCACCTTTCTCAATTTTATGTCAAAGCACCCGCCCTTGATTTTGCTGATTTTTCTAATTTTTTATATTTCATATTTTTTTAAATATTTGTTTTAAAAAGGAGACACACACAGAGAAGGAGAGCGAGAGCTTATCTGTCCCCTGGTTCACTCCCCAGATGGCCATAATGTCCAGGACAACACAGGCAGCTTCTTCCAGGTCTCCCACATAGGTGCAGGGGCCCAGGCACCCAGACACGGAAAGGGGGGCTGGATTGGAAGTGAGGCAGCCAGTTCGTGAACTGTCACCCATATAAGACGCTGGCATCCCTGGCCCCTGTTTCATCATAATTTGCTCCCATTTCCTTCCTATTCATTTGAAGTCTATTCTGCTGATGCTTTAGTAAATTTTTAAGGAACAAGTTTAAGTAAGTGTAAGTGATTTCTGGCTTAATTTTGTATAGCTGCCTTATAATGTGTCTCACCAGGACCCACATCTGCATGCGCTAAGGGAATGGGAGCCCCGGTGGCTGAGCCCTCCTCGGGGACCCTCGTGCTTCCTGCCAAGGGGGCAGAGCGAGAAGGTGCCGTTTGTGGTCTGGGAAGCCCTTGCATACTCAGCATCTTCCAGCACCTTCACACTGGACACCCAGCTGCCGGAACCTCTGAGCTCACCGAGTTCAGTGACAGCAGAGCCCCCAGCCCGTGACCATTCAGCACACTTTCTAGGACCTCAGCCCTTGGCCTGGGTCCAGACTGCTCTCTCCAGAGCATTTGGGTTTTGCAAAAGGCAAGAGAGAAGCACAGGACACTCCATCCACAAGGTTGTTTGTCCTGCTGAACAAAAGGCCACACCGTGGTTGCCACCTGGCTGGGGCCCACCCACACATCGTCCCCAAACCCTCAGGCCATCTGCCTCCCAACAGAGGGTCTGACACGACTCAGCCATCAGCACAGAGCACACAGGGCAGGTCCAGCTCCCCTCAGCCAGGAGGCCTGTGTCCTCCACCCCAGACCGAGCAGAACACGTGGCAGCCTGGCAGTGCGAGTTGGTAAGAACTCATACGCTGTCTCTCTCTCTCTCTCACACACACACACACAATGCAACTCCTAGACTGCAAATGCCCTCCTTGCCCCCCCACTCCACCCCCTTCCCAGGGAGCCCAGCTTTATGCCACACTGATGCCCTAGAGAGTCATGGCCGGCTCCCTTGCTGCTGACTGACACCTTGTGTGCAGGACATGTCCACCCTGGGGTGGGGGGATGGCATCCCAAGGTCTGCCACAGGCCTCACCCGGAGCCACATCAGGTTGAAATGAGAGCGGCAAGTCACTGAGCACATGAACTCCTAAAGACACTCTGGGCCCTTCGAGGGTCCCAGCTGCTCTGGGCACAGCTGAGGTCACGTGTCTCCCAGGAAATTCAGCCTTCTGCTCTGCTCCCCGGTCCTGGCCCAGCATGCCAGAGTCCCCAGCTACTCACTCGAGGATGGAGTGAGTGGCCGCCTGTGGGTGGTAGCGGTAGAGAAGGAGGTCCTGGTCCACACGTACAACCCCGCCACCCTTCCTGAGGTGCTGGTAGAAGAAGAGCAGGTCCTCGGGCTCCCCCTGCGAGAGCAAGGAGGCACGTCAGATTCTGTCAAGGCTCCTTGGGGGCAGGGAGGGCACAGGGTGGCAGGAACAAGGGTTCTATGCTGCCTGCTCTAGCCTGCTCTGGTTCTATGCTGAGTTCCACCTGACTTGAGTGGGAAAGAATTTGGAAAAATGCGAGAGGGTGGGCCAGGAATGAGAAATTGGAAATTATTCACACACCCTGCCTTCCCAGGGCTCCCCAGCAGCCACAGCCTGAGCACAGGCTGATCCCCTGAAGCACTCCCCCTGAGCACAGGCTGATCCCCCTGAAACTGCCCCGGGCGCAGGGGAGAGTGGCCGGTGGAGGGCCACTACCACCTCCCAGTGCGGCCACTTTGTGGCTGTGGGCCCGCCACGGGCCAAGTCCCAGTCTGGTGCCTGAGCCACAACTCCCAGGTCCCCAGTCCCTGACCACCCAGTCCTGGTCCTGGTTCCTCCCCACTGGCCCCACACCTGTCCCGCATGGCGGCCAATGCCTGGATCCACCTCACCCCCCTGCCTTCCCACACGCAGCCAGGATCAGGTGTCAGCCCTGTCCCAGCAGAACTGGGACAGGCCTCATGTGGGGGAACCCACAGCTTAGAGGATGGGACCCAGTCCTGTCCCGGCACTTACCTGCCCGCCCTCCTCAAATGGGCCCACATGGGAGAACCACGCACGGGAGCAGAACCATGTGGGCATGATCACTGTGGGGCCATGGGAGGTGAAGACCTAGGGCAGTGGACACACACTGGTCAGCGAGAAGGGCGCTGCCGTGGCCACGGTGACCACATCCTCCCAGCTTTCCCCGACCATGTCCCTGCACCAAGCAGGTGCCCAGCCTCTGGCAGGTGGCACAGATCCACGTAATGACAAGAATAGCTCAGACTTTTGGTTGTGAGAAGTAAGCCTGGACACAGCATAAAGGGATGGAAATGGCCTTGCAGCTGCAAGGAGACACTGACCCCTAGAAGTGCAGAAACCACCACCACTGCCACAGGACACACGCGAGATGTGAGCTCGAGCAGTCAGGGCCTTCCCACGAGGAAAATCCAGATCCCAGGGCACTCGGGGAGCCACACAGCCGAGGGGTTCATGGTAGCCCTTCCCAGAGCAGGAGGGCAGGGAGACAACACACAAACATCTGCTTGGGGCAAACTCCAGCAGACGAGTGTCTGACCAGGCTGCTCAGCTCAGGACGGAAAAGCTGCGTTCACATGTGAAAGCCTGCAGGTGAACACCCCGGGACTACGTGGTCCCCCAGGTGAACACCCTGGGATTACGTGGTCCCCCAGGTGAACACCCCGGGACTACGTGGTCCCAGCAGGCAGAGCAAGGGTCAGACACCAGCACCCTGTCGTGGGAAACCACCAAGCCTAGACTGGTACTGACACATGGCACTCAAACCACAGCAGACACAATCACTCAAGGGCTGCCTGCAAGGTAGGGGCCCTGTCAGGATGGCCACCTCCCCACCCACGACACCACCCCACAAGTTCCAGCCAGACACAGCCAGCAGGACCCCCACAGGGAAAGGGCGGTGAGCAGCATGCTGTTTAAGAATGTTTTTGAAGAGATGCATTTATTTTAACTTGAAAGGCAGAATTAGAAAGGAAAAAAAGAAAACAACAAAAATTTTTTTAAGAAAGGAAAAAAAAGAGATTTTCCATTTATTGATTCACTTATTCACTTCATTTATTGATTCCATTTAGCAGATTCCCCAATCTGCTGCAACAGCTGGGACTGGGCCTGGCCAGAGCCAGAAGCACCTTCCCACCCAGTAAGGTCTCCCGTGGGGGTGGCACATTGGCAGGGAGCTGGGCTGGCAATAAAGCAGCGTGTATGTAAACTGGAGCCAATGCAGGATGCTGGCATCGCAGATAGCCAGCCCCTGGGCCAAAGACTTGACAAAAGCTTCTGCAGAAAAGGGGCACTCAGCACCCGTGGTTGCCAGGGAAAAGCAGCTCAGAGTGACGGGCACACCGGCAGGGCGCTGGTGAGCGGGTGGGCCCTGACACGGCTGGGACCCCATGCCATGCTGCACTCAGCACCCCTGGTCACCAGGGAAAAGCAGCTCAGAGTGACGGGCACACCGGCAGGGCGCTGGTGAGCGGGTGGGCCCTCACATGGCTGGACCCCATGCCGTGCTGCAGTTGGCTGACGGTTCTTCCTAGGAATCACCTCCTTCCTCCCGTCTTGCCGCAATGCAGGTGTAACCTGGACTGTGCCTGCTCCACACCTTGCGGCTCACCTCTCCTCGGCCTCTGGTCTGCTCAAGTCTGCTCGCCCAGCCAGCATGGCCGTTCCTTCCTCCACGTGCAGCTCTCTCTCGGTTACCTACGGGTCGCTGGCCGCCTTCCCAGTCACCACAAACCCAGAGCCACACACTACTATTTTTGTCTATTTCGAATGAGGAAATGGCCACGTGAGGCAGCTGGCCCACAGCTGCTGTATATGAGCTACAGGAGGATCTGTGGAGCAAAGGCTCTTTCTAGCGAGTTCCCACACGGAAGCTGCTCCTCGCACGCTGCCAGAGTCCCCGGAGAGTGAGACCCGTGTGCCACGCCCAGCCTTCTCCGCACGGCTCTGCAGTGTCGAGCATGAGGCTGCCAGGCTTTAACATCTGCCAGCACAGATGTTAAACAGACAGCATTTTCCTACTCTTCTCTTGGTAGTGGATCAATATAAATGAACTTTCCACACAGGAAGTCTATCCAACCGCTACCAAAGCGCCATCCTGACTGACCACGCCCTTAGTGCATTTCACAGCAGGGAGACCCGGCTGGAGAACCCATACTGTCCTTCCACGCGCTCCCTCAAGCACACACCACGAAAAACATCCCCAGGTGAGCCTGTCGCCTAACTTCCTATGTCACGCTGGGCCCACAGTACTCAGTATTGTCTCATAAGATGACATGAGCATAGCACTTGATCCCAACAACTCTTCCACAGGGAGATGGTCTCTGCCTGCCCACCAAGTCTGCATGTGTGCGTCAGATTCCTCCACGCCTGACGGCTCCCGGCAGTGGGAGGCAGGCAGATGGTGCAGGTTGACACAGTTCTGGTTCGTACATAACCCTGTGTTAAGTCGTTTTCCCTCATACATTTCACTTCTCAGCCAAGTGTGAGAAAGAAATATTCCCTACTGCTCACAGCTGAGACATCACATAGCAAACTGACCCTCAGTCTGGAACTGGACAGAGCAACGGGCCCCTTCAACACGCCTGGCTCACGTGGCCCCTGTTGACAGTGACCTGTCCACGTGCTCTTCCCAGCACATGCTCCCTGTGACATGGGCGGGGGGGGGGCTGCTACAGGCCAACCACAGTTAAAGGAGTAAGACTGATAAATGCCTGAACACTCCAGTGGTGAGAGGCATGCCTGGCCTGAGACAGCAAAATGGCTTCATGCAGAGGAGCTGGCCAGACCCTCCTGTCCCAGCAGAGAGGGACAGCATCTCCAGATGTAGGGTCACTTGCAGCACCACATCACCCATGACACACTAAGCAATGGCAGCAGCCTGCTCTGAGTCACTGAGCTGGGCGGTCACTGCACACAGGAAGTGGGCCCAGCGCCATGCGACCACTAAGAGCTGGGCGGTCACTGCACATAGGAAGTGGGCCCAGCGCCGTGCGACCGCTGAGCTGGGTGGTCACTGCACTCAGGAAGTGGGCCCAGTGCCGTGTCATGTGGTACGATCGCCATCATTACTCGAGCAGATTGGTAACGCTGGGCTCCCCAAAGGCAGCCCTGGTTATATGGACGGACAGACCAGGCCTAGCCTTTCCCCTCCCTAGCGAGCATGCAAAACCAGGTACCCTATACACCACAGACTCTGGGAGGACCTTTGGATCATGGTCCAGGTCTGACTGACACAGACCCCAAGGCAGTCCAGTCTGTAGCCTGTGGTTAGAGAGTTGCTCAGGAGCCTGTGATGTCCAAGCAGGCCGCCTCTGGGGACACGGCGGTCACTCTGCGCTGCAGGCCCTGGGGATGGTCTCTCGAAGCGGTGAGCATCACCTGGCCAACTCAACTTCAGACCAAGCCTTGCTGAGACCCCAACATCCTGAAGCTCTGATGAGCCGGGCAGCTTGTTAGCAACTGGCAGCAGTTGTGACCTAGAGCAGGGCTCCTCCTGCCTCACTCCCTCCATGGCTGTAACAGCCAGGGCCTGCCGGGCCGAAGCCAGGAGCCAGGTGCCCCATCCAGGAACCCACTGAGCACTTGGGCCAGCTGCTGGCTCCCCAGGCTCTTGTGCAGTAAGCTGGACAGAATACGAAGCAGCCAGGACTTGGGGCGGCTTGCAATATGGGTTGCAGGTGACTCATCCCACTGTGCCACAGCGCCCACCTTGCTATCCCTGCAGCCACCTGGCAGTTTTTTTTTTTTAAAGATTTTATTTATTGGAAAGGCAGATATACAGAGAGGAAGAGAGACAGAGAGGAAGATCTTCCGTCTGAAGATTCACTCCCCAAGTGAGCGCAACAGCCAATGCTATGCCGATGTGAAGCCACTTCTTCCTGGTCTCCCATGCAGGTGCAGGGTCCCAAGGCTTTGGGCTGTCCTCGACTGCTTTCCCAGGCCACGGGCAGGAAGATAAATGGGAAGTGGAGCTGCCGGGATTAGAACCGGTGCCCATATGGGATCCCAGGGCATTCAAGGTGAGGACTTTAGCCACTAGGCCATGCTGCTGGGCCCCCACCTGGCAGATTTAACTCTGCCATACCTGGCTCATCTTTGGAAGACCAGGTGACGGCAAGCCTTGAGATCTTGCTCTCAAAATAACTGAATAACACACTGTACTTCAGGCAGGTCTGGAAAGCCGAACTGGCAAGCAAGGAAACAGAAGCTTTCAGATGGCCAGAGAGGACACTGGAGGGCAAGGGAGCCAGGGAGGAGCAGCTTAGCACTCTGTGCAACAACACTGCAGGCGAGAAACTGGATTTGGCTCCCAGGAACCAGACGCCAGTCCCTTGAGAGGAGGAGAAACCGCAGGGCTTAGGAAGGCGTGAGCAGCGGCAATTTCCTGAGAGCCCCTTTGTTTTCCCACCTGTGGCGTACACAGTGATGCTGCTCCAAAACCCTTTGCAGGTAAGCCCCCAACACGTCCCTGCACAGCCCAGCACCCTGGTGGCCTGACATTCTCATGATGTCATCCTAGGGCACGTGGGAGCTCCACTGTGCTCTGCAGAACACAAGGCCCGGGCCCAGCTGCTCCGGTCCTGGCTAAACAGACCATGGATGCCCGGGGCCATCTCAGGGGGTATGGGAATCCCCTATGGGCACCAAGTCAAGTCCTGGCTGCCCCCTTGTGACCTAGCTCCCCCGATAATGGCCTGGGACGAAGCAATAAGATGGTCAAAGGGGCTGTGCAATGTGTTAACAGGCCAATTCCCCCACCTAGAAGTGCCAGTCACCCACACAGACTCTGGTTTGTGTCCCGGCAGCTCCATGTCTCATCCAAATCCTGCGTGTGGCCTGGGAAAGCAGTGAGGACGGCCCAAGTCCTTGGGACCCTGCACCCATGTGGGAGACCTGGAAGAAACTCTTGGCTCCTGGCATCAGATAGGCTCAGCTCCCACACTGTGGCCATTTGGGAATTGAAACAGTGATAACTCTGCCTTAATAATAAAAATATGTAAATATTTTTTAAAAAGAAAGAAAAAGGCCAATATGCTTGGGCCCCTGCACCCACGTGGGAGACCCAGATGAAGCTCCTGCCTTTGGTCTGACCCAGAGCTGGTTGTTGTTTATCTAAGTAAAGCAGCAGTTACAAGATATTTTCTCTCTTTCAAATAAACAAATCTTAAAGTAAAGAAAAGAAGTGTCCACAAGACATAGAGACAAGGGCAAAAAGAGACGTGTCCATGTGTCCACGGGCATCTCTGCATATCACACCACGCACTGCTTCCTGGGTCACAAAAGTCAACCTGTGGAAGTGATGAAACTGTGGGGCTAGAAGGTTCTGGTAGCTTGGCTCATTGTTGGTGAGGACAACCTCTGTGGGTCAAGCCTGACCAGAGGAGCGTGGGGGCCAGTGAGGACGTGGAGTGGGGGCTGGACAGGACAGCGCCTGCTGTGTTCCCCAAAGCCCCTCGGCACTCCTCATCCTGCGAGTCCTGACCTCACCTGGTCTCAGGCCAGGTCCCCAGATGTCCAAGCTCCCCGGAAACACCAAAGTTACACCCCATTCCTGCAAAGGCAGATGAAGCATCTCTACAGTGAGGACGAAAGCGTAACCCATGGCTTCCACAGGTGGCCACAGTCAGCCCTGCCTACCCACGACTGTTCATTTCTGTTCCAGAGCCGTCAGGGAGCCCAGCTGAGGCATCCCTGGACAGGTTCCAGGCAGGAGCAGGCAAGGACAGACAGGGAAGTGGAGGACAGGTCAGCCTGCGCACATTCCAGAGGTGCTAGGAGCAAATGGGCATTTCAGGGACTTGTGGGCAGGACAGTGATAGCCATGAGCTGCTGGCTGCCAGGCCTGGTATGTGTACCCAGCCCTACCAGGCAGCTCTGGTCCTATACCAACTAAGATGCTGGCGGTCGTGTGGGCACCTCCACTGTCTGGCAATAAGCAGTAAGCCCTGTCTTGCCTCCGTGGCCAGCACTCCCTACTGGCGGCTTCCCTCTCTCAGACTCTCCTCCTGCTGTCTGCATGACCACATCCCTGCTCTGAGCTTTCACGGCCACACTTGCCTTTCCAATCATGCTCAGCCTTTCCTTTCAGTGCTGGCAGACAGACACAAAAGGGGGAAGCAGGGAGGGTTCTCCTGAATGTGTGACTGGAGTGCTTGCAGTCCAACAGCACCTGTCACCACACGTCCACATCAACACCCACAGGACCAAAGGAATGAGAGCACGGACCCCCTGCACCCCAAGAGAAACCACAAGAAGCTCTGCCCTGCCTCTGATCCAGTCTGGGGGAGGCTGAGCCTGCCTGGGGCCACATGGAAGGAACAGAGCCTCAGAGCTGCACCAAGGGCTGACTCCTGCATCGTTCCAGATGGTGGGCTTGTCCCAAATGACCCAGGACCGGATTCAAGGAGTCATCAATGTCTCCACCCGTCTCTGAGGCTGGCCTCAGGTCAATTGGATGAGCAGAGTGGGGCAGGAGGACCAGGTGCCATTCCAATCTCAGTGGGTTCTTGACTTCCTGTTCTTGTCCCCGGAGACCCAGAGAGGCTCAACATATCTGTCAGACAGGCAAGCAAAGCCGGACCCAGATGACAGCCCCGACATGCCAGACAGCTGAACAGCAAAGCCAGACCCAGAAGACAACTCTGATGCCACAGAGCCGGAAAATATTAATACTCACCAACAATAAGTTATTGGAAAACAAAATATTTGGAGTTGAAGGAAGAGATGCACATTTTAGCTGATACATGCAGTGGCAATGTTGTCGCTGGGACACAGCTGGCACTGCTGTCAGCAGGTAGAGCTCAGGAGTCAGAGCCAACTGTCTGCTCCCTGGACAAGCAGCCAGGTTTCCCAGTCCCCTAGCCCCGGAGGACAAGGCAGGATCCTCTGGTTGCTGAGCACTGAGCTGGGCCCTGGACTCTGAGACACACAGCACTGGCGCCAGCCAGCAGCTACACTGCCTCTGTGGGCAGGGAACGGCCAGGGCAGGACCCAGGACCCACAATGCCAGGGCCAGGTGCACCTAGCCTGCTCCTGGGTCCTAGGGTTAGGGTTAGGGTGCCCACACTGTCCACAGACCTGCATGTGTCTGTCCCAAGCTGCAGCCCAGGTTACAGCTCTCATACCCACATACCCACACTGCTATAGACACACTCACAAGGCACGCTACATGGATGTACAAACATGTGCGCACACACTCGTGGTTCAGGAACATTCACACGTGCTGACACAAGCACACTCGCTTCCTCACATATGCTTCTGCACTCAGCTCACATATGCTCTCACACGTGAATATACTTACCTGCATGGCCACATGCTCATACTCACACACATGCTCACACTCACACACGTGCATACACTTACCCAAAGGCACACACATGCTCAAACTCACATACGTGCATACACTTACCCTCAGGTACACACATGCTCACACTCACACACGTGCATGCACTTACCCTCAGGTGCACACATGCTCAAACTCACATACGTGCATACACTTACCCTCAGGTGCACACATGCTCACACTCACACACGTGCATACACTTACCCTCAGGTGCAGGCACACATGCTCACACTCACACACGTGCATGCACTTACCCTCAGGTGCACACATGCTCACACTCACACACGTGCATACACTTACCCTCAGGTGCACACATGCTCACACTCACACACGTGCATACACTTACCCTCAGGTGCACACATGCTCACACTCACACACGTGCATACACTTACCCTCAGGTGCACACATGCTCACACTCACACACGTGCATACACTTACCCTCAGGTGCAGGCACACATGCTCACACTCACACACGTGCATGCACTTACCCTCAGGTGCACACATGCTCACACTCACACATGTGCATACACTTACCCTCAGGCGCACACATGCTCACACTCACACACGTGCATACACTTACCCTCAGGTGCACACATGCTCACACTCACACACGTGCATACACTTACCCTCAGGTGCACACATGCTCACACTCACACACGTGCATACACTTACCCTCAGGCGCACACATGCTCACACTCACACACGTGCATACACTTACCCTCAGGTGCACACATGCTCACACTCACACACGTGCATACACTTACCCTCAGGCGCACACATGCTCACACTCACACACGTGCATACACTTACCCTCAGGTGCACACATGCTCACACTCACACACGTGCATACACTTACCCTCAGGTGCACACATGCTCACACACACGTGCATACACTTACCCTCAGGTGCAGGCACACATGCTCACACTCACACACGTGCATGCACTTACCCTCAGGTGCACACATGCTCACACTCACACACGTGCATACACTTACCCTCAGGCACACATGCTCACACTCACACACGTGCATACACTTACCCAAAGGCACACACATGCTCAAACTCACACATGTGCATACACTTACCCTCAGGTGCACACATGCTCACACTCACACACGTGCATACACTTACCCTCAGGTGCACACATGCTCACACTCACACACGTGCATACACTTACCCTCAGGTGCACACATGCTCACACTCACACACGTGCATACACTTACCCTCAGGCACACATGCTCACACTCACACACGTGCATACACTTACCCTCAGGTGCACACATGCTCACACTCACACATGTGCATACACTTACCCTCAGGTGCACATGCTCACACTCACACACGTGCATACACTTACCCTCAGGTGCACACATGCTCACACTCACACACGTGCATACACTTACCCTCAGGTGCACACATGCTCACACTCACACACGTGCATACACTTACCCTCAGGCACACATGCTCACACTCACACACATGCATGCACTTACCCAAAGGCACACACATGCTCAAACTCACACACGTGCATACACTTACCCTCAGGTGCACACATGCTCACACTCACACACGTGCATACACTTACCCGCAGGCGCACACATGCTTGCACTGTGCACAGTTGTGCAGCAAGCCCAAACCCAGGACACTTTCTGACTGCACTGCTCCCAGCCCAGTCTGCGTTCTTGCTGGCTCTCACCTTTCTTTCTATGACCTCCCACCCTGAGAATTCCTCTCCGTGAGCTCCTCATGCCAGCACCACCCTCAGAGGTGTTAGGTTGGGTCTAAGTATGTTTGTAACACACACAGTTATAACTACTTTCCAAAAGACGATATGAAGCCACATCCTGGGTGAACAAGG
The DNA here is from genome assembly GCF_017591425.1 of Ochotona curzoniae. Taxonomy (NCBI): domain Eukaryota; kingdom Metazoa; phylum Chordata; class Mammalia; order Lagomorpha; family Ochotonidae; genus Ochotona; species Ochotona curzoniae. The sequence continues at coordinate 12,588,887 of NW_024466459.1, forward strand.
GAACAGGGAAGGCACAGGCAGAGCAAGGCGTTTCCCCTTCTTAGGGGCTGTGCCTATGGTGTGTGGCAGCCTGGGAGGCCACTGCCTGCCAGCTGGGGCTAAGAAAGATGGGCCCAGGGCAGAGGGGCAGGGTGTCGGGCTGAGGACGAGCCTGCCAGTGGGACCCCGCGCCCCCACACACAACATGGCCAAAATAGTCTTACAAGGATGGAGAAAGACACACACTTCCCCAATTCAGAGTTTACCTCAAAGTCTCCATAGTCAAAGCAGAGTGGCCCAAGCACAGGACAGATGTGCAGACCCACAGAACAGAAGAGTGAGGCTGGGAACCAAGCCCGTGCATGGGCAGCAGACTTTCAGCAAGGGCGCCAAGGTTATTTCACATGGAAGGACAGTACTTTCAGCATGGTGCTGGGCAGTGGGCTCAGACCTAAGACCTGACACCACAGAAGCCTGACAAGAAAACACAAGTGTGGGTCTCCATGACCTTGAACTATTCAGACGACCAATCCACACTGCCTCAGCTCAGCAAAGGTTGATCCTGGCTTAAGACAAGTGGGAGACCTAAACTGATGTTTCTCCCAGAAAACCGGCACGGCATTGGGAAAGGCCTCCAGGAGTGGGGAGAGACCCTCACCCCAGCCCTCAGGAGGGCAGACATGGAGGAAAATAATATCAAAGCTAGAACAAAACTGACCAGGACATGACCCGGCATCAGACAGAATCACCAGGGGACCCAACAATGCTGAATGCCTGCGTGTGCAATAGTTGGCGCCTCGGCTGCTGAAACTGAACCCTAACAGTGCTGAGGAATGAGGGGCTTGTCATTGCTTGGAAGGTTAAAGGGAAAATCACAGGAGAAGAGTGGTGGAAGCCCAAGGCAGTGTGGCAGCTACCAACCCTCCTCCCAAATGTAGTCAGGGAGGTCCAGCCGAGTTCACATGTGACAGATGGGCCTGGAAGCAGCACACCTGGCTCAGCCAGGCCCAAGATGCCATGGTGGTGGGGGCCCTAGTGTGAGCCCGGAGAATGTGGCTCAAGGTGTGAGCCTGGGTTCTGGGACACTGGAGCCCCGGGGCCTGCTCAGTGTTGGCTTCCTGTGACCCTCCCAGAATGTGGCTCTGACAGGACGAGGGTCTCCACCATCCCTGGAATAAGAGATCTGGGGAGCAGATGCCCTCCGCATCTCACCCTGCTGCTGCCACTTGCAAGTTCTCAACAGACCACACAGGATTCACTGCCTCTTGTTCCTGAGACACGGCACCTCATCCAGCCTCTGGAGACCACCCCGGCCCCTCCTCCAGGAGGTGTGCACCCTGCCGCCTCACGCCCAGCCCGAGCTCAGCCCTGTACCGTCCTGAGCAGCTCTGGCCTCCTCCAGGAGGTGTGCACCCTGCCGCCTCACGCCCAGCCCGAGCTCAGCCCTGTACCGTCCTGAGCAGCTCTGGCCTCCTCCAGGAGGTGTGCACCCTGCCGCCTCACGCCCAGCCCGAGCTCAGCCCTGTACCGTCCTGAGCAGCTCTGGCCTCCTCCAGGAGGTGTGCACCCTGCCGCCTCACGCCCAGCCCGAGCTCAGCCCCGGGCCGTCCTGAGCAGCTCTGGCCTCCTCCAGGAGGTGGGCACCGTGCCGTCTCACGCCCAGCCCGAGGTCAGCCCCGGGCCGTCCTGAGCAGCTCTGGCCTCCTCCAGGAGGTGGGCACCGTGCCGCCTCACGCCCAGCCCGAGCTCAGCCCTGTACCGTCCTGAGCAGCTCTGTTACTGAGTGGATCATCTTGTTCTCCTCAGGGTGCTCATGTGAGGGACCGTGTGGATTGTGCACTGGCTAAGGTCACAGCTAAGTTCTGGCTTCTGGGCCAGCAGTAATTCTCTATGCCAGCCAGGCTGTGTGGGCTGGGGGTCCAGGCCTGTCTGTCAAGCCCAAGTCCTGCTGACGCGGAGCAGAGCTCTGCTTGTTGTTTTCAATCCCTCTCACTTTAGGTGACCCACAATCAGAACGCCAGATGGCTCCCAAAAGAATCATAATTCCTGCAGCTTAAATGATACGGATTCAAGAGGCACAGATCGTCTATTACTAATTTGTTTGTTATACATGCCTGGGTAAATTACAAGTGATCTTAAGCATGAATTGGTCCAGGCCCCTCCAGCAGAGGGCGCCCTGGGCCATGAAGGACAGGTGGACACACAGCACAAGCCCAGTGCCCAACAGGCAGGTGTGAACTACAAAGTACCCGGCAGCAAGTCCAAAGGAACGCCTTTTCCTGGAGGAGCCGATACATCTGCAACAGCACACACACACAGGGTGCACCACAGCACACACTCACACACACACACACACACACACACACACAGGGTACACCACAGCACACACACACAGGGCGCACCACAGCACACACACACAGGGTGTACCACAGCACACACTCACAGGGTGCACCACAGCACACATTCGCACACACACACACAGGGCACACCACAGCACACACGCACACACACAGAGGGCGTACCACAGCACACTCGTGCACACACACACACACACACAGAGTACACCACAGCACACAGTCTCACACACACACACAGGGTGCACCACAGCACACACTCACACACGCACACAGGGCGCACCACAGCACACACACACACAGAGGGCGTACCACAGCCACACACTCATGCACACACACACAGAGCGCACCACAGCACACACACACAGAGTACACCACAGCACACACTCACACACATGCACAGGGTGCACCACAGCGCACGCACACACACACACACACACAGAGGGCGTACCACAGCACACACTCACAAACACACACAAGGTGCACCACAGCGCACGCACACACACACACACACACAGAGGGCGTACCACAGCACACACTCACAAACACACACAAGGTGCACTACAGCACACACTCACACACACACACACAGGGCGCACCACAGCACACACACACACACAGGGCGCACCACAGCACACACACAGGGTACACCACAGCACACACACACACACAGGGCGCACCACAGCACACACGCGCACACACACACAGGGCGCACCACAGCACACACACACAGGGCGCACCACAGCACACACACACACACACAGGGCGCACCACAGCACACACACACAGGGCGCACCACAGCACACACACACACAGGGCGCACCACAGCACACACACACACAGGGCGCACCACAGCACACACGTGCACACACACACAGGGCGCACCACAGCACACACTCAGCACATTCACACACACACAGCGGGCCATGGCAGCTGGCTCACCCCATCTTGGTGTTTCCAATACCTCCACTGACCAGTCCACTCTGTGCTGTCAGTGCCCACTTGAGGCCCACAGGCAGGGCCCACCCTGTCCCTCCACTGTTCCCAAAGGTATAAAAAAACGGTCTTGCCACACGTCTTCCCTGATGTCATGTCACTGGAATTAAGGAACTCTTGCTTCCTCCAAATATAAAGTTTGGATTTTAAAAAAAGTTTTTCAAAGAAATATCGTTATCAGCAGAGATATAAGCATGCAAACAAAAATTTTTTAAAAATGGCTCCAATGCTCTTACATAAAAACTCAAGCTGGGATATCAAACCTCATCTGAAAATACAGGACACACTTCACTGTAGGGGCACTTACAGGGCAGAAAACGGTTAAACAGGGAAGAGGAGGGACTCGCAGAGGGACCTATGCTGGGGAGAGGAGAGACAGAGGAGAGGGGAGGGACAGAGAGGAGGGACAGAAGGGAGGGACAGAGGGGAGGGGAGGGGAGGGACAGAGAAGAGGGACAGAGGGGAGGGACAGAGGGGAGGGACAGAGGGGAGGGACAGAGGGGAGGGGAGGGACAGAGGGGAGGGGAGGGACAGAGGGGAGGGGAGGGACAGAGGGGAGGGACAGAGGGGAGGGACAGAGGGGAGGGGAGGGACAGAGGGGAGGGACAGAGGGGAGAGGAGGGACAGAGGGGAGGGACAGAGGGGAGGGACAGAGGGGAGGGGAGGGACAGAGGGGAGGGACAGAGGGGAGGGGAGGGACAGAGGGGAGGGACAGAGGGGAGGGGAGGGACAGAGGGGAGGGACAGAGGGGAGGGACAGAGGGGAGGGACAGAGGGGAGGGACAGAGGGGAGGGGAGGGACAGAGGGGAGGGACAGAGGGGAGGGGAGGGACAGAGGGGAGGGGAGGGACAGAGGGGAGGGACAGAGGGGAGGGACAGAGGGGAGGGGAGGGACAGAGGGGAGGGACAGAGGGGAGGGACAGAGGGCAGAGGAGACTCATACATTAGAGGGAGTTAAGGAGGAAGAGTCCAAGAAGACATATGTTTATAGTTCTCATCATTTCTTCTCATCCCTCATATTATTTTCTATTTTTACTGCCCAGCACTGTGGTTCAGTGACTAAATCCTCGGCTTGAATGGACCAGGATCTTATGTGCACTAGTTCACATGCTGGCGGCTCCACTTCCCATCCAGCTCCCTCTTGTGGCCCAATAGTAGATGATGGCCCCAAACCTTGGGACCCCATACCCACGTGGGAACCTGGAAGAAGGCCTTCCCTACAGCATCAGCCAGAAGCTGGAACTGAAACTGGGATCCAGCCAGGCCTCCTGCGGGACACGAGGGTCACTGCTGCACCCCAACTCCAGCACCTCCTGAGGGTCACTGCTGCACCCCAACTCCAGCACCTCCTGAGGGTCACTGCTGCACCCCAACTCCAGCACCTCCTGAGGGTCACTGCTGCACCCCCACTCCAGCACCTCCTGAGGGTCACTGCTGCACCCCCACTCCAGCACCTCCTGAGGGTCACTGCTGTACCCCCACTCCAGCCAGGCCTCCTCCTGTGGGACATGAGGGTCACTGCTACACCCCAACTCCAGCACCTCCTGAGGGTCACTGCTGCACCCCAACTCTAGTACCTGCTGGTTTTGGCTATTCCTCTTCTAACCTTGAGCCACCGAACCATCAGACAGGGTTTTTTCTGGATCCTGCCCCTGAAGGAACTTACGGGCAGTCAGGAGACCCTGACGCTAATATGGGTTGTTGCAGACAGCATGCTAACAAGAATAATCTCTGTTGAACTAACCAAACCCAGAAATTAGTTCAAATGCCTCAGGTAGTGTAAATTAAGATGCATTCCTGAGCCCGAGCCCAGGATGTGCGAGCAGTCTAGCCTTAGCTCCTACGAAGCACTCAGGGCATCACCCAAGCAGAACCAAGCACATCACTGCTCTCAGGGCTTAAAAAAGAATCGTCAAAGGAAGACAGACTTGAACTCAGCATGTCACTGTTTACATAGCTGGAGCAGGCCTGCAGCTAAAGCAATGGTGGAGAAACCTGCCAGGGCCATTTGGATGTTTATAGCATATTCGCAGGCCACACAATATTATCAACTGAAAACTGGCCGACCATACATGTATTCAATTTCAAGCCCTGTCTGAGTTTGGCTTGGCAGGGTCAGAGTAAAAATTCTGTAGGTCTAAATGTGGACTGTAGGCTGGATACCCCATTAACAAGTACTTAATGAGAAAGCCAGATCTCACCAGACACTTGTTACCATAGAGTGGTGTGATTCTTCATGTACAACACAGCGCCAGGTCCCTGCAGCTTTTACTCTAACCCTAATTCAGCTCCAGGTCAGTTAGGCTCATTACCCTAACCCTAACCCTAACTCAGGTCCAGCTCCCTGCAGCTCATTACCCTAACCCTGAAACCCAGCTTACTGCATGGCTGTAACAACCGTGTATAATGTCACAGAGAACCCCAAATTTTGACCTTTTAACACCCATACAGCAACAAGAACACCAGACTTAGTGGCCTGTGGATCCAGGAACGACTTAGGCCCTAACTAGTGCTTCCTTCTGTCCCATAGCAACCACTCGGACTACACAGATCCATACCAGAGGCTAATTTATTTCAAAAGTTGGAAGGTATTAAGCGTCAAGAATACTAATTAGAATTAGGTAAAATCACGAGCTACAAAGGGCAAGTTTTAAAGGAAAAGCAACACAGGCTGAATATGAAATACTCAATCCTGCTACTTGGAACAAAGAATACACTTTCCCAAACAGCAGGTCATGCTTGCATATGCTGGCTCCTGGGGCACAGGGACGGGCATGCGGGCAGGATCCGGCTCCCTCCAGCTTCCGTGCACACATAACCCAGGGCCCAAGCCAAGAAAACTCCTGTCTTCCAGCTGGCAAAGAAGTCCCCTTGCCTTGGTGTCTCCAAACAGTGGGGTAAAGATAAGGCTCCTGGCCTCACCATGGGGGGCCCAGGGCTCTTGCCTCCTCCAATCTTGGTTTTCCTTCTGGTCCTAAACTAGACTCAAGGGGGAAACTGAGGGGACAGCAGGTGTCTGCACGATGCTGGTAGAAGCAGACATAGAACAGGGAGACAAGACAGCGCCTGCTTCCATCCTCCTGGCAAGGAGGCCAGGGCCACGATGGGCGGGTCAGGAAGTTAGGGAGGAGGCTGGAGGGCAGGGCCAGGCCCTGGGCTGAATAAGGGCATCGACTGACCCTTGGCTGGGACAGCTGCTACAGTGAGGTGACCACTGCTGTGGAAAAACTTACAGTGAGCCAACATCAACGCTGACTCACTGAAAAAAAAAGGGAGGCAAGCAAACATTTAGCAACTTTTTCTGTCAGAAATAATGAGGTGGGACACCTGCCAACAGGAAAGGCTGGACAGGAGAGAAGGAGCTCGTCGCGGGGCGGTGGGGTTGTACAAGGACAGGGGGTGCCACCCTGATGACCACACTGACCACAGTGCTCCAGGCTTGGGTGTGTGGGACTGCCCAGAGCACTGTGCCCTCTTGTACCTGCACATCTGAAATGCTGTGTGTGTGCAGCCTGCCCCCTCCTGTGGTCTCCTGGGGCCCTGGCAGTGACTCTGATTCTGGTCACAGCCTCTCTGTCGAGGACCAAAGCTCAGCCCTGTGGCCCCTGGCGACGGGTCCGCCCAGCACGACGTGACATGTACAGGCCAGGACTGCAGCCCTGAGGGGATGCTGCCTTGCTCCCTGTGGCGTGTCCAGGCTTGGCGCTGGGCCAGCAGGAAGGAGAAAGTCAAGGAGCCTAAGTACTCTCCTGTTCTCTCCTTTCGGACTAACCCTTGGCACTTCTGCTCCTGTTGTCTTGTCACCATGAGGCACACTGGGTGCCCCAAGTTTCAAGGCTGTGTCTGCTCAGCTCCTTTCCACCATGCCGCGCCTAAAGGGGAGCATCTAAAGCTGTTTTCACTGCTGCCTGATTGTTCCTGCACTCTGCAGCTGACTCCTCTGCCTGCCTCCAGCCTGGCACCTGCAGGCTCCATCTCACAGTATCTGAATTTGCTTCCCAGGTTTACAGATTCCTCTAGCAATTTCTGAGAAAGATCTGTAGGAAACACATATTTACATCCATATGTCAAAGGGCCATCTTATCTCCCCATGTGATTAACACCTGCTAGAATCTCAAGTTCAAATTCACATCTGTATGTGCCTCTCCCCACAGACCTAGGACTGGCAGCTGCTGAGACGGCCTCCTCTGCACGGGGCACAGGTTGAAGGACTCTCATATTGCTCTTGGCCACTCACCATGCTGGCCTGTGCCACAACACATCAGTGAGAGCAGGCGTGGCGTGAGCTGGGTGGAGGGGCTACGGGAGCAGAGGCCTGTGCACCCATGTCCCCTGAGGCACAAGAACTGAACAACTCACACACCGAGGAAACCTCAATGGACTTGGATGAGAAGGCAGGCATATCACAACAGAGCATATCGGGGCATCGGCTCACCAAGTTCTAACAGAACAGACAGATCTCAAAACAAAACGCGAAGCTTCCACAAGGTGGATCAAAGCCTGACCCTGCACCAGTGGTACCAGCATCCCACATGGGGCCTTAATTATGTCCCGGCTGCACCACTGCCCACCCAGCTCCCTGCTAATGGCCTGGAAAAGCAGTGAAGAGCCTAGTGCTTGGGCCCCTGCACCCATAGGGAAGACTGAGATGAAGTTCCCGGCTTTGGCACGGCCCAGTCCAGGCAGTTAGGGCCATTGTGGAGTAAACCAGTGGATAGAAGCTTTCTCTCTCTCTGTCTCTCCCTCTGTCATTCTACCTTTCAAGTAAACAAATAGTTGTTTTGTTTTGTTTTTAAAGAAAAGAATGGAGCTAGAAGAATCACATTAATGGTATTAGTCAGAAACAGACTTATTGTGGCAATATGGAAGGATGGAGTGAGATATACAACTGGAATTGCATCAGTCAAGAAGCACAGGTCATGCAAGTATGGGTCAGAGTAGAGCCCAAGGAGTACGACCCTCAGGAGTACAGCCAATAGGAGTGCAGACCACAGGAGTACAGCCAACAGGAGAACAGTCCACAGAGTACAGATCAAAGGAGTACAACCCACAGGAGTACAGCCCACAGGAGAACAGCCCACAGGAGTACAGATCAAAGGAGTACAGCCCACAGGAGAACAGCCCACAGGAGTACAGCCTACAGGAGAACAGCCCACAGAGTACAGATCAAAGGAGTACAACCCACAGGAGTACAGCCCACAGGAGAACAGCCCACAGGAGTACAGATCAAAGGAGTACAGCCCACAGGAGAACAGCCCACAGGAGTACAGCCTACAGGAGAACAGCCCACAGAGTACAGATCAAAGGAGTACACCCCGCAGGAGTACAGCCAACAGGAGAACAGTCCACAGAGTACAGATCAAAGGAGTACAACCCACAGGAGTACAGCCAACAGGAGAACAGTCCACAGAGTACAGATCAAAGGAGTACAGCCCACAGGAGAACAGCCCACAGGAGTACAGCCTACAGGAGAACAGCCCACAGAGTACAGATCAAAGGAGTACACCCCGCAGGAGTACAGCCCACAGGAGAACAGTCCACAGAGTACAGATCAAAGGATTACAGCCCGCAGGAGTACAGCCCACAGGAGAACAGTCCACAGAGTACAGATCAAAGGAGTACAGCCCGCAGGAGTACAGCCAACAGGAGAACAGTCCACAGAGTACAGATCAAAGGAGTACAGCCCACAGGAGAACAGCCCACAGGAGTACAGCCTACAGGAGTACAGTCCACAGAGTACAGATCAAAGGAGTACAGCCCACAGGAGAACAGCCCACAGGAGTACAGATCAAAGGAGTACAGCCCACAGGAGAACAGCCCACAGGAGTACAGCCTACAGGAGAACAGCCCACAGAGTACAGATCAAAGGAGTACAGCCCGCAGGAGTACAGCCAACAGGAGAACAGTCCACAGAGTACAGATCAAAGGAGTACAACCCACAGGAGTACAGCCAACAGGAGTACAGCCTACAGGAGAACAGTCCACAGAGTACAGATCAAAGGAGTACAGCCTACAGGAGAACAGCCCACAGAGTACAGATCAAAGGAGTACAGCCCGCAGGAGTACAGCCCACAGGAGAACAGTCCACAGAGTACAGATCAAAGGAGTACAACCCACAGGAGTACAGCCAACAGGAGTACAGCCCACAGGAGAACAGTCCACAGAGTACAGATCAAAGGAGTACAGCCCACAGGAGTACAGCCCACAGGAGTACAGCCTACAGGAGAACAGTCCACAGAGTACAGATCAAAGGAGTACAGCCCATAGGAGAACAGCCCACAGGAGTACAACCCGCAGGAGTACAGCCCACAGGAGAACAGCCCACAGGAGTATAGGCCCAGATGAGTATAGAGCACAAGAATACAGGCCTATGGGAGTATAGCCCACAGAAGCACAGCCCACAGAGTACAGACCACAGGAGTAAAGCCCATATATAAGCATATAGGCCTATGTGAATATCGGCTCCAATTCCTATGGACAATGCTTGTAAAAAGCCACACTGAACAACTCACAGGCCCCATAAGCATTGCCAACTAATTTTCTGACAAAAGTCCAAAATAATTCAATGAAGGAAAATTATAGTTCTAGCACAAATGGCACTGACTTTCCTAAGAATAATGTTGAAACCTTGACCTGTATCTCATACAAAAATCAATCTATTTGTGAAGATACAATGTAGTATGTATCTCTACTTCCAGACAAAGATGGATTACCAATGAAACTGTTTGCAGTCTTGACAACGGATGCTGGACTCTCTGCCATTGTCCATGCCCACAACTGTGGACATATGACTGTGTATGAAGAACTATACTTTAGTAATGATACAGGGGAATTAGGTGGGGGGGAAATTGGGGAGGAGATAAGGGAAATCCCAGGAGCCTATGGAACTGTATCATAAAATAATCACTAATAAAAATAATAGAAAAATAGCATAAAATGCTTGCTCCTTGTAATAGCTCAATAAATGTTAATTCAGCATCTCAAAAAAAAATCTATCTAGAATGATCATAGCTCAATGCAAAACACAAAACTAAATAATTTTCAGAAGAAAACACAAGATTTTTTTAATAAGGATTTTTCCTTATAATCCAAGGTTAGCTGAAGTAGTCTGAAATATTGGAGCCTACTGCTTAGCCCGTTAGAAACATAAACAGGTGACCCAGCAAAAGTTGAATTTTTTAGGATCGGCATTTTGGCAAAGCAGGTAAGGCCACTGCCTTCAACACCAATACCCCGTGTAGGCTCTGGTTCAAGTCCCTACTGTTCGACCTCTGATCCAGTTCTTGCTAATGTGTCTAGGAAAAGCAGGGGAAGATGGCCCAGTGCACCAACGTTGGAGACCTGGGTGGAACTCCTGGCTCCAGCCTGGTCTGGCCTGGATGCTGGCACCATTTGGGGAGTGAATCAATGGATGGAAGATCTCTGCATTTCCTTTTTTTGTCATGGAAACTTCCAAATAAAATAAATAAGTCTTCAAAATATAAAGCTAACACTTTCCTACCATCAAAGTCTGTTAAGTGGAAAAAGCAGAGAAGAAAGCTTGTAAGTTTCATCCCCAATTTAGGGTTCCAATCCCAAGGAAATTCCCAGGCTCAATGAAAAGATCATCTGAGCAGAGTCGGCACTCATGGTGGCCAGCAAGGACAGCCCAGGGTGAAGGACACCGTGACACCAGCCAGCCAACAGAACTGCTCCTCGGAAGGATCTGGGACAAGTTGTCCAGGGACCCTGGAAGCCTGACCACCGAGTGTCTTGTACACTTTACAAAGTGGACTCAGTGAAGCTGTCCTGGGCCTGCATCTCAGGAGACTGGAAACATAAAGCAGCCTCCTGAACGACAATAATGCCATTAGCACTGGGTGGGTGCTCAGCAGCAAAGAGAAGCCCAGAAACCTGCAAGAGGCAGACAGCCTCGCAGTACCCTCTCCACATCCGGTCCATGCATAACAAGATGTACAAGAGAGTCTGGCTGCGGTGGACCTCAGAAGTCCCAGGTTCAATTCTGGTGTCCAAGAGGAAGGAGGACGAGTTGGGGCTGCTGGAGATGTGACGTCAGGAGGAATGGGAGATCCCAGGGGGCCTCTCAGCTCTCACCGTAAGGACAAAGGACAACGCCATTCACAGGCCAAGCAGTGGGACCCTCCCCACTCTCCAGAGCTACCACCCTGTTGGTGGTGTTTGTTAAGCAACCTGACAGTGGGAGGGAGAAGGCATGACTGCAAGGCAGCGGGTCCCCCTCCCCGGCTACATGCAGGGAAGCTCTCAGTCCTGCCTGTGGTCTGTGTGAAGCACCATGTGGCCACGGATCCACAGAGGCAGCCTCAGCCAGCCTGGCTATTCTCAGGCTCTCTGGAAGGAACCACCCCATGTGTGGCTCTCAGGACAGCAGGGGGACATCCGAGGCCAAGCCATCCTGGAGGGCCCTCCCTAAGCTGTGTGGGGTCTACCTACCCTGACTTTAGCCCCTGTCCCTCATGGTAGCTGTTCTGCCTCAGCCAAACCTCACAGCCTTCCCTGACACCTCACTCCTTGGATCCCCCCTCCTGGGAGCCCCCTCCTTGGAGCCCCCCTGCTGGGAGCCCCCTCCGTGGAGCCCCCCTCCTTGGAACCCACTCCTGGGAGCCCCTCTCCTGGGAGCCCCCTCTCCTGGGAGCCCCCTCCTTGGAGCCCCCCTCCTGGGAGCCCCCCCTCCTTAGAACCCACTCCTGGGAGCCCCATCTCCTGGGAGCCCCATCTCCTGGGAGACCCCTCTCCTGGAAGCCCCTCTTGGCTGCACACAGTGCACTTGTCCCTGACAGCTTCAGCTGCATCTGATCACTCCTCAGCCTTGAATCCGGCCCCTTCTCACTGCAGGCTCCCCCGCACTTGAAGGAACAGGATAGCTCAGGAGGGGGTCAATCAGTGGGTCCTCGGGTAAGCAGGGCTCTCAGAAACCATCTGTATCGAAGGCTGACCCTGACTTTCAAGGCCCCTATCAGCACATCTCATGCTCCTACGTCACCTGCAGGCCCCCAGGGGCAAGCCTGCACACACCCGATCTTGCACTCAGCTCAGACCCACCCAGGCATGCGCACAAAGCCAAGAAACCAATGGGCACACCCAGAAAAGGGAGAGCTGGGCCTGACCTTTTGTATCCACTGTGTTTCCCTCAGAGTCTGCTCACTGGGACACATGGCTGTTTCTGCTACTGCAAGCTTGGCTCAACATGTTTGCAACACACCACAAGTCCAAGCGCTGGGCAGATATTCTGAGGAACCACAACACACTCCTCACAACCACAGCTCCCTACAGCCACTACATACTACAGCCGCTTCTCCCCACAGCCACTGCTCCTCACTGCTATGGCTCCCACAGCCACTGCACCCCACAGTCACAGCTCCCCACAGCCACTACACACTACAGCCGCTTCTCCCCACAGCCACTGCACCCCACAGTCACTGCTCCCACAGCCACAGCTCCCCACAGCCACAGTACCCACAGCCACTATACCCCATGGTCACGGCTCTCCACAGCCATTACACCCCACAGCCACTGTTGCTCACAGCCATGGCTCCCTACAGCCATGGCTCCATTCCACACCTCACCAGCAGAGGCCTGGCTCCTCCACAACTGAGCACACTCCTGCAGCAGAAGCCACTCTCATGGCTGGGCGTGTATCTCCCCAGTGTCTGACAGCATCGTCTGGCTTTCTGTGTGCTTGCTTGACCTCCCACACCCTTTGCCTTTGGTTGGAGCTGTGCTCTGCGTGTCAGCCCTGTGACTGGGTGAGCAGAGTCAGGGTTCATGAGCTCAGCTTTCCTGCCTTCCTTCTGGAGCTGACTGTGCTTCTGTATCAACACCAGAAATTACCACTGAATGCCACGTTACCATACTACGCTTTTTTCCCAGGAGCTTTTAAATATTGTGTTTAGGTTTGTGATAAATCTGAGTTAAAGTTGGAATATGGGTAAATAATGACCCAGCCTTGTTCTTACCCACATGGCCAAAGGCTTGTTTTCTTTTTTCAAGAAAATGATGATCTGACTTTAAAATTTATATGTAAGTGTGAACAACCTAGAAGAGCAAAGAGAACATTACAAGGAAGAATAAAATTTGGAACTAAAACTGATCTATTTCTAGAGTTATAACACAAGCTACAGTAATGAAAACAGTACAAATGGGATGATGGAAAGAACAGTCCAGAAAACCACACACCTGGACAGTTGACACTGTGATGGACACATGATGTGTGTCCCTCCCGCATCAGTGTGTGGGGTCTGCACTGACAGGGCCTCCCGTATTGGTGTGTGGGGTCTGAATGAGAGAGCCTCTTGCATCAGTGTGTGGGTCTGCACTGACAGGGCCTCCCGTATTGGTGTGTGGGGTCTGAATGAGAGAGCCTCTTGCATCAGTGTGTGGGTCTGCACTGACAGGGCCTCCCACATCAGTGTGGGGTCTGACCGAGAGGGTCCCTGGGAGGTGATCAGCCAGCAGAAGACAGCCACAGGCCTGCCCCAGATCCCTAGCCTAATGAACAACCAGAGGCCACCAGAGTCGGTGATGCTTGGGGCAGCAGAGCTGGCCACCTCAGTAACTACAGCCATATACCATAATTAGCTAAAAATGGGCTGCAGTTCACATGTGAAACCTAAAACTGCAGTTTTGAAATTTGCTGTGAACTTGATTATTTGAAAGATTTCTCAGAGATAACACCAAAGCACACACCTTAGAACAGTAATTAACAAACAGGATTTTACAGACTTTAAAACTTCTACTTAGAGAAGACATTGCTTAAAGAATGAAGAGGAGCCACAAACTCAGAAAAAGTATTGGTAAGGTCCCTATTTGATAAAGGGTACTGAAATTCCACTAGAAGAATGCAAACCACCATACAATGAGTGGAGAACAGACACTTTACCAAAGACACACGGGAAGACGGTGAACACTGCTCGTTGGGGTGAGATACAAGCCGAAGCCACGAGGTCCCACGGCAACCTGAGGTGTGATCACGTTAGGTGTCCACACACTCACAACCCCGAAGCCACGAGATCCCTCAGCAACCCAAGGTGTGATCACGTTAGGTGTCCACACTCACAAACCCAAGGCCACGAGGTCCACAACAACCCGAGGTGTGACCACGTTAGGTGTCCACACACTTACAACCCTGAAGCCACGAGGTCCACAACAACCCGAGGTGTGACCACGTTAGGTGTCAACACTCACAAGCCCAAGGCCACGAGGTCCACAACAACCCGAGGTGTGACCACGTTAGGTGTCAACACTCACAAACCCAAGGCCACGAGGTCCACAACAACCCGAGGTGTGACCACGTTAGGTGTCCACACACTTACAACCCTGAAGCCACGAGGTCCCACGGCAACCCGAGGTGTGACCACGTTAGGTGTCAACACTCACAAGCCCAAGGCCACGAGGTCCACAACAACCCGAGGTGTGACCACGTTAGGTGTCCACACTTACAACCCTGAAGCCACGAGGTCCCACGGCAACCCGAGGTGTGACCACGTTAGGTGTCCACACTCACCAACCCATATGCTGTGCTGCATGAGAATGTAAGCCAGTCCAACCTGTCCTGAACCAAACACCTATCTACCACATGAACCAGCTACACGCTCTCCCACGCACACCTGAGCAAGGGTGCAGTCATGCACTCCACGTGTGCATCATATGCACCAGGCACTCACTGCAGTGCCACTGTGACCACGTGATGGGACCATCTTCAGTGTGGCCACACATGGGCAGTGTGGGAACAGGGAGAAGGCAGCTGGCCAGAGAATCCACAGCACAAACGCCCCCTCTTGTGAAGCTGACCTGACCAGTGCACTCACAGAGGGAATATGAAGTGACGGGGCGAGCACTGAGGCTCACGGGGATGGAATGTCCTTGACGTAACAGGCAGTTCAGGATGTCAGAACACGTCAGTTATACAACAACACAGCCATGCGAAAACAAACCAGACAAATAAACAGCCACAGTTCTCATCACGTCTCTGACCTCAGTGCCAGTACCCGGCACCCAGGAGAATGAGGAGGATATGAACACATTTCCCATTGCTGAAGGAGCTACCAACCAGTCAGTCACCCAACACCCGCCACACCACAGAGCACAGAAAACAAGGGCAAAATTCAGACTGAAAGAGATGCATCAACAATGTGGGTTTCCTGTGGATCCTAACTCAAATGAGGGCTGGGGGGGATTGGGGAGGGGGAGAGACACAGGGATGGGAGGGAGGAGGAGGGAGGGGAGGAGGAGGGAGGAGGAGACGAGGAGGGAGAAGGAAGAGACAGGAGGGAGGGGAGAGGGACGGGATGGGCAGGGAGGAGGAGGAAGGTGGGTGCTGTGAGGAGACACACTGTACCCTGGAAGACACACAGAATCTCATTTCTTAGGTCAGATAAATCATGTGAGTCTGAGAGCCCTTTTCTCCCAGAGACGTGGTCAAAATGATCTTGCGTATTGGACAGTGCAGATAACACGTCAGTGATGGTGGCGGCAACAGGAGCATCTTGCTCTCTTAGTAAACACCCCCATAGAAAATGACAAATCAAACAGAAAGCAAGAGAAGACCTAAATAAGTGAAGATTAGAGCCTTACTCTAACAACTCAGACAGGGGTGTGAGCCACTGAGGGATATACAAGTGGAACAGCAGTGTGGAGCTGAGTGGAAACCTCCACAGCGGGCCGCATGGGTCTAGGATTTGCCCCAAGTCACTGGAGAGGGGGCAACAGACAGGAGCCAGGTGCAGGCAGCCAGCAGCCAAGGACAGAGCTGTCGGTCATTTGTTCAGATACCAAATTTAAAACTCTTAGGAGTGGGCACTTAGCCTGGCGGTGCCCAGTGACAAACCTGCATCCCACTTCGGAGGACCTGGGTTTGAGTACCCTGGCAAGGAGTAGGTGATAGTTCAAGTGCCAGGATCCCTGCCAACAGCGGGATCAAGTCTCAGGTTCCCAGCTTCAGGACCTTCCTGTGCACTGCCCCCCCCGCCCCACCCCCGTACTGTGCGCACTGCTCCCCTGTTCCTTCTCTCTCTCCAGCGAACTTAAACAGCACTCCCAAGGGCTGGCATCCACAAAACACAGGGCCCGAGAGTTGGCCCTGCCTCATTGCTAGGCCACAAGGAAAGCTGCCATAACTCACCAAGAACTGCTGGCCTGAGGGCTGGGCTAAGTGACCATATGCACCTATGTGTGCATGAGCCAGAGTGAGTGGCGGGCTGGTCAGGCTTCGTTGCAGCATCGGCTGGCAAATGCTGGAATGAGCGCAAGTCCTGTCCTGCTAGACCACAGTCTACCTGGAAAGTGCAAGATCCGGGGCTGGGAGCAGGCCTAGTACGAAAACCATGGGTAACCCGCTGATGGGCTGCAGCTCCCACCGCTGAGCATGAGAACCAGGGCTGGGGGCGGGACTGGCTGGAGAGGTGGTAGCACCCACCAGCATACGCATGTACTAGATAGTGGGGTCAGCTGGGCTGAGCTCGGCCGCAACAACCATTGATGTGTACAAGAACGGAATGGGATGTGGGACCAAATGGACTAGTTCACTGTACATATTGGCATGTGCCTGAGCCAAGGCTGGGGCGAGCCTGGTGGGGTTCTTGGTAAGTTGTTTCAACTAAGCTGCAGTTCCCACTGGTGTACATGAGGGCAGAGTGCATGGTGGGCAGAGGTGGGCTGGGCCACAACACTCACTGGTTTGTGCAAGAGATGGGGCTAGGGACAGAACAGGCTGGGCTACTGCAACCAACAGTGTGTGTGTGACGTGGTTAACAAAATGAGCCAGACCCCACACTGGCTGCCACACACACCAGTCAGGTTGAGGTTTCTTTGGGGAGTCCCCCCACCCCGCCCAACTGGACCACTAGTCTCAAAATTCCAACCATGGGGAAAATCACAGGATCTGTGTGGTCTGACTGTGGGGTGCACATGTCAGAACTGGGTAAAGCCTGTGCAGTGGACGGCATGCCCAGACACTCATGGGGGACATGACAGCAGTTCACTGAGGCTGCAGAGGACATCCAGTACGACAGAGGACAGAATCAATCAGACACAAGGATCTGGGTGAGTGGAGACTCTAAGGGGAACTGTGTCAGCCAGTGGGCCTTGGAAAGATTTCCTCAACCTTGGAGCAATGAAACCAACAACACCTCAGCAGTGCCTTCTGATCCACACTGGGGTCACACTGAGTGGCAGTCCCACATCCCTGGCTACTCATGTGGTTAGGCTGCTGGGGGTAGCCCTCTCCTTCTCTCCTCCCTTCTTCCACATACAACAAGAAAAACAAAGTTAGAAACAATTGTCTCACCCACTTTCCCACATTCCTTGACCTTCCCACCCTAATCAGCTGTCCACATGGGCGTCTACCCTTCTCAACCATGTAAACATCATCAAAAATAAAATTTAAAAGAAGAATTGGAGGCCTGGCACCTGGGCCTTCTCCCTTAGAAAGTACCACACTTGTACAAAAGAGAGAAGTGGAACTGATAGCCTGCTTCCCCAGGTTAGGGGAAGCACCAACAGCTGCAGCCTGTGTCCTACCAAGGAACGCTGGATGAAGGCAGGTTAACTGATGCTCCTACTTGGGTGGGGATTTCTCCCCATCACACACCCCAGAAAACAAGGTCTGAATCATCACCATGCGCACAGCCAGGGCAGTACCTCCAGGAGGACCTCGGGTGTCCCTGATGAGTGATCCCGTGGTGGAGACCAGCAGAGCGCCCTTTAAATCCTGCAGGGCAGCTTTTGTTGGAAGGAATCCGAAAGGGAACTCGTGACTCAGCCAGACAGCCCCACGTGGCCCTGAAACCAGCCCTCAGGAATGCTTGGGTCCGACAGCCAGCCAAGCAGCTGGAACGTGTGGGGGAGCAAACAGCCTCAGCCTGTGGCCACTGGGTGGGGTACTCCACGTGACCTGGCACTTCCTAAAACACCACTCCCAACCTGAGACCCCTAAAGAAAACACAGTCTCACAGATCCCACCTAGAGGTTCCCTGCCATGACCCGGCTCTCTCTTCTCTCGATCTCTGCCTAGAGTAGCTTTTGAGAAAGATCACACGGGAACTTCAATGCACGACAACCACAGGGCAGGGTCTTTCAGTGGCAGCTGTGTGACCCCCATCAGGGAAACATCTGGAAGGGCCCTGCCAGCATAGCACATACTTCCACAGACTGGCAGGTTGGGCAACACTCCTTATTCTTGTTTGAATTTCTCTGTTAACAATGAGAATTTTTACAAATGTTGAGAGTTACTTTTAAATTGTATTTGTATACTACTATGTAACCTTGAGAATTATCAAAATAAAAACAAATCTGTATGCATACAAACCCTGGCCCTGTGGAGTGGATCAAGAACCCACACTGTGTGGTCTGCCCCTGGAAGTCACCCCTGGCCAGGTCAGTACTGTTCTGGCAGTCAGCGGCTTGGCTGCAAAGGGCGACCGAGGCACTCGCTCCGTCCTGGCGTCTCTACTTGAAGGACAGCAATGGTGCGCCCCAGCATCCCATTCTGGTACGGCACATCCAGTCTCAGCACCCAGACCAACACCTCAACTTCAGCCTACTCTGGCCCAAGGCTGCCCTGATGTAACATGAGACACCAACAATCCACACAACATGTCCACATCCCCTTTCAGAAGGTGCCTGCCAGATCTAAGGCAGTCACCCCCATGGCCTCTCTCATGTCTACAGCCACAGCCACAGCACCATGGCTGGTTTTCTGGGTGGATCCTACATTGGCCTAGACCATCAAGTGTGTGCAGGTGCTCCCTTCCAGCACCCTGCCACCATGTGAAGGACAGTGGCGACATGTAGCCACGTCAGACACCCTGGTTCTGCCAGCTGCTCCAACCACGCTTGGGGGTACCTGTGTCAGGAGCTGGTCAGGTGTCAGCTGGTTGACCCAACGTGTGTATCGCTCAGTGGAGTTCGGGGGATCTCTCCTCACTTGGCACCCTATGATCTGGGAAGAACAAACAAAAATGGTTGAGCCTGGTGTATCACACCTCCACACGCACAGACAGGAAACAAACATAAGAGCTGGAGTGAGGGCTGAAGAGGTGGTGACCTTGCCCCCGGCAGGAGCCTGGTGACAGACCCTCACGACGAGACCTGAGCTGCCCCCAGCAGGAGCCTGGTGACAGACCCCCATGACGTGACCTGAGCTACCCACAGCCAGATCCAAGTCACAGGAGCAGGGACTTGTTTCCAGGCCCTGCTCTGCCTTCGGGCCAGCTTCCCAGTGTGTGTACCTTGAGAGGCAGTGCTGGGAGACCAGGAGTGTGTCCCCAGCTCCCAGCCTGGGCCTTGCCCAGTCCTGGCCATCACAGGCATCAGGGCATAAGCAAACAAGTGGAAGAATTCTTTCCGTGCCTCTCTTTGTCTCTCAAATAAAATAAAAACAAATGCATCATGGATACTGTTTCCCTTTCTGTACAAAATTAAAATGACCCAAAGACAAGGTCAAACTATGAGTGCCTCCAATATTTTTCTTCCTGGCCCAGCAGTTGGCAGCTCAGGCTCTGGGCAGCACACTCAAGGTGCCAGGCAGCGCGCCTCTGTCCTGCCCCAGGCCCTCCTCCTGTGTGGCTGCTGGCAGAACCACAGGATGCCCGACTCTTCCCCCAGGCCACCAGACACACGCGATCACCTAAGAAAGTGTCTCTGCCTTTCTATTTCCTGCCCGACACCACCTGGGTGGATCAGCTGTCAACTCAGTTCCCTCTCCCCAGTCCCACTTCCAGGTTCTCAGCTGAGCCCCTGGGGCACCTGTGCCTGCTTAACATCCCTCAGCGCAGGGACTAGGGAGGGGAGCTCCAAAGGCAGACAGGTGCCCCTGCTGTGCCCCGGCAATGACCCAGGCTACCAGAGCCCCTATGAGTGCAGGTTCTCACAGGCCCAGTGCCCAGGCCTCAGGACACCACAAAGACAGGACAGAACACCAAGGCCAGCCTTCCCTACCCAGTAAGCAAAGAAAAACTCAACAGCAGCCAGTAAGAGCAACGAACATCAGTGAACCAACAGTACTAGGAAGTGATCAAAAGGTACACGTTATTTAAAGGATTTTTTGTTTGTTTGTTTGTTTAGTGTGTCTATTTGAAATCAGGAGTCCAGAATTCCACCTAGGCCTCCTGGGTGAGTGGCACAGATCCAAACACCTGAGCTGACATTGGTGCCTCCCAGGATCTGCAAGAGCCAGGGATCACAGGCTCGACACAGGCAGGTAGAGCCAGGGATCACAAGCCTGGCACAGGCAGGTGGAGCCAGGGATCACAGGCCCAGCACCCGGCACAGGCAGGTGGAGCCAGGGATCACAGGCCCAGCACTCGGCACAGGCAGGTAGAGCCAGGGATCACAGGCCCAGCACTCGGCACAGGCAGGTGGAGCCAGGGATCACAGGCCCAGCACCCGGCACAGGCAGGTGGAGCCAGGGATCACAGGCCCAGCACCCGGCACAGGCAGGTGGAGCCAGGGATCACAGGCCCAGCACCCGGCACAGGCAGGTAGAGCCAGGGATCACAGGCCCAGCACTCGGCACAGGCAGGTAGAGCCAGGGATCACAGGCCCAGCACCCGGCACAGGCAGGTGGAGCCAGGGATCACAGGCCCAGCACCCGGCACAGGCAGGTAGAGCCAGGGATCACAGGCCCAGCACCCGGCACAGGCAGGTGGAGCCAGGGATCACAGGCCCGGCACAGGCAGGTGGAGCCAGGGATCACAGGCTCGACACAGGCAGGTAGAGCCAGGGATCACAGGCCCAGCACAGGAAGCTGGAGCCAGGGATCACAGGCCCAGCACCCGGCACAGGCAGGTGGAGCCAGGGATCACAGGCCCAGCACCCAGCACAGGCAGGTGGAGCCAGGGATCACAGGCCCAGCACTCGGCACAGGCAGGTGGAGCCAGGGATCACAGGCCCAGCACAGGAAGCTGGAGCCAGGGATCACAGGCCCAGCACCCGGCACAGGCAGGTGGAGCCAGGGATCACAGGCCCAGCACCCGGCACAGGCAGGTGGAGCCAGGGATCACAGGCCCAGCACCCAGCACAGGCAGGTGGAGCCAGGGATCACAGGCCCAGCACCCGGCACAGGCAGGTGGAGCCAGGGATCACAGGCCCAGCACCCGGCACAGGCAGGTAGAGCCAGGGATCACAGGCCCAGCACTCGGCACAGGCAGGTAGAGCCAGGGATCACAGGCCCAGCACTCGGCACAGGCAGGTGGAGCCAGGGATCACAGGCCCAGCACCCGGCACAGGCAGGTGGAGCCAGGGATCACAGGCCCAGCACCCGGCACAGGCAGGTGGAGCCAGGGATCACAGGCCCAGCACCCGGCACAGGCAGGTGGAGCCAGGGATCACAGGCCCAGCACCCGGCACAGGCAGGTGGAGCCAGGGATCACAGGCCCAGCACCCGGCACAGGCAGGTGGAGCCAGGGATCACAGGCTCGACACAGGCAGGTGGAGCCAGGGATCACAGGCCCAGCACTCGGCACAGGCAGGTGGAGCCAGGGATCACAGGCCCAGCACTCGGCACAGGCAGGTGGAGCCAGGGATCACAGGCCCAGCACTCGACACAGGCAGGTAGAGCCAGGGATCACAGGCCCAGCACCCGGCACAGGCAGGTGGAGCCAGGGATCACAGGCCCAGCACCCGGCACAGGCAGGTGGAGCCAGGGATCACAGGCCCAGCACCCGGCACAGGCAGGTGGAGCCAGGGATCACAGGCTCGACACAGGCAGGTGGAGCCAGGGATCACAGGCCCAGCACTCGGCACAGGAAGCTGGAGCCAGGGATCACAGGCCCGGCACAGGCAGGTGGAGCCAGGGATCACAGGCCCGGCACAGGCAGGTGGAGCCAGGGATCACAGGCCCAGCACCCGGCACAGGCAGGTGGAGCCAGGGATCACAAGCCCGGCACCCGGCACAGGCAGATGGAGGCGTGTGAAGAGCTGCCTACATTTGTCGCCCATCCCTGCTCCAAGGAACCATCATTCCAGGTGAGTACTTTGCGGTTAATAATGCAGTCATGGCCTATGAGCTGGAGACCCTTTCATCCTGTGACCCCTGCAGGTTCCCCCTCCAGGTAGCATCCTGTGAGCCTCAGGTCCACTCACAGAGTTTAGGTCAAGATGGCCTGAGGACCCCCACCCCTCACACCCGCTCCCAGCCTGGGCAGCACAGCCCCCACCGCAGTGCCCTTGTAAGGATACAGCCCAAGCAGAACCAAGACCACCTCCACCGCCGGCTGGCAGGGCTCTGCTGGAGACAGCACTGTGGTGTGGGTGCCTGGCATCTCACCAGGGCCCTTGGCAGGGAATGCTGACGACCAGTGCTCATCTGCTCTGGACACACACGCAGGTTTGCACCAGCAGTGGTCGGGTTAAAGGGTGGTTACACATTCGTGCTTTAAGGAACTTCCCACTGTTTCCTGAGAGGGCTGCCTGATTCCCTGTTCCCGCCAGCAACGTACAAGCGACCCTGTTTCCCTGCAGTGCCTCCTGCATCTGCTGCCATCAGCCACTCCACTCGGTGACGTGGGGCTCTCAACCTGCCTTCCTCTAAATGCTCTTTTTCATACCAGAATAAACACACTGCCACAGTGCTTCCTTCCTTGTGTGTGTCGGGCTGCTCTCCCCGCGCACATCCTACATTAGCTGACGGAGTCACGAGTGTGAGGCTCTAGACACTCTGCCAGTTCACGGGCAAGCATCTGTGGCAACAGGTGAGGCAGGAAGTACAGGTCCCGGGGCAGTCCCACAACAACCCTAACTTGCCAAGTACAACACAGCCATCTCACCCCAAAACTTGAAGAGTTAGTCAACGTGGGAAGGGGGTGTGGTCAGTTTGCCGAGCTGGCTACACACCATGCTACACCACCATGAGGGCTCTGCTCTCTCTCTTTGAAGCTGGTGCTCTGGCAGAATCTCTCGGGACACCGGAAGCTAGGCAGCCACCAGCCAGCATTCCTGCAGAGTGTGCGTGAGCCTGCAGAGGAGCCCAACCCTGCTGTCCAGTATGAGCGGGACAAGCCCTTCTTGGAGAAAGGAACTCAGCTGTCAGCGTGAGCCCCTAACCCCGGGCCCCCCACATCCTGGCACAGGCTGCATGGGCTGAGACCCCAGCAGGGGGACCTCAGAGCTCAGTGCAGTTTGCCTTCCATGCTGAGCAAAGCTGGTTTTGGCTTCTGGCATGTGTGAGGACACAGATAATGGGTCCCTAACACAATAAGGAGTCCTGATAGTTCAGGTTCAAAAAAAGAGACCTGGAGGTGGGCGCCTGCTCGGCTCACCATAACCGCTTCGCTGGAGGCCCCGCTGGGCACTGCACCTCTGGTAGGCAGGTCTACCCTCAACACCTACACCAGGTCACCAGCACGAGGCCTCCGGCTGCTGTTCCCACATGCATGGCCTGGTGACAGAGCACAAGCTACAACGCCACCCTAGTGTTCTCCCACGACAGTCTCTCAGAGAACAGCCCACACAGGCTGTGCCAAGGTCCCCTCACCACTCAGTCCTTAGAAGGGACAGCTTCGACCTCTGCAGCAGCTAGCCTGCCACACTCAGACACGGCCTTGGGAAGCCACAGTGCACTGAACAGCCGCATGCCTCAGCAGACAGCAGTCCTGCCGTCAGGCTTCCTCAGGCAGACTCCAGGGTAAAGCTGAGATCACAGACTGGAATGCATGCCATGGGACCAGACCCTGCTCTGACCATGCAGCTCCCCACATGTTCCAGCCCTGCTAGACTTCTGAACACCTTTAAAACCCAGAGCATGGGTGAGGCCATGCCTGCCTGACAGTGGCTTCCATCAGTCCCCCCAGGCAGGAGCGGGGGGTGCACGAGTATGACACTCAGAGGCACAGGAAGGGGGCACTGGATCGGAAATGGCCTGCTCCTCCAAGCTTGCCTGTCAGAGGCAGTTCAGGGAGGGCCAGCGCAGAGGACAAGGAATGATGCCAGAGACCAGCCCGTCCTCCCTTTCCACCTGCTGGACACTCCCACCTCGCTTGCAATAAAAGCCCGGGCAACCTGCTTCTCAGGCAGCAGCTTCTGTAGAGAACAACCTTCCCACTGTCTCCTTCAGCTGATGACCTTCAGCAAAGGAGGCACTTCATGACAGACACACTACACAGACACGGTGCATACATGTTACAAATGCACATATGTATTAGTCATGGGGTGCTGTGGCATGGGAGTCAAGGCACTGCTCCCACTCCTCACGTGTACTCAACAGGACTCTGTTCACACCTGCTGATTGCCCTTGTATATGCAGTGTCCTGCCACTCCTTCACACAATCATAACATACTTATGACCCATGCACACACAAGGGCACCTCTACGTCTACAGGAGAAAGGAACGAAAAATAAGCTTTGTCTACAAGCTTTTGGTGTACAAATCTTTTAAATCTATGTTGCCTTTTTCCTCCAAAGTACACATTTTACACAAAGTTTCTGAGGATACCACACATGTAACACAGATGCGTAACACAATTCAAGTATAGGCTGTGTGCTTTGTGTGTGTACAAACATGATACCACACCAGCCACGACTCAGCCCTAGGTGCCCAGCAACAACTGGTCTTGCTGCTCCCACATCATAGCAGGTTGATACAAGCAGAAGCAGCAGCCATGGCTGCATTGGAGAACTGCTCTCTCCAGCTGGACAATGACTGCCTGGGGCTGTGAGGAAGTGCCCCTCCACACCACACCAGCCAGGCTCTGGAAACAGGACCTTGGGCTGCAGGAGTCCTGGCCATGGCAGCTCCCACCTACTGTCCTGCAGTCAGGCCCCTGGTGGATGAGTGTGAGCCCACCCTTCTGGTGAGACTTCACAGAGGGCCTGGGATGTGACGGCCCTCATGCTATTCAACCCTGAGATGCAGACGAGCTCACCCACAGCGGTCCCGTCACCCTTCCCCCCTCAGCACCCCATTGGTGTCCGTGGACCCCAGACAGCAAGCCACTGGCCACTCCTCTGGAGTGGGGGCCAGATGTTGGGACCCCAGGAGGCCAGCCATCAGCACTTGGCCCCAGGACACAGGGCCCTCGGCCCCAGGCCGAGATCACTCCCAGGCAGCTCCCTCCCTGCTCACCCTCCTACCCACCCTGGGGCCCTCGCCTCTTCCCAGACTGTGTTCCAGATCTGACAGCTGAGGGAAGAGAGGCCAGCTACACTGCTGCCTGTGTCACCAGCATCTCATAGTGGCACTGGTTCAAATCCTAGCTGGGGTTTTTCCAATCCAGGACATGCTAGTGTGAAAGGGACCCAGTGCTTGGACCCTGCTGCCAGAACACTGGGTGGGACACCTGGCTCCTACCCTAGCCCAGCCCGGCCCCGGCTGCCACAGACACTTGGGGAATGTGACCGATGGGTGACAGAGCTCTATGTGTCTCCCTCTCTTTGTGAAACTCTGCCTTTCAATTAAAAATGATGAATAAACAGGAACAAACATTGTACTTAGAGCTATCAAATGATATTCAGAATGTAAAATTTAAGAAGTTTGGCAGTGATTTACATCCAACTGCACACATTATAAAGGTTGTCATCAAGGATGTTTCATTCCTAATTAAGTGGTTTTCTCATAAGTGGTATTTTTAAAGAAAATGACCAAGTAAAAGCATACAGCCAGCATTCATTGCATTCTTTCAGAACAAAGTCTACAGTATAATTGACATAATCACCAACTGGCAACTACAAATTAAGAGTTTGTAGGTCATGCTTAAAAAGAAGCCAGCCTCACAGCAACCACCTTTCTCAGCGGTTGACTGGCTGCCATGGTCCCCACCCTCCGCGCGGCACAGGCTCCTGGCAAGACCCAGGGCACCAGGGCTCTTGTACGGCTAGAGGGGCTGCCAGGTTCCCCTGTGGGTGCAGAGACACCAGTGGGAGGCCAGGGAGAAGGACTTGAGACAATGTGTAAAATATAAACCAAGGCCGCATCCATTAACACAAATCAACGGTCGCATTTTTCCACATTCTTGGGCATCCCCAAACACCACAGGACTCAGAGAGAGCCAAAAACAACCTCATGAATGCAACGTTTTCAGTACGAAAATAGACCTACCTGAAAGTATTTCAGTCTCTAGAATATTCTTACAAGTACCCCAGGTGTGATGCCTGTTACATACTCTGAGACCTCCCGGCTTGTGCAAACAAGCCTCTGATGTGAGGGAGACTCACTGGCACACAGCAGCACAGCGCCTGGGGCGGGGTCTGCTGGACTTCCGTCTGATGCGATTACTGGGTTGTAGGAAGAGGCAAAGAACTACTTCCACTAACTTGGCCGTTGAGGGTAACCTCCGCTGGGCAGAACTGGGTCTCGTTCCCCGCCTGTGGGTCGTTCTCTCCTGTACGCGAGGTGTATCATCACACCTACTGGGGCCGCTGAAAGAAACCATGTGCTACACAGAAATCGGCCCAGATGACTTTTTTCTTTTTCTTCTTTTACTTTTCCCAACTGAGGAAGCAGATTAGCATGTAGCTTGTGCATCTACTCCCTGAGAAGCTGGCTAGCATCTCGGGGGACGGAGACAGAACTCCCCAAGTCACTGTAATGCACAAGGCCTCTTGTCCCAGGGACCTGTGGGTGCCCAACACCATCAGACCCTTCCTAGCGTCTTTGCCAACCAGAGTTAAGACACGGCATATTCTCAATGCTTTGATTAGCACGCTAATCCTGACCCTTCAAGAACTTAGTGGACTCCCAGGGCTCCCTCCTGCCCTCACCAGAAATGCAGCACACGCAGAAGTGCCTGCACCTCCTGGACCTCGCCCGAGGACCCTGCACATCCACGGAGCAGGCACCCTTTTCTCCTAAAAACAACCACTACCACAAAAAAAAACACCTTACTTGGAGGCAGAGTTAGAGACACGGACCAAAAGGCCTACCACCCTCATGTGGCTGCGACAGCTACAGTGACCAGGTCTCCCACACGGGCAGCACTTGGACCATCTTCTTCTGTGTTCCTAGGTGCAGCAGCAGAAACCTGGACTGCACGTGAAGCAGCCGGGAGACAAACCAAGCCCATGTAGGATGCTGGCCACTACGCCACCGCACCAGCCCAAGATAGCCACTGTGAACATCTGCATTTATGGCCTGGCACAATGGCTCAACTGGCTAATCTTCCACCTTGCTAGCACCAGGATCCCAAACGGCCTCCAGCTCTCTGCCTGTGGGCTAGGAAAGCAGTGGAGGATGGTCCAAAACTTTGGGACCCTGTACCCGTGTGGGAGACCTGGAGGAAGCTCTTGGGTCCCAATTTTAGATCAGCTCAGCTCTGGTCGTTGGGGCCACTTTGGGAGTGAACCAAGAGAAGGAAGATCTTTGTCTCTCCTTCTCTATATAAGTCTGCCTTTCCAATAAAAAGAAATCTTGAAAAAAGGAAGCCTGCATTTAGGAAGGAGCATGGTGACTGCAGGCGGGAGGAGGTATACTCACGCTGCTAGGGTGCTGGGTGGCGGCCTCATGCTGCAGCCTCACCCTCTGTGGCATCATCATGTCATCCTGTAACAGAGAACACTTGGTTTCTCAAAGTCACTCGAATAGCAGCAAAATGAACAAGACTTGCTCCAACAGCAACTTCATAATCAAGGAAACGCAACTGCTCGGAGGGAGGATGAAAAAACCTGGCCACTCCAGCAAGGCCAAACTCTCCCTTACAGCACCGGTGTGTGGCCGACGTTTGGCAGTGTCTGGCCTGAGCTCCTTAAGACCCAGGCATGCAACACCTGTGGCCCAATGTGCCACCCTTGCACCAGAAGGTGCACACAGGATGGGCACGGCAGCCTTGCTCAAGGGTGGAAACGAGCGGCGTTGGTGGGCATTAGCTGGAGGTGTGGCTCAAGGTCACTAGCCTCAGAAACACATCCTCTCCCACCTTGATCGCATGCACTGACAGGCCTGGGAAGCCAACGTACGTGTGAGCTCCACTGCTGGACAGTGTTGGTAAGCAGAAGCAAACAGGCTCCTTCTCCAGCTGATACGAACACCGGGTCCTTTCTAGAACCCCACCATCCTCTCACAGCACAAGGTGCACATGGGTGAGACCCTGCTGCACCAGGCGGCTGTTACACACACACACTGAAGATACAACCACAGGACCGCAATTACACACAGAGTAGTTACACATGCAGTCAAGTTACCTAGTGGCAGTGACACAAACAGTAAAGTTACACACGTCAAGGGAAGTGACACACTCAGTGAAGCTTACACATCTGCCCTGAGATGGTTGAAACGCTCCAGCAACCAGCCAGCCAACTCTGGAGAGAGAGGCCATGTCTACAGCTGTAGAACGACCACCTTAAGAACCACTCTTCTGCACCTCCAAATGCAAGGCACACTCAGGAGACCGAGCCTGCAGTTTGATTTCCAGCTTAAACTTGACCCAGGCCCAGGGTAGGTGTCCTCATGGAGCAGGTGCCCCACCCATTTCTGGAACTAAGTCCAATCCAAGATTTGTATTTAGTTGGTCCATAAAATCTTTACCAAACAAGGCGATGGAGTTCAGCTCACTGCGTTCATTTACACAAACCCACATAGCCTTAGCCACACTTCCCTGAGATTGGAGACAGAGCAGCTGTGTTGCCCTCACCATGCTGCCAGACAGGAGACCTGGAAAGCCTACCTAAGGCACTGCAAAGTCACGTAGCAAGCATCCTTCAGAAGGCCTCATCCCCTGACCCAATCAAAGTGCTCACGCTCTCCATCCTGAAGCTGCTGGCTCCACAAAGTAGGGGACGTCCAATGACAGGACCAGCTGGGCAGTCACCTGCGGGGCCGGGGTAAGGTCCTCCAGCAGGTTGGACATGCTCCCATGATCCAGGAGTCAAGGGTGGAAACACAAGTGGCTCCATCTACTCTGACCCTGTTGACCTGCCAGCAAAACTCTGATCCCTGTAACTTCCTCCTCTGCTAGTAGAGAGGCCCTGGTTCCCTCATGACCACTCCACTGAGCTGTGAGTGAAAACACGACCAGCCACCTTACGATTCCCGTGTTCCTGAGTCAGCAGGCTCAGAGAGACCCCAACCACTGAGGGGAACTTGCCCTACTGTCAACACGGATATGAGAAAGCAGGGTCTGGGGTGGGATCCCTTGAGGTATCTTTCCTGTGCCCTGAGATTAGGTCTGTGCAGAATTACAACCTACCGCCAGATCTGTCAGGATGGAAGTGAGGTCACCCCATCAGGTACAGAATGGGACCAGCTGAGGCACATGCTGAACACAAAGGGAAAACAGAATGGACAGAAGACAGCTGTAGTTTCAGCAACGATCACATGAGAGTTACAGAAACAGGACTGCAATTGTCATGAATGTGTGTATATCCAAAGGCATTTCAAACAGGATGTGGAAAACACATTAAAAAGTGAGTTTGGGAGCAGGTGTTGTGGCATAGTGGACAGAACCACTGCCTGCAGTGCCAGCATTCCATATGGTCACCAGCTGGAGTCCCAGCTCTTCTACTTCCAACCCAGCTCTCTGCTAATGGCCTGGGAAAGCAGTGGAGGATGGCCTAGGTGAGGATGGCTCAGCTGACAGCCATGCCACCCACGGGGAGGCCTGGAGGATGGCCTGGGTAAGCACGGCTCAGGTGCCTGGGCCTGCCACCCACAGGGAGGCTTGGAGGATGGCCTGGGTGAGGACGGCCCAGCTGAAATTGCAGAGCCTATGGAACTGTATCATAAAATGGTAATAATAAAAATAAGTAAAATATTTTTTTTAAAGATTTATTTATTTTTATTGGAAATGCGGATATACAGAGAAGAGGAGAGACAGAGAGAAAGATCTTCCATCTGATGGATCCGATGGTTCACTCCCCAAGCAGCTGCGTTGGCTGGAGCTGAGCCAATCTGAAGCCAGGAACCTCTTCCTATCTCCCATGTGGTTGCAGGGTCCTGAGGCCAGGCCACAAGCAGGGAGCTGGATGGGAAGTGGAGCTGCTGGGATTAGAACCGGCGCCCATATGGGATCCCTGTGTGCAAGGCGAGGACTTTAACCGCTAGGCCACGCCACTGGGTCCCCAGATTTTTTTTAACTTATTTGGGCCTAGCATGATGGCCTAGTGGCATGTTCAGGATCCCATATGGGTGGCGGTTCATGTCCCAGCTACTCTGCTTCCCATCCAGCTCCCTGCCTAAGGCCTGGGGGAGTTCTGTACCTACGTAGGAGACCTGGAAGTTCTTGGCTCCTGGCTTTGGACTGGATCTGCTCAGCTCTAGCCTTTGCGACTGTTCTGGGAGTCAATCAGTGGATAGAATATCCTTCTGTCTTTCCTTCCCTCTGCAACTCTGACTTTCCAATTAAAAAAAAAAATAATAAACAAACAAACAGATTTATTTTGCAGCGAGAGCAAGTACAGGCTGATATTTGGTCTCCAGCACTGGCGCCCACCCCACGAGTCCCAGGTGCTGCTCTTCTGACCATCTTCTACCCGTGCCATGGGAATCAGCAGGGGATGGCTCAGGCCTTGGACTCTACAATGTGGAAGACACGGAGAGCTCCTGGCTCAGCTCCAACCACATGGACACTTGGGGAGTGAGTGACAGATGGAAACAAGTAGATGAATCTGTATTTCAAGCAAAAATAAACAAACATTTTTTAAAGTTTATTTTGGTTCAAAAATGCTTAAATCCGTACACCTTCAAATATCTCATGGACGACTTGTATATTATGAAGACGACTATGGATTTCAACATTTTTTGCATCAAAATTGACTCTTTGTTTTCAGAATCCATTTCATTTATTTTTTTTTCAAGATTTATTTGTTTTTATTTGAAAGGAGGATCATAGACAAGGAGAGACAGAGCGCTCTTTCGTCTGCTGGTTCACTCCCCATGTAGCCACAATGGCCAGAGCTGAGCCAGGAGCTGCCTCCAGGTCTCCCGTGGTACAGGGACCCAAGCACTCGGGCCACCCTCTTCTGCTTTCCCAGGAGCATCAGCATGGAGCTGGATCAAAAGTGGAGCAATCAGGACCCATGTGAAAGGCTGGCATTGCAAGAAGCAGCTTTACTTGCTCTACTACAATGGTTAGCTCCTAAATGCTTCTCTTAATTCCATGTTCCAGGAACTTCCCAAAGTCTTCTTGCAATTGCCTAGAATTCCCTCACTCTAGGAAGCCAAAGAACATTCAAACACAACTTCTAAAGAGTCACTTGCCCTGCTGGGTAGCTGAGCAAAGTCAACACAGGCAAGATAAAGAGAAAACTGAAAACATCCCACACTCGCTGGCCACAAGCTGGAGACCAAAGATGGAAACAGTGAGCACGTTGAACCAGGCCCTTCCAGAGCCTCCGTGACCACAGGTTATAAACGAGCTCCTTCATCTCTAAGGGCCCTTCTGCTGGGAGAAGGGGGAGGCCAAAGTCCCCACTGCACATGAAAGCGAGGGGATGTTTTAATAGCAAGCCAAGTGCCAGCAGGCCCCTCCTCCCAATCAGGCCAGGTCTATGGTGTTCACAGCTGGTGCCAAACACCAGAAGCTGGTTTTAACCAAAGTCAGCTGGAATTTGAATGCAGAGCAGGGGAGTTAAAAGGAAAGAACTTCAAAAGCACAGTAGGCATCTCAGGTAGGTGTCCCAACCTGAGGGTGGGTTCAGAAATGCCATTATTTGTGAGCCCCAAAGGGGACAAAATTCCCAGGCTGGCTAAGGTTCCACAAGGATAACCAGTTAAGAAACATTCTTGGCAGCCTGGGGAAAGAATTCTGATGTCTTATAAAAATAACATGAATTCAGAATGAGACACCACGTCCTTTTTGACCATAAAAAATGTGGGTGGAAAAGGCTGCACTAGCCAAAGAACATAGGTTAGAAGCAGCAGCGTCTGCACAAGGTGCCCCTGCATTCAGGTCTGCTGGAGAGCTCCTGCCAGGGCTGGGGGAGGGCAGTGGGGGAGGCGACCAGCAAATGCAGGAAAGCACAGGCAGGGGCCATGGCTTTCTACCGCAGAACAAAAAGTCCTTTGTGTATTTTTCTGTTAAGTCTCTTCTGTGGTTTTTAGATAAATTAAGATTTGAAGACGCTGCTAGAAATTCCCTGATCACACCTAACTGCTCGAGAACAGGGCAGATCCAGCTGGCCCTGGGAGCCCGTGCCCAACACAGTGAGGAGTCCACCCCCCTGATCTCCATAGGCCAGCCAGAGGCTCTTTTGCAGACCACCTCAAGTCAGCACAGATCACAGCTCACTCCTTACTACTCTAACTAACCCTAACTCTAACCCTGCAGAAGCCAATGCAAGGACTGGGGCCCAGGGCACCCACCCTTGTGTGTGACCTGGCTACAAGGCTGGGGTTCCTACAATCTCAGCTCAGTGTGGCACTTCTGCTGTCAGGCCCCAGGACTCCAGCAAACACCATCCCCTGAAAGACATAGTGGGGGGAGGAAGGACAGCAGCCGGGCAAGGACCAGGGCCCAGGAGCAGGCGCTGCTGTCCTCATGGGGCGGTGGGTGCCACCCCCAGGGGCTCATGCCCCAGAAGCTCTTTGGGCCAGTCCAGGTTTTTACACAGATTTCCTCAATTGGGTATCATCAGTTTACTGCTTCAGTCTCCAGCCCCTCTCCTCGTGGCATCAAGGCTTGGTTTTCCTTATTTCCCCTCAATTCCTAATTGTAGAGGAGCTGTCCATTCACAATTTCCTCCTGGCTCCTGCAACCCAGGAGAGGCAGCTCACAGAAGCAACAAGTGGCTCTCAGCAAACAGCTGTTCTGCTTAAATCCCGAAGCTGCATAAACCAGCTTAAAAGTTTTATAAGCAGGGCCCAGCAAAGTGGCCTAGTGGCTGAAATCCTCGCCTTGAACGCACTGGGATCCCATATGGACGCCAGTTCATGTCCCAGCAGCCTCCACTTCCCCTCCAGCTCCCTGCTTGTGGCCTGGGAATGCAGACAAGGACGGCTCAAAGCCTTGGGACCCTGCACCTGCATGGGAGACACGGGAAAAGGATCCAGGCTCCTGGCTTTGGATCAGCGCAACACCGGCCATTGCAGCCGGTGTTGGGAAGTGAATCATTGGATGGAAGATCTTCCTGTCTGTCTCTCCTTCTATCTGTATATCTGCATTTCCAATAAAAATATATAAATCTAAAAAAAAAGTTTTATAAGCAGCAATGAGCTAACAAGGTAGCAGAGAACGACTGGGGAAAACCCACGAGAAGGCATGAAATAAGAGAGGGAAAACTGCCTCCTCTGCCTCCATGGCTCTCCACCCAGACAACAGAATCCACTCAAGCCTACAGTGTCTGCTCAAGGCTGGAGGCTGCAGGCCATAAAACTCAACTCGCTAGGCCACCAAGGGCTCCCTCCCCAGGGAGCGAGGAGGGCAGAACTGAACGCTCAGAGGCAGTGGACTTTCCACCCACACAACCACATGCAGAACAGCTCCAACACAGAGATCAGCATTCAGATTATCAACCCAAAACCTCTGGCGTTCAGATTATCAACTGAAAACGTTTTTGAAGACTTACAAGGGCCAGCACTGTGGCATAAAACGTAAAGCCATGGCTTGCAACACAGGTATTCCGTATGTGTGCTGGTTCATGTCCTGGCTGTTCCACTTCCCAGCCAGTTCCTTGCTAATGGCAAGGGAAAAGCAGTGGAAGGTGGCCCAAGTGTTTGGGTCTGCTACCCACTGCGGAGAGTGGAAAAAGCTCCTGGCTCCTGGTCTGGCCCAGCACTGGCCACTGTGGTTATCTGTGGTGTGACCCAGCAGATGGAAGCTCTCTCAGTCTCTCTCTCCTGGCCCCTGTCATGTAGCTCTTTCAAAATAAATAGATAAATCTTTGCTTTAAAAAGAAAAAACAAAACTGTGTAAGAGATAAGCCCGACATAATGGTGTAACTGTTGTTCTGTGAAGTACTTAACACAGCAGAGCACTGATTAGCAGGGCGTTGGGGGAGAGAGGGAACAGGCAGTTGCTGTTTTACAGGGTTAGGGTTTCAGTGTGAGACATGTAGAGGTACTCAGTGATACTCAATGCTCCAGAACCACACAGTGAAAACTCTAAGACAACCTTGAAGCATTACACAGAATTAGCCAGGACGATATACATCCAAAGGAAGCAGAAGAGACACATTTAATAGCAGATTAGATATTTCTGCAGAGATCAACAGTGCAGCAAAAGCTCCCCAGAACGCACATCGTGTGCAGGGCCTCCCCGGCCGCGGGAGGAAACACATTCAAGAAGAGAGATAACCAGTGAGCTGGAAGATTTATCAAAACAAATTATTCAGAATGTAACACAGAGAGACCAGAAAATGAAAACTGAAAACCAGAAAGAAATAAAAACAAGGTAAAATGTATAAATGGGGGGGCAATATCAGAGAAACCGAGTGCCACAAGATTTCCAAAGTCCAGTGAATTCCAAGAAAGACAACTGCAGAGCAACGTTTTCGCCCAGACATGGGTGAGTGAGTGTTCAAACAGTAATCTCAACAAGGAGGGTGGCAGAGCCTAGAAAACAATTTTAGAACATCGAAGAAAACTGTTAGGGGCACAGAAAACACACAAAGGACCAAGTCAGGTAGGAGCAGAAAACCAAAGGCCAAGAGGAGCTGACACCTCTTCCCCAGCCGGGACAAGGTCACAGAGCACCCAGCTGGGACAAGGTCACAGAGCACCCAGCTGGGACAAGGTCACAGAGCACCCAGCT
Organism: Ochotona curzoniae; assembly: GCF_017591425.1. Lineage (NCBI taxonomy): Eukaryota > Metazoa > Chordata > Mammalia > Lagomorpha > Ochotonidae > Ochotona > Ochotona curzoniae. The sequence continues at coordinate 12,623,843 of NW_024466459.1, forward strand.
GGGACAAGGTCACAGAGCACCCAGCTGGGACAAGGTCACAGAGCACCCAGCCCGGACAAGGTCACAGAGCACCCAGCCCTTCCTCAAACAGCCCAGCCCCTCTTGGCAACCACATGCTGAGAAACTCCAGTGCCTCTACACGGTCAGTGCCCTAGGGAGACCTGGACGTATGGAGGCCTGGGGCACTCAGGGTTCTAAGCTGGGACCTGGAGAAACCTCACCAGAACCCAGTCTGGTTGCCCACAGAAGAAAAACCCTCAGCTTTCTAGAACTTTCCAAATTCACTTTCCGATACACAATTTAACGCAAAGAGGCAAAAAAGAAAAGCAAAGAAAAAGGCGCCTTAAAAGACAAACCAGGGAACCAGAAATACAGCTGAGTGGCAGGCACTTCCAGCGCTCAGTCAGAAAGTGTCTTTAATTAAAACCCAGAAACTAAAGCACACAGGTAAGAACTGCAGAGGGGCAAGTCATGTCAGACAGGGCTGAAGAGGAAGTTAACGAGACGACACAGGAATACTGCAAAATGTCCATGGAAAAATCAGGGGGGAAAGTGCAAAAGAAACCCCAAAAGCCAAACGGTCTTTCACCACACACATTCTCCATGAACTCTTTGCAAATGCCTTGCACTCAGCATATCAGAGGGCTGATTCTGGAAGACAACTCAATAAAGAATGGGGCTGAAAAACTTGACAGTCACGCCTGAGGCTTCCACAAACTTAAGGAAAAGACAGAGGAAAACACGACCTTGGAGAATCAAGATGGCAGAATAGGATAAGGGCATGTTCAAACAGACGGAGAAACAGTGTGAAGCAGAGAGGGCACATTCCAGGAAACAGGAGAGGACAGAATGACAGCAGAGGGGCACCTGCAGACTGAGAGACACAGGACAGCAGCAGACACAACGGTGTGATGCTGCAGTGACTGATACTCCAGCAGCATTCACCGTACCAGCAGCTGGAACTCCACCAGGAACAAGGCAGGAAAGGGCCGTTCACGGGGAGATGAACCCAGACACAGAAGTGCCCATCCTGCTGGTGTGTTTGATTTGACCAGGAGTAGAGAAGGAGCAGCAGATCCCAGACGAACGTGCAGGAACAGGGTGGATTTCACAGCCCAGTCTGCCCAGTAGAACTGTAATGGGCACCATTTTGCTTAAGGAGGCAAAGGCTATAAACAGTATAAACAGCACTGTGCATGCACTAAGCTGGGAGGGAACTCATTTCTGGCTCAGTGAACTGAAACAACGTAGCATCCTTCAGGTTCCACCCAAGACAGGTACGGGTGCCCTCAGACCTGATGGCCAGCAGATCAAGAACTCCAGTAGTGGCACATTAGGCACTATTTCGTACAGTGCGGCAAAGAATTTAAGACCGTAGCTGTGCATGCGCCAAGCTCAGCGAGAACTCACTGAGCTCACTGCACTGCACTGGTCCCACATGGAAAAGAATACTGACTTTGGCATCGTACGGGTCAAAATAGGTCTGTATGACCCTCAGACCTAATGGTCAACAGGTTCTGGCCAGATCAGCACCACCAACAGCCTAGCTATATAGGACACCTGGGGTCTCCCTAATCCTGGGACCTGCTTTAACAGGAAATGGGAGAAAGGTCATACAGAAAACGGTGCAGCCTCAGCACGATATCACAGGGGGTGGAGAGTGGTGAGCCAGGAGCTGGGGCAACAGAGACCATGGTGGAAGTCCAACATAAGAACCCAGACCTAGAACTCGTTGGAGGGAGTAGCCCAAGTGACTGCAAACAGAGAGCCGTGTGCCAACTGCAATAAGTAAAACTGAACTGAAGACCTGTGGGTGACAGAGCTTAGAAACCTGCCCCAAGGAGAAAAATCTGATAACCAGAAGTACAATGACCAAGAGCAAAAGAAGAGACAGAGGCACAATGAATATTACTGAAGACTCACCTGCAAAGGAGCAAAAGCCTTTGTTAATCTCAGAGTTAACTGAGGAAAACATTGAGAAAGGCGGGGGATACAGAATTCAAAGTACTTCTTATAAAGGTTCATATCAATAACAAGAAGCACATAAAGCAGGCATTCAAGAAATTTAAGGAATATGTTACACAGGAAATGAATCAAATGAAAACTGATATATCAGAAATGAAGAATACAGTGGAACAAATTAAAAGTACAGTGGAGGGACCAGCACGATGGTGCAGTGGTTAAGGTCCTCGCACGCCTGGGATCCCATATGGGTGCGGGTTCTAATCCCGGCAGGCCTGCTTCCCATCCAGCTCCCTGCCTGTGGCCTGGGAAAGCAGTCGAGGACAGCCCAAAGTCTTGAGACCCTGCACCCGCGTGGGAGACCCAGAAGAGGCTCCTGGCTTCAGGTTGGCTCAGCTCCAGCTGTTGCGGCTGCCTGGGGAGTGAATCATCGGACAGAAGATCTTCCTCTCTGTCTCTCCTCTCTGTATATCCGCCTTTCCAATAAAAATAAAATAAATCTTAAAAAAAAAAAAAAGTACAGTGGAGAGGGCCCTGCTGTGTGGCGTGGCCTAGCGGCTAAGTCCTTGCCCTAAAAGTACAGGGATCCCATATGGGCGCCGGTTCTAACCCCAGCAGCTCCACTTCCCATCCAGCTCCCTGCTTGTGGCCTGGAGAAGCAGGACGGCCCAATGCTTTGGGACCCTGCACCCGCATGGGAGACTCGGAAGAGATTCCTGGTTCCCAGCTTCGGATCGGCATAGCACCAGCCATTGCGCTCACCTGGGGAGTGGGTCATCGGACGGAAGATCTTCCTCTCTGTCTCTCCTCCTCTCTGTATATCTGACTTTGTAATAAAAAATAAATAAATCTTAAAAAAAAAAAAAGGTACAGTGGAGAGTCTCCAAAATAGAATGGAGGAGGCAGAAGAAAGAACCTCAAAATTAGAAGATAGTTCCTGTCACTAGGAGGAAACAAACAAAAAGCTGGAAGCAGAACTGGGTCAAGATAAAAAAAGTATTCAAGAATTGAAACACACTATTAAAAGGCCAAATATAAGAGTTTATGGGATTTCAAGAAGGTGCAGAAAGGGAAACAGGATTAAACGTGTATTCAATGAAATAATAGGGGAAACTTCCCTAATGTAGAGAAACAATTTGGAAACAAGATCCAGGAGGGGCACAGAACTCCCAACAGGGTTGACCAAAAGTGATCTTCACCAAGACACATGATAATCAAGCTCTCTTCAATTGAACATAAGGAAAAGATCCTTAAATGTGCATGTGAAAAAAATCAATTGACATATAAAGGAATACCAATTAAATTCACAGGAGACCTCTCACAGGAAACTCTACAGGCCAGAGGACACTGCAGCAACATATTCCAGATTCTAAAAGCAAATATTTGTCAACCCAGCATAACATACCCAGCAAAATGTTTGTCTTTGAAAATGAAATAAAATTCTTCCACAGTAAAGTTAAAAGAATTTGCCTCTTCCAAACCTGCCCTACAAATGATACTTAAAGATGTTCTCTTGACAGAGAAAAGGAATAGCACCTACCAAAACCAAAGGCAAGTGCAAAGACATCCCAGTAAAATAACAACAGAAGACTAAACAATGAACAACCCATTGCTAAAATGACAGGATCAAAGTATCACCTATTCATATTAACCCTGAATGTAAATGGCTTAAGCTCAATCAAACATCATAGATTAGTAGACTGGATTAAAAAAACAAAACCCATCTATTTATTGCCTATAGGAGATACATCTCACCAACAAAGATCAACAGAAACTGTATCTCACGGATTTTGATTTTTTTTTCTCTGCGAAACATTTTCTTCTGATCAAATTCTTCAGTGACTCATAGATCATACAGTGGCAGCATTTTCTTCAAAAAGGTTCTTGATTTTCAGCAGCACACTGGTCATTCAGTAACATGTTATTTAACTTCACGGTGTTGTTAATTTCTTTTTTTTTCCTTCTGTTGATTTTGTTTTGCGGCTTTTCATTTAGGGGGATGTGTAATAGCTGTGTAATGGAGACTATCATATCCAGATGTGAGGAAACAATGCAGTATGCATCTCTACTTACAGACAAAGATGGACTCCCAATGAAATTGTTAAATATATCTTGACAATAGGATGGTCTGTCTGCCACTGTCTGTGCCTACAATGATAGATTTATGACTGCTTATGAAGAACTATACTATAGTATATGCATGTCATTTAACTTCATGGCATGTAAATTTCTATTTTTCTTCCTGTTGCTGATTTTGTATTGTGGCTTTCTCATTTGGGGGGGATGTATAGTAACTGTGTAATGGAGACTATCATATCCAGATGTGAGGATACATGCAGTATGCATCTCTACTTCCAGACAAAGATGGACTCCCAATGAAACTGTTTGCTATACAACAATAGGATGATGGACTCTCTGCCGTTGTCCATGCCTGCAGTGATGGACATATGACTGAGTATGAAGAACTATACTGTGGTAATGATATAGGGGAACTCAGTGAAGAGGGAGGGATTGGGGAGGAGATGGAGGAAATCCCAGGGCCTATGGGACTGTGTCACAAAGTGATAATGATGAAAAGAAGCAAAATTTTAAACAAAAATTCCAAAACCAAATTACTCGACCACCTGTATAAGCAATGTACACATTCTGGAAACTGAGCGTTTTAATTTCAGGAAGGCTCTGTCACCCTCGTTTTGCAAAGTGCCCATCATTGTGCTTCCTCACAGAGGATTTAAATATCACAGATGTATTCACTTGCTTGTCTACCCTCATGAGTGTCCACTACCGCCAACGGCCCACTGACCCACCACTGGTTTTCATTTTCTTATCAACTTCCATGAATTACTTTTATTTAAGACTAACAGCCTTTTAAGTATCACAGTTTCCAATAGTATCTCATTTATCTTTATTTTTATATTGTTCTCTGCTGTGTAATTTTACATTTTTTGATTGTAAGTACATTAAGTGCTACAACAATTACACAGCAAAAACCTACCCACCTCAGCTCTTTCTGATCACACTGGAAAAAGGGTTTTCAAGAACCACGAGATTTATGATCATTTCATTATTCAACTAACAAACACTGTAAGCAAAACAAAGAGCTACTTACCGAATCCAGAAAGCAAAGGTAAGATCCTGAGCTCTGCGCAATGGCTTGATTTTTAGAATATCCGACTGTGGAGAAGATAAAAAAAGAACTTCTTTCATAATTCAATTTCAACAGCATTCTTTCACAAAGCTTAATATACTATGTACTGGGGCCCAGAACAGTGGCAAAGTAGCTAAGGTCCTCGCCTTGAACGTGCCGACATCCCATATGGGTGCCAGTTCTAATCCCGGCAGCTCCACTTCCCATTCAGCTCTCTGCCTGTGGCCTGGGAAAGCAGTTGAGGATGGCTCAAAGCCTTGGGACCCTGCACCCGTGTGGGAGACCTGGAAGAGCTCCTGGCTTTGGATTGGCGCAGCACCGGCCATTGCGGTCACCTGGGGAGTGAATCATCAGACGGAAGAACTTCCTCTCTGTCTCTCCTCCTCTGTATATCTGACTTTGCAATAAAAATTTTATATATACATATATATATAGATAGATAGATATACACACACACTTTCAGGAATCTAGGGAAAATGTTGTATGTCCCAGCAAAAATCAAGTCAGCTTTCTAAGAAACGAGAGGGAAGTGGGTGGGAGCTGGCATCCTATACTGGTAACCAGCAGCAGTGTAAGATTCTCACAGCTTACAGGACGCGCTTCTGGGGAGAAAGCCAACTTAGACACTTGCTGAGTCCTATAAACCTCAGTGTCCCAGAAGGAACCCGAGGGTACATGCTGAGGTCAGGCTCTGCTGAACTAGTGGGGTGGTTGTTACACACTTGATGATGGGCAGTTACTGCCAGGGCCGACATGCACACCCAGCTCTGGGCACGACGTCTGCCCCCTGGTGCAGACCTGCAGTCACCCAGAGGAGCAGCAGCATCGTTAAGAACCCAAAAGTGTGACTAACAAGGTTACGCATTTAAGGTGAACGTGCAGCTCTCCTAGAGAAGGGGTTGCCAATAGCTGAATTGCATCAACCAAATGGACAGATGTGTCTGCATACACAACAGCAGATCCTTGGCATTCTTCTCCCATCAGAGGACCACCCTGTCTTCTGGCACTGATGTGATCTGGTGGCAAGCAGTGGAGCAACACAACCCCCACTCTGGTCACAGGAGGAAGGATGGGGTCTTCTCCCTGACCCACCTTCCAACTCTCATCCAGAGACATGCACTGGTCTGCAACTCCCTCACCTACGTAACAAACATTTTAACAATGAATAAATCTTAAGAATATGCTAAAGAAACTGGTATTCAGCATTGGGACAGTGTCCTCCCCTCCCCCCAACAAAGGGGCCTTAGCCAAGCAGGCTTCTCAGCACACTCCCAGCACTCCCTGGGTGCCTGGCATCCACAGGCAGGAGGGGCAGCAGGGCAGGAGGGTAGGGGTCCTTGCCACCTGCTTGTGCTGCTCCTGGTGGCATGGAGAACCACAGGGATAACACTGCAAGGAGATGAGATACACAGCCGCGCTCTCATATTTGCAAACTCCAGCCCAGAGGGGTGCCTGTTTGGGGATGGAGCTTTTCTGCTTGTTTGTTTGTTTTGTGTTTTTAATTGGAAAGTAAGATATACAGTGAGGAGGAAAGACAAAGAGGAAGATCTGCCATCCAATGGTTCACTCCCCACATGGCCACAATGGCCAGAGCTAAGCTGATCCAAAGCCAGGAGCCTCTTCTTAGTCTCCCACGCAGGTGCAGGGTCCCAAGGCTTTGGGCCGTCCTCAAATGCTTTCCCAGGCCACAGGCAGGAGCTGGATGGGAAGCAGGGCCCCCAGGGACACAGACCAGCACCCTATGGGATCCTAGTGCGTGCAAGGTGAGGACTCTGGCCACTAGGCCACCACGCAGGGCCCTGGGGAGAGAGGTTCTTACAAAGCAGCGGCTTATCTTCCTAGCTAGCAGAAGGATCCCAGCTACCAACAGGAGCAAGACAGAGCTCAGCCCTGGAGGAGCAGCAGCCAGCACACCACAGCTGCAGCAAGAATGCCTCCTGACAAGCACACTCAAAGCAGCTCCTGCTGGGAAGAGATTTCCACCCAGAAATAAATAGTTCTGCCTTAATCAGTGGCCAGACACTGATGAACAGAAAAACCCCAATCTGAATGTGAGGAGGAGGAAGACAGCTTACCAAGGAAAGCTGCACACTTTCTCACATTCAATCTTGTGTTTGGCAAAGACAAGGGATTTGCTTGGATAATATTTCCCTCAGGAAAGTTAAATGTTTGTGCCCAGGGCGCCCTGTGCTGGGAGGCCGGTCCTCCTCAGGGCAGCATCACCATGACAACAGGAGGGCCTGGGGTCTGGGCGGGCAGGAGGGATATTAACATTCTTTACTCTGGGGAAGGGTGCGGGGCCGCATTTGATTTTGATTTTAGCCAAATGACTACACTACTAAGAATCTGCTCTATTATACTATGAAATCATAACAAGGCAATGTTAATCCACTTTAAATAACTTGCACTCATGATAACAGACACCGGGCTTGTTTTCTCTAGTTTTCTGATTAGAGAAAACATCATTACAGGAAATATATCCTTTCAGACACACACCAACTGCCCCATTTTATTAATGTGACCCAGTTTCCCATGAATCACCCTGACCAAGCTCCAACAGAAAGCAAAGTGACCTCAGCCCTTCACAATTTTGTAACAGATAATATTGTCACAGATAAAATACGTACAACTAGGATACAGGTCAGCAAAATGCTAGATCATTAAAAACATTTTCTGAAAAAAAAATCTGATTTTGAAATGGACATTAGTCAAGCACTGTTTCAACGTGCTCTCAGTTAAAGGCGTGAGGTGTTAAATGTGAAAGGATGTTTGTACTCCTTCCAGACCAGCTTGTTATCATGCACAAGTTGAGACAGATGCTCCATGAGAGTCCATTTGCAGAGTTTTCCATTTCATGGAAATTGAAATTGAAAAGAAAAACAAGAAATAATGTTGGGAAAAAACAGTAACACCTTCTGGCTGATGAAGACTTGATGACATAATGACCACCTGGGACTGCACTGGCGCCCGCGTCTGTCCCAGATGCCCCATCCCTCTACACACTCAGAGACCGGAACTCACTGCTGGAGCCTGTGTCTACGCGAGGAAACGGAGGCACAAAGAAAGGCCACTGACAACAAGGCCTTCCTCTGCTCAAGTCAGAGCTCCGTGCCCTCCCAGGGCCCCAAGAGCTGCAGGAATAAGACAGGGTCCTGCTGCCCGTGCCCTCTCACCAGGTGGGGGGATGCCGTGGCAACAGCCCATCGGCTCTTACGGGAGCTTTTCAAAACAGATGTTTCTTTTCCTAAAGAACCAAGCTTTAGGGCCCAGCACGGTAGCCCAGTGGCTGAGGTCCTCTCCTTGCACTTGCCAGGATCCCATATGGGCACCAGTTGTATCCTAGTGGCCCCACTTCCCATCCAGCTCCCTGCTTGTGGCCTGGGAAAGCAGTGGAGGATGGCCCAAAGCCTTGGGACCCTGTACCCACATGGGAGACCCTGAAGAAGCTCCTGGCTCCTGACTTCACATCAGTTCAGCTCGAGCCATGCGGCCACTAGAGGAGTGATCTTCTCTGTCTTATATATCTCATACATTATCTTATACATCTTATATATATATCTTCCTCTCAGTCTTATATAGATCTTCCTCTCTCTATATATATACCTTGCTTTCCAATAAAAATAAATAAAATCTAAAAAAAAAAAAAAGAAAAAGAAAAAAGAAATACCAAGCATTAAAAAGTACTATTTAAGGGCTGGCATTGTGGTGTAGTTGGTGAAGCTAACCCTGTGATGCCACATTCCATATGGATGCCAGCTCATGTCCCGGCAGCCCCACTTCTGATCCAGCTCCCTATTAAGGATCTAGGCAAACACTGGAAGATGGCCCATATGTTTGAGGCCCTGCCACCCATGAGGACGCCTGGGTGAAGTTTCTGCTCTGGTCCGGCTCAGCATTGGCTGCTGCAGCCATATGGGAAGCAAAGCAGTGAATAGAAAGCCTTTCTTCCTCTGGTTTTCAAAATAAATCTTTTTAAAAGATTTATTGGAAAGTCAGACATACAGCAAGGAGGAGACAGAGAGGAACATCTTCCGTCCGATGATTCACTCCCCAAGTAGCTGCAACGGCCAGAGCTGAGCCAATCCTAAGCCAGGAGCCAGGAGCTTCTTCCGGGTCTCCCACACAGGTGCAGGGTCCCAAGCTTTTGGGCCGTCCACAACTGCTTTCCCAGGCCACAGGCAGGGAGCTGGAAGGGAAGCGGGGCTGCCGGGGTTAGAACCTGCACCCATATGGGATGCTGGCACATTCAAGGCAAGGACTTCAGCTGCTAGGCCACTGCGCAGGGCCCTGAACTTTTTAAAGTAGCTTCACGTTTGCACATTTTTTTCACATCTGATGTGAAAACATTAAAGTCAAACTAAAGGCACAACTGCAATAAAAAAATGCAAAGCTAATCACTCAATATAAAAACAGAAGATGGATGAAAACACATATACCTCAACCTGGCATCCTGAAATCTCAAAATTCAAAAGCATGATAAATCTGAATCATGTTCAGAAACGGAACCTGTAAAATAACACGTCAGATCTTTTTCTAGAAATACAGAAGACAAATCAGTTAAACGTCCAAGAAAAAATTTTTGTACGCAGAATTCTACCCCAAGCCCAACTGTCAGGGAGCCGGCACTCTGGCTGCTCCTCACGGCACTGCCACCCCACATCACACGTCCCACCTCTGTCCGAGCTCCCTGCTGACCACCTGTGGAAGCCCACAAGCAGATCCAGAGCCTTGCTGCTGAGTTAAGCCTGGCTGGCCTGAGGCATTCAAGTGAACTAGTGGGTAAAACAATCTCTCTTTGTACCTCATCTGTAACATTTTCAAGTAAGTAAATATAAAAAGGCATTGTGAGACACATAAGAGTTCTATTTTACCATCTGTATCCCACAGAAGTATTAAAGATGTATTCCAAAAACAAACAAAAAGTGACAAATACAAAAAGCACTATTTTTTTTTTAAAGATTTCTTTTATTTGGAAGGCAGATTTGAAGAAGAGAGAAAGGTATTCCATCTGCTGGTTTGCTTCCCAAATGGCTGCAACAGCCAGAGCTGAGCTGAGCTGAGCTGAGCTGAGCTGAAGGCAGGAGTCGGGAACTTCTTCAGGGTCTCCAACGTGGGTGCAGGGTCCCAAGGCTTTGGGCTATTTTATGCTGCTTTCCCAGGCCACAGGCAGGGAGCTGGACGGGAAGCAGAGCAGCTGGGACAAGAAGTGCCACTCAGATGGATTCAGGCACATTAGCAGGGAGCTGGACGGGAAGTGGAGCAGCTGGGACAAGAAATGCTACTCATATGGGATTCAGGCACATTAGCAGGATAGGAAGTGGAAATGTTGGCACAAGAAGTGCTACACAGGCAGAGAACTAGTGTGCTGTGTTGGCCCCAAAGAAAATTATTTTTAACTATAATTTTATGTTTAATATTGCTTAAATAATTGAGAGGGATGCACACCATGTGAGCCTTCAGTTAGGGTGGGAAAGATGGAGGTACGGTGGGAGGTGGGTGGGACAAATGCTTCAGTTCTTTTTTCTCTCTCCAGTGAGGCAGCCACTCTTTGCTATCCAACTACATCAGTACCTGGGGATGGGGGACAGTCATTTGATGTCTTAAGAGACCTAGATGTGGGGGAGAACATTCCAAGGGAGTTACTCGAATGATTTTCAGAGTTCTAAGACAACATCGGCTGTGTTACACCAGAGTTGAGAAAATCCCTCCAAAGTCCATTGGCTAACAGTCCACCTCAGTGCAACCACAGATCCAGACACCTGCTGCCAGGCTTGGCCAGGAGAGTTGTCCAACCTGTTCTGCTTTCCATCCTTTACTAGCCTAGATGAGCTGGCTGTCCTGTGCCTCTGAACATGCTGTCCACCACACAGGCATCACCAACTCAGGAGGCCCAGTCCCAACACATGTACTCCAACATGTGATCTTCCCTGCAGCCAGGTTTTGAGTCCAGCCATCCAGCTGGGGAGTCCCTCAGGAAATCTCATCTGGAGTGACTTTCGATTTCACTCTGTGTACATCAACCAATGCATATACTGGTGAATGCAGCTGCCTGGTCAATTCCATCCCCAGCCCCAGGTGCAATGGCTCAGCCCAGCCTACCACAAGTTTGGGCTTCACAAACAACAGTGGGAGACCCCCAATAACCCCCACTAGGCCCATCAAGCCCTGTGTTTTGCACAGGCTGGCTTGTGCCAACCCGCACGCTGACTCTCATGTACATCCATAGGTGCTATGGCCTAGCTCAGCTTGACCAGATGCCAGCCTTGCCCACACATATGCTGATGGGTCCTACTGCCTTCTCCAGCCTGAGCTGCCCCAGCCCTGGTTCTTGGGCTACCAAGCAGGTATAGCCTAGCAGGGAAGTTCCTCTGCCCAAGACCTTGCACTTGCCAGGGGGTACTACAGTCCAGCCTCACACCACTCACACCCAGTCCCAGCACTTGTCAGCTAGCCTGGCCAGCCTGTACCCATTTTGGTTTTCCCACACAACAGCAAGTACGATAGCCTAGCCCAGTCTGGCCTACCCCCAGAACCAGCCCACATGCATGCCAATGGGGGCACCCCGAGCCCCGGCTCTTGCACTCACCAGTGGGAGCCACAGCCTAGCAGGGGAGGCCACAACCCAAAGTTCCTCCCCCACCAGACCCATTCCCAGCCCCAGATCTTGCACATGTTAGATCTAGCCTGGTGTGGCCCACCCTCAATCTCAGTTCTTCCCAGAGAGTACTGTAGTCCCACCTGGTGTGGCCCTCACCCCATCCTGGTTCTCATGTGTATCACCAAGCGCTACAGCTTAGTCAAACCAGCTTGCTCCCAGACCCAGCTCACACATGCCAAGTGCTGCAATCTAGCCTGGCTTGACCTGCTCCCAGACCTAGCTTTCATGCTTACCAGCCACTGCTGCAGCCTAGCTGAGGAGTTCTTCAAGTTATCCAACCAGGCTTGCGCCCAGCCCTGGACCTCATGTAATGCTAGCGGGTGTCACGACCATGCTTAGCATGGTCTGCCCTCAGTCCCAGTCTTTGTGCCAGTAGATGTTGCAGTCTAGCTTCCTCTCAGCTCTGGTTCCCATGAGTGAGTTCCACAATCCAGCTTGGCTTGGCCTGTCACCATCCCTAGCTCTTGTTCTGCAGTCCCAGAGACGAGCACACAAATCCCATAGAGTATCTGCTGCTAGATTCTGTTCTCACATTCCAGTGGCTGTGGCAGCCCAGCCCGACATGACCCACCCCCTACCCCAACCCTCACAGATGGGTACTGAGGCCTAGCCGAGCCAGCATGCCCCCAAGCCCCAGCTTTTGTGTGCACTGGCAGGAGGTGGGCGATGCTACTTAGCCCAGGCCAGGTCTCTCATGTGGGTGGGTGTCTTGGCCTTACCAACACATATCCTCCAGATGCCCCGTCTAAACCACCCTGTCTCAGTTCCTTTATCTACCTGTGAGTGCAGCAACTCAGTCCATGGAAGCCCCCAAAAGTCACTCCTTCCTTATCAAATGTATCCTCAGTAGTCCCCACCCCAACACGTCCCCATGACCCCCTTCTCTGGGTACCTGCTCCCTCACTGCCCAGTGGCACATAGCATGCCTGGGGGACAGGGCCGCATGTCTCAGCCTGGTGCTCCCCGCCTTCCCCGTATATCTTATAACAAGAAAAATTAAATAAGAACAGGTAACTGTGCTGGCACTGGTATAGTTAACACAGATTTGCCATTAGCCAGGCCAGAAAGCCCTCCAGCTGTTAGCTGCTTTTCTTCCAGCACTATAACATTCGCCTAGGCACAAGGCAACTGGGCAGTTGCACATAGCTGGGGTAAGAAAACTATTTTTAAAAGAGAAAAGAAGGGCCCTGCGCAGTGGCCTAGCAGCTGAAGTCCTTGCCTTGAACACATCGGCATCCCATATGGGCGCCGGTTCTAATCCCGGCAGCCCCACTTCCCTTCCAGCTCCCTGCCTGTGGCCTGGGAAAGCAGTTGTGGACGGCCCAAAAGCATGGGACCCTGCACCTGCGTGGGAGACCCGGAAGAAGCTCCTGGCTTAGGATTGGCTCAGCTCTGGCCGTTGCAGCTACTTGGGGAGTGAATCATCGGACGGAAGATGTTCCTCTCTGTCTCTTTTCCTCTCTGACTTAGCAATAAAAATAAAATAATAATAATAATAATAATAATAATAATGAGAGAAAAGAAAAAAGCCAAACAACGGCACATGACAGAAACCCAGAGGGAGAGGACAGAGCTGGTTCTCACTTGTTTCATGAATTCTGACTTGGAGAACTCACTGGGCAGCAGATAACTGCCCACTCACTGCTCATCCTGCACCAAGGGATGCACACTCCGTGGCTGCTGTGAGGAAACACAGGCCTGGCACCTGAGATTTCACTCACAGGAGCCCTGGGATGCTGACCAAACCAAGGAGGTCATGACAGAGGCAGCTGGGAAGACACTGGCCACCTGCCAGGTGGAAGGAGGACAGACAGCCAGGACGAGCCTCCTGAGTGAAGCCGGAACAGATCTCAAACACAGCCCACAGGAACTAACCCTGCAAAAGACCCCAAAGACAACAGAATCACTGTGAAGCAATGTATAGCCCAGGACACTGCTGAAAACAAGAGACTGGCACTGTTGTAGCGAGTAAATCCATGCCTCTGTCACCAAGTTTTCCGTTCCTGTTGCTCTACTTCCAATCCAGCTTTCTGCTGGGTGGCCTGGAGAGCAGCGGAAGGCAGCCCGAGTCTTGCTTGCACCCCTGTCCCCATGTGGAAGATGCAGAGAAAGCCCCTGCTTCAACTGGGCTCATCCCTGCCGCTGCAGCCACCGGGTGAGTGGGCGGCGAGAGGCCGTGATCATGACGCAACAGAGCTTCATCAAAGAACAGGAGTCCAGGTCCAGTGGGTCCCTAAGCTTTGGCACACTGAACCACCACCAGTACCTGGACAACAGCGATCTACCCAAAGACGCGCGGTGAGGGGAGCCAGGGCTATCAAGGAGCTGAACGTGCAACTCACCTCCCCGGGGAGAAGGGGAACTGTGTCCTCCAACAACCACCTGGATCCCAGCGTCTTCCAGCTTCTCCTTCCACTTCTCGATGATGGCCATAGACCTGTCCTGAAAACAATGTCCACAGTTCAGGAACCTTCTTCGCAGCAGTCTGACACCTTTCTCGCCAGTCCTTAATCACTCCAGAAGTTGTAAATACCTGGCTGGCATCGTTAAAGACTGAGAGTTCCATGGTCCCTTCAAAATCCTGCTGCAAAACAGACTTCAAACACTCATTCAACCAGGGCTCGGCATTGTACACCGGCAGGATGATGGACTAGAATTCAAAATACACAGATTAACAAACAGAAGACCCTTTCAACCATCCCACATCCCCTTCACCATCTACACAGTGCTCACTTCCAGCGAGCAGTCTGACTTGCAAGCTATCAAGAAGGAAAGCACAAGACCCAGTTAACAAAAGGAGCCTCTCCCCTCTCCCAAAGCTCTTAGCACTTGTGTCAGGAGCAGGCACTGCAGTACGGGGGTTAGGCCACCACTTGAGATGCTGGCATGCTATACCGTGATGCCACATTGAGTCCCACTGCTTCACTTCCACCCCAGCTCCCTGCTAGTGCACTTGACAAGGCAGCGGACAATGACACCGCTACCTGTGTGGAAGACCCAGGGTTCAGCCTGGCTCAGCCTGTTTGCAGTCATGTGGGAGGAAACCAGCACATGGGCCTTTCCTTCCTCCTCTCTTTGTAAAGACTTTGTGTTGTTGTTGTTATAGAGAAACAAACAGATCTCCCATCTGCCTACAAGAACCAGGCTGTGCTGGTCTAAAGTTGGGAGCCGGGAGCTTCTTCCAGGTCTCCCACATAGGGGAGGCCCAAGGACTTGGACCACCCTCACTGTTCTCCAGGCCTTAGCAGGGAGCTGGATCAGAAGCAAAACGGCTGGGACATGAACTGGCACGCACATGGAGAAGGCTTAGCCTGCTATATCATGCCACCAGCCCCAATAACTTTTTTTTTTTAAGATTTATTTTTATTGGAAAGGCAAATTTACAAAAAGAAGATACAGAGAGGTATTTGCGACTGCAATGACTGGAGCTGAGCCATTCCGAAGCCAGGAGCCAGCCTTCCTGGTCTCCCACGTGTGTGCAGGGTCCCAAGGCTTTGGGCCGTCCTCGACTGCTTTCCCAGGCCACAAGTAGGGAGCTGGATAGGAAGCGGGGCTGCTGGGATTAGAACCGTATCTATATGGGATGCCGGTGTGTCAAGGTGAAGACTTTAGCCACTAGGCTACTGTGCTGGGCGCACTCTGAGATTCAGATTTTTCTTAAGTGATCTTTCAGATATCCTTGCAAGGGAGAAAAATCTGAAAGGCACCAAGTCTCCCAGCTAGATCCCTGCATTTCAACTTTAATGCAGAATAACATCATTCAATATGAAATAAGCTGTGAGGTCTTCAACCTACAGCTGAAAATAACTTACTGGTCCTTCTACAGGTGAAATAAGCATTAACAAATTAATCTTACAGAACTGGCAAAAAGTGTCCCCCTCCCCCGTACCACTGTGACAGCACTGCCTGTGCCCCGCGGTGTGGCACCGCCCTTACAGGGGCGTGACAAGGTATGCAAGTGCCACCCCCATGCCATCACAAGCCAGGGTGCCAGGTGAGTCCTCTGATGTACTCAGATTCAGCTGATCTGGCAAACAATACTGTTGTGTTCTTGGAGCCCCCACAAATAAAACAGACTTCAAACTTTTGTAGAATAGTCAATGAAATCTGATTACCACTCAAAACAAGCAAGTAGCTACATCTTACTCATTAAGCAAGCAGAACCACCACTGAAATGAGCCTGCCCTCATCCTGGAGTACCTTAACCAAGAAAAGCAGACAAGCTCCTAGACATGAAAGGAGCACAGCCCAGCTTAGGGTTAACAGCCTTGGCTTCTGGGTAGAGCAAACTCCCCCAGCTCTCTGCTAATGCCCCAGGGAGCACCCCTACCTCCCTAACACCCCACCTGCAGAGGGCGCACCCCTACCTCCCTAACACACACAGAGGGAGCACCCCTACCTCCCTAACACCCGCCCGCAGAGGGACACCCCTACCTCCCTGCTAACACCCCACCTGCCGAGGGAGCACCCCTACCTCCCTAACACCCGCCCGCAGAGGGAGCACCCCTACCTCCCTGCTAACACCCCACCTGCCGAGGGAGCACCCCTACCTCCCTGCTAACACCCCACCTGCCGAGCGAGCACCCCTACCTCCCTAACACCCACAGAGGGAGCACCCCTACCTCCCTAACACCCGCCCGCAGAGAGAACACCCCTACCTCCCTGCTAACACCCCGCCTGCAGAGGGAGCACCCCTACCTCCCTGCTAACACCCCACCTGCCGAGCGAGCACCCCTACCTCCCTGCTAACACCCCGCCTGCAGAGGGAGCACCCCTACCTCCCTGCTAACACCCCACCTGCCGAGGGAGCACCCCTACCTCCCTAACACCCGCCCTCAGAGGGAGCACCCCTACCTCCCTAACACCCGCCCTCAGAGGGAGCACCCCTACCTCCCTGCTAACACCCCGCCCTCAGAGGGAGCACCCCTACCTCCCTGCTAACACCCCGCCTGCAGAGGGAGCACCCCTACCTCCCTGCTAACACCCCACCTGCCGAGCGAGCACCCCTACCTCCCTAACACCCGCCCGCAGAGGGAGCACCCCTACCTCCCTGCTAACACCCCAGGGAGCACCCCTACCTCCCTGCTAACACCCCACCTGCCAAGGGAGCACCCCTACCTCCCTAACACCTGCCCGCAGAGGGAGCACCCCTACTTCCCTGCTAACACCCCACCTGCCGAGGGAGCACCCCTACCTCCCTAACACCCGCCCGCAGAGGGAGCACCCCTACCTCCCTAACACCCGCCCTCAGAGGGAGCAGGTCACCCGATGTTCCTTGATTCCTACAGGGACTGACTTCCTGCCTCAGCCATTGGGAGCATTTGAGGAGTAACCCAGCAAATCTCCTTTATTCACATAAATCTTTTTTATGGTAGGTTTGTGGAAACGGAATTTAGGCTTATTTTGGCACAAATTTTAAAATCATTGCAATGTTTTCATAATACGCATTTTCCACAAACTACCTTAAAATCTGCAAGTCTATGCATACAATAGATATAATTTTTAAAATACTAAATCCAAATACGTTTAGGAAAAAATTCAAGAGTGTTGAAAACACAGCTCCGTTTCTTTACCAACAATATGAAGATCTGACAGCAATTTTGCACTCCCAGATATACATTTGTATCCATAAAATTAGTCCCCAATTTACAGCTGTTTTGCTTTGGACTCACTTTACATATCTGTGTATATGTATGCTTTAGGTATTCTACAGCAGAGACAGATGCTCCATCCCCCTGCAACAGCCACAGCGGGTCTCCCACGTGGGCAGGCCACCACCTGCTGCTTCCCCAGGCCTGCGTTAGCAAAAGGGGGATATGGAGCTGCACAAGTGGTTCGAATCCAAGCACCCCAACCCCTCGGCGCGGGATGTAGGTGTCCCGAGCGGCGAATTGGCCTGTACTTTTCTTAAAACTCTCTACACCACCTGGCTTACTCTCTGCCTCCCCGCGGCTGAGCGCCTCGGGCTCCGGGGAGGGCGCGCTGCCCGAGGCTCCAGCCCTGGAGAGGCGGCCGGGCCCCCCGGCTTGGCACGGGGGAGCCGACCCCGGCCTGGCATGGGGGAGCAGACCCTGGGGCTGGCACGGGGGGAGCCGGCCCCGGCCTGGCACGGGCGCTAGCACAGGGGGAGCCGACCCGACGCCCGAGGCCCGGAGGGGCCGAGCCGGGGACGCCTCACCTACCACGACGCACTGCGCCCCGCGAGCCCGCATGGCGGCCGCTCTCCTCAGGACGCTCCTCGGCCGGGCGCGCGCGCGGCGCCGGGAGGAGGGACACGGAGGGAGCCGGCCGCCCCCATTGGTGCAGAGCCCTGTCGCTCCGCGGGCCGGCTCCTGTGGAAGGCGCGCGGTCCCGCCGGTGGGACGGGCACTTCCAGTCTGACGGCCTTGGACGGTCCGGGAGCCGGCCGAGGGTCGACGTACATCGGGCAGCGCCTCGGGGAGAACAGGGGGACGGGGCAGCTCCGCGGGGTGCGGGCTGCGAGTGCAGGGGCGCGCATAGGGTCTGGGCAGGAGCGAGCGCGCTGCGCGCAGTGCACGCGCAATCCCTGTGGCCTCCATCCTCGGTCAGCACCTCCGTCCTGGGTCAGCTGGGTGCTGTGCGCGCCTCAAGCCGCCTTCTCTCAGGTGGTCGGTCAGCTAATCCACCTGACTCCTGCCGCCTCAGAAAACTGGAAGGTCAGCGGAGCAGCACGTGCGCAGCCAGAGCCCCACCTGGGTGGCCCTGGTGGGGACTGGCCCGGGAGAGTGAGGCTGCTGTGGAGGTGGGCGGGTCTGGGGGTGCTGATGTCTGGCTCAAGGTTCCCACCGCGTCCGGAGTGAGCGTTCCTGCCAGCCATACTCCCTCACTGTCCATGCAGATGCCACATACAGCTTCCCAGAGAGGAGCTGGGACACCAAACACTCCAGTGTGAGCACCACCTCACCTGCAGCATCTTTGTTCCTTTAAAATTTTACTTCTTCTTTTTTTAATATGTATATTTATTAGAAAAGTAGATCAGATTTACAGAGAAGAGGAACAGAAAGATCTTTTCATCCACTGATTCATTCCCAAAGCGGCCGCAGCAGCCGGAGCTGTGCCCATCCAAAGCCAGGAGCCAGGAGCCTCTCAGAGCTCCCACCTGGATGCAGGGTCCCAACGCCTTGGGCCGTCCTCCACTCCCTTCCACAAGCAGGGAGCTGGATGGGAACTGGGGCTGTGGGACAGGAACCGGTGCTCATATGGGATCCCGGCACCTGCAAGGTGAAGATTTGGCCATGGAACCATCACGCTGGCCCCTTTGTTCCTTTAGTGTAACCTAATTTCAGATTTTTGGACAGATAGAAATCATTAGGTCAGATGAGTGGAGAGCTGCCTTGTTGCAGATGAAAGCTTTTTGCAGAATTTAGCTGTTTCTTGGGGATTGGTGTACTACAAATGGTTTCACTTCATCTCCTTGTAACCAGTGGCACTGTGGCCATCACGTGCCGGTACTGGGGCCCAAGATAAGAGGTGGAGGGTAGCAGCTGCAGCTGGCCTGAGCCCCGCCTCCTTGCCTCAGGCATTCAGAAGTAGGCTTGGCCGCTTGGGTCCTCTTCCTGTGCATCGTTTACTGCCAGAAATGGGCTTTTCACTGCCTTTGCCCAGCACAAATGTGCTTAGAATGTCCTTTTCTGCCAACATTTGGAGAACCAAGGGGCACTTCAGCAATGCCAGACTCTATTCAGTTGGGGTTCCAAAGCCTGCGGGTCTATAGTTTCTCCTCTCACTCTAGAAAGAACCTGAGCAAAGCCCAACAGGGGCCTAGGCCCCAGTACTGGGAGGGACAGGAAGTGAGACGCGGGGGCTGGTGTCTGCTGGATTGAGATTGTGTGGTCTTAAATCAGGGAAGTGAGGTCACCATGAAAGATGAACCGAGTCACAAGGATCGCTGGTGGAGACTGGCTGTACTCAGTACTGGCTGTACTGGGCTGTACTGCCCAGGCATGGGACGGCTTGCAGCGCCATGCTCACTCAGATGCTGGATTATGAGTTTCAAGGAGCTGATCGGGTCTCAGTCTCTACCTGAGCAATGAGAAAAGGTGCGCATATGAAAAGCCTGCCGGGGACCCACAGATGGTGCCAAAGGAAGGAATGGCTGTTTCCAGACAGAACCACCTGCTGCCACCTCCTTAGGTTCCCTGGTCTCTTTCTGTTACTGCAACCCAAACTAAGCCCAAGGCCTCCAAGTTTAAGACCTGCACCACAGCCTTTTTTTTTTTCTTTTAAAATGTTTATTCATTTTACTTGAAAGAGTTATAGAGACAGAGAGCTCTTCCATCCGCTGTCTCACTCCCCACATGGCCGCAATGGCCAAAGCTGGGCCAGTCCAGAGCTAGGAGCCAAGAATGTCTGCAGGCCTCCTATGTGGATGCAGGGCCCAGTCCTCCGGGACTTTTCCAGGTCATAAACAAGAAACTAGATGGGAAGCAGAACAGCTGAGAAATGAACCAGTGTCTATATCAGACAGGTTGTTAAAGGTTTGCTAAAACTCCCCATATAATCTAATGGGTTGCAGCTCATCAGACTAAGGACAGCCTACGTGTGAGCAGAGCATTGCAGAGAGGATCCCAGGAGTTCCTGTTTCAGCAGCAGGTGTTCCTGTGCGGAAGTTATGTGCCACAAGGAAGTCCCATGTGCCCTAAGGGGAATGAGTCCCTCCACAGTGGGTACCAGACCAAGGAGTCGCCCAAATGTCACTGCCATTCCCAACCACCAGAAGAGAGTCGGCCCATTGAGTTCCAAATAGCACCCAAGGGACAGAGAAACAGGTAGGGGCGCCCATCTTTCCCTTCTCCCCCAGTGGTACTCACTGACCCCCACCAACCCAGGGCATACTCTTGGAGGGTTCCCAGCTTGGTGCAGTTGTAGCCGAGACACATTTTGGAAGTGAACCAAAGGAGCTTGCTCACACTGTTTCTCAAATTTTAAAAATGTGAAAGATCCTACCCAGCTGTTGCCTTGTCTGAGGCAATTCACAGCAATGTCTATTGAAGTTATTGTTCTATCAATCTGCAAATTCAGGAATTCTGGAAAGAAGACCCCATGTTTGAACTGAGCATTTCCTAAACTCCAGGTCCTTTACCTATGTACAGGACTACCCGGAAGCTGACCCTACCGTGCTGCAGGACAACGCAACTACCCGAAAGCCAGACTCTCCCTGGACCTGCAGCACGGCTGATGAAAAGTCGCCTCCACCCCGTGTAGGACATCAAGGCTGGGGTGGGAGTCTCCTGTGTCAGGAGGCACTTGGTGAGCAGTGTGGCAGATGCCCACATGAGCACTGGGTGCCTCACAGAATCGTTGTCCTGGCAGTGACCTACCAGCAACTAAGAGTTCAACGTGGTAGCCTCTGCCAGCAATTCCCAAAAATACAATCCGAGTGTCTCCCATGTATTAAGGGCACATGTTTGCAAGACTCGCCAGCAGGTTTTGTACATTCTTAGGTGCATATGTGCTGGACGAAGATATTATTAAAAATAAGACAGCCCGGTTAAAGTTGAAGAAAGTTTACTTAAGCAAGAAAAAGGTTCTAGAGCAAGGCAAGGCTCCATGGGTGACTACTCACATCTCAGCTCGCTTTGGTGCCCATTGGGCTTACAGTCAGGAGGGGCCAACACAGTGCCGTAGCAAGCTAGTCCTGACAGTGCCAGCATCCCATATGGTTCTGGTTCAAGTCTCGGCTACTCCACTTCTAATCCAGCTCCCTGCTTGTGTCCTGGGAAAGCAGGAAAGGATGGCTCCAGGCCTTGGGCCCCTACACCCATGTGGGAGACCTGGAAGAAGTTCCTAGAATCTACTCAGCTTTGGCCATTGTGACTGTTTGGAGAATGAACCAACAAATGGAATCTCTCTGTCTCTCCCTCTCTGTAAGAGAGAAAATCAGAGAGAGAGAAAATCAGAGAAAGCTTGTGGCCGGAGCCTGCACTGGCCTTGTGTGGCTGTTGTCTGAGCGGCTAGGCAGCCTGTGAAGCTGAGCCTGGCACTTGTTGGCAGGATTTGTGTTGAGGTTTAGCTACAGCTTGACAACTGCTCACTCCAAGCTGTGGGTATTCCCGTCCAGTCACGTGTTCTGGAGCTGTATGTGGGCAGATGGGTTTCCTCCATCTCTGCAAAGCCCATCCTGAGTACGCAAGGGTCCCAGGTCTGTCAGATGACAGTTGTCAGTGGCCCCTCCTGGGCAGTGGGGCTGTCCCTCTGGGGCCCTTTCTTCGCCTCAGCACTTCTTGATTCCCATCTGTGGACTCCCTGGGGGACACTGTGAAGCCTGCACATCCACTCATGCAGAGACTCATTGTGTTCAAGACCAAATGTCTCAACCTGGAGCGGCTGGGAGTGGACTCATGCATCATAACTCCCTCTGGTCAGTATCTGCTCTGACAGACAAGGAAATGCGAAAACATAATTTTCCAAGAGGTATAAAACGATCACGTGTCAGAGTTCTTACTTGATTTGTGAATTAATGAAGGACCGGTAAGGTGTTAAAACTTGTTGAAAGCAACACCTGGGGACAGACACATAAGCCGACAGGAATGCTGGAAAAATGTGCTGATAATGACAAAACTGCCAAGTTTGAAGTGATCTCCACAGGATGGAAATCGCCTGTGTTTCCACTGCTTCAGCTGCAGTCCTGGGGAGCTGCTGGTCACCGGTACAGGAGCAGGACTGCGAGTTGCAGCTCGCACAGAGGACACCCAGCCATCATCCTACCCAGCTCAGCATCTTTGACATGCTTTCCCGATCAAGGCCTGACACAAACACCCACAACACGGAGCCTGGGACAGGATGCCATGGAGCAGGGTGCCCCCAACAAAGGGGCAGATGCCCCTGAAACACATGGGAGCGCAGGGTCGCCTATCAGCTGTGTACCCTGTGAATACCCAGTTGTCCCTCAGCCCATAGCCAGGTCTCTGGCTAGGCTCAAAGAGGTTGCCCCTTCTACTGGCTCCCAAAGGCAGGCAAACCTTTAGAGACTTGTTGGAGACTGCATCCGGCAGGCACAGGCCATCTGTGGTTGTTTCGGAACCCTCTGCTGGGACCACCGGCATCTAACCTCCCCCGAATTCCAAGTCCATTTCAGTGTTCCTTTAACTGGTGTTTCTGCCTGGGCCAACCTCTGGCTTCCACCCACCTCACCACCTCGCCTGCCATGTTGGCAGTCGAAGCCAGAGGCTCAGTTCCTGATACCATGGTGACCAGCAGCTTTGTTCAGCACCCAGGGTTGGTCTGCCCACTGCCCACCTCAGACATGTGGCTCTCTACAGCTCAAAGTCTCTTCTGGTTGAAGAAAGTTTACTTAAGCAAAGTAACCTCAGTGAGTAACCCCTGTGTGCTCAGCCTGTCAGGTCTCACACCCTACCCAGCGTGCCCACCCTGTCTGTCTGTGTCATTGTGTCTTTTCCCAGCACCTGTGATCCTGGGGCAGGCCAACTTATCACGCTGAGAGTGGAGCAAGACCTCAGACCCCAGCAAAGTTCTGGCAGTATCTTGCATAGAGGCCGACTCCATGGCCAAGACCCATGCAGGCACTACCTGGCTCAAGTCATCCTGGGCCGGGAAAACCAACCAACCTAGGAAGCTCCTGCGTGAGGAATGTGAACAAACGCCTGCGTAGTCTTCATCACTCAGGCTCTCCGTTCCCATCATCTGCCCTACCCGCCTGCCAGGTGCTTTCACCCTTCCCCTCTGAGCTACAAGTCCCACAGGGCACCGGCAGAGACTTTTGCCTGCCTCCATGCTGGTGGATTCCAACAATTTCATGAGCCAATTGCCGCAGCGAGGCTGGGTTCCTACAGCCAGGGGCATCATAGGCAGTAGGCTTGTGACGAGAGGGTTGTGGGAGGCCTCAGGTTCCCTGAGAACCAGGCTTCAGCTGGCCCATCCAAGAGCCAAGATGGACGGCAGACCCTGCTGGCCCAGGTACCGTGGGCCCAGTCTGAAGCAGAGCCCTGCTTGTGGAAACACCCAGCCTGTCCTTCTTCCGAGGTGCCTGAAGTCCTGATGTTGATCTGCTGTGATGGGTGGCTCTGCCTGTGTGCTGGTGTGACAGCTCGACTGGCTAACCTCCACCTTGCAACACCAGCATACTACGTGAGTGCCAGTTCATGTCCTGGCTGCTCCACTTTCCACTTTGAGGATGGGTCAAAACCTTGGGACCCTGCACCTACATAGGAGACCCGGAAGAAGCGCCTGACTTCAAAATGGCTCTGTCGCAGCCAGAGCCATTGTGGCCATTTGGAGAGAGCCACAGGATGGAAGATCTTTTTCCTCTGTCTCTCCATTTCTCTGTAAATCTGCCTTTCCAAAAACAGACAAACAAACAAACAAAAAGAAAACCCAACAAGACAGCAGCCAAAACAGCTCTGCTTGCCTACAGCCTGTAACCAGTAGGGCAGGGTGATCAGGGACCAGTCAACAAATAGTTGAATGCACATCAATCGACCCCTGCAACCAAAGATAGAAAACAGCTCAGTCTACACCTGCTGTAGCCAGCTAGCCAAAGACAAGGAATAGTATGAAAATCACCCCAAATGCCCAAGACTTTCTAGTATGACTTCTGTGGTGCCCATGGGAAGTGTCTGACCTCAGGTTTACACTGCAACATGCACTGTTTGGACAATAAAGTCCAGGTTTTCAGTGCCCCACCTCAGCACTTACACGGTCCAGGTAGAGGGCTTTGGGGCTCAGTAATAAATAAGCATACACACATATATATGCATGCATATATAAAGATTTACTTTTTTTTTTTAATTGGAAAGGCAGGTAGATTTACAGAAAGAAATATCTTCTTCCATCTGCTGGTTCACTCCACAAATGGTAGCAATGGCTAGAGCTGAGCCAATCTGAAACCAGGAAGTAGGAACTTCTTACTGGCCTCCCACATAGGTGCAAGGTCCCAAGGCTTTGACTCCTCCGCTGTTTTCCCAGGCCATAAATAGGCAGCTGGGTGGGAAGGCACCCAGGACAGGCACCAGTACACATATGGGATTTTGGAGTTTGCAAGGGGAGGATTTTGCCATTGAGCCATTGTGCCGGGCCCTGGGGCTCATGTCTGTTTCGGTTTTTGTTTTGTTTTTAAAGGTTTTTATTTTTATTTTTATGGGAAAATCAGATTTACAAAAAGAAGGAGAGACAAAGATCTTTTGTCTGCTGGTTCACTCCCCAAATGGACACAACAGCCAAAGCTGAGCTGATCTGTCAAAGTCAGAAGCCAGGAGCTTCTTCTGGGTATCCCATGCGGGTGCAGGGTCCCAACGCTTTGGGCCATCCTCGACTGCTTTCCTAGGTCACTATAGGGAGCTTGATGGGAAGTGGGACAGCCAGGACACAAAACAGCTCCCGTATGGGACCCTGGCGCATGCAAGGTGAGGACTTTAGCTACTAAGCTACGGTGCCAGACCCCTGGGACTCAGTTTTAACACTTGAATTTTGGGGGCTCATGTGATCATGTACCCGCATAGCACAGTGGCTGGAAACACACTGGCATTGTTTCCTGGGACCCATAAGTCATCAAACCCTGCCAGGTTAGGGACACAAGCCATGCCCATGAGACCCCAGGTCATCTCACTTCCTAGCCCCAGGCTGGGCTTTGCTGGTGAAGCTGGGTAGGTTTCAGAGGGTCCGGTAGGGGGCTGCATGGAGGACAGGTGATAAAGCCCACCCACAGAGGAAGGTTTCATGGGCAGCTCTGATGGGGCCCCTAGGAGTAGGAGCTGCTGGCTATGCTGCTTCAGGAGCCTTTAGGACACCCCCAGGCTGCTGGGCCTCCAGGTCCACCCCAGGCCTGGCTTTCTGACCACTCTTGGAGCAGCCTATGGAAGGAGATGCCCACCAACCCTATAGTACCAATCAGCCCGTGGCAGCTGCTTCTGTGGTCAGGACCTGGAGTGGGGCAGATGACGGGTGGGGCCAGAAGTTCTCACAGGCGAGTCAGATGGAGCTGTTCCCTAGCCTGAGGGTCACTTGTCATCTCCGTTTAGTGCTTGCATCACCATGGCCCAGAAGGAGGGCCTGGAGGCACAGGGGCAGCTCAGCGTATGGGCCGTGGGTCCCAGTCTGCCCAGGAAGGAGTCGGCCAGCAGGAGGTGGTTTTGTATCCTGGGTTGTTGCAAACAGTTCCATCCATGTCCATGTCATGCTGGACATGGGACCTGACCTCTGACACTGACTGCAGGGCCCTGCCCAGGACTGGGTGGGCATTTTCACCTGGCTGCCCGGGGGTTAAGCTGCAGCAGTCAGTCGCTGTTTGATGTGCCTACATGGGAATACCTGGCTCAGGTCCCAGCTGCTCTGCTCTGGGTGCTCCCTGATAACGCATCCTGGCAGACTGTCGTGACGGCTCACACACTTGGCTCCCTGCCACGCATGTGTGGCTCCAGGATGGAGCTCCTGGTTTCTGACTTCGGCCTGGTCCAGCCCCGGGAGTTGGGAACATTTGAGGAGTGGACCAGTGGAGAGCTTTCTCTGGAATCTCAAGGGAGACCTTCCTCTCTGTGTCCAGGGGACTCTGAACTTCCAAGTCGGGCCTTGTGCTCCTGTCACCATGTAGCTTCTCTTCTGCCGTCCTAACCTGCTGGAGTGACAAGAGCCATGGCAGGGGGCTGGGCCGCCGAGCTCCTTTGGAGAAGGAGTGGCTCAGGTTAGGCTTGTCTAGCCCACATTGAAAATGTCTGGAGACAGTGTCCCAGCTGGGGCACCGGGCAGCTGACTGCCTGCGGTGGGCAGGGCCATAGCGGATGCTCGGTGATTTGGGGTTTCTGAGGGTTAGTACTTCCTGCTTGGGCATTTCTGAAAGTACAGGAAACGTATGAGGTTTGACCAAGGGAAAGGGATTCCACGGGGCAGCACGTGTGGAAGACGGCAGAGTCCCGCCATCAGGCCCTCCCGACTCCCCACGGAGGGACATAGCCCACAACTTCTGAGAAGTGGTCCCACTCTTGTGATCACATACCCTGGAGAGGAGAGGGTAGAATAAAAAATTCCAGAGGAGGCAGCATGTGTCAGGGTCACTGTCAGTGGGACTGCCACAGTCAGCCCTGCAGCAGGGACAGCACAGTTCATGCCCATGGGGCGGGACTCGGCAGCCCCCTCTCCCGACACCGCTTGAGCAGCCCAGGCTGTCAGTGCCAGCTGACACGAGAGGTGGTGGGATGCAAGGTCAGGCTGCTCCACCACAGTCCCCTCTCAGGACCCTGCTAGAAGCCTGGTCCTGGCAGCTGTGCTGCTTTTTGTCCCCCCCGCCAACTTGGGGCCCAAGTCCACCCTCCTGCCTGCTGACCTTCATCTGCACCAGCACTACTCACACCCCAGGCTTGTCTCTCTCCTAGCTTCCCCTTCCCCTTCTGAGTCAGGGGAGGAGGCTCACACTCTCAGTGGAGGCTGGAGCTGGGGTGGAAGCAGCTTGTCCAGGTGGCACTGTCCAGGGTGCCCTCCTGCAGACACTGCCTGGGGCTGGTTCTTTGGAGGACGTGACTGCTGGAACTAAAACCCCACTGGTTCAGCACCTGATGAGCCCTTCTTGAGACGAGGCTCTTGCTGAACCCAGAAGCGGCAAGGGGCCTGTGGTCAGGGCCACCTTGTGATCCTGCTGGCCAGGAAGGCTTCAGGCAGATAGCTGGCTGGGATGGGCAACTCCCAGCAGGCATCGGTGCCCCTGACCACCACTCTGGGTTCTCTGTAGGCTGCCAAAACGGCTAGCACCTCCCATAGCAGGGTGGAGCTGTGAGGCCCAAAGACGGATTGGTGGGCGGGGCTGTGAGGTCAGCAGGGAGAAGGCCTGGGGACATTCAGATGCTGGTCACCCGGGGAGATGGCAGCCGCTCGGCCGCCCCCGCTGGACTTGGAAGAAGCGAGAACAGAAACAGTCAAAGGCGTCACAAAGACTTCCTGTTGCCATCAACACATCCCAGCCGCTTGCTCCCCCACCCAGCTCTGCACCCCCGGCAACAATAGGTCCACGGGGAATAAGGCTGCACTGCCGCCCCCAGTTCTGCGGCTGCCTCTTTCTTAATTGAGTTTGAAATGCAGATCCTGACCCCCATACGCTGGCGCCAGCATGGTGGCTGCTGACCAGCACGCTGCAGGGTTTCTGCTGGACAGGAAGGGCTGAGGGCCAAGGCCCCATTGATCCCTGGCCCCCACACACTCATGCCAGCCAGCACATGTGTGCACAGCCCCACACTGGCAGGGAAGGAGCACACATACGTGTACTCAGACAACACGTGTGTTCAGTTCACACAGGCACACCATGCCCAGGCGCTGGAGTCCCCGTCTCCGTCCCCATACTCTCATCTTCTTTTTTTTAATCAATTTTTTAACTTAAACAAAGTTTCACTTATTTGAAAGTCCGAGTTACACAGAAAGAGGAAGAGACAGAGGGAGAGCTCTTCCGTCTGTTGATTCACTCCCCGAAGGGCCTTAATGGCCAGGGCTTGGCCGGCTGAAGGCAGGGTGCACACGGGCTCAGGACCCAAGCTTCCGGGTGGCTTTCTGCCACTTTTCCCAGGCCACTTGCAGGGGTCTGGATGGGCAGTGGAGTAGCAGGGACCTACCTGTGTTCATATGAGATGCCAGCCCCACAGGCTGCGGCTTTACTTGCTATACCAGCCTCACTCTTTTCTTACCGCAGTAGTAACAATCAATGCAGACAATTTGGGGGCGGGGGGAGCAGTATTTTTAAAAACCACACACAACCCACCTTCAAGTTGGCTTTCTGGAGATGCCCCATTAGCATCACCCTGAATTTGCATTTTGGGGTAAGGCACCCTGGGCAGAGGCCAATATCCCACAGAGTTGGGGGAGGACCAGGGGACAGTGCCTGAGTGACTCCCAGGCCCTCCTACCCAGTAGTCCTACATGGCCACCCTGGCAGGACAGGGTTCTCAGATCCTGCCCTGTGGCTGTCCCCACCAGCAGCTCTAGGTTAACTTGGACCAAAAGCTGCCCAGCAGAGCTGAGATGTGGCCATTGTAGGCTGGACAGAGCTGGTGGTGCTGTCCAGCTGCCTCTTTGAAGCCCCTGGGCCTGGCAGCCCCTGCTCCCTGTCGGCCCTACCTGTGCCCCCTGCTTGTCTGGGGACTCCCCCTCTGCCCTGAAGCCACTCTTTTGATCCCCAGTCTCGGGTGCTTGGGGGGCATGGGAGTGATCTAGCCACCATGTAAAGCACAGGTCTAACTCAGCCAGGTGCCCACTGACCGGTACTGATGGTCACCGCCTGTCTATCAGGAAGGGACGGGCTGGGGAAGGCCGACTGTACAGGGACAGAAATCCTGAGGTGGGTGCCTGGCAGGCATCTAACCTTCCTCAGGCCTCGCATGTGCCAGTCCCCTGCCCGGCCCTGGCTATCAGCCCCTCCACCCAGGACTAGCCAAGAATGGCCTCAGGGTGGTGCCAGCTGCCACCACCCGTACCACTCAGCCCTGCCTCTTCCTGGCTGAATCACAGGGGCTGGCAGGGCAGGCCGCAATGAGGCCCAGACTGAGTGCTGGGAGGGCCTGCCTGGTATCTCAGTGGGAGCCGTGTCCAGTGGCTGCCTCTGGACAGCCACAGCCCTGTGAACCTGTCTCTGCCCACTGGGTCATTCACCAGGATCTGACACTCTGGGAGATGCCCTTTGTGGCACAGCACAGGGAGGGTGAGCACTTTCTCTGGACTGTGCAGGCTGAGGGGTCTCTTGTCCTCAGAACCCTCACTTCCAGCTGGTTCTAGAGGCCACAGGTGGGTTCAGGCAGAAGCAGCTTCTAGAACTCAGGTGCAGGGCCCGGCGTGGTGGCGCAAGTGGTTAAAGGTCCTCACCTTGCACGCCCGGGATCCCATATGGGTGCCGGTTCTAATCCCGGCAGCCCCACTTCCCTTCCAGCTCCCTGCCTGTGGCCTGGGAAAGTAGTCGAGGACGGCCCAAAGCTTTGGGACCCTGCACCCGCGTGGGAGACCTGGAAGAGGCTCCTGGCTTCGGATCGGCATAGTATCGGCCGTTGCGCTCACTTGGGGAGTGAATCATCGGACGGAAGATCTTCCTCTCTGTCTCTCCTCTCTGTATATCCGCCTTTCCAACAAAAAAAAAAAATAATAAAAATAAATCTTTAATAGAACTCAGGTGCAGACAGGGACATTACCTGCCCAGGATGACCCCTGGCAGGGCCCTGGGCTCTGGTACCAGCCTAGCCCCCATAAACACGTGCTGAAGTGTGGCTCCCTGGCTGTGTTGCGGCCCTCTGACATCCCTGGACAAGGGCTCCTGCTTCTGCGTGGGAAGCTAAGGTCCCTGACCTCATACCCCAATAGCAATCCTCACAGCACATCTTGGGGTGCCATGGTGTGGTGAGACACAGCGTTTCCAGGATCATACCTGGGGCACAGGCAGTCCAGTTCTAGGAGCTGGTGTTGTGTGCACTGGCTGCTTAGGGAGGCTCAAAGCTCGGGGGCTCTGTGGTCCAGTGCTCACATTGCGTCATCAGACCAGTGAGAGGCTGCTATTGGTCAGCGTGCAGCCTAGCACCCACATGAGTTCCCAGGGACCCCTGTGTACCCTCCTTACTCCCCTGCCTAACCAGGAAGCAGGTCCTGGGGTCAGTCAACCACCATCTGGTGCCAAGCCTGGGACTGCCAGGGAGGCTGCATGGAGACAATGACACCTTACAGAGCGCCCTCACTGCCAAGCCACGGGCCAGAACCCTGCTTCCTGTGGTCAACTCAGGGACAGGCACCGCCCAAGCTTACACTCAGCCACAGCTGGCTGGACTCAAGTCCTGGCCCACAGGCAGGCTCCAGGCCATGCCCAGCTGACTCAAGGAGGCTTCAGCTGCCACCCAGCCATCTGCAGTGTTCCCTCCCACACTCCTCTGATGCCCAGATGGCAGCACAAATTAGGTTAAGGAGGAGTTTAGGTGAGGAGTCATACACCGAAGGCTCCTGGGTGAGGCTGGTCGGCTCTCTACGTGCTGTTTCATGTGTAATTACAGGTTGCTCATCGCAATCACCAAACGTGGGATTATGAGCGTTGGTTTTCAACGCATCATTTGACCACAGTTATGATAATAACGTCCCGGTGAGTAGGGCAGCAAAAATGACCTCAGAGGGGGAGGTCAGGGTGACCAGTGGAGCCAAGGGGAGGGGCACAACCGACCCATGTGGTGGAGAACATCTCAAGTCTGAGGTGTGGTTGTTTGTTGTTGTTGTTTTGCTTTGCTTTGGAGAGGGACAGTTTCAAAGGGTTCTAGTAGAAGTCCCCTGTGCATTGGAATGGCCGTCTGCACACATGGTAAGCTGTGATGCTGCTGACCTGTGACAGCGCCTGCCATCTGTCTGTGCCCAGGGAGCTTGCTGCTGTGGGATGAGGATGTTCCCAGCTCAGGGAGCAGGAGCCCAGTGGCACCTGTGGCTCAGGGGTGTTTCTGCAAGGGGAGCTGGTACCGAGTAAGAGTAATGATGCCGCCACTGAAGACTCACCTACTCTGCAGGTGTCAAGGTTGCAGAAGAAACCCTGGTCCACGACCCGAATGAACCACACAGGGAGTAGGTAACAGAGACTGGCTCATGTCTTGTCCAGGCACTGATGCAGGGCCTGTCCAGGTCCCAGTGCTGCACCCTCCATCCTCACCCTTAGCAGCAAGGGTCCCTGTCCAGAGCTGGAGAAGAGAGAACTGTGTAAGACTAGGCCAGGAGCCCTGTGGATCCGGGTCAGGCACATGGCGAGAGCTATAGGTGCCATGGGACCAAGGTCAGGCACACAGGAGAGCCTGCAGGTGCCATGGGACCAAGGTCAGGCACACGGGGAGAGCCTGCAGGTGCCGAGTGGACCCAGGTCAGGCACACGGGAGAGCCTGCAGGTGCCGAGTGGACCCAGGTCAGGCACACAGGAGAGCCTGCAGGTGCCATGGGACCAAGGTCAGGCACACGGGGAGAGCCTGCAGGTGCTGAGTGGATCCAGGTCAGGCACACAGGTTAGCCTGCAGGGCCCTGTGGACCCGGGTCAGGCACACAGGTTAGCCTGCAGGGCCCTGTGGACCCGGGTCAGGCACACGGGGAGAGCCTGCAGGTGCCGAGTGGACCTGGGTCAGGCACACTGGGAGAGCCTGTTGGGCTGAGTGGACCCGGGTCAGGCACACGGGAGAGCCTGCAGGTGCCGAGTGGACCCGGGTCAGGCACACCAGGCCTTGAAGTTTCTTGCTGCTCCCCCAGGAGCAGGATCTCTCTTGATCGGGAATCCTGTTTGCAGTGACATTTCCTTTGCCAGCTGTGGTGCCAGGGAGTGCCAGCACTTTGGGGTAGCAACTCTGCTCTACAGGGGCCAGTCTGTGGGGTGGACCCGTCTTGACAAATGCTGACCCCTGTCTGTGGGACACCAGCTTCAGGACAGCAGAATGGGCACCATGTCCCAGAACTGGCCCTGGCATGGCATAGCGTTCACGTGGCCCCTGTGGCCCAGGAGCCTCTAAGCAGGCCTTGCCAGTCCTCAGCTGCTGGGGTCCATGTTAGCAGCTCAAAGGGCCCCAGCAGCTACGGCTGGGCTGCAGCTCCCACTGGTTTATGTGAGGGCTGAGTGTGTGCTGGGCAGAATCAGGC
Source organism: Ochotona curzoniae (assembly GCF_017591425.1). Lineage (NCBI taxonomy): Eukaryota > Metazoa > Chordata > Mammalia > Lagomorpha > Ochotonidae > Ochotona > Ochotona curzoniae. The sequence goes on from NW_024466459.1 coordinate 12,656,191, forward strand.
TGGACTACAACACCCATTGGTTCCAGTGGAAGACAGGGCTGGAAACAGAACCAACCCAGCAATTGCAACCACTAGCTGATGGGGTGATCTATGCCGGCAGGCCCTGTACCTGCTAGTACATACAAGAATCTGGTCTGAGAACACCTCAAAGTTTCTTTTGGGATCTCCCCAATCGAACTGCTGGACTCAGAACCCTAACCATGAAAAGACAGAGGACAGGGCCCGGCGCGGTGGCGCAAGTGGTTAAGGTCCTCGCCTAGCACGCCCGGGATCCCATATGGCCGCCGGTTCTAATCCCGGCAGCCCCACTTCCCTTCCAGCTCCCTGCCTGTGGCCCGGGAAAGCAGTCGAGGACGGCCCAAAGCTTTGGGACCCTGCACCCGCGTGGGAGACCCAGAAGAGGCTCCTGGCTTCGGATCGGCATAGTATCGGCCCGTTGCGCTCACTTGGGGAGTGAATCATCGGACGGAAGATCTTCCTCTCTGTCTCTCCTCTCTGTATATCCGCCTTTCCAATGAAAAAATGATAAAAATAAATCTTTATAAAAAAAAAAAAGACAGAGGACAGAACAAGTCAATCAATCACCTCAGCTATATGTTGGCAAACGGAGACTCTAAGATGGACTACGTCAATCAGTGGATTCTTCAGCGACATCATCGTGCTTGGAGTGGTGAGATTGGCAGCAATTCATAACTGTTGAACTATCAAAACCACTCGAGCAAGACCCTCAGAGCATGCCCCACATCTGGGACATGGGGTGGCTGGGAGATTGGGTGGAGCTTCTCCCTTAATATCCCCCTTTACCTCAGATACATGAAGGAAACAATATGGAAATAATAGTCTTACCCACTTTCCTGTAGCCATTGAACCTTTTTACCCGAATTAACTACATAAAGATTGTCAAAAATATAATTTAAAAATGGAAAAAGAAAAAAAGGGGGGCCCGGCAGGTGCCCTACCCCCTTTCACCAGCCCATGGCCTACAGTCCAGCTGAGTACTGCACTCTGAGCCAGATGGGCACGAGGTGGGTCCCAGAGCCTGGTCTCTGGCCCTGGATTTTAGGGGTCACGCCCTGTAGGCTCAATGACCTTGGTGGGACAACCTGGTACTTGCCCAGTTTCTGGCCAATTGTTTCTTGGTCGGATGACTCTCAGTTCCAGCACACCCCCGCCTGGCTGCCCAGGGGGTCCACCCACCCAAACCTCTTGCAAGATCAGGCCAACTGGACCACCTAGACTCTCCCAGAGTCTCCATCAAGGAGGCTCTGACTTTCAAGAGCCCAGAGGAAACCCCCAGTGCCCCCATCCTGCAGGCCTCCTAGGAGCCAGCGGCCACTGTGCCAAGATGTCCCCTCGTTGACAGCCTTGGTCCCTGATGCGAGGGACTCAGGCGCACCGGTGGGACAAGGACTCATTGACCTCTTACTTGGAGGTTTCTAACCCGGGCGGGAGTGCTTCTGATGCCCCAGTGCGGAGCCAAAGCGTCGTTTCCGGCGAGCCCGGCGAGGGCGCTGGCCAGCCGAGGGGCAGGGGCGGGTCCAGGGGCGGGTCCGGGGAGGGCCAGGCCGCCGGGGCGGAGCGCGCGGGCCGGGGCGGGGCGTCCCGGCGGGGCGGGATGAGCCGAACCCCGGCCTCGCCAGTCCGGTGACGGCGGCGGCGGCTGCGGGCGCGGGGCGCGCGCGGTTCCAGCGGCTGCTGCGCGGGCCGGGATGGGCGGAGAGCGCGCGCCGTGACCGCCCGCGCCGAGCCGCCCCCGGGCCCGGGTCTGCCCAGGCGGCGCGGGGCCGGACGGCGGCCGCGAGCGGAGCATGCCGGACGCAGCCCGGGCGGTCGGGGGGCGCGCGACTCCGCGGCGGCTGCTGTCCCCCGCCCCGGGCCGGCCGCTGGCCGCGCTGCTGGCCGCCCTCCTGGCCGTGCTGCTGGGCGGTGTGGGCGCGCAGTACTCGAGCGACCTGTGCAGCTGGAAGGGGAGGTGAGTGCGCGCGGTCGACCCGCGGCAGACCCCGGCCACTGCCGGACACCCCAGCAGATGCCGGCTCCGAGCAGACCCCGGCCCTGCCCACATCCCAACCCCGGCCAGACTGCAGCAGCGAACTCCGACTCGCGGTGGAGTCCGGCACCGGGCAGACCTTTGCCTCTGCAGAGCCCGGCAGATCCAGGGCCCGGCTGGGGGGCTCGGGTCCGGGTGCCTCTGCCCCCGTGCCATCCCAGAACAAAAGAGCCGCGGGTCCCTGTCCGGAGGACGCCCGGGGCGGTGCCGGCGGCGCGGCGGGGCAGAACTCGCCAGTGCCTGCGGGGTCCCGAGCACCGCGCCCTCGGGACCTTCTGCCGGGAAGGGTCTCGCTGGTGACCGCGGCCGCCGCGGTCCGCGCCACTGAGGCCGACCCCCGTGCGGGGCAGGGTGCGGGTGGGGAGCGCAGCCGCCGAGCCCGGCTTGTGAAGGTCGGGCTGCCCTTGGCAGCGGCACGCGGTGCTCGGCGACCCCGGCCGCGAGGACCCCGCCCCCGGAGGCGATGCGGGCCCGCGTGCGCCTCGCGCGGTGCGGGGCGGTCGTGCGCGGCTCCCGGCCGGGCCCTGCCCGGACGCCGCGGCCGCCCGGAGCCCTCGCGGAGCTGCACGCTTGCACCGCCTTAGAGCTGGGCTGGGCTGGAGCCTGGACGCGGCCTTGTTGCGGTCCTTGCCCTCCACTGCCGTCCCGCGCTCTGCTTGGCAGCCTCGGCGTGCCCAGGACGTCCCAGACGCACACTGGGTCCATCCTGCTGGGTGAAACTGTTCTCAGTTCCCAAGGATAGCCTGGCTGCGAGTGGGGCAGAGGGGGCGCCGAGGCCGAGACCAGCCCGACACCTCCTCCCTGGCACCTGCCCTGGAGGCACTGAGAGGCTCCGTTTATGAGTGCACTGGGCTGCTGGGACCGTCGGGCAAGGGGCCAGGAACCTTGTGGGGAGAGGGTTCCTGGAGGGCACTCCCACTTGTCCACTGCTCCTCTGCCTCCACCTTAACCCCCTCCCATCAGCAGGGGCACCCCATCCCAAGTCCTTCCTGACATCAGCCCACGCTGACCCCCTGTCCTCCCGGGTGTCCCCTCTTTCCGCTTCCCCCTCCCCCGTGTGGGTGCGTCTGGGCAGGGGCCTGCTGGCTATCCTTCACCTGGTGCAGGGCAGGTCTGTCCCCAGGCGCAGCTGCTCTGGCCGTCCACAGAGTTTCGCCTGTGGCCCCCCTGGTACTTTGCAGACCTTCCACCTCTGCTGTAGTGTGGGTATTACTAGCAGGTCTGAGGTGAGGGCTCTGGTGGGAGGTGTCAACACGGATGACCCCTCCCAGGCCTTCCAGCTGGTGCCTATCTGACTGTCACATGTGGCTTGTACTGTGAGAGCTGAGTCGGGTTGTGGAGGGTCCCTGATTCCTGAGTGTCTCAGGAGACTGTGGAGGACCACCAGGCACGGTCCCCCACAGGCATAGCCTCCGCTGTGAGCTGTGAAGGCACCAGGTCCAGGGAGTTTTGTCACTTTGGTTTTCCTTCTAGCCTTTCAGCTAAATGCCTTTTGAGCACACTGCCAAGTGCACCTGGTCCAGTGCACACGGTGACTCTTGCTGCCCTGCCCTGGCTTCCTGCTGGGAGGTGTGTGGACCCCCCAGAGACTCCATGTGAGAAGAGAGTGGGCACAGTGCCTCAGCCCCTGATGCCCCCACACGGGGCACAGGATGACTCGCTGCTGTGTGTGGCAGCCACTGCCCTCTGGTCTGACTTCCGCATGACGCTGTAATTATGCCTAGCCCCATGCACCTGCCAGGGGAGCTAGTCTGTTTTATTGGCTGTGATTTGTAAGTTTGTTTTGCTGGCTGTCTGAGCCTCATGGGGGCGGGGAGCAGGTCAGGAGGGTCACCCAGTCCTGCCTCCTGTGGTGCTCACCTGGGGGCTGGAGGTGACCAAGGGGCCTGGATCCTGAGCCAACCCTGCAGCAGATGCGTTTTGTTTCCTGAAGAAAGGGTTCTGGGAGCTTGATCTGGCCAGCGCACTGCTTATTTCACATAAAAATCCCAAGAATGCGGGTGAACCTGTCCGAGATCTGATCAGGACCACTGGACCGAGGTCCCAGGGTTAGTTTCAGGCCTGCTCGCTGGCTGTGACCTAGCAGTAGCCATGGCTGACATTTGCATCGAAGGTTCAGGGAAGAGGGACTGAAGGTTTAATGGTTTCAGTTTCTCGAAATTGTAACACTGTGGCATACTCAGTGTTTCCTGGTGCCCACGGGTGAGGTCAGCTGTGACTCAGAAACCCCGCCCTGCCACGGAGAACATTTCCCTCTGATCTTGGAGCCTGGGCACCGCAGGGTCCTGGGGCACAGATGAATGAAAATGAAACACAACCAGAAGTGGGCGAAGCTTAAGCCGTTGCCACATGGCCTTGTGCCACTGTGGGTCTCTGGGACATGGGTTCCCACTCCCCCCGCCCACATGCCTCGGGGTGGGAAAGCTGCTTTTTCTGCCTTCTCCTTCCTCTGTGTCCACACTGAAGAGGCCCTGATGGGCCTTCCCACTGAGGCCTGGGCCACCTGGGGCTGGAATGGTCATCCCTTCCTCCCACAGTGCCAGAGCTGCCCGTCCTGGGCTGCTCTGGTGGGACCTGATGCAGCCCCTGCTGGAGGCTGCCTTGTGGGCGGGGGGCCCTGGGCAGGCGTTGCTGATAGCTGTCCCCCAGCTGATTGTATCTTACCCCTCCTCCCCACAGCGGGCTGACGCATGAGCTGCACAGGAAGGAGGTGGAGCAGGTGTACCTGCGCTGCTCGGAGGGTACCGTGGAGTGGATTTACCCAACTGGAGCGCTCACTGTGAACCTACGTCCCAACACCTTCCTGCCTGCCCGGCAGCTGGCCGTGTGCATCAAACCCTACCGGGACTCTTCAGGAGCTAATATTTATCTGCAAAAAACTGGAGAACTGAGATTGCTGGTGCGGGACGGAGACCAGAGCCCCGGCCGGGTACAGTGCTTTGGCCTGGAGCGGGGTGGCCTGTTCGTGGAGGCAACTCCCCAGCAGGACATTAGCAGGAGGACCACGGGCTTCCAGTATGAACTGACCAGCAGACGCAGGGAGCTGGACCTAGACGCGCTGTCTGGTGAGTGAACTCATGGCTTGTGCTGCAGCCGTACGTCTGTCCGTCTGTCCAATCTCCTGCTGACCCTCCTTGGGGGCCTGTGAGGTGGGGCCTGCTCACCTCCAGCCATGTCTGCCTGGGGACCCCTGGAAGTGCCCCAGAACAGGTGGACAGCACTCCTCCAAGGCTGGTGTGGCGGTGGACCTGCCAAGTGTCTGGCCTTGAGCTACCAGGTTGGTGTGGGGAGCCGAGGCTGACCCTGTAGCCCAGAGTGGGCAAAGCCATGATGTCGTTGACCATGGGGCCAACCCAAACTCAGAGCTTGTCAGGATAGAGCATCCTTGGGACCTGGGGACAGATGCAGGGGTCTGGTCAGAGAGCTGTGTGTACGGAGGAGACGCCGGCCAGTGTCAGCAGAGCAGAGTGACCGGGGCCACCTTTCCTGGGGAGGAGCCTGGGCTGCCCCTGGCGAGGCTATGGGCTGACTGGCTGCAGGCGTCTTCAGACCCCACTGGAGGGTCCTGGCCAGTGGGGCCCCTGTGTTCCTGCCAGCCCTGACTCTGCAGAAACTCTGGCAAGCTTGCTTTAGGGGTGCTGCCTGAGGTGTGGGTGGGTCTGGGTGCTCAGCTCAGCTGCAGAGCATCGCTGCACAGTCTCCAAGCTCTGCTGGAAGAAAGATGCTGCTGGGAAAAGCCTGGACCTCCTCAGGTGTGAGAGAGCAGACTTTGGTCCCAACTGGATCCACATTTTATTCTGGTTCACAGCAGATTTAAAGCCTTCCTTCTGTCTCCAGCTAGGCTGGCCTGTTGCAGGGCTCAGTCACGGCCCCACAGACCCTCCGTGGGGGGTCTGTATTCCTGCCCTGGTAGACCCCTGTCGGCCAGCCCCCTTCCTGATGCCTGCAGAACTGGGCAGAACTCTTGATGGCTTGTGTCTTGACCAACATAACTGGTGGACTGGAGGTTGAGGAGTGGGAGGACTCTGTTGTGTTCTGGGGCCGTGCACATAAATTCAGAATCTGGAAAAGCCCTAATCCCAGGTCCAGGCTGGTCTTTCTGGCTGAATGACTGACCCCCTGACTGGGGCATGAGGTGTAGGGCAGGCCCAGGGTCCGATAGGAACTCAGATAGCAGGGGTGGAGGTGGGGGCTGGCAGCACTGGTCACATGTTTGCTCAAGGCCAGCGGCCCTGTACTGACTGGGACGAGCCTGGTGCCTACACCCAGTGGTGTGAGAGAGACCTGGCTGGTTTGTGTGGCCATGTTTCTGTGGAAGGCCAGTGGTGCTGGCCTCACCTGGGAGGGTCTGACAGCGCTGCGACCTCCCCCAGGAGATGGCTGTACAGGCTAAGCATTGCCGTCTGTTGTGCCCCCCAGTTCCTATGCCCACGATTCCATTGCTTAAACTGTGTCAGCAGCGTCCAAGGGGCTGAATGTGACCAGAGCCCCACACAGCAGGATCAGGGTGACCCGGTCAGGGCTTTGGTGCCCGTTTTGCAGCCATCCTGCTGTGCAGGGCACGGGCATCTTGCTCCCCAATCCACTGGCCCGCTGCTGCCAGTGCTGCCTCGCATCTAGACCCTCGCGACAGTCTCACCGTAGCCAGGGTGACCTGACAGAAGTCCAGCCAGTCAGAGGGTTGCACCTGAATGGTCGCCCACCAGACGCGAGCGTTAATGAAAGTTGTCTTTCGTGCTGACTTGAGAGAATGGTGTGTGAGTGGGTGTGAGCATGCGTGGAGCTGAGCGTGCGTGTGCAGCTGTGAGTGCGTGCAGGTATATGTGAGCGCACCCTTGCTGCTACTCCAGGTGGCAGCAAGGACATTGCTCCAGTCCCCTGGTGTCACTTCCCTAAGCCTGCATCAGTGGTCAGCAGGAGGGTGGACAGAGGGGCAGCTGCTCTTGCCCAGGCACAGATGGGGGCAGCTGCTCCTACCTGGGCACAGATGGGGGACGGGGAGGGATCCCAGCCAGGGTTGCATCTGACACTGGGAGGGAGCTGCTGACCCTGGTCAGGATGCCTCCAGAGCCGGAGGGCATACTGACGGTGTGGGGCTGTTTGCTGGCCATGCGAATGGCTTGCCTGCCTGCAGGCGGAGAGCCGGGTCCTGTCACCTGGCCTGCTCTTTGCTCCTCAAGGGTGTTGCCCAGGGTTTACTGCGGGGCTGCCCGCATGCTCTGGGCTTGGGCTGTGGGCTCAGCTCCGTGCCTCAGGGAGGGGCCTGCACAGCTGGAGAGGGAGCAGACCGAGCTCCTCCTGCCTCCCCTCAGAAACTGGCTCTGCCTGCTGAGCCTGAGCAACCAGTCCCACAGCCTTCCCTGGAACGAAGTCCATGGTGGAGGAGAAGCCCTGGGACGGGGGAGAAGCGCAGGTGCTGTGGCCTCCTGGGTGTGGCCACCTGGGCTGAAAGCTCCTCTGGACCCTTGCTTGGGCCAAGTGTCTGCCCAGCCGGGGTGGGGGTGGTGTCGTCAAGGCAGGTGTTGGCCTTGGGACTCACCCAGGGGATGCCTCCTCCCCTGCGCCCAGAGGCCGCTGACACCTACATTTAGGGAGGTCTCTGATGCTTCCATCACTTTCCAGCGTGGTCTTCCTCTGGCAGACCCCTAGCCCTTGCCTTTCCAGGTGCTTAAACCGGACTTCAGCCCTTTGCCCAGTCTGCCTTTCCGCAGCCAGGGAGCTCACCCTGCAAGGGTGCTGCATGTAGCTCAGGGTGGGCAGAGCAGTCTGCTGGGCGGCCCTTTACTCCCTCAGCTGTCAGGCAGGGTGGGCAGGCTGGGGTGCCGACCAAGGCTGGCTGCCCTGAGGGGTCAGAGGAAACTCTGGGGCCTGGGCTGGTATCCTGTCGTGTGTGGCTGGGCCTGGCAGCTTCTCTGTCACATGGGGGTCTGCTCCAGACCTCTGGGGCAGCCCATGTGTGCCCTTCCCCTTCCTCATGGCTGCAGCACTGCCTCCTGAAGGTGCTGACCTATTCCCACTGCCCCCTCCGCAAGGATACCTCACCACTGCCATATCACTCCTGACTTGTGTCTGACCTCTGCTCCACGGCCAGCGTGGATGGCTAGTGGTGTAGGCCCACTGGACCTTCATAGGAGCTGCTGGGCAGCCTGAGGGTCAGATGGTCACCCCAGTAGTGGGGACTGCGGTGTCAGGCAGCGGAAACCCTGAGGGCTGTTTCTGATAAGTCTGCAGAAGGCAGAAGGTTGGGGAGTCAGCAAGAACAGCAGCTGGGAGACACCCAGGAGACACCCTGGCGGGGGGGGGGGGGGGTCCATGCACATCTGGACCCTGCTCACGGAGCTTTCTGCTCTGTGCCCAAGGGCCCTGAGTCACAGCACCCAGGTGCTTCTCAGGGTTGGGTGACGTACCAGGTGTGTGGGCAGTGTTTGCTTCTTCCTGGGCCAGGGCTGTCCTGGGGGCGTGGGGGTGTGTGGGCATGCCAGCCAAGGGGAGCCTGTCTTGCTGAGTTTGCAGCTTTGAGCAGGTGGACGTGAGGCCTTAAGCTGTGCCGGTTCCAGAGCACAGGATGTGGGCCACTGGGGCTGAGGCTTCCACACAGAGAGGTCTGCTGCGGGTCTGCCTCGCTTCAGCCACGCAGGAGCTCCTGAGACCTGGCACTTCTGCTTTGGCGGGGAAGGCCAGCCTTGAGCAGGGCTCGATTGACATGGCCCTGGGGGTGTGGCCTCACCTGCCGTGACATGGGGCCTGGGGAAGGGGCCCTGACCTAGCTGGCTGCTCCCTGGCCTCTCTGGGTGCACCTTTACCTGGGTAGCACTACCTGCCTGGGGGGTGGTCCCAACAGTGCAGAGGCACACCCTGGGCGAGAGGATGTGTGGCCCAGCGTGACCCATTCGGCTTTGCTTGGGGCTGAGTTCTCGTTTGTACCGGCACTGGAGGGCCGGCCTGTGTGCCAGCTGCAGTGGCAGAGTGGTATGAGGGATGCAGGCATGGAGACTGTTCACCAAAGCCTCGTCTGAGGTTGTAAAAGGCCTTGTTGTTGGGTGCCTGCCCCTCACGGCTCTCATTGCAGGCATGTCTGCCTCCCACTCTGCTGGGTGCCTCTGTGGTGACCCCTCCCTGCACGGTTGACTCTGACCCTCACCCACGCCATCCGGTATAGGACAGTTGGGACCGAGGCGGGCCTTGGGCGGCCAGGGTGGTGGCATCCAGGCCCTGCCCCAACTCTGCTCTCTTCCACAGCGCCATGCAGCCCCTGCAGCCACACCGAGGTGCTCCTGGCCGTGTGCACCAGTGACATTGGTGAGTGTTGACCAACACTGTCGCACCTTATGCTTGCAGCTCCTAACAGGGAGTCTGACTGGGACCCTGGAGGGCTGCCAAGTCTGGCACAATGCCCACACTTGGACTCATTAGGCAAGCTCACTGCACGTGTGTGTGCATGCACTCATGTGTGGCCAGCTTGGGGTTATCGCAGCTCTTCCCATTTTGTCAGGGAGGAATTTTAGACCCTGCCCCTAGCTACTCTTGGAATGCTTTGTCCACATGGTGTCTGGAGGGGCCCCAGTGCTTATCCCTCGTCCCAGTCTCTGTGTGTCACAGCCCCATGTGGGCGTCTCAGGCCCTGCTGGACACAGGCCTGAGGCTCACGGTGCACAGAGGCTCCTGGGGAAACACCACTCCAAGGACGGTGATGTGGTCACTTGGCCCCCGCACAGCATTGGGGCCCTGGCCCCTGGCACAACCCCTTCCTGTTATATCCTGGTCTTCTCATGCCACCTTGTCCTCCTCGCTGTCCCATGTCTGTCGGACTCAGATATTCTACATGTTGGTCAGCCGGAGGCACTGTGTGGCCTGTTTCCTTCTCCACTCCGTAGGACGACTGCCTATGGATATACAGCACACAACCCACACAAGCACACCCCCTAACAGACACACACAGATGAAGGCATGTCTCACACACACACACACAGGCACCTGTGGGCATGCACCACACACAGATGAAGGCATGTCTCTCACACACACACAGGCACCTGTGGGCACGCACCACACACAGATGAAAGCATATCTCTCTCACACACACACAGGCACCTGTGGGCACACACCACACAGATGAAGGCATGTCTCTCACACACACACAGGCACCTGTGGGCACGCACCACACACAGATGAAGGCATGTCTCTCTCACACACACACAGGCACCTGTGGGCACACACCACACAGATGAAGGCATGTCTCTCACACACACACAGGCACCTGTGGGCACGCACCACACACAGATGAAGATAGCTGTGTGCACACACGTCTCACACACAGATACACAACTGCATATGCGTAGACACTGGTGGGCACACGAGGAATAGCACTTGTGTCTCTGACAAAGGCTGCTTGTTGGAGACTCCTCTTAGCTGCTGAGGTTTCTCTAAGAGTTTGTGTGAGGGGAGCGGTTAGGATGCCTGTGGTACCAAAGCACCCCTGAGCCCCTGAATCCCCCTGAGCCTTGCATCTCCTTGCCTTGCAGTCGTCCGAGGCTCCATCGAGAACGTCACCCATGAGCCGGAGCGGCAGGAGTCAGCCATCCACCTGCAAGTGAGCCGGCTCTACCGGCAGAAGAGCAGGGTCTTCCAGCCAGTTCCTGAAGGCGGGGCCTGGCGGGGACGTGTGTGGACACTGCTGGAGTGTGGTGTGAGGCCAGGGCCTGGCGATTTCCTCTTCACTGGCCACGTGCACTTTGGGGAGGCGCGGCTTGGCTGTGCCCCTCGCTTCCAGGACTTCCAGAGGATGTATCAGGATGCCAAGGAGAGGGGTCTGAACCCCTGTGAGGTGGGCACTGAGTGACCTCGTTGGCCACGGCATTGCCTTTCCCTCCCAAGGAACTGCTGCTGGCCACTTGGGAGGCGCGAGCTCCAGAGGGGCCACATGCCGGGAGGACCTGGCCCAGTGTGCAGGCCCGGCCCAGAGCCCAGGCTGTGAGGTCCGGCAAAGGAGAGCCTGGGTGGCTGGAAGTGCAGTGGACCTGACCACGTTGCTGCTTCTGTGAGGAGGAGCCAGCCCGTGTGCTGGGAGCGGCCTGCATCCTGGATGTGGCACAGGGCCTTGCCTGGCTGCAGAGAGTCTGGGTGCTGCTTGGGGCTCACTGTCTTCAGGTGGAAACTATGGAGTCCAACATGTGTCCTTTCATTCTGTTCTGGACTTTGGGTTCGGGTTCTCCAGTTATGGCCCCTTTGGGGCTGCGGGTTGCTCCGTCCCAGAGAATAAAGACCAGGATCCGAGCTGCCTGGTGTCTGCCTTCCCAGTGCCCACTCAGTCCCTGCAGGATGCTGGCCACCCTCCTGCCAGACCACTGCTGCCTCAGTGCTTCCCCAGGCCACGCCCGTTGACCTCCGAATGACCCTCAGGGAGCTGGGGCTGGTCTGGGTGGGGTCTGGGGATGAGATTTCTGTGGCTACCGTCTCAGATGATTGTCCCCTGCCAGGGACATCCAACAGAGGTCGTGGGGCCTCCCCGAGGCCTCCTTCCTGCTCCCAGTGAGACCCAAATTTCCTCAAGGGAGATCAGCAGCCCATAGGTCAGGTCCACACCAACGCCCTAACCTTCACTTGACTCCATCTTGTAGGACCCTGTTTTCGAGATAGGGCCATGGTCAAAGGTTCCAAGTGGACATGGAGCCCAGGGACACCCCTCACCTGAGTGCACCGAGTGGGGGGTGCCTAGTTACATTGGGCAGCCAGAGATTATAAACTGGCTCATGTTATACAGGCTCAGGTTATGTTTAGGAGTGCGCAGGCTCAGGTGTGAGCTGGGACATGGGGATGTGCTGACACAGGTGTATGCTGACTCAGGCGTGAGCTGGCACACCTCTGCAGTCTCCTGCAGGTCTTAGCAAGTAACAGGTGCTTATAGGCGAGCATGCCAAGCAGCAGGTTGGTGGTGGGGCAGCCCCACTGTGGAAGGGCACAGTCAGAGGGAGGTACCAGCTCGACAGGAGGAGTAACCCTGCTGCTCTTTGTGGGTTTCTGGGCCGACTCCAGGAGGCAGGGCTCAGGAAAAAAGGCTGCAGAACCAGACCTGCGGCTGAGGCTGCCAGGATAACGAGCCAGGGCCTGACCTGTGCTCATGTCAGCACTCAGCAGGTGCTTTGGTCTTCTGTCGCCTAGAGGTACTGCGGCATCTGTATCCCCAGTAGTCTTGTCGGTCCGTGTGGGACAGAGCCCTGGGGCCTGCTGTGGTTCCTGTCCCAGCTTCCCTCCTACCAGAGCCATGTCTAACAGGAGAGCTGACTGCGGGGCAAACCTGGCTGCTCAGGGCTCCACGGGAGAGGGGATCATCCCCCCTTTGCTTTGTCACTCAGACAGGGGTGGCAAGCTGGGCCAGCCCTGCCCATTTCCCCTCTGTTGGCATCATCTGGGAGTCCCTGTAGCCTCTTGGCCTGGCTGCTGTGTGGCTGCAAGGGATGGGGTTCCTGAGAGGAACTTGTGAGACCCCAAATTCATCCCCTAGGCAGGGGAGTAGGCCTCGATGGGCAGGCACAATTGAGGGAGAATCCATTCTAGAACTTGGATGATGGAGATTTACTATGAAAATGAGGGTATGGGAGGCCAGTGGTGTGGTGTAGCAGACAGAGTGACCATTTGCAATGCCAGCATCACATGTGGGCACCAGCTTGAGTCCACTTCTGTCCATTTCCATCTTTGGATCCCTGCACCACATGGGAGACCCGGAAGAAACTCCTGTGGCCATTTGAGGAGTGAGCCAATTGGATGGAAGGCCTCTCTTTTTCACTCTCTAACTACCTTTCAAGTAAATTAATAATTTAAAAAAAAAGAAGCAAACACACAGGGGCCAGTGTCTGAGGTTGTGACTGGGTTCAGAATGTATGGGGGCCCAGGGAGGGGCCTTGGCAGGGCCATGCCTGGTTCCCCTTGGGGTTTCTGCTTCTGGACGGGCTGCTCTGTCTCCCCACACCTCCCCACAATGTGTCCCTGTGTCCCTGCCAACAACCCTCTCCTGGGGGCTGATCCATGGTGGCAGCATTTGTCCTGGGTGACAACATTAGGGCTGTGATGGGAGCTGCTCACCGGGTTTGGCCTGAGGCCTCTGGGGCTATGGACCCATTTGTTTGTAGAGCACGGATGCTCCAACTCCGGGAGGGAGCCGTGTGGGCTGTGGGAATGTAAGGAATCCACATCCACACTGGGCCGTTATGCACCTCACAGGGCTGGTGCTGAGCTGTGGGGCACAGAGCTGGACTGGTGTCAGCGTCCTGAGGTCACGACCGCTGGGGGCTGTGGAATTCATCTTCAGTAGGGTTTTGCTTACCCAGCCACATAGTTTCCTGGTCATCAGCTTAATCAGGGCAAGTGAAACAGTGCGAATAAACAAAGAAACAAGAGAACACTTGGAGGCCTCCTGTGATGGGGAGGGGCAGAGAACAAAACCATGCCAAGGGAGGGCGCACCAAGGGGCCCTGTGTGGCTGGATGTATGCCCACAGTGCCCATGCTTGCCTGTGTGTGCCCATGCATGCCCCTGTGTGTGTGTGTGTGTACCCACAGGGACCTATGTATGTCTCTTTGTGTGCCCATGTGTGCCCGTGTGTGTGCCCACAGGGGCCCGTGTGTGTGTGTGTGCCCACATGTGTATGCCTCTGTGTTGTGTATTGCATCTGTGTGTATTCTGTGTGTCTGTGTGTTCCCACGGATGTCTGTATGTCTTGTATTGCTTGTGTCATATATGTTACATGTCTGTGTGTGTGCCCTCAGGTGTGCACGTATACTCATGTGTGTATTTTGTCTGAGGGTATTGCATGTGTCTGAGTGTGTCCATATAATGTCTCTGTGTGTTGTGTAACTACCAGTGTCTGTGTCTGCATGTTTCTCCTGCCTGGGGGATGTGTGCTGTCATCTGGACCTGTACCCACAAGGAGTCTCTGTATGGGCAGGGCCTGGGCCCTCCACCCCAGCTCCCTTTAGCTGCACTGCCTACTCAGTTCTCCATGACTGAAGTACCACCTTTCCAATGGCCATGCAAGGGCCATGTCTGCTGGTCCCTAGAATGGAGGTCGTTATTAGGCCTCATTTCTCATCTGAATGAGAGACCTCCCACTCAACCTTCAGTCTTCATGGAGTGGGCAGTGGGGGACCCTGGAAGGTGAGGAGGGCTGGGACCCCAACATGGAGGGAGGCTGGAGGACAGCTGGAAGCCAGTGCTACCTGCCATCTGCAGGGTGGGCGAGGGAGGACAGAGCTGTTATGGCCATCTCCCAGGCTGAGGATTGACTCCCACATGTGATGTCTGGACTCCCTTCCTCCAGTGCTGGTGTTGGAAGCTGCCTGCTTGTAGTCCTGCTGGGGCTCCCTGCACTGTGGCGAGTGGAGGCCACCCCTGTTCTGCCCCCTTCCTGGCACATGGACCTTGTGTCGATGCCGCTGGTCCCCCTGTCTGCAGGCGTCCCTCACCTCCTGGGCACCTCTTGTCTCCACAGTGAGCCACTGTGGAGCATGAGGAACCTCCAGGGGGATTCAGCTGGGTGGTACCACACAGAGGGTGGGGGGCAGGGTCGCCGGACAATGTGGGGCCGGAGCAGCTGAGCATGGGAGGGCCAGGCTGACATCTGAACAGGACGAGAGAGGCGGAGCCTTTGCTTTCTCTTTTCAGATTGATTTATTTTAATTGAAAGAGTTACGAAGAGAGATTCCATCTACTGGCCCACTCCCTAAAGGGTCACGATGGCCAGAGCTGAGCTGATCTGAAGCCAGGAGCCAGTAACTTCTTCCAGGTCTTCCACATGAGTATAGGGGCCCAGGGCTTGGGTGATGCTCCACTGCTTTCCCAAGATATTAGCAGGATGCTGGATTGGAAGTGCAGCAGCTGGAACTTGAGCACCCATACAGGATGCTGGCACTAGAGGTGGAGGATTAGTTTGCTGCGCTGTGGCGTTGGCCCCTGAGAAGACTCGAAGCATTAGGGATGTCTTTGTTTTTGAAAAAAAGATTTGTTTATTTTAAAGGAAGGACAGCAAGAGAGAGATTGGTCTTCATCCTCTGGTTCACTTCCCCTAATGACTGCAAGAATCACAGCTGGGCCAGTGGGTAGCCAGAAGCCAAGAGACCCATCTGGATCTCCCACGTGGGTACAGGGCCAAGCGCTTGAGCCACCTTTCACGGCTTCCTCAGGCACATCAGTTGACAGGGAACTGGATTGGAAGCCAGGACACGAATCACTGCTCTGCCATGGGATGCCCTGAGCAGCAGCTCAATACTTGTACTACAAGGCCAGCCCCACACCACACCATGGCTGTGAAAGCACAGGAAACAAGGGTAAGCCACCCGACCCCCTTGGCCAGAGGCGTCTGGGTATCTGTGCTGTTCCCCCCCACAAAGGGAGGAGACCAAGGGAGCCTGGGGCGAGGACAGAGGGGCTTGCGGTCAGGTGGAGAGGCCCCTCTGCGCCTTTGCATCATTTGTGCAGAGGTGGTGACCTGAGCCCCTGGCAGCATGGAGTGTGTCCTGTGAGCTCCGCATGTCTGAGGCAGAGGGCCAGGCAGCCACCTGGCGCTGTACAAAGCCTTGTTGTCCTGCCTTCAGGACAACTCCAAGGACTGGGAGTGGCTTCCCCCTCCTCACACATCCTGGCAATGCAGAGGTCAAGGGGGTTGGCAGCACTGTGCAAGCGGCTGCCTTCGGGGTGTCCCTGGCTGGGGTGGCTGTTCCGACCTGGATGTCTGCAAGAAGGTCCTGGTCTTGCGCAGCAGCAACCTGGCCTCTGACTTCAGTGATGGAGCCCTGGCCAGGGCTTCACCGGGTCCTAGAACTCTACAGGACAAGAATGAGGCTAGGACCGGGGCTCCCGACCCAAGCCAAACCAGGCAACCCCACACACATCTGGCTCAGCACCCTCTGCATGTAGAGTGTTGGACTGAGCCCCGCAGGAACAAGTCTGGACTTTGGCTTGGAGGCATCATGCTTGTCACTGGGGGACTGTGGTGTGACGGCCCTGAGGGAGGCCACCGCAGTTCTGTTACTGGTGAGTTGAGGTCTCGGCAGTACCATGGCTGGGAATGTGTCCCTGGGGCCCTTACAGCAGGACGTGGGCGGAGTCTGCTGAAGGACCCCATTGTGTGGAGAAGCTGAAAGGCTGCAGAGCAGGCCAGGGAGGGCTGTGCCTTCTCCTGCCAGCACCTCCCAGGGCATTTGGGTGTAGCCAGTT
This sequence comes from Ochotona curzoniae, assembly GCF_017591425.1. NCBI lineage: Eukaryota > Metazoa > Chordata > Mammalia > Lagomorpha > Ochotonidae > Ochotona > Ochotona curzoniae. Next base: position 12,672,446 of record NW_024466459.1, read on the forward strand.
GGTTCTGGACTGAGACCGAGCTCCTGCCTCCCCTCCTCCAGGGAACCTCCCCTGGGTTGGGGTGGGGGCAGCTGGGTCCCCATGTTGGCCAAGATACCCGGCCTATGGGAGCTGAAGGCATCCAGGCCACCAGATTTGTAGGGTCCAGGCACCGGACAGACACGTAGGCCACCAGATCTGCAGGGTCCAGGAACCGGGCAGGCACCCAGGTCTGGTGAGAGTGCTCACTTCCCTGTTCCACCCTGCCTTGACTGCAACGAGGCACACAACACCACATGGTCAGGCAGCTCAGAGTTAGAGTCTCTGTGGGTCTCTGAGGCCCAGTTCCACCTGGCTCCCCTGTGGGTGGCCTTACCTCAGGATCAGGCAGCAGCTGTCCTCAAGCTGGAGCTATGGTCACCAAACTGCTGCAGAGTGGTGCACTTCTGTGGCCAGCGGGTGTGGGCCTGGACCTGGAGGCCGGCGAGTGGGGACAGACTCAGCGTGTGCACTGCTACTGCAGTGTTGAGCAAGGACACGTGGTCCATCGCCTTGCTGGTGCGTTCCTGAGGCTGCTGGTAAGGACAGGCTCTCGCGGCACAGCCCTGCCCTGTGCTGTCTGGCAACACTGTGGCTGTCCCTAGAGCTGAGCAGTCAACCATTCTGTGCACACACACTTTCTTCTCTCTGAATCCCACTCGTGAGAAGTCTAGGTCTCCTAGATTCACCAGTGAGGCCAGGCAGTGCTGTGTTGCTGAGACCAAGTAAGGATCCCATGGGCGAGGAGGAAGTCAGCGTCAGTCCACTGCCGGGTTCCTATACCTCAGGAAGCCCCCGTTTCCCTGGTATCCCGCCTCAAGGACTCATCTCCAGGAACTCCCACCTCTTTCTCCCTTGGAGGTTGAGATGCAGGAATGGGGTGGTACGGATGATTCAGTGCTGTCCTGAGCTACGGGGCAGGGTTGGGCGGGTTCCACACACCTGAGCAGCTGGAGACTGCAGGGCAGGACGGAGCCCGGGCAAGGCAGGCTGACTCCAGGGTCTGCATCCTCCATGTCCTGTTACGTCTGTGGCTCACGTCATCTGTGGGCTGTGGGGAGCCACGTTCAGGTGTCGTCTGGTGTAGTGTCTGTGAATCCCAGGACGGGTAATCCTGGCTGGAGAATCTGTTGTCCTGTGGGTAGAGCAGCTCGGGAGGGTCGGAGCCACGTCCTGCACTTGGCAACACTCATGACTGTCCTTGGCCTGGCTCCTGGAGCCTGTCCCACAGCAGCGCAGGGCTGGACGCAGCTTGGATGTGCCCTGGGGGTCCTGATGTTTCTCCCCACAGGAGTGTCTGCAGCAAGTGCTGCAGCAAGTGCTGCTGTGCCCTGAAGTGTCTGCCATGAAAAACTCCCTGCCCTGTAGCTGACTGCTCCTTTCCTGTGACCCAGGAGCAGCTGTCATGGCCAGAGCTGGGAGCAGGGCTCCAAGGCCATACCTGTAGTTGGTAAGATGCTGTGGTAGGGGCTCACACCTCCTTCCTGTGATGCTCTGGTTCAATGATACTTATTCTGTGTTGGGAGGGAGTTGAGACAGCTCAGTCAGCGCCTTCACTTGGGTTTTGCAATGCTGAAGGTGTGCCTAGGCCTCTCTGAACCCTGCAGCTCTGGGTTTGGTGGATACAGAATCAGCTTTGTTCCCATTTGCCCCGCCAGGTTACTGTCTTGAGGTTTCTTCTCCCCAGCCCTGAGGGAGGGACGTGGCTGTCCGGGGCTGGACAGGGGTCTGAGACAGCTGCTTGGGGAGCTTGGCTCCTCACGGCAGTACAGCCTGTGTGTGTTCAAACAGCACAAACCTCTGGGTGCTGACCCCAGGACCCGCTGGCGCCGTGGTAACTGGAGGCCGTGGCCGTCTCCACGGCAGCGGCTGCTCCTGACCTCCCCGGGAGCCCTTGCTACTCCGAGCCCCGACTGGGTTGCCCAGGAGCCGGCCTGGGGTGCGGCAGGGGCTGGGGGCTTCCGTGCTCTCGGTGTCAGAGGAAGGTGAGGGTGGGTGAGCAACGAGCCTGTGATGTGGGCGGCCTCATGGGGCAGATGGCTTTGTCGGCCTTCCTCTGAGTGACCCCAATCCGGCAGCAAACATGAGGATGCTGTGGGAACGGAATTGTTGACCCAACATGAAGAAGGAGGCACCGAGTCTGAGAAAAGTTTGTAGAGAGCAAATAGTGGGGGCGCCAAAACCAGTGGCTTGGCAACTGGTCCTGTGGGGGCCTTCCCACACTGGCCAGGGGCAGCGCCCTGTTTTGGGCAGGTGCAGGTCATTCTCCAACCCCAAGGCCCAAACAGGCATGGTCTAGGTGTCATGTCTCCCCAGGGCTCCCCTGGGCCTGGGCAGGACTGAAGGTTTGTCCCAGAGTGGCAGGAGACAGGTCACCACAGATCAGTCACAAAGGCACCAGCAAGGTCCACACACAAATGGTCTGTGGGCTGAGCCTCAAGGGCAAGGCGTCCTCTGGCACTAGCAAGGTCCACACACACAGGGTCTGTGGGCTGAGCCTCAAGGGCAAGGCATCTGCTGGCACCAGCAAGGTCTGCTGAAGGGTAAGGCATCCGCCGGCACCAGGGCCTGACTTGGAAGATTAGACTCAATGTACCTGAAAGACCAGAGTGACACTGAGGGCACTGCCAAGACAAGGGGACTAGGCATGGCAGCTGGCCAAACAGCATAGAGGACGTGGGCTCAGCTGCCCTCAATGGGCCAATGTTAGATCCTAGTCGCCACATGTGGCTTTCCAGGACCCAGGGCCAGGGATGGCTTCGGGCCAGCAGGTTTGGCCGTATACACTGTTTGCTCTCTGCTGTGTATGTACTGTCCAGCCTCCCCACATGTTGGGCTTTGGCTCGAGACCCCTCACTCACAGAGAACACAGCACCAGACATCTGCAGCTTCTTCACACAGGTAACCTGTGTGTCTTTGATGGAAAGTTCCGGAAGACCCAGGTGTGGCTCCTGGGAGACCTGTGTGTCTGATGGAAAGCTCCGGAAGGCCCAGGTGTGGCTCCCAGGAGACCTGTGCGTCTGGTGGAAAGTTCTGGAAGGCCCGGGTGTGGCTCCCGGGAGACCTGTGTGTCTGGTGGAAAGTTCTGGAAAGCCCAGGTATGGTTCCCAGGAGACCTGTGTGTCTGGTGGAAAGTTCTGGAAGGCCCAGGTGTGGCTCCCGGGAGACCTGTGTGTCTGGTGGAAAGTTCTGGAAGGCCCAGGTATGGCTCCCAGGAGACCTGTGTGTCTGGTGAAAAGTTCTGGAAGGCCCAGGTGTGGCTCCCAGGAGACCTGTGTGTCTGGGACTTTGTGACGGGCACCAAAGCTCATCATGTACCAATGGATGCTGAGAAGCCATCTCTCACACACTTTCCATCAGTTTTTATTTTTCATAAAAATGTGTTTTGATTTTTTTTAAAGATTTATTTTTATTATTTTTTTTATTGGAAAGGCAGATATACAGAGAGGAGAGACAGAGAGGAAGATCTTCCGTCCGATGATTCACTCCCCAAGTGAGCGCAACAGCCGATGCTATGCCGATCCGAAGCCAGGAGCCTCTTCTGGGTCTCCCACGCAGGTGCAGGTTCCCAAAGCTTTGGGCCGTCCTCGACTGCTTTCCCAGGCCACAGGCAGGGAGCTGGAAGGGAAGCGGGGCTGCCGGGATTAGAACCGGCGCCCATATGGGATCCCGGGCGTGCAAGGCGAGAACCTTAACCACTTGCGCCACCGCGCCGGGCCCGTGTTCCGTGTTTTGATTTTTTAAAGAACAGAAACAGGCATATCTACAAGGAACTCAGTCTGCTGGTTCACTCCCTAATGGCCCCAGCAGCGGGGTGTCAGCTCAGGCTTTGCACGGGGTGGCAGGCCCAGGTTCTGGGTCTTTCACTGCTGCCTCCAGGTGCAGGCTTTCTCTTCATTTTGCTGAATTTGTTTTGATTGACACAGTGGTTGTGTTTATGAAGGACACGGTACACTCTAAGTCACGTCTGGTTAGCTCTTGTCATAACTACAGACGCATCAGAATCCTCACAGACACACGAGATTCAAAATTGTGTCTCAGATATGCGATGTTCAGAATCCTCTCACAAACACAACATTGGTATTGTTAGCCCCTGTCAGCTCCCCCGCCCCTGTCTGGCACCCTGTCTGTCTGTCCAGCTCCCCCTGCCCCTGTCCAGCTCCCCCGTCCCTGTCTGGCACCCTGTCTGTCTGTCCAGCTCCCCCGTCCCTGTCCAGCTCCCTCTGCCCCTGTCCAGCTCCCTCTGCCCCTGTCCAGCTCCCCCTGCCCCTGTCCAGCTCCCCCGTCCCTGTCTGGCACCCTGTCTGTCTGTCCAGCTCCCCCGTCCCTGTCCAGCTCCCTCTGCCCCTGTCCAGCTCCCTCTGCCCCTGTCCAGCTCCCCCTGCCCCTGTCCAGCTCCCCCGTCCCTGTCCAGCTCCCCCATCCCTGTCTGGCACCCTGTCTGTCTGTCCAGCTCCCTCGTCCCTGTCCAGCTCCCTCTGCTCCTGTCTGGCACCCTGTCTGATCCTGTCCAGCTCCCCCTGCCCCTGTCCAGCTCCCTCTGCCCCTGTCCAGTTTCCCTACCCCTGTCCAGCTCCCTCTGCTCCTGTCTGGCACCCTGTCTGCCCCATCCCTCTCCCCCGTAGTTTCCTCCGGCTTCTGTCTTGGGCAAGCAGTTCTGCACGTCTTGGCGCCTGACTCTGTCACGTGATGGCCTGCAGTGACTCTGTCACGTGATGGCCTGCAGTGACTCTGTCACATGATAGCCTGCAGTGACTCTGTCACGTGATGGCCTGCAGTGACTCTGTCACATGATAGCCTGCAGCAACTCTGTCACGTGATGGCCTGAAGTTCTTTCCCGACACAGCCCCATCAGAATTTCACTCTCTTTCCGGCTGAGTAGTATTCTACAGTAAACTGCCTGCAGAGCCTGGTCCAAAGGGAGGGGAGGGAGACAGGGAGGGGAGGGAGACAGGGAGGGGAAGAGACGGTGGGGTGTTGGAGAGGAGACAGAGGGGTGGAAAGGGGAGAAGAGGAGAGGGGCAGAGGGGAGGAGAGGAGAAGGGGTGAGGGGAGGAAGCCTTGGCAGAAGAGGAGAGGGAGGCACCCTCTGGCGTGAGGTCCAGGTGGAGCCACATTCTGAACAGGAACAAATGCTCAGAGCTAGAGCACAGGTGGAGCAGATTCTGTTGGTCCAGTGGGAGGGAGCGGCTGGGTTTGTGGTTTCCCTGCTGGCCTGGGAAAGGAGTAGAGGGGAGGCAGGTGTGTCTGGGGCATGGCTGTCTTGTCTCAGGCTATTCTGGATCCCAAGGAGGGGTTGTCCATGGTGTCCCCTCCTGGCCACACAGCCAGGGTTCCTGCAGGCCCAGGTTCTCTGAGCCTGAGATTCCAGTCCAACCTCAGCAGCCCTGACTCGGCAGCTGGAAACTTGCCCAGTGTGATCTGTGCTCTGTCTGTACTGGCACCTTGCAGACCTCATTGAGGGAGGAAGTGTGGTGGGCAGTCCAGGATGCCACCTGCCCTCCGACCCAGGCTCCCAGTACCCACTGTAGGTGAGGCCAGGCCTGAGTCCAGCTGGAACAATGACTGGCCAGGGTCTGCCTTCTGATTGCTTGATGAAGGGAACAAGGGGGCAGCTCCTGACCAAAGTTCTGGGAATTTGATGGGTGAGGAGCATCTGTCCTTGACCAGTGTGTCACCTGGACAAGAGCGAACCCACTGAGCCACCAGCCCACCAGCTGAATTGTTCGTGCAGCACCTCCCAGTGCCCTGTGTCCTTCCGCTGCTGTGTCAGGCAGTGGTAGCGTGGCCAAGCAGGGCCTGCCAGGTGTTGCTGATCATAAACAAGGGTGAGGACAGTGACAAAGCCTCTGGGCAGGGTTGCTCAGAGCCTCTGTGGCTCACCACACTCACCCATGTTCTGGTCCTGGTGGTGGGGACGAGCTGACGGCCTGTGAGAAACCACAGCGTTGTGTGGCCAGCAGCTGTGGGCAGGCGTAACCTCCATGACCAGAGAGGGAGAGCGAGGCAGGGACAGGCCACAGCTCCCGCCCCGGCTGGGCCAGCTCTGGTGTCCACACGGGAGGTTGCAGCTCCCTCCAGCTCCAACCAAGCTGTAGAGTCTGCGGTTCTCCCAGCAACCCCTGTCCTGCGTGTGGCATTCATACCGGGACACATGTTTCTGTGGAAACAACTGGTTTGATTCTGTTTGTCAAACAGTGATGTTTACTGTGGGAAAGACTGTTTTGAGGGATAGACAGGTTTTACACAGTTGGCAGTTCTCAGTCGTGTCTGCGTTTGCACTGTCAAATGCTGTTGTTCACAGGGTCAGCCCAGTGGAATTTGTTTTGGGGTTTGAGGTCAAGGTGGTGGTCACAGGAGCAGGTGCACAAGATCCTCGTGGTACCTCTGAACTCTAGAAGCCAGCTCTGGGGCTGTGGATTTCGTGGGTCTGTTTAGCATTGTTCTACCTCTGAGGAACGATGCCAGCTTAGGAAATTCTATTTTGCCAAAAGAAGTAAAGGCAGTGAAAGCAGACCTCAAGCAACCACGAATCGGGGTGGGGAGGAGTGGCTGAGGCAGGTGCCAGCCCTCTGGCCTATGTAGTCGTGGCAGTATGGGCTCGTGCTGGAGGGGTCCTCCGCAGCTCGCAGATGCCCCTCCCTGTCCATCCTGAGGGGTGAGGCTCAGGGTCCTCCAGACCCAAACTTGACTACTGCCAGATCCTGTAGACCCTTGTGGGGGCTTCCGGACCAATCTGCAGGACTTTTGCACGTGGAAGTCGTGTTTATTGAGTGCCAGGGTGTGTTGGCTATGAGGCCCCACATTGTCGGGAAGCAGCAACTAGAGCGTGTTCAGCGTGCAGGCGGATGGGTAAGACCTTTCCCTCTAGCTCCCTGCATCCCTACCAGAGGCCCTAGTTTCAGAAAAGAAGAGCACAGTGGAAAAGCAGCCGATTCCAGGCCCGAGAAGGGCCACCAGGACCGAGACTGCAGGATCTGTGGCATGGCCACCACCTGTACCTTAGGGTGTGTGGGACAGAGTGGGCAGAACCTAGGGCCAGCCTGCGTGGTCCACCCTCAGCTGGACTTCAGGGTGCTGGGCCTGCACTGCCCAGAGCATGTACAAGGGTGACCACACCCCAGGCGGGTTCCTGAGAAAAGGGAAGTTGCCGCAGTCTGCAGCCCCCAGTCTGCGCAGAGCCAACAGCGGACATCGACCTCCTCTGGCTGGCCAGGCCTAACCAGGGCTACCACGCCTGGAGGGGTGCTGCTTCCTGTTTAGACCCAGGGACGGGTGCAGATCGTCAGGATGGAGCTGGCCTCGCCTGCGCCAACCCTCTCAGAAGCACAGAGGAGTGAGTGCTGGGGGTTCTGCAGGGCAGGCCCTTGGCACTCTGGCCCAACAGCAATGGCCACAGTCCTGCCAGCCAGCTCCACGAGAGCCCAGGGCATGCGGCTGTCATCCATGCCGTCCAGGGTCGCTCTCCAAGTCTCTCTGTGTCCTCCCCTGGCCTTGGGCCCTGGTCACTCTCCACCCCTGAACAGCCTTGCCTCCTGGTCAGCCTGGTGCTGACTGACACCCCTCCCTGCATATTTAACTGTCCTTAACAGTCAGTGTGTTTATGAATTCCTAACTTCAGAGAGAAGCAGCCTTTAGTCTCCTGGTGCCCCAGGCCTCTGCAGAGACCTCTTATGTGGTCTTTCTGGACCTTGAGTGGCTGCTAGATGTGCCCAAGTCCACACTGACCACAGCTCGCCGTGCACTGCTCTGCTTCTTGCTTTCCCCTGTCTTGCTGGCTCTGTGCTGAAGAAGTTTCAGAAGAGACACTGGACGTGGCCTGAGCTGCCTCACACCCCTCCTCCCCCAGCTCTAATTCAGGCTCCTGCGTGCCCTAACCCTCTGACCCATGGCGCCCGTGTTGCCCCTGGCCTCCGGGTGGGGGTGTGCAGGGTGACCCCACCGGAACTTGCCCAATGTCCTGCATAAACCAACTGGATCAGGGCTGTGGGGGAGGAGGACCACAGAGGTGAAAGCTCTCCCGGTCACAGCGTGTCCAAGCTGAGCCCCCACACAGCCACTGGGTCGAGTGTGGGCTCCTCCTCTTCCTCTTCCACACCAAGCCGGGGGCAGAGGAGGCCAGGCGACGTCAAAGTGTGGACAAAGAAATCAGATTAATTGGTGTCCTTGCAAGGATGTTTACCACCACAGATGGTTTTCCATGTGAGTTTACCGTATGGCCTGCAATCCCATAGGCAAGGAGCAGGCTCACCTCCTCACCTCCTCACAGCATAGCACAGGGTGGACCTGATCAGGCTCACCTTCGCACAGTACAGCACAGCACAGGATGGACCTGGCCAGGCTCACCTCCTCACGGCGCAGTACATGGTGGACCTGGCCAGGCTCACCTCCTCATGGCAAGTACAGGGTAGACCTGGCCAGACTCACCTCCTCACGGCACAGTACAGCACAGGGTGGACCTGACCAGGCTCACCTCCTCACAGCACATCACAGCACAGCTCAGGGTGGACCTGGCCAGGCTCACCTCCTCACAGCTCAGCACAGTACAGGATGGACCTGGCCAAGCTCACCTCCTCACGGCACAGCACAGCACAACACAGGGTGGACCTGGCCAGGCTCACCTCCTCACAGCTCAGCACAGTACAGGGTGGACCTGGCCAGACTCACCTCCTCACAGCTCAGCACAGTACAGGGTGGACCTGGCCAGGCTCACCTCCTCACAGCACAGCACAGCACAGGGTGGACCTGGCCAGGCTCACCTCCTCACGGCACAGCACAGCACAGCTCAGGGTGGATCTGGCCAGACTCACCTCCTCACGGCACAGTACAGCACAGCACAGCTCAGGGTGGACCTGGCCAGGCTCACCTCCTCACGGCACAGCACAGCACAGCACAGGGTGGACCTGGCCAGGCTCACCTCCTCACAGCTCAGCACAGTACAGGGTGGACCTGGCCAGGCTCACCTCCTCACGGCACAGCACAGCTCAGGGTGGATCTGGCCAGGTTCACCTCCTCACGGCACAGTACAGCACAGCACAGGGTGGACCTGGCCAGACTCACCTCCTCACAGCACAGTGGTTCTCCATGCTTTGCCTGCCCTTGCTCTATCCGGCCATTTCCTTTTGGAATATGTGGCTTCAGGATGGCTCTGCCTGCATGTCCTCAGGATCCCCTGGTTATTAATGGATGTGCCACCCCCAGGTGAGCTGCAGATGCCTACTGGCCCATCAGACCCCACTGCCCTGTTTGCTACTTGACCCAGCTCTGGCTGCTTGGTTGCAGTGTTTCCTCCCAGCTTTTAGTGATTGGGGTTGACACAGGACCCTGCCTCTTCTTTCCTCTTTTCCCTGTCCTGGTTCTTCCACACCATTTGCGGCCGTGAGCACGCAAAGCCCCATAGCTGCCATTTCCCAATCTTGCTCTTGACCAAGTGCTGTCCAGCTGGAAGCAATCTCTCATGTGTGGGTGAAATGGATCCAGTTTCACTTTCTTTATTCTCTCAGCCAATGCCCAGCCTGCACCAACACCGCAGCTGGGGCTTGCACCGGCTGCTCTGTGGAAGAGAAGCTGGGCTCTCCGTCCTGTCCCCGACTCTCACTGATGCCCAGAAGGGCAGCCCCTGCCTGTTCTTCTTCACGCTCACTCCAGGGTTTAGCATCTGCCACTGCCGGCAAAGCACAGAACGCTGTGGTTGTGATGCCAATATTGGAGGGGATGGGGTGGGGAGCAGAGATGGAGCCAGAGCTGTGACCTAAATGGCCGGTTGGGCAGAGCTCGTTTGTGGAGATATAGAAGCATATCAGACAGCCACTGCTCTGTGTGCATCTCCACACACCCTCAGGGAAGGGCACCTCCGGGCGGGCAGGCCTGGAGGGTCAGCGGCCACTGGAGGCTGTAGGTGCTAGCAGGTCACAGGGTCTGCTGCAGGCCTCGTGCGTCACTGAGGACTGTGACTCCCACCCTGAGTGCGGGAAGACGTAGGGGGCTTCCTGCTTGATTAAAGGATAGTATTTTAATTGAAAAGGTTATTTGAAAGGCTGAGAGAAAGAGGACAGAGACAGACAAAGGTCACTCCCCGAAGGTCCACAGCAGCCAGGAGTTTACCTGGGTCTGCCCCAGGTGCCGCCCAGAAGCCTGGAAGTGGAAGTGGACGGGGGACTGGACCCACGGCCATCGTGTGAGATGCAGGCACACAGGCAGCCTCTTCACCCCCATGATCAGCCTGACCCAGGCACATCTCCCCTCCTCGTCATAATCAGCGTGCCCTGCTGCTAACACGTCTCCCACGGTTGTCAGTTTATGTGAGTCAAATCAGTGTACCCACACACACTGCACCTCAGCACTCCACACCATAACACAAAACCTGCACCACACACACCACGATGTACCCCAGCACTCCACACTGGTCCCAACACTCAGTACTGTGCCCCAGCACTCCACACTGCATCCAACACTCAGTACTGTGCCCCAGCACTCCACACTGCACCCAACACTCAGTACTGTACCCCAGCACTCCACACTGCATCCAAAACTCAGTACTGTGCCCCAGCACTCCACACTGGTCCCAACACTCAGTGCTGTGCCCCAGCACTCCACACTGCATCCAAAACTCAGTACTGTGCCCCAGCACTCCACACTGCACCCAACACTCAGTACTGTACCCCAGCACTCCACACTGGTCCCAACACTCAGCACTGTGCCCCAGCACTCCACACTGCATCCAAAACTCAGTACTGTGCCCCAGCACTCCACACTGCACCCAACACTCAGTACTGTGCCCCAGCACTCCACACAACGTCCAACACTCAGTACTGTGCCCCAGCACTCCACACTGGTCCCAACACTCAGTGCTGTGCCCCAGCACTCCACACTGCATCCAACACTCAGTACTGTGCCCCAGCACTCCACACTGGCCCCAACACTCAGTGCTGTGCCCCAGCACTCCACACTGCATCCAAAACTCAGTACTGTGCCCCAGCACTCCACACTGCATCCAACACTCAGTACTGTACCCCAGCACTCCACACTGGTCCCAACACTCAGCACTGTGCCCCAGCACTCCACACTGCATCCAAAACTCAGTACTGTGCCCCAGCACTCCACACTGCACCCAACACTCAGTACTGTGCCCCAGCACTCCACACAACGTCCAACACTCAGTACTGTGCCCCAGCACTCCACACTGGTCCCAACACTCAGTGCTGTGCCCCAGCACTCCACACTGCATCCAACACTCAGTACTGTGCCCCAGCACTCCACACTGGCCCCAACACTCAGTGCTGTGCCCCAGCACTCCACACTGCATCCAAAACTCAGTACTGTGCCCCAGCACTCCACACTGCATCCAACACTCAGTACTGTACCCCAGCACTCCACACTGGTCCCAATACTCAGCACTGTGCCCCAGCATTCCACAAAGCCATTAACACTCAGTACTGTGCCCCAGCATTCCACAAAGCCATTAACTCTCAGTACTGTGCCCCAGCACTCCACACTGCACCCAATACTCAGTACTGTACCTTCTGGGGTGGACAGTGGCTCTGTGGAGGACAGGGTGTTCGCTGCACTGTTTGAAAGCCAGACCTTCTGCCAGGATCACTACATTTTTGCCCAAACTTTACTTTTGGTGAATATATGGCTATGGAAGGGATAGGATCAGCAAGGTGTGTTAGATTTTGTCAGATATCAGAGGCCGGCACGATGGCTTAGTTGGCTAATTCTCTGGCTGCAAATACTGATATCCTATATGGAAAGGAGATGGCCCAAGTTCTTAGGTTTCTGTACTCACATGAGAGACCCAGAAGAGGCTCCTGGCTCCTGGCTTTGAATCAGCTCAGCTCTGGCCATTGTAGCCATTTGGAGAGTGAACAAGCAATGGAAGATCTCTCTCTTTCTGTCATCTTTTATGTAAATCTGCCTTTCCAATAAAGAACAGATAAGTGGTTTTTTTTTTTTTTCAGTCAGCTATCAGGGCCAGTGCCGGGCTGCAGTGGGTTAAGTGCCACTTGTAACAAGCATCCCACGTGGGTGTCAGCTTGAATTCTGGATGTGTCTTTTCCCATCCAGCTTGCTGCTAATTCACCTGGGAGGCAGCAGGTGCTGGCTCAAGACCTTGGCCCTGCCACCACGTGGGAGACCCAGACGGAGCTCTAGGTTCCTGGCTTCTGCTTGGCCCAGCCCCAGATGTTACAATCATTTGGAGAATGAACCAGAGGATGGAACTACATCATAAAAAATAAAATACATAATAAGTTTAAAGCAAGAAACATGAAACATGAGGCCTGTGCCTTGCTCCTCCCTGACACAGGGCATCTGAGGGGCCTTGGAGGGGGGATCTGGCTCTGTCCTCAGGGAGTCATGCAGACACGGGCCCAAGTGTACTTCTCACCATGTCAGCTCCCACCATGCACAGGAGTAGACACTTTGTTCTGCTGCTTACTGCGTGTGCTTGCTAGCCAGGTAGAGCTCAACCCTAAGAGAGACTTGATCCTGGAGGGGAGGCATAGACTGAGGCAAAAAAAAAAAAAAAAAAAAACCCCAAAAACCCAAGGCCACCATCCAGCCTCCCTGCCATAGCTGGAGTGCCTGTGGACCCCTCCTGCCTCCCCGCCGTGGCCGGAGTGTCCGTGGACCCATCAGCCCTGCCCTGCATGCAGGACGCTCTCAGGTGACACAGGTTCTGATGCAGCTTCTCCAGCTGAGCTCTGGGTGTGGCCATCAGAGTCATAGTGCCTGTTGGTCAGGGTTGGAAGCCCAGTCTGAAGACATGAGGATGCCGAGTGAGTGTACGCCAGCTCAGGCCAGCCTGAAGTGAGCCTGAGGCCCAGTGCTACCTGCTCACAGAGACCTTGGAGGTCCTACACTTGCCTGGTTTTGTGCACTTCTACCCTGGCTTAGGGCCCAGGGTGTGCTCTGAGATGAACACCAGCAAGGACAGAGGGTGAGGGCTAGGCTGGGTGTGGGAGAAGGCCAGGGCAGAGGCAGCGGGGGGAGGTGAGGCCTGGAGACAGAACTTGGTGAGCTGCATCTGCAGCTGGGCGGGACAGGACAGGCAAATGTGTGTTGAGCAGGCAGGACGCTGGCATTCACTTCTTCCCCTTGCTGGCACCCAGACGGTACTGGAGAAAGAGCAAGTGAGGGAGAGTTCAGCGAACCCAGCCTGAGTCTGAGCTGTCCTGGGATCAGGGGCCCTGCTCCTTGTGGGTGAGGCGTCCCTGGGACTCCCCAGACCCAGCTCCCGGGGCTTCATTCTGTAACCTGAACCAGGGTCTGTTTGAGCTTCACTGGCTCCAGGGCTGGTGGAGGCCCAGAAGGGGTCCCGCTGGGGGAGGCAGCCTTGGCCTTCATTGACTGACTGACAGCCTCTGGTGCTCAGTCACACACCATTTCCCTGCAGGAAAGCAGTGTTGGGGCAGTGGGTGGGACCTTCCTTGGGCTGGGTGCTCCCTGACTCTCCCTTAGGACATGTGAGTGCATACATGTAGCCCCTTTGTTGTGCATGGTGGTTGTTGGCCACTTGCCCCTGGAACATGAGCACCATAACCTGGCACCAGGAGTGTGAGCCGCCTCAGTGTCCTGTGTGAGGCTGCAGAAGGCCAGGTCTCCAACATACTGTTCGTGGGCAGCAGTCTGTCACTTGCACTGCGGGCAGCTGAGCCAGTTACATAACAGCCCTGAGCCCCTGTGTCTGTCCCGTCCCGCGGTCACTACCAGGAGCCAGGACATCTCCGTGGATGGGCTTTAACCTCCTGTCTGTTGGTGAGGCTCCTGTGGCATCTCAGAGGCTGGTGGTCCCAGTGTGGGTACAGAGAGAAGTCTGAGGACATCACAGTACTGCCTGTCTGCATAGGGCTGGGTCCTGGCCCTCAGCCCCACTCCTGTCTGGGATGTCCCTCCAACTTTACAAGTGTCCACTGTACTCTATGCCTGTGTCACCTCCACCCCAGGGCACATGGTCACCTGAGCAGAGCCCACGGGGGCCTGGTGTTCCCTTCCCCAGACTGCTGCATTTGTTGGAAATATGGGTACCCACAGTGACCACCAAACTGGCAAGAGGAGGACTTAGTTGGAGCTTCCTCTCTCCCTCCTGGCCCTGCTGACTCTGGAGCCTAGGTCACTGCTCACCTGGCCCTGCCTGGAGCTGACCGCCAGGACCCAAGCACACAGACCGAGATGGACCTCTGTCCCTCCCTCCCAGGCCTGGCTTGTCCTGCGTGGTCTGAGTCCCAGTCTGCTGTCCCAGTGGATGCAATGAAGTGTACATGACCCTCAGTAGCAGCAGGGCAGGGCAGTCTGGCTGCTGAGCTGAGCCCTGCCTGGAGGGGACTTCTCAGAAAGGAGCATTTGTGCCTGCCCCTGCCCCCCCACAGGTGCTGAGTCACCTAGAGGATTCCTGACCTGAAGTGGCTGGACCCCACCTCCACCTCAGCCACCTTGGGTCCTGGGGTTCACTTGGATGTCCTGTGCTTGTCCTGAGTCCTGTGTGAGGGAAGTGTGAGTTGGCCTGAAGACCTTGGAGCTGCCCAGCCCACATGTGATGTGGCCCTCAGGACCCAGGCTCTGCATCTCCACACACGTTCACAGATGGACCAGTGAGGCTGAGGAAGAGGTTGGGTTTGCTTTATGCCTGAGGCAAAGTGGTGAACCCTTCCTGGGCTCCCTGCTCCCTGCGACCCCTGGAGCCAGTTCCATGGCTTCTAGTGGAGATCTGAGGCCGAAGGACTCAGCCCAGCCAGGAAACCAGGCAGAGCACGTTAAAGTGGCTTCCCTGAACTTGACCTTTTGGGCATCCACTTAAAGACCCCTTACATCACATTGAGCAAACCTGAGGGCCCCTGTGGGAAGTGGCCCCAGGCCCACGTGGGGCTCCAGGTGCTAACTGTTAGCAAAACTCTGAGCCGAGTGTGGGTCTCACTGGCTCCCTGACGTCCCAGGAGCCCACAGCAGTGCTCAGCATGACGAGCTGCAGTTTCCCATCTGCCAAGGGGGCCCAGCAAGGGGGTCTCCTGCATCCCACGGGACGGCGTAGAATAAACCGACCTAGGCAGAAGTGGACATGACATTCGACAGCTTCTTAAACCCAACTGAGGACAGTCTCAAATATGCAGAAAGTCCTTTCTGATTTACCAGAAAAAGACAAAACTTTCAGTAGAAAAACGGGCAAATGGCTTGGCTGGTAAACAGAGGGACCCATTCCATTACAGTGGGTGTTGCCTGTGTGGGTCCCTGCTGGAGGGACGGGACAGGCCGGAACAGGGACACCCCAAGATACCCTGAGGTCCACTGGAACTGCCACTCTTGAGCACCCATGCCTTTCCTGCCAGAGTAGACAGAATTGTGCTGGCCACAAGGCCTCTTGGAAACTGACAACAGGACCACAACCTCCAAAGACGCTTTGCTTGCTCAGACGGGCCAAGCCCAGTGGACGTCTGAACGTAGGTGCCCAGAAGGGACCAGGGCCTCAGGTTTCCTCACAGAGTGGGAACCCAAGGCTGCAGGGTCTGGCCTAGCTGGTGAGGGAGGCAGGATGAGCCTCCTCAGCCCACCAGGCTGACAGAACCCCGCACAGTGGGCAGGGGTGACAGCGAGGACTGGCCCCCATGCACTGCACTTCCCTCCTGGCACACCTCTATGCATTGTCTGTCTGTGCATGCCCCCTCCCCTCCACGCTTCCTTCATAACAGGATGGCAGACACTGAACACACGGAGATAAGTTCACAGTGGCAGAATCGGCTGTGAGGCCCGGCCAGAACTGCAAAGGGCGCCTGCGGCCCTGACCTGGCTCCGTGAGCTGGGTCTGCCGATTGCTGGGTGGAGATGTCCTCCTGGGGCCTTGGGTCTCTCGTAAACACCTTTTCTGCCTCGGACAGTGGTCGGCTCAGTTCTTACAGGCTGAGCAACCTCAGAGGCTAACCCTGTGTGCCCCAGTGAGCTCCTGACTCTGCCGCCGAGCATCCCTGCTTCCACAGCTGTCTTCTTTTCAGACGCCTCCCTGGGAACACGCTCTGCCCTGAGTGCAGAGTGACAGGTGTGCTTTCTGCTTTCTGAGTTATTATTTTATTTCTTGGTTATTTTTGTCATCTTAGTGTTTGGTACCAGGTCCTCCCTTCGTCAGCTCTCACTGCGGGAGCACCGTGTGATGGTGGCTTCAAGCCCCATCTGTGGTTGCTGCCTCCCATTCTCTCCCTGAGGTCCAGAGGCCCTGCTGTGTGCTTAGGTGGTCAAGGCAGGGCATGATCACGCCCATGTCCACACCTGTGGGCAGTGAGCTGCAGGACCTGTTTCCTCAGCTGCTGTTTCCCGCTTCCAACGGCTGCTGGGGTGGAGGGAGGGCATCTGGTCCTGGGTATACTTTGTCTTTGGGCCTTTCAATTCCTACTGTTTCCACCCTGCTCCTCGTTATAAGGATTTATTCCAATATCCCACCCTGGACCTTGCGCCATTTCTTCTTCCTCACTGCTCACGGAATTCGCGCCAGTCCAGCCATCCACCAATCAGATGTAACCTGGCATTCCACCTGAGAATCCCACCCCCAATCTCCCAGCCCCTTCCCCAAACCCGCCCACTCGCCAATCATCCCCAGGCATTCACCTGCAGACACCAATCCCCTGGGGCCTTGACCTCAATCCCTCCCAATCCCCGCCCCCCCACACCTGGCAGACAAAAAAGGCCCCCAGGTGTGGTTCGCTCCTTTTTGCTCTCTCTCTTCCTCTCCTTGGTTCCTCTCCCCTGCTCTTCCTCCCTTCCCTCCCCTTCCCCTGTTCCTGCCCCACTCGGTTCTCTCTCTCTCTCTTGCTCTTGCTCTCTCCTTGGTTCCTCTCCCCTGCTCTCCCTCTCCTCCTTCTTACCTCCCTTCCCCCTCCTTCCCCTTCCCCTATTCCTGCCCCGCTGGAATAAACTTCCTAAGATATGTCGTTGCGTCTGGTGTTTTCAGCTCACGGTAAAGAACCAGGTTGGGAGAATTAGCTGCGCGTAAAGTATCTTAATATCGTATAACCTAGAAATAGAACTCTTCAATTCTTTTAAATAACTAACACTCGTTCCAGCTCCCATCTCTCAGATCTAGCTTGGGTGGCTCCTTATGTCTGATTAGGCAAGATCCAGACATGGCAGTGTTCCTGTGTGCATGGCCTGGAATGTGTCTCTCTGAGGGTAGTGAGCCATGCCTGTGTATGCGTTGTGCATGGCCTCATGACATATGTGTGATATGTGCAGGTCGGGACATCCACGGGGTCTCTGTGGTGTGCGCATGTGCAGAGTCTGTGTCACACGTGAGCACATGTGTGCATATGCATGTGTGTGCCCTGGAAATAGCCATCTTGGAATGACAGCCAATCACTGCAGAAGCCCCTTGTTTGGCTCAGCAAAGGCCAAAGACAGAGGTCAACTCCTCCAGGGAAAGCATGAGGAGCCCCTCCTGTGGACCCTGTGAACACACATGGCCACATGGGAGACCCACGGGTCACGGAGAACATTGCTGAGAAATGCTGCTGGAACAGAGGGTGAGCGCAAACCTGGGGCATCCTGTTGCCCCAGGACAGTCCAGAAAGGATGGGCTGAGGGCAGGAGGGACAGACTGCGGCTGCTACCTGCAAATGCAGCTGAGGGCACCAAGGCTCCAAGGGCGGAGCTGTGAGCCCATAGGGACCATCCTTCAAAATCGCATCATGGGTCCTGGGCTGGATTTCTAGGCTGCTTCGCACTGGTGAGTACTTTCTCTCTGCTTTGTGAACGGGAATGTCTGAGCTGCCCTGACATGGGTTCTGGGGCAGGCTGGCTGGGAAGGAGCATCAGGCAGCAGCATGAGCTTTGGCCGGAGTCTCGCCTGTTCTTGTCTGGAATGGGAGACTGGGGGACCAGGTGGGAGTCAGACTCACATGGACTTTCCTCCATGCTGTTATGGGCTCTGTTCTTCCTTGAGGTGCGTGTGAGAGAGAGAGGGCTGGTCACTGGATTAACCACCTCAGGCAGCCGATCCCTAACCCCACGCCCTTGACATGACAGGATTCTGGCGAGAGTGCCCAACCCAGTGTGTCCTCATGGGTAGGAGGCAGGATTAGCAGAGTCGGAGCGATGAGGTCCACCCTGGGACCTGGACATGGCAGAAGTGATTTCTGCCAGGGGTCCCAGGGAGCCGGGCCCTGGCTGACCCCTGGTTTGGCCCCACAACAGCCAGTGTGGACGTCTGCTTCCCAAGACTGTGCTGTGGATCAGAGATCCACAGATCGCCACTAGATCTCTAGTCACAGAAGTGTAGTCTTGATGCATCTGCTTTAAATCCATGGGGATTGTTACAAGGAGGGCATCCTGGAAGGCTCAGGCTGCAGGGTGAGTCTGGCTTCTGAAGAGGGCAGGCTGGGAGCTGAGTCTCCCTGGGGCCCACTGGTGACCTGGGCAAGAGTGTGCTTGGAGGTCTGGAGGCGCTGGAAGTGTGACTGGAGGGGACTCAGAGAAAGGGGTGACTGCAGGATAGTCATGTGCCGCTCTGGGGAGAGGGTGGGGCCTGGCAGGCCCTGCAGGCTGGCCCGGGTGGGGCGGGGCCTGGAGGGAGCCGTGACATTCTTTTCCGATTACCTCTGCTTTCACAGTGAATCGGGAAACAATCCTGCTTTCTCCTGTGAAATGTGCTGAGCAGGCTTGAGGAGCTGCGGGAAGCCGGCTCAGAGTTTGCTTCAAATCAAACCGCCTGGAGCTACGGGGAGGGCTGTGGAGGCTCTCTGCATTGTGGCCTGTGGTGGGTGGGGGCAGCTCTGCCCACGTTCCTGACCGTGAAGGGCAAGCCAGGGGCCTGGGGCCCCCTCGAGCTGCTCCCAGGCTCTGGTCCTAGAGGGTCCTGCCCAACTCTCACTTTGGCTGTGGACAGCAATGCACTCTTTGTGCCAGGGGTGAAGTTGTGCTGGGACTGTTTCTCTCTCACTCAGCCCCATCTGCGTCAGCAAGCCACACACCCTTGCTCCCAACAGTGCATCCTGGAGCCTGGGCACCAGGACCACGGCTACTCCTTGGCCACACCTGAGCAAGCCGTGCAGGCAGGCGTCTGTGCTGCCACTGCTCGTTGGCATCTGCGGAGTGAGGCCGCTCACCCCAGTTGGCATCAGAGCTGGGTGTCTGCGTGTCCTGAGTGGTTGGGCTTCATTGCACTGCTCAGGGGCAGCGCTGGGTGGATGCGTCTTGCTGTTCAGTTAGTCTGGGGCCAGCGTGGAGTCCCTCATCTCCCACTCCCGAAGGTCTCTTGAGCATATACCTGCCCCTTGCAGCTTCTCCACCAGTAACTACTGCATTTATTCCCTTTCTTCCCGCAGCCACTGGCCCCTGCTACTAGCCCCTGCCAGCTCTCATTAGGCCTGTGCTCAGTTCATGGCTGCCTCTTCTGCTTGCCTGGGCCACAGTGCAGCCAGGATGGCTCTGTGTCCTGACTGTCAGTTGGAGAACGAGACCCTGGGGGCAAACATGAGCCTCAGCTGCAACCACAGATCTTCCAGAGAGGGATCTTCTGCTCACAAACAGGTGTGTGTATATATGAATGTTATGTGTGCTAGAAAACTTCAAATGGGTGAGTACATACATGTGCATGTGTGTGGCATGTGTTAGAAGACCTCACATGAGTGTGTACATGGACTTACAAGCATGTATGCCCACAGGACATGGATACAGCTGTGTGCGGTATGTGGTATGTGGTGTGTGGGAGAGAAAGACGTGAGGGGAGGGGTGTGTGGTATGTGGGGTATATGTGTGTTTGAAGGCCCCAGAGAAACAGCAGGCCAGGAACACAACCCCAGGTAGAAGCATGGCGTGAGCTGGCCTGGTTTTCTTCCGACCTCAGGGGTCTAGACGATACTTGCTCTTACCTGTGTTGTTCCTCTTTATCTTTGAATATCCTCAATGGAGACCCAGACCCTGGAGGCTCTGAGAAAACAAGCATGCTTGATTGGCCCAAGGCCCTTCCTATACGGTGCTGGCTGGAGAGCCAGAGGAGACCCTGTTGTTGCCTCGCCCCAGCAGAGACTTGCAGCCATGCCCTCCTCCAGCAGTATCTGCCTGGCTGTGCCCTTGGGGCTCAGGATGGAGCTGCCCTTGGGGCTCAGGTGCTGCTCTTGGGGCTCAGGATGGAGCTGCCATTGGAGCTCAGAATGGGGCTGCCCTTGGGGCTCAGGATGAGGCTGCCCTTGGGGCTCAGGACCAGGGCTGCCCCTCAAGCAGTGTGACTCTGGTGGGTCCCACAATCTCTGCCTGCTGCCCAGGAACTCACACAGTCACTGGCCTCACAGGTGGGTTAGGGAGGCTGAAACGCAGAGACAGGACTTAAAAAGGCCTTGAGGGTTTCAAGGGGGTGTGTCCTGCCTCCTGGGAGAGGGGAGGCTGGGCAGGGGAACCGGTCCTAGGGTAAGCCATGTCAGGGCTCCACTGGGATCACAGAGTCCTAGAGCAGGGGTGGGCTGGGGGCCCTGGAGGAACTGGGATGGGGACTGGGCTCTGTCTGCTTGGGCACAGCCAGGCAGCAGGCAGCACCACTTCCACCTCGGACAGGAACGTGAAACGTCTCGTATGGTAACATAGGCAAACTGGGAGTGAGCCAAGCTTGATTCTGATGGAAGGCAGGGCGGTGCTGGTCACAAGGCCAGGAGCCTTGGGCAGGAGTGCAGAACTGTGCGGCTCTTGGGACAGGGTGGGGTCGGAGTCAAGGCAGTGCTGGCCATGAAAGTGAGGATGGTGCCTGCCCCATCCCATCATGGAGAGGTGCCTCCAGAAGTCTGGGGTCCACGTGCCAACTGACCCAGCCCCTAGGGCCTCCCACAGCCCCACTCCTCCCAAGCCTTGGCCCCCCCACCCAAAGCCCCTCGCTCCTCCCACAGTAACCCTTCCTCCCACAGTATCCCCTTCTCCCACAGCCCCCACTCCTCCCACAGTCCCCACTCCTTCCACATTAACCCTTCCTCCCACAGCCCCCCATTCCTCCCACCCACCCATCCCACACACAGTCCCTCACTCTTCCCATTGTCCCCCACTCCTCCCACAGCCCCCAAACTTCTCACAGCCCCAAACTTCTCACAGTCTTCTCACTGCTCTCACAGCCCCGACTCCTCCCACAGTAACCCTTCCTCCCACAGTATCCCCTCCTTTCACAGCCCCCCTCCCACCCACCCATCCCACACACAGTCCCTCACTCTTCCCATTGTCCCCCACTCCTCCCACAGCCCCCAAACTTCTCACAGTCTCCACGCCTATAGTCCCCTACTGTTGTCACAGCCCCCGGTCCTTCCACAGCCCCCACTCCTCCTACAACTTCACTCCTCCCACACCCCACTGTTCCCACAGCCCCCCACTCCTCCCACAGCCACCAGTCTCAGGCCCTGCAGGGCAGTGGGAGTGTGTCTTGGAAATGGCCCCACTGTGGTTGCTCTTGGTGGACACACCATATAGGAAGGGCCCCCTGGACTTTGGTTTGGGGTGGGAAATGGGCTCAGTCTCATGTTTTGCTCCTCAAATTCCAGAGTGCTGTTTGGGGCTGGACTCAGGCCCTGCCTGCCTGTGATGGCTCTGAGATTCAGGGCCTGCTTTCCCAAGAACACCCCAGTGAGGTGCCCTGGCACCCTGATCCAGCCCCTGTTGTTTCATGCTAAGCCTCTCAGCAGAGGGAGCAGGGCTGGCATGGCCCGTGGGAAGGAATGTGGCTTCCATGTGGGGGGCCCCTGAGGAGAGACCCTCATGTGGGGTCCTCACCCTCTGCCAGCACCTCCCAAACCCTCAGCCCCTCGGGGCTTTCCACCCTGCTAAGGTTGGCTGGAGGACTCAGAGCCCACAGTGGGTCTTGAACGCCAGCTGGAGAGGGGCAGGGTAGCAGTGAGGCCCTGCTCTGCCTGCTGCCCTGGGCTCCAAGGAGGCAGGCAGGGGCCTGGATCTGACTGCAAGTCAGCCCTGGGATGGGGTGGGGGGACTGGGGGTGCTGTTTCCGGGTCACCATCACTTGGAGATGCTCCTGTGAATGAGGACTTAGCAGGGGTCAGCTCTGCCCTCGGCCCCTCCTGCTTGCAGCTGCACAGTGTGGAGGCGCTGGCCCCAGCACAGGAGCCCTGGGCACAGGGGCATGCAGCTCCCTGGATCCAGTCCTGTGTTGGTTCCCAGGGCAGGGGATCCTCTTCAGACCTCGCTTGCTGATTCATGAGCCGGGAACCCCACCCAGGGCCCTTCCCTCTGTGAACTGCCCTGGCATCTGGATCCAATGATGGCAGAGGCAGAGCCCACTCTCACTCCCTGTGGGAGCCCCCCTGCTGGGATGAAAAGGAAAAAGGCAGAGAGCCCCTGCCTGAGGGAAGGGGGAGAGGGGTTCAGGGGGTGGGCTTCCCCCATTCCCTGGGCCCTACACTTCACACGCCCATCTCTTGACCACCTACCACAGCCCTGGGAACCCTCCTGGTCAGGGGCAGTCATCCTTGTCCTGCAATTCCACACCCTGTCAGGCAGCTGGATGTGGGGTCTGCTGCCTTTGGTGTCCCCCAGCCCTCGAAGTACCCCCTGGCCCTCCTCTAGACCCTCAGCCAAGTGGACCTCCAGGGACCCAGGGCTCTGAATCCCCTGTGGGGATCTATTTCCTTAAGCAGGTGCCTTGAGTCCTCTAGGTCTGGACCAGTCCCCTGGACACCCTCCCAAGGCCCTTCCAGCCTTGGTCTCTGGTGGAGGAGTTTGACCTCACCCGTGGCTGCCCATGTGCCATACCAGCTTGGACTGCTAATTCTAATTCTAGCTTCCTGCTAATGTGGACTGCAGGGGGCAACAGTGATGGCTCAAGTGGCTGAGTCCCTGACACCCACATGGGACAGCCAGGGCTTTGACCCGGCCCAACCCCAGCCATTGTGAGCAGTTAGGGAGGTAAGAAGTAAATGGGGTGCCCGGTGCAGTAGCCTAGTGGATGAAGTCCTTGCCTTGCATGCACCATATGGGCGTAAGTTTATATCCTGGCTGCTCCACTTCCCTTCCTGCTCCCTGCTCGTGGCCTAGGAAAGCAGTGGAGGATGGTCTAAAGCCTTGGGACCCTGCACTCACATGGGAGACCTGGAGCAGGCGCCTGGCTCCTGGCTCCAGATTGGCTTGGTTCCGGCCATCGCAGCCACTTGTGGAATGAATTAATGGATGGAAGATCCTCCTCTCTGTCTCTCCTCCTCTCTGTATATCTGACTTTGCAATAAAAATAATTATTTTTTAAAAAGAAGCAAATGGGAATCCCCACCACTACCTCGGCTTCTCAAATTAAAAAATTAAGTACACAGTCTTTTAAAATGAGCTGAATTAGTTATAGTAAAAACTAACCCTAGCATCCACTTTTAGAAAACACTTTTCCTTTAAAAAATAGACTTACAGAGTGAGAAGAAAAAACAGTGAGACTTTCCACCTGCTGGCTCACTCCCTAAATGTCCACCATGGCTGGGGCTGGGCCAGGCTGGAGCCAGGAGCTTCATTTGAGTCTTGCTTGTGGGTGCAGGGGCCCAAGGGCCTGGGCCGTCCTGCACTGCCCTTCCAGGTATGCCAGCAGGTGACTCTGGGGCAGAGCAGCTGGAACCCCAGCCAGCACACAGGGACACCAGCTCCACCCCGAGTCCTAAGTGTTTTTGTGTCCCTGCGGGCCTCTGCTCACTCAGCCAGGACTGCATTTTGTCACAGAATTACCTGCAGCCTTGTCTCTGTGACAGACAGTTGTTGGCTCACCTCAGCCCTGTCCTCTGCCATGTCGCCCCTGCCTTCCCAGGAGCTCCTGATGTGTGACGGGTGTCGGCAAGGAGGGTCGTTGCGCAGTCGCTCACAACTGGTCCGTGCTTGCCACGTTGCCCTTAGCAGGCGGCCGTCTCCATCCAGGAAGCCTTGCGTCTGCACAGTCATGTTCATCCGCTGTTCCTTTAAGCCTTCAGATTTGGCATCTTCCTGGAACGGTACAAATAGGGCCATGCCTCTTCTCCAATGCTTTGATAATTATGTTTTTTGTCTGTCATCTGTCCAAGTTTATTTTGGGGTATGGGGTGAGACAGAGTGGAACCGTTTTTTTCTATATTAAATCGTGGATATCTTAAGCCCTGAGAACACAAATTACAGCTTAGAGGTCTGAAGGGCCTGAGGGCCAAGCTTCCTGAGCTGCGGTCATGTGCCAGGCCGCCACTGAGTGGCCCTGAGTCAGTCCCTTCTTCTCCAGGATTCAACAGCTCCTTTCTGCAAGCCTGGGTCCCCCACTCCTCCTCTACCCTGTGCCCCCTAACTTCCACCACAGGGCACAGGGTGGTAGTCGCTTACAGAAAGTGTGAACAGCAGCACCTCCCAGCCTGGGGCAAGTGGTACCTTCCCTGGAGGTGGATGGGGCTGAGACCCCTGGGGCTGGGCTCTAGTTTGGGGACCACTGGATGCGCAATCACAGAGTGGTCACTCTGGCCCTGGACAGTCATGGGACTGGCCTGGCATGGCTGTGTGGTCCTTCTTTCTTTTCTCTTTTTTAAGGATTTATTTATTTTTATTCAGAAAGTCAGATATACAGAGAAGAGGAGAGACAGAGGAAGAACTTCTGTCCAATGGTTCACTCCCCAAGTTGCCGCAATGGTTGGAGCTGAGCCAATCCGAAGCCAGGAGCCAGGAACCTCTTCTGGGTCTCCCACGTGGGTGCAGGGTCCCAAAGTCTTGGGCCATCCTCAGCTGCCTTCGCAGGCCACAGGAAGGGAGCTGAACGGGAAGCAGGTAGGCTGGGATTAGAACTGGCGCCAATATGGGATCTCGGAATGTTCAAGGCGAGGACCTTAACCACTACGCTATTGCGCCGGGCCTGGTCCTTCTTTCTTACCCAGCCCCTTTTCCCAGGTCTCAGGGGGCTCTGTGCCCAGGTCTCAGGGGCTCTCTGTGCCCAGGTCTCAGAGGGGCTCTGTGCCCAGGTCTCAGGGGCCTCTCTGTGCCCAGGTCTCATGGGCTCTCTGTGCCCAGGTCTCAGAGGGGCTCTGTGCCCAGGTCTCATGGGCTCTCTGTGCCCAGGTCTCAAGGAGCTCTCTGTGCCCAGGTCTCAGGGGCTCTCTGTGCCCAGGTCTCAGAGGGGCTCTGTGCCCAGGTCTCAGGGGGGCTCTGTGCCCAGGTCTCATGGGCTCTCTGTGCCCAGGTCTCAGGGGCTCTGTGCCCAGGTCTCAGGGGCTCTCTGTGCCCAGGTCTCAGGGGGCTCTGTGCCCAGGTCTCAGGGGCTCTCTGTGCCCAGGTCTCAGGGGCCTCTCTGTGCCCAGGTCTCAGGGGGGCTCTGTGCCCAGGTCTCAGGGGGGCTCTGTGCCTCAGGTCTCAGAGGGGCTTTGTGCCCAGGTCTCAGGGGGGCTCTGTGCCCAGGTCTCAGAGGCCTCTCTGTGCCCAGGTCTCAGGGGCCTCTCTGTGCCCAGGTCTCAGGGGCCTCTCTGTGCCCAGGTCTCAGGGGGGCTCTGTGCCCCGGTCTCAGAGGGGCTTTGTGCCCAGGTCTCAGGGGGCTCTGTGCCCAGGTCTCAAGGAGCTCTCTGTGCCCAGGTCTCAGGGGGCTCTGTGCCCAGGTCTCAGGGGTTCTCTGTGCCCAGGTCTCAGGGGGCTCTGTGCCCAGGTCTCATGGGCTCTCTGTGCCCAGGTCTCAGGGGGGCTCTGTGCCCAGGTCTCAGGGGTTCTCTGTGCCCAGGTCTCAGGGGGGCTCTCTGTGCCCAGGTCTCAGGGGGGCTCTGTGCCCAGGTCTCAGGGGTTCTCTGTGCCCAGGTCTCAGGGGGCTCTGCCCAGGTCTCAGGGGGCTCTGTGCCCAGGTCTCAGGGGGCTCTGCCCAGGTCTCAGGGGGGGCTCTCTGTGCCCAGGTCTCAGGGGGCTCTGCCCAGGTCTCAAGGGGGCTCTGTGCCCAGGTCTCAGGGGGCTCTGCCCAGGTCTCAGGGGGGCTCTGTGCCCAGGTCTCATGGGGCTCTGCCCAGGTCTCAGGGGGCTCTCTGTGCCCAGGTCTCAGGGGGCTCTGCCCAGGTCTCAAGGGGCTCTGCGCCCAGGTCATGAAGTGCCTCAGGGAAATCTGCGCGAGGCCCTCCTGGTCACCCTGGGAGCTGCCCTCTGCTGTCCCTTCTGCTGCCTTCCCCCACTTACCCCAAAGGAGAGTCAGTGGCTGACTTGGGCCTTGGGCTAATTAGCTGCTCTAACACTGTTGTTTGCTGTTCAAATCTTAGCTGTTCCACTTCTGATCCAGCTCCCTGCTCATGCACTGAGAAGGTACTGGAAGATGGCCTACCTCCTTGGGCCCCTGTGCCCACGAGAGCCCCAGATACGGGTTCTGAGTGCTTGCTGCTGGCTGGCATAGCCCTAACCTTTGTGGTCATTTGGAGAATAAAATCATCATCTCTCCCTCTCCTTCCCTCCCTAACTGTGGTTTTCAAATAAATAAAATAAATCTAAAAAGAACAAAAAAAGCTTGTGAGGACTCAGAATGTCATTGCATGTCACAGCTAAAGTAAAAAAAAAAAAAAAAAGAACAAAACAAACTTAAAGTTTGAATCTCCTGGTCTGCACTGTGGTGTTGTATATTAAGCTTCCATCAGCTGTGTTGGCATCTATGGGTGCCAGTTCGAGTCCTGGCTACTCCACTTCTGACTCAGTTCCTAATGGCCTGGAAAAGCAGTGGAAGATGGCTCAAGTTCTTGGGCCCCTATACCCATGTGGGAGACCCGGATGGAGCTCTTGGCTCCAGCTTGGTGGCCCCGGAAGATCAGGTGACTGGGCTCTGTCACTCGGCAGCCTGGCCCACCCCGCTGTGATAGAGAGGGACAGGCCAGTACCCTTGGCCCCCAGCAGTGTCTGTGTCCTTGGGTGTCCGTGTCCCCCCTTAGGCCCCTGCACGGGCATGTAGAGGGTTGAGAGCTGCTTCCCAACACGGGTGTCCCGGTTCTGCACACGAGCTGGCTAAGCTGCCTGCTTCCTCATTCTCAAGACGAGGGCTGCCTGAGCCTGACTCACAGCTCTGCCTCATGCATTGCTGCAAGACTTGCATGACGAGGCGGCCTCCCCGCCCCACCGCACACTTAGCACTGCTGAGCTGAGCAGGGTTGCAACAGCTTCCTGTAAGACAACTCAAGCAGAAGTGGATGTCTTCCTGATGTAAGAAATACATAAATCAGTTAAAAATAGTCCTCAGAGCGGATGTGATGATCTGTGGCTGTCACAGGAAACGCATGGGCTGGGCACACCCTCAGTTACAGGAAAGCGGGCAGTCCGTGGTTCTCGGCCCCTCCTGGTGACTTGGGCAAGACCAGGTCCCAGCTCAGGCTGCTCAGCAAGGACAAACAAACCTGTGCCTGCTTTGCCTGGTGCCTGCCCAGCTGTGGGGAACTCACTTCCTGAATCCAGAGGAGCCAGCTGAGAGCAGAGTGGGTGATGCCCCAGCTCCAGTAGTCAGTGCCACTCAGCTGTGCTGTCCATGGGCCTGGCACAGCCAGCTTGCACCTTCACCCCAGCATTGCAACTTCATGGCACAGCATTGCGGGTTCCCCTTGTGAGGAACACATTGCAGTGGTCACAAAACAGAAATCTCACAACAGAACAGAATCTCGCAGATCAGAAATCGCACAATCTCACAGCCATTCTGTCCCCCACCGCACCCCAGGCCAGGGAGTTGGCACCTCGTCCTGCCCTGAGCCAAGGGGGAGGCGGGCAGCTCGAGGTACCCCAGGACTAGGGCCTGTTTGAGCTCAGTACTCATGAAGGCATCAGCTGCCAGCTGGGAAAGCAGCGGGCCTTGAGGACTCTCGGACCTGGGTCTGGAGAGTCCAAGAACCTGTGTGCATCTTCCCACCTCTGGAAATGTCTGATCACGGGTGTCCACTTCTCAGGTGTGGGTGAGGGGCAGGGAGGGAAGAGGCAGTTCAACGTCAGCCAGTTTCCACTGAGCCAGATGAAGTGTTAGACGTGCAGCAGAGAACAGTCAGCTCAGAGTCCACAGCAGGGCAGAGAACACGCCTTCACTAAAGGCAGGGTAGGCCAGCCAGCGCTGAGGGCCCAGGCCTGGGCTCTCCTTGGGAGCCGACACCCCTGCACACCCCTGCACACCCCTGCTCTGGTTCTGGCTAGCTGGGGTGCTCAAGCTAAGTAGGGACCTGGGCTGGGGGGCTTCTTGGGGAGACCTGAGTCCTCTTCTGCTTTGAGGCCAATACAAGATGCTTCCTGCCAGTTCCAAGAGTCTCATGGGCACTGGTGGACATTGGCCCTGATGGTCGCGAGATTCTGAGGGCGCAAACCCCTGTTCTGGGGGAGACCTTGCCTTTGTTCCCTCACCTGGCCTGCAGTTGAGCCGGGGGTGCTATCCTCATTCCACACTCATGAGCCCTACCCCAACATGCACACACATATAGACACCTGATTTCACACACATGTGCATTCACGCTAACACACACATGACTTGAGGCAAAGGCAGGGTCCACTCACACTCCCTCTAAAGCTTCTTGTGGGTGGTGGAACCCAACAGACAGATGGGCTGCTGGCCACACCCATGAGTGGACTCAGAACCCCCTCAGAATGCCCTCTGGCTGCACTCAGCCAGTGTTGCTCTGTTGTCAGCACAAGTAGTTTCTTCTGTACTCCCCCATCTGGCATGTCTCCAACAGACCCTGAGGCCTGTACCTGGGCAGGTGCTGGGCACTGGTCTGATGAGCCTCACTTTATAGGCATAGACTCTGGCACAGAGGGCTTGAGAAACTTGCCCAAGTTTGGAGCAGGACTGCCTTGCTGTCCAGGGTGGGCAGCCCCTACCCCTGGTGCCCTGGACCTCTGGACCCCTGGCCAGGGGCTGTGAAATGGGCTCCTGCCCACTCAGAGAGGCCTGAATACCCCGTGGGTGAGGAGCGTGAACAGGGACTCCTGGTGCCTCAGGCAGTTCTGTCGAAGGAGGTAGTCTGAGCGGGCTGCCCTCCCTGGAGGCAGTAGGCTCCAAGATGGATTAATCCCGACACCCTCTGGTCTGATCAGCAGCCTGAGTGGCTCCAGGAATGGGGCCCCAGGAGAGTGCTGTCACCCCACCAAGCTGCTTGGGAGGGTGGCTCCTTCAGCTGGCCGGGGCCTGCCTGGTGCTAAGGGGACTTTGGGGGCTTGAGCTGCTGTGGCACAGTTGCCCACTGGCTGAGAGGTGCTAGGCTTTCCAGCAGGGGCACAGGAGGTAGTGACCCTAGGACCCAGCCCCACATCCCACATGAAACTCCAGGGAACGGCTCTGGATCCTGGGGTAGGCGAGCTTGCTAGCCCCTCAAGGCCTGCTGGGGCTTACTCATCTCTGTCCACACACTCTGCCTCAGGACTGACCTGACCTAGCCACACAAGTCCCACACAGAAGCAGCCTGGCTTTGATGCTGAAAGTATTCTGGTTCCTGCCTGGTGTGCAGCCTGGGAGGAGCCTGGGGACTGGGGTCCTCACTGCCCCAATGGGCTTGTCCTGGCAGAGGGCCCTGCTGCCCCTCCAGCTTGCACCAGTTTATTCACACACTTGGCACCTCCCCAGCAGCCTTCACATTACACACAGGAAGCACAGTGTGGCACACACATGAGCACACATATGCTCTCACCCGTGATCACACGAGCACATACTTGAACACACGAGCACAAGACACACATACCTACCCGTGAACACAAATATATGAACACATGAACATATGTACACATATTATCACATGTGTGTTTGCACATACAAAGGGACATGTGTGAGAGCACACGGGCATGCATACATACACACGAGCACACATGCGAACCCACACATGAGCACAAGGCATGTTTACACACCTGTGAGCACACACATGAACACAGTCATGGGTGTGAGCATGTGTGTCCTTGCACGCATACACAAGAACACACATGTGCGAGCACACACATAAACAAACACAAGTTCACATGCTGGATGGCCTCACCCTTCACAGAAAGGCCTGGGCACACAGTGTGGGCTGCAGCCTAGCCCCAGCAGCAGACCTGGGCACACACGGTGTGGGCTGTGGCCCCAGCAGCATTTGTTATGTAGGTGTGACAGCCTTGGCTCCTCTCCTACCCCCTCACCAAGCAGCCTTGAGGTTGGCCTGGGAGCCTAAATGGGTCTAGACATGGAGCATCAGCCTGGAGTATTCAGCGAGGAAGAAAAAATGTTCAACGACCACCAGCAAGGTGAGCCCAGGAACCCCTCCGTGACTGACACCCTTCACCGCCTGCCTACAGGTGCAGCCTGAGGCCTGCCTGTGTGCACACACACAGACACACATACATACTCACAAACACACATGCCTGTGCACACACAGCACATACATACACACTCACACACATGCACACTCATACACACACCCATGCACACAAGCACACAGCACATATGCACACACAAACACACATGCACACACAGACACACATACATACTCACAAGCACACACATGCCTGCGCACGCACACACACATACGTACACACAAACACACATGCACACAGAGACACACATAATACTCACAAACACACACATGCCTGTGCACACACACACTCGCACACATACACACTCACACACGCCTGTGCACACAAACACACATGCACACACAGACACACATACATAATCACAAACACACATGCCTGTGTGCACACACGCACACTCGCACACATACACACACACAGAGACACACTGGCACACACAACTGGGTGCTGTCTCTTCTGTGCGTCTGCATTGCCACCTTCTGGCCGCTGGGAGTCCCTGCCGGTTTTCTCCTTCAGGCCCTGATCTTGCTCCTGCCTGGGGTCCCTCTCTCCCCTGTCTCACCCCACAGCACGCTCTGGTCCTCTTAGCCAGATCCGAGGAGTTCATACTGCAGCTTGATGGGTTTTGCTGGGTTGTCCAGAACGGACTGTGACCTCAGATTTCTAGAAGGCCAGATTTCTAGAAGGCCAGAGGCAAAGGGTTAGACAGGGAGGCAGTGAACAGAAGGCTGGACACCACAGACACAGTCTCAACTTACCCTGAGTCCAGGTCTCACCTGGATGAGGCAGGCGCACGTCTGAGACCTATGGCTAAAGGGTTAGGGGTTAGGGTCAGGGTTAAGATCAGGGTTAGGGTCAGGGGTCAGGGGTCAGGGTCAGGGTCAAGGGTCAGGGGTTAGGGTCAGGGGTTAGGGTTAGGGTTAGGGTTAGGGGTTAGGGTCAGGGTCAGGGTCAGGGTTAGGGTTAGGGGTTAGGGTTAGGGTTAGGGGTTAGGGTTAGGGTTAGGGGTTAGGGTTAGGGTTAGGCTTAGGGTTAGGCTTAGGCTTAGGGTTTAGGGTTTAGGCTTTAGGAGTTAGGGTTAGAGGGTTAGAGAGTTAGGGTTAGGGTTAGAGTTAGGCTGGCAGGTAGGCCGGCAGGAAGATACAGAAAGCTGCTGGGCTCCTGGGAGGGAGTGTGCTGTGTGCTGTGCTGTGCTGTGGCTCTAGACTGATTTTTTCCGTGCGAATGCAAACCCCAATGGCGTGTGTAAGGCTTCTTTCATGGGACTCATGTGCAACCTCTGTAAAGCGGGTCTTGAGAGAGAAAGCCTCTCTGAGCTGGATCTGCTTCCCTTGATCTGGCAGGAGATGCCTGGAGGAGCGTCCTGCAGTGAGTGTTATTGGCCACGAGAGGGCGCGCAAAGCTGCCCTTTGTATCCCGGGTTGGCTCAGGCCTTCTGAGTGCTAGACAGCCCTGCCCCCAGCCGCCCCATCGTCTGGTGGGGGTCCTGGACTGTCGCTGTCCCACAGCGATGGACTTGGTTCATGGAGCCGATAATAACACGCGTGGACCCTAACTGGTGGTCAAAAGCCGAATTTTATTAGGCACCTCAGACTTTACACACTGATAATCTGTACTGTGTCCCTCTCTTGATTGGAATTCCTTTTGTTTTGTATATTACACCAGGTGTTCTCATTTGCATGCTGTTTATACGAAAGGTAGTCATTTGGTTGTTGTCATGCAAATACTCTCCAATGAACTGCAAACCTGGGCTGGCTGATCTTCCAGGGTCACAATGTCCTCCTACACATCCCCCTTCTGTGTTTTATAAAAGTAGGCCTGAAAGTTGTAGCTGGGGGAACATGCTCTTGGAAGAGCAGAAGAATGGGGAGAAACAATGTTATATATATTATACAAAGATGACTTCACCAGGGACCACACACCCTAACTGCCTATCATCTAGCTCCTCAACATCCTTTCTTACCCAGAGGATGACCATTGGCTGCATATCAGGGATAGGGGCCGAAGATCACTCTGGCTTCTTCAAGCTGAGAAAGGGGTCGGAGAGGGGGTCACAGCAGCCAGGTATTCTCCAGGAGATGCATCTAGGGGTCCTCGGTAAAAGGTAGAAAAATAACAGCTATAATTTCTCCCGAGCTAACATGTTTTTGAATTTAACCTAAATCAGAGTTGCACAGGGACAGTGAACAGTTAACATCCATCATATGGAACAGCTGAGTATAAACTTAACGTCATAGTTTCTATACAGTTAGTATTAAGAGTTGATGAAAGTTTTGGGGAGAATCTCAATTTACAATTTAAGCCTTGCCATTTATATAATTGAAGTGTGATTTTACAGATTTCTATGCATTTAGGAGAATCAAAACAGTCTTATAATTCTACCAGATCATAGAAAAGTGTTAGGTAGGTGAGCAGGGAAATCTCCAACAACTTAGTGAGTGAGGAAGAATTTAACTCTATATCCTAACCTAATAAAGTCCATAAAAAGCAAATAGGGAGCCTGACCAGTAAATACAGGCTGAGTGATTGTAGGTTAATTGGCCTTTGTTCTGACTGTTCCAAATGTTCTATATCCCTGTCTCTCTCTGTCTACCTGAAAAGCCAAATAAGAGTCCTGATCAGTACAGTATAAGTTGAGTGATTATCAGTTAGCTGACCTTTATTAGTCTCTAGTACCTAAAATAATTTTGGGGCTCACAAGCAACCCTGATGGTCGGTGTAAGAGAGGGCTGGGAGCCAAGGCTGGAGCTAGGTAAGAACTAGAGCAAGCTTCTCCTCTGAGTCCAGTCATCTCTGAGTGCCACCCGGGGCTCCTGGCTGAAGTTCCGATGTCACCAGACCCTATCACGAGGGAACTGGGCTGCTTCAATCCCGTGTGGGAAATTCACTAGGAAAGGACTGACCTCAGAGTTCTTGGCCTCCAAGGGCACTCACCTTCCTTGTAATGCCCTTGGCAGTCGGGATATGGTCCTCCTTGATGAGGCAGGCATCCACTGCTTCTGTAGTGAAAGCACATGGGAGACCTCCGAGGGTCTCTGGGACTAGGATAGAGAGCTCCTCTTATCCTCCTGCTCCGCCTTGAGATCCCTTCCTGCTCTGTACACACAACCTCCTGTAAGAGGGTGTCAGAGTCGTTCTTGGATCCCACCACAAATTAATATGGCTTTTCTAATGTCTAAGGCAGTTAAGAATTTATTTTCTTTGAATAATAAGTTACACTTAAAGTCTTCCTCAAACATCCTAAGAAGGTGGAGAATTTCTCTGCACTCCTGACCTGCAGTGGAACGAGAGGAATATTAAACCAATTTAGTTTTCAGTTCTTAGAGGCAGTTCCACTGGGGCTTCCATCTTCTCCAGGGGCAGCATTGCGTTGAAGGGAGTTGCTGCACTTCCAAGGTCAGATGAGCCATAGGGAAACCACAGTTTTGAGGATCTATCAGGAAATTCCAGGGACAAGAGCATAACCTTTCCCATAGATTATTAGTGTTCCACAGTATCAATCATTCAGTTGTATTATCAAATACATCACGAGGTCAGGGACAGTTGTGCTTGATGCACGAATCTCTTAGAACCCCTCATGTCACCTGGTATTGGGAGGGGTCTGTCCACCTCCTCCAATATTTCCTTGATGGTGATGGATCTTTCAGGAAGAGGTCGTGAAGCTGTCTTACTGCAGGCGCTTCCTCCAGTGAATGGAGTCCTGGACTTTACATTACGAGTAGGCATCCACACAGGCTGCAGCTCAGTTTCTGGGAAAATAAGCATATCCGCTTCCCACAGTTAGCAAGGTGTCAGGACCTCTACACTTGTGAGTGGCTAGGTCCATCCATCGAACCAAAGACATCTGCGTTGGGCCTGCAAACTGCCTCCAGTAACGCAGAGCTGCTGCTCACTAGAAGGCAAAATCTGAAGAAAATTTAAGGGGAATAAGACCAAATTAATGCACGCACAGGGGTAGCATATTCCCCCCTCTGCTTTTAAAACATATTTTGTTGGACAAAGTAAATTAGATTTAGTAACAGTTTAAAATCATGTAGATACTTTTACAATTCTATCAGAAAGCTCTAGGGAATGGCTGCAGGTTGCCATAGTCCCAAGGCAGCCTGCTCTTGTTGATAAACAAACAGCAACACATGATAACAATTTTAAACAACTTTTGCAAAACACAAAATGGTAAGACACACATGTATGCGTGCACACACACACAGACACACACACTTTTGGAGACTTAAAATTATTCTCAACCAAGTTTAGTAGTAGTGTTCACCAGAAACCTGTAAATGAAATGATATTAAATCAATAGTCTTGATCCAAGAAACTCAGTGAAAAACCTTGATCACCACTATGAAATCCCTCCATCAATCTAAAAATGCAAAATTCAGTCTTCCCAGTAATATAGGCATCCTAAGAATACATAGTTAACAACCAGATACAACTTTAGAGCTAAATCATTAAAAGCATGTAAACTAAAATTTAAACCTTCACAATTCCATGGAAGCATACAATATTTTGACACAATAAAATTTTACTCCATTTTGCATTTGGCAATAATCTTAATATAATCCAATAGCCTGGTCAACTGTCTCCACAAAATGGGAGATAGATCTGTTGGCATTCTTGAGGCCTCGTAAGAATACCAAGGGAAGCCCTAGGATTTGAAACCTTTGAATACTTAAATGCTGTTGAAGTTAGCATGACACATTATACATTACAATTGGTTATTGATGTAGAACATCACTCAAATATCTTTAAAACAAATACAAAACCTTGACACATTAAAGGCAGTGAGAGATTTGATAACTAGCCATTCTAAGGCTGTTTGGATTTCAGAGATGGGAAGCTGCTTGGGTGATAGACCGGAGATGGGAGACAGAACAAAGGGACTGGCCTTTTCTCAACCCGTCTGGGGAGTGTAGAGGGGGTCGATGTTTCCCATTGGTGGTCTCCTAATTAATTAAGAAATGGGTGGCAACGCTGGTGCCACCCACCTGAAGGAGTGGCCAAGACCTCAGACGACCTGGATGGTCTCACCCTGGACTGTTTCCCCGCAGCCCTTCCTGCACTCTGCCCTGAACCCTTCTTTTGGAGAGGCTCTTTGGGGAGGTGCTCACCCGTATCCCTACCCTCTACTCACACACTCGTTACCCCTTGCCCACTGGCCCTTGCCTTGGCCGTGCACCCCAGCCTCTCCTGGAGGCCCTCCACAGCTGTCCTGCCTACCCCTGCCCGTTCAGTGCTTGATCCAAGTTGTCCTGATAGACACCGCTTTCCTGCTCGCTTGCTTAGTGCTGGTCTCTGGCAACAGGTCTGTTATCCTCCTGCTTTTCGGCAGAAGCCCTGCCCTTCCTCGTGGGTGTCTTCAGGCTCCAGGCCTTCTCCGGCGCTCTCTCTGGTGGCTCCTCATCCCTTTTCACAAGACACTTTCCTACCTGGTCGCTCGACAGCTCAAGCCCACGTGGATGGCTGCAGCCTCCCCACAATGACCTGCTTGCTTGCTTGCTTGCTCTTCGTGTGTCAGTGCTCATGACCCCCTTTCCCAGGTGCTGGAGTCTGTCCCTGCCCTCCTGCCTGCCTGCCCACTGTCTTTCTCTCCTACAGGGCCCGTGTGTGTATGTGTGTGTGTGTGTGTCCATGAGGGCCCACAAGCCTCCTCTTGCCACAACCTCGGTGGCATGGGTGTCCAGCGTGGCCTCCCATGCCATCTCCGGGCATGGGCTCATGAGGACCCCTTTCCCTTTAAAGTCAGGGGCTCCGAGGAAACACTCGAGGGCTTAGGCATCCCTGTCGTGTGCATTTGAGGCAGGAATTTGGCCCCACAGCCTCCAGCCAGATGCTGCTGCCCTCTCGTTCACCAGGGAACGCTTCACCCTCCTCCAGGGCCATCCCGGACTCAAGACTCTTTCTCTTGCAGGCCAGCCGTGGACCATCGGCCACCGCTGATGTGCCACCTGCCACAAGACACCCAACGACTGATGTGTGTTCTCCACAGAGTTCCTTCTCACCAGGACAGGTAGAGTAGCAACATGCCTGGATCCCTCCTTTGTACCGGCTGCTCTCACAGCACGCAACGGCATAAGTTGTGCAAGCCAGGGGGACAGGCACCCTCACCAGTCTGGTGAAGGAGGTGCTGAAGAAACCATCAAGGGGTGGAGTCGGGTGCTGTGGGGTGGTGCTGTGGGGTGTTGTCCCAGTGGGTCAAGCCTCAGCCTGCCAGGCGGATGGTCTGTATGGGCGCTATTTTAAAGCCTGGCTGCTTCCCCTGCGGTCCAGCTCCCTGCTGGTACTCCTGAGAGAGCAGCAGAGGATGGTGCAGGGGCTTGTGCCCCTGTGCTCCTGTGGGAGATCTGGAGGAAGCTCCTGATTCCCAGGCTTGTCCTGGCCCAGCCACTGCTGGCTCTGGTGGTGGTGGTCCCTGGGGAAGTGAGCCAGCAGATGCAAGAAAGATTGCTGCCAGTTAAACTGCATAACCACCTGGAAAGTGCACAATCCAGGAGTGAGAGACCTGGGAGGGAAATAGTGGGTTCCCCCCCTCTTGGGTTACGACTTCCACGGGTTGGCACAAAAACTAGGACAGGGGTTGGGGTGGCTAGACAGAGAGGCACTCATCAACACCCGTGAGGGCTTGGTTGTTGAGCTGCTTAGATGGATCTAAACTTCAATGCCATTTGCCGTGTACGAGAGCCAAGGGGGATGTGGGACAGACTACACTGGTCTGCTACACATACTGGCAAACCAGGGTAGGGGGCAGGCCTGGTGGGGGTTATTGCGGGTCGCTCTCACCAGGCTGCAGCTCCCACGGGTTTATGTGAGGGCCAAGTATGCGCTGTGCAGAACCAGTCTGGACTGCAACACCCATTGGTTCCAGTGGAAAGCAGGGCTGAAAACAGAACCAACCCGGCAATTGCAACCACCAGCTGACCAGGGTGATGGACTGTGCCGGACCCTGTACTTGCTGGTGCATACAAGAATCTGGCCTGGGAACACCTCAGACGAAGTTTCTTTGGCGATCTCCCCAATTGAAATGCCAGACTCAGAACCCTAACCATGAAAGGACAGAAGATGGAACAAGTTAATCAACCACCTCAGCTATAGGTTGGCAACAAAATACCGGGCAAATAGAGACGCTATGATGGACAATGTCAATCAGTGGATTTTTCAACGACCTCATCGTGTTTGGAGGGGCGAGATTGGCAGCGATTCATAACTGGTGAACTATTGAAACCTCTTGGGCGAATATCTCAGAGCATGCCCCACTTGCAGGACTTGGGGTTAGGGTTGTATCCGCCTTTCCAATGAAAACATAATAAAAATAAATCTTTAAAAAAAAAAAAAAAGCATCCCATATAGCCTCCATTTCCCATACAGCTCCCTGCTTGTGGCCTGGGAAAGCAGTAGAAGACGGTCCAAAGCCTTGGGACCTTGCGCCCATGTAGTAGACCTGGAAGAAGCTCTTGGATCCTGGCTTCAGATCGGCTCAGCTCTGGCAGTTGTGGCCGCCAGGGGAGTGAACCAGAGGACAGAAGATCTTTCTCTCTGTATCTCCTTCTTTCTGTATATCTGTCTTCCCAATAAAAACAAATCTTAAAAATCCCTGAAGTCACAGGAGAAGAGATGCCCACAAAACAATATGGGAGAGGGGCCCAGCACGGTAGCCTAGTGGCTGAAGTCCTTGCCTTGCGTGCCTGGAGTTCCCATATGGGCACTGGTTCGTATCCCCACAACCCACACTTCCCATCCAGCTCCATGCTTATGGCCTGTGAAAGCAGGTGAGGACGGCCCAAGCCCTTGAGATCGTATCCTGCACCCATGTGGGAGACCTCAGAGAGGCTCCTGGCTCCTGGCTTCAGATCAGCTCAGCTTCGACCATTGCAGTCACTTGGGGAGTGAATCATTGGATGGGGGAATCTTCCTGTCTTTCTTCCTGTGTATTTGACTTTGCAATAAAAATAAATAAATCTTTAAAAAGAAATTTGGGAGAGAAACTAGTTGGAGTCACTCTATGCGTATCAGGAAATGTACATTGAACAGAAAGCTCAGAGGTGTGGCATATGCAAGGGCACATACAGGCAGCTGTTTCACACACACAAAGCAGAAAATACAGAACTCTGAATTCAGCCACCCTACAAAATTTTCCATAAATAAGTCATATGTTTTATTTAAAGATTTATTTTATTATTATTATTTTTTTATTGGAAAGGCGGATATATAGAGAGGAGAGACAGAGAGGAAGATCTTCCATCCGATGATTCACTCCCCAAGTGAGCGCAAGGGGCCAATACTATGCCGATCCAAAGCCAGGAGCCTCTTCCGGGTCTCCCACGCGGGTGCAGGTTCCCAAAGCTTTGGGCCGTCCTCAACTGCTTTCCCAGGCCACAGGCAG
The DNA here is from genome assembly GCF_017591425.1 of Ochotona curzoniae. NCBI lineage: Eukaryota > Metazoa > Chordata > Mammalia > Lagomorpha > Ochotonidae > Ochotona > Ochotona curzoniae. Next base: position 12,711,042 of record NW_024466459.1, read on the forward strand.
GGAACTGGAAGGGAAGCGGGGCTGCCGGTGCCCATATGGGATCCCGGGCGTGCAAGGCGAGGACTTTTAACCACTTGCGCCACCGCGCCGGGCCCAATAAGTCATATGTTTTAAAAGTTTATACACATAGGGCCCGGCACGATGGCCTAGGGGCCAAAGTCCTCACCTTGAACATGCCAGGATCCTATATGGGCTCTGGTTCTAATCCTGGCAGTCCCTCTTCTCATCCACCTCCCCGCTTGTGGCCTGGGAAAGCAATCGAGGACACCCTAAATCTTTGGGACCCTGCACCCACATGGGATACCCGGAAAAAGCTCCTGGCTCCTGGCTTTGGATTGGCTCAGCTCCAGCCATTGCGGCCGCTTGGGGAGTGAATCATTGGACGGAAGATCTTCATCTCTGTCTCTCCTCTTCTCTGTATATCTGCCTTTCCAATAAAAATAAAATAAAATTGTATTCAAGTCTGACCTGGCCCACCTTGGAAACCTACGTGGTCGGTCTGCAGCACAAGAGTCACGTGTCCCCGCACGCAGGGGCGAGGCCAGATCGTGGGGGCCGGTGTTGACGACAGGTGCCTAATGTCTTCCTCGGTGCGGTGGTCACTAGGGCTCAGGCCCTAGGGTCGGAACCCCTCCCTGCCCACAAGCAGAGCCCTTTTTGGGGCATTCAGAACCGTGCGCGTGTGGATTCCAATAGCGCCTTCTCCGGGGAGGCTGGGGACGGGGAGCGGGTCTCGGGGAGCAGCGCCCAGCGCCGGGAAACCGGGAGAGGGGCGAGCGCGTGGGGCGAGCGCGTGGGGCGAGCGCGTGGGGCGAGCGCGTGGGAGGGGCGAGCGCGTGGGAGGGGCGAGCGCGTGGGAGGGGCGAGCGCGTGGGAGGGGCGAGCGCGTGGGAGGGGCGAGCGCGTGGGAGGGGCGAGCGCGTGGGGCCAGCGCACCTCTTCCCGCCCGCCCCGGGCAGAGGGCTCCCACCCCAGGCAGCTCCACTCCTTCCGGCGGCCCCTGAGCGCCCCCGCCCTGCCAGTCTCCCCCTCGTGATTGGCCGCGGGTGGATACATTGAGCGACCACTCCAGTCCTGGGCCAGCGGGCGACGGTGCCTCCGGTCCCGCGGGAGTGAGGAGCTCGTGCGGCACGTCCGCGCAGCGGAAGCGGGAAGTGGACGGTATTGCAGGTGAGTCGGCGTGGCGGGCGGGAGCCCTGGACGCCCAGCACGGGGTGTGAGCCTGGGCCTCCACCCGGGGCTGCACCCGGGCCGAGAGCAGCGAGAGCAGCGAGAGCAGCGGGCACGGTAGGGCAGGGTCGGTGAGCCCGGTGGAGGCCCCGTCCGGTGCGCGCTCCTTCCTTGCCGTCTGTCTTCCGGAGCTCCCCCACCTCCACCGCCCTGGTCTCCCGGAGCCCCGGTTTCTCGGAGGACGCGGGTCCAGGGCTTGGGACGCTGGCGCCGGGAGTGAAGACCCGTGAGAAGGTGACCCCGTGAGGGGGCGTCGGGACCCTGAGGGGCGTCGGGACCGGGTGAGGGGGCGTCGGGACCCTGAGGGGCGTCGGGACCCTGAGGGGGCATTGGGACCGGGTGAGGGGGCGTCGAGACTGGGTGAGGGGGCGTCGGGACCCTGAAGGGCGTTGGGACCCTGAGGGGGCGTCGAGACTGGGTGAGGGGGCGTCGGGACCCTGAGGGGGCATTGGGACCGGGTGAGGGGGCGTCGGGACCCTGAGGAGGCATTGGGACCGGGTGAGGGGGTGTCGGGACCCTGAGAGGGTGTCGGGACCTTGAGGGGGCGTCGGGACCGGGTGAGGGGGCGTCGGGACCGGGTGAGGGGGTGTCGGGACCCTGTGGGGGCGTCGAGACCGGGTGAGGGGGCGTCGGGACCCTGAGGGGGCATCGGGACCCTGAGGGGGCATTGGGACCGGGTGAGGGGGTGTCGGGACCCTGAGGGGGCATCGGGACCGGTTGAGGGGGCGTTGGGACCGGGGTTGTGACCGGGTGAGGGGGCGTCGGGACCCTGAGGGGGCTGACCGGGTGAGGAGGTGCTGGGACACGGGTTGAGGATATGTGAGGAGCTGCTGGGACTCGGGGTCGGGACCCAGTGAGGAGGCGGTGAGGGGTCAGGACCCCATGAGGAGAGAGCTGGCACTGTAGTGAGACCTGGCGGTGGCACAGGGCACCAGGCGAAGTGGAGGCCTAGGCTTTAGCCCGGGAGCGTTTTTGGTAGGCTCTGGGTACAGACCCCGTTGCTCATGGCCGCCCTTTCCGGGCTAACCTGTGGAAGCTGAGCGTTTTCAGTGAGCAGCAGCGGCAGTGGGCAAGTGCCCCGGAACGCCTTGGGGGCCTCCCCGAGGAAACAGAATCAAGTTTATCTCATGCGGAAAAGGGAGGCTCAGGGAAGTCAGGTGACTGGGGGCAGGCTCTGGAGTAACAGTTAAGTCTGCTGGGGATCCCACCTATCGTTGTGAGGTATCTGGGTTCAAGCCTGGCCCCCAACTGCACCCTGGGAGGCAGGGAAGCAGCGGGTGATAGCTCAGGTGGTCGGTTTGTGTTGTCCACGTGGGAGGTCCATACTAATTTTCACCTGGCTTTGCATAGCCTCTTGTGGATATTTGGGGAGTAGACTAGCAGGAGTTCTCTCCCCACCTCATTCCAATGACATCAGTAATAGTGTTGACAAAGAGGTGGACTAGTGCTGGCCACTCTCCCGTGGGGTCACCCTCTCAGGATTCAGACTTTTTCTGGTGGAGGGTAGAAGGAAATTTTGCAGGCGTGTGGTCCTTGGCCATTCCCAGTTGGGCACCACAGCTGATCTGGCATGGAGGTTGCAGTGTGGCCTGCTGTGTGCACATGGTCTGATCTTGGTCTTTGTTGGCAGAGTGGCATGATGCAGAGCTTCTTGATGTTGCTGAGGGAGCACGGGAACACCCACCCACCCCCGGCGGAGCTGGTGCCCCTCGCGGGCAGCCTATGCCATGACATCCAAGATGACCTCACTCAGATGCAGCCTTTGGTTTCTGCCATTCTGGACAGCCAGCTGTGCCCGCACCTCCTGGACAATGCAGATGTGGCCCTGGTGTGTGCCCGTGTCCTGGCCCAGCAGGAGCAGCAACAGGTGGCCTGCCGGCTTCTGGAGGTACATGTGGGCTCAGTGGCCATTGGAAGGAGGGGCAGGGTGCACCATTCAAGCATTATCCATATGCCGGGAGCTAGCAATGAGTTGCTGGCCCACATCTCACAGACCAACCCCTTAGGGCTGCCTGGGAGAGGTGTTTTATACAAAGATTAGTTCCGGTAATTCTCACTTGAGTGAGTTACAAGCAGCTTGGGAATCTGAGTACTGGATGTGCATCAAGTGGTGCCAGCTCATAAACACAGCAGGTGGAGTGAAACCTGATTTCTTTCTGGCTTTGAAGCGCTGACAGTGATCAGATGGCCAGGTACACCCATCATCACCCCGGTCCCCAGTCTGGCGGCACCTGGAATCCCTCTCAGTATGTCATTCCCTCTGCAGGAGGCCAAGACCTTGCTCTCTGCAGTTGATGCCTCCCTGGCCGCTTGATGTCACTTGTTCCAGGTTCTAGCTTGTGCCTGTTTATTCCTTTCCCACTGTAGCCCTCAGCACTGCTAACCGTGGGTCCATCCAGACCTGGTTCTTCCTACCAACATGTGGCTTTAGTGGACTCTCCTTGACATGGTTGTCGGGTGCCAGGAGGCAGCCGTGAGCTGGTGCAGCTCTGGAACGACATTCACTACGACCTGGCCAGGAGGAAGCTGGGTGTGGCTGCGCTGACCCCGGTGCAGAAGTTCCGCTGCAGGAAGAGGTACTGCTGGGCTTTAGCTCTGTGTGTCAGGGGCTCCTGAGGGGTTGGCCATGCCCTTACGTTATTTTCTGTTGCCAAGCAAGGCTCACAGGTCTTGTTCTGAGTGCTACCCCACCCCTCCCTGTGGCTCCTGGAAGAAGAGATGGATTGTACTACAGAGGCTTGCTTGCAGGGAGGCCAATGTGAGGCAAGTCCTTCAGAGTCCAGCAGTCAGTGAGCCTGGGACCGCTAGGGCTGTGTGACCCACCACACAGAGGCTGACAGCCTGCCAGTGGAAGCCCAGCAGAGGCAGCCACTTGGTGACCAGTGTAGGGGTGGCATCCTGTCACTCAAGCTGTTTGGGGAGCACTCCCTGGGTCTGGATGCTGGGGCACCCTAGGCTTTGCTTTCCTGCAGGTGGCACTGACATGAGACCACGAAGTGCTAGCGGATCGATCATCGCTAGCAGGCAGGTCTCTGCAGAGACCGTGGTCTGAGGGGGCTGGGCTGTGGGGAGGGGCTTCTTCAGTGTTGGTAGTGCAGGTCTATCCCAGCCTTGGAAGGAGACCCTACCTGAGAGATGGTGGTGGTCTTGTGAGCACCAGTGTTTAAGGCAGAGGGAGTGGCAACCTCAGAGGTCTGGCTTAAGACCTCTGGTTTAGGGGATGTCCGCTGGCTGAAGGGGTGTTCACAGCCTTTGGAAAATGCAGCAGTGACCTTCGCCTGTAACCATAGGGACAGGTGGTGGCTGAATTTTCACCTGCGGGGAGAGTGACTGATGAACCACAGGGAGAGCCCAGGGCTGTATTCTGATGGTGCTGGCTGACCCTGAGGGCTGTCAGGAAGGGTGGTGTCTCTTTGCGGCTCAGGCGTTGTCCAGGACCCAAATCATGGCCCAAGAACAGTTGTATGCAGTGAAAAGGGAAGAGATTCCAGGGCTTTTGGCCCTGGGTTGGAACCAGGAGTGTGGTGGTTCTTGTTAAGGCACACAGGGCAGGGGTGGGGTGAGTGGTTCCAGGGAGATGAGCTGCATTTGGGATGTGTAAGGTGCCCACTGCATTATGTACGTCCACATAGGCTTTGCAGCTGAAATCTTCAACTGAAGTGATATTTGTCCTCAGTAGAAATGAAGATATATTCAGTGGTGGCGAAAAACTGTGACCAACTTGGACATGTCCCCTGCCTAGCTCCAGGAGGCTTCAATCTCAGGAGTAGTGCTGGGGATGTTGTCCAGTGGCCTGAGCAGCCTAGCTGCTCCTCATACCCCCTGCAGTGGTCAGCTGAGGAGTGGCCAGGGGGTGAGGGGAAGTGCGGGGTGTGGCATGCAGGGAGGGAAGTCCAGGGTAATAAAGGAGAACAGCAGTGACCCTCTGCTGCCCGTGGTGAGGGGAGGAGCTGGCTCAGGGACCCTGGGTGAAGCTAGAGAAGTTTTACTGGGAGAGCCCTGACTGAGGCAGCAGCCGGAGGGCTGGAGGGAGGTGAGAGCCGCCAGAATGTTTACCAGCCCCGATGCCTCTGGTGCAAGAAACACTTGAATTGGAATGGAATCTGGAAAGTCCTTAGGGAGGCAGGGAAGTGGAGCCAATACACAGAACATCAGCTGCAGCCTCATTGACGGGGTCCCCATGTGTTTGAGGGGTGCAGTGGGCTGGCAGGTGCCATGGTGGCAAGTCAGTGATGATAACTCAGTGAAATCTAGGGAGGAAGTGCTGGGCAGAGAAGGGCGCAAGGGTATGGGGGTGGGGCTGCACTGAGAGATGGGTGGGAAGGCCAAGGACTTTGCCTCATAAGTCCCATGGGCAGACAGGGAGGACAGGGAAAAGCCACATGGAAATGTGAAAACATAGGGGTGGGAACCCAGATCCTGGAGCCCTCTTTGGGGGTCTTGGGGCTGAGCTCCCCGCCATGGCCTGCAGGTGTGTGGGTTAGATGCTGATTTTCACTTGTGGGACAGCCTTGCCTCAGAAATGTTGCTGTCACAGGGCAGGGGACCGCTGGGCCCCCTCACTGTGCTGTTCTCATCTCCTCCAGGAATCCCCCACCCGCAGGCCTCTGCCCGGATGGCCTCAAGAGTCGGAACTTCCCCAGAGAGGTCCGCAGGAGGCTTCAAGACTTTGCCTTGGCCGTGAGCATTAACCCCAGCAAGGCTCAGCGGGTAAGAACAGGTGGAAGCCTTACCTCTGCCTCAGCTGCCTGTCCCTGGGCCTTTGCCCCCACGCCTGTTCTTTATCCTCTTTTGGGAGGGCGTGCCCTGTGCCTAGTCTACAGAGGGCAGTCCCAGTCGCCTTCTTAGGTTCTCAGTGTGGCTGTAGGCATGGAGGCTGAGATGGCTGGTACTGGGTGTGGGTTGAGGGTAGGGGCATTGGCCCACAGTGCCTGGTTCCTGCTCCCTCAGCACATCCGTCCCGTGGTCGCATGGCTCCTCCTGGTGGCCTCTCCTGTCTGCTGCTTACTGGGCTGGGTCCCCCCTCTCTGCTGGGGCTTTTGCTCAGGGTCGCCCCATGTGTGGGGTGCATGGTGCTGGGGGCGGTGACTGCACACAGCGGGCCCCTCCCGAGGTTCAGGACACTGTGGGCCTGCTCTGCAAGGTTCAGGACACTGCGGGCCTGCTCTACAAGGCCTGCTGAGGCTCGGCTCCCTACGACGCTTGGCCTGGCCTTACTCCCGAACTGAGCCTGGGCCTGGGAGGTGTTGTGTCTTCTCCAAGCAGGTGGCTAGGAGAGGCCCTGGTCAGCCACCAGCGCAGCTGGTGCCGATTCTGCTGCCTTTGGAGAGGTCAGCTTGGTTTCTGTGGAAGTGTGGGCACAGACCAGGAGTTAACAAAGCTAATTGTGCTGTTTTCGGACAGGAGAGTTTGGCTTTGGAGACAAGCTTGACTGCAGAGCAGGTCTACAACTGGTTTGCTAATTACCGGTGGTGCCAGCAGTCCCTGCTCCAGCATGTGCAGCCAGCCCAGCGGGTGGTGGCCGAAGACCCCAGTACAAAGGAGAGACGTCTGGACCGCTGGTGTCATTGGTCCGGTGGGTGTCTCCAAGGCCCTAGCATCATGGTATCTGGAGGTTTGCTTTCTGACAAGCCCCCTCGTTGCATTAACTGTTACGGGACACTGGAACAGGGGCACTGTGGCTATAGGTGCAGACCTCACCAATGTTCAGCACAGTCAAGACCTCACCTGGTGGCCAGCTAATCCTGAAGGTAGAGAGAGTCAGACTGTGCCGAGGAATGGTGTAGGTGAGGTTGTAGGTGCCCGGCCCCCCACCCGTGTGCCCAGATTGCCATGTGGAGATAGATGGGCATCGGTGTGGGGATCAGGGAGTAGATGTGGGTCTGGGGATAGCTCACAGCAAAGATTGATGACCCAGTGGCCACACCCTGCTCTACTTGCTGGAAGGGAGGCCGAGATAGAGTCACGAAGCCTCTCCTTCCCTCTGTTTTTTCCAGCCTGGCCCAGGGACGGCGTACCTCCGCAGTCTCCAGACGCCCTCCAAAGACCTTGGGAGGCCCTGGCCCTGGTCACAGACCTTCCTGGAGCTGAGACGATCTCAAGGCCCCTGGCTCCCAGGTACTGTTGTCCTCACGTGCTATGGGGCCATCTCACCTGTTCGTTCGCCTTCTCAGCTGAAGGTGAGGATGGGGAGTGGGCATGAGTGTGCTGGGGCCACCGCACAGGTACCAGGTCAGTGACTGCTGATTGATTGGAGGAAGGGAAGCCACATCAGAGACAGAGCAGCTGTGACTCTGGAACCTGACATGGAGTGAGGCCCACCTTCATGTGTGTTTGGGAAAAGGGGGGAGATTGACTTCGCCTGCAGATGACCCCAGCTTTTGTGGTTTGTGAGTCTGCTGTAGTCTGTCTGTTGTGCATTCCGTGCAGTCAGCACCTTTCTCCTTTGCAGAATGCTGTCTGAGCACTCTGCTTTGTGTACTGCCAGGAAGACCTCGCAGAAGTAATGTGGGAAGGAAGAAGCTGAGCACCTGTAGCAGGCATTTTTGAACCTTGGAGAAGAAGTATATGGCTTTATTACAGGAAAACCAAGTGCACTTTTTAAAACAATATATTTGAAAGGAGAACAAGAGATTTTTTTTCTATTTTATGGTTCATTTCCCAAATGGCTTCAACAGTTGGAGCCAGGCGAGGCCAAAGCCAGGAACCAGCTCTTTCCGGGTCTTGCACTTGGGTGGCAGGGGTCCAGGCACCCAGGGCATCTTTCACTGCTTCCCCAGGTATATTGCTGGGGAGGTAACTTGGAAGTGGAGCAGCTGAGACTGCTGGGTCCAGTATGGGATGTCAGAGTTGCAGGCCACAGCTTAACCCAACACACTTCAACACCAGCTTCGAAAGAGTGTAAGTGAACCAAGAATCCAAGCTCAGACCAAGGCTGAGGCTGAGTCCTGAGGGCAGCTGGGGGTGTGGTTTCCTAGTGGTGAGGTGTCCAGAAGTCACCTAGGGGGAGGCCATGCTGCTGCTAAGTGAAGGATTTTTAAGCGTGTAGTGTTTTTTCTTGGCTTATTTAGTTAGTCCTTCTCACAGTAGGCAGATAGAGAAAAGGAGGAACAGGTCATGAAAGAGTTTTAGAATTTGATTTTTGCTGCTTTTCCAACCAGCCCATATTTGCTGCCTCATAAAGATAAGGAAAGTACGGAGAGCTCAGTGTTTGTCAGCTGTGGGCCTGAGGTTCATGTCAGGTCTGATCGTTAGGTCACACGCTTGTGTTGCATGTGGTCCCTCCTGAGGACATTTGTACCTGGGCCTCTGGTAGGTTCGTATGACCTCGATTCCAGCTGTAAAATGGTGTGTTACTGAAGTCAAGGGAGGGGATGCAGTGAGCGTTCCTTGAAATGCAATGCTTCGTTACCAACTTCTGCCTTGTATGCCTTTAAAATCAACTGGCATTTATTTTCTGGACTATTGGGCTTTTGCTAATCATGTTAAGTTGCCAACACTGCATTGAAGCTCATTGTAAATAAACTATGAATGCTTTTGTGGTTGGTCTTCATGAAGTATCTCTGGAAGCCAGGTCTGGTGTAGTCTAGCCCTGGGTCTGGCGTTGCAGTGTGGTGCGTAAAGCTGCCCCTGCAGTGCCGCCATTCTGTGTGGTTGCTGGTTTAAATTTTAGTTGCTTCCTGCTGATAGCCTGGGAAAGCAGCAGAGGATGGACCAACTCCCTGGGTCTTTGCACCCATGTGGGAGACCCAGATGGAATTCCTGGCTTCAGACCAGCTCAGCCGAGCCATTTGGGAAATAAACCAGTGGATGGAAGATTTGTCTCTATGTGTTTTCTTTCTCTTTCTATAATTCTGCCTTTCAAATTAATCAATCTTTTACATAAATGTCTTTTGTATTTCTAGATTTTTTTCTTAGGAATACAGTCCTTGTAGTGGCAGTCATAGGTTTAGAATAGGGGCCTGGCGCGGTGGCGCAGTGGTTAGGGTCCTCACCTTGCACGCCCGGGATCCCATATGGGCGCCGGTTCTATCCCGGCAGCCTCGCTTCCCTTCCAGCTCCCTGCCTGTGGCCCGGGAAAGCAGTCGAGGACGGCCCAAAGCTTTGGGACCCTGCACCCGCGTGGGAGACCCAGAAGAGGCTCCTGGCTTTGGATCGGCATAGTATCGGCCGTTGCGCTCACTTGGGGAGTGAATCATCGGATGGAAGATCTTCCTCTCTGTCTCTCCTCTCTGTATATCCGCCTTTCCAATAAAAAAAATAATAAAAATAAAGAAAACCCTTCTTCTTAAAAAAAAAAAAAAGAATAGGAGCAGTGTGTTAGTGCTGTGCTGGACCCTGCAGCCTTTGTGGTTGAACCTAGACGAGCCTACATTGTGTAGCCCCCACTGTCGACTGAGGGACAGTCTTTGCTATGTTTTCCAGGTTCCTGCAGGGTGGTGAGATGCACCAGGAAGAGCATGGCCATGATCCTGCCTCCGTCCTCACCATCTGCCCTGGCTCTGGTCTCTGCACTCTGCCTGCCAACAGTAGTGTTGTGGAGCCCTCTCTGGTGGCCTCTGAATCATGGTTGATGTCCCTTGCGCTTGCATCCTCCAAGGATATTTCCTTGCAGGCTGGACATCTGGTCCCCAGTCACAGGCAGGACTTTGTGATGCACCCTGCAGATGATGCTCTGGCTGTGTCTGTTGCTGCCCTCAGCGATCCTAACCTTACAGGTGAGTCTACTTGGAGCAGACCGTGTCTGCACCCGGTACTGACCTACTTAGATCCTGTTTGTTGGTGGGGAGAGCCAGGCTCTTCTGCTGGGACTCCTGGTCTTTAATTAGACCCAGACTCAGTGCCACCATAGCAGAGACTGCCCCACAGGCATCCTGGATCACTCATCCTCTCTTGTAAAGAATGTGTGCCCAAGCCTGAGAAGCAGGAGAGTTTCCACCCTTCATTCCCCTCTGTGGTGCTTGACTCACTGGGGCACCGACTGCTGGAGGAGACCTGAGCTGCATAGACCCCTCTGTTAGTGTACTAGTGTCTCTTACTACCACTTAGCTGTCAGTGACATTTAAGAATATTTAGACATGGTTTGTACTCATCAAATGTAATGGAGTTGGAGTCCCTACCTTGTGAATCACAGTGCATTCACCCCCCTTTCTTACTGCTCAATGCATGGGTACCTCTCTGCAGTGTCTATTTGTTGGGAAGGTAGATTGGCAGAGTGAGAGAAACAGAAAGATGGCTTCCACTTGTCAGTTCATTCCCAAATGGTCACAACACGAGCTCTGGGCCACACCACGGCCAGGGGTTGGCAATTCCATCCTGGCCTCCCACAGGAGTGGCAGGCAGCCTGGCTTGGGCCATGTTCCCTACCTTCCAGGCACATTAGCAGGAAGCTGAATGAGAAGCAGCCAGAATGGAAGCTGGCGTTCCAGTGTGGGACACCAGCAGGTGCTACAGGCTGCCTTCTGAGCTACTGTGCTGCAGCACCAGACTTGCTTTTGTTTCTTACAGTTGTGCTTTTTTATTTTAAAAAAACATTGTCAGACCTGGCAGCGTGGCCTAGCGGCTAAAGTCCTCGCCTTGAACGCACCAAGATCCCATATGGGCACCGGTTCTAATCCCGGCTGCTCCACTTCCCATCCAGCTTCCTGCTTGTGGCCTAGGAAAGCGGTCGAGGACGGCCCAAAGCCTTGGGACCCTGCACCCGTGTGGGATACCTGGAAGAAGTTCCTGAATCCTGGCTTCAGATTGGCATAGCATAGGCCGTTGCGCTCACTTGGGGAGTGAATCATCAGATGGAAGATTTTCCTCTATATCTCCTCCTCTCTGTATATCTGACTTTCCAATAAATAAATAAATCTTTTTTAAAAAATTGTCTCCCTTTGTAACAGGGATACTGTGTTTCATACCTTCTGTTTGGAAACTCGTTGCTGGGAGCCTCCTTTTGCCCTGTCATTTTTAGGTGAAGTGTCTGCAGGCCTGGTTGGAACCATGGTTCCCAGAGCTCTGAGCAGCTCCAGGACTGCTGGTTCACTGTCCAAATGTCTGCAACAGGAACCAGGAGCCAGGGGCTTCTTTCAGGTCTCCTTTGGGGCTACAGGGATCCAAGCTTGTGGACCATCCTCTCCTGTTTTCCCAGGGACTTTATGAGGAGCAGGATCAGAACTGGAGTAGCTGGGACTTGAACTGGTGCCCATATGGGTTGCTGGCATCACAGGCAGAGGCTTTACCCACTATGATATAAACTGGCTCATTTATTTGTTTTAAAGTGAGAGTTACAGAGAGATAGGGAGAGGCAGAGGGAGGTTTTCCGTCCACTGGCTCACTCCCCAAGTGACTAAAATGGCCAAGGCTGGGACAAGCCAAAAGCAGGAGCTTCATCTGGGTCTCCCACATGGCTACAGTGTTCCAGCCACTCACACCATGCTCTGCTTTCTGCAGGCCTTTACAGGCAGTTGGATTGGACTTAACTTTATTGCTACTCCAACATGCCTGCTCCCACCCTCCAGTTGCAGGTTTAGTTCTTTTCAAGATTTTTTTTTTTTTAATTTAATAAGAATGGTGTCTGCAGACCTGGGCCTTTTCAGTAACAGTCTGCTCTGCTCTATGTCCCAGCTCTCTCTCTCAGACACCAGTTGCCATGTGACACACCAGTCCTGGCCAATGTGCCAAGACTTTCCACTTTTGTCTTGAAGAAGATGGAACCCATCTTTCCACTATGTCTGAGCCCTGATATCCAGACTTTCCCCAGCTGGTCTGGAAGGCCTCCTTGGTCTGGGCAGGTAGCTACCAGGTAGACAGGAAGGAGGACAAAATGAGCCTCCCTGCAGGTTCTGAGATGAGGGCTGTTCGCATGCTGCTAGACTCGGGTCAGAAAGGATCACCCAGAACTGACCAATCCATCATAACTATTTTTTTTGTTTGTTTTATATAGTCTTATTTATTTGAATGTCTGAGTTCCAAAGAGGGGCTGGGAGAGAGGTGGATCTTCCTTTAGCGGGCTCACTCACCAGTGACTGCAGTGGAGCCAAAGCCAGGAGCCTGGAGCTTCACCCAGGACTCTCACGTGGGTGCAGGGGTCCAAGATTTGGGCCATCATCTGCAGCTTTTTCAGTTGCATGTTCAGGATGCTGGATCAGAAGTGGAGCAGCAGGGATGCTAACTGATGTTTATATGGAGGGACAAGTGGCTGAGCAGTACTGGGGAGGGTGGTGTAAGATCTTACATGACAAACAAACCTTTGTGTTTGTCTCCTAAGGACTAATAAGGCAATTAACATTGTGGTTGCAATGTTTTTTTCCTGAGTTTTTATGTTGCCACCCCAGCTAGCTGTGCTGGACTGTGTCACTTTCTCCACTCAGCTGTCTTTGTGTCCTCTGTGGGCTGAAATTGGTTTCTCTGCAGGATTTACTGACCCATCCAGTGGCAGTCTGCCGAGTGTGTACCTGGAGCAGGGCCCTGGCTCAGGCAGTGGAGGGGCAGTCCAGGTCGGTGGTTTCCTGGTGATGCAGCCCCTCATGCCAGCTCCTGACTTCTTTCTCCCCCAGAGGTAAGTGCCCCAGTCACAGGCTGAGTTGATGCCTGGCGTGTCGATGGGCATCAGCAGCTGGGGACTTCGGAAATTCTTCTACTGAGACTTCCGTGAGCCCCAGAAACCTTTGCTGTCGTTTTTTCCCAAGCAAAGGCTGTCGGTTTCTAAGTAGGATCAAGATCTGATTTTATTCTCCCAGTCGTAGGTTTATTTAAAAAAAATTTTTTTTTAATTTATTGGAATGGCAGACATACAGAGAAAAGGAGAGACAGAAACATTTCTGTCCACTGGTTCACAGAGAAAAGGAGAGACAGAAACATCTCTGTCCACTGGTTCACTCCTCAAGTGGCCACAGTGGCCAGAGCTGAGCTGATCAAGAGTCAGGAGCTTCTTCTGAGTCTCCCGTGTGGGTGCAGGGTCCCAAGGCTTTGGGCCATCCTTTACTGCTTTCCCAGGACACAGCAAGGAGCTGGAAAGGAAGTGGGGCAGCTGGGACATGAACAAGCACCCATATGGAATCCCAGGCATGCAATGCAAGGATTTAGCCACTAGCTATCACACTGGGTCTCTGAATGAGTTCTAAAGGGACTTTGGGGAGTCTCTTAAGTACCCTGTGAGACTTTGCTGGTGGCATCAGTGCTGTGGACAGGTGGAAATGGAGAACAAGGCTGCCAGGGTCAGCAGGCTTGTGACTGGGTGTGCAGTCCTCCAGTGGAGGAGGGAGCAGCACTGCCTGTGGTGCCGCAGAATGGCAGCCCCAGGACCATGTCTTCAGAGTACAAGTATTGTAATCTGAGCAGTGAGAGCAGAATTACAGGAGCCCCGAGTGTGTATGTGGCTGTACTCACTACAGCACTCAGGTTGTGAGAAAATCCGTACCTCAGAGGTGGATGGGAGCAGAGATGTGGCAGAGGCTGCCACCAGCAGTCTGTCCACATGGCCGTTGTGACACTTCTTCGTTCCTCTGACTCCTTACTTCTTCCTGTATAGAGGATTGCGAGTCCCTTGCTGAGCTGTGATTGGTGTGTGTCACACTGATGTCTGTGGCTTCCCTGGGTTACCTCTGTCCACCAGGAAGCCACAGCTGTGCTGAGAGCTACATCCTGGTTTGGGGCAGTCACAGGCTACTGTGAACAGGCCTGTGCTGTGCCATCTGTGTGTTTGCTGTGGTTTCTCAGGGAGTGTGGTGGTGGATCCCATGGTGGACATGTGGTGCACATATTTAGGAGTGCCAGTTCATTTCCTGGTCAGCTGAAGTGCTGGGATGTCACTGTTGTGCTGAGTGACTGCCGGTTGCCTGCTCAGATTCCACTGCAAGCACATGTTGTGTGGCCCTCGTCCCAAATGACTGCCTGTGAATTCCCTATTGTTCCTCCCATCTCCTTCACACACCCCAGGCACTGCTGTCCCCCAACTCTTTGCTCCCAGCTTCTGCTGGAGCCTGTTCTGACCCCTCACAGGTACCCTCTGTGACTAGTGAGTGACTTTGCTGGATGTGTCCTGTTCTGTTAGCTGTACAGCCATGAGGGTCCTGGAAAGAGCATCATGTGTGATGTATGTCAAGCCCTTAGAGTGGCTCCTGATAGGGCCTTTCCCCACCTGTTGCTTCAAAACAGGGCCTTGCCTCACACCCCCTCTTCTAGCCCTCCAGATCTGCTGCCAGCCTCACCCACCTTCCTTGACTCTGGGTCTGCTGTGGAGCTTAGCCAGCACCTGCCCCCCAGCCAGGTGAGGCCTTCCTACAAGCTTTGGGATATGTGATCCCCAAGTCACATGCACTTAGCCAGTGCTGTTTTTGGGGATTTAAAGTGGGCAGAGAGGAACAGGCTGTTGGTGGGCTAGGAGCTGGGATGTGGCATGCTGTGGGGCAGCATTCCCTCCTGAGTTCGTGTGTGGGTCTATAGGTGCCAGTTTTCCAGATGGGAAGGCAGCTTCTGTGTGTAAGTCCATGTTTTGTTCCGCCCCGCAGGTGCAGTGCTTTAGTGGCCAAGCTTGGTGAGATGGTTTCTGGGGAGCCAAGATGCTCCTGGAGTTCTCAGGGGGCAGTCTCAGCTGAACTGTCCCTCTGGAGCCAGGCCAGTCCCTAGGACAATGACATGTGTCCAACACAACCAGTTGCAGTATTCTGGATAGAATGCAGAGGGTCCTGTTGGATGCCAAGAGCTGCTTAGCTTGCAGCCATGTGTGAACAGTTTGGTCAGCAGCTCCTTGTGTTGGGGAATGCATCTGGGAAAAGTTGGCGGCTCAGCAGCTGGAGGTGGATCTGTCCACTGAGGCATGGATAGACTGGACTGGAGCTCCCTGGGTTTCTGCAAAGAAGGACAGTCCACTGCAGCTGCTCTCGCCTTTCCTGCTTCAGGCCAGGTGCCCTCATGTCAGGTAGCTTTGTGAGGAAGGCCTGGCGGGTGATCATGCTGACTGCCTTGTGGTTGTGGAGACTTTTCTGAGTACTGGGGTTTTCTGCAAGGTTGAATGGGGTGTGTTTTCAGATTGTAATTCATTGTTTGCTTGACAACTATTGTGTTAAACCAAATTAAAGTTTGTTTTGAACTCCCTGTGTTGTTTACTGAAACTATGTCCTGATACGTGTGCTGAGGTGCAGATTTACAGCTGCCTTGTTTGTCCGTGGCCAGCGTTTGGCGGTGGTGTGCTGACTGGTGTCTCAGTCGGCTGATGGATGTTGGGGTTGTTTCCAGCATCTCTTTGATGAGCAGCACTAGGGCGGGCATCTCTTCCTCTGCCCGTTGCTCCTTTTGTGGTTGTTGGCCGAGGGTTCCTTCCTGAAGCCTGCGGTGTGGACTGTGGACCTTGGGAATGTGTATCAGCTAGCCCTGGGCTCACATGCACATGTGCCCGTCTTTGAGGGGAGCTGTGTGTGGATCAGGCTGGGATTCAGAGCCTCGCCTGACTCAGAAGCTTCCAAGCTGGCTTGTGAGGAAGGTGCAGGCAGTTGTGGGCACATGGCTGTGGGAATGAGGAGTCACAGCTGAGAGACCAAGGGCCAAGGGTCAGGAAGTTGGAGAAGCTTTCCTGACGTTGGAGAAGGTCATCCGGGCCCAGGGCAAGGGATGGAACAGCAGGAGCCTAGGGGTGCCCCTCCCAGAAGCCATCACAATTCCATGGGACCCTGCATGACCTGGCTGTTCCCAGGTCTGGAGGAGGAGGATGTTGGCACAGCCCCAGGTCCCCAAGCTGGCATGATGTGTTTGTTTCCCTGTTGCAAGTGCACCAGTCCCCCACCCCCATGCCCCTGCCCACCACATTTCCCACAAGGCTGGACCCCTCAACAGCCATAGGAACTGGTATGCTTTGGAGTGGTACAGGTATATGGGGGAAGTTGGGGGTGGCTCTGTGGCCCCAGCTGGGGCTTTCCTGCCATAAGCAGGGCAGGTAAATGGTGGTGGTGGAGTGCCTGTGGGGAGCTGGTTACAAGCAGCTGAGACCACACCAGCCCTGCTGTAGGAGTCTCCTTTTGTGTCTGTCTTTGCTCTGGGGCTTGCTCCTATTTCACTGGGGAGGAGGATTGGTTCTTGTGTCTGCTTCTCCCTCTTAGTGTAGGAAGGAGGAAAGAGGAAGGGAACCACTTCTGGTGCCCACCCATGCCTATGTTCCCACTGAGCCCTTGATCCCAGTCAAGGATATGTTGCTTCCCTTCACAAAAGGGTGTTGAGCCTCACAGACCCAAAACCCAACCCAGCCCCATGACAGATAAGACCAGACCAGCAGGAATTCAAGTCCCCAATCCTGATTTTACCTGAGACTAGGGGGTAAACAGATCCCATTCCCAGGATGTCCAGTATCTCTATGAGCTGATTGGTCATTTGTGCTGGAGAAAGACCTACCCCAATCCTCTGCCTTTTTTGTCACAGAGCCTTTTGTTGTTGATTTGTAAGTGTTGTTTCTATGGGGTGGCCTTTGTGTGCTGTGATTTGCAGATGTTTTCCCTGTGGATTATCTGTCCACTCGGTAGCATCCCTGGAAGCATCAAGTTTTTCTCAGTTTATCTGGAATAGTCCATGCTTGTGTGATGCATTTAAGAACCCAGGACCAGTGGAATTGTGTCCCAGGGTCCAGGTTCTGGCATAGCACACTTGCATCCCGTATCAGAGGGGCCTGGGCTTGGATCTGCAGACCCTGGAGGCAGCATTGAGGGCTCAAGTCCTTGGGTTCCTGCCACCCAGGCGAGAGATCTGGCTCTTGGCTTCAGCCTGGCTGAGCCCAGCTGTTGCAGGCATTCAAGGAGTGAACCAACAGGTGAAAGATCCCATTCTGTCTTGCACAGTCTGTGTGCCTCTGCCTTTCAGATACAATCTAAATACAGAAGAGTTGTAAAAAATCACAAGAAGCCATGGCCAAGCTCAAGGACACACAGACAAAGCAGCAAGCATGGGGACCACTGAGCACAGTCATTGGGTGCAGAACGTGATTTATCCTCATCCTGAATCTTAAGTGGGACTTGGTGGTGGTGAAAGAGGGATGGAAGAAGGAACCTTTTAGAACAGGGAATAGCCAGTGCAAAGGAGGTGCTGCCTTATATCTCTCCTATCTCACAGATACCATGCTCCCTCCAAAGAGAGGCACTGGGAAGGACCTGGGCTGGAGTCCTGGCTCAGCCACTTAGGAACTGTGTGATCTGGAGCAGGTTATATCTCACCTGGGTGCCTTGTTGTGTTGATCTGTAAAATGGGATATGCAGTACTACACCCCTCCAGGGCCACTGGGAGCAGCCATGAGGCAGATACCCACATGTTTGGGTTACTGCTACCATCGAATTCCTGTCTTTCCACCGGGTCCCCTGCTTCCTCAGCTAGGCCAGCCTTGGCATCTGTTTGCTTTTAGATCCTTACTCCTATTGGTGGCAGGGGATTGGGACCATGCAAGGATTGAGGGGACTCAGGGAAGGCGGGCCAGGAAGGCAGTGACTTGCAAGGAAAAAGCAGGAGGGTGTAAGTTGAGCAGGAAGGGGGACAGAAGCCATATGGGAAGAGTCTCCTGAGGCCTGAGGGACAGGGGTACAATTCAGCAGCTGAGGGACCAAATTTTCTCTTCACTGGGGCAGCAAGGGGAGGCAACCTGTGTGAGTAGATGGTGGGCATTGTGATTCTAAATGGACCTAGAACTAGATAGTTCTAGCTTTGCCACTGTGACTCCAGTCTGATTCCTCCCTGTCCCCACCCAGGCTGCAGGATTGGAAGCAGTAGTGGGATTGGCCTCCTTTCATGGGAGGCAGGCATCCCAACCACATCACATGGAGGGCCTAACTCCTTGAGGAGCATAAAGGTCATAGCCATGGTCAGGGCTGGTGACCAGAACAGAGGCCTCCTCCTTTCTGAGGGATGGAGAAGAGATGGGACAGTCAAGCTTGCTCTTGTAAGCAAGAGTGGGGGCAGCTGGGACTCAGTCTCTTGGGAATTCTGTGGAAGGGACCAGGCTTTCCACAAGGTCATGGCCAGGGCTGGAGCTGTGTGAATGGGCCTGTGACTCCTCAGGAGACCCAGCTGCCATGAGGCCTGTGTTGAGTCATTGGTGTGCCTGGCTCTGCTGGCATGTGGAACAAGGACAATAGAAGAGGTCATTATTCCTTTCTTGTGCCATCACCTCCATCTGGCCAGTTGCCCCACATGCAGCCTCCAGGCCCTGTCACACCTGTAAGCAGTGAGGCTGGGAAGTGCTGGCAGGAGTTGGACAGCGGGCCCACAGCCAGAAGAGCCCATATAATAAGCAGCAGCCTGATGCCGATCTACTATTAAGTGGTCACTGGTGGTATTTGTGCTTTAATTTATGCACTGCTCTTTGAGGTAGCAACAAAATTAAGAACTGCTAAAGCTACCAAGGTCAAGGAACAAGAAATTCCTGAAAAATCGCAACCACAGTAAACTGTTAGTTGGTCTCTGGAGCCTTATGCAAAGATGGAGACTATGATGGGAACATCTGAAAAATGTCAGTGGGAGACTTTGGGTTTGGGTTAGTGTTTAGTGTGTCAAGCGTGGCCTGCAAAGTGATTGCCCTACATGGCTGAAGCTTCAGGTCATGGCCGCTTCCGCTGCAGTCCAGCTCCCTGCCGGTACTCCTGGGAGAGCAGCAGAGGATGGTGCAGGGGTTTGTGCCCCCGTGCCCTGTGGCCCTGTGTTCCTGTGGGAGATCTGGAGGAAGCAACTGATTCCCAGGCTTGTCCTGGCCCAGCCACTGCTGGCTCTGGTGGTGGTCCCTGGGGAAGTGAGCCAGCAGATGCAAGAAAGATTGCTGCCTCTCCCTCTCTGTTGCTCTGTGTTTCAAAGCAAACAGGACAGAGGGAGGCTAGCAGGCAGGCAGGCAGGCAGGAAGAGACAGAAAGCTGCCGGGATCCTGGGAGGGAGCATGCTATGTGCTGTGCTGTGTGCTGTGCAGTGCTGTGGCTCTAGACTGCTTTTTTCCGTGCGAATGCAGACCCCGAGGGCGTGTGTAGGGCTTCTGTCATGGAACTCCTGTGCAACCTCTGTAAAGAGGGACTTGAGAGAAAGTGCCTCTCTGGGCTGGGTCGGCTTCCCTTGATCTGGCAGGAGGAGCGTCCTGCAGTGAGTGCTGGTGTCCACTGGAGGGCGCACGTAGCCGCCCTTTCTACCTCTGCTGGGCTCAGGCTTTCTGAGCTCTAGACAGCCCAACCCAAGGCATCCTAGCATCAGGTGGGGGTCCCGGACAGTGTTCCCGGACACGAATCGTAGGAAGATCAGGGGTCCAAGGCCAAACGACCACATACCAAGGCCCGGTAGGGGAGGAGGGCACTTGGGCCCTTGTATCAGCCTGGGTCTCTGTGATAGGAAGTGGCAGGGTGCCTTTAACAGCAAGGTACTACGTCACGGCACTGAGAGAATCCTGGGATAGGGTCCCACGTCAGCGTCCCCACAGGCCCTCTGGGAGCCGGAGTTACACAGCAGCCGACTAGCGTTGAACTTTGGCAGATGAGGTACCAGAAACCTTACCACCACCACCCTTCCTCCCAGAGCACCGTGAGATGCAGGCCTGTGCGTTCTGTAGCAAGTAGAGCAGTGTTGTGGGCTAAGGAGTTGACTAGCACTTGTTAAGCCCAGCACTACAGTGAGTGGGCTTGGGGCTAGAAGCACCTGGTCTCAGCTGTAGCCAATCTGCGCTAATGAGGGTGTAGGGTAAAGAGTAAACAAGAAGCAGCTGAAAGGTCAAGAGAGAAGGCGAGAAAGGGAGGCCTCAGAGAGACTTCCACCATCACTGGTCTCCAGTTGGTGCCTCAATCTCTCAGACCCTTGTCGTGTCCCATGTTCCTGGAGCAGCCGGCCATAACAGAGCAGCTTCCCGGTGGGCTGCGGAGAGGGCTTCATGTATTTTTACATGTGTGGGGTGGAGTTTAAGAAGGCCGACTCCACTTGGCCTTCCTCTGCCTAGGTGGGTGGTGCCTGGGCATGGGGCTCATAAGCCAGGAGCAGGTGGATGGGTAAATAGGCACCAGAGGTCACCAGCCATCTGGAATAGGAGGTCCCAGGCCCTAGCTTCTCTGAGAGCACCCTGGAAACATGCAGTCCTGCTGCCCAGCAGGTATGACGGTGGCTGGGGAGCCACCAAGGCCTGCACAACAGAGGGCTTTCAGGGCCTGTGCTCTGCACAGGAGAGGGTGCGCAAAGCTGCCCTTTCTACCCCTAGCTAGCACTTGAGGGCTCAGGCATCCCTGTCATGTGCTTTTGAGGCAGGAATTTGGCCCCACAGCCTCCAGCCAGATGCTGCTGCCCTCTCGTTCACCAGCGAGTGCTTCACCCTCCTCCAGGGATCATCCTGGACTCAAGACTCTTTCTCTTGCAGGTTGGCTGTGCACCATCGGCCGCCGCTGATGTGCCACCTGCCACAGGACACCCCAACAGCTGACGTCTGTTCTGCACAGAGGTCCTTCTCACCAGGACAGGTAGAGTAGCAACATGCCTGGATTCCTCATCTGTATCGGCCGCTCTCACAGCACCCAACGGCATATGTTGTGCAAACCAGGGAGGCAGGAACCTTCTCCGGTCTTAGTGAAGGAGCTGCTGAAGAAACCGGCAGGGGCTAGAGTCGGGTGGTGTGGAGTGGCGCGGGGTGTTGTCCCAGTGGGCCAAGCCTCAGCCTGCCAGGCAGATGGGCTGTATGGGTGCTGTTTCAAATCCTGGCTGCTTCCCTTGCGGTCCAGCTCCCTGCCGATCAACCTGGGAGAGTAGCAGAGGATGGTTCAGGGGCTGGTGCCGCTGTGCCCCTGTGGCACTGTGGCCCTTGTGCCCCTGTGGGAGATCTGGAGGAAGCTGCTGGTTCCCGGGCTTGTCCTGGCCCAGCCACAGCTGGCCCTGGTGGTGGCATTCGGGGAAGTGAGCCAACAGATGCAAGAAAGTTTGCTGTCTCTTCCCTCTCTGTTCCTCTGTGCTTCAAAGCAAACAGGACAGAGGGAGGCAGGAGGGAGGGAGGGAGGAAGAAAGAAACAGAAAGCTGCCGGCCTCCTGGTAGGGAGCTTGCTGTGTGCTGTGCTTTGGCTCTAGACTGCTTTTGTCAGCCAATGCAGACCCCGAGGGCATGCATAGAGCTTCCACCATGGGACTCCTGTGCAACCTCTCAAAAGAGTGTCCGTGAGAGAGAAAGCCTGTGTGGCTGTGCTGCTGCTTTTTTGGGCAGGAGAGCCTAGCTGAGCGTCCTGCAGTGAGTGCTGGTGTCCACTGGAGGGCGCACGTAGCCGCCCTTTCTACCTCTGCTGGGCTCAGGCTTTCTGAGCTCTAGACAGCCCAACCCAAGGCATCCTAGCATCAGGTGGGGGTCCCGGACAGTGTTCCCGGACGCGAATCGTAGGAAGATCAGGGGTCCAAGGCCAAACGACCACATACCAAGGCCCGGTAGGGGAGGAGGGCACTTGGGCCCTTGTATCAGCCTGGGTCTCTGTGATAGGAAGTGGCAGGGTGCCTTTAACAGCAAGGTACTACGTCACGGCACCTAGAGAATCCTGGGATAGGGTCCCACGTCAGCGTCCCCACAGGCCCTCTGGGAGATAGAGTCCCACGTCAGCGTTCCCCCAGGCCCTCTGGGAGCCGGAGTTACACAGCAGCCGACTAGCGTTGAACTTTGGCAGATGAGGTACCAGAAACCTTGCCACCACCACCCTTCCTCCCAGAGCACCGTGAGATGCAGGCCCGTGCGTTCTTTAGCAAGTGGAGCAGTGTTGTGGGCTAAGGAGTTGACTAGCACTCGTTAAGCCCAGCACTACAGTGAGTGGGCTTGGGGCTAGAAGCACCTGGTCTCAGCTGTAGCCAATCTGCGCTAATGAGGGTGTAGGGTAAAGAGTAAACAAGAAGCAGCTGAAAGGTCAAGAGAGAAGGCGAGAAAGGTAGGCCTCAGAGAGACTTCCACCATCACTGGTCTCCGGTTGGTGCCTCAATCTCTCAGACCCTTGTCGTGTCCCATGTTCCTGGAGCAGCCGGCCATAACAGAGCAGCTTCCCGGTGGGCTGCGGAGAGGGCTTCATGTATTTTTACATGTGTGGGGTGGAGTTTAAGAAGGCCGACTCCACTTGGCCTTCCTCTGCCTAGGTGGGTGGTGCCTGGGCATGGGGCTCATAAGCCAGGAGCAGGTGGATGGGTAAGTAGGCACCAGAGGTCACCAGCCATCTGGAATAGGAGGTCCCAGGCCCTAGCTTCTCTGAGAGCACCCTGGAAACATGCAGTCCTGCTGCCCAGCAGGTATGACGGTGGCTGGGGAGCCACCAAGGCCTGCACAACAGAGGGCTTTCAGGGCCTGTGCTCCCTGCACAGGAGAGGGTGCGCAAAGCTGCCCTTTCTACTCCTAGCTAGCACTTGAGGGCTCAGGCATCCCTGTCATGTGCTTTTGAGGCAGGAATTTGGCCCCACAGCCTCCAGCCAGATGCTGCTGCCCTCTCGTTCACCAGCGAGTGCTTCACCCTCCTCCAGGGATCATCCTGGACTCAAGACTCTTTCTCTTGCAGGTTGGCTGTGCACCATCGGCCGCCGCTGATGTGCCACCTGCCACAGGACACCCCAACAGCTGACGTCTGTTCTGCACAGAGGTCCTTCTCACCAGGACAGGTAGAGTAGCAACATGCCTGGATTCCTCATCTGTATCGGCCGCTCTCACAGCACCCAACGGCATATGTTGTGCAAACCAGGGAGGCAGGAACCTTCTCCGGTCTTAGTGAAGGAGCTGCTGAAGAAACCGGCAGGGGCTAGAGTCGGGTGGTGTGGAGTGGCGCGGGGTGTTGTCCCAGTGGGCCAAGCCTCAGCCTGCCAGGCAGATGGGCTGTATGGGTGCTGTTTCAAATCCTGGCTGCTTCCCTTGCGGTCCAGCTCCCTGCCGATCAACCTGGGAGAGTAGCAGAGGATGGTTCAGGGGCTGGTGCCGCTGTGCCCCTGTGGCACTGTGGCCCTTGTGCCCCTGTGGGAGATCTGGAGGAAGCTGCTGGTTCCCGGGCTTGTCCTGGCCCAGCCACAGCTGGCCCTGGTGGTGGCATTCGGGGAAGTGAGCCAACAGATGCAAGAAAGTTTGCTGTCTCTTCCCTCTCTGTTCCTCTGTGCTTCAAAGCAAATAGGACAGAGGGAGGCAGGAGGGAGGGAGGGAGGAAGAAAGAGACAGAAAGCTGCCGGGCCTCCTGGTAGGGAGCTTGCTGTGTGCTGTGCTTTGGCTCTAGACTGCTTTTGTCAGCCAAGGCAGACCCCGAGGGCATGCATAGAGCTTCCACCATGGGACTTTTATGCAACCTATCAGAAGAGTGTCCTTGAGTGGGAATGTTTATGTGGCTGCGCTTCTTGCCTTGTTTTGGGCAGGAGAGCCTAGCTGAGTGTCCTGCAGTGAGTGCTATTGTCCACTGGAGGGCGCACATAGCTGCCCTTTCTACCC
Organism: Ochotona curzoniae; assembly: GCF_017591425.1. Lineage (NCBI taxonomy): Eukaryota > Metazoa > Chordata > Mammalia > Lagomorpha > Ochotonidae > Ochotona > Ochotona curzoniae. The sequence continues at coordinate 12,734,662 of NW_024466459.1, forward strand.
CTGCTGGGCTCAGGCTTTCTGAGCTGCAGAGAGCTCAGCCCAAGCCATTCCAGCATCAGGTGGGGTTTGCAGAAAGTGTTCCCAGACATGTATCATTGAAAAATGTGTGGTCTAAGGCCGATGGTTCCTTTATCAATGCCCGGGAATGGACGAGGTCACTTGGGGCCTTTCATCATCCCCAACCTCTGTAATACAAAGTTTCAGTGTGTGTTTAACCGCAAGGTACTATGTCAGAGCACCAAAAGAACCCTTGGAGCTGGAGTCCCATGTCAGCGTCCCCATGTGCTCTCTGGGAGCTGGAGTCTCATGTCAGCGTTCCCACATGCCTTCTAGGAACTGAGTTCCACGTCAGCATCTGCACAGGCCCTCTGGGCGCTGGAGTTACACACTAGCGGACCACCATTGAACTTTGGCAGATGAGGTTACGTGAAACCTTACCACCACCCCCTTTCCTCGCAGAGCACCCTGAGATGCAGGCCTGTGCATTCTTTAGTAAGTGGAACAGCTCTCGGGTGGGCTGAGGAGACGGCTTCATGTAGGTTTCTTTCATCCTGCAGTGTGTCCTGATAGCCATGAGCGGGTGCACAAATCTGACTTTGCTGGCAGTAGTCCACTTAGTCATCATTTCTCAGTTAGTTATCATGCGTCTTGTGATTCACTCAGGCCTGATGGTTAACCTTCATGGCAGGTTCCTCTTTCTGACACCATGCTGTGGCAAGATTGTGATAACTGTGTGCAGGGCTCTGTCCTCAGTGATGCGTGATTTTTTAAGACCATGAGAAAATCCTGTAGCTAAAACGATATGAGCAGGCTGGGTGTTGTGCAAACCCCATCCCAATATGATGCCATTGCTGTAGGCCCCTGTCCTCTGTAATTAGGGGTGGCTCAGGCTGGGTGTGGGCACAAGGTGGTGAAAGGGTTTCCGGGTTTTGTGTGTGTTGGGCTTGGTACGCCCAGTGGCATTGCCACATCAGTATGAAGTCATGGTGCCTGCAAGGACCTCCGGAATTGAAGTCCCCACCTTGTCAACTCCGTGGTGCAAATGGCTGAAGATCCAAGCAGGAGAGAAGGTAAGTGGTTCTGGGATTGTGATGTGGTATTTGGTCGTTAGTGGTTAGGATTTACCTGTGAGTTTTATTGGATAAATTTTGTTTTTGTAATTAGTGCTTATGATTAGTGCTTACCGGTTAGGGTGTTAGGGCTTACAGTGCTAGGGTTGGTGTTTAGTGGTTCGTTAGGGGTTAGAGGGTTAGTGTTAGAGGGTTAGAGGGTTAGGGGTTAGGGATAGGATTATGGGTAGGGTTAGGGGGTTAGGGGTTAGGGTTAGGGTTGGGGGTCGGCAGTTGGGCGTCGGGGGTCAGGGTTCAGTGTTAGGGGTTCAGGGTTAGGGTTAGGGGTCAGTGTTAGGGGGACAGGTTTATGGGGTCATAGTTAGGGGTTTAGGGTTAGGGGGTTAGTGTTAGCGGGTTAGTGTTAGGGGGTTATGATCAGGCGGTTAGGGTTAGGGGGTTAGGGTTAGGGTTAGGGTCAGGGGGTCAGGGTCAGGGTCAGGGTTAGGGGTTAGTTGTTAGGGGTTAGGGGTAGGGTTTAGGGGTTAAGGGTAGGGGTTAGGGGTTAGGGTTAGGGTTAGTTTTAGGCTTAGGTCCAATTTTCGATTAGGGCCAGTTTTAGGTTTATGGCCAGAATGAGGCTGAGGGCCAGTTTGAGGCTGAGGGCCAGTTTGAGGCTGAGGGCCAGTTTTAGGTTTAGGTTCAGTTTTAGGTTTTATGCCCAGAAGGAGGCTTAGAGCCAGTTTGAGGCTGAGGGCCAGTTTGAGGCTTAGGGCCAGTTTTAGCATTAGGGGGAGTTTGAGGCTGAGGGCCAGTTTGAGGCTGATGGCCAGTTTGAGGCTGAGGGCGAGTTTTAGCGTTAGGGCCAGTTTTTGGGTTAGGGCCAGTTTGAGGCTTAGGGCCAGTTTTAGGCTGAATGCCAGTTTTAGGCTGAGGTCCAGTTTTAGGCTTAGGGCCAGAATGAGGCATAGGGCCAGTTTTAGCGTTAGGGCCAGTTCGAGGCTGAGGGCCAGTTTTAGGTTTAATGCCAGTTTGAGGCTGAGGGCCAGAGTTAGGCTTAGGTCCAGTTTGAGGCTTAGGGCCAGAATAAGGCTTGTTGCCAGCATGAGGCTTAGGGCCAGATTGAGGCTGAGGGCTAGTTTGAGGTTTAGGTCCCGAATGAGGCTTAGCGCCAGAAATAGGCTTAGGACCAGTTTTAGGGTTAAGGCCAGTTTGAGGCTGAGGGCCAGTTTGAGGCTGTGGGCCAGAATGAGGCTTAGGGCCAGAATGAGGCTTAGGGCCAGAATGAGGCATAGGACCAGTTTTAGGGTTAAGGCCAGTTTGAGGCTGAGGGCCAGTTTGAGGCTGTGGGCCAGAATGAGGCTTAGGGCCAGAATGAGGCTTAGGGCCAGAATGAGGCATAGGACCAGTTTTAGGGTTAAGGCCAGTTTGAGGGTGAGGGCCAGTTTTAGTCTGAGGGCCAGTGTGAGTTTTAGGGCCAGAATGAGGCATAGGTCCAGTATGAGGCTTAGGGCCAGAATGAGGCTTAGGGCCAGAATGAGGCATAGGACCAGTTTTAGGGTTAAGGCCAGTTTGAGGCTGAGGGCCAGTTTTAGGCTGAGGGCCAGTATGAGGCTGAGGTCCAGTATGAGGCTGAGGTCCAGTATGAGGCTGAGGGCCAGTATGAGGCTTAGGAACAGAATGAGGCTTAGGGCCAGTTTTAGCGTTAGGGCCAGGTTGAGGGTGAGGGCCAGTTTTAGTCTGAGGGCCAGTGTGAGTTTTAGGGCCAGAATGAGGCATAGGTCCAGAATGAGGCTTAGGGCCAGAATGAGGCTTAGGGCCAGTTTGAGGCTGAGGGCCAGTTTGAGGCTCAGGGCCAGTTTGAGGCTCAGGGCCAGTTTGAGGCTTAGGGCCAGTTTTAGCGTTAGGGCCAGTTTGAGGCAGAGGGCCAGTTTTAGTTTAGGGCCAGTATGAGGCTGAGGTCCAGTTTGATGCTGAGGGCCAGTTTGCGGCTTAGGGCCAGTTTGAGGCAGAGGGCCAGTTTTAGGCTGAGGGCCAGTTTGAGGCTGAGGGCCAGTTTGAGGCTGAGGGCCAGTTTTATGTTGAGGGCCAGTTTTAGCGTTAGGGCCAGTTTTAGGCTGAGGGACAGTTTGAGGCTGAGGGCCAGTTTGAGGCTGAGGGTGAGTTTTAGCGTTAGGGCCAGTTTGAGGCTGATGGCCAGTTTGAGGCTGAGGGGCAGTATTAGGGTTAGGGTTAGGGTTAGGGTTAGGGTTAGGGTTAGGGTTAGGGTTAGGGTTAGGGTTAGGGTTAGGGTTAGGGTTAGGGTTAGGGTTAGGGGTTAGGGGTTAGGGGTTAGGGTTAGGGTTAGGGTTAGGGTTAGGGTTAGGGTTAGGGTTAGGGGTTAGGGTTAGGGTTAGGGTTAGGGTTAGGGTTAGGGTTAGGGTTAGGGTTAGGGTTAGGGGTTAGGGTTAGGGTTAGGGTTAGGGTTAGGGTTAGGGTTAGGGTTAGGGTTAGGGTTAGGGTTAGGGTTAGGGTTAGGGTTATGGTTAGGGTTAGGGTTAGGGTTAGGGTTAGGGTTAGGGTTAGGGTTAGGGTTAGGGTTAGGGTTAGGGTTAGGGTTAGGGTTAGGGTTAGGGTTAGGGTTAGGGTTAGGGTTAGGGGTTAGGGTTAGGGTTAGGGTTAGGGTTAGGGTTAGGGGTTAGGGTTAGGGTTAGGGTTAGGGTTAGGGTTAGGGTTAGGGTTAGGGTTAGGGTTAGGGTTAGGGTTAGGGTTAGGGTTAGGGTTAGGGTTAGGGTTAGGGTTAGGGTTAGGGTTAGGGTTAGGGTTAGGGTTAGGGTTAGGGTTAGGGTTAGGGTTAGGGGTTAGGGTTAGGGTTAGGGTTAGGGTTAGGGTTAGGGTTAGGGTTAGGTTAGGGTTAGGGTTAGGGTTAGGGTTAGGGTTAGGGTTAGGGTTAGGGTTAGGGTTAGGGTTAGGGTTAGGGTTAGGGTTAGGGTTAGGGTTAGGGTTAGGGTTAGGGTTAGGGTTAGGGTTAGGGTTAGGGTTAGGGTTAGGGTTAGGGTTAGGGTTAGGGTTTGGGTTTAGGGTTAGGGTTAGGGTTAGGGTTAGGGTTAGGGTTAGGGTTAGGGTTAGGGTTAGGGTTAGGGTTAGGGTTAGGGTTAGGGTTAGGGTTAGGGTTAGGGTTAGGGTTAGGGTTAGGGTTAGGGTTAGGGTTAGGGTTAGGGTTAGGGATAGGGTTAAGGGGTTAGGGTTAGGGTTAGGGTTAGGGTAGGGTTAGGTTAGGGTTAGGGGTTAGGGTTAAGGGTTAGGGTTAGGGTTAGGGTTAGGTTAGGGTTAGTGGTTAGGGTTAGGGTATAGGGTTAGGTTAGGGATTAGGGTTAGGGTTAGGGTTAGGGTTAGGGTTAGGGTTAGGGTTAGGGTAAGGGTTAGGAGGTTAGGGTTATGGGTTAGGGATAGGGTTACGGGTAAGGGTTAGGGTTAGGGTTAGGGTTAGGGGTTGGGTTAGGTTAGGTTAGGGTTAGGTAGGGATTAGGGTTAGGGTTAGGGTTAGGGTTACGGGATAGGGTTAGGGTTAGGGTTAGGGTTAGGGTTAGGGTTAGAGGTTAGGTTAGGGTTAGGGTAGGGTTCGGGTTAGGGTTAGGTAACGGTTAGGGTAGGATAGGGTTAGGGTTAGGGTTAGGGTTAGGGTAAGGGTTAGGTTAGGTGTTAGGGTTCTGTAGGATAGGGTCTGGTAGGGTTAGGGTACGGTTACGGGTTAACTTGGATACTGGTTTTAGGGTGTAAGGGTACGGTTAGGGTTAAGGTTAGGGTTACGGGTACGGGTTAAGTTTACGTTGAACTTTATGGATAGGGTTAGGGTACGGGTTAGGATAGGGTATGTACGGTAACGGTTTATACGTTAGTGAACGGTAGGTTAGGTTACGGGAACGGGATACGGTGAACGGGAACGGTATCGGGAATCGGGTACGGTATCTGAACGTATCGTGAACGTTGAACTGTTAACTGTAACTTGGAACGTGTAACGTGAACGGGTTAACTGTGAACGTTGAACGTGTACGGGAACTTTACTGTGGAATGGGAACTGTAATTGAACGTGAATGGTAACGTACTGTAACGGTAACTGTAACGGGAAAGGACGGGAACGGTAACTTGAACTGTTAACTGTAACTTGGTACGGAACGTTGAACTTTGGAACGTTAACTGTACGTGTAACGTTAACTGGTTAACTTTAACTGTTAACTGTGTAACGGGAACGTTAACGGTAACGGTAACGTTACTGTGTAACTGGAACGGAACTTAACGTAACGTAACTTAACGTGTAACGTGAACTTGTAACGTTAACGGTAACTGTTAACTTTAACGTTTAACTTTAACTTTAACTTTAACGGTAACTTTAACTGTTAACGTTTAACGTTGAACTGTGAACTTTAACTTGTAACTTAACTTTAACTGTTAACTTTAACTTTAACTTTAACTTTAACTGAACTTAACTGAACTTTAACGTTAACTGTAACTTTAACTTTAACTGGAACTTTAACTTAACGGTTAACTTTAACTTGAACTTTAACTTGTAACTTTAAACGTGTAACTTTAACTTTAACTTGAACTGTAACTTGAACTTGAACTGTAACTTTAACTTTACTTAACGTTAACTTTAACTTAACTTTAACTTGAACTTTAACTTTAACTGTGAACTTTAACTTTTAACTTGAACTTTAACTTTAACTTTAACTTAACTTTAACTTTAACTTTAACTTTAAACTTTAACTTGAACTTTAACTTTAACTTAACGTTAACTGTTAACTTTAACTTTAACTTGTAACTTTAACTTTAACTTTAACTTTAACTTAACTTAACTTTAACTTGAACTTAACTTTAACTGTAACTTGAACGTGTAACTTTAACTTTAACTTGAACTGTAACTTTGAACTTTAACTTTAACTTTAACTTAACTTAACTTGAACTTTAACTTTAACTTTAACTTGAACTTTAACTGTTAACTTTAACTTAACGTTAACTTTAACTTTAACTTTAACTTTAACTTTAACTTTCTAACTTTAACGTTAACTTGAACTTTAACTTTAACTACTTAACTTTAACTTGTAACTTTAACTTTAACTTTAACTTTAACTTAACTTTAACTTTAACTTTAACTTTAACTTTAACTTTAACTGTAACTTTAACTGTAACTTTAACTTTAACTTTAACTTTAACTTTAACGAACGTTAACTTTAACTTTAACGTGTAACTTTAAACTTGAACTTTAACTGTAACTTTAACTTTAACTTTAACTTGTAACTGTAACTTTAACTTTAACTTAACTTTAACTTTAACTTTAACTTTAACTTTAACTTTAACTTTAACTTTAACGTTAACTTTAACTTTAACTTTAACTTTAACTTTAACTTTAACTTTAACTGTAACTTTAACTTTAACTGTTAACTTTAACTGTAACTTTAACTTTAACTTTAACTTAACTTTAACGTTTAACTTGAACTTTAACTTTAACTTTAACTTTAACTTTAACTGTAACTTTAACTTTAACTGTTAACTGTAACTTTAACTGTAACGTTAACTGTAACTTTAACTTTAACTTTAACGTTAACTTTAACTTTAACTTTAACGTTAACTTTAACTTTAACTTTAACTGTAACTTTAACTTTAACTTTAACTTTAACTTAACTTTAACTTAACTTTAACTTTAACTTTAACTTTAACTTAACTTTAACTTTAACTTTAACTTTAACTTTAACTTTAACTTTAACTTTAACTTTAACGTTAACTTGACTTTAACTTTAACTTTAACTTTAACTTTAACTTTAACGTTAACTTTAACTTTAACTTTAACTTTAACTTTAACTTTAACTTAACTTTAACTTTAACTTTAACTTTAACTTTAACTGTTAACTTAACTTTAACTTAACTTGAACTTTAACTTTAACTTTAACTTTAACTTTAACTTTAACTGTTAACTTTAACTTTAACTTTAACTTTAACTGTTAACTTTAACTTTAACTTTAAACGTGAACTGTAACTTTAACTTTAACTTTAACTTTAACTTAACTTTAACTTTAACTTAACGTAACTTTAACTGTAACTTTAACTTTAACTTTAACTTGAACTTTAACTGAACTTTAACTGTAACTTTAACTTTAACTTTAACTTTAACTTTAACTTTAACTTTGAACTTTAACTTGAACTTTAACTTTAACTTTAACTTTAACTTTAACTTAACTTAACTTAACTGTTAACTTTAACTTTAACTTTAACTTTAACGTTAACTTTAACTTTAACTTTAACTTTAACTTTAACTTTAACTTTAACTTTAACTTTAACGTTAACTTTAACTTTAACTTAACTTTAACTTTAACTTAACTTTAACTTTAACTTTAACTTTAACTTTAACGTTAACTTTAACTTTAACTTTAACTTTAACTTTAACTTGTAACTTTAACTTTAACTTTAACTTTAACTTTAACTTGTAACTTTAACGTTAACTTTAACTTTAACTTTAACTTTAACTTTAACTTTAACTTGAACTTTAACTTTTAACTTTAACTTTAACTTTAACTTTAACTTTAACTTTAACTTTAACTTTAACTTTAACTTAACTTTAACTTTAACTTTAACTTTAACTTTAACTTTAACTTTAACTTTAACTTTAACTTTAACGTTAACTTAACTTTAACTTTAACTTTAACTTTAACTGTTAACTTTAACTTTAACTTTAACTGTAACTTTAACTTTAACTTTAAACTTTAACTTTAACTTTAACTTTAACTTTAACTTTAACTTTAACTTAACTTTAACTTTAACTTTAACTTAACTTTAACTTTAACTTTAACTTTAACTGTAACTTTAACTTTAACGTTAACTTTAACTTTAACTTTAACTTTAACGTTAACTTTAACTTTAACTTTAACTTTAACTTTAACTTTAACTTTAACTTTAACTTTAACTTTAACTTTAACTGTAACTTTAACTTTAACTTTAACTTTAACTTTGAACTTTAACTTTAACTTTAACTTTAACTTTAACTTTAACTTTAACTTTAACTTTAACGTTAACTTTAACTTTAACTTTAACTTAACTTTAACTTTAACTTGAACTTTAACTTAACTTTAACTTTAACTTTAACTTTAACTTTAACTGTAACTTTAACTTGTAACTTTAACTTTAACGTTAACTTTAACTTTAACTTTAACTTTAACTTTAACTTTAACTTTAACTTTAACTTTAACTTTAACTTTAACTTTAACTTTAACTTTAACGTTAACTTGTAACTTTAACTTTAACTTTAACTTTAACTTGAACTTTAACGTTAACTTTAACTTAACTTTAACGTTAACTTTAACTGTAACTTTAACTTTAACTTTAAACTTTAACTTTAACTTTAACTTAACTTTAACTTTAACTGTTAACTTTAACTTTAACTTTAACGTTAACTTTAACTTTAACTTTAACTTTAACTTAACTTTAACTTTAACGTTAACTTAACTTTAACTTAACTTTAACTTAACTTTAACTTTAACTTTAACTTTAACTTTAACTTTAACTTTAACGTTAACTTTAACTTAACTTTAACTTGAACTTTAACTGTAACTTTAACTTTAACTTTAACTTTAACTTTAACTTTAACTTTAACTTAACGTTAACTTTAACTTTAACTTTAACTTTAACTTTAACTTTAACTTTAACGTTAACTTTAACTTTAACTTTAACTTTAACTTTAACTTAACTTTAACTTTAACTTTAACTTAACTTTAACTTTAACTTTAACTTTAACTTTAACTTTAACGTTAACTTTAACTTTAACTTTAACTTAACTTTAACTTTAACTTTAACTTTAACTTTAACTGTAACTTTAACTTTAACTTTAACGTTAACTTTAACTTTAACTTTAACTTTTAACTTTAACTTTAACTTGTAACTTAACTTTAACTTTAACGTGTAACTTTAACTGTAACTTAACGTTAACTTTAACTTTAACTTTAACTTTAACTTTAACTTAACTTTAACTTTAACTTAACTGTAACTTTAACTTTAACTGTAACTTGTAACTTTAACTTTAACTTTAAACTTTAACTTTAACTTTAACTTTAACTTTAACTTTGAACTTTAACTTTAACTTTAACTTTAACTTAACTGTAACTTTAACTTAACTGTAACTTTAACTTAACTTTAACTTTAACTTTAACTGTAACTTTAACTTTAACTTGTAACTTTAACTTTAACTTTAACTTAACTGTTAACTTTAACTTTAACTTTAACTGTAACTTTAACTTTAACTTTAACTTTAACTTTAACTTTAACGTTAACTTGAACTTTAACTTAACTTAACTGTAACTTTAACTTTAACTTTAACTGTTAACTTTAACTTTAACGTAACTTTAACTTTAACTTTAACTTTAACTTTAACTTTAACTTTAACTTTAACTTTAACTTTAACTTTAACTTTAACTTTAACTTTAACTTGAACTTGTAACTTTAACGTTAACTTTAACTTTAACTTGTAACTTAACTTTAACTGTAACTTTAACTTTAACTTTAACTTTAACTTTAACTTTAACTGTAACTTTAACTGTAACTTAACTTTAACTTTAACTTTAACTTTAACTTTAACTTAACTTTAACTTTAACTTAACTTTAACTTACTTACTTTACTTAACTTTAACTTTAACTTTAACGTTAACTTTAACTTTAACGTAACTTTAACTTAACTTTAACTTTAACTTTAACTTTAACTTTAACTTTAACTTTAACTTTAACTTTAACTTTAACTTTAACTTTAACTTTAACTTTAACTTTAACTTTAACTTTAACTTTAACTTTAACTTTAACTTTAACTGTAACTTTAACTTTAACTGTAACTTTAACTTTAACTTTAACTTGTAACTGTAACGTTAACTTTAACTTTAACTTTAACTTTAACTTTAACTTTAACTTTAACTTTAACTTTAACTTTAACTTTAACTTAACTTGAACTTTAACGTTAACTTTAACTTTAACTTTAACTTGAACTTAACTTTAACTTTAACTTAACTTTAACTTTAACTGTAACTTTAACTTTAACGTTAACTTTAACTTTAACGTGTAACTTTAACTTTAACTTTAACTGAACTTTAACTTTAACTTTAACTTTAACTTTAACTGTTAACTTGAACTGTAACTTTGAACTTTAACTTTAACTTTAACTTTAACTTTAACTTAACTTTAACTTTAACTTTAACTTTAACTTTAACTTTAACTTTAACTTTAACTTTAACTTAACGTTAACTTTAACTTTAACTTTAACTTTAACTGTTAACGTTAACTTGAACTGTAACTTTAACTTGTAACTTTAACTTTAACTGTTTAACGTTTAACTTTAACTTTAACGTTTAACTTTAACGTGTAACTTTAACTTTAACTTTAACTTTAACTTTAACTTTAACTTTAACTTTAACTTTAACTTTAACTTTAACTTTAACTTTAACTTTAACTTTAACTTTAACTTTAACGTTAACTTTAACTTTAACGTTAACTTTAACTTTAACTTTAACTTTAACTTTAACTTTAACTTTAACTTTAACTTAACTTTAACTTTAACTTAACTTTAACGTTAACTTTAACTTTAACTGTTAACTTAACTTTAACTTTAACTTTAACTTTAACTTGTAACTTTAACTTTAACTTTAACTTTAACTGTTAACTTTAACTTTAACTTGAACTGTAACTTGAACTTTAACTTGAACTTTAACTTTAACTTTAACTTTAACTTTAACTGTTAACTTAACTTTAACGTTAACTTTAACTTAACTGTTAACTTTAACTTAACTGAACTTTAACGTAACTTTAACTTTAACTTAACGTTAACTTAACTTTAACTTACGTTAACTGTAACTTTAACTTTAACTTTAACTTTAACTGTTAACTTTACGTAACTACTTTAACTTTAACTTTAACTTTAACTTTAACTTTAACTGTTAACTTGTAACTTGAACTTTAACTTAACTTTAACTTTAACTTTAACTTTAACTTTAACTTGAACTTTAACTTGAACTTTAACTTTAACTTTAACTGTAACTTTAACTTAACTTTAACTTAACTTTAACTTTAACTTGAACTTTAACTTTAACTTAACTTTAACTTTAACTTTAACTTTGAACTTTAACTTTAACGTTAACTTTAACTTTAACTGTAACTTTAACTTAACTGTAACTTTAACTTAACTTGTAACTTTAACTGTTAACGTTAACTTGAACTTTAACTTTAACTGTAACTTTAACTGTAACTTTAACGTTAACGTTAACTTTAACTTGTAACGTGAACTTTAACTTAACTTTAACTTTAACTTTAACTTTAACTTTAACTTTAACTTAACTTTAACTTTAACTTAACTTTAACTTTAACTTTAACTTTCGAACTTTAACTTTAACTTTAACTGTTAACTTAACTTTAACTTTAACTTTAACTTAACTTAACGTTAACTTTAACTTTAACTTTAACTTTAACGTTAACTGTAACTTTAACTTTAACTTAACTTAACTGTAACTTTAACTTTAACTGTAACTTTAACTTTAACTTTAACTTTAACTTTAACTGTTAACTTTAACGTTAACTTTAACTTTAACTTTAACTGTAACTTTAACTTTAACTTTAACTTTAACTGTAACTTTAACTTTAACTTTAACTTAACTTTAACTTGAACTTAACTTGAACTTGAACTTAACTTTAACTTTAACTTTAACTTTAACTTTAACTTTAACTGTAACTTTAACTTTAACTTGAACTTTAACGTAACTTTAACTTTAACTTTAACTTGTAACTTTAACTTGAACTGTTAACTTAACTTGAACTTTAACTTTAACTTTAACTTTAACTTTAACGTTAACTTTAACTGTAACTTTAACTTTAACTGTAACTTTAACTTTAACTTTAACTGTAACTTTAACTTAACTTTAACTTTAACTTTAACTTTAACTTTAACTTAACTTTAACTTAACTTGTAACTTTAACGTTAACTTTAACTTTGAACTTTAACTTTAACTTTAACTGAACTTAACTTTAACTTTAACTGTAACTTTAACTTTAACTTTAACTTTAACTTTAACTTTAACTTTAACTGTAACTTTAACTTTAACTTTAACTTAACTTGAACTTTAACTTTAACTTTAACTTTAACTTAACTTTAACTTTAACTGGAACTTTAACGTTAACTGTAACTTGTAACTTAACTTGTAACTTTAACTTGTAACTTTAACTTTAACTTTAACTTAACTTGGAACTTTAACTTTAACTGTAACTTTAACTTAACTTTAACGTTAACTTTAACTTAACGTTTAACTGTAACTTTAACTTTAACTTTAACTTTAACTTTAACTTTAACTTGAACTTTAACTTTAACTTTAACTTTAACTTTAACTTTAACGTTAACTTTAACTTTAACTTTAACTTTAACTTTAACGTTAACTTTAACTTAACTTTAACTTTAACTTTAACTTTAACTTTAACTTAACTTTAACTTTAACTTTAACTTGTAACTGTAACTTTAACTTTAACTGTTAACTTTAACTTTAACTTTAACTTTAACTTTAACTGTAACTGTAACTTTAACTGTTAACTTTAACTTAACTTTAACTTTAACTTGAACTGTAACTTGAACTTTAACTTTAACTGTAACTTTAACTTTAACTTTAACTTTAACTTTAACTTTAACGTTAACTTTAACTTTAACTTAACTTTAACTTTAACTTGTAACGTTAACTTTAACTTTAACTTTAACTTAACTTTAACTTTAACGTTAACTTTAACGTTTAACGTTAACTTAACTTTAACTTGAACTTTAACTTGAACGTTAACTTTAACTTTAACTTTAACTTTAACTTTAACTTTAACTTTAACTTTAACTTTAACTTTAACTTAACTTTAACTTAACTGTAACTTTAACTTTAACTTTAACTTTAACTTTAACTTTAACTTTAACGTTAACTTTAACTGTAACTTAACTTAACTTTAACGTTAACTTTAACTTAACTTTAACTTTAACTTTAACTTTAACTTAACTTTAACTTTAACTTTAACTTTAACTTGAACTTTAACTTTAACTTAACTTTAACTTTAACTTTAACTTTAACTTTAACTTGTAACTTGACTTTAACTTAACTTTAACTTAACTTTAACTTAACTTTAACTTTAACTTTAACTTTAACTTTAACTTTAACTGTTAACTTTAACTGTAACTGAACTTTAACTTTAACTTTAACTTGTAACTTAACTTGAACTTTAACTTTAACTTTAACTTTAACTTTAACTTTAACTTTAACGTTAACTTTAACTTAACTTTACTTTAACTTTAACTTGAACTTGAACTTTAACGTTAACTTTAACGTTTAACTTGAACTTTAACTTAACTTTAACTTTAACTTTAACTTGAACTTTAACTTTAACTTAACTTTAACTTTAACTTTAACTTTAACTTTAACTTAACTTTAACTTTAACTTTAACTGTAACTTTAACTTTAACTTTAACTTTAACTTTAACGTGTAACTTTAACGTTAACTGTAACTTTAACTGTAACTGTTAACTTAACTTTAACTGTTAACTTGAACTTTAACTTTAACTGTTAACTTGAACTTTAACTTTAACTTGAACTGTTAACGTTAACTTTAACTTAACGTTAACTTTAACTTTAACTTTAACTTTAACTTTAACGTTAACTTTAACTTTAACTTAACTTTAACTTAACTTGAACTTTAACGTTAACTTTAACTTTAACTTTAACTTGAACTTTAACTTAACTGTAACTTTAACTTAACTTTAACTTTAACTTTAACTTTAACTTTAACTTTAACTGTAACTTTAACTTTAACTTTAACTTTAACTTTAACTTTAACTTTAACTTTAACTTTAACTTTAACTTAACTTTAACTTTAACTTAACTTTAACTTTAACTTTAACTTTAACTTTAACTTTAACTTTAACGTTAACTTAACTTTAACTGTAACTTTAACTTTAACTTTAACTTTAACTTAACTTTAACTTTAACTTTAACTTTAACTTAACTGTAACTTTAACTTTAACGTTAACTTTAACTGTAACTTTAACTTTAACTTTAACTTTAACTTTAACTTTAACTTTAACTTAACTTTAACTTTAACTTAACTTTAACTTTAACTTTAACTTTAACTTAACTTTAACTTTAACTTTAACTGTAACTTTAACTGTAACTTTAACTTTAACTTTAACTGTAACTTTAACTTTAACTTTAACTTTAACTTTAACTTTAACGTTAACTTTAACTGTTAACTTTAACTTAACTTTAACTTTAACTTTAACTTTAACTTTAACTGTAACTTAACTTTAACTTTAACTTTAACTTTAACTTTAACTTTAACTTTAACGTTAACTTTAACTTTAACTTTAACTTTAACTTTAACTTAACTTTAACTTTAACTTTAAACTTTAACTTTAACTTTAACTTTAACTTTAACGTAACTTTAACTGTAACTTTAACTTTAACTTTAACTTTAACTTAACTTTAACTTTAACTTTAACTTTAACTTTAACTTTAACTTTAACTTTAACTTTAACTTTAACTTAACTTTAACTTTAACTTTAACTTTAACTTTAACTTTAACTTAACTTTAACTTTAACTTTAACTTAACTTTAACTTTAACTTTAACTGTAACTTTAACTTTAACTTTAACTTAACTGTAACTTTAACTTTAACTTTAACGTTAACTTTAACTTTAACGTTAACTTTAACTTGAACTTTAACTTTAACTTTAACTTTAACTTTAACTTTAACTTTAACTTAACTTTAACTTTAACTTTAACTTTAACGTTAACTTTAACTTAACTTTAACTTTAACTTTAACGTTAACTTTAACTTTAACTTTAACTTTAACTTTAACTTTAACTTGAACTTTAACTTTAACTTTAACTTTAACTGTAACTTTAACTTAACTTTAACTTTAACTTAACTTTAACTTTAACTTTAACTTTAACTTTAACTGAACTTTAACTTTAACTTAACTTTAACTTTAACTTTAACTGAACTTAACTTTAACGTTAACTTAACTTGAACTTTAACTTTAACTTAACTTAACTTGAACGTTAACTTAACGTTAACTTTAACTTGTAACTTTAACTTAACTTTAACTTTAACTTTAACTTAACTTTAACTTTAACTTTAACTTTAACTTTAACGTTAACTTGAACTTTAACTTTAACTTGAACTGTAACTTTAACTTGAACTTTAACTTAACTTTAACTTTAACTTGAACTGTAACTTTAACTTAACTGTAACTTTAACTTGAACTTAACTTTAACTTTAACTTTAACTTGTAACTTTAACTTTAACTTTAACTTAACTTTAACTTTGAACTTAACTTTAACTTTAACGTAACTGTAACTTTAACTTTAACTTTAACTTTAACTTTACTTACTTTAACTTAACTTTAACTTTAACTTTAACTTTAACTTAACTTTAACTTTAACTTGAACTTAACTTTAACTGTAACTTTAACGTTAACTTTAACGTTTAACTTTACTTTAACTTGAACTTTAACTTAACTTTAACTTAACTTTAACTTTAACTTGAACTTTAACTTTAACTGTAACGTTAACTTTAACTGTAACTTTAACTGTAAACTTTAACGTTAACTTTAACTGTAACTTAACTTTAACTTTAACTTTAACTTAACTTTAACTTTAACTTTAACTGTAACTTAACTTTAACTTTAACTTTAACTTAACTTTAACTTTAACTTTAACTTTAACTGTAACTTTAACTGTAACTTTAACTTTAACTTTAACTTGAACTTTAACTTTAACTTTAACTTGAACTTGTAACTTTAACGTAACTTTAACTTGTAACTTTAACTTGTAACTTGAACTTTAACTTATACTTTAACTTTAACTTGAACTTTAACTTTAACTTTAACTTGTAACTGTAACTTTAACTTTAACTTTAACTTGTAACTTTAACTTTAACTTTAACTTTGAACTTTAACTTTAACTTTAACTTAACTTGAACTTTAACTTTAACTTGAACTTTAACTGTAACGTTAACTTGAACGTTTAACTTGAACTTTAACTTTAACGTTAACTGAACTTGAACTTTAACTTTAACTTTAACTTTAACTTTAACTTTAACTTTAACTGTAACTTTAACTGTAACTTTAACTTAACTTAACTGAACTTTAACGTTAACTTTAACTTAACTTTAACTTTAACTGAACTTTAACTTTAACTTTAACTTTAACTTTAACTTTAACGTTAACTTTAACTTAACTGTAACTTTAACTTTAACGTTAACTTAACTTTAACTTGTAACTTTAACGTTTAACTTTAACTTTAACTTTAACTTTAAACTGTAACTTAACGTTAACTGTAACTTTAACTTAACTTTAACTTAACTTTAACTGAACTTTAACTTTAACTTTAACTGAACTTAACTTTAACTTAACGTTAACTTTAACTTTAAACGTTAACTTTAACTTTGAACTTTAACTTGAACTTTAACTTAACTGTTAACTTTAACTTTAACTTTAACTTTAACTTTAACTTTAACTTTAACTTGAACTTGTAACTGGTACTTAACTGAACTTTAACTGTTAACTTTAACGTACTGAACTTGAACTTTAACTTTAACTGAACTTTAACTTTAACTTTAACTTTAACTTGAACGTTAACGTTTAACTTAACTTTAACTTAACTTTAACTTTAACGTTAACTTTAACTTTAACTTAACTTTAACTGTAACTTTAACTTTAACTTTAACTTGAACTTTAACTTTAACTGTAACTTAACTTTAACTGTAACGTTAACTTGAACTGTAACTTAACTGTTAACTTTAACTTTAACTTTAACGTTACTTTAACGTTAACGTTAACTTTAACTTTAACTTTAACTGTAACTTTAACTGTAACTTTAACTTGAACTTAACTTTAACTTTAACTTTAACTTTAAACTTTAACTTTAACTTTAACTTTAACTTTACTGAACTTTAACTTTAACTTGAACTTTAACTGTAACTTTAACTTTAACTTGAACTTTAACTTTAACTTTAACTTTAACGGTTAACTTGAACTTTAACTGTTACGTAACTTTAACTGTAACTGTAACTTTAACTTGTAACTTAACTTGAACTTTAACTTTAACGTAACTTTAACTTGAACTTTAACTTTAACTTAACTTTAACTTGTAACTTGAACTTTAACTTTAACTGTAACTTGAACTTTAACTTTAACGTTAACTTTAACTTTAACTTTAACTTTAACTGTAACGTTAACGTTAACTTTAACTTTAACTTTAACTTTAACTTACTTAACTTTAACTTGTAACTTTAACTTTAACTGTAACTTTACGTTAACGGTAACTTTAACTTTAACTTTAACTTTAACTTTAACTTAACTTTAACTTGAACGTAACTTTAACTTGTAACTTTAACTTAACTTGAACTTTAACTTGTAACTTTAACGTTAACTTTAACGTTAACTTTAACTTTAACTTGAACTTTACGTTAACTTGAAACGTTAACTTGTAACTTTAACTTTAACTTTAACTTTAACTTTAACTGTAACTTTAACTTTAACTTGAACTTTAACTTAACTTAACTTTAACTTTGAACTTTAACGTTAACTTTAACTTTAACTTTGAACTTTAACTTTAACTTAACTTTACTGTAACTTTAACTTGTAACTTTAACTTTAACTTTAACTTTAACGTTTAACTTTAACTTGAACTTTAACTTTAACTTTAACTTTAACTTTAACTTTAACTTTAACTGTAACTGTTAACTTTAACTGTAACTTTAACTGTAACTTTAACTTTAACTTTAAACTGTAACTTTAACTTTAACGTAACTTAACGTTAACTTTAACTTTAACTTTAACTTGTAACTTTAACTTTAACTTTAACTGAACGTTAACTTTAACTTTAACTAACTTAACTTTAACTTTAACTTTAACTTTAACGTTAACTTTAACTTTAACTTTAACTTTAACTTGAACTTTAACTTTAACTTTAACTTTAACTTTAACTTGAACTTTAACTTTAACTTTAACGTTACTTTAACTTTAACTTTAACTTAACTTTAACTTTAACTTTAACTTTAACTTTAACGTTAACTTGTAACTTAACTTTAACTTTAACTTTAACTTTAACTTTAACGTTAACGTTTAACTTTAACTGTAACTTTAACTTAACGTTTAACTGTAACGTTAACTTTAACTTTAACTTTAACTTTACTTTAACTTTAACTGTTAACTTTAACTGTAACTTTACTTAACGTTAACTTTAACTTTAACTTTTAACTTGAACTGTAACTTTAACTTTAACTTTAACTTAACTTTAACTTTAACTTTAACTGTTAACTTTAACTTTAACTTTAACTTTAACGTTAACGTAACTTTAACTTTAACTTTAACTTGAACTGTTAACTTGAACTTTAACTTTAACTTTAACTTTACTGAACTTTAACTTTAACTTTAACGTTAACTTGAACTGTAACTTTAACTTTAACTTTAACGTTAACTTTAACTTTAACTTTAACTTTAACTTTAACTTTAACTGTTAACTTTAACTGTAACTTTAACTTTAACTTTAACTTTAACTTTAACTTTAACGTTAACTTTAACTTAACTTAACTTTAACGTTAACTTTAACTGTAACGTTAACTTTAACTTTACTTGTAACTTTAACTTTAACTTTGAACTTTAACTTTAACTTAACTTAACTTTAACTTTAACTTTAACTGTTAACTTTAACTTTAACTTAACTGTAACTTTAACTTGAACTTTAACTTTAACTGTAACTTTAACTTTAACTTTAACTTAACTTTAACTTTAACTTGTAACTTTAACTTGTAACTTTAACTGTAACTTTAACTTTAACGTTAACTTTAACTTAACTTTAACTTTAACTTTTAACTTTAACTGTAACTTAACTTTAACTGTAACTGTAACTGTAACTTTAACTTTAACTTTAACTTTAACGTTAACTTTAACTTAACTTTAACTTTAACTTTAACTGTAACTTTAACTGTAACTTTAACTGTAACTTTAACTTTAACTTTAACTTTAACTTAACTGTAACTTTAACTGTAACTTAACTTTAACTTTAACTTTAACTTTAACTTTAACTTTAACTTTAACTTTAACGTTAACTTTAACTTTAACTTTAACTGTAACTTTAACTTTAACTTTAACTTTAACTTTAACTTTAACTGTAACTTTAACTTTAACTTTAACTTTAACTTTAACTTTAACTTTAACTGTACTTTAACTGTTAACTGAACTTTAACTTAACTTTAACTTTGAACTTTAACGTTAACTTGAACTTTAACTTTAACTTTAACGTAACTTTAACGTTAACTTAACTTTAACTTTAACTTTAACTTTAACTTTAACTTTAACGTTAACTTGAACTTTAACTTTAACTTAACTTAACTTTAACTTTAACTTTAACTTTAACTTAACTTTAACTTGTAACTTTAACGTTAACTTTAACTTTAACTTGTAACGTTAACTGTAACTGTGAACTTAACGTTAACTTTAACTTGAACTTAACTTTAACTTTAACTTGAACTTTAAACGTTAACTTTAACTTTAACTTTAACTTTAACTTTAACTTGAACTTAACTTTAACGTTAACGTAACTTTAACTTTAACTTTAACTTTAACTTTAACTTTAACTTTAACTTTAACGTTAACTTTAACTTTAACTTTAACTTTAACTTTAACTTTAACTGTTAACGTTAACTTTAACTTTAACGTTAACTTTAACTTTAACTTGAACTTTAACTTTAACTTTAACTTGAACTTTAACTTTAACTTTAACTTAACTTTAACTTTAACTTTGAACTTGTAACTTGAACTGAACTTTAACTTTAACTGTAACTTAACTTTAACTTTAACTTAACTTTGAACGTTAACTGTTAACTTTAACTTTAACTTAACTTTAACTTAACTTTAACTGTAACTTTAACTTTAACTTTAACTTTAACTTTAACTTTAACTGTTAACTTGAACGTGTAACTTTAACTTTAACTTGAACTTTAACTTTAACTTTAACTTTAACTTTAACGTTAACTTTAACTGTAACTTAACTTTAACTTTAACTTTAACGTAACTGTAACTTTAACTTTAACTTTACTTAACGTTAACTTTAACTTTAACTTTAACTTTAAACTTTAACTTTAACTTTAACTTTAACTTTAACTTTAACTTTAACTTTAACTTTACAACTTTAACTTTAACTTTAACGTAACTTTAACTTTAACTTTAACTTTAACTTTAACTTTAACTTTAACTGAACGTTGTAACTTTAACTTGTAACTTTAACTTTAACTTTAACGTTAACTTTAACTTTAACTTTAACTTTAACTTTAACTTTAACTTGTAACTTTAACGTTAACTTTAACTTTAACGTTAACTGTAACTTTAACTTTAACTTTAACTTTAACTTAACTGTAACTTGAACTTTAACTAACTTGTAACTGTTAACTTTAACGTTAACTTTAACTTTAACTGTTAACTTAACTTGTAACGTGAACTGTTAACTTTAACTTTAACTGTAAACTTTAACTTTAACTTTAACTTTAACTTTAACTTTAACTTTAACTTTAACTTGAACTTAACTGAACTTAACTTTAACTTTAACGTTAACGTTAACTTTAACTGTAACTTTACTTAACTTTAACTTGAACTTTAACTTTAACTTTAACTTTAACTTTAACTTTAACTTTAACTTGAACTTTAACTTAACTTTAACTTAACTTTAACTTAACTGTAAACTTGAACTTTAACGTGTAACTTTAACTTTAACTTTACACTTTAACTTTAACGTTAACTTTAACTTTAACTTTAACTTAACTTTAACGTTAACTTGACTTTAACTTTAACTTTACTTGTAACGTTAACTTTAACGTTAACTTTAACTTTAACTTTAACTTTAACTTTAACTTTAACTTTAACTTTACTTTAAACTGTTAACTGTAACTTTAACTTTAACTTTAACTTAACTTTAACTGTTTAACTTTAACTTTAACTTTAACTTTAACTTTAACTTTAACTTTAACTTTAACTTAACTTTAACTTTAACTTTAACTTTAACGTGAACTTTAACTTTAACGTGAACTTTAACTTTAACTTTAACTTTAACTTTAACTTTAACTTTAACATAACTAACTTAACAACTTTAACCTTAACTTAACTTAACGTTAACTTTAACTTAACTTTACTTAACTTTAACTTGAACTCTAACTTAACTTTAACTTTAACTTGAACTTTAACTTTAACTTAACCTTAACTTTAACTTTAACTTCAAGTTAACTTTAACTTTAACTAACTCACTTTAACTTTAACTTTAACGTAACGTTAACTTTAACTTTAACTTTAACTTAAACTTTAACGTAACTGAACTTTAACTTTAACTTTAACTTTAACTTAACGTTAACCTTTAACTGAACTTTAACTTTAACTTTAACTTTAACTTTAACTTTAACTTTAACTTTAACTTTAACTTTAACTTGAACTTTAACTGTAACTTTAACTTGAACTTTAACTTTAACTTTAACTTTAACCCACCCCGCACCCCCTACCCCCGACCCCTGGGCACCCCGCTCCCCGCACCCCCGACCCCCGTACACCCACCCGGCCACGACACTCACCGCCTCCCCCCGTCCCCCTCCCGCGTCACCGCGCGCGTCACACCCCCAACCCCACCCCCTACCCCAACCCCCCCCCCACCCCCACAGCCCCCTCCCCCACACCCACCGCCCGCCCCCACACCCACCCCCACCACCCACCCCCACCCCCACCCCCAACCCCACCCCCACCCCCACCCCCAACCCCACCCCCAACGACCCCTCTCGCCCCCGTTTATCCACCCACCCCCTCCCCCACCCCCAACCCCCAACCCCACCCCCACCCCTCCCCTCCCTCTCCCCCTCCCCCACCCCCAACCCTCTACCCCAAAACCCACCCCCACCCCACCCGGCGCCCCCAACCCCTCACCCCACCCCCTCCCCCCTCCCCAAACCAACCCCTACCCAACACCCCTCACCCAACCCCACACCCACACCCTAACCCTAACCGCTCACCCTAACCCTAACCCCTAACCCCACCCTCACCCTAACCTACCCTAACCTACCCCACCCCCAACCCCCAAACCCTAACCCTAACCCACCCCCACACCCACACCCACCCCACCCCCACCCCACCCCACCCACCCCACCCCACCCCCACCCCCACCACCCAACCCCACCCCCCCCACCCACCCACCCCCACCCCACCCCACCCCCACCCACCCCCACCCCCACCCCACCCCCCCACCCCCACCCCACCCACCCCCACACCCCCACCCCACCCCCACCCCACCCCCACCCACCCCCCCACCCCCACCCCCACCCACCACCCCCACCCCCACCACCCCCACCCCCCCCACACCCCCACCACCCACCCCCACCCACACCCCCCACCCCCACCACCCCACCCCACCCCCACCCCCCCACCCCAACCCCCACCCCCCCACCCCAACCCACCCCACACCCCCACCCACCCCCCACCCCAACCACCCCCACCCACCCCACCCCCACCCACACCCCCACCCCACCCCCACCCACCACCACACCCCACCCCAACCCCACCCACACCCACCCCACCCCCACCCCAACCCCACCCCCACCCCACACCCACCCCCACCCCCAACCCCACCCCCACCCCAACCCACCCCCACCCCCCACCCCAACCCACCCCCACCCCCCACCCACCCCCACCCCAACCCCCACCCCACCCCTACCCCCAACCCAACCCCCCACCCCAACC